>NC_141700.1:641917715-643117715 GCF_964263255.1 Lissotriton vulgaris | reverse complement strand
CAAACTACAGACAGGTAGTGCTCACAGAGCAGTGCGTTACTGGAAAATAGACTCAAGCCGAGCCTAATTATATTTACTGCAGCTTCCCCATGAGCACTGCTTTTATAAGAGGGGAACTAAGGGCATGCCCTCTGACCATGCCTAAAGTGCACTGCACGAATGCACCACTAATCAGCTGTCCTGCTCCTTCTGTACCCATTTGTCTTGTTGCAGTATTGCATGTGTTCCTGGTCCACCGTGCCTCTTTTTCGACTCTCACCCTGTCACGATTGCAGCCGACAAACGTTCACTTTACTAAAGTCCCAAGAGTGAAGATGTAAATCAAAGGTGTATACAGTTGTTTTGTAAAAGTCCTCATCATTGGAGATTTCATGCATTGACACTGACTCTGCTGTCTACTGATATAAATGTAGATGCAGTGAGTCTAGTTCACTCCTCCAGCATTGGATTCACATGTTTAAATCATTCCCGGTAAGTTGCAGAATCCCGGGTACATTAAAAACAACATCACTATTAATCTCCGTGGAGGTAATTTAGCTCAATGGGCAACTCCCACATCATTGTAAAATACTTGAACTCTAGCTAATGAGAAGGGTGTGTCCTGAACTCAAACTCCCTCAGATGCTACTATTTTCCAGATTTTCGACTGAATTTATTTAGACCTAAAGCCTTTCTTTTCTAATGACAATTCATTATGTCTGGAACAATGATGGACGCAGATACCGGCTTGTTCGCAGATGACAGTTCTTTCTTTATTTACATCATTTTGTTCCTCCTTCAGAGTTTAACCTTCAAGCCTAGCTGCAGCCCAGGCATTCTCTCTGGGTATATCAGCCGGTAAACAACAAATACAGCACACTTGCTTCAATAAATGTGACAGTCATGCAATGAGTAGCTTGAAATGGCTTCCATAAGGACCTACACTGAAGAATAACAAAGGCTGGGCTGAAGCAAGTGCAGGTGGTAGAGCAAGGTTTCCTGCAGTTCAGTAGACTTTCCCTTGCATTATATACAAAATCTTCATGACTTCGAAGGATGTGTGTTAATTGTGCCAGGTGCTCTTGCTAAGGAGCTGAAATCTTATTTTTTCAAGCCGAAATGCCAGCACACCCGACATATGGCAAAAAGAAGGGCATTGGATCAGTCACAGACCCACCTCTCTGTTTAGACAACTCAGCTGCTTCCTAGTTCTCACCTGCAAGCATGGAATTCAACATAACAGATGGGTGCGGGCTAATGCTGTTATGGCCATACCCCACAATTTTTGCAGAACCTTCAACTACACACAAGAAAAGCACCAATCTATGCATGAAGGACATGGGTAAAGTGAGCCTTTACATGCTCCTGAGAGGAGTCTCCGGAAGACACCTGTATAATGTCCCTTCTGCACCTTTTTAAGTATCTTAGGATACAACTGTTCAGTATGTTAACCCCCCAGGATGTCATCTTTCTCGTGGTCTTTTATTCAGTTGACCTTTAGAACATATGCTTTCATGTTACAATTTATCAAAAGCATTGAAATTTTCATTTAAGGAAGGAAGGTGACCCTAGGGTCATGTAGCTTTTACTTGAAGATCAAAAACGTGGCAAGTGCCCTGTGGAAAAGTGTCTTTATCGATGTAGAAAATCTGACCGTGAAGACCGAAAACCTGGCAGGGTCGCCAAGAAGGAGCAATAGTTCCTGCCAGATGCCTTGTATTCTACAAATACGGCTCCTTGACTCTTCATGACTGCCTCCAACACCAAATGCCAGTGCTTCGCCATCAGACGGTGGCAATCATAGATCTCAAGAGGAGGCTTTTCTGATTTTTTTGGTTCAGTGTCTTTGTCCATACAGTTCCACTGTTTTGCGTCATCCCTAGGGATCTAGCCATGCTCTAGTGGGAGCCCCAGCCTGGGTCCCCTAGTATGGGTAATCGACTTCCTTTAGTTTTTCAGTAGACGATCCAAGCATGTTCAAAGTGCCTCCAGCACTCCTCACGAATATCAGCTGCTAGGTTCTTCACCACAAACAAGCCTCCCTTCCTTTGACAGCCTCGTTCTGAACTAGTAGAGTTGAGCTTTCTAAGCATTTCAGCTGAATGATGACAAATTGTTAAAGCAAAAAGATCCCTTCCACAATTAACACATTCCATGAATTCCTAAAGATTATGTATATAGTGGAAGAGAAAGAGTCTGCAAACTGTGGCGGCTGTACTGCATGAAACCTTGGCTTAACTCCTGCACCAGCCTCAGCCTGGCCTTTGTGTTTCTTCGGTGTAGGTCCTCATGGCTGCTATCTCAAAGGACAGATGGGGATCCCATCCTTGTTCTCACTCCACCTAGTTCTTTACCAGCTACAATGTAGGAGCTGAATACAGTTCTTTTAAACTCTTCTTTCTGGCAAATGCATAAAGAGAACATTAAGTACTGTTTCCAGGAAAGTGCATGCAAGCCATTTCATCTGCCAGATGCATGGGTTGGATACATCTGTTGTCAAATAAAGAAGCACACCTCTGTTTCCTTAACAAGGGGAGGAAGCAGCCAGACTGATCACCACCTGTATCTCTTTCTGCCATGCCAAAAGAGTCAGACAACTTCCAGCTGCGTTGTAGCTCACTAGGGATGGTGACTGCAACTATCTTTGCAGAATTTTCCCTCTTGGACAGCCATAAAGTGGTTACATGGAAAACATGCTATACCTTTCCCATTACAGTCTGGTTATTAAGTCAATAATTGATCCCACAGTGAGATGAGTGGCGCTTCAACATCTTTTTCAGTTATTTGAGCCTCTCTACCCGACCAGTTCTTCTGCTTGCTACTCATGATTCAAGCATGTGACTCCGTGAAAGAACCAATAAAAAATTACTTCTCTGAATTACAAATCTTCAATGTGGGTATCTTTCTTAGATTCACATGCATGGCTTCTGTCACCTTGTTTTGACACTCATTGAGGGCTTTTCATATTTGTGTGAAAGGAAATTCTGAAGTTTGGTAGCATCTTTCAAAATGCAGTTCACAGCACATCCACCTCTCAAGCTGAAGTTTCCAGCCATTTGCAAGGATTTGGGTATGCACTCTTTTGCATGATGCATGTTAATATTACTCCTGTTTTAAATGTAAATTGGATTCCCAGCCTGATGATGTGTACGAATCTTTGAAAGATGCCTGCGATGGAGAACTGTAGTTGCATGGAACTAATTTTTTATTGTTCTGAAAATGTGGCTGAACTTGGGTCCTGGTTTAAATGGTGGTTGTCTGTAAAACCGAAGATGGCCAGCATCAGACCCTGCTGGGTAGGGCATCCAGAGTCATTGCTCAATGATAAAACAATCTTCTAGATTGTTCTGCTGCTCTGCAATTTAGAACCATAAGCAGCACAAGAATAAAACCCAAACCCAAATATTGTTCTTCGGCTAAGTCTTTTTTATTTTACTCCTTTTATATGCTTTTATCAAAAAGAACGTTGCATGTACAACCTCTTGTGAAAAACAATATTGCAGCTCACTACCCGGGACAACATCTCTGCCCCAACTAACCCCCAATGTACATAGGGTGTTTGTCTTTCTTTCACCACCCATCCCACTCTCCACCTCCCATGTCCCATTCCTAGTCAAAAACTATCCCCTTGTGTTCCTCTGTGGGGACCAGATTTTCTTGTGTTTTGCTGGGCATCCTCGTGTGAAGTTCATTCCCCGAGTCCAGGCTCTTATGGCCCGGATCGCCACAGAACTCCAATATGCTGCTATCTCCCTTTTTGCAATCATCAGTCTAAGCACAACTAGTTTCTTCCCAGCCCAAAATGATCACCAATAGAGCCATTCATGTTGTAGCCTCAATAGGTAAGTCTACCACTTTAGCTAGTGGAGCTTGAATCCCTGTCCAATATTTGGATATTTCTGGGCACTCCCTTACCATGTGCAGAAATATACCCTCAGCATCCCCACATCATGTGCAGGCTGATGACGTAGTCCTCCTATATGACGCTTTGGTGAAAAATATACTGTATGAAAATAATTTAACTCAATGAGACGAAGCCTCACCAGCTCTCTTGCAGACATTCAACTCCACCCAATCCTCTTCCTCCAATGGGCCCACAACCCTCTCCCACCGTTCCCTAAGCATCTGTATGAGATGGAGGATTTTGACTATGAGGGCCTTGTAGAGAAAAAGGAGATGTCCTTCTTCGCCTGCCGTTCCATGAACATTTTGGATTCCAACTAATTAAATTCCGGGCCCCCCTGAAGACTTGCAGTTGCCTTCCCCAGAGTGTGCCAGAACTGAAGGTATCGAAAAAACTGTTTTGTGGAGAGCATATTTTTTCTGTAGTTGGCCAAAGGATTTAACATGTGATATCTCCCAGATAGCGCCTATTGTGGAGATCCCGTTGGTATCTGACCCCTCAAATTTGCTAGCTGTGGAACCTCAGGCAGCTATGTCCCTCGCCAAAAAGGTGTCTGATAAACGAGCCTCCCATGCAATTTCTTGTCTTAGTGCTTTAAGCCAACAAATTATTGGGTTGCAGGTGACCTCTGGCAGATCTCGGGGCACCATATATCCATATAGGTGCTTGATAAGCATAGACACGTCTACCCAAATCACCTATAACCTGGCTGTGGAGTCTGACCTGTCCATGTACAACCAGTCATTTATAGGTAGGAGCTGTGAGGCCTGATAATATTGTCGCATGTCCATCAGCCCCAGCCCAAAATTGAATTCAGTTTGCACATGTTTATTAAATGCCACTCTAGCCCCCCCCCCCCACCCCCCCTTCCATATGAATTGAGTGGTAGAGGATTGGAGCGAAGTAAAGAATCCCCTGGGAAGGGTGTATGGATAATTCTGGAGAAAGTACAAACATTGGGGCAAACGGTCATTTTAAAAAGGGCCACAAGGCGCATGATCAAAAGTGGGAGTTTGCCCCATGCATCGAGCTGTGATCGAAGCTGGCAGGTGGAGTCTATATTAAGTTCCCAGCTACGCGCCTTGTCCAAAGTAACATGTTATTTAAAGGTAGAGGCCCTTTGAAGAGGGCTAAATGGCTCCGTCACCGCTATATCCAATTACCAATGTATAGGGAGCACCACTGATTTATCCCAGTTGACCTTAAGGCCGGAGTCTTGCCTGTATATCTATGGAACGTTTGTATTAGGCAGGGAGTGACTTGTTCTGGGCAACTGACATATATTAGAGCATCATCCACATAGAGTGCTATGCGTTCCTTCTGATACCGGTGTCCATGCATTCCCCAAATCTGGGCATCCGTCCATATCCATTCTGTCAGCGGCTTATTAGGAAGGGTGAGAGAGAACATTCCTCTTGGGTACTTTGCCGAATTGGGAACAAGGAGAATATCGCCCCCTTCACCCGCACTGCTGCCCATGGGAGGTCATATAGGATTTTGATGAAGGCACAGAATCTGTGGCTGACATTCATTTTTCAAGGATTGCCAATAGGAATGGCCATTCAAGCGTATCTAGGGCCTTATCGAAGTCAATTAAAATGACCACTTGTGGTTCCCTCGATCTTTGCCTCCCGCATCACCTGTAAGCGTCTGGTGCAGTGTTTCGTTCCCCAATTGGGAATGAAGCCATTTTGATCCCAGTGGACCAAATTTCAGATTATTCTCACCAGGCGGTTAGTTAGAACCTTTGTGAGAATTTTGAAATCTATATTGATCAGTGAGATTGGCACAGTCAGTAAAAAATGTCCCTAATTTCTGAATGACTGTGTGGGCACCACGAAGATTGTATGGCAGGGTCCTCATCTGAAAGGCCTCCCTACACATCAGGGATAACTGTGGGACCAAGAGAGACCCATACCGTTTAAGGAATTCCACCTGAAATCCATTAGGGCCTGGGGGTCTTTCCCATGAGCAGGTTATTTATGGTGCTCAGGATTTCTTCTTCCATAATCATCTGGTCTAATGCCTCTTTCTTCAGGTAGCCTAGGTAGGTGCAAGTCCTGGAGGATGGGTTTGTGCATTGCCACAATTGGTTGCTCCCGTGTCTCATATAATCCCCTGTAGTAAGTCGCAAAGGCTGATGCAATCCCCATGGGGCGGGTTTCTATGCCTTGGTCTGCAATGCGGATGCCCAAGACAAATCTTGTCCGCCTCCCTATTTGCCAGCCAGTATATCAATTTGCCATGTTCCCAGCTTCATATATTATATATTTGGTGGCTAGAATCACCATTTTAGCTTGAGCCTAAAGTTTAGTTTTCAGCTTCTCCTTGACCGTATCTAGTTTATGGATAATTTCTTATCCCTAGGACTGGGAAACCTCCCTTCTAGCTCCTCCTCCTCTTCTTGCTCCAGTACTTGGATTTCTGCACCCATTTGGACCATGTGTTGAGTGGTGAAGGAGATGATGCCCCTCCTGATAACCCTCGTAAGTGCCTTCCCAAAAGGTTACATCTGAGAGAACAGAACCCCTATTCAGATCCAGTAAGCGCTGTCTTGGATCTCCTCCTGAAACATTACTTCTGCCATAAGGCTTGTCAACATACTCCAGGCTGTCCATTCTAAACCCCGCCTCCCTACCAACCCCCCCCCCCCCCCCCCCTCCCTACCGCGCACAACATGAGGTTAATACCAGGGAATGATCAAAGCACAAAGGCCTGCAACCATGTTCCCAAGGTGGATCTCCTCGTGTTGGGATTATGGCTTGTGGAGTCCAGCCTAGCATTTCCAATCAAATTAAGGTCTCCACCCAATAGTACTACACCTGTGTGTAATTTTTTGAGTGCATCTAAGAGGTCACTCAGGGTAGTGTTGATCATTGTGGCAAGGATATTTGCACTGTCTATGGATCATGTTCTGCCGCCAGGCTCCCTAGTGATAAGAACCCAGCGCCCCAGAGAGGTCATGAGAGATCTTTCTTACATCAAGGGGAAAGGTTTGAGGAAGGGTTGTAAAGCCCCTGGTATCTGTTGTATAGCCTGCGTGGAAAACTTGAGTGTATCCATGTCTGCCCAAGCACTAACAGCGTGTACTAAGCAAGTGTGTTTCCTGCAGCAAGAGCACAGCTGGCATCCATTTCTTGGCTTGCAGAAGCATCACCCCCCCTTCTTTTATTTTGTTGTTCAACCTGTTTGTTCCGGGAGACCACCTTAAATTGGGTACATGTCGTCCTCCCTAGCCATAGGTGTGTGTCAGTAAAGGAAGGGAAAGAGACATTCTCAAGTCACTGTGACAAGCTGCAGTTAAACATGCAAACAAAACCTGGAAAATTCCCCAACATCCCTCACCCCATACTTAGGAACATGAAGCATCTTCCATCCATTCAGCAACTTAGTATAGAGTTAACTGAGGATAAACCCAAGAGATCGTCTTGTCGTGTGTGTATATTGTTGAAGATTGATCAGTGACAAGAGGTTATGCAATTCAGTCTTTTGTCAGACCATGGTCCAAACAGGCCCACAAAACAGCAGTTCAGTGGTAGAACCTCATGGCATCATTCAGGCCAGGATAAGCCGGTGCCTGCCTCCAAAGAGGACGAGGCACCCATACTCCTGCAGGCATCCCTGTCTATGAGGCAGAATCCTCTTTTCTTTGGGGTTGGGTATGGTCAATTGCGAATGCTCCTCATGGTTCCTCCCCTTGTGGTGATCGACCTGGAGGACTGTCTGCAGCTGGAGAGGTCTCCGCTCTTCCACCCATTCTCATGCTGCCTCCAGAGTTTCGGATAATAGTGATTTCCCTGCGGACATCACTTTCAGCTTGGCAGTGAATATCTGCATGTATGGAATTGGCATTGCCCTGAGTTCCTTCATGACCCCCACAAAGGATCAGCACATTTGCTGAACTTTGATGGTATAGTCTGGAAACAGGGGAACTTTGGCGAATTCACACATCAATTCTTTCTGCTGTCTAGCGGAGCACAAGATAAAGTCCCTATCAGCATAGTTGAGGATCCACATGATAATGAGATGCGGGGGCCCGGGCAGAGGGCGGGGTACCAGAGATCTATGGGCCCTCTCCAGAGTGAAATACAACGATGGGCACACCGCAGGGAGGCAGGCTTGCAGCAAGGTGGTGAGGAATTGTTCGGGTCTGGTGCCCTCAGCTCCTTCTGGGATCACCTGCAACCACAGGTTATTCCTCCTAGAGTGGCCCTCTGCTTCTTCCACCGTCTTTTCCAGACCCACTGTCAAGTATTGCAACTGCCAAACCTCTTTATAAAGGGAGGTAATTTTGTCTTCTACATTGGAGACTCTGGTTTCAACCTTCGTTGTATGCTTCACAAGCTTTTGCCGGTCCTGGCGGAGTAGAGCGACCTCAACTTCCCGCCCATCCAGATCTTGTCTCACAGAGCTGGTTTAGAGTCTTTGATCACTTGAAGGTTGAGAATAGTCATGGTGGTGTCCAACATGTCGACATTGGGGTCCCTATGGGCATTATCAACCCCTGGCTCCGGGGGTTCTGGTGGGCTTAGTAAACTAGTCTATTTTGGCTTGGCCCGGCTCTGCCTGGGTCTTATCTTTTCCCATTGTGATAGTCTGGTGGACATATCACAATGGACACAGGGGATAGTCAGCACACAACAGCGACTCTGGGCTTTATTGAATCTCCGCTAGATTGGGCCTTATGTCTGTCAGTCTCCGAACAGAAGGACAAGGGAGTGCTGCAGGTGACCCTATTCTCATGGCTACTGTCGTCGCAGGGGCTGCTCTTTGTGGTGCCAGCCTCTAGCATAGGGGGTTCAGCATCCGAGGGAGGGGGAAGGTTCATACGGATATCTCCTGGCTTGTTCCTTACCTGGATACCCTTGGTCTGTACCCCACGTGGAGGCTCCTTGCAGCTCACTCACGAGTGGCCCTCGTGTGCCAGTCATACACTTTCCTAATCAACAGCGATGCTTTTCACCATGGGTGACTTCAGGCAGTCGGTTCCTACCAGGGCAGTAGGCCCTGGTGTCCACTTGCACGGCTGGGGTATTTCTCTCATTTCTTGGGCTGTGGAAGCAGCATCCAGGGGTTACTGAGTCGGCATCCCCTTCCCCCCCACCCCCTGCACAACAGGCCGGTATTTACCACTGGGGCTCGTCCCAGCTTAGCAAGTGCCCTTCCTCGGGTTCTGATTGACCACCAAGTGCCAGCAGAAGGCTCTGCCTTCCTCTCTCCGGGCTTCAGCTCCAACCTTAGTCCTCAGGTCCCTTGCTGTTAATCAATGGCGCTGGAGGGGAGAGGGAGCAGTTTGTGGGTGGAAAGAGGGCGGCCATAGATATTAAGGAGCATGGGGCTAAGAATGGGTCCCCGCGGGACTCCCGAGGTAAGTGAGTGTGGCCTAGACACAACATTTGACAAGAAGAACTGAAAAGTGCGATCCATCAAGGAGGATAGCCATGCAAGCGATGTACCTTGGAGGCCTAGTTGGATCAGTGTTTCAGCAAGAATGCAATGGGACACAGTATCTAAGGCCGCACTGAGATCTAATAGAATTGGTGGAGCTGTGCCGCCCTTATCCAGGAGCTGTCTTAGATGTTCTGTGACTCTTAGAAGGGTGGATTCAGGACTGTGCATGGCTCTGAAGCCTGACTGGGAGGGGTGGAGGGTATCCTGGGTCTCCACAAATGAGGTCAGCTGGGCATTTACATGTTTTTCTAAAATCATCAACACGATAGAAAGCAAAGAAATGGGCCTAAATATTGGACCTGTTGTCTGAGTCCAAGTGGGGTTTCTGTAGCAAGGGAAGAACCATAACATGGGTTCATACTTTGGGCATATTCTCCTCGCGTAGAGAGAAGGTTAAAAGTTCCATTACCAACTACAAGAGATGCGGGTGTGAGAAGGTGGGTTGGTATATGCTATGCACTAATTAATGTGGGCACCTTGAACCAGGCCACACGACCCTTATGATTTATGAGGTCAAATATAAGCTTTAGAAAGCTATCCTAGTGGTAGCTGTGGAGAGCAGCCTTCAGGCTTAATCTTGAAGGAATGTAAAGCAGCTTGTTTTACCAGAATATCACCTCCTGAAATATTAAATGAAAGGAGAACCACACAGTAGTTATATAAAATATGAATTTATTAATATAACTATCGCTACTAATCTCTACACGAGATTAGAACATAAATCACACAATACTGTAACAATAGAACATTCGTAAGTAGCACAATACACAGCGGGCTCCAGGGGGAGACCGAACCATATACTAAAAAAATGGTACAACAATCACAACTTCAATAGACAGTGCCTAGAGCAGGTAGAATTGCTGGGACCCCAAGGAACCACCCAGAGGAGTGACACAGAGAGCCCACGGAGGACGGGTGCAGTGAGGAAACATGACCGTGTGCTCCGTGGGAAAGTCGCGGTTGGAATGTTTGAGTTTAAGGGCACTTCTACGAGGACTTCGAGCAAACCCTTCGGAACATAAGATGTTTTTGAGCCAACCTACCAGTGAGTACTGAAGTACCCATGTTACCTATCCCAGAGGAGCCGGGCGCATAGGGGTCAAGTGGTGTCGGAAACCTTTGTCGTTTTCAGTGGAGAGCTGCAAAGAAGTACTGCTGCAAGGAAGGCAAAAAGTGTCCAGTGGAATTCAAGCCTGGATTCGAGGTGAGAGGAACCTGAAAGCAGAGGTGACAGAGTCTGGGTCACGACAGGTGACCAGGGGCTCGGTAGTCGAATGCCCACGGATGTCTGGTGCTCCAGGTGCGAAGAAGGGATGCTTGACTCTGCAGCCAAGGGGACCAGGAGACGTCGAGGATGACCAGGATCCGGAGGTGAGCTGTCCCATGAAGGATGTTGAGTGCTGAGGGGTCAATGTGTGGCTGGAACACCAACAAGCCTTGGCAAATTCACCCCATGCAGTCAGAGGAAACTGGTTACGGTGCGGATCAGCAAGTCCAGGGGACTCTCCAAGCAATGGAGAGTAAGGGCATGTCTGGAGCAACCAGGTAAGCCCAAGAACAAACAATGTTACCCTCGCCAGGACCCACAGGCCAACGGACCAGTTACTGGTGTGGAGGTATGATTCCAAGGTGTTTGACACCAAACACAACATGTTTCTAAGCAGCCGTTTTAAAGTTAGCATTTACCACTAGGTTACAATGCACTTAAACCTATATGTCTGGCTGCATCAAAGACAACCCCTGAGAATGGTCTTCGAGGCTGCAGAGGGGCTCTACTCATGCAGGGTCACCCTCTCACATAAAACCCAGCACCCTGCCTTTTGGATTTATAAGGCCTGCCATAGGGTTGACTGATTTAAGTGTAGTGATTTAGATAGATATAGTGAACCTATATCTCAGTAAGTGGTGTAAGCACAAGCTTATATAGTCTGCTGTAGCAGGCCTGTCGTGTAATTTTGAATGGCCTCTCATGGGTGGCATAATACATGCTGCAGCCGATGGGAGGCTCCTGGGGTACCTATGCCCCGGGTACATGGTGTACCATATACTAGGGACTGATAAGGGTACCCCAGTATCCAATCTGGAGTGTACCTAAAGTACTTACATAGCAACTAGGGAAAAGCAGATAGACAGGGGTCCTGGATAGCAGGATCCCAGTCAGACTAGTCCAAAACAGTGATACATCAGCAAAAAGTGGGGGTAACCATTAGAAGCAGATCCTACTTTCCTACAGCGGGCTCAGTAAGCTCAATTTGGTCAGGGGGAGGGTCTAGCAGTGAGCCAGATTTGATTGAAAGCAATAGGCCCAGAAGATGAGGATAATCCAAGGGAGGAAAGACTGCAATCTTGCAGGCGAGCAGCCTGGTGCTAAAGGAGTTACTTTCCTGGTGGAACATAAAGTGGAATTAGAACTTGGGCTAGTGCGCCTTGACTGGGTATTGTCATTCTTAGTTACAGCCAGGGTAAGATGAATACCTGTCACCTTCTTCACGAAGGTCAGCAAACCCCTTGCATAGAGTTTGTGACAATGAGGGAGGAGGAGCAGTGTTAGAGGATCTGAAAGATTTTGGACCACTTTAAAACATTTTTTGGGGCAGTTTTGTGCTTGAGGGATTTTTTTCTCAATAGAAGAAAGCTTGCACATTCTGCAGTGCACATGGTAGTGACTCAAGGCTGTTTTGTATTTCTTTTTTGAGTTTGTCATATAGGTTCCTCCAAGCTTTTCCAATCGCTTGTAGAGTTTCTTTTTTGCCTGTAGAGATTCGTTAAACCAAGGGGAGGGGCAAGTTGCCTGTAAAAGGATTTTGGTTTGGCTGGTAGGATCATATCTAGAGAGTCTCTGAGCCAGTTGTTGACTGTAGGTTGATCTAGTTCAACCTTTTGTTCTAGCCGAGGTAGGGTACTCAGCAAGCATGTGTTGAGTGCAGAAGTGTCAAATTTGGCCCAATTTCTGGCCATGGCTTTTGGCCTGACTGCAGTCGGAGTGGGTGAGGAATGAAAAGGTATAGAAAAGTGTACTGCAAAGTGGTCAGACCAGAGTAGTGGAATGGGAGAATCCGTGGTGAGGCCTGTAATATTAGAAAAATGGGGTCCAGCAAATGACCTGCTCTATGAGTGGGGGAGGAATTTATTATCTTAACGTTCAAAGTGCCCAGGTTGTCTATAAGCCCTTGACTAAGTGTGCAGGTGACATTTTAAGTGCATATTTAGGTCTCCAAGTAGAGTAAAATTGGCACTTTTAAGTATCACAGAAGAGATTGCGTTGGGGGTTGTAGAACTCCAATTCCCAGTGTAGCCGGGAGGCTGGTAGATGAGGGCGCCAGAGATCCTGAGTTTGGGCATGAGGGGAAGTGAAAAAGCAGAGCTTCACAAGCTGGAGAAAGTAAGATGTCTCTCAACATACACTTCCCACTGATTGGCTGACAGACACACTAGACCAACATGAATATCTTAATTAATAATTTGCTGGTCAACAACTCACTGTGGATGATGGTTGGACCTGAAAGGCTACATTGGAAAGACAGCAAGCAGCAAGTTAACTAACACTTGTCATCAGGTATACAAGCAACCAGAGAACGAAAAGGCGAAAGGTAGACCCACCTTAGCTCCGTACTCTGTGATTGATCTCCTTGCTCTTCTTCGCGGCTCTGTCCTAACACCGCCTCCTGTCTTTATACCTTAACAGTGGTCTAATGCGTTCCCAGACCCTCACAGGATCTGGCTAGTGACTCAACTAAAAACAAGTACTGTGAAGTTGTAATATCACTGTATGCATACATAGAGATCTGGTGGGAGTCAAATGGAGGTGAAAACCTTTTCTTTTTCAGTCTCTACAATGATTCAAGCAGCACCATTTCCTCCACCTTCTATTGTAAATTCACTCTTTCCCTTTGATGTTTTAGGGCTGAGATGAAGAAGGAAATCCAGGAGTTTCTGCTGTGCGAGGATGAGACCAGCGACCCACTGACAACATGACACAGCAGGTCTCTTTACATCACTCTCATAGAGACCTGATTAGCTTTAAGTTCATGCCAAGACTATCTGTTATTGCTGGATCTATCAGAGGGAGCCAAATACTTTAGGGTATCATTACAATCGGCTCTCCAGGACTCACTGAGTACAGAGCAGCAAGAGGTCTTCCTCTGTCGGGACAGAGATAATCTGAACACATTTCTGCCCAGATGCTGAGGTGTAGCTTCAAAACTCTTTTTTTGTATTACATCACACATTTTCTCTTCTTTTTAAATAAGCACTCAGAAACAAAATGTCTTTGTTTTAAATATTATAAATAAATTATTTTTTTAAATACCTTATCATGTTCCCATTGTTTCGAATTCATTATTGGTGGTTGGAAGCCTTTATTCTTGCTCTGTCTTCCTCTCACGAATATTCTTTTCTATGCATCTATCTACTCTGAGTCTTAGTAAGTGGGTATAAATATACTTTTTTTGTCGCCCTCCACTGTCCTGTTCCTATTGGTGAATGTATTGTGGAATCTAATATAGCCGTACATGCTAGCTTTTGGTTTCTTCAAAGCGCTAGCGGGTACAAATTACAGTTTGAGTGCAGGCAGTGGAAATTCGCATCCATTTCACAAGGGTGAGTAACCATGTCCAATTTTCTTCAACAGAACCCTTGTTCCTAGATAATCCTAGATGAAGGCAAACTCTGTTTTCAAGAGTTTCCTTAACTGTGCATTGTTTGTTGAGCTGTTGTGCTTGGTTTAAGGGTGTTTCCGTCTCGATCCTTACTCACAGAGATATTTGCCACTATTTCTACTTGTATGAAGGCTTGTGGGGTAATGCAGTGGATTGACAGCTGTCCGCTTCTAAAGAAGGATCTGTGACCCGGTACACTGTAGGTGGCATGTAGGACTTTACATTTCATACTCGTGTCTACTGGCAACTAGTTTTACTAGCAGGTTTGGTGTGGTTTCACTTTCTGAGATTCAGACACATTCATGCTGCCTGGTTCGGGAGTTCTTGGAACCTGTAGGTTTCTTAGGGAGCCCTGGGTAAGTGATTTTGCAGTAGTCACTGCTTACTAGGACAAGGCCTCTGGCTTGCTCAATTATGTGTTCAGATTGGAGGAGTGGGAGAAGTTTCTGTTGGAGGGAGAGATGCATGTCTCACCCGTTGCTGCAGAACTGACCTGTGGAGCAAAGGTGAGGCTGGTGTTTAAGAATATGACCAAAGTTTGGAAACCCAAAGCCCAATTAGCTTAAGATATCCAGTTTTAGTACAGGTAGCTCTCCTTCATCCAGTGAAATGACAGAAACTTTGATTGGTGTCTCTGGTCTGTTTTCGAGGTGGAAGTGGGTGTCCGCATTGTCAATGTACATGTGGCTGTTCAATGGGGACTGCTGAAGATTGCCTGCCACAGATGTTAAGAGGAATAGAGGGAAGATCCTTTAGGAACGTTGTATAGAACTGAGCAAGATGATCCACTTCTAGATAGGACATTGTGTCTGGTGAGGAAGGATTTGGGGCAGTGCAATGCTGGTCTAGAGGCCCCTGTCCAAAAACACAAGTAATTTGAGAGGCCCTGTGGTCGTCAGGACAGATCAAGGCCCTTTTCTTTTCCAGATCCAGCAGAGGAGGATCTCTCCTAGGATGTGGGGGATTGCAAGAAACATGTGTGCTGCGCCTGATTTAGGATGAACCGAGGGTGTTAAGCTAAGCCCCATCCATGGCATATTTTCAACATATCCACATGGAATATTTCCGTGGTTATTTATCTCTGGTTCTGGCTGAACTGACTTGACAATGATTTGAACATTCTTTGTCATTCTGAAAGTTGGTTCGACAATTCCTCGGATTTCACATTGATCTACCTACCAACCCCGGCTAGCTTTAAGTTTACTGCAGCCTGCGGCTCATTCTTGGGAAAATTCCCTGAGAGGGGCAGATACTGGTTTTGCAGCATGAACAGTATTTCGCATATTAGATGAGCAATGCATGCCACCCAGTGGTTACAGTCGGAAAGTACAACTTGTATTTCTAAGCTTTTGCATTCACAAAACTGAAGGTTTTGTGTTCGAGGTAGACAAGCAGCCGGGCACTTGTTGAATACCAGCTACAAAACAAGCATTGGCAAAGCCGATAGGTCTCGCCTCTGCGAAAGTTATTGCCAATGTGTTTTTTTTGTTGCCATGTTGTGCAGCAGTGTGGCTTAAAGTAAAAAATAATAATAATAATGGCGCGGTCAGCGCTAGCAATGTCAAAGCATTTTTTTAAACCTGCAGCCAATAGCTCTTGCACAGTCTAAACCTATTGGCAATGGTTTTTTTTTTCTGATAGGATGGAGCAAGTTACAATGGGGGAGGGGTTTGAGTGGGAGGTGGCAAAGAACACGGGAGGGGAACGGGGTAAGCAACAAGCGACTAGGCAAGCAACAATGTCGGACAAGTGGGAGACTGCCTGCAAACACATACACTGCTGCAACTAAAAGAAAAAGAAATGCCTGTCCAGCAGTGGAAGGACACACGCTGGGCAAGGAAGTAGTACTTTGGTCCATGCTCTAGGGGAGTGACAAACACAAGAAGAAGCGAAGCCTGCACATGCTGAGCGAAGAAAAGCAAGGAAAAGAGTGACGATGAAGCCTATTAATGGTAAGCAATGGACTGTGTTATGGTGACAAGCTAAAGTTCAAGGCTATGAGCCTATCAGGTAAGTGTGAAAAGTTATGTCCGAGTTCATGGGTCCTATCTTTTTATTATGAACATTTAGGACAATTGCAGGAGGCCTCATTTATGTATAGGGTCTGAAGGGTGGATTGTTATTACACTGTGTTAAAACATGTAGTCCAGTATTGAATGTGAAGTCTCACGGTTTACAGTTGTGGGCAAAGGTTTTGACCCCCCCCCTTTCCCAGTTCTCCCTCTGATAAATCCTTTCTGTAGAAAATGTGCACTTTGATACTCATTGATTACCCTGTTAGGAGGGGTTTAATATTCTTTTGCCAACTGTAATTTTGGTATATTCATAATTTCTAACAGTATGCCTGAGAGCTGCCCGGTAGGACAATTTATTCTGATCTGAGTAGGCCTGAGTTGGTAATGGTGACATGGTAGTGATTGGTTATTTGGGAAAACTTATATTGGGTGTCATAGGCTTAATGTATTTATTATGAAAAGTTGCAACACAGGCTGTAGGCCTGACCAATTTATTATGAAATGTATTTATTAAACCAAGAAGCGTTTAAGGGTTGATGATTGTTGCACTGTTAAAGGCTGTAGACTGCGGTTTTGTTACATGAAATCTCACATATTACCAAAGTTAGCAAAGGATTTGGTATGGGTTATCCCGTCTGAGAAAGGAAGGCGTTTAATATTTGAAGGGTGATAATCATTAGTAGGTCATTTTCAGAGGAGTTGCGTATTGTTTTCCAGTTGTAATTGTGTACATATTTGTCATTTTATTCGCATGTCCCTGATGGTTGTCCATTTGTGCAGTACGAAAGGGGGTGGTGATAGACGGAGCATCTGAACCAATCAAACACTCACACCCAGTCAAAAGATCTGGGTTTGATCCATCACCGTTCTTTAGCCCACTCTGCCACCCCAGTTCAGACATGGCTATATGCAAATCAGTCTGACCCTGTGCCTCATGAGAACAGTCCAGCCCGAACTGCCAAGCCATGCCTTCCCTGGACCGGAAACAAGCTTCCGAGGCCCGGTTTTTGGTATTCCAGCCGTCTTCAGCCCGGCTTGCTTGAATCCAGTGGCAAAGTGAGCAAGGGACTCACGTCTGACCATACCCTGCCACACTTATGGCGGCCAAAAGCGAACAAATTGTGCTGCTGCTGCCAAGGGTTCAAATACTATAGTAGCTTGCACAAAGCTTGGGAGTTTTTATGTTTGAGGCATGTGGGCTGCTGAATTCATATCTGTGCATAGATCGCCGCCTAGTGTTGGGTCCGGATGATTGCACATTGTTGTCCTGGAAGAGTCTTCTAAGTATCACGAGATAGGTGGCTCCTCCCCTGGACTACAGTGCGCATGGGCATCGACTCCATCCTTAGATTGTTTTTTTCCGCCATTGGGTTCGGATGTCTTTGGGTTCCCTCTAGTCGGAATCGATAAACTTTCTTAAGACCAAAAGGTCTTTAGTTCTTCGTCGGTATAGTCTTGCGTTCGGTCTTAGTTCTTCCAGCTCGGTTCCGAGCCGGATTCCATACACCCACGTGCTTTCGGCGCGGAAGGCCCAGTCGACGCTTCAGACCCCATCGACTGTTCATCATGGACCGTAGTCCATTTAAGAGATGTCCCGTCTGCAACTCGAAGTATCCCCACATCGACGTCCACCCGGTGTGCAACAAGTGTCTGTCGCCGGACCATGATGAAGCCAAGTGCATGGCTTGTTCCCGCTTCAGGTCCAAGAAGACGCTTAAGCTTCGACGAGCTGCGCGCCAGGAGGCCCAGCAAGCTGCACCGGCGCCTGTGGACATATTCGATGCAGGGGATGTCAAGGAAGAATCTACCAGGGACATCAGTGAGTCTAACCCCGCGTCGGACGTCGACTACGACTACGACTACGACGCGGATGCCGAAATGTTCGAAGCTGAAGAAGTTGTCGACGAGGTAGGAGACGACGACGGGGCCCTCAGGGCCATGGAGGATAGCTCGGACGAAAAGCTACCTCAAACTGACACTGGGGCCGTACCAATTCTTAAGGCTCAGGTCGAGGGATCGCCATTAGGCCTTACCCAAGATCTTACGATGGGTTCTACGGCCCGCCTTCGGGCTCGGCCATGGACATTGCTGTTGAGCCGCACCCTGGCAAATCAAAACCGAAAGTGAAACCTACGGTCTCGACACAAAGAAACTGCGCAGGTGCCGTCCTCGAAACCGAAAGTGCGCATCACTTTGGTCGGATTCAAGGCCTCGGAGCCCTCGGCGCCGAAGAAGCAGACGGGTGTTGTCGAGCCGAAGGCTCAAGTCAAGGGGGTCGAGACGAAGTCTGCCGCGCCGAAGACTAAAGTCAAGGTGGTCGAGCCAAGTACGTTGGCGCCGAAGACAGTCGACACCAGCAAAGGACTCGGTGACCCGAAGAAAGCTCTCGGTGACCTGAAGAAAGCTCTCGGTGACCTGAAGAAAGGACTCAGTGACCCGAAGGTTCTCGAGACTCCGCGTCAACAGGATAGGGCCAAGCGCGGCGCACCCCGAGAGTATACTCCTGGTGAGGCCTCGAAGGATCCCGTCGAACCGGCGCGCCCGTCCGCCGCTTTCACCAAGAAGGTGACGGACTCCCTACGGCGCATCAGGGAGAAGGCCTCATCGGTCGGACCAAAGGATCCTCCGAAGCTGGTCGAGAAACCTCACAAGGCGTCAACGCCCATTCACTTTACGTTGCCGCCAAAGGTGGCGCCGAAGGCTTTCACTCCTAAGGCGGTCGCCAGCGTCCCCGAGAAGGTTTCCTCGGCGCCGAAGTCGTCGACGGTGGTCCCCACCCCAAAGCCTCGACTACCTTCAGTAGACGAGCAACAAGAACACTTTATTGAAGCCGAAACGGGCAGGCTTTCCCTCAAGCGGAAAATTGCCCCAGAACAACCAATGGAGTCCTACAAGATTCCTCTGAAGAAAAAGAAGGACTCTGCTTCCACTCCTGTCTTGGTGGAACCACTTTCTCCACAGACTCATAATGTTTCGCCCACTTACTCTGATGTGGACGCTGGGGAGGGCGATGATGAGGATGAGTACAGCTATCCCGTCTATACAGACCCTGAGGATACCAATGAACCCTGGGCCGCTGGTGCTGACCTAGGTGATCCTCATTCAGGACAACACTCTCAACTATATTCTGTTAAGACGTCTCCTACAGAAGACTCTGCAGCATTCAATGCCCTCATTGAACGGGCAGCTAAAAATCACAACGTCCAGCTCCATGCTGACCCTATTGACGTTGATTTCCTTTTTGGTACCTTCTCAGTCTCGGAGAGGACTGTCAAGACTCTGCCTATGTTGAAAGGTGTCTTAAAGCATGCTGGAGAGATCTTTAAAGAGCCTACCAGGGCGAGGGTGATAAACCCTAGGATCGAAAAAAGTATAAGTCAGCGCCTACTGATCCTACCTACATCAAAGGACAGTTGCCTCTGGACTCTCTTGTCGTCTCGAATGCCCAGAAGAGGGCTAATTCTCAGATTACGGGTGATGCTCCTCCCCCAGACAAAAAATCTAAGGTGTTTAAGGCATCAGGGAAAAGGGTGGCAGCACAAGCGGCCAACATCTGGTGCATTACCAATACACAAGCGCTTCTGGCGAGGTATGACAGGGCACACTATGACACGCTGGAGACCCTGTTGCAGCACCTGCCTGATGAATACAAGGAGGCAGCTGAGATGCTTATTCAGGAAGGGAAGCTGATCTCTAATGCTTCAATTAAGTGCGCTCTGGACGCGGCTGACACCGCAGCCAGGGTTGTCAACACTAGTGTTATGCTGAGACGACATGCCTGGCTGAGAATCTCTGGATTTAAGCAAGAGATACAAACCACCATCCTTAATCAAACAGTGAATCCAGATCCCCTGTTTGGCCCAGAGGTTGACACCACCTTAGAAAAGATTAAGAAGGACACTGAAACTGCTAAATCCATGGGTGCCTTACAGTCCCAGCAGTTTCGGGGTGGGTCTTTTCGTCGCTCAAGCACTAGAGGCGTTTCCAGAGGCCAACTCTCCCAAACTACGCAGTACTACAAAGGCAACACTCAGTCCACATACACCAACAAGAGTCGAGGGGGATATCGTGGTAACAGCGCCAAGGGCAGAGGTCGTGGAAACAACAACTCCAGATCCTCTGCCACCAACAAACAGTGACGCCTTGTCACTGCTCCCCGACCACGCAACACCGGTCGGGGGGAGACTTCAGCAGTTCCTGCCGGTCTGGAGAACCATCACCACAGACAGGTGGGTCAGAAAACTTATACAATACGGTTATTGTCTGGAGTTAACATCAACTCCACCCAACATACCCCCAAGACACCGTCCTATGTCTGCCGAGGATTTGCACTTATTGCAGCAGGAGGTCATGGTCATGCTGCAAAAAGGAGCAATAGAGCTTGTGCCTGTGCAGGAAAGAGGCACAGGGGTCTACTCCCTGTACTTCTTAATACCAAAAAAGGACGGGTCCCTCAGGCCCATCCTGGACCTCAGGCCCCTCAACCAGTACATCCTGTCGGAGCACTTCCATATGCTGACCCTGCAGCAAGTGCTCCCGTTGCTCAGTCAGGGGGATTTTCTCGCAACTTTAGACCTAAAGGATGCGTATTTTCACATTCCACTGCACCCGTCACACAGAAAGTACCTCCGGTTCACCATCCAAAACCAACACTACCAGTTCAAGGTTTTGCCTTTCGGAGTCACCACGGCACCCAGGGTGTTCACAAAGTGCCTGGCGACAGTGGCGGCGCACCTAAGGAGACGGAGCATCCATGTCTACCCTTATCTGGACGACTGGCTCATCCAGGCGAAGTCAGCCCAGCAGTGTGCCGCGCACGTGTCCCACACCATTCACCTCCTTCACGATCTGGGATTCTCACTGAATTACCCAAAATCCCACCTCCAGCCCGCCCACATACGGCAGTATCTGGGTGCGACGATAAACACTCTGGCAGCCACAGCACAGCCGAATTCAGTGAGGGTCAGCAGCATTCAATCGCTGATATAACAATTCAAACCCCAACACTCGCTTCCAGCGAGAGTGTTCATGCAGTTGATAGGCATGTTGGCCTCCTGCATTTCCATAGTCCCGCACGCGAGACTACATATGCGTCCGCTTCAGGAGTGCCTTGCACGTCAGTGGACTCAGGCTCACGGGCAGTTGAAAGACCTAGTGTTGGTGAGCGGTCGGGCATACAACTCTCTGCATTGGTGGAATCCACTAAACCTTTGCAAGGGACGACCATTCCAAGAGCCTGTGCCACAGATCATCCTGACAACGGACGCTTCTCTCCAGGGATGGGGAGCTCATGTACTCCATTACACTGTGCAGGGACTATGGACGCAACGGCAACGGAAGATGCACAACAATGTTCTGGAACTGATGGCAATCTTCATGGCACTAAAAGCTTTCAAAGTACATCTGTGCAACAAGGTCGTGTTGATCCGGACGGACAACATGACAGCCATGTACTACATTCAGAAACAGGGAGGTACCCACTCTCCGCAGCTGTTTCATCTGGCTCAGAGCATGTGGAAGTGGGCCATTCAGAGGAACATCTTCCTCATGGCAGAACACCTCCCGGGCAAGGACAATCAAATGGCGGACCTGCTCAGCAGGTACAGCCACCAAATGCACGAGTGGGAGTTGCATCCATCAGTACTCCACCCGTACTTCCGAAAGTGGGGTCATCCAGAGATAGACCTGTTCGCCACAAGGGAGAACGCAAAATGCCAAAGCTTCGCCGCCAGGTTTCCACACCCACAGTCGCAGGGCAATGCGATATGGATGAACTGGTCAGGCAGATTTGCGTACGCTTTTCCCCCAGCACCTCTGATACCGCTGGTGGCACGCAAACTCAGGCAGCACTCGATGACTCTCATCCTGGTTGCTCCAACGTGGGCTCGCCAACCATGGTACACCACGTTTCTGGAACTGTCCGTGGTACCGCATCAGAGGCTACGCCTCACACCCAGCCTTCTGACGCAGAGCCATGGCGACATTCAGCATCCAGATCCGCAACAGCTCAACCTGGCGATCTGGCTCCTGAGGTCTTAGAGTTTGGGTACCTAAACTTGCCTCCAGACTGCATGGACATCATCCGAGAGGCAAGGAAGCCCACCACTAGAGCATGCTACGCGGCGAAGTGGAAGCGGTTTGTCATTTACTGTGCAGACCACAACATTAACCCGCTAGATGCTCTATTCAGAACATCATTTGTTATCTTTTCCATCTGTACAAATGTAATTTGGCCTATGCTTCCATTCGCATACATCTATCTGCGATGGCTGCTTATCTCAAACAGGCAGCACCTCTCACTTTTCAGGGTGCCTGCTATTAAAGCCTTCCTAGAAGGGCTCAAGCGTGTTATTCCTCCGCGGACTCCGCCAGCTCCGGAGTGGAACCTCAATGTGGTCCTCACCAGGCTGATGGGTCCCCCCTTTGAACCGCTGCATTCCTGCGAGATTCAGTTCTTGACATGGAAAGTGGCTTTCCTTGTTGCGATTACATCGCTGCGACGAGTTAGTGAGCTCCAGGCGCTAACTATACAAGAGCCATTTATTCAAATTCATTCCAACAGGGTGGTGCTCCGCACTAACCCTAAATTTCTTCCTAAAGTAGTATCTCAATTCCATATTAACCAAACTATTGAATTACCTGTGTTCTTCCAAAATCCTGAGTCATTGGCGGAGAGAATGCTCCACACCCTTGACGTCAAAAGGGCCTTGATGTATTACATTGATAGGACCAAGGATTTTAGGAAAACTAAACAACTCTTTGTTGCCTTTGCGCCACAACACAAAGGTAACCCCATTTCCAAAGCTGGTATAGCTAGGTGGATAGTTAAATGTATTCAGATCTGCTATCAGAAAGCCAAGCGCACTCTCACCATTCCACCACGGGCCCACTCCACCCTAAAGTTGGGGGCCTCCATGGCTTTCCTTGGAAATATTCCTTTGGAAGACATATGTAGAGCAGCCACATGGTCTACCACACACACATTTACAAAGCATTATTGTGTCGATGTGCACTCCAAACAGCAGGCAGCTGTAGGGCAGGCTGTTCTAAAGACACTTTTCCAAACTCCTGCAGCTGGCACAGGCGGCCGCCGCTAATGGAGGGATTGCTATGTATTCTATGCACAGATATGAATTCAGAAGCCCACATGCCTCGAACCGAATATGCTACTTACCAGTATGCATCTGTTCTTGGCATGTAGGGCTGCTGACATTCATATCGCCCGCCCTCCTCCCCGGCGCCTGTAGCAGCTGCAAAATTCACACATACTTCTAGCATGGTCATCTTTCACTTAGTTTCACTCCATCTTGGTCGCAATGGCTAAAACAATCTAAGGATGGAGTCGATGCCCATGCGCACTGTAGTAAAGGGGAAGAGCCACCTATCTCATGATACTTCGAAGACTTCCAGGACAACAATGTGCAATCATCCGGACCCAACACTAGGCGGCGATCTATGCACAGATATGAATGTCAGCAGCCCTACATGCCAAGAACAGATGCATACTGGTAAGTAGCATATTCGATAGTTATAAAGGAGTCCTTGTCACTTTCTGCCCACTGGACTCTTTCCATACCCATCACTGTTGACCTTGTTTCCAAATTAATAAAGTCATGCTCAGTTGGCCTAAATCCGCTTCCCTCGCTGAATGTTTTTCAAGCTGGCATCTCAAACCTTGTTCAGGCATTTAGGGCTCATACACCATCTACCCTCATAGCAATAAGCGAGGTTAATTCCTTATGATATCAGACCTATTCTGAATCAACGTCCATTGTTGCCTTTGTGCAGCCTTCCCTTTTAGTTCTTCTCTAGCCATCCCTTGGGGTGGCTCACATTGAAGCATATGCAGATCAAAATGGTGATGCCATTGTACCCAAGTAGATCATTCCTTAAATAGAGGACTTCTTCCTCAAGTGCCATCAGAAGAGGGTCTCCCTCTTTACTTTTACCTTATGTCTAATACATATTTAAGACATTCATATATGCTCCACGACCCTCCAACAGAATGTGCAATATGTTATGTGATTAAACTTGTAGGACTTCTAACTGCAACGTATGTGAAACCCAGGTCCCTAAGCACCCATTGTTTTCCCTTGTTTACACCTAACTGCTGGTACAAATATGACGGATCCACCCATTGAGATCTGTTCAGTAACCCACGTTTCTTGAAGATACCAATGTTTACCACATCTAACCCAATCAGTAACCTGTATTTTTTCCCCCCTTAAACCGGTAACACTCCAGCCTTTTATCTGGCAGAAGTTCCTAGCCTGTAAGACTTTTTGTTTAGGTTCTGGTCTGCTCACGCCTTGTTGTATTTCTTGTACCTATGTAGAACCTTTAGTCAGTCGTTTTGACGATGCTGTTCTACAGCGCTACTCACAACTGAGTCTCTGTCCTCTTTTACTTATGAAGTGGGCTGATAGCAAAATATTATGTTCTCCTTTTCTTGAAAGCAAATCTTTCTTTGAGGTTTGACATCCCTTCTCCAGCACTTGATATGTGCTTAGTGACATAATAAGCAATTCTACTCGTTCCTTTACCGGAGATTACTGTCTGCTCATATATAGTCATATAGTCAGAATGTTGGTGTGTAGTGCATTCAAAGGGCGACAAATCTGTGTGCACCCATTCAAAATCAGTTCTGAGTACTACTAAACTTGATAATGATGGAGTAGCCCAGTTTGCCATAATTCCTCTAGGTCTTTGCGCCTCCTGACCAAAACCTTACCTGAAATCAAGTTGTCAGGTGTGCACTGTCCAGAATAGCTTTCATGAGTCTCAGAATATTACTCTTCTTCGGTATATCCGGGGGGGGCGTTGAAAGAATAATTTCTCAATTGGAATTCCCATCTTGCTAACACTCGTTTTCATCCTTACTTTGTTTATCTTCTTTGAAGTCATTCAGAGTCACGCCCTGATTCTCGGTTCATGGTGCTAGTTTTACACTTTCAAGTGAGCTAGAGTTCCCTCTTACCTTCCTCTAGCTGACTTCTGAGCGGTAAGTTCCCAATTCTCCTTTTGTAGTTGGTGGTTCTGTTGGATTTGGGGTGATATCTTCCTTGGTCAAAGATTGTACCTTAAATTCTTTAGCATTTGGTCCTGGAGAGCACT
Source organism: Lissotriton vulgaris (assembly GCF_964263255.1). Lineage (NCBI taxonomy): Eukaryota > Metazoa > Chordata > Amphibia > Caudata > Salamandridae > Lissotriton > Lissotriton vulgaris. Next base: position 643,092,594 of record NC_141700.1, on the reverse strand, counting down.
AACATTACATTGCAATTTCTAAATCAAGAATTCATGCTATAGCTGGGCAGTTGAGTGCCTTGTTGCTTCACTTTTATTTGACAGATATTAAAACAGAATCTGTAGACTCAATAGTGTCTGATGGTATCTCTTGCGTTCCTGATTGAACTCTTTATTTGAATATGCAACTCACGCCTAGCTTTACATACTATCTACTTGTCTGTCATCCTGATTTATCGCCTGGGTGTTTGAAGTTTCACATGCTTGCTCATCCATACAGGTATTCTTACAAAGCTCTTGGTGCCTCCCTGTTCTTTCACTTGCCCTTTTATCTTTTGGGCCTCTCAGCCAGCAATATTCTTTTTGACCGTTTACTCTGAGCTGAATCTGAACATTCAACAAGGTTTTGGTTGTGGTCTATCTCTGCAGGAGCTCCCTCAGAGCTGGGCTGCCCAGGGGCCATAAACACTGCTGAATATTGACTTCTGAACTTGCTCCCTTTGGCTTTGCGGGATATTCTTTGCAAGGAGAGTATAAGGAAGGGCGTTCATGGTGGTGCCAATCGCTTACCAATCACAGGTGTGTGTCTTCACAGGATCATGCTAAGACTTAACTTTTCTCAAAGTTTTAAAGTCCATTGGTATCATGTCCTTTAGGAGCTATAGGTTCAGGGAACTAAGTGAATTTTATGCAATGTTTTCATTCAGCTCAGAATGCTGTCCAGTCCACTGTGCTTTTGCTTTCGAGAAAAACAGCTACCAAACATGTATAATAAATTACTTTTGGTGTTGTGATCCTATTTTCTTCATCATTTTGATTTAGACTTAAACCGCATGCCTCAATACAATCTTAATCCTTCGTGTTTTTCTGGTGTGGGTGAGTAGTTGATTTAATCAAATGGTATTCTTGCAGATGGCAGGCTGGCTAGGAACAGTCCGTCAGCACACTAGTAGAAGGCAGGTTTTCAGGGGGCACCTCTAAGGTGCCCTAAGGGGGCATGTATTAGTAAATCCATCACTGGAATCCGTGTGGGTTTATTAATATGAGATGTTTGACACCAAACATCTTGGGTTTCAGTGAAGCCATCATGTAGCTGGGGAACTCCTTTTCACCAGTGTCCAGCACATGTACTTAAATTGGCTTGCCTGGTCACTTGTGCTGGCAGCAATTCAACTGACCAGCAGTGGGGTATATCTGCTCAAGCAGGTATGTCCACGAATGCAGTATGGTACACACTGGCTTACGGCTGTTAGGCCTGCTGTAGGGGTGACATACCCAGGCTGCATGCAGAGTCCGTGGGCTTGGCACACAAGGATGTGTGGCATGTCATCTACACCAAGACACCCAGCCTGCAATGAAAGTCTGCCCATGCTTGGTGAGGGGTATCTTGGGGTGGCACCATTCATGCTTTACCCCTAAGGCACCCTCTTTAGTACCCCATGTCCTAGGTACCATTTACTAGGGACTTACAGGTTGGTGCTAAATGTATTGTCAATCGGGGTAAAATTGCTGGCACTGGGGACCTGGTTAGAAGGAACCCAGTGTATTTGTAGTTGAAATTGCATCCAATACCAGGCAAAAAGGGGGCACTTACCTACACAACCTCCCCTCCACCCCCAATGAAAGAGAATGAGATTAACCTTTCCCAACAGTCTCCATTGTCTAAGTCGAAAAACCTGGAAAGGCCATCTGCATTGGCATGGTCAGTCCTAAGCCTGTGCTCCCCTGTAAAGGCCATACTCTTTAGGGAGATGGACCAACTCTACAGTTTGGGATGTTTGCCTTTCATTTGCATTGACCATCTGAGAGGCCTGTGTTCAGTTTGAACAAGAAAGTGAGAACCAAACCAGTATGATCTCAACTTCTTAAGGGACCAAACCACAGCAAAGGCTTCCCTCTCAATGGCACTCCAATGCTGGTCTCTGGTGAGTTACCTCCTGCTAATGACAGCAACAGGTTGGTAATGGCCATCTTCATTGGGTTAGGATAGGACTGCTCCTATCCCATGTTCAGAAGCATCAGTCTGCACTAGGAACTGCTTAGAATAATCTGGAGCTTTCATAATGGGTGCTGAGCACATTGCTTCCTTCAGAGTGTCAAAAGCCTTTTGACAGCTCACTGTTTAGTTTATCTTCTTTGGCATTTTCTTAATGGTCAGTTCTCTGAGGGGTGCCACAATAGTACCATACCCCTTCAAAAACCTCCCGTAGAATCCTGTCAAGCCAAGGAATGCCCGGACTGGAGTCTGGGTGGTTGAATCTACCCAGTCCACAATTGTCTGGATCTTGGGTTGTACTGGGCCTCCACCTACACGGTGTCCCAAGTATACATAAGAGCCCTGCCCTATCTGGCACTTAGTTGCCATGTAAGTGAGGCCTGCATTCTGCAGAGCTTCAAGGACCTTTCCAAGGTGGATCAGGTGATCCTGCCAAGTGGAGCTACAGAATGCAATATCATCAAGATATGATGCGCTAAAAGACTCCACCCCAGCAAGGACTTTATACACAAATCTTTGGATGGTGGCAATGGCATTACACTAAATTGGTAATGTCCATCTGGGGTTTAGAATGCTGATTTCTCTTTTGCTCCAGGGGTCAGACCAATCTGCCTGTACCCTGCTGTTAAATCAAAGGCACTGAGAAACTTGGCTGCCCCAAGCTGTCAATCAGCCCTAGCAATTGGGTGTGCATCTGTCTTGGTTACTACATTGAGGCCCATATAGTCCACACAAAACCTCAGCCCCGTTTGTCCACCCTTGGAAGGAGGTTTGGGGACTAGAACAATAGGGCTAGTCCAGGGGCTCTCAGGGGATTCAATGACACCCAGATCCAGCATCTTGCTTACTTCAGCTTAGATGTGCTCTTTGAGTTGGTCAGACTGCCAGTATATTTAATTTTTGAGAGGTAGGCTGTCCCCATGTCCACATCATGTGCACACCAGCTTGTCTGGCCAGGGGTGAAAGAGAAGAGCTCAGCATACCACTGCAGGACTTGCCTGCAGTCAATCTGCTGGTGGACAGATAGGGTGTCTGAAAAGACAACTCCCTCATATTTAGGGTTCTGAGAGTGGAGGTAAGGGAGAGGTTCCCTCTCCTGCCTGATCCTCATCAGTGACCATCAGCATGACCACATCAGCCCTGTTATGGTAGAGTTTGAGGCAGTCTACATGGATTACCCTTTTGGGATTCCTGCAAGTGCCAAGGTCCAGCAGATAGGTGACCTCCCCTTTTCTTTCAAGGTTGGGGTAGGGTCCAATCCAGTTGTCCCAGAGGGCCACAGGCTCCAAAACCCGCAACTTTTGCCTTGGTTGGAACTCCACCAGGGCAGCCTTTTGGTCATACCAGAGCTTCTGGAGCTCTTGATTGGCCTCAAGGTTTTGATGCTTTTTCTATGTATTCAGTCATCCTTGAAAATAGACCAAGTGCATAGTACACTGTCTTGCTTAGGCTTTTTGAGAGGTCTCTCCCAGACTTCCTCCACTAGACACAATGGTCCCATTACAGGATGACAAAACAGAAGTTTAAAGGGGGGGAAAAACCCTACGGTATTACCATGCCTGCTTTGTGCCCACAGGGAAGTAAGACAGCCCATCTCCTTCTGAGTTTTTTAAGGAGTTCATTGATCATACCTTTCATAGTTTTGTTGAATCTCTCAACTAAACCATTAGTTTGTGGGTGATAAACTTATAGGTCACCCCACATGGCTTTCAGGTAGCCAGACATGAAGTTACTATCTCTGTCTGACACCACATCTTTAGGTAAACCCACTCTAGTAAAGATACTAATTAGTGCTCTGCCAATTGTAGGAGCAGTGACTTTCGGTAGGAGAATAGCTTCAGGGTACCTGGTGGCATGTTCCACTACAACTAATATAAATCTGTTCCTTGATGCTGTTGCAGGGTCTAGGGGGCCACCAACGCCAACCTCTTTAAAGGGATCCCCCAACCACTGGAAGTGGAATTAGGGGGGCTTTTGGTGGACACCTGATTTGCCACTGGCTTGGCAGCGCTGGGATGCCCGAGGGTAGCTATGCGCTCTACAAATCCCTACTCAAACTCAGGTAGCACATGAGTTACAAAAATGCCTTCACCTTTCTTTGACATAGCTGTCCTCTAGAAGTAGGTTACTAACCTACTCCAAGTTTTGGCCTGGCCAGGATGTCCAGTTAAGGGGATGTAAAGAGCCAAAGTGAGTAAGAAATCTATATACATCTGAGGCACTACCACTCTCCTAGTGGCACCAGGTTTGGGGTCTCTGGCCTCAGTGTATAGAAGTCTCCCCTCTGTGGGGGGGCACTGACTTTTCCCTTATGCTGATCATCAGCTTACTGTCTCAGGAGTGGGATAGGTCGTCTGCCCCTGGCACAGATCTTTCCTAGTGGGTCCCCCTGGGCCCAGGAGCTTGATCATGTGATGTGCCAATTCCTGGGGCTCAGTTCCCTCTAGGGCCGAAGGTTCTTCTCCCTGAGGAGAAGGGACCTGAGCTTATGACTGATGTGAATCTGGTTCCCGTCTTTCTCTTGCCTTTTGTTTTGGCGGTTTGGGGCATTATTCCAGGCTCCAACTCCTCTTTTTCACCCTGGGCTTTGCATTGGGCTCTTGTTTTTACACACACCCATTCAGGTATAGCTAGGATAGTTGCATGGGTCTCTCTTTCGACCGCAGCCCAAAGTGAGGACTCCAGATCATTTCCAGCTGACGTTTTACATGAATTGCAAAGGCTACCACCACCAACTTCTTTTGGACAATAAACCCAACCCCCCCCCCCCCCCCCCCCATTCTATGGGCACCATCGCCATGGGATAGACCTTAGTCTGGTTGTCAGCACTGAGGACTGTAAATGCCTTACCAGTAAGATACTGTCCTAGGGATGTCAGATTTTCAGTCATCATGGTGACACTTGCACCTGTATCCCTCAGTACTTCATCTCTGATATCATGTATATGAGGTTGTCGTATGTATATTTCCAAGTTATTGGGCCAGACAGCCAGGGCAGCTACATCCATCCCACCCTCAGAGACTAATGTTGCTTCAGCTCACCTGGAGACTTACCACTGCATTAGGTACTTTAGGTGCACTAGGGGGGTGACATCTTGTGGGCTTATCAAGAACAGAGGGGTTTGCAGCCCACCATTACCTACCATTTGTTGGATTTACTGTCTCTCTCATTTGTCTTTTCCTTTTTCTATGTTTTCCCTTGCCCATCTTGGGTCTGTCCCTCCCTTGGAGCATTTACAATGTACTTGTGTCCTTACACTGCTTATTTTTAGGGAACTACTTCATGTGTTTTCCAGCTGTCTCCCAAGTGTACTCCTGGCCCGCTCTGTTTTCCTCTCACTCACCTATGTGCTTACCTTTCACCCACCTCCATGATGCACTCACTCTCATGTGCTTCTCCCCTTGTGTTGCTTTCTTGCATATGTCCTTCTCCTCAGCTCCACACTTCTCTCACAAGTTTGTTTTTCTCCCCTTGTGTTCCATGTTGGTCTCTCTAGTTTGCTTTCCCCCGCCCCATGTAGCTTCCTCCCGTCTGCACCATGTTGCTTCCTCTGCCCTCAATGTTACTTTTTGCCATTAGCGCACCCCTGTATTGCTTCCCTCCCCCACTCCTCTCATGTTGCTTCCGTCGCTTCTACTTTTTTCACTTTTGCATATTTCTTCTTTTTATTCACCAATCTAACTCCGATCAGTAGAAGAAAAAAATCCGCCTGCGTCATTTTGTAGGCATGTGCATACATGATGTGTGAGCTAAGCCTATAAAATTATGTGCGCAGCTGCGCCATCTGTTCTTTTTTTTGCCCCCTTCACAGCATTGTTGATACCGTACAGCACTCCTAAAATCCATTGACAAAGCCAATAGGTCCCAAAGGCCAGACCTGTTGGTTTAGGCACTGCTCAGTTTCCTGGGAACTGGCTGAGGTGTTGTGTTTCTGGAGGTGGTGGGCGAGCACTAATTTCCCCCAATTGACTGTGTATCTTGCGCTCCTCAACATCAGCCACTTCAGGGAACTTGATAACTAGGGGAAGGCTCAATTAGCTTCCATCTCTGAATCAAGATCTTTTTTGGTGCCATTTACAATGGTGGCTTTTAATTCAACTTCGGAGCTAATTTTGGCTATGGTGGGTCTTGCCCTCGAGGACAAGTTTGTGCTGGTTATGGTTGAGGCTCAGTGCCCTTGACCAGACTCTCTGAGGTGGAGGTAGGCTCCCCAAGCTCAGTGGCAGCCGGCATGGCTCGCAGGTGAAGGGGTGGGTGGGTCACCTGGGGTTGCTGAGGTGGGGTGCTATAAATAAATACAGTTACCTTGCTGCATCTCTTCTCTCCTTGTTGAACTCGAGGAACAGGAAACACTTCCAGACTCCCCTGACCAATCACAATGCTTCAATGCAGCGTTGGGATTAGTTTGAGCATCGTGGTTCGACTCTCAACCAGGAAATGGGGGCCTGAGTATGTTCTCCATGCAGGCTGTAATGCATCCTGCATGGAGAACAGGGACAGTGCGCATGACTGTTTGGGTGGCCCGAGTGGGCTGGCAAACAGTCTTGTATTTAGCAGTGGGCAAACCACTCCTCCCCTGCCCTGCTCCGAGAGCCGCCCGCCCCCAAAGCAGCACAAGCATAACATGAGATAAGTTAGCTATCATTTTATGTTTCTACTTCGCAATGCTTAAAAGCAGAGGGGCGACGCTCCTCCGCCATAGCGGAGGAGCTGCCACTGTCCAAGCTGCGTGTTCTTGGAGCCAGATGGTGGATCTGAAGGTCAGTGTCTCTTATGGCCAGTCTTGGGCCTCAATGCCAGACTTCCTGGAGAGCAGGGTTTGGCCTCTGGCTGAGATGGATTTCAAGGTGAAACGCCTGAAGGTCAATCCTCGGGTGTGGGTTTAGGAACAGAGGCTCCGGGCATGGTTTTCGCCCTGGGATTGCCTTCAGGGCAGTTCGATGCAAAGGTTGCAGACCTGATGTGGAACTGACCGCAGGAATTTGATGTTACACTTGTGACAGAATGAGCAGCGGTACCCAAGCTAGAGCTGAAATGCCGGATTCGTTCCCAGTCATCCGGTTCAATCTTTGGAGTTTCCTTTTTCCCCTGTATATTTTGGGCTACGGGAGGATTCACAAGCCTAAAGACGTCTTTGAAGAAAAACAACTTGCAAACATTCATATCCAAGATTAGAGAGCAGGAGTATGCAGAGCATGTATATCTACAACAGCACATGCTACAAATAAAGTTTTGAAAAGACATTTTATGGGCATGCACAAACGCCAACCCAGAAACCAGAACCAGACTGGAAACCCAGAAGTCCCCTCTGAGTCAGTCATCTTTAGAATTTTACATTGTTGCTTCTCTCATAATTTGTTTGTTTGCAGAATTATATGTGGAAACTTGCCATAATCCTAGACATCCTTCTAATCAGAAGGCAGGCAGCACAAGTCATGGTAACAGTAGTGCTTTGATACTAATATGAGCAGTCTGTTTTCCATATTTCCATATTTCTGACTCCTTGACATCTGAAAGGAACTCATGCAAGGTACTTTTCAACAATACCACCTTGTCCTCACATATGAAACACTTCCTTGAGGTAGCATTTTTTATGACCTGGGTCAGCCTTATGTCCTATCAAAATAAGCAAAAAAAAATAAAAAGTGAATTCTAAAAATCTGTGGAGAAGTGGAATTTTTTAACCAGCTAAATCCTGAGAAGAACACAAATGTGGGTAAACAAATTGAGTGATGGTACTCGTTTTTAGGTCTCGGCTAAGCGCGCGGATGCGCATTCTCGCCGAGAACCTATTGTTGCTGTGTCTGCTTTCCAGTGGGCAGCTGCTGTCGTGCATTCACACAGACACACACACGAGCGCCCATGCACGCACTCACATACAGACACCCCCCCCCCACACATACACACGCGCACACAGACACACACACGAGTGCTCCCCCCCCCCCCCTTGTCGCACACACACAAGTTCACCAAGACCCCCCCAGCCCTTTTTAACTTACCGGGCCAATCTCAGGGGACTCCGCCGCTGCGGCTCTTGCCAGCTCCTTTCACGGGACTCCCTCTTGGTCAAGGGAGCCCCACGACACTTGCATAACCTCCTGCTGGCGGCCCCGGGGCTCTCCACCGCTCACAGGAGCCCCGGGCCGCGATAAGCATTTAGTCCACCTGCCTCCTTTTCCGGTCCGGACGCCGCCCCACCCCCGTCACAGGCGATATTGCCTGACTTCCGGTGCGTGCGCCAATGGAGACACAACACTGCAGAAAGGTGTGTTTTGAAGGAAGTTCATGAAAAAATATTATAATCCTAAATGATTATCATTGTGTAAATAATACTTCAGCTGTCTAGTTAAAGCAAATGACATAAGTGGAAAGTAGTTACTGAAACCAAAAGCTCAAATGCAATCGAGTGAAGCAATTAAATAAAAAAGTACATGCTCCACTCAAACATTAATACTAGCTTTAAACATTTCCAGTGGAAACAAGCATTGGGACAGTCAATAGGTCTCTCCGGTGGAACCGATTGGCTATGGTTATGATTTTTTAGCTATGCTGAACAAGAGTTTGCAAGTGCCCTGAAGAGACCGGCACTTTCAAACTCCGGTCTCCCACCAACATCACAACAAAAACTTTTTCATCCATTGGGGTAAGATGGATAAAAGAAATGGTGCAAGACTTAGGGGCGTAATAATATTTTTAAGGTATGTAAGTATCAGGAGGGTACCCTGGCTATAATTGCTCATTATAGAGGTAAACGCTATATGGCAGTCAAAGGTTTAAGCAAGACTATTTAATAAAGGGGTTCATGTTTTGCATTTCAGAGTACAAGTATTATTTTTTTACTACAGGGCAACATCTCTGATGTAGTCTTTTCTGAGCTGTGTAAAACACATTACATAACTGCCTTTTTTTGACACGCATTAGGTCTCGGCAGCGAGACCTATTGTTGTTAAAATGCCTCCCAATGGGAGACCGACAGGTGCACGAGCTGCTTAGGGTATGTGGACGAGCTTTGCAGAGTGTGAGTGCAGAGTTGTGAGTGCAAAGTGTGAGTGCAGAGTGCAGAGTAGTGAGTGTGCAGAGTAGTGAGTGTGCAGAGTAGTGAGTGTGCAGAGTAGTGAGTGTGCAGAGTAGTGAGTGTGCAGACTAGTGAGTGTGCAGACTAGTGAGTGTGCAGACTAGTGAGTGTGCAGACTAGTGAGTGTGCAGACTAGTGAGTGTGCAGACTAGTGAGGGGGCAGAGTAGTGAGGGGGCAGAGTAGTGAGGGGGCAGAGTAGTGAGGGGGCAGAGTAGTGAGGGGGCAGAGTAGTGAGGGGGCAGAGTAGTGAGGGGCAGAGTAGTGAGGGTGCAGACTATTGAGTGCAGAGGTGTGAGTGCAGAGGTGTGAGTGCAGAGGTGTGAGTGCAGAATGCAGAGTAGTGAGTCCAGAGTAGTGAGTGCAGAGTGAGTGTGCGCAGAGTGAGTGTGCAGAGCAGTGAGTGCAGAATGCAGAGTAGTGAGTCCAGAGTAGTGAGTGCAGAGTAAGTGTGCAGAGCAGTGAGTGCAGGTGCAGAGTGGTGTGTGCTGTTGAGTGCAGAGTGCTGTGTATTGGCAATGTAAATGACAATGCCATTTATTTATGATTTAAAGGAAAAAAAAGAAATGTCATGAGCAATGCCAATAGCTCTACCTTTTAATGATGCCGAGATCATTGCATTGTAAATGCTTGTTTTAAGAAGTCTGCTTGGGTGTTAATGCCAGAGTTAGGTTAGTGATTCATGGTGAGTGCACTATTGGACGTGGAGAATGACAGGGTGGAGTCCTGGTTCCATTCCTTTTTACACTCTATATTAATAATCTGATGAGGGCCCTTGAAGTAAACACATACGTTCTGCAAATTGGCCAGACCAATACTAGCACTTCTGTACGCGGACGATGCAGTGCTTAAGGCTCATACCCCTAGGGACCTCTAATCTCCGAGTTATTCATTTGTTAAATATATGGCTTTCTTAGACTTGAGTGAATCTATCAATCTTTTATCATGACATGCGGTCCGAAGGCGGATAAGTCATACAGGTTTAAAATGGGTATTACCAAGCTTGCAACAACATCCACCTTCTCCTACTTGGGACTATTGTTTGATGTTACATGGGGGAAGTTGGTTATAATTACAACAAAGCATATGAATAAATCAATTGCGGCATTAAATATAATTTCAGCAAAGATATAGAGGAAGCCACTTAAAGAGCTATGTATTGTATTTGGAGTAAAAGTTATTCCTTGGCCCAATACAGGGCTATGCTAATTTAGCAAAACTGCAGCGTGCAAAAAACACTTGACTAAGTAAGTACCTTTCCGTTCCACAAGGTATTTCGACCTGTTTGTCACAGGGAATTGGGGCTTTCGTTTCTTGAGGACCTTATTAGGATGCACCCTATCTTACTTTGGCACAGAATTTGAACTCAGCCTGAGACATGTTTAAACAGCAAGATGATGACTGAATGTTTATCTTTGGATCTGGCAGATAAAATTCCATGGCTTAAATATGCAAGGCCTTTTGTGGCAGGTTGGGTAGACCGGGTTTATTTTAAATTACCCTGCTTCTCTATATTTGGTTACGAAGGCAGACATTAAACATGTCAATTAATTTGCTCGAGGAGGAACTGATGTAAACTAATGAGGGCTAACAATTTTATCAGGAGCAGGTACACATCCCTCAACATAGATTTGTTTGAACCCAGCTTAGATGCAACAGGTCACCCCTTCTTGCTAGGTTCCTGTGTGATGATGTTAGTGAACAATGCACATTGTATTTTACCTTTCTGTGTAACGTTTATGAGGTACCCCGGACACATCTTTTAATGCCACTATTGTGACATTTACACAATGTGGAGCAGCTCTGCTTTTTTATTTTACAAGTGGAATCTCTTGAAATCTGCTCAGCTATGTCCAAGTTCTTATGGAAGGTTATAATGATACATATGTATAAACATGAGTGGGTATTCGATTAAAAGGAGCTTCTGTATGGGTCTATATATTTCTCTGAAATGATATTTCACAAAGGTGTTCATATTATTGATATTTTATGTATTTTTTCAACATAAGATAGTTGTTGGTGCAGTTATGTTTCTCCTTTTTGAATCAATGTACCTATTTAATGCTGTGCCTTTAACATTTTGTGTCTGAAACCAAAAAAAATTGAATGAATTAAAGCGAATTGAGTGATACTGCGAAATCAGATAGGGTTCCGGTGGGCGTCACAAATGGCCTTATTACTGAAACTTACCTTGTCAACGTCACAAGGTTATGAATTAGTACAGATCCAAACAATAGACACATGCATAACAGAATCATGCTGAAAAACATTTATTTTATTTAGTGCAACCAAATTATTTGGAAAAAGTTGGCAATGTAACTGCTTTCCCTACCCAGTGACAGCGAAGGTAAGGTCACCTGCAGAAACAAGTTGGCCTTAAGGTGAATCAAGAGATGTGGCCAGCCTGGCCTACACTTTATTGACCTATCAGACACAGAGGCATGCCAGGATGCTCTAATGTTCCCAGAGGCCAGTCCGCCTTTGGTTACATTCAAGGTTATCAAAAAGATACAGACCTCTGTAAATCGGGGGAAGTTTTATTCCCCTTTTGGTATTAAAGGAAGGAGGTATAATAACAGCTGTACTTTTCTTTTTAAATAAAAATACATTGTGTTTTTAAATCTTTTTATACATAAATATCTGTTGTGGTTCTCTTTTATTTGGTTCTCTTTAAAGTCTTGCATGATTCATATTCTCTTTTGCATACAGTATTCCATGAAAAGCCGTTCTCAGTTGAGTAGATTCGCCTTTCCAGGCATTTATGTCCTGTCCACAGTCTGTGTGCTGGCAGCAGGATTACTCAGTAAAAACATTTTTAAAAAACGTGTCAGCAGCAGTAGGATATGTGTGGTGACTCTCAGGTGAGCCTGATGGATGGAGTTTTGAAGTTCACTTTGGGCAAAGCATCTCGGTTGATGGGTATCTTGCTCATCTTTGACAAGTGCAGCAGGAGAAAATCCGACCACGTGTAACATATGATGCCATTTGCCATTCTGACGTTTGCGCTCACCTAAAAGTCTTCCGAGTACTTTTGCAGAGCCACTGCATTGACCTTCATCCTAGTGTTCTCGAGGGTGCATTCTTAATGATTTTCTGCTGCTTTGAATCCTGGCGAATTAAAAATCAGAGACAAAAATAGCAGCTACCCATCCCCACGCTTTTCTATAAAACATGAACTCAGCAGCTCATACACTCGGTTGTAATTAAGGACTCCTTTAAATCTAAGACATTGCGGTGGGTTTAAGGGGGATGGCAAGTCCATAACAACCAAACTGTGCAGAGTAAGGGCCTGAGGAACGCCACTATAACAAGCACTGTTGGGTTGAAGATGGGAGAGGACAGGTGGTTCTTTAAGATGTCTGGACTAACATAAAACACAAAAGGCAACCCTACTAGAATCCCTTAGTCCAGGCGCTATCCCATGAGGACTGTAGCATGGTGCCTTGGCAGTGGCATCCCAGAGTTTGCACAGATGAGCTCCAGGAATTGTTAAGACATTAAGGCACCCCGTGTTCCACATTCCTGTCGCTAAGAGGTAAATGATTGTGAGGGTCCCCTGCGGGCTCCGGTAAAACTTAGTCCTTCTCCCGGGTCCATTTGATCATAGTCTCAGGTGAGCGGTAAAGGAATATGAGTTTGGCATAGAGCTCCTCTTCCAGCTCCAGCTCGCCCGTCTCCCGTACTAGGAAGATGTCCTGGCACAACTTCAGGATGCGATCCACACAAGGCAGTTCCTCGAACATAATGGAGTGGGAGATCTCGCTGAAGAAGCCACGCACAAATTTCCCGATCACCAGCACAATGGACACGTACAGACCCATAATCCTGAAAACAAAAAACATGAACATTAGTTTGCTTTGTTTATTGTTGTACAAGCATTTTGTATTCATTAAATGAGTTGTCTGTCTCTTAGATGTGTTCTCTGTTTGGACTCCCTGCCATCACAACTAAACTGAGGCCCATATTTGATAACATTTTTGCATCGTGGCTGAGACATTTTTTGACTGCCATGATGCACAATGCTAGCCCAGATTTACAAAGCCATGCAAGGGCTGATTTGAATCGCCTTGCGTGGCTTTGTAAAAAAAAAAAAAAAAAGTTATGCAGGGCCTTGTGTTGCGTTACACTATGGGACTGATTATGATGCCGGTTAGAAAGCATTCTGACCGATCCTTGTCCGAATGGTTTTCGACCAACTCTGGATAGGGGAGTCCGACCAACTGATTACGATGTTCTCGAACACCATTCGGTCAGACTCCCATTGACTTAAATGGGAGACTGTGTTCTGACCGACTACACTGGCTCCCAATGAAAAACTGGGTAGTTGCAGAAAACCTTGCACCCTGTGGCTGGCACTACATGGTGCCTGCCACACTGTGCATGGTTGGAAAGAGAGGGCCCATGGCTACCCCCACAGGGCCCAACCGGAGGCCTCCGGGTGAAGGGGGGCCTGCAACGGGCCTTTACAGTCGGCTGCCAACAGCGGATCCATGTCAGACAGACCGATTCAGAAAGGCTGTCTGAATCTGACATCATAATCACTTGGTCAGAAATGCAGCCCGCAGAGACGTAAGAGTCCGCTCCAACCAACTCAGTGTCTCTGAATGTCAGTCAAACGCGTAGGAAACAAGGCTTCCAAATCGGATTCGGACAAACTGAATGCCATTCGAAACCTTTCCGACCAACATCGTAATCGGCCCTGATGATGGGAAGGTGTTACATGGGTGGAGTAAGGGTGATACCATGCATCCACTCATGAATGTATGACGTTACAAAGCATGCAATTACAACGCGGTTATCACAACGCATATGACATTACAATGCAAACGTTTACCAAGCATATGCCTTTACAACGAATTTTGTTGTAATAGCATGATTATTAAAGGCACCTTGCCACCCAAAAACCCATACCAACCCTAAAATTACCCTTGCCATCCAAAAACCCATACCAACCCTAAAAATATCCTTGACACCCAAAAACCCATTCCCACCCTAACAAATATCCTTACTATCCACAATCCCATGGCCCCCTAAACCATAAAATTTCCCTTGCCATCTAAAAACACATACTCGTCCTAAACCCCTAAAATATCCTTGCCACCCAAAAACACATACCCACCATAAACCCTAAATTTAACCTTGGTACCCAAAAACCCATAACTGCCCTAAACCCTAAAAATATCCTTGGCACCCAAAAACCCATACCCATCCTAATTCCAGTAAAGAACCATGCCCCCCAAAAAACCTATACCCACCCTAAATATACCATTGCCACCCATACCCACCCTAAACCGCCATTTCCACCCCAAACCCATACCCAACCTAACACCAAATCCTGAAATTACTCTTGCCACCCAAAACACATACCCACCCTAAACCCCCAAAAATATTCTTGGCACCCAAAAACCCATACCCACCCTAAAATTACTATTGCCACCCAAAAGCTCATACCAGCCAATAATCCTAAAAATCTCATTGCCACCCAAAAACACACAACCTCCCTAAACACTAAAAATACCCTCACCACCCAAAAACCTAAGCCCGCCCTAAAATTACTCTTGCCACCCAAGAACCCATACCCACCCTAAAAAATATCCTTACCACCCAAAATCCCATGGCCAACCTAAACCATAAAATCACCATTGCCATCTAAAAACCCATACTCACCCTAAACCCCTAAAAATATCCTTGCCACCCAAAAACCCACTTACCCTAAAAATACCCTTGCTACTCCAAAACCCAAACCAAACCCTAAAACTATCCTTGGCACCCAAAACCCCATACCCATTCTAATAACTAAATTAACCATGCCACCCAAAAACCTATATCCACCCTAAAAATACCCTTGCCACCCAAAAGCTCATACCAACTTATATTCCTAAAAATGTCATTGCCTCCCAAAAAACCCACAACCACCATAAAATTACTCTTGCCACCCAAAAACCCATACCCACCCTAAACCCCTTAAAATTTCATTGCCACCCACAAAACCATATCCACCCCAAACCCTAAAAATATCCTTGGCACTCAAAAACCCATGCCCAACCTAATCCCAATAATTAACAATGCCACCCAAAAACCCATACCCACTCTAAATCCTAAAAATATAATTGAAACCCAAAAACCCATACCCATTGTAATCCTTAAAATTAACCATGCCACCCAAAAGCCCATACCCACCCTCAACATACCCGTACCACCCAAAAACCCATCCCCCCCAAAACTATCCTTGCCACCTGAAAACCCATATCCACCACAAACCCTAAAAATATAATTGGCACCCAAAAACCCATACCCATCACAATCCTTAAAATTAACCATGCCACCCAAAAACCCATACCCAAACCTAAACATACCATTACCACCCAAAAACCCATCCCCCCTAAAGTTATCCTTACCACCCAAAAACCCATACCCACCCAAAAACCCATACCCACCATAATCCCTAAACAATTCCCTGCAACCACAAAACCCATACTCAACATAAACCCACGCCCACTAAATCCTAAAATTACTCTTGCCATTCAAAACGCATACCCACCCTAAACTCTAAACATATTATTGGCAACCAACCCATACCCTCCTTAAAATTACACTTGCCACCCCAAAACACACCCTAAACCATAAAATTATGCTTGCCAACCAAAACTCCATACCCACCCTAAATATACCCTTGCCATCCAAAAACCAATGCCCACCCTAAACACTAAAAATACCCTCGCCACCCAAAAACCCATACCCACCCTAAATCCTTAAAATATCCTTGCCACCCAGAAACCCATATCCACCCAAAACCCTAAAAATACCCTTGCAACCACAAAACCCATACCCAACCTAAACCCACACCCACTCAAAAACCTAAAATTATTCTCGCCACCCAAAAGGCATACCCAACCTAAACCCTAAAAATATTCTTGGCACCCAAAAACCCATACATACACTAAAATTAATCTTGCCACCCAAAAGCCCATACCCACCCTAAAAATACCCTTGCCACCCAAAAACCCATACCCACCCTAAACCCTAAAATGTATCTTACCACCCAAAACCCCATACCCAACCTAAATCCTAAAATGAATCTTGCCACCCAAAAACTCATATCCACCCTAAAAGTAAACTTGCCACCCATACCCACCCTAAACCATAAACATATCCATGCCACCCAAAAAACAATACTCACCCTAAACTCTAAAACCACCCTTGCCACCCATAAACCCATACCCTCCTTAAACCCTAAATATATCCTTCCCACCCAAAACCCCATACCCACCCTAAACCCTAAAATTACCCTTGCCACCCAAAAACCCATACCCACCCTAAGCCCTAAAATACCCTTGGCACCCAAAAACCAATCTCACCCTAAAAGTAAACTTGCTACTCAAAAACCCATACCCACCCCAAACCCTAAAAATATCCATGCCAACCAAAAACAATACTCACCCTAAACCCTAAAATTACCCTTGCCACCCAAAAACTCATGCCAACCCTAAAAATACGCTTGCCACCCAAATACCCATGCCAACCCTAAAAATATCCATGGCACCCAAAAACCCATTCTCACCCTAAACCCTAAAATTACCCTTGCCACCCAAAAACCCATCACCACCCTAAACCCTAAAATGGCTCTTGCACCCAAAAACCCATACTAACCCTAAAAAAAATCCTTGCTACCCAAAAACTCATACCCACCCTGAACCTAAAAATATCCTTGCCAGCCAAAAACCCATACCCACCCTATAATTAACCTTGCCACACCAAAACCAATACCCAACCTAAATCCTGAAATTAATCTTGCCACCCAACACCCATATCCACCCTAAGTCTTCAAATATGCTCGCCACCCAAAAGCCCATGCCCACCCTAAACCCATACTTACCCTAAAAATACCCTTGCCACCCAAAATCCCATACCCACCCTAAAAACCCATACTCATCCTTACATATAAACACTTGGGGCAGATTTAAAATAACTGGCGCATCCCCAGGGATGCACCAGTTATTGTGCGCCACAGCTCCGCCACCCATGGTGCACCGCATTTACAATGCGGCGCACCATGGGGAAAAAACGGCACAGATGCGTCACGCATCTGTGCCGTAAAGGCGGCGCATTGCTGGAATTAAATCGCAAGCGCGACGCAGCTCCAGCAATGCTCTGGGGGGCCCTATCTGTCCAATGCTGTGTCAAGCCTTACGCCTGCTTCAAGCAGGCTCAGGGTTTTGACGCAGCATTGGCCTAAAAGTGCCTGCGTGAAATCTTGTAGATTTCACGCAGGCACTTTTGCGAGGCGCACCTGCCCCGGAACGCCCACCCTGCGCCGGAACGCCCACATGTGGCGCAGGACTTTACAACGTGACGCATCTGCCTAGATGCGTCACGTTGTAAATGGGTCGCAGGGATGCGCCACGTTTACGCCGCCGTTGCGTGACGCAACGGCGGCTTAAACCTGGCGCAAGTCCGACATAAATCTGCCCCTCTATACTTACCTAATAATTACATTTAAAATGCATATGCCTTTACAACTAAATTCAATTTAAACGCATATGCGTGGTAAAATGTTGCGTTGTAATGCCATATGCGTTGTAATAACCACGCTGTAATGCCCGCATTCCAAAGGTTGTTTCCCTCCAATCATGTATTTTTGATGCAAACCCAAATTTACTAAAGGTAGTAAGCCTGGGTTTATGCCAAATTGGTGTGCCTAGCTGAGGCTGGCATAATGAGAAATATCTTAATTGTTCCTTATTACAGCCTCTTTCCATGTGTGCTGCAACCTACAGCATACTTAGAAAGAGGAATATGCCTCAAAAGATTGAAGGCGCACCTTCCTGCACAAAAACAATCCTGCCTGTAACACCCAATGCACAATGGCTCAAAGGAGCCAGCCATGGCACTAGGCTACCCGAATGCAGCGAGCAGAAGTGCACCATATATCATTAGATATGGTGCATTTCTTTTCTCTCTCTTTCACACAATGTAGCAAGGCAACTTGCTGCGTTACATGACAGTTTAGTAAATCTGGGTCTGGTTTTTGAGTCACAAAAGTTTGAATCTCTTATTGATCGGGTTTTTGGTATTCCTACCTTCTGTTTTTGGTTTTCCTATCTTGGATGGTTCATGTGTGTAGTTTTTCTTCCCTGCGTGGATTGTATTTTTGGTTTTCACCTTGCACAGACCACCTTTCCTCTTTTTTTCCTAGCTTGCATGGTTTGTGGGTTTCCTTACTATCATGGAACAGTTTTTTCCTATTTTACACAGATTATTTTTTCAGTTTTCTTTATTCACATGATCTGAATTTTTGGTTTCTGTACCTCTCATGGATTGGGTTTCACTGCTTGGATTGGCTTTTCTTTGCTAGCATCACTTGGATTTACAGTCCTCTCTACTTGCACTCAAATGAAACAGGGAACCCTTCTTTACACTTACCCGTATCCGGCGAGGAAGCCCAGGCTTGGGGGGCTGACCTTGTCGTTGAAGATGACCATTGGCAGTATGTTGCAGTCGTCTTTCTCACAGTCTTTCAGTCGAATCACCCACCACTCGAGAAAGCTGCTTGTGCTGTTGCCTTCGCCAATTCGCTGCCTCTTCAGCTGCACCTCAACATCTAGGTAGCTCTCCTCCTCCTCTGTAAAATGTGTGTCAGAGTATAAGCATGCAAGTTGACACTGCTATACTCTCTCCAAAAATCTACAGGCATGGGTTCTCACTAGGCTTCCATCTCATAAAAACATTATAGCTGCAGGTGAGCCACCAGGATCTCTGAAGACGTCTATTATTGTCGTTCACCACTAAATGGAGTATAAGCATGCCTTAAATCATGTAAAACTCACAAAAAAACAGACACAAAAAGAAAGGCATGAGGGTAAAATAGTTCTTGAAGCAACACCAAAACACACAGTCACTTTGCATTTGAGGTTGTAAAAGGATGGGTTCCACATCTCTGGTCCTGCACTCCAAAAAGACAACTTATCGCCTCCCCAAACATGTGTTGGGACTTTGAGTGCAGGACTATGAGGAACCAAGACTGTAGTTTGTGGCCCAGTGGCATACTGCCTGTAAAAAACATGGCCAGATCCTGCAGCGGGTAAAGAAACCGCATCCGTCCTGCCCATTCTTTGCCGAGCCCGTTCTTGCCCATGACCATTAGCCACATCTCAAACCACTTTTCTTGATGATAAATAATGAATATTTGCAAATGTTTCTAGCCAAGTTATGCTTTGTATCCCCGCACTTTGCACCCTGTGTTTCTTCTTGCATACATGGTTGGATGTGGGATCTTGGCCCCTCTAACTTACTCCCCTGTTTTAAGTAACCAAAGATCCATGATACTTGGTCTTTTAGATTTGTGGTACGTGCCCACATTTCACTTCCCAGTCCCACATCATGTGGGCAGGTGAGGCACATGCTCTCCCCCACACTGCCGCAGTCCCACCAGAGGCTTTGGCACGGGAAACATTTGATTACACTCTAGTCACTACCAGAATGTCCTACCAACCACATCAGTAATTGTACAACTGAGTGGCTTAGGGACAGTGATGGCTGGTGGAAACCTTCTGATCCAAAAATCAAATGTTGGTCTTTTTTTCTCCATTTTTGATTATAGACTATTCTACCTTCAGTGGATATAATGTTATAATAGCATTATAGCCCTTCTACCTCTAACTATTCCGGGTTTTAAAGACCCACTGCCTCTTCATAGTCCCCTCGTCTGTGGCTCGGGCATATAACCCAATAAGAAGGCCTGAAATAAAGGTTATAGCAGTAGGCTATAATGATTTATTAAATACTGCCTCACTGGCAGATGCTTAAAGTGCCTTTTATGTTAAAATAATTGCTCACCACCAGATGCCTGAAAGTAACAGCTATCATTGTTATGAATTCAGACAGATTAGACTCACACAAATCAGAATCTAGGGGAGAGGAGTCATACCCACTTGGCTCCTTACTAGAGCCCTGGTTGACTAGTGCAGTGAGAGCAAACTTAAAAAGCTAACTACACAAAATGGCTACAAACTCCACACATGCTCAAAAGAATTGGCCTTGATTAACACTGAACGTGCTTCAGAGATTGGCCCTGGTTTAATTTGGATTTTTAGTGGATTGAGAATAGGCTCAAAGGCGAGACTACAAGAACTTGCACCACACTGAAAAGATTACAGACTGTAACAGTCCAGGCTTTAGCACCCAACACATCCATTCTACGCATTAGTACTAATATGGACTCAGACCTCACTCTCCAGAGACTAGCCAGACTCTCCTATTTTACAGTCTAGCAAGTGGCTCCAGACTGATGTCGGTGCTCAATGGACTGAGGACAGGCTCCCACAGCTTAAAATCAAGTGGCTAGCTCAAGTTTTCACAAGAGTACAGACCTTCACAGTTATAGTACAGTCTTTGGCCCAAAAGTGATTCAGCTGCTTACCTGACAATGGGTTTACAAATCCCACACCATGAGGATTGGTCCTAGACTCGCAGATCACACATCAAACGTATTGACCACAGACTCACTTGACTGCCTACTAGACTTGCACATTTCATAAATTGAGGGTTTCCCCCCCTAACCACATGGTTCCTAATTGGAGTTAAGTATGGACTCACACAGCTTGCATTTTTGGGTATTGGCCCAGGAGACACTCAGCTGCTTACTAAGTATGGAATAACAAGCTCACCCTTTGGGGATTAGCACCAGACTCAGAAAATACATATGTCTAACACAGTTTACAGTTTGGAGATTGATCCAGACTCACCTGGCTGCAGCTGCCTAACAGGATTGGCTTCTGGTCCATTGGGAGCCCGAATGTATTTCGGAAACAGGTGAGCCACGCGACTGCAGAAAAGCAAAAGAATAAATGAAAACCTAAAGTAGTTACAAGTAACTTTGAATCAGATATTTAGGGGTTCACTCTGGGCATCTGGTTGTCATATGGCATTGCTGGTGGCCACACTGAGGTTTTCTGAGAGTGCAACGAAATGTACACACATCTAAACAAGTAGTCATCAGAGAAGACTGTTGAGTACATGCTTGGCGAGTTAAACGTGCGATTAAGCCATACCATCCCTTATGTAGAGAGGAGTAGAGCTGTGTAGGCATGTGTGGTACCAACACTAAATCTGTGGGATCCAGCATCAAAAATCTTATTGCAATCCAATTGAGAGCACAGTCGCTTGTGTCTGCTCAGCAGTGGCCTTCTGCAACTAGTGATGGATTCCGTGGTTGTAATGATGGGTTGCAAGGACTGGAAGTTAGAGGAGAAAGAAGGAAATGGTTCTACAGCCCAGTGAAACACCCAAAGCTGGTGGGTTTTAAGATGGGGAAAAGTTGTAAAATAATTAAACCGCAAATACTGGATTGCACGAAGAAGAATATTTCTGAGAAGGAGAAAGAAGGGCTAAAGATATTTCGTTGTTGCCTGTTGATTACTAGTATTCACTACAAGAGTTTCCCTGCATTGAGTTTTGAGTAAAAATAACGGAAACCAAATTAAGTTGCTGCTTCATTTATAAACCAAATGAAGTAGAAGGGGCGGCAAGAGGATGGCATATAAACAGCAGCGCCCCCATGCCAGCATCCTAAAAAAATATAAAGAAAAATTATAATAAACCCGGGTTTATTAAAGTTTTATTTTCTTTCCTTGCCAAGTCTTTGGGGGCAGGGCCAGGGGGATAGCCGGCACTGAAGGGAGTAGTTGCACACACTGCTTTCAGTGTGCATGTTGGTTTGGCCATCCAGAGACGGCAGGCCAAACCCACATGCGCACTGAAGCAGTCTCCAACCCGGGCTGCGTTGCCGGGTTGGAGACAGGCTGCAAGTGTCACTGGAAGCGCAAATTGAGGGTGCTCAGGTCCATCCTGATGCTACTCTCATGCTGCCAGTAGCATTGCTGCTCCTGTACTGCCTGCAGCATGAGAGCAGTGTCAGCATTGGCTGCAGGGGAGTCTGGAAGCCTGTGCCTGCAGTGGACTAGAGCCACAGAGGAGTGGAAGACCGGCAATGTGGCAGGTATGTTTTAAAAAAAATATTTCCGCTCGTTTATCCATCGTCCCCGGTCCCCCCTCCCACTGCACCCCCACCCATTTGTCCAGACACCGGTGGCTTTCACATAAAAACAGAAGGAAAGGAGGGTCTCAAGAACGGTGGGATTGTAAAGGGCGTTTGTGGGCATCCAAAACACGCAATACCTCTTCATTCAACCTTTTTTGTCCTGTTTTACTAGAAAAGAGTTAGGTTGAATGCCATTCCTACTGTGCTGCACCCTGCGTGAGACATGAACTGTTCTATAGATTTGCATAAGTTGGTCTGCAGTACCACGTGGCCATGACAACAAGTTGAGTACTAGGTGGAGACGGACTGTCAGCCTACCTTTTACCCCAAGCACTGCATTGCCCGAGTGCATTTCCATGGCAGAGAATAGCGGATGTTCTGGTGTCACATTAGACCGGCCTGAGTTTATGCATAGTTTTCAAATCAAGTTCAATAACCTTTCTAATCAGCTGAGCTGTACAGTCGCTAAAAGCTGGGATGAACTTGTCAGTCTGCCCTTCGTCACTAATTCTGCTGCCCATGTGGAATTTTGACATAATCCTTCCTTCCGGACATAAAGCTAATGTTAGTCCTCAATACCCAAACATATGTTGAACTTTATCGCATACAGTTGTATATTCCCACTAAATTGTGCTTAAATTGGTGTCCATAAAATTTGCAGACCATGGACGAATACACACCCTGCAGCCTACTCAATTAATAAACAGGTGACTGGGATCTCTCCTTTCATTCTTGGCTCCTTTGAAATAACTCCCCTGCTAAAAAGATTTTTAATCCTTAGGTTTATCGATTCCTTATGATGTAGGCTATTTTTGAATTGTGTGAATGTCTTTTCCCTTCTTTTCTCCCACAAAATAACCCTGTAATATATGCTAAGGCAACAAAGGGTGAAACTGACAAGGCAAAACCTATGGGAGGGGTTTAACATAGTCCACACCTTTTCTGATAAACCATGGTCCCAGTATCTCCATTCCACTTTAAAATGTAGCCTCCTGTACTGTGCCTAATCATTTTAGGAAACAATATGGAATACAATCTGGTGTGACACATTCCAAGAGGCATAATTAAAGAAACCGAGGTACATAGCTCAAAGGGATGTGAGGGAATCTCAAACCTTCCCACATCCCTTTGAGCTATGTACCTCGGTTTGTTTAACTATGCCTCTTGGAATGTGTCACACCAGATTGTATTCCATACTGTATTCTCTGGGTGCTTAGCCGGGCTACTAGAGCATGTGCATCTTTCGATCCATGAGGGAACCCATATAATATTCTCTGATTGCTTAATCATGCCTTCAGACGTTGGGCTACTGCTGCTTGGGGTGGACCTCATAAGCAATATGGTACTTATCCTGTAAGGATCTATTCACAGTTTGTAGTGCTGTAGATTCACATGCTCTGGGCCATGCGCATGGGGATCGCGCTCCATTGCTACATTATTTTTTGCACAGGGGTGAGCGTACAGGCGCAACAGTACAAAGGACATTTTGATGTCCATGGGTGAAAGTGAATAACAAAGTTAAATATGTAAATGAAAGAGGTAAGAATCCGTAGCAACCACTGCCTCCCGGGGAGGGGGGTGGGTGCGTGTGAATTTACAGCACTACATATGCAACAGATACCTACAGGATAAGTAACATTTTCTGTTCGTAGCATGTGCCGCTGTAGATGAGCATGCTCTGCATAGACTGTAAAGCAGTACTCCCTTAACCCCTTCGATGCTCATGACGAGCTCAGCTCGTCATGTAGTACACTGCTCGTGTGCTTATGACGAGCTGAGCTCGTCATGAACAATGGGTTTCAAAGCCTCTCCGCACAGAGGGGGAATTGCTGCAGCACTGATGGTGTTAAGTGATGGTCATCCAATGGATGGTGAAGCTAGGACATCCTCTCAGTAGTGTTTAGTAAAGGTGTGTGGATTATAGGGATGTTATCCAGAAAAGCCTTAGTGACCCTTTATTCCAGGTACAATGTTATCTGGGCAGAGCAGGTTACGTTTTAAGATACCAAATTTAGATGCAATTAACTATCCACCTGGCTTAACCAGCCTTTGACAGTGGCTGAAGAAAAGTTGTGTTTTGCAGAATGTCTTGGTCCTGTCAATATGGTACATATTGGTGCATTTTATATCTCCGGTGTGAAGCGCCCTTTCTGCTACTGAGTTTGGTTGAGTGAAAAAGACCAGGAACTCTGTCATTTGGTTGGGGTGGAGGGGGACTATGACCACTGGAAGGAAGTTAAGGTTGGTCCTAATGACGACTCTGTCATTATGGGCCTGACAGAAATGCTTTCCCAAGGTGATGGCCTACAGCTAGCTGGCACGTCATAGGGATGCAATAGCGACAAGGAAGGCAAACTTCCAAGAAAGAAACTGTAAGGTGTGTAGTGGTTCAAGAAAAGGGCCCATAAGCCTCGTAAGAATGATATTAAGGTTCCAGACCAGGCCAGGAGGAACTCTTGGTGGGATGACCCGTTTGAGCCTCTCTGTGAAAGCCTTGATGACAGGAATCCTAAACAAAGAGATTGTTCCCTGTAGGCTGCAATAGCCATTGAGTGAATGCATTTAGGGGATCCTGTAAGTGAAGGAATTGACAAACAATCCCTGCGCCTAAGAAAAAAAAGAATGTGTCCTCATGTAATGCAACTGGTGCTATGTAAAGCGCTCTGATACCCTTTTTGGGTCAAGTTCGCACTATATAAAACTCTGTAAAAAAATATATATATCCTGAGCTGCAGGTTTGAGAGGGTTGAAGCATTTTGATATGCAATATTGGGCAAACCTTTCCCACTTGTCAGCGTAACAGGCATGTAGTGGCCCTGCATACTTCTTTGAAAAAGTCCATGAATTCCTGAGGGAGATTGAGGTAACCGAACTCTGGGACCTCAAGAGCCAAACTGCTAGATTGAGCTACCTGGGCTTCCAGTTGCCTTGATCCTGCTCAGCCTGTTGAGGAGTGTCTTGTGGGGTACGGCAGACATCTCAAGAAGGATCTAGCACAAGGGTTTGTCTGGCCCATGTGGGAACCAACAAGATGAAAGTGAGGGAGGATTGCCAAAGGTTCTTTGCCACGTATGGAAGAAGTGGGAGGGGAAGAAAAGTGTAAGCAGAGATCCCTGACCAGTTCATTCATAGAGTGTTGCCCATGGATTGAGGGTATGGAAAACTGTAGGCAAAGATTTGGCATTTTTCATTAAGTGAAGTGGTCTAGGTAGACCTCTAGGATTCTCAAACAACAGAAGTAGGACTCTTGCGTGGAGTTCCCACTCATGGACTTGTTGCTGCATCCTGCTGAGAAGGCTGCAATGTTATTATCCGCTCCTCAAGGAACTTCGGCAGGGGGTGCACCTGGTGATGATTAACCCAATGCCAAATACTCTGCAGTAGTGATGATAACTACAGGGAATGTGTGCAGTCTTGCTTTTTTAGGTAATACATGCGGTCATGATGTCTGTTCTTATGAGGACATAATTGTATCTGTTGACCTGAAGGAAGGTTGGAGAGCAAGCTCAATGGCTAGAAGCTCCAGGTGATTGATGTGAATGCCTTGTTGTTGCTGTGACCAAATGCCCTAACATGCTAGATCCCCATCCTAAAAGGGAGATGTCTGTGCTGATGGTCACTTGTGGAATGGGGCCCATAAAGTGCCATCCCTGCAACTGGTTGTTGCTGTTCCAACAATGCAGAGCAACAAGTGGTGGCCCGTATCAACAATAAATCTTCCCAATGACCCTCAACCTGTTAGCATTGATCCGATAGCCACTGTTGTAGAGTACATATGTGTAGTCTAGGATGGGGGTTATGCCAATGCAGAAAACCATCATCTCTAGGAGACATCAGTGTTCTGACTGTTTGGTGACAATGGGGCTCAAAAAGAAGCAATAGCTGCTGGAAAAAACCTTGCATTCTGATTTAGCGTGGGTAGACTTTGCCCATCATTGACTTGAGGGTAGCCCCCAAGAAGGGCTAATTCTAGATGGGCTGGAGTCGGGATCTGGTGGTATTTATGATAAATTCCAACCTGTGGTGGACGGAGATGGTGGTCTGAGTGTGTACCAGGTACTGCTGCTTGACTAAACTCTTGATCAGCCAAACATCAAAATCTGGGATCCCTCCCCCCACCTCCATCCCCCTGCAAAAGAAACCCTTGGCTGAAGGGCACCCATGGCTTTAGCCGTGTCCCTGTCCGACTTAATTTTTTCTAGCATCTCATTAACTTGTGTCCAAAAAAGTTGTTCCACTTCGAAGGGCAAGTTGATGAAGAGATGTTGCTGGACTTCAGGGTTGAAGCCAGAGATGTAGTCAGTACTGGTGGCACAAAATGATGGAAGTATTAACTGCTCTAGCTGAAGTGGCAGCGGCATCCAGGGCACAGTGGATAATGGCATTAGAGATGAGTTTTCCGTCTGCCACTATCTCTTCCTCTTTTATCTACGCTCTGGAGGGAAGTGCTTACGCAGGTTCGCCAAAGGGCCCCACTGCGCTCGGTCATAACGAGACAGAAGGCCAATGGAATTGGAGATATGTCAGTGGGTTGTGTCACCTACTGCTACCCTCTTTGCTACAGTGTCAATCTGTTTGTTTTCCTTATACACAGGGGTGAGGGGGCATGGGTTAGATGGAGGGGGGGCGGAGTCACGGTGTCTTGATTTGCTGCTGACTCTTGAGGGTGGTGGCAACCACCAGGGATTCCAAGAGGATAAACCCTCTAATGTAGACGAGGTTGCTGGGAAAAAGATTTTATTTGCTCTCTATTCTGGTAGTGATAATACAACATTTCACTGGCTCCTTGAACATCTCTGGGGTAGCGGTGTGCATGCCCTTCAACATGGTAAGGAATTGGAGTTCCGTCCTGGAGATGGTCTCTACCAAGAAACTGACATCTTCATGAGTGGTGTGCATGTCTACCTTGTGGTAGGATGCTGCACTTTGGATCACTACGGCAGTAGTGTTATCTAGTGGAGGAGCCCCTACTAGGACGTGTTCGAGGTCGGAGTCCTTTGAGGCTCTACGTCATAGTCTTCTAAGGGGTCGCTAATGGGATGTAGGTGGCGAGGGCTGTTGAAGTACTTTATAGGAGAATAAGGACTGCCTATGTCCAAAAGGACTGTAGTGACCCCCTAATGGGATGTAGGAGAAAGGGTCATGAGTGGTGGAAGTGGATGGAAGTAGAGGTGGAGGTGAAGGGCTGGTGTCCTTGGGAATGATTGCCTTCTTGAGTGAAGGAGCCAAGGGTTTTGAAGAAGGATCTGGAAAAGGAGTGACCTTGAATGTGAGCCTGCCTTTCTTAGACACCTCTGCACCAAGGCTGAAAGAAATCTTTCCTTTTCACGGTGAATGACAATAGTATTTTGCCACTTGTCAAGCTTGTGCTGGATTATTTCAAAGATGGGCCTGTCGGAGTCTTCAGGGTTGGCTGTTGAGGCCAGTTTCAAGGCAGGTGGAGATTTTGCCGCAACACAGCCTTCAGCTTTGAAGTGGGTTTGGACGCCTCAGCTTCGAGGTGCTTCTCTGGACTCGAAGGCCGATGAGGAATTTTTTTTTTAAGTTTTCAAAAACCTTTAAGGAATAAAGACACAGCAGGCATGGTACACGGTGCAGCAGCAACGCACATCATGACAGGGGGTATTACAGACAATGTGGCAGATTACCATGAAATAAAAGAACAGAGCATCATAGTGAATCCAGCATCTATAGACACAGCAAACAGTTTCAGAGTGTTAGACCTGTCAGCCTTAGGGTGGTCTTCCCCATTTTTTTCGCTTTTGCCTCATTTTTCCCACCTACTTTTTGTTGGCTTTAGGCCTCTGGGCACCTTCCCATTGCTTATCAATGCTAAGGTGCAGGTGCTCTTTTCCCCTAACATGGCTGCCACTGACACCTGCTACTGCAGCGTGGTCTTTATAGGCACACTCTAATAGCCAGGAGCTGGCTGGAACCCTTAAACATTGTTGCAATACCGGCCTGCCAGCCTGCCCATAGCTAGAGTGAGGAAGCTCCTGGAACCTTCCAGAATAGGGGAGTGGACACCAACTGCCACTGCCAACTGCCAACTGTCGCTATAAAAGGAAAGGGAGGGAAACTTTCTAGTCAGTTGGGGCATCACTGACCTGGGGGACCCTACCGCCAGGAGACCTAGGCGGTAGGGCCTAGTCAGGAACCTATGCCACTGGGGGTGACAGGGTTTAGGCGCTGCCCACCAAGCTGTGTGAGGAACACTGAACTAGCCCACTGATCTGGCACAGCGGGAGGGGAACCCAGGGACCACCTGAAGTGATCTGCTGAGGAAACTTGACAAGCCTTCAACTCAACCCCCCCCCCTCTCTTCAAGTAAATTCTACCAAGGGTGTAGGAACCAGCTAGCGCCAAGAAGACCTTCTCACTGCCCAGAGGACTGGTGGGGAATCAACCAGGTATTGGCGCTGTGTCACTCCCTGCGCTCCCTGACTTCACCTGGGTCCCCCCTGCTGTTCTGCCACTGTCGTGTGGCCTTTCCTGGGCTATCTGACCTGCAACTCTGTCTGATTCCCCTATCCAGCGCTTTCCTATGGTGCCCCTGAGTAGCGCTGTGAACTGCTGACTGGCAAGCGCTGTGCACCCCTGAGAAGCGCTGTGAACTGCTGACTGGCAAGCGCTGTGCCACCCTGAGAAGCGCTGTGAACTGTTGACTGGCAAGCGATGTGCCCCCCTGAGAAGCGATACTGCGTGGAGACCCTCTGTTGGCCCGAAGAGAGCTGCCCGAGGCGCAATTGTGAATTGTCCCCAAAGCGCTACGAGGACCAAGTGCTTTAGCTACCAGGCGCTTCTCAGCTGTGCCCCCTTTTCGCGCTTTCCACCGAGTGCGCCCCTGAACTTACTGCTTCAGACCAGGGGCCTTCTGAGCCTCGCCGACATTGTCGCTGCCCGGCGCTTTCCCCGAGACGCCAACGCCACCTTCTGCATCCCCTCGGTGGCCTCTGGAGCCAGGAGAGGGCCGCCGGGAAATCTTGTTAGGCCGCAGTAGGCCTCGCTAGGCCTGAAGCCTGGATCTGGCATCACGTGACGGGGGCGCCCGTGTTGACTCCGCCCCGCCATGTGCTGATTGAGTCCCTGTGCTGTGCCCTGCGAGCCGCTCTGCTATTGGCGGTCGCTGGGCGCCAGGGCCTCCCATTGGTTCCCGGTCCCTGCAAGCACTGAGGGAGGACCGGGACCGGCTCTGACACCTGCGCGGGGGGCTCGCGAAGAGTACTGGAGCCCCCGCCTGTCCCCGACTTCACCGGAGAGCGCAGTAGTGAGAGCGCGCCTCCGGGTATAAACCCCAGCCTGCTGAACCTCCGCAAGGGCCCAAGAAGGGGCCGAAGAAGTAAGGTAAACCCCCGGGGAGGCTCCAAGACCGCCCTCCCCGTGGGAGACTGCAGTTGGGCCCCGTTGGCCCCGATAAGTACTGTGGACTGGGCAGGAGCCCTGTGTCGTTTGAGGAGCCCTCCAGGGGGCTCTTGTGACTATCCCTAGGGAAAAGTTAACCCCTTGGTAGGGGAAAGTTTATTCTGTTATGGTGGCCTGATTGTTATTGGAATTGTCATGCTTAGCTTCTGAGAGTAATGTCCTGCATATTCTGACCAAAAGAAATGCTCATTTTGCCGACAGGAAAGGTTATTAGTGCCTGTTGCCCATCTAATGAACTGTTGGAGTTTACCTAGAAGAAACTCTTATTTCTAATTATTGAACTGCTTTATTCCAGCCTTGTGAAATGCACTACATTTGCTGATAAATGGCTTATCTTTGCAGCTAGGAAATGTTTACCCCCCATTGATTGACACGCCGATTCCTTCAGCGACAAAGTGACTGCTGCTGAGTAATGAAATGTTATTTAAATGTCTGAAAAGGGAACTCCTTGCAGGTGCTGACTAGGAGCAAGGCTGTTACCAGTCCTACCGTTATTTAATATTTTAATATTTATTTAAGTATTTATGGCCAAGAAATGGAAAGCATGTGTTTTTAAGGGAAAGCAATGAGTTAATGCTGCTGTGATTTTTGACTGCCCTGATTCTGATCCCAGATAAAACTTATTTATTTGAATCAAGCATTCTGGTGTGGACCCAGTCTTTGCGTGCACTTATTGTCTCAGTGGATGCGTGTGTTGTATAGTCACTTAACATCTAAGCTTCTGGTGCCTGCCGGCTCGGTCCAAGCTACCCCCCATGGGGCCTGGCAAACCCAGTTCCCACAGAGTCTCAGCCCCCGGAGGAGGAAGCACACATGAAAAAGCATACCTAGCAGGGAATCTGAAGTGGCAGGGGCCCAGGTGGAAAGGAGAGATGTAAAGGTCAGTCAAGGACCAGCACCGGTGGCCGCCGACGACCCGGGGCCAGCGGGGAGCTCGGGAGAGGAAGCGTTGCTGGAGTGGGAGGGGGAGCGCGGGAGAGGGAGCGTTGCTGGAGTGGGAGCGGGAAAGGAGGCAGGAGACCAATCGAGCCCAGATGTCAACGGGACGGGATCTGGCTGGCATTAAGTCCCAGAACTCAGACAGGAGAGTCTGGCACCGAGAGGCGTCCTCAAGCCAACTCTCTACCTTGGGAGCAGGACGGCGCCCCCAAGACATGTCCAACCTATGCCTGGCGAGCACCAATAGCATTGAGATGAGGCGGCGAGAGGCATCAGGGCAGAACTTAAATTCTAGAAGGCACAGGGGGGGGGGATCAGGTTGTGCGACAGAGGCAGTAATGATAGAGATTGGTGGTGCATACTGCCAGCCAGAACTCAGAAACCCTAGGACAGAGCCACGCCAAGGTGGCAAAATCCACAGCAGGGGCAGCGCAGCGCAGGCAGTTGTCCTCAGGGACGAGCCCTAGCCGATGGAGCTGCGCGGGGGTGCGGTAAAGCCTGTGCAAGTACTTGAAGTGGATCAGGCGGAGCCGATAGTTCATGGACAGCCTTTTGGATTGATTACAGAAATAGAGCCAGTCGGCCTCTGATATATCTACGCCCAGGTCCACACTCCACGCGTCCCATGCCTGATCGGAAGATATCTGAGCAGACACAAGAGAGAAAGCGTAAAGCTTGGTGACTAACTTGTGAGGTGAAGAAGAGGAGTATATGAAGTCCAAAGCTGGGAGGGTAGGCGGGGGCCGAGGACAGGTAGGGTGCAGTTTCCAGCAAGTGGCTTGCAGCTTGTAAAATAGCAAAGTATCTTGCAGCCCCGAAGAGTCGGGGAGAGAGTAAAAGGAGTTCTCTGGGTATAGATCCACCACTGTCCTAAGGCCCAGGCGCATCGCATGACGGGACATACTGGACGACTGAAGCGCGGGAAAGTCAGGGTGATTAACAGAGAGAAGGGAAAGACCTGAGTGCCGGCGCAGGCAGGACCAAGCCCAACGCAGCGTCTCAACTGTGTCATCCTCCACCCGGGGACGTACAGCGGGCGCGAACAGTGCAGGTGACAGGGGCCAGGGGGAAGCCAAGTCGGTCTCCACCGCAACGTGAGGCTGATAGGGAGTAGGGTGGATCCAAAAGTGTAAGAAACTGGCCTTGGCGCATAAAGCATAGATACGGAAATCAGGCGCGCCCAACCCGCCGGCAGACATAGGGAGAGTTAGAATATCGTACACCACCCTGGGTTGTTTACCTGCCCATACTAGCGAGATGATCAGAGAGCGCAGTCTTCGGAAAAAGTGTGAGGTGAGGGGGATAGGTATATTCGAGAAAAGGTAAAGAAATTGAGGGAGAACCACCATTTTGGCAATAGTAATCCGGCCGGCCAGGGACAGCGGTAGTCGGCTCCACGAGGGGATCTTGGATTCCAACCAGTCCACCGCCCACCCAAAGTTAGCCCTCCATGGCTCATCCAGGTCCCTGCTAAGCCAGATGCCCAAATAGCGCATGGGGCCAGAAGCCCACTCAAACAGGAAGTCGGGCGAAAACAGAACAGTGGCATCAGTCAGGGGGAACAGAACGGACTTGCTCCAGTTCACCTGTATGCCCGAGAACCCACCAAAACGTATGACTTCCCGGACTAAAGGGCTTAGGTTGTCCTGAGGATGGCAGACATATAGTGTGACATCATCCGCGTACATGGAGACAAGAAGAGAACGAGACGAAAAACAAATGCCCCTGTGCGTATGGTGCAGCCGTATGAGGGCTGAGCATCTTGCCTGGATCCCATCTTGGCTCTGACGGCTTGCCTTGATGTCTATCAGAGCCTAAAGACAGCAACGCAGCTTGAGTTGGCAGTGGCTTGTGCTTTGGGCTCCATTCCCTTCCTCCATGGGTTAGTGCTTTGCCTTGACACGTGGCCATTTGACTGGCTTGCCAGTTTTTGTGTCAAAAGTACTTACAACTTTTGGTGTCATCTTGGGGAATGGGCCAGTGCTGAGACAACTGCAGAATCTGCGTTGTCCTCTTTATCATCAAGCAGGTCAGCTTCGCCGAAGATATCCACCATTTCCTCGAAAGTTCACTGCAATTGGACACGGGCTCAGTGTCTGTCTCTCTGCTGTTGAAGGGTCTTTTTGCACCTGAAATCTAGGCAGGAGGCGCAGCAAGTAATGTTGTGCCCCAATAAGAGACACAGATTTGGGACTTCTTGCAGGAAACTCCAAGAACATAGTGTGTGCCACTGAAGGCATTTCCTGAAGGGCGTCCGTTCCATCACCCTCTACAGCTCTTCATTCTCCAGAGTCAGTATGGTAGGAAAGGGGCCCAGAGGGGTGGGGGGTGCCCCAAGGATCGGTGACCCATCTGCAGAGACGGCGTCTCGATGACAGGATAGGCAAGGATTGGGCTCAGTGAATGGCAAACGTTTAATGTGTGGAGTCCGGGTGTTGCATATCACCCCGTGGCGGAGAAAAACAATCTTAACAATGGAGCTGATGCCCATGCGTATTGCCAACTAAAGGAGGGGTCCCGATTCCTCATACCTCAAAAGACTTTTCTGAACAAAAACAAGTTGCAAACATCTAAGCGCAACAGTAGATGGCAGGCGTATGCAGAGCATGTGTACATACAGCCACATATGCTACAAACACTTCTTTCGGATGACTGAACATTTCCATGGGGTGGGGCCACTGTCACTCTCTGGTAAACCCAGATAGTTTAATACTTATGAACCACTGGTCAACATCAAGGGAAGCTCCTAATTTATAAAACAAACCACCCTAATGATGGTAAGTATCTGCTTCAGTGTGACACACTTCCACGTAGGTCAAGCAGCAAAAAAACAGCATTTTTGACCATGCAAAAGGGTGCAGGGGAATCTTTTGCAGACCAGAGGGCACACAGGAAATTACGTGATTCACATAGGAGGAGAGGGTAGTGAAAACAATCTGACTCTGGTGATACATCCCAATATCCAGAGTTCTTGAAGTAGACCAAGGGAGAGAACCTTGTCGGAACTGAGCAATCAGTAACAATCGGTTGCTCTAAAGTCTTGACTCTAAAAGAGATGGGAACAGGTTCGAAATGGTGCCCTGCTCTACAGGAGGTGTACATGAAGCATTTATAAGGTCTTCCACTGTGAGTGGTTCTCTGCGATCAGTGGGAATGGGATGTTCAGAGGCACTGCGCTAAGACAGTTCAAATGGACTGCTTCAAATGATGTTCTCAGTATGTAGACTGAACTAGTTGTCTGAAACTCTTTGCCTTGGAGACTGGGAGTGGAGAAGTGTGGCTCACTGGTTAGAGCGGCAGTCCCTGGTGCAGAGGTCTGGCCCGGGACCAGGGTTCAATTCCCGCCTCGGCTGATCTCGGTGGTTCTTGGGCTCATAATTCCTCGGACCTGATTTCTCGCCTCTGTGCCTACTCTGAACATGAGTCTCATGCTGCAACTCTGGGCAATAGCTTGCTTAGTCTCCACAACGGCCCCCAACAGCGCTGGGGATGCCTGGCTCCACCCCGGGGAGGCCCAGGAGTGGACATTTCACGGGGAAAAGCCAGGATGGGTTCCCTAGCGGTATGAGTACAGCGCCAGGATACACTGGTTTCCGGGGTAACAGAGCACTTTACAAATACGTTTACATTTACATTTACTGGTGTACAGATTGTTTTAGAGGCCCTGCAAGTAGTGGCAAACTTACACTGGGCTGTCCCTGGTTCCATCAAGAAGCTCTGCTAGCTCTACTCGCACTGGATTCTCTGGCTCCAAGTCAGTGGAATGCTTCTCTGATGTGTGCTCGGTTGTTCCACCTTTCCCCAGATCTCTGTGGAAGAAACAATAATACATTTAAAAAACAGCTGGGTGCAAGTCATAAGCAACACAAGTGAATGCATGTACAGTTTACTTTGCTACGCATGTTTCGTCAGCTGTGTGGGAGATATTTGCAGCAAGAGGCAGTGGGACATATACAAGTAATCTAAGAAAATAAGTTACTTACTTGTAACTCGGGTTCACCAGCATTTGGTATCCTTTGGTCCAGTGCACTTTGTGAGTAATTGATTATCTGCTCTGAGATGCACTGGCTATTCTACATTAATTTCCCACAAATCCGCAAATCAATGCTGATGTGGCCATGCAGGTGCCACCGGAATGACCTTGCAACTCTCTCTATATATATCTTGCATAACACCCACACAATCAATGATAATGGCAAAAATGCATACAAATGTCTTGTCCAATTTATCATAAATGCATTGCCATGTTTGCCTGGGCAAAACCACCTGTTTGCAAACTTCCTGCATTTGCGATTCTGATCCGCTGCAACCATGTCTTATACCGGCTTTCACCATCTCCTGAATGTTAAATTCAGTTGTCTGGAATCTATTACCACTTTGTGTGCATCCACATCCTGCTTGCTTACAAGATCTTCCTCCTCATTGTCCAAACCTGGTATGTGTGCTGCCATCAGCATTACATTGCTGTTGATTGTACATTTCCATATTCTTTGCTCTTCCCATGAAAGCACTATTGATCTTGCTCCTCCTTGCTTTTGAATGCAATACATCATTGTTGTATTGTCTGTTCTTACCATCACATGACAATTTTCACTACATCCAGAAAAGCTTTCAGCACCACCCTGATTACTCGCAGCTCTAAAACATTTATGCACAACCTGTGCTCCTCTTCTGTCCATAGACCGCTCATGTGGATCTCAAAAATATGAACTCCCCATCCTATCATGGCAGCATCCGTAGTCAGGTACATCTGCGGTGTTACTGCTAGCAGCACCTGACTTCTGAAAACATGCTCCTTGTTTACCCACCACTAAAAAGCTTTCCTCATACGCGGCGTTACATGGACTATGTCATCCCATTCTCCATTTACCTTTTGCTAGTGCCCGGCTAACTGCTCCTGACAAGCCTCATAAGAAGCCAACAGTAGAATGCATTACAAATTGGACCAGAGAATTGACTTGATCTTCCTTACAACCACTCTTTCTTGCTCCATTATCATATAGACTTGCTTCATAACTTCATTAGTCTTTCCTGTGATGAGTACACCATCTCTTCTGTTGTAACTATTTTACCCTGGAAAAATCAAATCCCAGCTCAGTTGTAGGTGAGGCTTCTTCTGTTGATAGCTATACCAGAGTTTAACAGCACTTGCTCTGTAAAACAGGTCATTTCCTTTGCCTTCTGCATTGTGATTGCACTTATCAACCACATGCCCACGTATGGATAAACCAAACCTCCTTTTCTCCTTATATAAGCTGCTACTGGTGCCATACTCTTTGTAAAAACTTATGGGGCGGACCTCAGGTCGAATAGTAGAGCCTTGAACTGAAAATGCTGACCATCCGTGAATCTCAAAAACCCTCTGTGATTTCTGTGGATCGGAACATTGAAATATGCATCCTCCAGATCTATGGTACTGTGGAAATGCCCTCTTTTGATGTGTTTAATTCCATGAGATCCAAAACTGGATGCCACTGTCCATATTTCTATAAAATTAAAAAGAATCTAGAATAAAATTCTTTAGGGCAGATTTACAAGCCCTGTGCGCCACTTTTGCGCCGTTGTTTCGTCACTTCTGTGACGCAGCGGCGGCGTAAAGCTAGCACCATGCTGCGGGGGATTTACAATCTAGGGAGATGCGTCATGTTGTAAAGCCCTGCGCCACATGAAACCTGTGTCAGGTTTCATGTGGGCGTACGGGCGCAGGGTGGGCGTTCCAGCGCAGGAACGCCTCAGAAAAGTGCCTGAGTGAAATCTACAAGCTTTCACTCACTTTTCCGACCCAACGGCGTCAAAACCTTGTGCCTGCTTGAAGCAGGTGTGAGGTGTGACTCACCATGTGGAAGATAGGCCGGGTTGGCACAGTGCTTGAGTTGAGTCGCACCAGCGACAACTCCAGAACTGCGCCAACCTTGCGCCGGCAGATGCGACACGCATCTGCCTATCCTTGCGTCATGGCACGCCGCATTGTAAATGCGGCACATCCGTGGTGGCTCAACAATGGCATTGCGTGTTGCACGTTTCTTGGCGCATCCCTGCTGATTTGCAGGGATGCGCCAGGTAACGTAAATCTGCCCCTTTGAATGTCTCCTCCAATGGTACTTTTTCGATGGCTACCTCCTCCATCAGTTTCTATATTACATCTTTCAACTCCTTCAAATGTCTGCCCATTTCTTTTATCAGTTGAACAGATGGCGGCTCCTTCAGAAACTCAAAGTATGTCCATGCTATATAATTTCTAAACCCCATCTGTCCGATGTGACTGGCTACCAAGCTTCCAAGTAACAATGCATTCTTCCTCCCACAGGCAGCCATGCAGATGTGGTAATCTCTACCACCAAGTCATGCTCTCCCTCCTTTTCCCTCAAACTATGGGGGCCAACTTCCTATGCATACTCTTATCTGATTCAGTCTCTATCGTTGTCCTTTCTGTTGTCTTTCCTGTCACATTTGCTGGACATAAGCTCCATATTGACCATACAACCCATACGGGAAACATCCTTAACAACGAAGTTCTAATCCCGACTTACCTGAACAACGATGTCCGAACCACGACAAATTCCGAACAACGAAGTTCTAAACCACGAAGTCCTAAACCACGACTTTTCCCGGACTGCAATGCAAAACTATGCTTGGCATCTCTCCGCCCCCATTGTCTGCACGTCACTCTCTTCTCCCGACATTGATCTCAGAACCCGGACTGCTCACGTCACTCATCTCCACCCCCACCCCTGTAGTCTCACAAAAACAAGTGAACACCATTGTTCCGGGAGATGTTTACTCAAATAATCTTTGCTCGGGATATATCCAATCAGCATTGAGGAGTGATAGAGCCATCAATATGCAAAATTAATCCCGTTTCCTATTGGTCGCAAAGGTTTCTCAGGGGCTAGATCACAATGAGACACTTCCTCAAAATATTAAGTAAATAGTTAAATTGGTTCCTGGGTACGGTTCCTGGGTACGTGATGTGTGCCCAGCTGGCACACTCTGTTGTTTGTTCAGGGCATACAATGGTGCGTGATTCTACATGCCTCAGATTTTGACGAGATAGCCCTCAACTCTTCTTTAATTAGGCAATACACGTCCCCCACCCCAAAAAAGACACTTGAATAAAGATATCAGGCTGACGGGCTCAGAGGAAAGTTGGGAAGCAGCCAGCCTTCAAAATGCCAGCATGGTAATAGGTTGGGGGAACCAAACACCACAAGTCTCTCCTCCTCCCCATCGATGTTGTCAGGTAGGTGATTTAAATTTTAGATTGAATTGATTTAATTATTATTAATGTTATTCTTTTGTAAAATAATTAAATCAGAGTCAACATTTTGTAAAACAATATTTTAAATAATGAAATATGAAATTATCAAAAATAAGCTTACTCGATATTGTTAATGTTGCCTTTTCCAAACATTTACATTTTTAAGCATAATATCAATTAAAAAAATTACAATCATTTATAGTTTGTCAGGTTTTAGAAAAAATAACAATAAATTAAAATATAAACTGAATAAATTAAAAATAAAAAGGATAATGAGCAATGTAAAAATATTTCGAAGAAGTATTGTAAATACAATAGTGCCATCTAATGGCCAGTCAGGAAGTGTTTATTTTTCGTGGAATAGGAAGTCGTTGTAAAATACAGTAGTAGTTTAGCATAGCTAGTTGTTCAGCTCTCGTGGTACAGAAAGTCGTGGTTTAGGAAGTCGTAATTTAGTCATACATTCAACCCATACTGCCTGTGGGATCGAAAAAAATGTGCCTTGCTGTCCTTGACCTTGTTTCTAAAACTGCCTTCTAAAACCTCTGTAAGGCTGCTTATTTTGCAACATTCTTAGAGAATGAGCCGTCTCTTTATCTTTCTTTCTTGCCCGCAACGCTTCATCCACCTTCAACCAGCCATACCTCCTCATGCCTGTCACGTTTTCAATAAGCCTAAATAGGAATGTAGAAGCATCCATCGCAGCATCAATAAGAGAAGGTGTTTGATCTCTATTCCTTAATACAGCCGAAGCCCTTTCTCTGTCTTCCTCCGGCAATTACTCTAAAAATGGTGCCATATCGCTCCAAAGTTGACTATCCAATCTCGCCATTATTTCAGATGTATTTGCAATCTTTACTAAATCAGCTGCCAACAGATTAACTCTTTTTCCAATAGAGTCTCATTTGCTTCCCTTCTTATCTGATGGTGCTGTGCATGCTGATGAAGGATTTCTATCTAGACCTTCTTTGTGCTGCAGCCGAGATTACTGCATCAGTGCATACTGTATTCAAAATGCATCCTGCAGAATCCTCAGGGCTTGCATCCTTCTGAACAATAAACTGGTCCCATTCTGAATCCTCATTAGGAGATCCTGGCAAGCTCCCCACATCTGAATCATCATCAGCAGCAATATCAACATCTGCATCTGGAGAATTTGCTTAGACTTCCTGTACACTCTGCTCCACAGATACATTCTCATCTGCCTCCGCTCCCCTTGCTGAACCTCTATCAGCATTGCTGCCCTGTGCCATGGATTGCACTGGCCTAAACTGTGGCGGTTGTTGTGTTTTAACCACCTCTGTCTGAAGATCATTCTTCAGCAGTCATCTGTAAATTTCAGCAATCATATCCTGCGTAGAAGTCAACAGCTGCATTGACATGTGCAGCATCCCTCCAGAAGAATGTGCTTTCCTTCCTCCTTTTGACTCTTGCCTCTCATAACTATACTGTTCCATCAACTCCTTCTCCTTGTCATCCTCATCATCAACCATGTACAGAATATTAAATTCCCCTGGGTGAGTTGCCTTTCTTACATCCTCCGAATCTTCTCCTTCACTGAAGAATGCTTCCATCTGAGCCAGATCTGGTTCATTATCCTCATGACACCTCAGTAGATGATTTTGCACTTCTAGTGAAAGTCCCTGCAGTAAATGCTGTGGTGGTCTTAATGGTACTGGGAAAACAATCAACAACTGAATTAAAGTTCTTCAATTTTGTGTGACTCTTCAGGAACACCCTGCCCAATCAATCAATGGGTGTCAGCATTTTCTGCTTCCTTTTTGCTGAGAGAAACACAGTCGTTGACAACAATTCCCCAGCCGAAGAGAAATTCTTTGTTGACAGCATCTCACTCACCGACGGCAACGCCTTCGCACCCAACAACAAATCCTTCGTTGACCGCTTTTCATCAGTTGACCGTAATTTCCTCATCAACAACAAACCCCCATCAACGACTTGGTTGATGGGGAATGCTCCTGTGCCTTCTGCACTAACAGTCTTATCATAGACGTTGATGGCTCGGTAGAGGGTGACCTTGCATTTGCTTGTCTCTCTCGTCAACGGTTATTCCTCAGATAGCAACTTGTAGCCTCCTCTGCTCTTTATCGCTGCCAACCTCTGCCCTGAGTCTGCAGTTACCTTAGACTTCCTAGATGGAACCTTAACCTTAGCCTCATCTTTTTCTTTTATTGTTTGCTTCTTCTGCACATCACGCCTCTTGTGTTTCTTAATAGTAAAGTGCACAAGACCAGCTGTCTGGCTCTTAGAAGCAGAACCAGAGGGTCTTTTTCCAATCTATTTTATTTTC
This sequence comes from Lissotriton vulgaris, assembly GCF_964263255.1. NCBI lineage: Eukaryota > Metazoa > Chordata > Amphibia > Caudata > Salamandridae > Lissotriton > Lissotriton vulgaris. The sequence continues at coordinate 643,052,580 of NC_141700.1, read as the reverse complement.
AACTTTCTCCAAAATAGCCAGCGCCTGGCGCCATTTTCCTATCCTTCAGGGTCTTGGCTGAAAATGTTTGGCAAATCTTACATTCTGCTGGCTTGTGATCAGGATGTAAATAATATAGACACTTCTTATGCTGATCTTCCACATAAATCTTATTTTTGCCTACATGCTTTACATGCTTTAAACAAAGACTTATATGTGGTAGCCTCTGTCTCAGCCATTGCGATCAATATTATTTTTTCTCTTCCAATAGTAAAATCTTAAACTGCGTGTGGTAGAAAATCTGAATGTTGGGGAATCAGCTGGGTGAGGTGGTTTCTGATTAGAGGCTTGAGATTGGTAAGAAAATAAAACATTGTTTTTAAACAATGTTAATGTATGTGTTTATTAATTTCTATATATGGCTGCTGTTTGCAAAATTACCCGGGGGTTCCTAGTCTGATGAAGTGGAATGATTCAAGCATGTGAATCTACGATCCAATGCTGGAGAAACAGTGAGAAATATAGCAAGTCAGAAAGGCATATATTAAAAAAACAGAGAGTCATGTACACATGACAAACACACATTAGACGATCTGGTGCAAGGCCCACAGAATAAAATAGATAGCCAGGCTCTTAATGAAACATACAGGGAGCTAAACACACAACAGGGGGTGTTGGAGTCTCACAGATTTACAGTGAAAAAAGCCAGCAACGTACGCATGTATGTGTAATATATAAATATATATGCATGTATGTATGTATACAATATGTATATATGTGTGTATATATGTGTGTATATGTGTGTATATATATGTATATATATATATATATATATATGCCGATGGCGAGGGAAAAATAAAGCCACATCTTTGAAAAATCTACCTTGGTGTTTCTGAGATCTGTTCCGCGGTGGTGCGAGGAGACGCATTGCAGGACTCTTGTTTTGATATATATATATATATATATATATATATATATATATATATATATAGATAGATAGATAGATAGATATATAGGTTTGTACTTGATTTCTGCGCGTCCCTTCGTGCATCAGGGTTGTGGATATATATATATATATATATATATATATATATATATATATATATATACACATACACCTTGACATACACAAAGTAAGTTGCACAGCAGGACTCTCACACAATTAAAAAGACTGCGAGACATGCATAGTCACAAAAACACATAGCAAAATAAACACAGAAAGACATTCAGACAGCAAGACCCAGAGAGAGATGGACAGGTACAGACATCCCAGCTTATGTTGTGGCTTGGACATGCTGTGCCTGATAGTCCATTGTGAGGTAAGTCATTGTGGAAAAGCTTAAGTGGAATTCACAGCATGGCAGAGCGTTACAGTGGCCGGCAGCATGCAATAGAGTAGCAAGGTAAAATAGGTAAAACCTAGTATTATGTCATATTGTGATCTGGCAGGTTACACAATTCAGGTTCAGCAGGCTATAATATTTCACTCCAGTCGAGTGCTATGAGCTGGCAATCGAGACTACATTAGGGCAGTTCGGTCAGAAGCAACAGACTCCAATGGAACATACATTAGAGTAGCGTCGTAGTTTAGAAGAGGATGGCCCGATAGATAATATGTCAGGCTGACCATAAACAATGTGGCAGGCTGATCACATACTACAGGCCATCTGTGCATCAGTACCTCTGAAAGGTCCAAGTGAAGCGAAGTGTGATATCCGAGGTACCATTCTGAAGTTCTTTCCTCATCTGCTCACGGCTTGGTGGGCTGATACTCCAGAGCGAACCAGAGCTGCCCTCGATGCGTGCTGTCACAATGTCCTCATAGCTGTACAGCGTGATGAACTGCATGGCAGTCTGCCATCAGGGGAACAACAAGCAAGATCAACATCAGCACACACAGTTTACATGTACAGCTAAGCAACCCATTTCTGTAAATAAGGCATCCTAATATATTGATGCACAACCACAATAAAGCATAAAGAGCATTGGCAAGAACCTCTCAATGTTTTAGTAGACAATGCTCCCTTTTTGTCGATCCATCATGGGTGTACCAGTTTTGTCTTGTAGAAAGGCTAAGCAGGACATATGTGACATAATAAAGATGCCAAGCTGTAACACTAGTATTACTGCCAAGCAGAAACCTCTTTTACAGCTTGGATCTCTTACAGACTTACTTACTTTTCAATTGGAAGTGGAATAGAATCCATGGTTCACTTCCTTAAAAGGTTTCATAATGCTGCTTTACTCTAATATCTTCTCAAGCATCAGAGTTCGATTATTACTTGTAAAAGGGTACCCAGAATGCCATGACGCTACATCGCATATTTTAGCCAATGTAAAGTTTACCAAACATTAGGCTGTTGTGGTATTTTCCTTTGTGGTATAAAGTTTAGATAGCGTTTAGTATCAGCAGGCAATGGCTGCTTAACTAAGTAGCAATCAAATCTGAATCATGCTACTATATGCAGTGACTGCTACATCTCCTGTCTAAAGGCAACAAACAATTGTCCTGTAGGAATTATAGCTTTAATCCAATCCACATAGTAGATTTAGGGCAGGCTATTTTTTAGTTTAGTTTGTGCAGAGAACACGTGGATTTAATTGTGATTGAGAGGAACATACTGGTAAATAAATCAATGGAAACATATTCTATCTACAAGAGAAAAGTATGAGGCCTCAGATCAACTTTGTTCCTGTGGAAGGTGGCGAAAAGTTCATCTAGACATGGACTTCTATTTATTGACTGTGTCTTTTATACTTAAATGCAACATGCAGTCACCCTCATAAAGAGTAAAGCTGGGGAGAAATGTCAAATAAACATGTAACTGTGCATTACAAAATAGTGATATAACTACCCTTTTTACAAAATGCATTTAATAAATATATAGATAATGCTTATAACAACATCTCAGAACAAAACACAGCCGGAAAATCAGCAAAACATCAGAGGTTAAAACACTAACAGTGTAATTTTGCTTTAATGGCAATGGCAAACAAAACATGCCAGTTCCTAAAAAGAGTCAGTAACTGCTTTAAAGTTGACCCAGATAAAATACAACTTGTCACTAAAATCTACACAAACTTCCCCAAATGTAAATGTAAATGTATTTGAGCTTATATAGCGCACAGCTACCCGCAGTGGGTTTCCCGGCGCTTGCTTAGGGAACCCGACCTGGTATTCCCCTGTGAGATAACCCCGGCAGGTTATCCACAAGGTGAAAGCCAGGCATCCCGCCGCGAGGGGCCGTTGTGGAGATTAAGCAAGCTATTGCCCAGAGTCGCAGAGTGTGAACCCGTGAGTCAAGAAGGCACCGGAGCGAGAATTATCGAGTCCGTGGAATTTTTTTTAGCCCAAGACCCGCCGAGGCAGGGAATTGAACCCTGGTCCAGGGCCGATCTCAGCTTCCGGGTCTGCCGCCTCTAACCCCTGAGCCACACTTCTCCACAAATAACACTAGCATCAGCACAGAATCTCTTCATATATGTGAGAGCCAGAACTTGTGTACATTTCGTCTACTAATAACCAGAATACATTGTTATCAGAAATATTGACTACTTTTGCAATAATTTCTTATATTTGTTTCTGTTATATATTACCATTAACAAAAGGCAACATTATAGGTTGTTGAGATTAATACTATTTTATTTTTTAAATCATGTATTTTCTTATCAGGGTCATGATTTGATGCATGAAAAGATGTGCTGCGTGCAAGAGAGGGTAAAGTTCAATTAAATTGTGAGACCAGTTATGGTGGGACTGGCGGTATAAATACAATGAAAAACATCCTTGCTGTCTGTGCAGTTTTTTACGAATTTGGTACAGTAAAAATAAAAAAACATGCAACAGCTTCTTTGGAACAAATGCCTGATGTGTTTTCATACAACCTGTTCAATCTTTCTAGAATGGAGTAATATCAATACACCAAGTAATCACCCTCAATGGTGTACCCCATTCCTTGTTGCCATTTCCAGAAGACCATTGGACTTATTTAACCGTAAATAATTTTGTAGAGTAGACTTACTGGGCAGTTCATTATTACCACCCTTGCTTTAAAGAATTCATTGGTAGAGCATCCAATCAAAGTTGGCACTTTACTGGGGCTATTTATACAACCCTGAGTAGTTAATGAATTCTAAGCAACAATAATGTATGTGTACATTAGAAAAATGAATGCAGGGGATAATGAAATGCATATATTTAGTGGGAAAATGAGCCATGATTTAAACATGGTTGGGATTAAGTTACATGTGATTTGGCAATATCTGCATACTTGCCTCATATTTCTATCAATAATCCCATCAGAAAGCTATTGCTTATTGCAACTCGGTAGATTTATGATGGATATATCTTTCTGTAGATTCATCATCTTATGACTATTGTTCCAGGTAGGTCTGGAAGACTTCTCCACAGCAGTAGCTCTCCAGGACCGCCAGTTGGGCCGAGGTTGAGTCAGCTGTTATTTTGCCTGGCAGATGTGACAACATCGGAGTTTTTTTTTTGGTACCAACTGGCTCGCGGGTGTCAGTTTGTGGTTTTCACAATTCATTGATGTGGGTCTGGAGGGCTCTCTTTACAATGAAATGCCTCTGTATCTGGACAGCGACTGTCACATGCCTCCTCCGAAGATTTCGTGGTTTAAACCATATTGTACGGGTCCTAAGAAAATGTTCTTGCAGACCCACATGACATACGTATGACAACATATACTAATGGATACTACTAAACGCAGATTCTTCACCGTAGAATACTCCCCATGTGCCAGACAGGATTCAGAAACTTTTTACAGCAATGACTGTGTGCCACTCTTGGCTATCGGCTGATTTGATACTGCCGGGGAAGAGATAGAGCAGCGCTGCATGTAAGCAATATCAGTTCCTTTCTTTCCGTGCTTTGGACACAGATATGGAGCTCTGTTCCCAACTTTGTTGGTTTCTCTGCCGACTCCAAAATGATTTAAACAGTGTGCTAGGGAACTACGTCCCCACTAAAAATATCAGGTTTCATGCCACAACTGCAGGAAGCAGATGTTGGTCATGGAACCACAAGCGGTGCGTTATTGGTGTCTTAGCTTTGGCCAAACTTTTAAGTCAGGAGGTGAAGCTGTATGTCAGAGAACACAAGAAGAGGTTACAGTCTTTGTGTAGGTCCCCTTCTCGATCAAAATCATGATCCCAGTACAGATCCAGAGACCATATATGCGACCACTCAACGTTGTGGTCATAGACCTCCACTAAGTCTAAGAGCAAGTAGAAGAAACGAAGCGGGATTCAACCCAGTCCCACAACTCTGACTCCATAGAGAAGGCGAGAGGGCATTATGATTCCAGGAAGAAGCCACCGGAAGGCCCAAGGAACCATTCCACAAGGGATAAGGCTCCTACCACTGCTTTGGCGATGAAGTGCCCGTCCTAGACTTCTGCTAGGCTGCAACGTTGGCGTCAGTGCACATGTTCATGAAGCACTTCTGCCTTGACAGCCAGTCTGGCAGGAATGGCATTTTCCCTGCTCGGTCATGCAAGACGTTTTGGTCTCAGCCCAATCCACAGACCCTCCACCTGCTGCAGCTTTGGTATCTATTCTAAGGTGATTAATCTGTAGTTAGATAAAGAGTATCTACCAGAAACCGCATTATCAAAGGTAAGTAACTAGTTAGTTTTGACTTGGAACACAATGCCGCAGCTTATGGCTCTTGCTTTTCAGTGCACCTGAAACCATCGAGAAGTGGGAGGCCAAGATATTTTTGGCCTGGACCCACAGGGATACATTGAGGCATTCCCCTTCCCATCTAGGTAAGTCTCTTGACAGGGAACGAGCTCCAAAAATATCTTCCCACAATAACACAAGATTTCCAATTAAAGGACAGACCCTCTTATGTCCTTGCCCCTTTTAAAAAAGGGGCCAGAGAAGTGGAGCTTCTGGAAGAAAGAGCATAGGATGTTATTGCCTTTGCTTCTTGGTAGCTGAGAAGCAAGTGGGCCTGAGACTCATCTTTGTTCTTCATCTCTTGAACCTGTTTACTCCACAGGGTAAGATCAAGATGCTGCCCCTCAATGCAGGAGATTGGCTGCAGTTCCTTGACCACCATGACTCCTACTTGTATCTGCCAATCCACCCTTGCCACAGATGTTACCTGAGATTCATGGTGGGGTCCCAAATCAATAAGTTAGCAGTCCTTCTGTCCAGATTGACAACCACTCAATCCCTTCTAGCATTTTTGTAAAGAAGCATCAGTTGAACTGCATGTTGGCTTTCCTCATGGCATTCCCTTTTGAGGTGATGCACATTTGGCTGGTTTGATTCTGAAACCTGTACTATTATTGTAATAACTTCAACTCATAGGGTCAGAGCATGTCAGGACATCTCATTTCACCCACCTTCCATAGTTTTCTACCATAATAAGTTGATTCTTCATCCCATCTTACCAATCCTTCCTACCAAAAGTGGTATCTGCCTTTCATATAGGCAAGTCTATTGCTGCCTCATCCATCTCCCTCCTTCTCATTCAACCAGTTCAGATTGGACCCTAGATGTGCTGTGCCTGATTACACTGATCCTGCTTGACAGCACCGTGGATGATGAGCTCTTTATGGTTTGGTCACAGCGAAATAGGGCAAGGCAGTGACCAGCCACACCAGTTCTCGTTGGGCCATAATTTTATCAAGAGCTACTACACTTTACTCAAGAAAGGCTCTTCACCAGGGCATTGGCCACTTTCACAGCTGTCACCAGAGATGTTACAGTGGCCGACATTTGCTGGGTAGACATGAGCTCATCTGTGCATACTTTTGCCAAACATTACTGATTCACAACCCAAGCACAGTGATGGGTACTTTGACAGGGCTGTATTGCATGATTTCCTTTGTTAACCAGCACTACTCAGTCCCAACTCCATGGGAGGTATTGCAAGGGTTTCTTGTCCTTCCTTACACGTTAAGGGTCAGTGTGATCAATCAATCAATATTTTCAACACACTTCATGGAAACTAGAGGATCTAACAACCTTTCCTTTTCCTTCTCTTGGTTTCTTTCATCATCCATCTAAAGTGTAAATAATGATGAATGAGGCCTTGACATGAGCAATATCCTTCACTTTGTAATATGCACTTATTGTATAAATAATGTTGGGTATGATTGGTATTTCAGCTTCATGTGTGACAGTCCTAACCCCTTTCTCACCCTCAGATTATGTCTAAGGTCAATGGCTATGGTGTTAAAGATTCTTTGTGACCATAAGTGGATTTGTGCAGAACATCATAGGACAAGGCAGGGTCATACTTCACAGAGCCCAGCTCAAGGTCGAAGCCATAGGATTTATAACGTCAATTAAATTATCAAAGCGGGGTAAGACCCTCCTAACCTCACATAAAAGATGGTCATGTTCACTGACACTGCTGTTGATTTGTCCACCTCAAAATGTATTGTGTTAAAATGCCAGCAATGAAGACCTGGAATGAAATCTGTACTTTTTGATTTCAGTATCCTCCTCTTTGCAGGAAACTGGCAGTGTCTGAGTTCATATTATGCTTTGAGTCTTTCCCACTAGCGTTGGCACAGATGCAAATTTCTGCGTTTTCACAAAAAACATTAAACAAATTTTGCTGCCACCTTCCTTTTGTACCGTCTGCTGACCACACTCTTGAAAAAAAGCATAAAGCCCAACTACAGCAAAACAAATCAAGGCACTGGATACCTCATAAAGATTGTAGTGCAGGTAAAATATCAGCTGAAGTGATCCAGTAGCTATTTATATGAATCCTTTCCTTGATCTTAAAATAAGCTAAAAAGGAGAGAATCATACATAGATTGCTATTTATGAATTTGCTAAATAGATTCAAACTTCCCATATTTTCAAGGTGTTTCTGTCACCTGAAAATCATGGAGGTCCTCCCTTTTCTTACATCTGAATCACAATTCCTGGGTATTCAGGCGATTGGTGATTCTCATTTAGACTATGGCAGTGCCTTATGCCCTGATCTCCCTGGCTATCTACCTCCTCATATACAGCTAAGTTCAGACTACAGTTGGATATTTTGTTCTAGGCCTGCCTCGCAGAGAGCACATCTCACATCACCTTACTCAACTCAACTGTATCCCTGCTAAAACGTGTCAACTGTAAAAGCCTATGCAGCTACCACAAGGCAGTCAATTCTCATAGGAAAGAAAGGTATGCTTATAAACAAATACATCATTAGAAAGTGTGAGGGTGGTGCTAAATCCAAGAGGGTCTAGAGAGTAAGTCATTGTCATCAGACTCACTATCATAGACCCACAAGCTATTTTCTATATTTCAGATACAAACATCAGATGCAGAAACTAGAAAAGAAATTCTAATCTATACCAGCTCGTTGTGCAAAAACTCTGTTTAAAGGGGACGTGGAAATGCAGACAAAAGGAGAAGAGAATGAAGAATCAAAGGAAACAGAAAGAAAGAAGTTGGAACTTAAGAGAACATAAATAGAGGAGGATGGAGATAGGTTATAGGGAGCAAAGAGGAACAGGAATTAAACAGAAAAAAACTCCAAAGAGGCATACAAAGGGAAATGGGATGAAGGGGAATTAAGTAAAGAAAAGAATGACATAGAATGAGTGAAATATGAGAAACTAGAATGGGGGATACAAGTGGAAAGTAATGCAATTATGAAGTGTGGATAAAATAAAGTATGTTGTGGAGATAAAGACAAGGAAAAGAAGAGAATTAGCAGATAGAAGCCTAAAAGGTAGGGAAGGAGAAAAATAATGGGAAAGTGGTGCAGCTGGTCACCTTGGTCTATGGGTGCTTTTATAAACATTTATTCTTTAGATTTCCTGCACTTTACAAATGACCAATTCAATTCAATTTGTGAAAAGGAAATGTAACAGTGAAGGAGTTGTGCAGGAGGGGAAGTATGGAAGGAAAACTGAATAAAGGGTAGGGAAGGAAGGGGCCTCACATCGGGGACTACTGCACTGTGAATGCGTACCTGCGGCCCTGCCGCAGCTCTCCTCTCCTGAGCGATATTTGCTTGTTATTCATGTTATTGATCTGTTTATTTGCTTAGTAATGATGTATTGCGCCACAGGCCACTGCTGTTGCCATAACTCCATTTCTGCCCGCTGTGTTTCACCTTCTGCATATGCAACCTGGACATTCTCTGTATGCCGCTGCACTGCACTACACCTGACTCTTTGTATGCTTTGTATGTACATTGTTGATGATCTCATGCTTGTCTTCCACTACTTGTTGCGAATAAAGGTTTTAAAAAAAAAAAAAAGGGTAGGGAAGGACAAAATGGACTTGAAGGTCAAGGCATAAATGAAGAAAAGGAAGAACAAAGAAAATATGTAAGTTGTGAAATGAAAGGATGGAAGTGGACTGAGGAAATAGGAGGAATACACCATGAAGCAAAGAATGAAATATACAGAGGAGATGGTACACCAATTAAGGAAGGAGGATGCAAGAGAAGGATAAAATAAAATGAGACCAGAATAAGAAAGGTGCAAGGTGAAAACTTTACCTAAATGAATACGTAGAGTGGTCCCATGATACATTTTCCCTCCTATTCAAAGCAAGATTCTTAACAAGTTATACAGAGCCTCTGATAAGTCAGTATCAAAATAGATTGATATACACAGAGGCTTAAAAGATTACTTACAGGCTGCCGTTCAAATTCCTCAGTTAGAGCTTCATATTCCTGGGCTGTAAATGGCTGTATGGACTGCTGCTGAGCACTCATGGTAAACAGAGGCTGTGTGTGAGGAAAAGAATGACAGTATGATGACCAGCTAACAAGAATAAATAAATAATCATCTAGAACCTTTGCCAAGCATTTTTGCTTACCTCATAGCCCCCCAGTTTGAGCGTGACAGTGACATCAATAGGGTGGTTCACGACTCCCACCACAGAGCGCACAAGGGACATGAAGAGCAGTGGGAACCAAATGATACAGATAAGGAAGAGGATGATGAGGCCACCCATACCATACTTGACGATCTTCTTCTTCTTTTGACCTTTGGGTTGAGGATATTTCTAAAGAGCAAGAGAAAACACCACTACCTTGAGATACAGCAATGCGAACATGGACCCCCTCTAGTTACAGAATGTTGTTTATTTCCTTATGTCAAATAGTTATGTATGTCCACCCTGCTTCACAGAATCTATAGAGATATCCCTGCCAGAATACGTAGACCTAATCACTCTCAGTCACAGAATATTTAGGAATATCCTACATCATTTATATAATGCTTGGAATAGCCTCCCTAAGTCACTTACCGTTTAGGTACATCCTGCGTTTCACATAATGTTTAGGTATTTCCCTATTTCTATCACATAAGGATTAGGTATGCCCTCCCAGAGTCACAGTGTATAAGTTTAGCCTCCCTAAATCACCCTTTGTTAACATAAATACTTTCGGTCACATAATGATTAGGTATACCTTCCCTCAGTCACTTAATGGTTAGTTATATACTGCTTCTACCACACACTAAGATATACTCTTCTTTCAGTCACAATGTTAAGGGTTATGCTTCCTTAGTTACATGATGATTAGTTACATCTTCACACTATCCCTTTGATGGAGCAAGTATTCGCATGTGACGAGACTTGCTTGTATCAAGAACCTCGAATAACAGTAATAAAACGAATTCAATATGTTCGTCTTACTAATAATTGCACTTTTTCACTACACAAGGGTGTCCCAGCGATGCTTGCCTATGTGTTTACCGATAATAATGAAGCTTGCTAATAATATGGTTGCTGCTTTGCGGGAATCTAGTCTGCGCATGAGTCGGTCATACCCACGTGATGTGACGCACTCGCAGTTCTGGAGGGAACTTGTTGCTCATGCGCAGTATTGCTAAATATGGCCGCTTTGTTTTTCACATGCTCCGTGCTTGCACTGCTGCTTTGGCAAAGCCGTTTGTTCTGCTTAACTCCTAATGCTATAGTCATTATAAAGTAAGGGATGTAGTATAGCCATTCACGGTATACAGTGTATTCATTTTTTTCTGTGTTTCTAAATTGTTTCCATTTACTTTTCATGTACCATCCTCGGGGGGGGGGGGGCCTGGGAAGCACAGCTACTCCATCTTGAAGCCCGAATAGAACCAGTCATGTGACGGGGGAAAAGAAAGTCATGCAGCAGTGGAACTCAGCCAGCTGGCAGCCCAAGCCAAGATGCTCCTGGGAACCTGCTCTCTACCCAGCTAGAAGAAGCTGACTCGTACCTGCAATGGCAACAAATATATTAGATTTTGTGTACCCCATTGTCTGCTGAAACCTCTCTTGCCATGGGAACTGGAATGTAAGGGGTGGGTTCGAAAAATGAATATTAAGTCTGAGAAAGCCTACATTTTAGGAGGTACCATGACCTAACCTTCTCTCTTGCCAAATCGGAAATTAGGGAACCTTTCACTTGCAACATTTGTGGGAGGTACATTGTCCCGAAAACAGTATGATTTGCCTAGTTTTAGCTAGAGAAATTGTCAGACTTCTCCAAATAGCTGACCTGTCACTGACCCAACAAACTCTATTGGTGATTGATACAGAGAGCTGCGGAGCACTCTCTCCGTAATTTCCACAAACTCAGTTGGGGGTTGAGAAACCTTAAGTGCTGGCGAAGCACTTTGCTGGGAGATTCAAAAACCCAATCAGGGTTATTGGCAGATCCCTTGCAGGGAGGGGGTAGCGCAGGCGTTGCATCCGAAGCTGCAGGTGTTGGTCGTACCCTTTGGTGAGCCCAGTCTTGATCCAAATCCTGAGGTTATCCTGTCCTGACTGTCCATGAGCTGTACCTGCTCGCCTACTAGCAGCCTAAGTCCTTGAGGGTCCTTTCCCGCCTTTCCAACCGACCCGTGGCCAGGGTTGGTCTTCATTCTGTCCTAGGTAAATATAAAATTGCGTGGGTGTTTGTCTTTCCCAAACTTCTTTCCTTCTCCGGAATAAAGCAAATTGCCTATGGTCTTTTACCCTGTTTTCCCTATAAATAAGATTTTCGTGCAAACTGGTGTATTAGCATGTTCCATTCTCTCCCCACCTTTAGAAAATTTCTGAATCATATGCATATATAGTTTGTTCCATTCTTACCCTCCCGTTAGTGAATAAAAGATCAAGACGAACCAAAATAAAGTTTTGTTTCTTATAGGCAGTTAGTGATAACTGAAAGTCTGCCCTGACTAGTATGTTCCCTTTTCTTACCCACCTTTAGTGAAGTTACGAAAGCCTGTTGATCTAAATTTAGCGTGTTCCATATTTTCCCTTGCCCTTTATTTTCACAATTCTAAATGTTTCTTGCTTTAATTCATTGTTATACTATTTTCTTAATCTTAGGGATAGATAGCTTGATTTGTGTTAACCTGTGGCTCGTTGAAATTGAAGAAAACGATAATTAGATAAAGGTTTTTTGAAACTTCTGGCGTTTGTGGTTATTATAAAGAGTACAAAGAAATTGAAATGGTATATGGTATTTGTGTGGTCTACTTTCTCCACAGCTAGCTCCTAGATCCATTTTGATCTTAGGTACCTGAAACGAGGATTGGTAAGTCAGGTACACGGAAATAAACAGAAAGGAACCAAACTGCTGATAGTAGTGTGTGGGTTACCTGATTTAAGTATAACGAAAATATTTTTATGGGCCCAAGTGTGCATATTTGGTAATATTGGTCGGGTGACCTGCGCGCTCTATCAGTAGTTTTTCTGGTAAGCAGTAGGATGGTTTGGACTAGTTGAGATAGGTAGATAGGTTAATTGTTGATAAACCGTGAGAAATTAGAAGTGCTGCTAAAAATATATTTTTTTTGAGAATCGATCGATCGTAAAAATATTGTTTGGAAATGCTATGACATTTTTTTTTTAGGTTGTGATAAAATGTTGCTATATGATTTTTAAAATTGTATTAACCACTTGTTAGTGATTGTTGTATGTTGTCTGGAATCCCCGGGGGCAGAATAGCGGGTGGTGAGGAGAATCCACCTCGCAGTGAGGTCAGTGGCTCGAGGAAAATTAGTGCATGGTTAGGCAGAACTGGAAGCGCTAATTAGGGTTTCTGTATGAATAAATTGAATAAATGATAGCAACGGATTCGCTATTGAAACTTCAGTTGTGATATTACCTAGTAAGGGTCACACGAGGAAGGAGTAGTAGGTTCATCGGAGCTTGAGTGATAGCAAAGGAGTTCGCTAGTGAAACTTTGAACTTAGTATATATTCCGGAAAGAGTGGATGAGTCAAAGAAGGAGCAGGTTCTCTAATGCTTGTGTGAAGGGTAGGCAGGAGGGTCTATCCGTAGTGTATGAAAAGTAGACAGAAGAAGTCTATTTGTAGTGAAACAAATCTTTACGTTGTAAATTAAATAGAGCACTTGCACTTTAAGAAAGAAATCAAGTTTCCGTTACCTTGTGAAGGAGGGAGTCAGTTGCGGAGCTGCACTGACGTCATTCTGTGCCGCGCTGGTATTGTTCGAAACAGCGGGTGTGTGTAACGGATCTGGTATTGTAAGGGAGGGGTGAGTGCCGGAACGTGAGATCGCGTCTCACGAAAAGGCCGTGCACCCATTGGTTGAAGTTTTTGCAATCTCAGTATTGATTGGTTGTTGAAATTTACAAGGCGCGCTAGCATTGGATGAACATTTGTAAACAAAGGTACGAGTTAGGTTTTACGAGGTATATGTGGTATCCCAAATTTTTACCTGATCCGACATATTTAGATATTGGTAAGGATCAGATGCTAAGAGGCAGACCTTGCAATATGTACGGGAGCAAGAGAAAATTGACTTTCGTAGACAAAATGAAGAATTATTTCAAGAAAGACAAGCCCATAAAGACTAAAGAAGGAGTTATTATTCCACCACCCAATACTCCCGCATCATTTATGATGTTTGACAAAGGGTATCATACCTGTGTATGGTTGGAAAATTGGGTGAAATATACTAAAGACGACGGAGTTTTAGCTTTTCCTTTGGATGGTACCTTTAACAGTAGAATTTTGTTCAATTTAAGGACCCGAATGAATGACTTGCACCCCAGACCAAGACTGACACAATATGAGGCCTTAGAGGAATGGGAGATTGATGCCCTTGAGCGAGACAGACCCAGAATTGACAAGGCAATAAGTAAATGGTATCCAAAATTGAAAAGAGAAGCTAAAGAGAAAAAGATGAAGCAGTGGAGACGGAATATGATAGTAGAAGGACTGTTTCCAGTACGAGGAGTAGATGAACCCATGGGAGGGAAAAGGACAGAGAAAACCCAACACTTAATGACTGCGGGGGATTCGGAAGACGAATATTTGGAGGATTTATTAATGAAAAATCCACCTCCATATGATGAAGAGTCTAGATCCTTGAGTTCAAAAACTCCATTCATTAGGCCTCCCAGTAATAGGAGGGCCAGTGCAACTGATACAGCAGGTATAGGTTATAGGCCTAATAGTAAAGAGGGATTTAGCATGCCTGATACAACTGTTCCATGCTATAGACCGTCCTGTGGTGAGTGACCAAGTATGACCATTTCAACTGCCCGAATCTTTATCCCCCTTTAATTCCACAAATAGTACATGACACCTCCACAGAAAGGGTCCTACAGGACCGAGAGAGAGAGAGGCTTTAATTAAACAGAGAACTGAATTGATACAGAAAATAACGCAGTTAAATTCAAATCCCGAAGCTCTGACAATTCCAGTAACTATTGGACCAGTTGTTCCTCTTTACGGGGATAGACAGGCTAGTCCGAAAACTCCAGTTATTTCTCCAGTTGTAGCGCTGCCAAGAAAAGAGCCCTTAATAGTTGATGACCAGACAAGTGAATGTGAATCTATAATTTCCTTAATGGACTTGCCCATAAGAGAACCGGAAGTGAGAGCACCAAGGAAGAACGATCAGACTAGTGCACGAGAAGTCCTGATAGAAACAGCTTCAGGTACCTGGAGTGCCACGGTAGTGACTCCGGAAGAAATAGATCGATGGACTCGAGAATTAGAGAAGTTAACTCCTCAGCCAAAACCATTAGATATTTACAAATTAAGAATAGAATTGGAAGAACTGATGCCTGGGAACGTGGGATTAGACAGACTGAACACTCTTAATGAGGAAGAGCTGCTGTTCATATGTAAAAGTATTACCAGGAATACCAGAACATTCCACGAGAAATTGATGGACACTGCAGCTAATATGGGAATAGATGTCAGCAGATCCAAGGTATTAGAGAAACCATACAGAGCAGAATTTTCTGACAAAGACTTAGAAAACATGAACGTGTCAGGGAGAAAGGTGCAGATAAGAGAATTGTTACACCTGTTACAGAAATGGGGAGACCTAGAAAAATGGAAAGCAAGGTGGGCAAAGAAGAAGGAAGACAGTAGGTCCCGACACGTGTCCACTGAGTATGCCCTAAAAGAAACAGATAAAGCTGAACCATTGTATCCCATGAGAGAAGTGTCAGGTGGGAAATATGTACATGTTCCATGGTCCGACAGGATATTGTGTCATTCACAAATGATTTCCCAAAATTACGAGAGAAACCTGTAGAATGGTACAGACAGGTTGAGAGGTTTATTAAAGTTCAAAAATGTCTCCTGAAAGATCTAGATGGGTTCTTTGACATTGTAGTTCCCGTAGATTTGTGGACAGAATGCAAAATTGCAGTTGATTGGCCCAGTGAGGAGTATGCCAGAGATACTAGGACAGGAGCCCCCTCAGCGGAGGTGATGAGAAAATATGACCAAGTCATACTGTACTTAAAGGGGAAAGTGCCTGCTAAAGAAACTGATTGGACCCGTATAGATAGAACTACCCAAAATCGTGATGAAACTGTACATTCATATTATGAACAACTGTTACAGGTGTTCAAAACGTACAGTGAAATAGATAACATTGAGATGAAGGATATGACCCATTTCATTTATCGATTCGTGTTAGGGTTAAGACTTGAAATTTCACAGTGGATTAAAGACAATAAAATCTGTTGGCAAGCTAAACCTATAGATGAGGTCCTGAAATACGCCAAGTATTGTGAAGACGAGATGGAAAATAAAAGGAAAGCATTAAAAGAGAAGGTCATGTGGGCACAAGTGAAACTGGCAGAGCCACAAGAAAAGCAGTTAAGTAAAATGAATACTAATACTCAGAATCAAAACCCTGGGGGTGGAGGGAAGCCCAGAGTTAAAATGAGCCGAGAGGAAGCCAAGAAGAAGTTCCCCTGTCACGGGTGCGGACAGATAGGGCACTGGAGAGACGAGTGTCCAGCGATACAGAATGGTAACATGCCCAATAATGATTTGAATCCACAGGTGCAGAAAGAGGGGCCACGAAAGACTCAGCAACAGGTAAAGCAGCCACAGCTGCCTCGGGCACCTAGGCCAAACTATAGGAATAGAGCACAGCAGAGTGAAGAAGCAGAGGTTTGGGAAGGAAGGGAGGATGGAAATGCAGCAACTTCACAATTCCTGTTGAAAGATACATTCCTCTGTGATGAACCTTATTGACGGTGCCTGAGGGGGGAGGACAAGGAGTGCGTGCTTGGCGCCTCCTTGCCGGTAGACCAGTCGGGCCATACATTGAAGGAAAGGTTGAAGGAAATGACGTCACCTTTCTGTTGGACACTGGTGCTACCCGTTCTACTGTGAGAACAGCAGATGTCCCAAACCTACCCCTCTCGGGAGAAGCAATCCAAGTAGTGGGTGTTTCTAATCAGTTAATTAGTACCCCAGTAACTGAGCCCATGGAAATCACAATAGGGAACTTCAAAGAGATGCACAGATTTGTCGTCTGTGACTCCAGTCCTGTGAACCTGTTAGTGCAATTCATTTTGCACAGCAAATCACGTCCTATCTTTTGCACACCGAAATGCGTTGAAATTCAGAGCCCAGATGAAGATGGAATTTACAAACTAATGTTAATTAGGCCTGACTCAGAAAGTAAAAGACTGACAATACAAGACTTACCTGAAGAACTCCAACAGACAGTGAAACCAGAGGTGTGGGATTTTACGGGAAAAGATGTAGGATTAATGGCAAATGTTGACCCAATTAAAATAGCCATAAGAGAAGATGCAGTCTATCCAAATACCAAACCATACAAAATGAGTGCAGAAGTGAAAGCAGGGGTTGCCATCGAAGTAAAAAGATTGTTGGAAGCAAATATCATACAGGAGGTAATGAGTAGTCCTTGTAATTCACCCATAATTGGAATCAAGAAACCGAGTGGTAAGTACAGGGTAGTGCAGGACCTGCGCAAGGTAAACAAAATTGTGGTTCCTTGCTGTCCTATTGTGCCAAATCCTGCCGTGATCTTGTACCAAATTCCATGGAATGCTGGATGGTTCACCGTCATTGACCTATGCCATGCATTCTTTTCAATCCCATTGCATCCAGACAGCAAATTTCTTTTCTCATTTGAATTCGACAGTCATGTCTACGTCTGGAATCGTGTCCCTCAGGGGTACACCGAAAGCCCTTCAATCTTTAATCAGATTTTGAAAAAGTGCCTTGAATCTTTGGTCTTACCTAAAGAATCAGTGCTGGTGCAATACATAGACAACCTCTTGGTGGCGTCTAAAAGCCAGAATGACTGTGTTGTTGACGCCATTGCCTTACTGAACCATTTAGGGGAAGGATGGCATAAAGTATCACCAGACAAATTACAGTTCTGTACCTCTTCAGTGAAATATCTGGGGCACCAGATAGAGGAAGGTATCAGGAAAGTAACCACAGAAAGAATCAGGATAATTAAAAACAAGCATCTACCCCGCACTCAGAAAGAGATCAGAATGTTCCTTGGGGTTGTAGGATACTGTAGACAGTGGATTGTGGGATTTGCAGTTTTAGCAAAACCATTGATAAAAATGACCAAGAAAGGAGCAAAAGACCTAGTGGAGTGGGATGAAGAAAGCATGTCAGCTTTTACAAAATTACGGGACTGTCTGTGCACTGTTCCTGCATTGGGAATGCCTGATTACTCGAAAGAATTTGCACTGTTTTGTGACACACGTGACAATTGTGCATTGTCAGTTCTGACCCAAGCGCATGGTTTGACTAGACGTCCTGTGGCATATTTTTCTGCCACTTTAGATCCAGTGGCTGCTGGATTACCTGGATGTCTGAAGGCAGTAGCTGCAACTTGCATGAGTCTTGAGCAGAGTGAATCCATCGTCATGGGACATCCTGTAACTGTGTATGTTCCACATGCAGTTGTAATCTTACTGACCCGAACTAAAACCCAGTATCTCACTCCTAGTCGGCTGACTAAGTACGAAAGGATTCTGGTAGGTGCAGCAAATGTAACCATTACTCGATGTAACTTATTGAATCCAGCTACCCTATTACCCGATTACCTCATTGCAGAAGCGAAGGGAGAGGTCGCGCATGATTGCATAGACCTGACTGAGTTCAGTACAAAACCACGCCCAGATATTAAGGAAATGCCTTTGCCTGTTGAAGATTACGAACTATTTGTAGATGGCTTGTGTCTAAGACATGAGGATGGAGGCTTAAGTGCTGCTTATGCAGTGTGCACACTAGAACGTGCAGTAGAAGCATCCTATTTGTTCGGAGTCAAGTCTGCACAATTGGCCGAATTAATAGCATTAACTAGAGCCTGTAAAGCTGGGAAAAATAAAAGGACAACCATATATACGGACAGCCAGTACGGCTATGGGGTTGTGCATGACTTCGGCCAATTGTGGCTGCAAAGGGAGTTCCTGACTTCTTCGGGTACTCCTATCTGAAATGGAAAGGTTGTAAAGGAGTTACTGGAGGCAATCCAGTTACCAAAAGAACTGGCAGTGGTCAAGTGTGCTGCTCACAAATCTGGCAATGACAATGTGACAGCAGGTAATTGATATGCTGACCAACTAGCCCAATATTGTGAACGTTATAGAATGTCGGTAAACATCAAGTTGGGGGGACATGGAAACAGCTGCCAACTTTTGGTGTTTGAAGAGGTGCAATCATGGAAAGAACTGAAAGATTTGCAAAACGCAGCAGGACCAAAGGAAAAGAAAAGGTGGAGAAAGTCTGGTTGTCGGGAGAGGAGTGAGGATGGTGTTATGGTTTCCACTGATGGTATGCCTGTATTGCCTGACAGCTTGCTTGCTCTTATGGCCCGGCTAATACATGGAGATGGACATATAGGCAGGGACGCTATGGTTCGTGTCTTTAACCAGACATGATACAATTCGAAATTCAGGAACATTGCAGAGGCACTTTGCCAGAGGTGCTTAACTTGTCAGCAGTTTAATCCGGGAAAGAAAACAGTAGTTACAGCAGGTACAATCGGGAAAGCAGAAGGTCCCTTTGTCAGATTACAGATTGACTTTATACAGTTGCCCGTCTGTAAAGGAATGAAGTACGTCCTTGTCATTGTCTGCTTATTTTCAAAATGGGTAGAAGCTTATCCTGCAAAGAGAAATGATGGCATCACTGTAGCCAAGTTGTTACTAAGGGAACTGATACCTAGGTTTGGTTTTCCAGTTACAATTGAATCAGACAGAGGTATGCATTTTCACAATGAAATAATAGAACAGCTGTGTGAAGCATTCAAAATTACCCAAAAATTGCACTGTGCATATCGCCCAGAGGCTTCTGGAGCGGTAGAACAATTGAATGGCACTATCAAATCGAGGTTAGGGAAAATGTGTGATTCTACTGGAATGAATTGGATAGACGCCTTGCCCCTTGTCCTGATGGGAATTAGAAGTATTCCAGATTGGAAGACAGGCCTGAGCCCCCATGAGATACTGATGGGAAGAGTAATGCGACAAGCATGGGTAGCAGGACACAAACTGCTAAGCATTTCTGATGATTTGGTGCTAGAGTACTGCAAGCAACTGGGTGACCAAGTGGGTTCTATCTCTCACCAGATTGGGGAAGACGCCGTTGCCAGGCCAACAACTCCAGTCCATAATCTGAACCCAGGGGATTGGGTTGTGCTAAAGAAACACACCCGATCGAGTTGTCTTGCACCGAAGTGGGGTAAACCGAGACAAGGGATTCTTGTTACCACGACAGCGGTGAAGTGTGCAGGTGTGCCGAAGTGGATCCACGCCAGTCATACAAAAAGAGTGACGGAACAAAGAAACTGAGGCTGAAGGTTGCGCAGCTGAGGAGTCTCCTGATGTTGGTCCTGAAGTAGCTGATGACGAACAACCAAGCACCAGTCAAGATGAGTGGGTCCCAGTAGCCGACCTGACATTCGATCCTATAAGAACCAGAAGATACACCTACTTAGATAGAGAGTGGGATAGTGAGGACGAGACAGGAATAGAAAAGGATAACCAGATTATCGAGATCCATGTCAGATCAGACAACGAGGAAGAACAGAGAGGGACAGAACTAGTTATCGACACACCTCCAAGAACTCCTGAGATTGAAAAGGGACAATTAGAAAATAGAGCAAAGGTTCAAGCGGAAGAAAATGAAGGGTTCGAAGTGCTTGAACAGGATCAGATAGAAATAGATAAAAGTGTTCAGGAAGAAGAAACTGAAACCAAGCAAAGCCAAATCCAACATACACCTGAACAAGGCCAGCTTAGTAACCAGGTAGAAGAAATCGACCCAAGACCTGGAACTAGTCAGATAGGTAGGGAACAAGAAACCATTGAAGCAGATGTGCCACAACTGAACGAAAATAAAAGATCACTAGAAGAAAGCCCAGTGACAGTGCCAGTCAAAAGATTTAAGAAAAAGAAAAGTGAACCAAGATTCATCAAAAGACTGAGACTAAGACTAAAAACTGTAGAGGAAAAGCTTGAGGAAAGGAAACAGGCTGTTAGAGAAAAGGAGAAGTCTGGAACTAAGCCTAAGAGAAAGAGTGCCCAACTAAGGAGACAAAACAGTAAATATCAGGATCCTGAATGGACTTTTTTGGTACTGGAAGAGTTCGAAGATCTTGATATAAGGGACGAAAGTGACGAAGAGGTGATTGCCATTCAGAGCACCGAAGAAGAAGAGCCAACCTGAAGTTGCTCAGTGTAAGAAAACCTGTGTAAAGTTACAAAGAGGGGTTGAAAAACTTCTCTTGAGCCCAAAATGTCTGATTCCAGTGTAAATGGAAGACCTAGGCGTAATTGGTGTAAAACGTGTTGTCAAATATGTGTATGTAATGTAGCACTAATTATAATACTTTGGATAGGACTGACTATAACCATTCCATCTATGATGAGCGAAAACCCAAGTCTATACCCCAATAATAATTTACCGGACGACACTGTAGAAACACATACTAGAAATACTCCACAAAGTATAGATGCATTAGACAGACCACTTAGCTTGAAACAGACACAACTAGACTTAGAAGCATCAGATGAGGAAGACTTACACTTTAATAAAATCCAGAACAAAACTCATTTAAATGTTTTTGCGAATCTATTAGTACATTATGTAGAGACAATGGAGATAGATGACTTATGTCTGCATGAAGCTACCCACTTCAGTGGCTGAAGGCGTGACTTGCCACCACTTACCCTTGACTTATGGAATTTCCTGTAGCATACTGACTAGCTTATTTTACAGAAAAGGACCTTTACAGTATTATTACTCAAATCTTGACGTGACATTTTCTGAGATTCCTGTTCAAGAAACCTGAACCCTGTACATACGACTAGAAATGTAGCTAAATATATGGGTGATTATTTTCTAACTATAGGTAAAATTAACATAGATGACGCACACAAGAATAACCTGACTTGTTCTCTACATGAAAAGGAGAAGGAATTTTTAGATATGGTAGAAACAAAGAAGAGAAAGCTTCCAAAGGAAGGCCAAAGATAAAACTCAGAAAGTTCCTAAATGGGCAGAAAGTACCTCAAATGGTAGAGAAAATGCTGCCTTGTTGCTGGATTTCGAAAAGAAAAAGAAGGGGAAGCTTTGTCTTCATAGAGAAATGACTAGTTATTATAATAACATACTTATTGGTTCCAGTGAGTGCGAACATAATTACAAGGTAATTGGGGGTTGGGGATTCAAAGATGGGTCAGAACCCGTGTTTCCTGGAATTTATTTTATATGTGGAAACAAGGCTTACTTCAAATTACCGGACCATTGGTACGGAAGCTGTTATTTTGGTATTGTCTTTCCAAAGATATACCATGTGGGGAAAAACACTGGAAGCATTGAAAAGACTAACACATTAGCACGCACAAGAAGAGAGAGTGCTGGAGAAATAGTGGGAGATATTTTTAGTGCATTGATACCTGCAGTGGGAGTGACTCTGAATACACACAGAATTTGCAAATTATCAACAGTAGTGGATCGGTTATCCACTGACACTGCTGGAGGTTTCCTGATGGTCAATACCGAGATGGTTGCGATCAGATCTATGGTTTTACAAAACAGGCTTGCTCTTGACACCTTATTAGCAAAAGAGGGCGGAGTCTGTAGAATGTTGAAAGCACAACATTGTTGCACTTACATACCTGACAAAAGTGTGGAAATCAAAAGGTATGTGAGGAATATTACAAATTTGGAAAAAGAGCTCAAACCACTGGAAGTTGAAAGTGCCTGGAAGAGACTAACAGATGGTCTCTCCTCTGTAGGTCATTGGTTTACTAATCTAGGAAAAAGTCTTTTGAGTAAAATACTATTGCCAATCATGGGCATTAGTATAGTAGTGTTTCTTATATTCATTTGTTGTAAATGTCGCAAACATCAGAAAAGGTATACTGTGAATAAGAGAGGAGTGAAAAGGAATGTGGATGAATTGGAACTGGAGGAGCTGAATAATCAAATTTACAAAAAGATGAAAAATTCTCACCCTAATAAAGATACGAAAGAAAAGATTAATCGAATGATTGAGGAGATTGAGATGGAAGATATGTGACAAGTTGGCATCTGGTTCCATTTATAGTGATGATAGTAAATATCATCAAAGAGGGGATTGATGGAGCAAGTATTTGCATGTGACGCGACTTGCTTGTATCAAGAACCTCGAATAACAGTAATAAAACTAATTCAATATGTTCATCTTACTGATAATTGCACTTTTTCACTACACAAGGTTGTCCCAGCGATGGTTGCCTATGTGTTTACTGATAATAATGAAGCTTGTCTATAATATGGTTGCTGCTTTGCGGGAATCTAGTCTGCGCATGCGTCGGTCATACCCACGTGATGTGACGCACTCGCAGTTCTGGAGGGAACTTGTCGCTCATGCGCAGTACTGCTAAATATGGCCGCTTTGGTTTTCACATGCTCCGTGCTTGCACTGCTGCTTTGGCAAAGCCGTTTGTTCTGTTTAACTCCTAATGCTATAGACATTATAAAGTAAGGGATGTAGTATAGCCATTCACGGTATACAGTGTATTCATTTTTCTGTGTTTCTAAATTGTTTCCGTTTACTTTTCATGTACCATCCTCGGGGGGGCCTGGGAAGCACCGCTACTCCATCTTGAAGCCCAAAAAGAACCAGTCATGTGACGGGGGAAAAGAAAGTCATGCAGCAGTGGAACTCAGCCAGCTGGCAGCCAAAGCCAAGATGCTCCTGGGAACCTGCTCTCTACCCAGCTAGAAGAAGCTGACTCATACCTGCAATGGCAACAAATGTATTAGATTTTGTGTACCCCATTGTCTGCTGAAACCTCTCTTGCCATGGGAACTGGAATGTAAGGGGTGGGTTCGAAAAATGAATATTAAGTCTGAGAAAGCCTAAATTTTAGGAGGTACCATGACCTATCCTTCTCTCTTGCCCAATCAGAAATTAGGGAACCTTTCACTTGCAACATTTGTGGGAGGTACATTGTCCCGAAAACAGTATAATTTGCCTAGGTTTAGCTAGAGAAATTGTCTGACTTGTCCGAATAGCTGACCTGTCACTGACCCAACGAACTCTATAGGTGATTGATAGAGAGAGCTGCGGAGCACTCTGTCCGTAATTTCCACATACTCAGTTGGGGGTTGAGAAACCTTAAGTGCTGGCGAATCACTTTGCTGGGAGATTCAAAAACCCAATTGGGGTTATTGGCAGATCCCTTGCAGGGAGGGGGTAGTGCAGGCGTTGTATCCGAAGCTGCAGGTGTTGGTCGTACCCTTTGGTGAGCCCAGTCGTGATCCAAATCCTGAGGTTATCCTGTCCTGACTGTCCATGAGCTGTACCTGCTCGCCTACTAGCAGCCTAAGTCCTTGAGGGTCCTTTCCCGCCTTTCCAACCGACCCGTGGCCAGGGTTGGTCTTCATTCTGTCCTAGGTAAATATAAAATTGCGTGGGTGTTTGTCTTTCCCAGACTTCTCTCCTTCTCCCAATAAAGCAAATTGCCTATGGTCTTTTACCCTGTTTTCCCTATAAATAAGATTTTCGTGCAAACTGGTGTATTAGCATGTTCCATTCTCTCCCCACCTTTAGAAAATTTCTGAATCATATGCATATATAGTTTGTTCCATTCTTACCCTCCCGTTAGTGAATAAAACATCAAGACAAACCAAAATAAAGTTTCGTTTCTTATAGACAGTTAGTGATAACTGAAAGTCTGCCCTGACTAGTATGTTCCGTTTTCTTACCCGCCTTTAGTGAAGTTACCAAAGCCTGTTGATCTAAATTTAGCGTGTTCCTTATTTTCCCTTGCCCTTTATTTTCACAATTCTAAATGTTTCTTGCTTTAATTCATTGTTATACTATTTTCTTAATCTTAGGGATAGATAGCTTGATTTGTGTTAACCTGTGGCTCGTTGAAATTGAAGAAAACGATAATTAGATAAAGGTTTTTTGAAACTTCTGGCGTTTGTGGTTATTATAAAGAGTACAAAGACATTGAAATGGTATATGGGATTTGTGTGGTCTACTTTCTCCACAGCTAGCTCCTAGATCCATTTTGATCTTAGGTACCTGAAACGAGGATTGGTAAGTCAAGTACACGGAAAAAAACAGAAAGGAACCAAACTGCTGATAGTAGTGTGTGGGTTACCTGATTTAAGTATAACGAAAATATTTTTATGGGCCCAAGTGTGCATATTTGGTAATATTGGTCGGGTGACCTGCGCGCTCTATCACCGTAATGATTAGATATATCATCCCTCAGTCACAGAATGTTTCTTTTATTGTTTAACTGATTACATTTTCAAGTAATGAACTACAAGTCTTATGAGCTCTATAAGTGTGGGGAAGATAAAACCTCAGGAATCATGGTACAGAAGCTTAGTATAATCCATGCATTTCAGACAAGGTGATCAAACATTTGGTTACATCAACTGCAGTAAATAACAGTGTTTGCATTAAAATTACTCCAACAGTTCCATCTTGGCATCACCCCTCACCTATCGGTGCACGCCTCAGGACAGCATGCTTCGCTATTGTGCTGATGCAGACGGGAGTTACCCCTAGGAGTGTAATACTATTTAGGAAACTATGCAGTGGTGACTAAATGTCATTGGGTCGATTTGCTGAAGATCCAGTTGCTTGATGTAGTAAATAAAGCCCAGCAACCAAGACTTAACCATCGATGAACAATTCCTCCTCCACACCCCCACACCCCCCCACACACACACACACACACAACCTTCCTCTTCAACAACTAGAGCGCCACAGCCACCAGCCGGCAAAGATCCTTGGGGATGATGAATGTAGAGCCCAGCAGCACCAGCAATGGTGAAGGTTGCAGATTCACCTTGAGCATTAGTGATAGATGATTAAATATTTCCACCCAAGCGTGCATCAGGGGACAAAAATAGGCAAGGCGTAAGAAATCTACATCTTGACCATGGCACCTCAGACAGGCTGAGTCATCCACCAGATCTCTCCTTATAAGGAGCACAAGGATACGGGTACAGTAAATTTGGTGCTGGAATTTAAAATGGAGCAACCTCAATCTATTATTAAGGGAAATTGCACTGGTTTGTTTGCAACAGTATAGCCAGGCCTTGTTTGATAAGGAGCTCAGATGTCCATATCCTACTTCACTCTAGCACAGGGAACCAGATGAGAGATGAATGGGCTGCATTTTAGAGCTTGGTAATTATCTGTTTATTTGTGATAAGGAGAAGGGATAGTGTTGTACACAGTTTAGGTTCTTGTGGTAAGGAGGCTAGGGCTGCCTGACATTTTCTCTCAGTCTTTAATGAAGTATCTTATACCTTTGATAAGGGAGTATGGAATTTAGCTGCCTCCCGGAAAAATGTTGATCAGTGTTAGCAGCCCCCAGCGGGTAAGTCTATTGCCAATTTCTCTGTCCTTAGTGACTGAGTATAGAAGGTAGTGCAATGGAGATTGCTCAAGGATATACCGTATAGGACAAGCAGTTTATTCCATGCAGTGTGCAAGTTTATGTAGAGGCTCACAAGTTAATCTCAGAGTGGTTATGTGATAGGCATAGACTTAGCGCAGGTACAGGAGCAGATGTATCCCTCTCAAATGCGATGTGGGCAGAAAAATAAAGAGGTGCATGAAGCTAAAAGATTGCAAACTGAGCATGCTCGATGGGACAGTAAAGACCTTTGGTCATATGGCAGCATCAACACTTCCCGCTTAAGCTTTGGGGGAAGGGCACCCTTCTAAGCTAATTCTATCATGCACAAGTGTAGTTGTTTGAAGAATTGTTGGTTCAATGTGATGGGAATGTTGAGAAATAAAGTAGTAGAGGGAAAAATAACCATTTTCAAATGGAAGATTCTGCCTGTCAATGATAAAGGAAATGCCCACCATCGCTTCACTTGATCTTCAATTTTCAAAATAGCAGTGCCATCTTTATCAGATATAATTACGCTTTTATAGTAGCTAAGAACAATACCTAAATATTTAACAGAGGACGTACACAATGGAGTGGAAATTCTAAGGGGTGGGTAAGGGAACTACAGGTAAGTTGGAATATTGTGGATTTCTCCAATTTTATTGGTAGATTACAAATGACTGGGAAGAGATTACAATTTGGGTCATGAAGGAATAGTGTAATGTCAGTATATAATGAAATGATTCCTTTGCATTTAGTAAAATTAAGGCCTGTGTTTGCGTGGCACTGTCTTATGACTGAAGCCAGAGGCTCAAGCGCCAGCGCAAACAGAAGGGTATCCTTGGCTGGTGTCTCTCTTAATTGAAATGGGGGTGGAAAGGAGCCTGTTCAGGTGAATTGTGTTCATTGGCTCTACATACAGACGTTTAATCCAGCTCAAAGTCAGGTGGGATCCCGATTCTGGCCAGGATACCAGAAATATATTCCCATTCCAAAAAGTCAAAGGCCTTGGTGGCTCCAAGAAGACTACAACTGCTTACAGATTGCGGTTTAATTGATGTATTAGGGCACAAATAAATCTGAGAATGTCAAAGTTGACCTACCAGGAGATAAAGGCAGATTGATCCAGACGTACCATGTTGAGTAGACTTAACCGTAGTCTGTTATCCAATAGGTGAGTATTTTGGCATCTCTATTTTATTAAGAAGAGGGGCCTATATTATTCGCATAGTGCAGAAGGTGTCCCAGGTTTTAAAAGTGTGATCATTATAGTTGAACACATTGATTGGCGAACCGTGCCCTTGCCACGGGCCTCCTCTTAAACCTGCAAAGCTCAGGGAGCTAATATGTCTGGTATACTTTGTAAAATTCACTCAGGAGCCCATCACCCCAAGGTGCTTTTCACGTGGGCAGCCTAGAAAGGATGGCCTTGATCGCCTCCAGAGAAAGGAGCCATCAAGAAACTGGTGTTTAGCCCCCTGCAGCCAGAAAAACAGTCCTGTCTAAGAAGGCGATTCCCAGGATGTGTACAGGCCAGAATAGAATGCACTGAATTCTGTTAATAAGTGCTCGCTTAATACACCATCTCCCCATTGCCAGTTTGTATTTAAATTATGTCATGGAAGAATCCAGGGGGGGGGCTGCAAGAGTGCTGCTAGTGCCCTACCCGATCTCTTACCATCAACATACACTGTGGTTTTGGCATTGTGAGCCATGTGCTTGGTTTACCTTT
This sequence comes from Lissotriton vulgaris, assembly GCF_964263255.1. Classification (NCBI taxonomy): domain Eukaryota; kingdom Metazoa; phylum Chordata; class Amphibia; order Caudata; family Salamandridae; genus Lissotriton; species Lissotriton vulgaris. The sequence continues at coordinate 643,024,753 of NC_141700.1, read as the reverse complement.
TTGCTACCTCTGTAAATTCAGTCTCAATTTTATGTCATATAATATGACTCCAGTGTGCGTATCTCCTCCTCTGGTCTATTCAAGTGGCCAAGAAGCATTTTCCTAACACTGTGCTGTTTGGAGATACATACACCAAGAATGCCGGTCTTGTAGGCTTCTCATATCATACCCACAATACTGACAATGTTCATTTGCTGCAAAGTAATTAACAATGTCAGTTCTTACCTCCTCCCTTAAAAGCCCATACTGCAAGATGAAAGGAGACAAACGTCAGGAGAAGGCTCTATGTTGGGGAATGGGTAGTTGAGCACAAGGTGCACTGGGGGTGTGGTCAGAGAAGGTGTTCAGAATGTTTGTCCCTGTTTCAGTGCAGGGGCAAACATCAGGGATGCAGAGCCAGAAATCCAGTCTAGACCAAGAGCCATGGACCGAGTATATGTGCGTGCCTTCCGTAAGAGTAAGGTTTCTTCTCCTCCAGCCATTTACTAAGTTATGATCACTGAATAGCACAAAACCACAGTGGTGGAGGGGGGGTGAGCCAGGTATGTGATCTGTCCAAGCCAGGGGACAGAAACAGATTGATTTCTTGCCCCATAGGATAGAAGTGAGCTGTTAGTTGCAAACTGTGGTTCTACACTTGTTGTACAAACTCAGGATCATCTGTATTAGGGCAGTTACCATTTATAAAGGACATGTGCTTACCATATATAATTTCCTGGACAATGAAGAATCAGCCATTGTTCATTTCCTATAACAGACAAACGGGGGTGCCTGTTTAACGAAGATAGCCATCGTCCTGGAATATAAGGACTAAGTGGTAAGGGCACAGTGCCCACTCCACTATGGCACAACGTTGGTGGTCTGAGTATTAGTGAGTTGGGCCTCTGGAAGAAAAACTACTTCTATGTGTTGGCTATCCAGATATGATATCCAATATCTGGAGAACCTGGTGTTGTTTGTTTGTTAGCTTTGTAAACATAGCACAAACATGACCCAAATGTACTGGAGTGCTTTATAAGAGCACCAGTTACATTACACTTAGACACTGGGAGATTACGTGACTTGCCCAGAATCACAGGATGTTTAGCTGACACTGAAACTCGAAACTGGTTCCCCAGTTCCAAAGTCAGCAACTCTGGCTGTTAGGTCACATACATTTTTAGGCCCTTAACATTCCATGTGGATATTGCAAGGTGGTCAAGTCCTTGGACATCTTGGGTATGAGTAAACGGGTATCTTGGTTCCCTTAATCCTTGATCGACTTCTCAGTTAATGTAGAGGCTGTGGGTAACGTGAACACACATGATAAATGCATGAAATACAATTCACTGTGTTGTCCATGTGAGGTGTATAACATTGAAATAATCACTAACACTTCAACCACGGTGACCACCACAACTTGTCAGCAGAAAAAAGCAGCCCCATCCCTCTCACCCACCAGAACAAACCTTCAAGATTGACACAAAAATGACATATGGTGTGTCAGTACACTCCTTAGAGAAAACCATGAGGTCCGACGGAGCAAGACCTCCAACAGGGAGATGTCTGCCAGGGTAGGAAAGAGATATTGGACCAATACAGCACACTGAGTGTTGCTGGGCAGCCAAGGTGGGAATGGTGGCTGCCACGGTCACCATATGGGGGACATATGCCATTATGAACCGCAGGTATGAAGGCTGCCAAGCATAAATAAGGTCAAATATATTAGTGGGATGGTCCAAACCTGGGTAAGCATTGTCACTGGGATCCATGGAGATCAGCCAAATACAGCATTGCCAGATACTGACGCCAGTACATATTAAGCAGTAACGGGGCTCATATAGGACTCACTGCACTGTTGTGACGTACCAGTGGTACCTACACAGACAGTTATGGGAGGCTGTCATTGCAACATATTAAGTGATAATATAATTGTAGAAGAACAAGTAGATACTTTGGGAAATCAGAGAGTGAAGTGAAAGGAGACAGGTTGGGGTTGACCGTAGCCCAAACAGTCAATCGTTGACAGTCATCGTTGACACTCACGTTAGAGTCCATTGCATGGGATGAATCAGGGGAGGTAATCATATAGATACGTTTTATAAAGAGATGAGCACTTTGTGGAGTGGAGAGGATGTGGGGTTTGTTTTGATGGGTTTTACTCAGCCGCGATGGATAGAGCATGGCGTAAGGGAAGTTAGCTTTTGAGCGCCTTCCACTTTAAGGAGAGGTATTCCCAGTGGGCCTTCTGCACAGATGCTGTAAAATCATTCCAGTACCCATTGTGTGTCTGTGATTGCTTTTCTCATGCCAGCTGCAGCACATCACTGTCCCTGAAAGTGAAAAGTCTCACGGGGCATCAAAGATGTCATTAACGTGTCATGAGTGATGTAATATGTGAGGTCATAAGTAGTACATGGTGGAGGCGCCAGTTATAATTTGTGTTTTTTGGGATTAAAACGGGACATTGTGACTGACACTTACACATAACTATAGTGTCACATTAACCTTTGTTTTTTCCAGTATTTTTGTTTTTACATAAAGTAATATCTTATGATCATACCAAACTCCAGGCCCCACACACAATACCATACAGGCAGCCTACGGCAGCAGACTTCTACCCCACATTAGTCAGAAAAGGAAAAAAAATTCTGGTACTACCAGGGTACAGAGGAGTCACTATGGCTCCCGCAGGACCGGGAAGACATTACACTTTTTGAAATATTTGGGCCAAAGAGGAGTCCCCTCTGGGAACCAACCCCCCAACAACTATTAGAGAGGTCAGAGCCGCCCTACCCTGCATCCTTATATAAACTGTCAAAGAATATCCTCCTATGTCAATCAAAGATTTTTCAAGTGGTCTTATTCCAACCCAGATTATAATTTGCTACGTAATGCCCGGTTTATCCCCTCATCTCAAAGTTTCCAAGTATATCCTTTATCTGCCACAGAATGACTAGGTACATTTTTCATCATCAGCAAATGTTCACGTATATCCTCTCGCCTTCACAAAATGCCTACATTTATAAACAATCTTTGTTACAAAATGTCCTTGTTTATTATTCCTCAATAAAGAAATGCTTCTCCTACTTATGATGTGTGTAACAAAATGCTTAGGTATACCATGCCTTTGGCACAGTATAGAAGTGATTACATGCACCCTTCGTCCAATAATGTCTTAGTATATCCTTTCTGCAATGTTGCCAACAAAGTTTACATTTTTACCTCTTACCTTTATACTATCATTCTCACAAACAGCTATATACATACAATACATTTTCAAACCCCCCCAATAAACCAGATGATCTTGCATGGAATAACTTGCATCACTCCAATTCACATTTTAGTTGCAAGTTACAAGGAACATCTGAATCCTGTCTGGATGGCTATTACACAACTGAAACTTATTTTCAGTTTATAGGACCAAGGAATCAAACCTAATGTTGTGAAAAAAGTGTATTAGTAACATGAAACTTTGGTAAGTGCTTGAAAAGTGGGAAAGGGTTAATTTCTAAGTATCATTATTAGTCATGGTATGGAGCCAAAGTATTGTATTGTATTGTATTGTAATTGCATTTATATACCGCTTATTACCCCTGACGAGGCATCGAAGCGCTTTTTCAACGAGTAGCACGCTACTCCGAAACCCAAGAAAGTACACGAAAGAGGGACATAGAAATGCCAGTTTACCAACGCAGAAAGATACTTCTATTTTGTACTCAGTAGTTAGATACATGGAACTAAGGAAGAATTTGTAGTGAAACTGATTTGCATGTTTGTCCCTGTAGGGGTATTATTTAGTGCTTATGTATATTTCCATGTATTCGTGTGTCTGTATACTGCTTGTGATGGGTCTTTATTCAACTGTGTGCATCATTGCCTGGCTGAATGCATGCCTATATTCGTGTACACAAAGGTCTATTTTTAATGCATGTGTGCCGGTTTAGGTGTGCACGTGCCTCTGTGCTGGTGTGTGCTTGCACGTGTGCCTCTACTGCATTTGCATGACACCCCTGAGTAATTCCAGCATAATGGTGCACAGTGAAAACTAGCCATTGCTGCAAAAGCTTAAAGCTTTTACCACTCTTCATCCTGAAGAAATTCTTGTCGGTGAATCCAAAAACCTTCTGTAAAGTGTGTTTAACGTCCTGTCACCAATCAGTGACATCCTCGACCGATCAGATGACACAAGACCCTCTAGTCAGAGGTCACCTCACCACCTGCAGAATCTCAGCAAGATGGCTAGCCTGCTGAACCAGCAACAAATCGAACGGCTGGGACATGAGAGAAGAAATACTAAACAAACAATGAAAAACATATCTGGAGCCTTTCTGCATTAGTCAACAGAACATGTGTCGTTTGTTATCTAAACACACATGCACACATATATCTTTTGTCACCTAGAAGGCTGCACTCAGAGCCCACCCTCACAGACAGTAGTAGGATCATATTGTTTCCTATCTTTCAAAATGTCTATGGATACTGCTTCGCCTGCTTGCAAATCAAGATATTACCTTCTCAGTTTCCCGACTGCACTTGATGATGAAAATATTGGCATAGATGTCTTCCACACACATCCAGTTGGAGAGGGACAAAGTGGTATCTGTCCAAACCCAGTCCATCACGGCTCGAAGCTCCACCAGAAATGGTACCAGGCGAAAGCTGCAGGAAAGACAACAAAAAGGATTCATCTTCAAGCATCAATAGAAGAATGCAGATCTTCTCAGTCATTTAGGTTCTATTTCTTGAACATTTCTAGTTCCTTGTGCATCTCTACTTGCTAGCATTCCCTTTAGTTCAGTCTTGGTTATTATCCAGGCAGGGCTGAGTGCTGGGTTGGGCATGGGTGGATTATTTAACAACCCTTCTAATGAATAGCAGTCATTGTTGGACTCTTCAGACTTGTTCCACATACTATAAATGGACTTCAGCAGGATATCAGTCATGGGAAAGGTGATGAAGCCCACTGAGCAATGAGGCGTACATCTTAACCAACGCCATAAACCTATTGTGCATGGTACACCAGGTGGAAACTGTGCTTACTTACCCCTGGAAGAGAAACAGGTTGAGATGGTTGTACTTCTTGGTGAGAAAGTTTCCCAGAATGCGTGTCGGATAGCCACACCGGATCTGGTAGGCCGAGAGGGAAAAGTAGATGCATTTCACAAAGTACCACAGCTGAGCCACGGTATTAAGGCTGAACTTCCTGTCAACGACAAAGAGAAGCAAAAGTCATCAGCAGCACACCTACCTACCCTTTTCCAATAAAGACAGATTGGAAATCTGAAGATGCCCCAGCAGGTGGGTGCCTCTGAAAATTTAGGACGTCTGGGAAAGACTCAGTTCCATACCAGGATCTCAATGTGAAAATCTGTTTCTTCAAACAATACTTAACATCAAAATGCTTATGTTTATCTGCAATCCCAAGGAAGGCATATGCAACATGAAATCCTCAAACATGGGGACAGAACCTCAGAACTACCAGGAATGATGATAGCATTGTAAATATTGACATTGTGTCAATGCTGGGACCACATAGGTATAGAGTCACCACTGTCAATATGGACATTAGGCCTAGGCTGTGAGCTTCCAAATAGTAAAAGTAATATTTAAAGTGTGTATCAGAACCTGAATTTTGCAAGTATAGGGGTGATGCTGGAAGTCCTGAGAGTGAGTCCCACGCATGGAGTAATACAGCAAACCATGAGGCAGGATCCATCAAAGTTCACTTGTTTGTATCGAACAGAGCATATCCTGAGGCTGGAGTAAAATTTCACTAGCGTTAGCAGATATGCTGCCCTAAAACCAGCCGCCACGGCTAAATTAAATGAGTGGTTACAATATTCAGAACTCACAAAGAATTTATTTATTGTGGGATACAGCTTGATTAATGTGATGATGCAAGGGCCTCATGTACAAAAGGAGTAATGCGGTTGCAAAGCATGCTATTCACAGAATCACATGGCTTCCAATTACAAAACACGTTTGAAAAATATTTCAAAGCCCTTTTATAAGCCAGAATTTCTTTTCTGTGAAAGAGGAATCCACCGCCTATCTAGAAGTGGCAATGGAATGTGTCAGTGGTTTGTGATTACAATTTCATTGCCACCCTGGGGTGGGATGGATACCTGATTGGCAAAGGAGATGCTGCTTCTGTGGGATGGATTCCCCTTTGGAAATCGTGTAGGTGGCTTAGGGATCAGCAGACAGTGATCCAGGAGCATTCTTCCTCCATAGTGTTTCCAAATGGAAGACTTCTTTTTAAAAAAGTTGAACCTGCCTCTTTCATGGACACGGGCTGCCTTAAAAGAGGTTTCCTGTCTGGGAATGCAAATGCAGGGATGGATGTGTACTATTTCTGGAAGGCCTCGATCCCTAAATTCGCAGCCAATCACAGAAGTTCACAAATTAACTATGCTTAGCTACTATTCATTAGCACGGTCATTTTGCAATCACCCCACAAATGTAAAATTTGCTATGTAATCTAAAATGATATAGGTCACATCTTAAATTCCATTCCCAGTCGTAAATAACAGTGCACAGTGGTCATTTCTGCAGTAAGAGCACAATTCAGCGACAGAGGTTAAATATTTAAACGTAACTTGGAGAATCCTATCATGGTAACAAACCATTAACAAACGCATGAAACCTAGGACCGGTTGGGGTCAACCCTCATCAGCCAGGATAGCTTGACTTCAAGGGGCATGGAGAGCACTGGGCCCATGTCTGGGCATACCCATTCCATTGGGGGTGACAAACACAAAAAGAACATCTACTTCTGTTTGCTTTGTTCGCCCTAAGTTGGCAGGGTATGCCCAGACGTGGGTCCCTTGCTCACATTGCCACTGGATTAAACCCAGAAACCGGTCCCAGGATGCTGGTTTCCAGTCCAGGGATGACCTGGCCTGGCAGTTCGGGCTGGACTGTTCCCACTGGGCACAGGGTCAAGACTGATTTGCATATGGCTGTCTTTAAACTGGAATGGCATGGGGAGCAAAAAAAACAATGTATTTAGGCCCATATCTCTGTACTGGGGTGACGAATGACATTGTTCAGCATTCTGTCCATCAACTGTTCCTTTTACCTATTATTCTACAAGCTAGACTCCTACTTAAGTGTTGTTGTCTCATTCACGTACAATAGATACTCTCATCCCCAGGCAAGTCCACTGTAGACCAACATGCAGTACATATGAAAATCAACTAATTTTTATTGCACGGTAGAAATGATCCTACTTGTTGGTTGATACCAGGAAGAGCACGTATCAATCATGGTACATCGTTATTTTTATATGCTGTTCACTACCAGGATGGGCAAGTAAAGATTTGGATAATAACTAGTTTGCCCTTATATACCACATAACCCAATGAGTTGTAAATACTATCTATACTTGACTGCTGTTTTCAGTGTTCTAGTATTTAGTTGTACAATGCTGATGTAACACCATCAACCAAAGAATTCCCAGCCTGATGACATGGTATATTTAAGCATGTGAGTTAAAGATCGAACTCTGGAGAAGAAAGAACCATCTAAGGTACCCTAATCTTGCTTTGGATTCCAGAGTGGCAGATTAAACACTATGACTCTCACTTGGAAATTGACAGCACATGTGAATAAGATATGCATGGTTCAGGCTCCCAGTTTTCCCAATTCCATTATGGGGTGTGGCCCGATTGAATTATGAAGGGTGGGGAGGGACTTAGGAACTATCTTTGCCCACTTTTGGAAATTCTTATAGTGGACGTCTGAGCACCATGTGTTGGGGGATGGGAGGGCTATTTCTCTATGTTCCAACCTGAAGTATAGCAGAGGGAGCACTCCACAACCCTCTTTGAACACTTACACCTGCAATAAAATCTACAATCTCACCCAATAACATGCCATTGCAAAACACTAGCTACTCCCATTCTGTTACCTCTCCGTAACGGCCGGCAGGATGAAGAACATCCATAGGTGGATCCCAAAGACCAGAATGACCTGGAAAATCAGTTTCCCAAGCACAGTCTTACGCAGGTAAAGAGCACGGTCAATCACCATGGTGGAGAATTGGATGAGCAGCATCACCAGGAAGGCCTCAGGCACTTGATCATCCGAAAGCGAAGACGCAATATCAGCTGCAGCAGAGTGTTTCTAGTGTGCAAGAGAAAACAAAAATTGAAGCAACCGTCCAATAGTGAAGAAAAGCTGCTGAGGGTGTGACACAGTAAAGGAAAAGAAGAATCTTATACATTTAATGACAAAGGATGAGAAGACTCCTCTAGTTTAAATCCTGATTGGGTTGTGAATATGTTTTGGCATCAGTAAAGAAGCACTGTGCAGCACAAATCTAACATGGCGGCTTGTAAAGTGGGATGTTCTCTACTTATTCGTGCCTGGCATAGAATGAGCTTTTACTGAATTCAGATGTGCCTTCCAACAGGGCAGGACAGGTAATTCTGCCACTCTGGCATTTGACTGGTAAGCTGTAGGGTCGGGCCTGCTTTCAGAGGAGATGAATTGCTGTGACCTAATGAGTCTAAATTGCAATACTCTAGCTCAGTGGTTCCCAAACTTTTGACTCCTGAGGACCCCCATTGATTCACCACTTGAAGCCGGGGACCCCCAAGCAATTTGTAGGAGTTAAATTTCAAATATTAAAACAGTAATTTAAAAAAAACACACGTGTGCACACAAATCAAATACTCAAAGTACTAAGGATTTTGGGGCCAGATGTACGACCATTTTCTTTAGCACCTTAGCACCTCGCAATTGGTGATCTATTGCGAGTCGCTAAATGAAATGTACAAGAGTATGTTTAACACTGTTTGGCATTCCCAGTGGGGTCGCAAATTGCGAGGCTCATTATTATAAATGAGCCTCTCACAATTTGCGAGCTCATTGGGAATGCCAGCCCTCCCAGGGATGGTGGCCTGCTGGGCTCAGCAGACCACCATGCCTGGGTCTGCTTTTAAATAAAGCAGTTTAATTAAAAAAAAAATGCAGCCATGCATTTAATAAAAAAAAAAGAAACGTCTTAGTTTCATTTTTTAAGGGCAGGCAGTGGTCCCAGCTGCCTGCCCTTAAAAAATAATTTTGCATGCATTTGCAAAGGGGAAGGGGTCCCCTGGGCACCCCTTCCCATTTGCGAATGCATTACTATCTACTTGAAGGAGGTAATAATTGCGAGTGTTTTTCAACCGCAATTACAGTCGCAAAACATTTGTACACGGTTTTGAGACTTGCTATTTGAAAGGGAATGCCCCTTCCAAATAGCAAGTTGCAAAACCTATTTAGCAAGCTGCAAAAAAATTGCGACTCACGAAATAGGCTATGTACATGGCCCAATAGGTTTTTATGCGCAAACGGGTTCACAAACACTTTTGCGCATATAAAAACGGGTTGCACATCTGGCCCCTTAGTATTTTATATTGAAGGAATACCCCCTCTGTTACATGTATTTCCTTTGTTTTATAGCATCTCTCATACCATTGTAGGAGCACTTTACATCACACACATATAGATGCAATGAATCATACATGTAATCAGTGTATAGATATAAATGTTACATAAGGTAAAGGGGACTCTAAGGTGTAGTATTCACATGTCAGAGTGGTGGATCTCGCACAGCTAAGGTAATCCAAAAAGCTGAGCACGTATTCACCTCAGACGGTCCCTGCATGATATGATTTAGTTAAGATGCAATATGGAGATTACAGCTGGTTTCTCTGTTTTTGTTCGTAGAGTAATTCCCCTGACGACGGGCCTTGCCCGAAATGCATTGGGTTGTGTGATGTGATAACACACCTGAATTAACGCATACTTGGATATGGATTACAAGTGTTGATTTGTATTGTTTACAAGAACATCTCATCATGGATATGAATAAAATTGGATGTTTGAATACTTTCCTATTCGGATTACGATTTGTTGCTTAAATGGAACATTGAATTAGACCATTGGTCTCCCTAAAGTAGTGCGCAGGGCCGCCCTCTCCCTAGGCGGGAGAGCTTCTTTTGCAGTATTCACATGTCATTCATACTGGTAGATATTTTTTAAGAGTGCTTGGTCTGGAAAAGCACAAACTCAGGATTCAGAACATAACACAGTGGTTAGCACTGACTTCAACATTAGAAATGTATTTCCACCCAAAGAAATCTTTTTAGCAGCATCAGGATAATGAATGACTGGGAAAAAAACCTAAGTTACTTACTGGTACCATGCAGTTTACAAGCAGCTCTTTGATGACAGTTTATAAGTCCCTCTGCTAGATCACGATTGCCACTAATGAAGTGCACATTAACAAAAGAATATCTGTGACAAAAGCAGTAACCACTGACCTATGCACATAAAATCTGCTTTTTAAAATGCATGTTACACGTTCTTTGCAGTAGGCACATTAACCCTCTGTGCTACATTAGTTAAGTCAAAGCTGCCACTGAACAAAACTCTCCTCTCTCCCCAGTAGGTACATTAATCGCTGGCATTATCTTGACACTTTTAATGTTGCTCGAACTCTGCTAATTATATAAGAAACTTTTCTGTGCTTTTAAAACTGCTGCCTACGGACCCCCTGGGAATGTGTCACGGACCCCTGGGGGTCCGCGGACCCCAGTTTAAGAAACACTGCTCTAGCTACAGCCTTCTGAAGGGTGGGGCTGGTCTGAACATTTTTGGAATGGTTGTGTTTGACTTCCAGTCACTACCTGGCTCCCATGTTCATCTACCTCAACTGTAATAGCTGGGTGCCGATAGACTAAAGGGGTGTAGGCAGAAGAATATGGGTGTGTGTTTAGCTAAGATTGGTAAAAATGTCTTCTCTTGCAGCAACTGTGTAACTAGTAGAGATTTAAGCTGTGATTGCATATCCTACCAAAAATGAAGTGTGTGGCTTTGGACACTATTAGATAGATTTAGCTCTCTCTGATAATAGTCATTATGTACCTCAATACTTTCTTTGCCAATATGTTTGCAAGCTGGAGCACCAGTGTTGTGGTGGGTGGAGGGTGGTAATCCCTGGGCAATACTGCAAGCTGATTGCAAAATATAAAATATTCTTTTATAAAAGTTAGGATTCATGCAGCCTTCTGAAAGAGGTACATGGTTTGGAAATGGACAACAGAAATAGCAGCGCTACGGTTCTAAGCAGGCCACAAGAACATATCTTTAGTTGCAAACGTACTGAAGCAGTAGGTGGTTTTATTAGTTGACTGAATACATTATCATATAGATCTCTGGTCTGCAGTGCTTAATTTGACCAAGTGACTGAGGTCGTGGGCATCAACACTAATTTTTGGGGGCCAAAACCTATTTTTTGTTATAAGACTTTGATCCAAACAGCTATACATGAAGAAAGTAAGGGTGAAAAAGAACACACAAGTGTGATAATGGAACAGGAAGTGTAGGGTGGAGGAAGAAAGGAGCATGAGGTGGAATCAAAACTAGGCAGCTTTGCTATTCGGCAACCTATGCATTCCGCAGTTGGTTCCTAAGGAAAACATTGGGCCCCTGCAGTTATTTATTTTGTAACATATTAAGCACTGCTAGTCTGTCTATGTAACATACGATGAACGGGTCTGTGTGGTCTCAAAAGCTATATTATTTTCACTTTTTGTCCTGCAAAAAACAGTGATCCACTTACAACATATAGAACTCCTTTGCATTTTGACACCATGCCAAGTAACCACTCTATCTAAACTCTTAATAGACATTTTTTATTTTTTTTTATTATTATCTTGTTTCTGTGCAGGCAGAGAGAGGTGTTGGGAGATATGAATAGGGATAGAAAAGAGTCTACAGGTAGGAAAGAAGTGAATCAGGTAAAGAGCTTCACCACTATTAGAAAATGTAATGAAGAAGGAAGATTACCACCAGTGGTTAGTGGAGAGATATCTTTATTGCGTGATTTAAAAAAAACCCTTTACAAGTTACAAAAGATAAAAAGATATTCAAAAGTATACATATAAAAGAGAATGTGAATTCCAGTCCAGTATAGATAGATGGTGGAGAGATATTATAGTATTATCTTGACCATTTATAAATTAACTGAATTCTTCATTAAAAGATATGAATGTCCAAGGAACACATGACAAACGCCACTTAAAAAGCTTAAGTAAGATTGCATGAAAGTTATAAAAATATCACCTTGAATACAAAATCTCACTCTATAATACAGGGTTTCAAACTCAAAATTAGATTTGATTTCTATGGATGTTTTGTGTATTGTTTTGGAAAGGGCCCAAGTCCCACGGTGCTTATCAAATCCAACTTATACATGCATTGCCAATTGACGTTTGTGGCCTTATTCTGGAAGAAATGCAGCTGGTGGTACATTACCACTCCGCTGAAATTATCACTACACCTGTGGTAAAATGTGTCATAATTATATGGTAAAAGACCAGTGCTAGATATTGCAAGTGGCATTTATCACAATTTAAGATTACTACGACAATGGTACACATAATGTTCTACTTTCAGCAGTTAAATTTGCTGTATGTTTTACCACAGACAGTAAATGTTTCCTTTGTAATAGAAAGAAATCAGAAACAACAGCATTAATTATAGGGGCAGTGGAGGGAAAATATGTGGCTTATTTCAGCTCCATGCCATTACCCAAGTCTGTAGTGACAATGCTTAGCCAACATATTAATCACAGCTAGTTATTATCTTGACACCATTTAAGACCATCTCATGCTGATATTTTCTGCAATGACAAATACAGTCATTTGGAGATAGAATTATGTCCAGCAATCAATAAGTTGTTAGATATTGCACTTATCACCTGTGCTCATTTTTACTACTAAATTAATCCAGTATAATTTCTGTGGTAAGCGAACAGAATTGTTTTTTGCCAGGAGGCTGGGTTTTCCCCTTTCTGAACGAGTGGTATCTAACTGCTCGCGGTATTCCCCATTCACCCTTTTTCATCTGTATGGATGTTGAGTTTTAGGGAATACTACTATGGATGTTCCAGTCAAAACTGGAAAAATCTAAATATTTAGTACCTAATCCTGAAAAACCTTACAGGGTTTAGAAATCCAGAGGATATGTCAATGGTGCAGTAAAAACTAAACTAAATGAAATTAAACATGTGTAATCAAAGTTACCAGAAATACAACAAAATGGGTTTGGACTGGAGGAAGAGGTTTCATGTTTTAATTGTGATTTCTTATATGTCACTTGCTGTGCACGGTATACTTTAGAACTTGGTTAGACAGGAAGAAAGGAAGGTGTGCGTAGGGGTGACATGTGAACACTGCTTTTCCGTTCGCAAAGATAAGGCCATGCCAGTGGTCAAATCCAGACATTTTAGGCTTTTGGCTTCTCTTTGTCCCATTGTATGTAATATTGTTAAAAATTAGGGGTTGGCATAAATACCTAAATTCAATGTAGCTCAGGTGTCTCCAACAGGTCGATCGCGAGCTACCAGTAGCTCGCCGACCCCTTGGGAGTAGCTCGCCCAGCATCTAATTTTTCCTTTCGTTCGGCGCACCAGCATGTATTTATTAGCCCTTCATTGTCATTTGAGATTTGTTATTAGCGTTTGCCCGACCTCTCCAAAACCAGCTGCTCAGATTGGCTGAACTGAGTTTAGCTGGGGCGGGGCAGACAGAGGAACATGACGCATTTCCTGTAGTCCGGCACAATCAGTAATCGCGCCATCAGCCTTTTGCAGACGGGCATCGCGCCGTAAAATGGATCTTTTGGTTGGAGTGTGGAGCAACAGAATCAGATTGGTAAGTGAGTCTTTGGCATACTTAAGTAGCTGCATAGTCGGCAAAAGCAGTTCAGTGCCTTTGATTTTCACATGGGCTGGCACCGCGCTTCATATCTGCCTTCCCTAGTAAGAAGCAGAAGATGTTAAAATAAAAGGGCCTTGCGTGCACTCAGTCGCTTTCACTGACTACACCGCACTTTATATTTACCATCACATATTAGTCAGTGAAAGCGGCTGAATGCGTGCAACGCCGTTTGATTTTATAGTCAGCTACTACCGTTCTTTACTAGATGGAAAGCGTGGAGCTTACTACCCTCGCTTCCAAGTTTAGAGTCAGACTATTCAAACTGATCCATTGTCTCTTGGAAAAATGAAAATGCAGGCAGAAATGATTCTGCAGCGCAGTGATTATGATCCTATGATGCGAGGATCAGGGGTAGCGTGGGTCATTAGCTGAGGCAGAAGTGGAGCCTTTTCTAGAACGGGCAGCAATTCTTCAAAGGTTTCAGGTGAGACGTTGCAGCTGCTTTTCCCGCCCTATTTTAGGCTCCCCTGTTGAATATGTGCACGCTGCACTTAGCTGGGCAAACCGATTTCTCCCTGATTTCCTCTAAAGCAGTCCTTCAACTGGTCGAGGTTGACTCCGAGCTGCACATTTACATTTATTGGCCTCTCGAAATACCATGTTATGGCGGCATTCACTATGGGGGAGAGAGAGGGCGTGGGGGGACTAAAAATTGAAAAGAAGGGCTTAGTTAGCACTACGACCTAAAGCAGTTTTCATTTAACTGTGTTGCCTGATTAGCTGTGAACGTATTTTAGCTCAAGGTTCTAGCTTTCACTTACTGAATTCATGGCCCAGTTACAGCAAGATCGGAGGGGGTAACATTATGCCTGAAATTGAGTATGCAGGTAGTACGATGTCGTTTAAATAACCAGGGCATTTTTGTTTTTTTCAGTAAGGTGTAGTCAGGGCCATGAACTTGAATCCTGCTGAGGGTGAGCAGCCGTTCACTAGCCATGGGAAAACAGTGGGCTGCTTATGAAGACTATGGACAGGCTTCACAAGCAAACCTTGTCCATTGTGGGCCATTGTACTAGTATGCACTTATGTAATTACAGTTCAGCAGCTCAAGTCAATCACTGATGGCTGTACTGTTGAGGCCCTGACCTGGACACTCAGCTGAAGGGTAAGGTTTTGAGCCCAAGCATCAATTAACTTCTCAATTTGGGAGGAGGTGCCGTTAGGGTCCGAGCTACCAACGTTCGAAATGGGGAACGGGCTTCGAGTCTCCATGTTGTCTCAACATACTGTAATTGTGGGAAAATGCCTAAAAAATGAATTTGTCCTTGTGTAATGTATTTGGTGTACATGTAAAGCACTCAAGACTTTTTGGTCAAGTTCGCTGTATATAAAACTGCAAAAGTATCAAGTAATAATGATCTATGTTAGAAAATGAAATGCTTTCCCAAAATAAAAACAAAATCAGTGAGAAACGCTGCCTATTTAAATTGACACTACAATTTTAACATGAGCTGGCGCCACACTTTATATCCCCTACTCTTCTTCATTTTAAAATTAAATGCTTCCCCACAATAAAAATAGTTTCCATTTCATACAGAGGATATACCTCTCCATTACCATGTGGTGATACCAATTGGTGTGATAATCAATACTGTTTTGTTTACTGGACAGTTGTCTGGCTATTATGAAGTTCAAACTAAAACCAAGGCCCAGAATACACCATCCCTTACTGTAACAAGAATAAAGCAGTGTTTTGGACTTTTATTTTTTTTAAATAAATTGCATCTATCTGAGCAAACTGTAAGTTTGCGAACCAGGGCATACAACTTTCCTTCCATGATTAATAGTCACAAAATAAAGTCTGTGGTTCAGATTTGTGCCAAGGGACAACTTGTAACTTTTGCTTTAAAAACAGAGATGCTGGTGGAAGCGCTCATTTACTGAGATTATGAGCATGCATTGTCGTTTAAAAATAAAATAATGCACATAGTGAAACTAGGATTACCACCTTTCCAAATACCAGCTATTATTTTTTATTGATTTAATAGTCTGCAAATGCCCAGACATGAAAGGAGATCCTATGTATTAATTTGTAACATTACTTTTCGCCCTATGTTTATTTGATAATGAAGAAGAGGGGGATGGAGGCATTGTGTTGCAGTATTTTTATAGTGCTTGGCAACGTTAGCCAATGCGTGGCACTGAAGCCTTGACTTACAATGGTCAGCAAGCTATGGAATGTGGTTGGAAATGTTTTCTTTGGCTTGTGATCCTATATGTTTTGCCTGGTGAACCTACGAAATTAGGCTTAAAGTAGTAAATGAAGCTGGGCGTGGGGTACTCTTGGAAAAATGCACAAGTTGCTTGGCCTTCAGTAGCTCACGACAATTTTCACTGATCAGAAGTAGCTCTCACTACCGAAAAGGTTGGAGACCCCTGATGTAGCTTAATCATGTGGAATTACATAATAACTTGGCAAGATTATGTGTTTGAATTATGTGACAAGAGTACTTCTGTGCTTAGCGCTATTTCTAAGCACAAAAATGCCCCCTCACGTCCAAAATGAATGCAAGGATGCATTTTGCGCTAATACACAGTACTAAATGAAACAGAGCACAAAAAATGACTGCGAGCGGCTGCTTGTGCTTGCTAAATGCGCTCTTGAGGTATGATTTTACCCCAAGTTAATACCAGCATGTAGCGCTATTTTCTTAGCATGTGTCCAAAAAGGATGCAAAGATGCATTTTGAGCTAAGAAACAGCATTAAATGCAACAGAACACAAAATAGCTCTCATGGTAGTATTCCCCCTCAAATTACTCTTAATTACATGAGCAGGAGTAATCACGAAATTATCGGTAAATTTGCATCAAAGAGTAATGCAGAATTCCAGAAATTACTCCGCTTACTCTGGCTTAATTGAAATTTTGTCCAGGCCTACTAAAATTATTGTTGTAACCAGTAACTATCCACAGAGTGAATTCTCGGTTTCCTGTGTTCTGTTGCTGTGCCTCAATCTCTTCAACTTTCTCAGCAATCTGAGATTAGCCAGCTGGGAACAGCAATGCAAATAAGTGAGAGATGACAAACATGATGAACCACCTACATACATATGTGTGATTACCTGGTGCGACACCATTATGTCAATTGAGTACTATATTTAAAATAATAGTTACTTTGACTTACCATTACCTCAACTTGCCTTTAGCACCAAACAACTTCGTAAGGTGAAACAAGGAGGTAGCCATAAGGAGCAGCTACTAGATTGTGTTAAATTACAGGAAAAAGCCTAGAAAATGGTCATCATCATTGTAATGATCAGGTTGATATACTAGCCTTCTTGTGTGGCTTCTTAGTTTAAAGACAGGAAACAGTGATGTCACTTCCTGTCCGGATGGATGATGGGAACTCCGATTATGCCATTTTGTACATAATGGGAAATCCAGGGGTGTCAATTTGTTTAGATGGATGATGGAAATGAGTCCTCTTGATTGGCTTCTCCTTTAAGACCGTTTTGGTGGGAAACCAGTGAAGCCGCTTCTTGGACAGATGGATGAATGGCATTCCAGTAATGTCATTTCCTGTGCAGTTGGATGCTGGTAAATACTAGGATGTCACTTCCTGTGCAGATGATCCATCTGCTCAGGAAGTGGCATCATTGTTGGAAGAATTGAAGGAACATAACCTATTGTGAATTGATACAGCAAAATTTGTAAAGCCATCATGCAAGTGTAAGAGCCCAGGGAGCGGATGGTAGTATCCATAGAAAAAGACAAAGACTATACCTACCAGAAACGTTTCATACATGAGATGAAGCATGAGAACAGTATCTATGAAAGGGATAATGGCAGCTTTTTACCAGAGTTCACTTTGAAATGTGTTTAGAATTCACTGAGGTGACCTCAGAGTTCTGCCTCATGAGGCAAAAAACAAATGACTGACTGCCACTAATACCAGAAAGAGCTTCAACTGGGGTTCTCACTGGCTTTCATCACTTGCATTGAAAAGAAAGAAAAAGGAAGTCCACAGCAGTGTGGCTGGAACTGAAAAGGATCTCGTGCCCTAGCATCCTTGCTAAAAGTGAGACACCTCCTGAGGGTTTCCCTTTGTATACTTAGGAGGCAGTGACCTTATTATCATGTATCACATTAGATATAAGCAAAGGGCATCAGTAACTCAAATCAAGATTATCACATATCGCGCCTTTGGATAAGTGAAATGAAGAAATGTGTTGTGTTCTGCAGTCTACAGATGAACTGTCTTTTAGGCGGGAGCAGAGCAGAGATAGTATCATCCCTTGATACCATCTCTGCTCGGCTACTGCATAAAAGACAGTTCATCTGTGGACTGCAGAACACAATACCTGTGGATGGGAGGTACAGACTTACCCCAAATGCCCAGAATCCAAAGATGATGATCACAAAGTCTACCACATCGGCAAGGAACATCAGGGCGTAGACATCAGTGGCAGCCCGGTACTCTGCATGCAAAATGTCACGAAAGAAGCCTTTCACAGGAAGGTAGATGCTCTGGGTTCTAAAACAGGAAGAATGGGATACACTCCATTAGCAAAACAAAAGGCTACCATACTACAATCGTAGAAGTGCCATGCAGTAGTGTGAGCAAGGGCACACCCTTTACTTAATTTAAAAGGGGCAGAGAACTCCAGCAGGGGTCTACACTTATTAGGCTCTGTTTTCCCACGTTTCCAGCCTTCTACCAAAATATCAGTTGCTTATAAAAACTACCCACAAAACACTCATGGCATAGTTGGGCTTTCTACTTACAATGCATTCATTAATTGTTTGGAATGCATTAAGCAATTGCTTAGCAGTGCAAGGCATAGAAGCTTGTCAATGTGAAGCTGTATTAGTGGAGAATTATGGTTTCCTATTGGCATTCAGATTCAGTTTGTGCCAGGTTTTGAACAACATTCAAGTGGGGCCCGGTCTCTTTTAGGAGAGTGAAGGGTGTGACCTAATGGTACTCTATTAAGAGGAAAGGCCTCATTGAAGAGTTTTCAATTCTGGAAGGCAACCACAATTAGTTGGCTTATATGGCCTGGGTGAAATCCTGAACTGATACATTCCTCTCACACTCTGCCATGTCAGAACTTTTACCCCTTTAAAACAAAATACAAAATGCATCTGATCCTTATCTTCATCCTTTGTAACTCAGTATTTTAGCTTGAAGCTGTAACCAGAAAGGGTCTGACCTGGGAGAGGCTGCTTACATGGTAAAAAAGAAGACTTTGATCTTCAACCCTGCTGCTTTTATCTTGCGTCCCGTCTCGCCCTTTTTGACTTCTTCCGCTTCTGTCTGTGGTTTGTCGCTCTCTGAGAATACACAGTAATAAAGAGAAAAGAGTACAGAAGATTGGCAGCTGGTTTACATACACATTTGACAAATTATTTTGATATTCAAGTAAAGAGTAGTCCTCCCTGTTACAATACAAAGTCTACAGATAATAAAATCTTAATCTTGGTTCTCAATCCTGGGAATCTTCAGTGAAGTTATACATTCTTGAATAATTCCACATGCTTGAGGGACACCAGAGTCCTGCACACAGACAACACTAATCAAGTGTTCATAACTATCAATGAAGATTCCATAATGGAGAATGTTTAATTAGTGAGCAATATTCAAGTACATAGAGGAACAGATATTGTTGAAGGACCATGTGGTTCATCTGCCTCTCTGCTTCAATATAACATTTCATCTTCTGTTTCCAGCTCTGCTTTCACCCTCAAACTAAGATTACTAGCCTTTGTCTAGCCTATGCCATTGTTAATTCATTTGCTTCGAGTTGGTCCACTTTCTTGAATTTTAGATTTCATGCAAAGGTATGGACAGTTCAGTTCATCTATCCCTAAAGGCCCATGAAACAAGCAAAACCTTCTCCAAGAGGTTTCCGCAATCACCAGAAGGTGACAATCACTTACCACTTTGCAACTCCAAAGCCTCTGGTTCTTTTTTCTTTCCCCGCCACCTTAGACGTAAACTTGTCCCTTTTGGTTTGGAGTCCTTGTCCCCCAGATGCACTTCTGTTGGTATAGGGTCTGCCTGATCCAGCTCGAGGTCCATGCTAGGGGCACTTTCTTCTTGGTCATGTTTTAACTTCTCACTCTTCTTCTTGACTTTTGGTTCAGTCTCTTTATGATCCCAGAGGCCATAACTCTAGGAAAAACAAGCAGAAATTGTGCATTTTCACTCACTGCTAGTTGTTGGATGGGGGTGTGGAGAACAGACATTCCGACAAACCCCTTATGCTATTGACCTTCTGGCCTTCCTCAAAAAACCTTACTAAGTTTACCTAATTTCCACTTGTTTTTAAAGTCCAAGAACATGGGCAACACAGGAGTAGGATATGTTGCAGCCCCATGTAAAACAAATACATTAAAATGGTGAAGTGGTGTACACAATGGCAATGCAATACAAGGAATTCACAACACGGGAACATGAAAATGTGAATTCCCAAAACTAAAATAACTTAACATGATCTTTATATTGGTCTTTTGAAAGGTGAAGCTGCTATTCATAGACTGTAGAATGGGAGGTAGATTTGCTTACCATGAGGAGAGATCGATGGAAGAATAGCGCCAGCAGTTGGATAAGGTCATACTTGATGTATGATTCTGTCTTCTCCAGTCCAAGGATGCGAGGAGGAAAGAACGGCTTGCCTTCATTGCGAACCAGGATGATGTAACTGTTCCATGGGAAAAATCCAAACTGAAAAAGGTACTTGATAACAACCATCACCTGGAATGGAGACAGACAACAAGGAGCGATGGATGAGAAAGACTTACAGTTGTTGCCATTTGTACTTTTTCTAATCCCAAAAACTTGCTTTACTAAGGGAACAACTTCAGCCGTCTCTTTACTAAAAAAAAGTTCAATAAAAGCTTTATTGCTGGAACATGCATACATGGCCAGTCATACTTGCCAGTAAGTGATAGGAGGGGTGAAAAAACATTTGCTCGGATTAGGAGTATTTGCTCCCTTCTTTGCAAAGGCAACATCACCATAATGCAACTGGCGATATAGTATAGTGTGCAATGCGTAATAACATGGGCATGGACTGTTTGCATTTGCAATTCCCCATTACCTATCATGAAGGTTGTTAGTGGGTATAAACGTGCACCAGGGTCGTATTACACAAAATGCCATACTGGCGCAATAGACGTGTACCCCCTCTTTGTGGCACTTTGGTATTACAGAACGGGCCGTAGAGGCTTTCTGCGGGCACTTCTGTAATACAGTTGGTGCTGATGCACATGTAGCACCAGCACTATCTCAGGAGGGTATTCCCTCATTATGCATGGGTGTACATGAACATAGGATGATCAGCTGTGTAGAAGACAGCCAACAGGTCCAGCAATATTGTTGAAATGACCCCCACAAGCATTACTTAATAAGATGTGAAATAACACAGAGCTGCCGGATTTCCACTGACACTCTTTTATACTCAGGCATTCTTTGAAAACAAAATGGGAAATACTGCAAACGTGTCATATACTATAATTATAAAAACAAAAAACATGGAACAGATCTTATTTTGGGAATTCAATACAGATTCACTAGTTAACTGTTGACATTTATCTTTTTTTTATTGAGAAAAACAGCACATCGTCTGCCAGTGGAGATGTCACAGGAAGTAACTGCAAACAGGAATATCCCATCCACTCACTACCTATTTCCACAGCAACCCTATCTCACTTCTCACCACCAACTTCTCCATTCTTGTTCATGCCCTTTGTGAGAATGACTGCGTCAAAAAGCTTCCTGTTGCATCAATGCAAATTTATATTTGTGTAAGTGCAAAGTGGCATATCTACACATTTTGCTGGTAGTGCATTCACAAAGCCATATACAGGAGTAAATCTTCACACACACACTTGCATGAAAATAGCCATTTGAATGGGTGTACGTGCACAATACTTAGCTTCACCCCTTTTTAAAGGCATTCAATAAAAATTCAATTAACTGAGTCCGGCAATGCCTGCCGAAGGACGTCTTCTGGATTTTGAAATCCATGTACCACTGAACGAGGCATCATGTCAATAGCGGATCTTATTCAACACCCAAGAAACAAATTTATTTGCACAAGTCAAAAGTGCAGTCAGCATCTGGAAATTCTCCAGGGGTTAGCCTGTACATATGTTCTGGTTAGACCGACCACTCATACTATATTAACATTCCTCACAAATAGGGAATTTGTGCATTTTTTTGCAGTATGAGCAAAGTTTCGTGCTCACTTTACATTACTTGGATCCAACCACAGGGATTGTCCAATGTCTTTAGAACCTGTATGTGTCACAAACAAATTCACTTGTTTTGAAGCAAATATGAACACCACGCATTTGTGTTCTTCAGAATCCTACCTCAGTGTACACAATAGCGGTCATCCAGAATTTCTTGCTGGGCCGGGGAATGGATAGCATTGCCCAGAGGAAGATGAGGATGGGTAAGAAGAGGGATATGACGGACGCTGTCACCATGTTGTTGAGAATAATGATGAAGTAACAGAGAAGCTCCGAGTGAGCAGCGATGAAGCTGTAAATGGCCAGCAAAAGCTTCAGGAATCGGTTCTGGGATTTGTAGAACTGCTCAGACTCCTTTAGTTCCTCAAAAGGAAACTGCCTAAGAAAGTGACAAGCATAAAAAACACATAACAGGTTCATTAAACATGTCTATCTCATAATATAGGTGATGAGCACTATGATTTGCTTTATATTCAGTAGCGCCTTCCACTCGCCGGTGCCGAACCATGATAATTTTCCCTACATCATGAAGGAAGGAAAAAATCTTTACATTTTATAATCAATCATTTTATTAGAAACTTAGCATTCTATAAAGTTTGTAGCTAACCCCTTGGCTAAAGGTGGCTTAATATTCCATGTCTTACACCAATAGTGAAACTGCCAAAGTAGCTGGGTGAGATATAATCATGAAAATTGTTTCCATTCAATTCAAATGGCTACTTGGTGTTTTGGACATGTCAGTGACACCAATTAAAAGATCAGTAAACAATTTTACATTCCCTATGCACTATATTTCAGCTTGAGCATTTCAACCACCCATTGCCTCAAGAATTAGTAATAGAAGATGGGACTTTTGTACATGAATGACATTGGTACAGGGTTTTCTCTATACAAGTCCGCCCTTGTTCAACTGTTCTTCCATCTGGATTTCCCTTCTCTGCATAAATCTCTGTGGGGGTGGGAGTAAAGAGAGAACACTTGTGTGCACTGAAACTAGATTAATATGCCCAAAAGATGCCAGGTCTCCAACCAAAGCAAGGCAAGCCGTGGCAGAGGAAAGAACATCCAGTGTCCTTGGAGGGTTGGAATACACATTTCTATGACAAGGTGTCCTCTCATTTTCTCATGGTTAAATTGGGAATAGGAGTCCAGATCACAAACTGGAAAAATGTGGCCGATACTGATTGTTTGGGATGGTGCAGTGAGCTAAAAAACGGTGATGGAGCCCTGATCTTTGGACTGGGTAGGAGTGTTCTGCTTAATTCAGATACTCTGTCCATCACCACCCCCTTTTCTGAATCGATACTGATTGTTTGGTCTGCTCTTTACTCTCTGCATGTCCTGAGTTACTATTTGTCAGCAGGGCGTGTTTTATAGCCATTTGTGGATATCTGTGCGTGTACAGGGGATCATTGTGCATTTTCAGCTCCATGAGTCCCTAGAGTAGCTGCCTGAGGGCAGAGAGAAGTTACAGAGGTGATATCCCTACCGTAAGGTAGGTGGTGCACTATTTAAACCGTTTCAACTGCACGCCGAATTTGTCTCAGTTTTCGCACTACGGGCGGCCTTCACAGTCGCCATTTCACGTTGATAGAAGGGCAAGTAGACTATAATTCGTACTTCTGAGGTGTTTTTTCTGCGTTCTTAACGCGGGATTCTGTGATGTGACCATCACAATATTAATGATAATTTGGTCCGCATTAGTAGATCCGTTATTCTCCCATTTGGTTATCTTTACGAGTGAGCTCCTAATGTAGTTAAAAGATTTGTTAGTTTTCGTTTATAACGTGACAGCTGTTCCACGAGTGTGATTCCCCGTTTGTATGCACAATAGAACTCCGTCCTATAGAAACCGGTCCCCGGAAGCTTGTTTCCTTCCCAGTATAAGAATTGGCTTGGTAGTTTGGTCTGCCCTGTTCCCATGATGCACTGGGCCAGGGACAGACTAATTTGCATGTAGCCAGGTTCTGAGCTGGGATGGTGCAGTGAGCTAAAAAACGGTGATGGATCAAGCCCTTATCTTTGGACTGGGTAGGAGTGTTCTGCTTAATTCAGATACTCTATCCATCACCACCCCCTTTTCTGAATCGTTTTGTCCACCATAAGCGTGGAAGGGTATACTCAGATGTGAGTCCCTTGCTCACTGCACCATCAGGATTCAAGCAAGCCGGGCCGAAGACGGCTGAAATGCCAGAAACCGGTCCCCGGAAGCTTGTTTCCTTCCCAGTATAAGAATTGGCTTGGTAGTTTGGTCTGCCCTGTTCCCATGATGCACTGGGCCAGGGACAGACTAATTTGCATGTAGCCATGTTCTGAGCTGGGATGGTGCAGTGAGCTAAAAACGGTGATGGATCAAGCCCTGATCTTTGGACTGGGTAGGAGTGTTCTGCTTAATTCAGATACTCTATCCATCACCACCCCCTTTTCTGAATCGTTTTGTCCACCATAAGCGTGGGAGGGTATACTCAGATGTGAGTCCCTTGCTCACTGCACCATCAGGATTCAAGCAAGCCGGGCCGAAGACGGCTGAAATGCCAGAAACCGGTCCCCGGAAGCTGGTTTCCTTCCCAGTATAAGAATTGGCTTGGTAGTTTGGTCTGCCCTGTTCCCATGATGCACTGGGCCAGGGACAGACTAATTTGCATGTAGCCAGGTTCTGAGCTGGGATGGTGCAGTGAGCTAAAAAACGGTGATGGATCAAGCCCTGATCTTTGGACTGGGTAGGAGTGTTCTGCTTAATTCAGATACTCTGTCCATCACCAGCCCCTTTTCTGAATCGTTTTGTCCACCATAAGCGTGGAAGGGTATACTCAGATGTGAGTCCCTTGCTCACTGCACCATCAGGATTCAAGCAAGCCGGGCCAAAGACGGCTGAAATGCCAGAAACCGGTCCCCGGAAGCTTGTTTCCTTCCCAGTATAAGAATTGGCTTGGTAGTTTGGTCTGCCCTGTTCCCATGATGCACTGGGCCAGGGACAGACTAATTTGCATGTAGCCAGGTTCTGAGCTGGGATGGTGCAGTGAGCTAAAAAACGGTGATGGATCAAGCCCTGATCTTTGGACTGGGTAGGAGTGTTCTGCTTAATTCAGATACTCTGTCCATCACCACCCCCTTTTCTGAATCGATACTGATTGTTTGGTCTGCTCTTTACTCTCTGCATGTCCTGAGTTACTATTTGTCAGCAGGGCGTGTTTTATAGCCATTTGTGGATATCTGTGCGTGTACAGGGGATCATTGTGCATTTTCAGCTCCATGAGTCCCTAGAGTAGCTGCATGAGGGCAGAGAGAAGTTACAGAGGTGATATCCCTACCGTAAGGTAGGTGGTGCACTATTTAAACCGTTTCAACTGCACGCCGAATTTGTCTCAGTTTTCGCACTACGGGCGGCCTTCACAGTCGCCATTTCACGTTGATAGAAGGGCAAGTAGACTATAATTCGTACTTCTGAGGTGTTTTTTCTTCGTTCTTAATGCCGGGATTCTGTGATGTGACCATCACAATATTAATGATAATTTGGTCTGCATTAGTAGATCCGTTATTCTCCCATTTGGTTATCTTTACGAGTGAGCTCCTAATGTAGTTAAAAGATTTGTTAGTTTCCGTTTATAACGTGACAGCTGTTCCACAAGTGTGATTCCCCGTTTGTATGCACAATAGAACTCCGTCCTATAGAAGTAAGAGCGTAACTAGCTTTCGAGGCTATCTATAGAGGGCAGAGTCATTTTGAAAAGTGCTACAGCACTACCATTAGTATGGATGTTTAGCTGAGGGTTAATATAAGTATTGGAATAGTTCCAACTGTCCCGTTTTTCTAATCGCTAGGGTTCTTAGTAATAACAGGGGCACATCGACGCATAACAATAGGCAGGTATTGAGATAATTATATTCACTCTCGTCTTTTCCAGGAAGTGTCACTCTATCGAATCTTTAAAAAAAAAAGAATTATGGAACCTCCAGAAATTGCACGACAACAAAAAAGAACAAGCATTTGCAATGCAATAGGTCTCGCATTTGCAAGAGTTGGAGCTATTGGCATTGTAAATGACAATGCCTTTTATTCTTTTGTTTTGAAAACCTAAAAGCCATGCATAAACATGCACTTTGTAAGTATAGTCCTTGCTTACGAGAAGCAAGGCTGTCAGTAAAAGAGACTGCCAGCTTTGCTTCTCATAAGCAAGGACTACAATTACAAAGTGCTTGTTTACGCACAGCTTGCAGGTTTTCAAACGCTTTTAATAAAAGGCATTGCCATTTACAATGCCAATAGCTCAAACTCTCGCAAATGCAAGACCTATTGCATTGCTAATGCTTGTTTTAATGAACTGTGCAACTACAGATTTGACTCTAGTGAGTCCCCGCTTGTTGCGGCGCATAGTACTGTGAGCCACAGCATCCCAATGCTAGCCGTGCCAGGGGAAGGCCAGATTCCGACAGAGTCGGGTATCCCTGAGACAACATAGAAGGAACAGTTCCACAGTGTCAGGAAGCCACCCGAGCCCTGTGAGCCACGGATTTCTCAAGTCACCAGAGCCTGTGGCCGGGCAGAGAAAAGCAGTGAGCCATGGTGGCACAGAGCTACCTTAGACCGTGGCAGGGCATCCTTTTAAGATGAAGTTTCGTGCAGCTCTGTCTTAAATGCACCAAAATGATTACAAACACAAAATAGTTTTTTCCCCCCCCAAGGACTTGCGAGTCTAATAGGCACCAGAGAGGCACCAGGGCCACCGCATTCACACTTATAAACATTTGCATAGCTCCCACGCGGTTGTCTCTTGAGAGGCGCTGTATCAGCTGCGCGTTTTCCTGCAGACCCCGGCCAGTATGCACTAGCTGTAGTGCAGTGTGAGGGCAGCAGCAGCCCAGACCCCTCTGTGGAGGACGCCCCCTGACCAGCTGTGCGGGGCTAACAGAATGCGGGTTGGATATTAAGCCGGCCTTTGATTAGTAATTACAGTTATATGGGAATCCCAGGATATTACATGATAATCCACATTTGTAAAGCGGCACAATCACCCGTAAGGGTCTCTAGGCGCTGGGGGCCGTCGGTAAGATTAAGCAAGCTATTGCCCAGAGTCATGTTGGTAATTTGGAAACGTTACTATTGATGCCAAGCCCCTCCAGAGATCAGCCCCAGCCCGCTTTGAGAAGGTTGCAAAAGTCCCTCTGAAGCCCCCTCGAAGGGATTCCTCAGATCTTGCGGTTGTCGAAGTGCACATAAATCTGAAAGGCGCTGCTTCTGAGCGCTCCATAAAATCATAGCTTCCCGCCCCTTCCTCCGGGAGAGCCCCCTCTCCTGACCATTCACCCATTAACCGCCTCGTGTTCATATCTAGGCAGATGCATTCAGGGGACGGTGGCGCTCAATGGGGCTGTGTGGCAGCCGCTCCTAATTGGCGTTAAAGCACTCAGTACTTGGGAGCATATGCGGGGAGGGGGCTCCCAAGTTCCATCGAGCAGCACACCCACCCGCAGGACCCTCAACCCGGAGGGGAAAGGCAGAGCAGAAGCTGAAAGTGTCAGGGTATGAGGGAACGGGAACTGGTACGGACCGAGGGACATTACCCCTTGCATTCCGCAGGTGTGGGAGCAAGAAGGGGGTTAATGGAGACCTGCCTTCTACAGGCAGAGAAATCTCGCTATAAGCCCCACAGGCCAGGCCACGAGGAAGGGCCAGTTGTTCTGCACTCTGGCTCTGCAGTACAAATGGGAAAGGGTTGGGGGGATGCGCACCCCATGGGGGGCATCGATGGAAGGACATTACCCCTGCATTCCACAGACAGGGCCCAGTGAGGGGGGTTCATGCACAGGTGCCCTCGACAGGCAGGGATATCATGCTATAAGCCCCTCAGGCCAGGCCAAGAGGAAGGGGCAGTGGCTCTGCAGTACAAATAGGAATGGGTGGATGCGCACCTCATGGGGGTCCTGGATGGAGGGACAGTGGTTTGGCTCCCCTCAGGCAAAGACCCCGGAGGGGATCTTGGCGAGCTGCACTGTACAGGCAGGGCCTAGAATGAGGGCTGCGGGCATCGGACTGAGCGCCACACAGGCAAAGCCCCAGAGAGGGTGCTTCAAGGCTTTGCACCCGGATGCAGGGGACCAATGGGGTGTGAGGGGGCTCAATACCCCAGAGAAGGGGTCTGCTTGAATCTCACAGGAAGGGCCATGAAAGGCTGAGAGAGAGTCCCAGAGTATAAAGGCGGTGGTCTCACCCGGCATAAAGAGGCCACTAAACAGGGTGCATCCAGCTCAGAGAGCCTGCAGTGAAGTCTGCCCAACAGGTGGATCCAAGGAAGACAGGATCTCGCACAGCTGTGGCAATATTTTTTCCTCCTAAAACAGTCTATAAATGGTAACGTTTGTCTAAGGCTATAAGAGTAAATAAATTTGCCATTCAGGTCAGAGTGAGCGTTGGAACTTCAGACTGAAGTGAGCTGGGGCAGAGCAGAAAGTGTGTGTCTCTCGAAGAAGAAACCCAGGTTGGGATCCGGCTCCCCACTTCATCAGCTTGTGTGATTCTTCTCCTATCGCGCCTCCTTGTATACAGCAACATTCGCAGCTCTTTAAAATGTGAATATTCTTCTCTGGCAAATTGAAAGCTTAGAGCGCATCAAACAAAGTTGGTAGACACTACTGAGAAACGCTGCAAGCAAATGCCGACCACAACAAGCAACGTACCTTTCTTGGATTGAGTGTTTCCGGTCCCTCTGCACGGGCGAGACACAGGAAGCCAGGCTGGACTGCCCAGGACTGCCTGCTTGAGGGCGGGGCCACCAGCACAGACAGAAAGCGGACGGGAGCCTACCCCGCGCTCCTGTGAAGGGAAGGGAGCTCGCCACCTACGAATCCCGTGCAGCGCCACTACCGCGGGACAGGACGAGAGGAGTATGAGAGACCCGGTGAGTGGGGGCGTCGGGGCACATTGACGGCTAGACTGATAGACGGAAGTCATTAGGTGCAGTCATTAGGCACGTTCGGCACGTTCACAACACCAGAGCTGCAGCGCCCAGGAGAGTCTGAACACGTGATGCGAGCCCGCCAGCTGAAGCGCGTCCTCGAGGTGAAATCACCGAGGTTATGCGCGTAACCACCCCCTCTCAGCCATTCCCAGGAAACCCACAACAATAGGTCTTTCGCTGGAGCAGAGCTTTGCGCTGCTAACACCAGCAAGACCTAAAAAGCACCAATCACATTAGTTCACAACAGCTGAACGGAAGCGCACAGGAGAGTGTGCACAGGGCCAGCAGAAGCGGCAGTGAGGCGGCTTTTTACATAACTTATTGATTTTAATTAATTCCATAACATGAGATCTATCGTAGAAATTATATATTGTAAGCCGTTCTTTTAACCATAATGGTGTCAGCGGCAAGAAGGGTTACGAAGTTTGAGACGTGGTAATGCTTTGGAATTTAAAAGCAACCGTAGTCCCAGTGAGGCGGCTTTTAACGTACCTTTGCGACTTTTAACACCGTGGTTAAATAAAAATCACCAAGCACATTAGATAACAACATCTGAACTGAAGCGCACAGGAGAGTCTGCACACGGCCAGCAGAAGCGCGTGCCACTTGCCTAAAATAATTCGAGACACGGAAGTCATTAGGCGCGATCACAATAACAGATCTGCAGCGCCCTGGAGAGTCAAGCACGTGCAACTTGCCTAAAAAAAATGCGAGGCACGGAAGTCATTAGGCGCGATCACAACAGATCTGCAGCGCAGATCTGCAGCGCCCTGGAGAGTCAAGCGCGTGCCACTTGCCTGCAAAAAAAAAAAAAGCGCGTGCAACTTGCCTAAAAAAAAAAACGAGACACGGAAGTTATTAGGCGCGATCTCAAAAACAGATCTGCAGCGCCCTGGAGAGTCTGCACACGTGATGCAAGCCCGACTGCAGAAGCGCGTCCTCGAGATGAAATCGCCGAGGTGAAGCGCGTAACCACCCCCTGTGCCCCATTCCCGGCAAACCCACAACAATAGGTCTTTTGCTGGAGCAGCACGAAGCGCTGCTAACACCAGCGAGACCTAAAACGAGACACGGAAGTCATTAGGCGCGATCGCAAAAACAGATCTGCAGCGCCCTGGAGAGTCTGCTCACGTGATGCAAGCCCGACTGCAGAAGCGCGTCCTCGAGATAAAATCGCCGAGGTGAAGCGCGTAACCACCCCCTGTGCCCCTTTCCTGGCAAACCCACAACAATAGGTCTTTCGCTGGAGCAGTGCTTCGCGCTGCTAACACCAGCGAGACCTAAAAATGAATTAAAATATGAGCATTAACTGCGTACGGTTTAGTATAAATGTTAGGAATTGTTAGCTATCTTTGGATGAGTTCCATTGTAGCTTAGGGTCACTCACCAGATTGCTCATATACTATCTTTCCAGTAACCTTAACTCTTTGATGGCCTCCGTTCACCTTGAAAGAAGTTATCCTGTTAAAGTTATCCTGAATCAACTAGCTGCACAATTTTAGGTAATATAATGATGTTATGAAGATTACCTAATTGTACCCGTCTATAGTTTATTAGACTGCCTGACAGTATATATATTCTTTCCACATCTATAGGACGCTGTACAACTTACTTTTGATTGCTGAAGGATTTCTACTTTCTTGCTGGTTGACATACTAGAGACCAATATTATGGACTCTCTTTTTAGGTATGATGCTCTTGATCACTGGGTGTTGGTGACGGTGTCTATGAACTTTAGCTATGGACATGATGCGCTAGATATCCTTGAGCGGTCTCCGTATATAATGAGGTGTACTACATTAGTGTTATTATTTAGGATTTTGTAAGTGATTTAGAAATTTGCAGAACATCTGTTATGTATGTGTACTTTGATGATTGATATGCTCATAAGTGACATGTGGGTATCCATGATAGGTCAAACAAAACAAATTTAATTTTCTATGTACAGAGTTTCCTTGTGTGCCAGTGTTGTAAGCTGACATCTTGCTGTATTTATAGGTCCCCTGTGAAATGAAAGCGTTGTATCTGAAGTGGTCCTGAGGAAGGTGGTTCCAACAGCCTTCAATCCACCGAAATGCGCGTCGACCCAGTGCCGAGTCTCATATTTTCTTTTTGAGACCCGATTTGTTGGCAGAGAGCAAAACTACTATTTTCTTTTCTGTCTGATCCAAAACTCTACCATTGACAGATAGTGTTTGTTTCCAAGTGTGTGAGAATGAATGACAGTGTATGATTGGAGTTTGGTTTGTGTTTGCTATATTGAATCAGGAGGACCTTTTTTATTATAGATGTGTTGTATAGTTGTATGTCATATTTATATAATTTCTTGCAATAATCGTGGTTGTAAAAGAAATGTGCCAACGATTATATGCATCTAAGTCTATTTATGATGAAGTTATAACTCTTTGAATATTTATAATAATACTATGATGAATATCTTTTTTAAAAAAAGAAATGAAATGTTTTGATAAAATAATTTTTTTTTGAGATGATCACTTTCTGTCACTGGCATATTTTCAAATATTAGAAGTAGATATGTTGGTCCATGAGGGAAATTTTCATATGTATATATATGCTGTCCTCCCCTCTTTTCCCTGACCTAATATTGCTATATAGGAGGTCCGCTTATTCTTGCTTTTGCACTCTCACATTTTTGACAGGATTTCTCCATAGGACGCTTTGGGTAAGTGGTATGTAATTCAACAGTAGATGTACCCTAGTTATTCACTTTCCCCGTCTTTCCCTTCTTGGTAAACAGATAACTCCTAAACTAACCAAGTTTCTGTTTCAAGATGTAAGGTTAGTATTTGAATGCTGTCCTTTAGAAACAATGCAGTCAAAGTTTTATCCACGGTACATGAGCATGGAATCATTTTAAAATAGTTGAGTGACAATAGAAAAAGCGGCATTTAAAGAGGTAGGTTGAAGTTAGTATACGAAGAATATGGAGAAGCTCATGGTAAATGTCATGCAGGTAAAACAGTCTATGAAGGCAATGATAGTGACAAATAATGTACGGCCCCTTTATTTCAGAAATCATGGTGCAAAAGACTTATATCAAGAGAAATGGTAGGTGGATTGGGGGAAGGGTAGAGCTGGCTGAGCGTGTTCATATAATTTAGGAGGTCCTGAACTTGGCAGTTTTTTCTCAACGTTGAGTTCCATGGACATAGAAGGAAATATTACTACAATCTCTTTTTAGAAGAGAGAGGGTGAGAAATGGTAATACGTCTGATTATCTCTTACAAATAATACAGAACCACAGATCTAAAGCCAGGAATCTGGGTGTGGTCCCAGACGACAAGCTGTCTTCTAAATTACGTGTCAACTCGGTGGTCTCCTCATGCTTTTATGCTCTTAGAATGGTGAAGAAACTGTTCCCTTTCATCCCGGCTGATGCCAGGAGAAAGATAATATCCACTTTGGTGATGTTGAAAGTTGGTTATTGCAACAGTTTATTGATTAACGCACAGGAAATGGTTTTAAATAAGTTACAGCTGGTACAGATCGCAGCCGCCAGGATGCTTTCTGGCACACCAAAATTTAAGTCTATCTCCAAGGTGTTTAGATAACTTCATTAGTTGCCTTTAAGAAGCAGAAAAACATTCAAAGCGTTGTGTATTGCCTATAAGGCGATCTACAATATAGGGCCAGAATTTCTGAAGAACTTACTGCAGATATATACTCCCAGCTGACCCTTGCATTTGTCAGGTGCTAGCCTGCTTGTCATCCTAAGTACTTAGAGAACTCACTGGGGCGACAGAAGCTCTGTGGTTGTAACTGCTAAGCTATGGAATTCTCTCCCATCTTAGATCAGAGCCAGTCCTACTTTATTGTCACTTAGGAAACAATTAAAAACTTGCCTCTTCAATAACTAGGCTTTTTACATTTAGGCCATTGGCCTGCCTTCTGGAGCAGTCAGCACCGAGACACCTTTTGGTATTTGTGCACTTTATAAGTTGTTTTAACATAACATAACATCTACAAATGATTGTGAGATTTATTGTTAAGATTTAATTCCTCGGGGATCTTACAGTGCTGAAGGATTTTGTACCCTTATTGAAGGGTTGTTGTCTGATAGAGTATTATTTATTACCGCTTTTGCATTCTAGAAATGGAAAGTCAGTCCTTCAAGGGTACAACAAAAAGGTTATACTATTAAAGGGCATGTGAAGTTTCGAGGTCTTATTGCCATGTCATAGGATGATTGATTCTGTAATTGGAAATTTAGATGATGCTGTTGATGGTCTTGCTTTGTTTAGGTTATCTGGATTGATGAACACAATCTAGATAATGTAAGACTAACCAATTTCAATGGGATTTGCATCACATTAGACGTGCCTTCTGGGCATTTGCCATTTATTTACTTATTACAAGAAAAGGCAGCATTTAGATGCAACTTGCTAAATGTAGCAGCAGTTAGATGGTGTTCACAAGCAGGCAGGATTTGGGGATCAATGGTTTGTGGATATTTAACAATGATGTAACAATACAACATTTATTTCTTACTGTATACACGTTTACTGAGGTAGATTTATTGGGGGTGTAGCTTGATTAAAAGAGTTCATGAGATTCTTTCAGGATGATGTGTTTTAATGATTTGTCTTGAATACAGCAGGAACATAGAAAAAGTGAATAACTGCTTGGAACTGAGTTTCAGTAAAATGGTTTCAACAGACAGAATGAGTACATGCTAGATGGTGTGAATGGTGGTTTGGCTGTACTAGTAGAATTGTAATTGGATGATCATAAATTGTAGGCTGGGATGCCTCCTGTTAGGGAGGAGATATTTATGGATGGAATATTATGATAAACAGTTAATGGACTGCCCTGTTCCTTGCTAACAGCCATCTGGCTTGGTGTCAGTATTCAAAGATGGGAGTGTGTCTGGGAAGATTATAAAAGGGTCCTTGTGACAAAATTAAGGACTTTGCCTTTGGGGGGTTAAGTATTGACATAGACCTCCTAGGAGGTTGTTGCTGTTGTGCAGTTAGTTCAAGAGAAGTGAGAAAACAAGTGTTTTGGCTGTATGATAGAGAGGGAGCCATTTCATGTATGAAAAAAAGTTGGAACCTGGTTGCTGTGGCGATGTTGGTGATGGAAGTTTCCACATTCACAGATGAATTGAAGTTTTGTTTTAGATGGCTGGCTGAGGTGAGTTGGAGTATTTGAAGTGGTGTCTATTGGGACACTGAGGGAGGTAGGTTAAGAAGCATTTGGAAAGTATATCATTTCTGTTTTGGATGAACTCAGTTAAAGCAATCGGATAGTCATCTAGTTTTCGAAAGAAGGTTTGAAGTGGAAGATTAAAAGTAGGAAGTGGAAGATCAGAGTACTATTAGCGTAGCAATGATAGAAGAAGCTGAGAGCAGTGATTTCACCAAAGGGATGCAATGTATATGGATAAGTGGAAAGGTCCAGGACTGAGTCTTGTGGGAAGAGAGCAAGGAGCACAATGGCACCAGGAAGGAAACACCAGAGTGATAGGATGAAGATAAGTCCAGTACCGACTCTGTGATACCAAGGTTAGAAAGGATAGATAGTAAAGTGGGAGACATCAACAGTATCAAATGCAACAGAGAGGTTCAGAAGTATGAGATGAGATGAGATTACTATAAATGGCAGAGGTAATGGAGTTGAACAGATGGCAAATGGAAGATCGGTGTAGTGTAGATCTTGGGAACTGGATTGCAGAAAAACAAGCAGGCTATCAGTAGATAGTAATAGCTAGACGAATGTTAGTAGAGAGATTAATGTTAACAAATATTTATAAATAGTAAATATGTAGTATTTGTATATATTTTTGAAACATTAATTTAAATTGATTTATATTTTTACCTATTTTAGATAATTTAATTTGACCTAATTTCCTAAGTGGTTTGTTTTATTTTAATTCAATACCTCCATTATTTTCTATGGGAGGGTGTTGCAGTACCATTGGTTGGCCATGTGTAGTGCTTGACTTACAACAAAAATATAAGTAACTACAAAAGTGCAGTTTGTGAATAATGAGTTGTAGTAAACTTACTCGAAAGTGTACACTTACTCAAAAGTGCAGTCTGTGACTTGGACCCAAAATTTCTGTTCATAAAATGTGATAGGGCACGGTGGACATAGTCCTCTTTTCATATGACCTTCTTTTCTGCCTAAAATACCTGTTCAAAAGCAGCTCGCTGGCAGTCCGTGTCCGGTGCATCGCTTGCCCCATGATGCCCTCAGAACTCCGCAGGGACTGTGCGTCCACTATCTGCTCCTCACTGTTTGCCCTGGTATTGTAGCCTGTGGTCAATGGAGTGGTCACATCTGTATATTCCAAAGTGCTGCTGAGCACCTCTTCTCCTTCACACCCACTAGGAAAGGCAGAGAAGAAGTATTACACAGTTAATATATTTTTCAGATTTTACTCATAATTAACACTAGATCATTGCAAATTCTGGAAAATGGTTCAATTACTGGATGTACCTGCAAAGAAATATTGTCTTCAAATGGAATGTAAATGTAAATGTAAATGTAGTGTATTTTGTAAAGCGCACAGCTGCCCCAGCGGGGCGTCCCGGCGCTGTATAACGCGGTGGAACCCTTCCTGGCTCTCCCTGTGAGATGCCCCTCCTGGGCACCCCCAAGGTGAAGCCAGGCATCCCAGTGTTGTAGGGGCCGTTGTGGAGATTAAGCAAGCTATTGCCCAGAGTTGCAGCGTGGGACCCATGATTAGAGTAGGCGACGAGGCGAGAATTAGCGAGTCCACGGACATTGAGCTCAAGACCCTGCCGCGTCGGGACTTGAACCCTGGTCCCCGGCCTGATCCCTGCTTCAGAGTCTGCCGCTCTAACCAGTGAGCCACACTTCTCCACTGGAAGAAGAGACAGATTGTATGGATTTTATTAAATTCTTTAATTATCGCGCATAAGCCATATTTCTGTCTGCCCATGAACAAATTAAAGGATCCTTGCTATAGGTCAGGAAGATGAGACATGAAGTGAAAATATAGTTAGATGTAGAGGACACATAATCACTTTATCTGAGGCTTTGAGTACTCATGCCACATTTGTCCTGGGACATACAACTCCGTGTATTCTATACAATGTATGCAGTGTAGCTATACCATAAGCAGTGCCATATACTGCAACTAATTCCTTGGCAGTTTTCAAAGATGGTTATGGTTCCCCTCACATCCAACCCTCATACCACAGCAACACCATTCACTGACTGCCAAGTAACAAGGCTGCCTATATTTTGACTGACTGATTAAAACCAGCACATTTTCTACCTCTACTAAAAAAATTAAAACAAAAAACACAGAGTAAATGTTTTTCTCCGGCCAATTACTTCTTCGTATCCCAGCTCCCATACTATCCAAAAATTCTGAAGATATTTGTTTCCAACATAATTTTCAACTTTATATCTGTCCACTAGATAATAAAGCCATGAAATCTGGTGTTTTCCATCTTCAGTACTTGGGCACATCCTTCCACCCTGCAGCTTCTTTCTAACCTCCACCAACCACAAGCACCATAGCGGTGTACTCATCTTCTCGGATGTGTCTGTAGGCTTCAACACTTGTCAAGCACCAAAACTGTGCTTTCTGCTCTCGCCTCCATAGGCATGGGGACATGGTTCTGGAATAAACTACCTTCTACCACTTTCACCATATTTCTGTCTCCTGGTGCTCCTTCTGCTCACCCCAATTTCACTTCAAGTTGGTCTTCCCTATGGTTCTGTACTGGGCCGGTCTATAATCTCCTGTTATTGTTACATCATTCCCGTAATGACATCTTCTCACTTTACTTTTCGTATCACCTTTACAACAATATTACGGGTCTCATGACTCCATGGACTAGTGGTTCCACTCCAGGGATCTGCATTTGATCCTGTAGTCAATGGTTTGAATCCGGGCAGGTCTACCCAGCCTTTCATAATTACCAGTTTGATAAAATTAGGATCAATGATTTGGTTAACAATAAGCATTTGTTATCTCTGAGCAGTTGTAAGAGACCTCTCTGGAGGGAACAAACACTGTATAAATATGCTAATTTTGCCATCTCAATCTCCTCACTGTGCAAAACCCTGTTGTGTCTTCATGAGTTTCTCGTCTTTCGGCCTCCAAAGACCTCTTCGGTAAAAGGTCTGTGCCTCTCAGTCTGGGCTACGCCCTGCTTTTCTGTCTTTAAGCATTCCCTAAAAGCAACACCTGATGACACTTTAAAAGTCTTACCTTTATTTTCGAATTCAGGAGAACCCACTAGTCGACCATGATTAGTTTATTGATTAGGCACATTTAAAATCTATTTTTTGTACCCTCTTTGTAAAACGAATACGACCGACCTCTTTGAGGCAGCCACTGAAACTACTATAAACGTTTATACTTCTTGTCCTTCAGTTATTTGGGAGAAAGGCTGCTAAATAAATGAAAAGACCAACCCAACTGCTATGGGTAAAGGTAAATCATGCATTTTAGCACTTGAAGAACTCCGATGGTGCTTATGGTAGCACCCACTCTCTGCTCGCCTGTCTATGTCTAGCAAGAATTTATCATTCCCACATATTTTTGGAGACTCTGCTTCCTCAAACCATCTTTAAAGATATAGGCTATTAATGATGCACAAACACTACACCATTTATTAGCATTGATAAGATAAGGGCGGAGAATGAACAGAGAAGGCCCATGTCCTGCTTTCATATTATAATGAATGGCTTGGCATACCTTCATCGTTTCCATCTCCTTTTCCACAACGTCCTGTAGGGATGTGCTGTGTCTTCATTATATGATGCCCAGATTGTGTCCCTTCAAAGGTATTACATTGGCTACTTGTGTTCAATACAATAGTTCTGTCCACCCTTTTCCATGTCAAAGAAAAACTAGCGCTTGCTGCAGACACTCCGCACTCATGGAGTTCCTCAGACTTAGAATTTCACTGGAAGATCAGAGCACTTTCTTCAATTAGCACGCTTTGCTAAACTACCTGGAACATTTTCACAGATTTTCCTGTTGCTGCAAAATCATTTCTAAACTCTTTGAAAAGATGAGATGACCTATAAGCACATCTATAACACTCACCCCAGACCCACCTCCTCCTCATCAGCGCCATCTTCTTAACATCTTTAGATACCTATCTCCATCAGTAACTTCCGACAACCACAGCATCTTTCCTAACCTTGAACAACCACCTCTCCTTCCCATTCCCGGTATTACTTTAATACACTCTAAGTTGACAAATAGATGCTTTTACTGGAGGAGTTAAGTTATTCTTGTGCAACTGCTACCCACCCCTGGGTGTGGTCCACACGATGTGAAAGTCCAAAATAAGTAGTTTAAAAAGAGATAAACCACACACTAATTTTACAGGCCATACAACTGACCACGAAAAAACTGCATAGTGTCTTCTAAACTATTACAGCTCTCCGCATGTGTGGTGTGGGTTGCTCCTGAGGTTAAAACATGCCATAATGACAGAAGACTCAGTTCCTGCCAAAAAAACATAGACTTGTATTTCCTAAAGGTGGGCTCAGAGAACTTTTTTCAAAACTGTTGCAGTCCAAAAACAGGCATCAATTAACTACCCAGAACATTTCCCAATTTGTACCGCTCATCAACAAGTGACAGCTAAACAGTGAGACGTGTACATTTAGGGCCATTTAAATAGTGCAAAGAAAGGACCTAACCTTGTCTTGGTGCGGTTCAATGCTGATCAAAGAATGAGCCACAAAATAACACACAAAATCAACTGGACAACTTAGAGACACCACATCTCTTCAAGCACGACTACATGTCCCACAGCTGTAATCCTAGTTAGTCGTCCACATCTATCTTAAGTATCCCTATTCCATTTCATTAATTTAAGGCATCGTGATTCTTTGATAAGCTTTGAGCTAAATGTGTACTATTTGATGGCAGTTGCTTGTAAAAGTGTGTAGCAGTATTGTATTTATAACAAAGCATGTTTAGCACTCTCCCTCCCTGCGTGGGTATGTCTATGCTGTACTAAAACCCCAAATGCATGAATAAATGAAAAACACATCCAAAGCACTCATAGATGTATAAAGCCATGCAGGGCACCATAAAAATACCCCTCCTCCCATTTGGGGATCTCTCATACTAAAAGACATACTTGCTATCCTACAGCTAAAATTGCACCTTTTCAAACCACATCCCTGTAGTTAATAATCCCCCCTCTATGCCCTTCTTTACTGGAATTTACCTCCACCATACCACTCACCCACCAACATACCCAAGGTTCTACAACAATGGAACACTTTTCTTACTTGAAACATTTGCATGACTCAACCCATCCTTGCTTGGTAGAGTGGCAGGTACATATAACTGGAGTGATAAAATATATAACTTCAGTATGCACCATAGGCAGGGCCGGACTGGCCGTAGCGGGCACCGGGCAGTCCCCCGGTGCGCCGCACGGGTGGGGGCCGGTTTTGGGCCCCTGGGGGCCGATTTTGTTCCAGGACCGTTTTTGCAGCATAGTAACAAAATCGGCCGAAAACCAGCCCTGTCAAAGAGCTCGGCGGCACCCCCAGCTCCCTGGGAGGACGGGGGGCGGCCGAGCACTTTGCCAGGGCCGGTTTTAGTTCCCAGTCTGGCCCTGACCATAGGCATTGATTTTGCTTCAGCTACAGCTTATCATACTGTTAAAAGTGATTCAGCTGTTCATTTTATTATCATTTTTGTGAAAGGCTTTGGTGGCTATACTGGCTATGTCTGTATCAAAGTCATTTCCTACGATATAAATGTAAATGGGCTGGCTATTTTTTCCAGCTGCCGGCAAAATAGTCCAATAATCTCTGCTATTTGGCCAGCAGCTGGAAAAATTACACAAACCCATTCAGCCAGCGGCCATCT
Organism: Lissotriton vulgaris; assembly: GCF_964263255.1. NCBI lineage: Eukaryota > Metazoa > Chordata > Amphibia > Caudata > Salamandridae > Lissotriton > Lissotriton vulgaris. The sequence continues at coordinate 642,984,991 of NC_141700.1, read as the reverse complement.
TAATATCTAAAACTTGAATGTTTATCCAGCCGCAGGCTAAATAGCACAGATTATGTACTATTTGACCGGATAAATAGTGTGATGGAGGTCTTTATGTACAAAAACAAACAAGCATTTGCAATGCTATAGGTCTCGCATTTGCAAGAGTTTGAGCTATTGGCATTGAAAATGACTGCCTTTTATTTATTTTAAACCTGCAAGGCGTGCGTAAACAAGCACTTTGTACTTATAGTCCTTGCTTATGAGAAGCAAAGCTGGCAGTCTCTTTTACTGACAGCCTTGCTTCTCGTTAGCAAGGACAGTACGTACAAAGTGCGTTTTTATGCACCGCTCGTAGGTTTTCAAAACAAATGAATAAAAGGCATTGTCATTTACAATGCCAATACCTCCAACTCTCGGAAATGCGAGACCTATTTCATTGCAAATGCTTATTGTAGCTGGCAAGATGCCTCAGTCAGTTAAACGCTTTTTGCTGACATCTAGTGTGAGCTGAAGGTCACACACTGGGAAGGCCTGCTCAGAATTTCATTCTTCTGAGGTTTATAACTGCACCTGGAAACATTCCTGCTCGCTCCTGCTAGCAATGCTATTAGTGAACTAAGAGCAAGTCAGTTGTCATGTTTACCTTATAAGTGGGCTATGTTATGTTAGGCAACCTGGTAAAGTGCACTGTGATCCACTCTATGCTGCTCCACGCTATTGGCGCTGAGGTAATGCAAGCTAATAACTGACGAATGAGAAGAAACTAGGCACTGTTTGGCATAAAGCCAAGTTTTGAAGGCTTCCCTAAAGGAAAACGTATTTTGCAGTTTATGGAAATAAGAGGAAAAATTCCAGACATAAGCAGCTATATCCGAGAATGATCTGCCTCCCAGTCGTCCCCTCTTAAACTTTGGGACAACAACCAGGTGACTGTTGGAGGAGCACAACCTACGGGCAGGAGTATACCGTAAACATTTCTTCTGGAGATAGCAAGTTTCTTTCCCATTGAATGCCTATGTATACAACACAGAAACTGAAAACGAATCTATGTTAGCAATGGCAACCAATGTAAGGAGCCTAGAGCCGCTGAAGCATAAGTATGATAACCGACATCATAGTGTAAGTCTGTCAGCAGCATTTTAAATCGGCTGCAGCCGTTTAAGAAGTTCTGCACATTAACCTAGAAAGAGGGAGTTACAAAAACCCAGACAACTAAGAATTGTCAACTGGATGTAAACGCGCAGAAGCAGCAGCAAGACTATACATTGCAACTGCAAAAGCGAAACAAGTATTTTGAATGAAAAACAAATGGTCCCTGCGCGCACCGCTGTTTAAAACAAGCCCGGCAGTGGAGCGGGCGCGTGCAGTCTGCTCTTTTTGGAAGCACATACTCGTGCTAGTGGCGCGCCCCTGCTCGCTCCCGCAAGGTGGATGCCGTCACAAGCACGTGTATGTGTTTCCAAAAAGAGCAGAGCGACGGTTAAAGTTTCTCCTTTGCAGCGCATGCACGCTGCGTAGGCGAGCCCTAAAAAGGACTCCAAGGTGGTGGGGTGGCGATCTTGTAATAGGGGTGCCGGGAGAGTGTGAAGGATTTGAAAGTAAGTGCATGTCAACTGTACAATATTACATACAAGAGTAAGTGCATTAATTAAGCTAAATGTGGTACACAATTAAAATACCAAATGTACAAAATCAGCTTCTGTTTCAGGAGCTTGAAGCTATGGCACACATTTTGTGCTGAATTCTGGGGGTATATGTCTGTCTTCACATGACTACGGTGAAGTCTGGAAAAAACGAGAATGTTTTAATACATACTACAGAAATGTTTTCTTCACTCATGAGTTACACTGTTAGTTCATGGTCATTCTATGGATGATTTTTTGAGAGTGGTGAAAACATAACATGTCACACATCCCTGTGTGCCTTGTCCTCTATCACTGCATGCAATATTTTTAAGTCACCCCTACAGCAGGCCTGACAGCGGAAGGCAGGGTGCTGAATATTACATATGAGGGCAAACCTGCATGAGCAGATTTCACACTGTGCTGGGCAGCCATATTACTGCCAGTACAAATGACCAGGGAAGCCATTTTAAAACATGTGCTGGACACTGGTGATAGTGAGTTACATGATGGCTTCACTGAAGAAAGGAATGTTTGGTATCAAACATCTCGTATTGGTAAACCCACACTGATTCCAGTGATGGATTTACCAATACATGCACCCAGAGGGCACCTTAGATGGGCCCCCTGAAAACCTACCAGCCTCTGGAATGCTCCCTGATTGGTTTCTGCTAGCCTGCCACCCACAAGACTGTTCAGACCTCCAAGGGTGAGAGCCTTTTACCCTCAGGAGACCGAGAACAAAAGCATGTCTGGGACGAGGGAGTCACACCCCTTCCCACAATATGACCTACTGAATAGCCTTCCTAGGTCAGCCAGCTTCAAAGAGCTGCTGCAGTTGAAATCCAAATGTGGCTTCCCTCACAGTACAGGAAACAAACCCCTCTGTCCAAAGCTCCTTGGCACTTGGACAGACGGGAAAATTAGTACCACCCCCAGGCTAGTATCGGCCCTAAAGTGGGCTAAACTGAGGCGGACAGGATTTTTCAGAAGTAGCCATCTTTATGATCGCCTACTTAGGAATTCTGGGACAGGATTATGCCCACTTCCCACAGGAAGTGGTAATTTAGGGGGCATATTGACCCGAAGGGTCCACCCAACACAGCAAAGCATCACTATACTTGCCCCCCCCCCCCAACCTGTGTTGAAGTGGGCCAATGGTGTAAGCATGGTACCCATGTGACTCCTCGTGAACTCACCGATGTCGCTTGCCCCTCTGGTGGCAGACCCCCTCAACCAGATGGAGAAACCAGACAACCCAAAGACCCTCTGCACCCGGACACCCTGTCCTGAGAAGAAGAGTACCAAATGTGTACCCACGTCCCCCAAAATTGTTGTGACCAGACTGATTCCCATTGGTTTGCATAAGTCACCGGACACTCTTAGCACCGCTGCACCAAACAGCCCTATAGTTGCTGCTGGAGGTGATCTGCTGGTGCTGCCTTGGACCTAGCCCTGTACTCACCTTGGACCCAAGACACTGGTCCCGTAATTCGCGCACAAGAACGTGTAAACCGTATATGATTTTCCTTCCATAGGTTAACATTGCAGAACTCAGAAATCACACTGTGTCAACTTTTTGAACCAAAAAAGTATTTCTCTTTAAAAAAAAACTTACCTGAACGATTTTCTTCTGATGCCTTAACATATATAAAGATACTTGCTAATTTTACTAATTGGTGTGGATCTCCTTCTTTGGTCATGTGTCTCATTTATTGACCATGGTGGGTATTTTCAGATCTCTTGTACTTCTCTGTGTTAAGCAGAAGGCTGCTCGGTCACACTATCCCCTAGCAGAGCACCTTGGGATTGCCATAGCAAGCCCCTGTGCATTTATAAAGGAACCCCTGGACTCTTCACACGATATACCTCATTTTGATACATCATATAAGGAGCCAGCTGCCTACAGTTGGGTATTCCTCACTCCCTACTCCAGTTAATCATTGCATTCTATACGTCAACTTGGTGTCACGTTGTTTTAGGGGGAACCCAAGGCCTCTAGTCTAAGGTTCCTTAGAAAGCAGTCTTAAATCTGGCTGTTTGTTTGTTCCTTTATTGTTTTCATTGTACCTTTACGATTTGCCCTCTGTGTTATTGTGCCAAAAGTGAGTGGTGCCGAGAATAGGGAACCAAGCTATAGCTTGTTTGTTGTAAGTGGATGACTGACTGAGTGACTGTCTTTACTTTTAAAGCGCACTATTGCCGAGGCGTCTTGGCGCTGTGTTAGAACGAGACATCAACTGTACAGACATTCAGATGACTTTAGGGAAAGAGCCAAGTTTTAATTTCCTTGCAGAATGTGTATCTACTGGGCAGACTTCTTATGTGCAGTGGAAGTTTGTTCCAGAGTTTTGACGCCAGGAATGAGAAGCGCTTTCCTCCACAGTGTACTTTCTGTATCTTTGGAACTTGTAGCAGACCCAAAGAGGGAGATCTGAGGATCCGAGCAGGAACATACTTTGAGAAAAGATTCCGCACTTTTTCCGCACCCTCTCCAAACACAGCCTTATGGACTAGACAGAGTCATTTGAATTCTATCCGTCTGCACACTGGAAGCCAATGAAGATTTTTTTATAGCTGCCGATGTGGGATGGTGTTTTGGCAGTCCAAGCAATACTCTGGCCGCAGCATTTTGAATGGCCTGGAGTTTGTTTAATTGGGCTACACCCAGTCCAAGATAGAGAGCGTTACAGTAATCAATTCTGGAGAGTATGGTTGACACGACAACAGTTTTCCTTAAGGCAAATGGTATGAATGAGAGGATCTTTCTCAGCCCTTTAAGGGTAAAGAAACAGGCTGATGTTACTTGATTGATCTGTGCTGCCCAGGAAAGATTTTTTTCCACCATTACTCCCAGATTCCTTGCCTTTACAACTGGTGTCGGAGGTGTTCCGGCCGTGCTCGGCCACCATAACTGATTCCAGATTTGATCTTTTGAGCCAAATTCAATGACCTCTGTCTTGGTTGCTTTTAACTTTAAGAAGTTAGCATTCATCCAGTTCATCACGGATGACATGCATCTACAGAAGTCCAAGGCTCTGGAATCTGCACCCTTGTCTACCGATACTATAAGCTGTGTATCATCAGCATATGATACCAGCTTAAATCCGTATCGCTTTATCAGGCTAGCTAAGGGGGCTACATAAATGTTAAACAACGTTGGTGATAAGGCCGATCCTTGGGGGACTCCTCCCGGCAGGATGAATTCTTCTGATCTGAGCCCATTCCAGTAGACCAGTTGTTTCCTGTCTGCCAGAAAGGATGACAGGAGAGAGAGTGCCGTCCCCTTGACACCTGCCTCTTGCAGCCTTTGTTTCAACACAGTATGGTTTACCGTATGAAATGCTGCTGTTAAGTCAAGTAGGACCATTACAGCACTCCCTCCTTCATCTGTAGCCCTACGGATTTCATCTATTGCTAAAACTAAGGCAGTTTCCGTGGATTGCTTAGGTCGGAATCCATGTTGAGTAATGTCCAATAAATTGTTTTTCTCAAAAAAGGACATGAGTTCAGTGTTTAAAGCCTTTTCCAACACCTTTGCTGTAAAAGGCAGACAGGAGATGGGTCTGTAATTCGACTCATCCTGTGAGTCCAGTTTGGGCTTTTTTAGAAGTGGGCGTATACATGCTTTCTTCCATGTTACAGGGAACACTCCATCCAACAGAATTTTGTTGATTAGAGGAGATAGCACAGAGCTTATTTTATTTATTTTTATTTTGAAAGTTTTATATAGCGCGAACCAGATCTTTGCAGATATCAGAGTGCTTTACAGTGCATACAAAACAAGCCATTAGATATGGCGAAATTGAAGGTAATAAGTGGGGTGGGGAAGGCATAGGAAGGAGCATAGTAAAACAGTTACATCAATAATGCAAGGGGTACAAATAAGTGAAAGCATAGATCGTCAGGTAAATCAACAACACAAGTAAAACAAATAATCGAAGGGATCTAACAGATAATACAGACCGGTGCAGCGACTTTGAAAACCGGCGTCAATAGCTCAGGTGTATTTAGCCATGAGGATAGCTTTTACTTCTTTCTTAAAGAGTGTGATGGATGATATGAGCCTGGTTTCAGGAGGGAGTGAGTTCCAGATCCTGGGTGCCATTCCTGAGAAGGAGCGTTTTTAAGTTTTTTCCTTCTGGAATCTTCGAGGTTTTAGCAGAAGATTGTTTGTGCCTCTAGTGTTTCTAGTGCCGCCAGAGATTGTCAGCTTCTGGGTGAGGTATCCGGGTGAGCTCAGGTGTAGAGCCTTGTGTGTCATGCAGGCGATTTTCAGATGTATTCTGGCTTCAAAAGGCAGCCAGTTCAGGGATTTCAAGTCAGGGGAGATATGCGAGTGTTTTTTTGACCCAGTGATGAGCCTCGCTGCAGCGTTTAGGGAAGCTCTTAGGGGTGCAGTAGAAGTTAGAGGGAGACCGCAGAGAGCGATGCTGTCGTATTTTATTCGGGGAATGACTAGTGCTTGTACTGCAGTTTGGAAGTCTTTGGCAGGGAGGAAGGGTTTAAGTCTCCTCAGGGTATTGATTTGGTAGTTCGCTCCCTTAGTTGCCATGCCGATATGTTTCTGCATGTTGAGATTGGTGTCGAGTGTTATGCCTAAAGATTTTGCTTATGACTTCTGATGCCAGATGTATTATATGAGGTGGGCATGGGTCTAGCGGGGAACCCGATTTTATACTTAATATCAACTCCTCTACCTTCTTTTCTGTTAGTAATGTGAAGGATGACAGGGTTTCATATTCCACTGTAACTTCAGAGTGAACTGCAGTTTGCTTCTCTGTATTGTGTATTGCTTTTTCTAGGTTATCATACACTGACTGAACCTTATTCTGAAAGAAAGTGGCAATTTGGTCTACAAATGATTGTTCCGGTATGAACATGCTATCTCGAGGGCATCTCATCAGGGCATTGACTGTCTGAAATAGTTCTTTGGAGGAATTTGCAGCATTCTGGATTTTGTTTGTATAGTATGTGGCCTTTGCTGATATGATGGCAGCTTTGTATTCCTCCAGGGCTGCACAGTAGTCTCTCTTATGAGTAGGACTATATTGGGATCTCCAAATTCTTTCTTTCTGCCTGCACTTAATCTTGATTAGTTTTAATTCAGGTGAATACTAAGGTGAGGAGGCTTTTTAAATTATAGATTTTTTCGACACTTCTGGTGCTACTTTGTCTGCCGCTATGATTAACCAGCTATGAAAGCTATCGATGGTTTGGTTTAAGTCATGCGATATTACCGGCCTATTTGCAAGGGCTGATGCAATCTGTGCTTCATTCACTGATTTCCAGATTCTATACTTGTTGTCTAGAGTCTGCGGGATATATCTTCTCTTGGCTGATAGATAAGATACATCAAAATATATCGCTGAGTGATCGGTCCATGGTAGGATGCAGATTTTCCTGATGGATATGCCAGAATTATTAGTGCATATCCCATCTAACGTATGCCCTGCTATATGTGTGGGCTCGTCAATAATCTGATAAAAATCCAGACTGGCTAGTTTATCCAGTAGGCAGCTGGTGTCAGGGTTTTTTGTATCTTCCAAATGGAAGTTAAGATCTCCCAATATTGTAAAGTGCGGGGTTTCCAGGCATGATTCCATGAAGGTATATATTGACTTTAGAAATCCCACTTTAGATCCCGGGGGTCTGTAGGTTAGGAGGCCAGGGAATATTTCTTCCCTGATCAATTTTACAGAGAAGGATATAGCCTCGGCATCTGTTATGATCTCAACCCTGGTTTTGACCTCAAAAGTATCCCGATATATTATGGCTATTCCTCCACCTTTAGATCCTACTCGACATTGTCATTGACATTGTCATTTTAGATTTAACACCAAAGGGTCTACAAAAACACTTTAATGCTCTTCAGCAATATGTAGAAAAGCATATTTTAAAGATTAACATGAAAAAAAGTAAAATATTGACCTTTAGGGGGGAAAAGTTGCAGACGGAAATGAAACTTTAAATAGCATGTAGGTAACGAGAAGTTAGAGGTCGTAATAACGTACCCTTATTAGGGTAAAATCTTCTCTTACAATCTGAACGAGAAAGAAAAAATATCTAGTAAAGCACTGTCACACATTAATAGACAGAATGTTTTATATAACTTTTTGAAGCAGACATTTTGTTCATCTCTATTACTGTATCAGTTGATAATACCCCTCGTCTTTTGTATGCAACTGTAAACATTGATCGGCTGAGATGGTTATTTATGAATGTCATTGAGTGGCACATTTTACACAAAATATGTAATTTGAATATTCTGCTGCTGCCCAGGGTATCAGGTTAGAGCTTGGATTGAATAGCGCTTTTGAGCTAGGCTTGTTTCAGTTTTACGTTAGGGTACTCAATAGCAAAGAGAACCCTTTAAGGAAACTAATGTATTTAGAAAGTTTTGAAAAAAGATAGCGGATATCTTTTATAGAACTTTCATTTACAATCTGAATTAATTTTAAAACATGAACAAAATGTCTTCAAAACTATGTTAATGTCGCAATTGAATGTCTGCAGAAACAGACCTCTTTTAACATCAGTGTTGGGTTAAATGACGATTTCAGCTTGAAAAAGGGCAAATATAAATTAATGTTATCCTCCTGTATGATGAAAAAAACCTCAGCCATATTTAACGTGGAACTTAGATCATGGAATTCATTGTTTGTTTCTTTACTAAGAATTAGTATTTTATCCTTGAAGAATGTAACAGGTGTAAGGCAAAAACAATCTTTTAAGAATAGGATATGTGAATTATGTAAAAATGGAGTACAAGTTCTAGATTACATAATCTTTGTATATCCCACACTGCACTTAATGCATCATTCATATCTGAAGAGTCCTTTAATAGCATTTAATGTTTGTTCTGTTGAAAAAGCTTGCCATCTTTTACTATTACTAGAAAATAAAATTATATTTTTTAACACATTTATATTTTTGAAAGCTTTTGATATGTGTATTAATATGAAATAACTTGGAGATCTAAATCTTAATAAATTGAAATTAAATTGGAAATCCAAACTTAATAATAATGAATTGAACAGACTTGCATAAGGGGCCATCTGCAATTGGTTCTATTTGAAACAGATCACACAGATCCTATATAGATAAGGTTATCAGATGGCACCATATCACTGGGATACAATGTTTTCAATTCTAGCCTTAGATTTACAAATAATTGTTTTCATGCGTTTTATTCAGATTTCCTTAATTCTGCTACACCAGAATTACAAATTCCAGATTACACTGATTTTATACATGGAAACTCAGACAGGAAAATCAGTCTTTATAGCCTAGAGCATTTTTGGAATCCTTTATCTGGCCCTGGTGTGTTAACATGACTTTGTGTATTAAAGCAAGTGCATAGCGCTACAAACGTAACAGCTTCACTTAATCTTTCAAAGGTCCTAAGCATCTCCATCATTAGCGGCCTCTTCCGGTAGACCTAGAGGAGCAGATGCATTTGTAGAGTAAGTGACCGCTCTATAATGGGCCTCACAAGTTGCTGTGTCTTGGCCCTTAGTACAATGGAGGTGCATGCTGGACAATTACTGCAAAATTTACTTAGAAACATTCAAACATTCTCTTTGATTGCTATTGAGACGTTTAGATTGTACTGTTCAGGTACAAATTGCATTGTAGCCAGTGTTAGCCCTTATTTGCATAAGGACATGTGAGATAATTGTGTTCACTCCTTGTTTGCAGTTCTACCTGGTGGTAAGTGCATATTAAAATCTGTGCTAAGCATAATAATACATAATTTCAGTTCTTTAGGCAGTAGGCAGGCAAATAATGGATTTTCACCACTATTTGCTCGGCCACCGGCTAAGTCGTGCAAAATGCCTGCTATTAACCAGTGACCAAGTAAAAAGTAAATTTCTTTGCTATTTGCATGGCTGCTCTCCAGTAGGTTATAATGTCTGCTACTTAGCCAGCGATCGGGTAAACAGTGATATTTCCGTGTTGTTTGAAAGGTCACTGACTAAATGGTACATCCTTTCTGCTATTTAGCCAGCAGCAAAGTAAATCATTGTAGATAATGTATGCTAATCTGCCACCAGCTGGATGAAGTTTTTAGGCAGTTTGTACGGCCGCTGGACATAATGTTTCCTATTTAGCCGGTTAACATGTGAATAGTAAACTTTCTTCGATACTTACTCGACCGCCGGCCAAACAGTCCGTTATGTCTGCTATTTAACCACAGTACAGGTAAATAGTAATGTTTCTTTGCTATATGCATGGCAGCCAGCCAAATATCGAATAATGGCTGCTCTTTAGAGGGTGGTGGGGTAAATAATGACCTTTCCTTGCTATTTGTTCATCCACCAGGTAAACAGTGCATAATCTTTATTATTTATCCAGCGTCTGGTGAAATAGTGACTTTTTCTGCTACTTAAAGGCTGCTGACCAAATAGTTAATCTTTACTATTTATCTAGTGGCTGCGTGAATAGCAGAGAATAGTCACTATTTACCTGGTGGCCAGTTAAATAAAAGCCACCTAAGTATGTAGTAACCAGAAACATTCATAACCCCTTAATTTCATCTCAAAATGGCATTCAAATGGCCCCAAGAACTTATCTATGCACCTGCCTTGAAGCCATGCTGTGTTGAGAGTCGACAACGGTCTTCTCTGCCCCAGACTCCTCGTGAATGCAAACAGGTGACTCTGCTTCTGAGCTGGGGCTTACTCCTTCCTCAGGTGGCAAGTATAGGTCTTCCAAGGCACCTCGGTTAACATCACCTCCCTGGAATGAAACAACAAGTTATTGTTAATGTCTTAAACTATATTCAGATGTAAATCAAGAGTATAACTAAAACTCTGAGTGATTTTATTATGCAGAGGTATGGTCACTTAATCTACTATAAAACTCATGTATTGCTCAATGCTTTTCATGCATGATTTAAATTTTCTTTATGCTTACAATGACTGCATAATTGTCTTCTGAGGAGACTTGGTTAGAACATCAAATGCCTCACATGAACTTTGAAACTAAATGGGTGCCATGGCAAAATGTGCTGCGCTAGCAACGTTCAACCAGTATTTTGAAAATAGAATAGGCAACACATTTTAGTGGGTATCTCACAAGCATTGATACTTAAGGGGACAGTATGTGTTATATTTCCATTCAGAACGCTGTCACGCACAATACATGTAAGATCCATAATTCTTGGTATGCAATTTCCCCAAACTATAGATAGAACTAGGTGACCCTGTCTTAGGGAGGCCATTGTGTTGTGCCCCTGAACGACTACAGAATGCCAGATGTAATGAAAATGAAGTCAGATGAGGAAGAACATAAAAAAACAGGGCCTCTCTGCTATATTTTTATGTGCAGAGTCTCTGCACATAAAAATATACTTGCAGTTGGTAAATCCCCCCAAAAAAAGTAAACTTACACAAAAGTTATGTTGCAGAGCGCGATGGAGCCATCCAGCACCCGGTTCCGAATCTTCGTAGGGGTCGGTCTTGCAGAGAAACCGCATGCTGGATGGCTCCATCTCGCTCTGCAACATAACTTGTTACATCCAGTGACACCTATCATAGTGTCCACCCGGAAAATTATGTATTACTGATTCAGACCTGACCATTATACGCATTAGAGTAAGATTCATCTGAAAGCAAATTTTTGCGTCAGCACCGTGTTCATGTTCAATGTATACTGGCATCCATCTTTAAATAGAAAGCGTGTGGACCTCTTCACTTTTAGACAGCGTTAATTCGACACCCGAAAATCAGGCTCGCCCTCCGTGTGACATCACACTGAAGTCCCGTTGACATTCAAAATACTATTTTGCCCTGAGGAAGCCCAATCTGGGCGAAACGCGTTGGCTGTCATCTCTGTCAAGATTGTGTTTGAAGACTGCAATAAAAAATTCTTTGAAGAATAATCTGAAGGACCGCTACTCTTTTTTGTGAACATATATGAATACCCCTTGGAAAACCGCTTGATTTATGTACTGTACTGTATATTGTTGCCTCTCAGCTCTCTATTTTAACTTTTGCAGCCTAGCCTTTATGAATTGGCCCACGCTCTGGAAAGGTTTCTGCACACAGTGATATGAATTTCTTAAAATCAAGGTAACTGCTGAATATTTGGGGGAACACAAAACAGTTTGCTACAAATGGTTATTAGAATGGCATACTAAACTGGTCAAACATCACAAAGGTGAAGTGATGCACAATTCTCAAAGCTCTTGCTTGGAAGTATGTTCCTAATAAGGCACAGCTAATTGATGCCCACACAATGATTCAACATAGTTCACAAAAAGTCAGAAACAACTGGGGCACATTTACTGAACAACGCACATACCTTGGACACGTTTTTGGTGAGGACGTATCTTTCCACCCAGAGCACTGTGGACATGTTGACATAGTGTTTTGTGAGGGATCCAAGCCACTGTGTGAGTCCATCCAACATAGTCAGGAATAAGACCCACAGGAACTTGAGGATGTCAATAATGCGCTGCACAAAATTACTTCCTTATAAAGAACACAGAAAAAGAGTACATTCAGAAACATTGAACACCAACCTTACTGGTTGAGACCGAACCACCATGAAATCAACATAAGACAGGAAATGGAAAACCTATCCGTGACAAATGTTTTTGGTTGGGATAGAATAACTGGGCACCCAGGAGGGAGCAGAAGTACAGCCCCAATTAAAGACTTTAAGCATGTTTTTAGTAAGAATGGAACAGCCATGCACTCAACAAGAGAGCAAATAGAGAACTAACTATAAAATAGATGAACACCATCTTTTTTGGTTGAGAAAGAAACATCAGGCCCTCAATAGGTTAAGGAAACTGAGAACTCATTCACAGACGCTGAACATTGTAGTTCTTGTATGGGGTAGAAAAACCAGGCACTCAATAGGAAGGGTGATGACAAATCTGAATGTTACTCGAGGTTGTGCCTAAAGATTTCCACACTTATCTGCTATCCTTTAAATTAAATTCCATACACTGGAACAAACTTTCTTTTGAATTCAGTCTCCCACACTGCATTCCTAGACATAAATTACAAAACTCATTTGCCTGGCTTTACGTATAGGAAATGTGAATATTTGTAGTCTATTTAGCAATACTAGCAGTATACATAAAAAGGAAAATGTGATCCACATACTAGTTACGCATGTGTAAATGTACGTGTAGAGGTAATGCCCCAATATTTCAATAACTGCTGGAAAGTCATTGGCCTAACAATGAAACGTTGAATGGAACAGCAGGCAACGATTGTAGGCATATTAAGTTGACCAAATTAATGTTCTCTAGACACAGAGACCTCATATGGTTCCAAGTTCTAGCCATGCTTGCTCAGTGCCTTGTGTTTGTTCCTGTGTTTTGCTCTGTATTTTGCCATGTGTTTCTGCTTCTGTTTGCCTAGCATTATTTCAGTGTTTTTGCTCCACTATTTTCATTTAGGATGTTCCCCATGCGTTCACTGAACCTACAAGTGAAAATATTTTCTAATATTAACAACAAGATGCAGCATCACGGGCTAGGGAATGTAATTCTTTTTAATTGAAAACTAGCAGTCAATCACTATTGATGATCTAATTGATAGTATACAGAGACAATTGCTGCCTTTAAGGCCCTATTAAGCATGACAGGCAGCAGTAGAAGGAATGATTATCTCTCTACTCTTCTGCTTCTGACTCCACCATTCTTAATTTTTATACTCTCAGCACATAAAAAAGTACCTTATGCTATGCTGCTTTTTCATAGATCACAAGTCAAAAAGTCCTTTCGCACTCATGGATCATATTAATTCCTTTTGTGAGGCAGCAGCATGTTCTAGTTAAGGATATCAAGAAGATATCTTTCACCCCTGATGTTATTTAAAGATCAAACCAGCTGCTAATGAAAAGGTGAGCAAAAGGCTATTGTCTGAACAGTTTCCCCAGTGCTACGTCAAATACACAAAGAATGTCCCTGGTCGTAATACATGTTTTAAGCTACAACAAGGGACAAAGATATGAACAATTTCAGATTCCAACATTTACAGTACCATCCATGTTTAATAAATAAACCATCATGCCAAGGCAAGAAGCAAGGGTGCCTTTATAGATAGAAAATATCCCCTTAGAGGTATTGGTAAACATACATATAAGTGCAGCAGACCACAAAGTGTGGTTTATATACCAATGCACCTCCGTACACCGTATCTAGAACTAAGCTACTCCTACCATCACACTTTTTAGATCTGCAAGAGCATACATTTCCACGCCTTCGTTAAAAAGATTCTTAAAACTTGAGAAGGCATTGTAACTGTACGGTAAATGCTGATCTTGGGAAAAGCAGTTGCAATCACTGCACACTGCTCCAAGAACACACTGAGGACTCCAGAACAAATAAAGCATTTCTAGAGACCTCAATTGAGCACAAAGCCTTCCCTGGAATGTGTCCATCCCGTAAGCAGCCAGTTCAATAACACAACCCAGTAACTCCTCCGAATTTAAGAATGCCATCTTCTGATCATGTCAACTGCACATGTGAAAATGATGGAGAATACCTTGGCTTTTGGTGGTCCATATCTAGCATGTCATCCAAGAATCCTTAAGCTTAACCAAAACCCACTTCTTCTTTAGTAGAACTGTCAAAAGTTACTTTTTTGCTTTACCACATAGTAAAATCATCTCAAGACATGACCGATAACTCGCGGCTTAAGTCAGTTTAGTTTGTAGTCTAAGCTCTGTACATAAGCAGTTCAATTCAATTCAATTCTCAGCAAAGTATAATTGCAAGAAAACACAGGAATAAGTTTGCTCTTTGCAAAATGCTATTTTACCTGGAGAGCACAAATTCTTTGCACCATTTCTAAATGTCAGACCGCATCCACATGATGTGCATTTTTTTTTTAGATGTACATTTCTATCTTACCTAATGTTCTCTCCTCATCCGCCTGGCCTTCAATCTCTTCAGATGTTTCAAACTCGGGTGATTCAATGTTTTCTGGAACGCCTGAAAAATCATCACAAGTGCACAAACATCAAGGAAATGCTTTTTTGTAAACAAAGACCATTGCTGACCATAATGAATATTCATATTAACCTTACTCATTATGATGTTATAATGCAAAATTATTGAACTGCTATGAAAATCCGCTACTTGAGATTAATGTCCCAGCACCTTATTGGGCTTGAACTAGACAAGCAAGATTTGGATTGCAGCACTGGAAATCGTTAAGTGTTTTTTGAAAGGTATCTTACCATATTTGTCTCATACTGAGGTTCTTCATATGCAGAATGGTGCTCACAGTTTTTCTCAACCACACTATCGGATGTCATGAATTTGTTGTGACCTAAGACCAAAGTCTTGATACTGTGGAACTCAAGGGAAAACATCAGCTGAAGACTGGAGTTTAGATTTGAAATCAGAAATAGATGTAATTTTGTAAGGTGTATTAATCACTTAGTCATTAATCTTGTGAGTATAATGTTATTATGCTTTATTGTGTTGACACTCATTTTGGATTATTAAAATTATTTTAAACTAGTGTTAATATCCTTTTTTCTCTTGTGCTTCTTTTAATTTATAATAGCCATAATTGTTTTCATTTATGTGGAGACATCCTTTTAACTCGACTTTTTTTTATCTATAATTGTTTTGTTACAATAATGATTATTTTTTAAGTGGCTTAGTACACTCCATGTCACACTTCTCTTCACCCTGTCTTTGCAATATTGCACTCTTTCCCTTCATTTTTAATGTCTCCTTCAACCTATCACTTATACTGGACTGCCTACCCTTCCAGTATCTTGAGTTTTTTCCTGATTTTCCTATTTTAATTTTCTAATTTAATCACAACACTAATATCACTATAAAACTAAGAAGTTTGATAAGGAAGAAGAAACAGCAACGAGAAGTGCGGGGAGGCAAGATGGCCGCTGACTGATTGCAGCTAGTAGTCGCAGTTCTCCCTCCCTCCTCCCAAGTTCTGATGTCGGAATGCTGGAGACTCCTTACATCGCAAGTCACCGTGTAGTAGCATGGATTCGTGATTTAACGCTGTTCCGACGAGTGCTGTGTATTACGGCAACTGTAGCGAAGCGGCTTGGTCAGTTTCCCCAGAGGTGATGGCGGCTTAGAGGCAAAGAAGGCATGGCACCTAGGGGGCCCAAGCAGCAGCTGAAAGATGCTAATATACAAAAGGGCCAACAAGATGATGTCCGCGGCAAAGAGACTCTAAAGGACCCAGTGACTCTAGTCCACAGTCGGCGCAGCTCAACCTAGTCACGGAGAGGCAGGGCCAAAAAACCTGACGACCTACGAGGCAATGGCGGCAGTGGGCCCGTCGGAGCTAGCGGGGGAAAAGACCCAATCGGAGTTATCCGTAAGGCGGCGATGGTGAAAGGGGGCACAGATGGGAGTAAATCTAGACCCCAAAGAGCCTGCATTAAGGCAACCTACCTTACAAGAATCTTTTCAGACGAAGGTGACGGAGATTGCTGGAACTGGCTCTGGTGTTGCGCTGGAGGAGGACGCTGGAAGAGCGATTGCTGGGCAACAAGCGGAAGCGGAAGCAGAGCCACAGGCGATTACCGGTGCGATGCAAGGGAAGCCGAGTGATGTCTCTACCTCCTCCTCTGCAATAGCTGAGGCTCAAGACTCACAAAACTCACACAACATGGGAAAAAGCAAGTCTACCAGTGGGAGTGCGATCTTGGATGAAAGTGGACTGGAAGATTGCAATAATGTTAAATTTGGCCAAGACGCTGGCTCTAATGGGGGGGCTGCCGGGGGGGGGGGGCAGAAACCTTGCCAAGTAATGGAATTAATGTACCTGGAGAAGTTCCCCCTGGGGCTTCTTCTGCTGTGTTGGGTGAGGTGGAGGCTGAGGGACACACTTATGCACTAATCTTGGACAGGGGGATCCCTGGCACCTCGGATGGGGAAGGTTTTTTTTCCCTCAACATCGAAACTGACTCCCAGATATCAAGTGACTGTTGTTTCATTAGCAGTTCTGACTTGGATTTGGCAGTAAGCTCATCATTTTCAGCAGGCACCTGCGACCCATAGGGGCCCTCAGCAGAAAAGAAGGACAAAATCGAAGTCAAAACCCCCTCTTAGTCCTCTAGAAGCTGGGACAAACAGGAAACTCTGTTGAGACTACTCTGCAACCTCGCATTTGTATCAAGAGGGCATGACAGCTGACTTACAGCTGACTCAGGATAGTATGGGCACCCAGCCTCAAGCCACCTCACTTGATCTTTTGTACACCACCCTGAAGCAGATGCAGGGTGAAGCCAGAGTAGAAAGCTGGAGAGCCAAACAGGCGGCAAAAGAAATTCAGAACTCCATGGGGAAAATGAACAAATTATATGATGAGATGGCAGGAAGGGTTGGCCATGTAGAAGAAAGAACGGGGAGGCTGGAAGATGACGTCTCTAGATGACAATCATTCAAAGAGGCGCAGGAGAAGATAGCGGACGACGTCCAATGGAAATTGGAGAACTTTGAGATCCGCCAGAGATGCAACAAAATAAGACTCTTAGAAGTTGCGGAAGGGGTTGAAGGGCAGAATGCTAGGTCATTTGTTATCAACTTGTTTAAGGGGGCCTTCCCAGAATTGACATCTTGGGGGTGGGAAAGTCTCAGAAAAAAACCTACGGGGCATCTCAGGATGCAAAACCTCAGGCAATTCTTGTTTATGTCGGCAATTTTCTGTTAAGACAGGAGATTATGGAGAAGGCCAAACCAGAGGCTAGGTGTACATTTGATAGTGTTACTTTCTTTGCTCACCCGGATTTCTGCCACGCCACGGTAGAAAGAAGGTGGAAGCTTAGATAGCTGATTGCACCCCTTCAGAGCCTAGGGCATGAGGCCTACCTATTGTATCGGCAAGTCTTAAGATAATTGCTAGGGGGCATGTCCGAATGTTTTTTCCAGAGATTAAGGCCCAGCAGTATCTCACAGAACTAAAGGAGGAGAAGGGAGGTTAGGGGGGGATTGTTTGCTGATTCTTGTGAAGCCTTTTATGGCCTGCTTTTCTTTTCTTCTTTCTTTTACTGGAGATGTGTTTTTGACAGAGGGGGTTTCCCCAAAGGTGAGGGTTGGTATTAAGCGACACAAAGGGTGGAAGCTTGGGGAGGAGGGGGGGGATGCGACTGCTGCAGTCTGAGCCGTCACATATAGGTCATGAGTGACCTATTTGCCTGTATGGGGGTGGGGGGAGATTGGGGGCTAGTTTTAAATGGGGGGGGGAGGTGGTGGGGTTAAGGGGGGGGGGGGGGTTTCCACACGGTGTAGCACAGTATCAATCTTGAAACGGTTAAGCAGTCATATGAGGTGCATTAGCAAAGGAATGAAGCACTTTGTGCAGGAAAGGAGGAAACTACGCAATAATGCATTGGCTATTTGGATAGGACAGGTATACGATGTATTTTAATTAGTATAGGAATTGCTTCTCTTAACGTGTGTGGATTAAATAATCATATGAAAAGACAGCGTGTTGCGGCTGCCTTGAGGCTAATGCGGTTGGATTTTGTCTGTCTTCAGGAGACACATGTAGAAGGGACAAGGGCCTATTTAATGGAGCCTTTGGATTTTTTTCTATTGGCGTACTCAAAACAGGGGACCAAGACTAGAAGGGTGGCCATTTTGTCTAAAAGAAGGGATGTTAAGGTTAATAAAAAGAAGGAAGATCAATGGGGTAGATGGGTCTTGTTGGAATGTGTAATAAACAATCAAGTAGTCACTATAGGTTCAGTATATGGATCTACCGAGGATGACCCAGATGTCTTTGAATTTCTAGACACAGAGTTGGCTTCGTGGGCTTAGCCGATCATCCTGTGTGGGGATTTTAATATAAATGGGGAGGGGGTTTGGGTACCGAGCACGGACAGCTCTATGGAGGTCGTAAGAAGAAAGTATGCTGGGTAATTTGCAATTTGGCATGACATAATGCTCTATCCGACGTATGGGTACGGCTGAACCCATTAGACGACGGAATCACCTTCTATTCTGCTCCACACAAGGTCTGTGTCAGACTTGATTACTTTTTTATATCCAATTGTTCGTTGTCCAAAAGTCAGTTAGAGAAGTTTCCCCATCTGACTTCTGATCACAACCCACTTGTTCTAACACTTAAATTGGCAGGAGGGAATGGATGGGCACATACATGGACATTCGAAAGGAAGCTGCTTAAAGACGATGATTATATTAAACATATGAATAATTGGATAGCTACTTTTTGGCAAATTAATCGGGGGAGTACGGCCACAGGAGTTAGCTGGGACGTTTTTAAAGCTGGGATCCGTGGTGAGACATTAAGTTACAGCATGTATAAACAAAGGCAGGAGGGAAGTAGAGTTAGTAAGCTGGTTAGAGCAGAGGCAGAGGGTGAATTGTGCCTCGCAGTTCGGACT
Organism: Lissotriton vulgaris; assembly: GCF_964263255.1. Lineage (NCBI taxonomy): Eukaryota > Metazoa > Chordata > Amphibia > Caudata > Salamandridae > Lissotriton > Lissotriton vulgaris. The sequence goes on along the minus strand of NC_141700.1, from coordinate 642,966,023 downwards.
GGTGCTCCCCTAGATACAGTACTGTTAAAATTAACGCATATTAAAGCAGAGATAAATGAGGGTTTCGCGACTAAGGCGGCTGCAATCTATTTGACAAATAAGGAACAATGCCCCGAATTGAGCGAGCGAGTGGGACACACCCTTGCGGTTCGCACAAGACAGAGGTTGGCTTCGGGACAAATTAAGGAAATATTAGATGGTAAAGGGGGTACAGCCGTTGATGTTGAGGAAGTTAGGGAGGTTTTTAGACCGTTCTATACTAAGCTCTATAGCGATGACCAGACGGGAGACCCTTCAGATATTCAACGGTATTTGGGGGATGTTATTGTACCTCTACTCAATGAGGAAGATAGGGAGGCGCTTGATGCTCCATTGAATCTTGAAGAAATTATGATGGCACTTAATAGTCTCCCTTCAGGTAAAGCTGTTGGGCCAGACCAAATTCCTATGGAATTTTATATAACATTCCAAACTGCAATACGCTTGGATCTGGTTGATACAATCTTACAGGCCCAGGTAGGAAATTCTGTGCCAGGGTCGTGGGCAGGCGCCGATATTGTTGTGATTCCCAAAAAAGGAAAACCACTCTTGGAGCCAGGGTCATATAGGCCTATTACTTTAATGAACACAGACGCTAAGATTTATTCGAAGTCACTGGCTCTGAGGCTGTGCAAGAGAATAGAGCTACTAGTTTGTTTTACACAACATGGTTTTATTCCAGGAAGGGGAACTGCTCACCACGTTCGCAAGGTCATTACTTTATTTGATACCACGGAAGTCTCAGGAGACCCTATGGTGGTTATGTTTTTGGATGCAGAAAAAGCATTCGACCGGGTCTCCTGGGACTTCTTGTGGGTAGCTTTAACGTGGTATGGTATTGGTGAAGGGTTCATCAAGGCGATTCAGGCGCTCTATCAGTCCCCTACAGCTCGGCTCATAATTAATGGAGGGTATACCTCTGCCGTGTTCATTAATCGGGGCACCCGTCAAGGGTGTCCTTGTTCGCCTTTATAATTTGCGGTACATATGGACCCCTTGATTCGTAAATTGGAATTAAATGACAAGATTTTTCCAATTAGCATCCAGGGCCAAGTTTTTAAAACTTTGGCATATGCGGATGATCTGGCGATAGTGACTCCGTCCCCGGCTAGCGCCATTCAGGAAGCAGAAAGAGAGCTGCTCTTTTTGGTCGAATTTCGGGCTTTGCGTTAAACGGCCCCAAGACACAGATTATTAAGAATAGTCAGGCGATCTGTAAGAATGTTTGGGTAGTCAGTGCGGCGGTCTATCTGAGGATCAATATTTCAGCAGACCTAGATAAGGCTGTAGATCAAAATATTGGACCTATAGTGGCTAAAAGCAAGAAAGATCTGGATCGAATACACAATCTTCATCTTTCTTTGGTAGGGTGCACTAATGTGGTGAAGATGATTATCTTGCCCAAATTCCTTTATTTATTTAGGACAATCCCACTGATTTTTTAAGCTAAATGGTTTGTTGCAATTGAACATCTTATTAACAGATTTATTTGGGCACAATGGAAGACCAGGAGGGCCCTTCGCTTTTTGATTCTCCGCAGAGATAGGGGAGGATGGGCAGTCTCCGACTTTAAGTTGTATTATTGGGCTGCGGCCATTCAGTATATGTGTGGACTGATGGGGGGAGATACGTCAGAATCACAGATTAAGACAGTATCAACAGATATTTATGCAATACTTATAGGGGATACTGCGGAGAACTGTTTGTTGAAATATACAGACCCCAGTTATTTTAAAAGAACCAGGTTTAAAACACTTATGGCAGCTTATAAAATCTGGGCACCACTCTGTAAAAAATTGGGGCTGGGTCGGTTTAACACCTATACTCGAATTGAAAGGAATGTTTCTCTTCCAAGAGAAATATTCGCAGATTCGGTTATGGTCGATTGGGGGCGGCGAGGGGTCAGGAAACTGGGGGGTTTGATGGGGGTTAAATGGCATCTTGCAGTTTGCCGAGATTCAGGGGAAGTACGGTATTGCAACCAATAATTTTTTTACGTTTTTGCAAGTTTGGAGTTATCTAATAAATAAGCAGTGGGGCTCTGCTGGGTTCTGTAAAAATGGGATTTTGGATGCAATTGAGGGGGGGGCAGAATGTTCTATTAGGAGGTTTTACGTAGAGCTGTCTGCACTTAAAAAGGTTAATCTGGAAAAATACGGAAGGAAATGGGCAGACAAGCTCCAGGTGGATCAGGAATGTTTTCAGGTCTCTCTCGAGATGGGGCGAACTTTACTTTGTTCAGCAGCACTGCAGGCCCAACACTACAAAACGGTACATTCTTTGTACCATACACCTGCTAGGATTGCGCAGTGGGAGGAAACGATCGGAATTTTCTGCCCCAGGTGTGATAGCGCAGAGGCTAATATTATTCATGTGTTTGTATCATGTCCTCAGCTTTGCTCGCTGCATAGGGCAATTGAATCCTTTTTGGACCAAACTTTAGGAATTAAAATTAGCCTCACGCCAGCATGGATTATCCTTGGGGTAGGGGGGGACGAGGAGCAGTGCGGCTCGCAATACTCTCTATTCATGGCTATGTCAGTTTTAAGACTCTGTGTGGCAACTGCAATTTTGGACAAGGAAGCCCCAAGTTTTCACCTTTGGTTGAGTAGGTTATTGGCAGTATATAATTTAGAAAAAGGGATGTATGATAGGAAGGGGAAAAAAGCTAAAATTCTCGGAAAACATATATGGGAACCTATTATGAGGTGGAAGGAGAATGTTTAAAAACAAATCTGATGTTGCTCTTTTCGATCTCTGTTTCTTTTGAATTTATACTTGTGTTTTTTGTTTTTGTTTTTTCTCTTTGTGGTTATTAAGGACTGCTTTTATTTCTTTTCTTCTTTTTCTTTCTTTTGTTTTGCATCTCAAACAAAGTGACTGTGCTATATGTAAAATGCTTTGATTTCTTGGAAATGGAAAAACTTTAACAAATACATTTTTTTTAAAAAGGAAGAAGAAACAGCTCATATCAGAGGATAATAATACTTTATGTAATGAGTTACACAAATGAGATTTCGTACTTCCATTTTCTGTATACACTTAGTCAAACTGAGCTTTTTTTTCTTGGTTTGCTTTTCCAATCTTTTTGGTGCGATTTTATAGAGTATTTTCTTAGTGGTGTGTTCCAGGAATTAGAAAAATATGGGTACTTCTTGAAATAGGTTCTGCTTTCTGTTTAAAGTCTTGGTTACGCTGAGTTTATTAATTGTGTACCAAAATGTTTTACTGTTTGATTTCAATACAAATGTTAGGTACAAGCTTGGGACTTGCTTAATGGAATTTACTTTATGCAGAGAGGTATAAAACAACATAGTGTAGCAACGGCTTTGACAAGGATGTAGAAGTAGATTTTGATGCACAGCCGCTTTGATTCATGTGGTTAAGGTAAAGAAAAACACTGAAAACTATCTGAGAAAATGTATTTCCCAATAATAAAGCAGCATTGGCTGGGTGCAGTGGGGGTCTGTGCACCATTGGCATGGATAAACAACATAATACTTCGTATGCTCTGTTATTCTGGAGTGTTGAGCCGACCTCTCTGATAAAGGTACCCCAGGCTGCTTTCTGTAGTGGAGCTGTGATACACCATTTCAGAGCAGGATTGGTCCTAACAGGCATGTATTAATAATTTTAAAAAGGAGAATTGGCTGTAAAGATAAATTACCTCATTTGAGTAGTGAAAGAGAGGGTTGGTGGGAGGGCGAGTAAGTAAAAGATTGAACATGATAGATGCACCCATCACTTGACACATTGAATGGAAAGGCCAATATTCAGTAAAGTGCTGAGAAAGACCTATTAGTACAGGTTAGTCTCAGTTAATTTTCAGTCGGTTCTGCTCCAAAATCAGAAAATCACTGCTCAAAGCCAAGCGGGCACCTCATGTATTAGTAGGCTCCCAGAAAAAAAGGTACTGTCTGTGGTAAAGCCCAGCATCCAGGCGGCTGATGTGATACTGAGAACAGTGGAGCATAACGACCAGGAAAGAAGATGTGCCTATTCTTTTATTAAGAAAGTGCGGTGCTCAGAATGGAATATCCTTCCTTTAGGGTAGTTGTGGCGATGAGAATGGTACATTCTATCCTTGGGAGGCGAAGTACTGCAAGTGGTACAATCCTTTCAGCCTGGATTGCTTGTACCTTTAGCATCTGACAATGGCACAGATGTCTTTAGAAATGTATTTCTGGTCAGAATACAGTAGATGTCTATTAGACATGAAGCAAGGAAAAAGGCAATGACCATTCTCCAGGACAGATGTGATGCTGAGATTGATCCAGCACATACGTTGAACCAAGTCAAAAGTGAGGGGCATAAGAATGAGACAGTGTGTTTGTGAACAGGCTACAAACTCAGAAACAGAATCCATTCCCACCTGTCTGTTGCAGCTTCTTCTGCCTCTCGGCCCTTCGCAGTTCCCGGTGGCGCTTGCGGCGTTCCTGTAGTGCTGATTTTGCATTTGTCACCCATGCCTGATATGCCAACTGAATCCAAAAGAGAACAAAAAGTAGGTCATTGTCACAGACAGTGGAACCAGCAGAGAACATTTAATTATTTTTAAAATCTCATTGCTACAAATTTTAATAGATTTTTGTACAGCATGTCCCTTGAGGTCCAGCAAATGAGATGTACTATGAACTTCAAAATACAGATGGCGTGATGGATGGAAGTCAAGTGCATGAGAGATGTATTGATGTGAGAGGGTCACTGGCGATTAACATCACGTAATGAAGAGCAGGTTCTTGGGTGGAGTTGGGGAGAAGGAGAATAGATGTTGATGGGTGGCTTCACATAAGCCAAGGGGTTCGTGATTGAATGTGAAAAATGCCATATGCAGGCTAATAGAGTGAACATGTCAGCCTCTAATGAACAGAGGTTACAGTGACAAAAGGAGAAGATTGGATACTGGAGTAGGGTGGAACAGTACCTAAGCAAAGCTTTACACAACAAGTCTGGAAATGGGGAAAAAGTGTAGTATTTCCCTGATGCGTGGAAAAGCACTGAGAGACAGAATTATCAACACATTTAGCCAACACTTTTGGGAACTAGAGAGGCGAATGGAGAGCTTCTTTGGGAGCAAATTATATAAGTTGGAAAAGAATTGGAACTTTCAGGGCCAGTACTACATGAAAGACACTGTAGGCAGCTACCTTATGGCACTACCAAAAGAGGGTGCAAGATTACCTTTCATAGATATATATATATATATATATATATATATATATAGACAGAGACATGGCGATAGTCTCACATGCGCCATTTAGAGGTTAGCAGAGCCACAGAATGTGTCCAAATTCCACTCACTCTGCCACTGAAAGACTCATTTCACAATATTTATAGAGAAAATAATGAGCCTAACCTGACCCATTGGTTACAAACAAGGGAATCCATAGAGATATCAGTAGACATTTTGTTAAGCTGGGGAATGGGCTGAGAAAAGGGGGTGAAGATGCATAAGGGAGAAGCAGCATGACCTATTTCAGGCTTTGCATGCTGAGTCATGACCATTCCCCAAACTCAATAACGGTAATATATAGCATATCTACACACATTTGCATCTGTACTATAGATTACACAGCCGTTGATAGTGACTATGTTGTTATGGTCCAGGACAATTGTTGTATTGCCTGTGACTATAACATTAGAGCTGCATTGCCTGTAACTCTGATCCCATGGATGTATCTGCATGAAATTTGTCATTCACTTAGCGTATGTAACCAAGCTTCAGCAAGTCGATTTATGTGCTGATCTGTGCAGGGGAAAACTTAAAGTTGGGTTGGGTCAGAAAAGTTGTATTTTTCATTTAGTTCCTGTACAAAATTTTGTTCTCTGCTACAGTAAAACCACTGAATGGATTTACCCCACACCTGGCAGGATAGAAGATCTTTTTCTCGGATAGCATGTTTACATGTTTGGTGCAAAGCCATTTGGTAATCTATAGGAAATAGTTGTTTGAAAAATGTGGCAAGTGGGGTTCAAAGGGTTACTTTTATGTATATATTGTCAGCTAACTCTGCAGAAAGCTTTTTCACTTTGTGGCACAGCTGGCGCGAGAGTTTGAGATAACCAAACACCAAGACATCAAGTAGTGCCAAGTTGCGTTGTTCAGTTGCTTTGGATCTGGGTGGCTGAGTTGCTTCAAATGATAAGTGAGAGGGCTTGGTGTATGTTGGAGCTTCTTGTGAGGGTGTCCGACATCGCCAGGAGCATGGAATACCAGGTATGTCTGGCCCAAATTGAAGCTACTAGGATAAAGGTCATGGACACCTAACTAATCTTTCTCATCATGTAGGGGATGAGGGGGAGAGGCAGAAAACTAAAGCTTAAATATCCACGACCAGTTCATCCACAGTGCACTGCTCATGGACCGCGGGTAACTGCAGGTGAAGTTTTGGCATTTTGCATTTTCGGGAGCGGCAAACAGGTCTATTGTTGGAGTTCCCCACCATTGGAAGTACCTGCGAATGCTTTTGTCGATTGCCAAATACCATATGTGTTATGCTAGTGCAGAGAGCTAGGGAGAATGTGTGCCCCTTGCTTCTGAATGTAGAACATGACTGTCATGTAGTCTGTTTTTTGTAGTACTATCTTTCCCTGTATGAGAAGGAGGAACGCTTGGAGGGCTAGTCTGGTGGCTTAGAGCTCCGGGTAGTTTATGCTGCACCCCTGGTGCTGAGGAGTCCCCTGGTCTTGAACAGTTAACTTGCAGAGATGAGAGAGGCATTGGTGGTGATGGTCATGTGTGGAAGGCGTTAGAAAAGGTTTGCCGAAAAACAAGTTCTCATTGTTGTACCAAACAAGAGAATGCAAAGCTTGGATGGTACACACACTAAATCCTTCCAATGTCCTTACATGAAAAAGAGACAGCAGTTATTGGAATGCCATCACCCTATGGTTGAGATATGCCTTGCCTGTTATTGTATTGAGGATCCCAAGGGGAGGCTGAATCTGCTGTGGCTGCGGATGCAATTCGCAGGTTGTGAAGCAGAGGGACTACTTGTTGAGTGTGTGCTAGGCATTGCCACTTGCTGCTTCTCTTGATCAGCCAGTTGTCTAAGTATGGAAGGATGTGAATGGCATTTCTGAGCAGGTGTACTACTTCTACTGCTGTGCACTTTGTGAACACTCTTGGAGTTGTAGTGACTCCGAAACGCAATACCTTGAATTGGTAGTGTTGGTCAATTACTACAAAAGTACTGCTGGTGTGCTGGGTGGATTTAGATAAGAAAGTGCATGCTTTTCAGATCCAGCAGTGACTTGAATGTATCTGGGTTCAGTAGAGGGATGACATCCTGTAGAGTTATCATGTAAAAGTGTTCAGAGATTAAGAACCTGTTTATTGGCTGAAGGTCGAGGACTGACCGGAGTGTGCCTTCCTTTTTGAGGATTAAGAAGTACAGGGAATAAACTCCAGCACCACATTGGTGTGGAGGTACTGCTTCTATTGCATCCCTTTGTAAGAGTTCCTAAACCTCTTTTTCCCATGGTGAAGGTGATTTGAATTCAGTACATGAGGGCAGGGTGGGATGTTGTGTGTGGGAGGTGGAATTGGAGGCAATAACCTTCCTGCAGGATGGAGAGTACCTACAGATCTGCGATGATGTTTTCTCCACTGACATAGAAAAGTGCCTCAGCCTACGTCATGGAGAGGGAAGGGAAGTCGATGCTTTACAGCAGGGGAGCCCCCTGTGGCACTACTTCTGCCTCTACCCCACCCATTCCCACCAAAGGCCTCTTTGTGGAAAGACATGGGTTGCTGGGGGTCCTGACAGCACTGCTGGAAAAGTTGATACGGTGGTCTCTGGTATGATCCTCCTAGTTTGAGACCTCCCCATATTTGCAAATTCCTGAAGGCTGACCTGGGACTGAGGTACTGCAGGACACCTATGGGTATGAATATCCATATCTTTATTTATTTTCTCGAGCGTCTGGTCCACCTGAGGGCTGAACAGGAACAGATGCTTGTCGCTGAAGGAAGGGTCTAACAGATGTTGTTGCACTTCAGACGTAAAGCCTAAACCCCCTAAGCTAGGTCGGTCTGTGAAGAAAGACTCTGGTATTGAGGCGCCTTCCTGCAGTGTTTTCTGCGACGAGGTCACACCTGATATTAGCATTACTGACAGTTTTGCCCCCGTAATAAGTTGTGTCCCCTTTTCCAGCAGACTTCTGGTAGGTGCTTTATTAGCTCCTCCATCTCCTTCCAGTGGTATCTATCATGGCTGGAAAAGAGATCCACCAAATTGCTAATATGCCAATATTTTGCTTGTGTCAATCTTTTTCAATGTCATCTCAGACGTGTGAGCATCTGTGGCCTGAGCCGAGGCCCTCAAAAGGGCAGTTTGAACCACCAGGGAGTCTAGGACTTTTTGACCCTTAACAAAAGTTGAGTTATTTGGAGCAGGTTTATATTTGTTTTTCTATATGCGGTGTTACCACTCTAGCATTTATCGGCTGCTTGATATTTTCACTTTCAATTTATGCATCCCCTTCAGCATGGGAAATTAGTGCGATTTTTGACTTGGTCTTGACTTCTCCGGCACTGCCACACAGATATGGAACCCTCTTCCACCGGAAGTACACAGAATCTCCTCAACGACTTCTTTCAAACTGGAAGCCAAAAGATTCCTAATGGGCAAATTCCTACCTTAATCTGGGCTAGGTTCACTGGCTCGAAATCATTGATCCTACAACCATTGTTCAATCATGTGATGTTGCTCTTCTTTACCGCATTGTGTGCCCCCTTTATAGCCCGCTATATACCTGTTTATTGTATTATTCTCCTTTGTGTCATTTGTCTGTGAATCATGCGATTATTCACGTTGTGTATTCTTACTTGATGTCAATATTGGGTTTATGACCTTCCTTCCGCCCTTTTGTAAAGCGCTCCAATATCCTTCGGGATCTTGTTCGCACTATATAAATCTTTATTTAGAAAAACTCATACTCCTCCCTATGTAGCTTTATGTGGTGATGCTGTGCTGCCCTCAGAATCACTGCATGATATGCATAAGTGTCATCTTGTTGAGATGATTTGACAGCACATGACTTCAAGGCAGGGTCATCCGTCGTGTCCACTGCATAATCCTGCCATGGGTCAGCCAACCGGGGAGCCATGAATGATTCCTCATATGAGCCCTATGGATAACAGGGACTGCCTGTATCCGAGTCTGAATCCTGTGGGTCAGGTGGAGGAGAGTGTGATGGGAGGGGTGGTAATTGAGGAACAAATGAGATCGTAATGGGGGGTAGGACTAGTAACAGTCTCAAATCTCAAACCATTTTAGGGCTTAGGAGGTGAACATTGTGACTCCTGCTCAAAAGCGAAGTGTCTTTTTTTGAGAATACAATGCATCGCTGGGCTTTGGCAAGAATGTTGCCCATATCTGAGTGCGGGAATCTCTTATTTTATTTCACTTTTAAAACATCTGCCATCTTTTCGAAAATGTAACCCTGTGGGACATACAATCTCAGCACCAATGGCTGTTTTACCGCAGACTTCGGTGCGAGTTGCTGAGTTGGGATTGGCTCTGAAAAAAATCAGCTTGGAGACTACACTGTGGGGATTTCAACACCAAATGTTGCTGGTTCAGAACCTCAGTGCCTAGGGGACGGTGCAGCATGGTGAGCCCGGGTGCCCTTGGGTGGAGCTTTGGTAGGCAAAACCATGTTTTGAGTCCAAGGAGACATTATTGGAGGCACTGGAACTGAAGGTTTATGAGGCTTTTGTCTTGACCGAGGATTTAATTCTAGATTCTAGCATAAGCAGTGTTCTGCCTTGGCTACTGGCCATCTGGGGGTCTGTGAGTGACTTGCAGGCTTGACCTGAGCACCCAGTGTGAACTTTGTCTTGGGCGCCAAGGCTGGCTTGTACTGAACCTGTGCTCGAGGAACCCAATCTCTTCTTCGACATCAGAGCTGAGTGCGGGCAGGGAATCAGAACAGACGTCTGCTCTCAGAGCATGGTTAAATCTGTCGCCAGGTGGAAGACCTGCATGCTTAGGGGGAATGGGGAAAACGACTTTTGGGAAGCTCCCCTTTTTCTCTGACCCCGCTTGACTATTTGCCTTTCTCCGCATGTTTTTCTGACCTTCTTTTTGTTGGCTATAGGACACTGAGCACTTTACCACTGCTAACCAGTGCTAAAGTTCATGTGCTCTCCCCCTAAACAAGGTATGGTTGGTTTACACATGTTTGGCATATTTAATTTACTTGTAAATATCCTTGTAAATTGGTAGCCCATATAGCCCATGGCCTGTAAATTAAAGGTTACTACTGGGCCTGCAGCACAGTTTGTTCCACCCACAGAAGTAGCCTTTCAGTCCTGTCGGAAGCCTGCCACCGCAGGACCTGTGTGTGCAATTTACTGCCACTCTGACTTGGCATTTTAAACTACTTGCCAAGCCTTAAACTCCCCTTGTATTACACATAGGTCACCCCTAAGATAGACCCAAGGTAGCCCTATGGGCAGGGTGCTGTGTACGTAAAAGGTAGGACATGTGCCTTTATTCTGTGGCATGTACTGGTAGTAAATAACAGCCTATTTCATTTATCACTGCTTTGAGGTCTACTCCTCTCATACGCTAGTATAGGAAAGTGACCTTTTAGACATGGTTACCCCCACTTTTTACCTGGTAACTGATGAAATTTTGACTAGAAGTGCACTGTGTCCCTGCTAACCAGGTCCCCAGTGCCAGATCCATTTCCTGGCAAAACCTTTAGCATCCTCTGTAAGTCCCTCCGGTCCTAAAGAGGGTCACTAAGGGCTGCAGCACTAATTGGGGCACCCTAAGGGACCCCTCACCAAGCACGTGTAAGGCTGCCGCTGCAGGCTGCGGGTCTTGGTTCAGACAAAAGTGAAAACATGACATGACACATATCCCCGTGTGCCATGCCACCAACCACTACATGCAATATTTTTAAGTCACCCCTTACAGCAGGCCTGACAGCCCTAAGGCAGGGTATGTAATATTACATGCGAGGGCATATCTGCACAGGCAGATATGCCCCTTTGCTGATCAGTCCTCTTACTGCCAGTACAAGTGACCAGGGAAGCTATTTTAGAACATGTGCTGAACACTGGTGAAAATATGCAACCCAGCTACATGGCTTCACTTAAGATAGGGATGTTTGCTATCAAATATCTCGTATTGGTAAATCCACACTGATTCCAGTGGTGGATTTACCAATACATGCACCCAGAGGACATCTTGGAGGTGTCCCCTGGAAACCTATTAGCATCTGGTGTGCTTGCTGACTGGTTTCTGCCAGCCTGCCCCCTGAGACACTGTTCTGGCTTTCTAGGATGAGAGTCTTTTGCTCTCAGGAGACCCAGAACAAAAGCCTGTCCGGGTAGAGTGTGTCACATCCCCTCCCACAGTATGACCTGCTGATTAGTCTTCCAAAGGCGGCTAGCTTCAAAGAGGTGCCGCCTTTGAAATGTGATTCTGGCGCCCCTCCTAGGAAAGAAAGCTGACCCCCTTGTCCAGAGCCCCTTAGGCCCTGGACAGGTGAGAAAATTAGCTAGTCAGGTAGGCGAGCCACTCCCAGGCTAGTACCATCCCTAAAGTGGGCTAAACTGAGGTGGACACTATTTTTCAGAAGTAGTTATCTTTGTGATGACATACTTGGGAATTCTGGGACAGGGATTTGTCCACTTCCAACAGGAAGTGGTCACATAGGGGGCATGGTTACCCTAAGGGTCTGTAGTTCATTGGCTACTACCCTACACTCCCCTAACACCCATAAATTCGGTATTTAGAGTCCCCCCTGGCATGAGAGAAGCAGATCCTGATGACCTAAGAGGAGAGAGGCCATCTAAGAGCTACCAAAGCAGAGAGGAGTTAAAAAGCAGCTGACTTGGTACTGGCCCCGTCAGCCTGTCTGCATCCCTCGTCGAAAACTGTGCCAGAGTCAGCTAGTCCTGCAACTGTTTACTCCAGAACCTTGGGAGGACTGCCTGCCCCATATAAAGAGACATCATCCTACAACTAGATTGGAAATTCCCTCATATACTTTTAAGTAGTAATACCTGATCAGAATGGAGCGGCATTGCCATGTTTGGAATGTTTAGAATAGTCATGAATAGACCTAATTACTGGGGTAGTTGGATTTTACATTAGCATTTTAGAAATGACACTTTTAGAAAGTGGGCATTTCTCTGTGCTTATGACTTTGTGCTTTGCAGCCTGACTCCAATACACGTCTGGGCGGGGTGACCGCTTTCTAGACACCTACAACACAGGAAGGGCTGGGTGTGACAGGGGATACATCTGTATTCCTCTGCATACTAATAGTCTTCCTGAGTTGGGAGAGGTGGTTCACATTTTACATTTGTATCGGTTGTGTCCTTCCCTCACACAAAGGACTGATTTACCCCCTTATTTATCGTCTGGAGCCAGGGCTAGGTTGAAAGGGATTATTGCAGACTTCTAAGGGTTCCTTTGAAGTCCCCCTTTCATCAAAGGCATTTTTTAGTATAATTACTGGGGCTCTGACCCCATGTTTTTAAACACTGCATGGGACTTGTAACCAGTTGCTGCTGGCTCTACAAACTGCACGTTGCCAGAGGACTGCTGTGCTGCCAGGAGGAACCACCATTTGGACTACTTGCTTTGCTGTGTTGGCCTGCTGCCTCCTGGGTTGCAGGAGGGACAGCCACTCTGCAATTGGACGTTGGAGCTGGCCTGCCTGCTACTCTCTTTGTGCCCCAAGTGTGCTCCAAGAACTTGTTGGCTTGCCCCCTGTTCTTGCAATCTAAGGGCCAGAAGAGATTTACTGTATGCCTTTCTGCTGTGGGACTCTACCTCTTGGGAGTACGGCAGCAGTGGGCTACTCGAGGCGCTGTGGTCAAACGATCCTCAGTTTCAAACCTGCAAATCAGCATGTGGCAAGCGCTGCTTCCTACCTACAGAATGAGGGTATCGAAAGCTTCTGTGTCCTGAAGGGAGCTTTGTGCACACAACTGGTTTTCAGATCATTGCGAGTTCTCAATGAGTGCTCCGTGTGGGGAAGGACCAAGTGCTGCCCTAGACTGGCGTGTCCTTCTCACAACTTACGCCACTCAAGTAGTGGTTGCCGGATCAACTACAACTCTCCAGTAGAGGGTGTTTCATTATTTCCGGACTTGCGCCGCATATGCAGTGCAGGCACGACAAGCCACCTGTGGTTCCTGCGGCATTGCTGAGGCAACAAGGAAAAACTTTGTGTTGGCAGCGCTGCGGGGACCCGCCACGCTCAGGAAGACTGAGTATGCCATTCAAGAGTGGCAGAGTCCATCGTTTGAAGCCAAAACCGCTGAAAGGTATTGTGAGACAATGGGGTTCTGTTGCAGTACTCCCCCACACACTTTTTGCCGGGCTTTTGATGCAACTTTAACTGTAGAGTACTGGGTCCCTGTTGTCTAGGTTCCCAGCACCAGTGTTCTTTCCCTAAAACTATTCCACAATTGGGCCTTCAGGTCCCCGGTAGGCCCATAGTAAATGGTACCTGGGTACCTAGGGCATTGAGATTGAAGAGGGTCCCCTACGGGCCCTTCACCTTGGCCAGGCAGACTGCCACTGTAGCATGCATGGCCTAGTGCAGACAAAACGACAAAGTCGACATGGCACACTGCTTGTGTGCCATGCCATTTAGCACTGCCTAAGGTATAGGGAAGTCATCCCTCTAGCAGGCATTAGAGCCCTAAGGCAGGGTGCAACATACCACAGATGAGGGCATACCTGCATGAGCAGATGTACCCCTACAATATCTAAGTCAAATCTTAGATATTGAACATGTGAGGGAAGACATAGCGAGTACATGGGCTGGAAACCAGAGTTCCTGTGCACCATGATGGCTTTTCTGAGCCCAGGAGTGTTTGGTACCAAACTACTCCTCTCAATAAACCCACACTGATGCCAGTGTGGGATTATTGTACCATGTACTCAGAGGACACCTCAGAGGTGTCCCCTGAAAACCTACTAACCCTGGTGTTGACACAGACTGGCGGTAGACAGCCTGCCATCACCAGACATGTTTCTGGACTCATGGGTTGAGAGCTTCTGCTCTCTGGGACTAGAAACAATGCCCATCCTAGGTGGAGGTGTCACACCTCCTTCCACAGGATGGGCACGGGGCTCGAGAGGGAAGCTTCAAATGCCTAAAGCCTTTGTAATGCGACCCCCAGCCTCTGCTGCTAGCAGCAGATGGCAGCCCCTCTGTACATCCCCACTTTGGGCAGAAAAACTTAAGAAGAATAGAGGGGGATGGGGGTGCCCACCTCTGCCAACTCCACCCGTAAGGTGGGGAAGGCTGGGTGAAGCACAACTTTCAGTCCCCGCCATCTTGAAGATGGGGAGACCCCTCCAATCAGGGCTAAGACTATGCCTCCTCCCAGAGGTGTAGTCACCCCAGAAAAAGTCCCCATTGGCCCTAACTCCTACTCCACTAAAACACCCCTAAATTTACTATTTAGGTGGCTTCCCCAGACCTGGAAAGCAGTTCCCTGCCGACCTAAGAAGAAGGATGAAGAGGACACTGTGCAGCGAAGCCGGAGGATGACTACTGACTTGTCCCGAGCCCTACCGGCCTGTTTCCAGCTTCATAGACCCTGCAACGAAGATGACACCTATCCTGCAGCCAGTAACATCCATAACCCAAAGCATACTGTCTGCTCTGCAACAAAGACCAGAGGCACCCGAGGACAGCAGCTCTGTCCCCAAGAAACCTACACAAAGGACTCGGATGCCCTCCAGATCCGCGAGTCCTGCCCACTCGGCACCCAACGCCTACAGCCCATGTCCAGGTGGACCACCGAACCAGAACAGGTTCCCCAGTGATCCTGCCCTCAAGTCCAGTATTGGCAGACCTCTCCCAGACTACACAACGCATGCAGCCTGAATGCAGAGGTTCCCTGTGACTGTCTCCGGTAAGAAATCTCCAACGTCTAGAGGCATCCCTGCACCTGAAGACCCAGGGCCTTGGTGATCGATGGTGCCCCTACAATCCCCTACATCTCTACTTAACTCTGCTGTCATTGGTCTCCATCCTGCAAGCTCCGGTGAGACGCCTGCAACCTGTTTATCCAAAGCAAGTTGTCAATTGAAAAGCATTGGGCGCCAAAACGCTGAATTTGCACACTGCACCCGGCTGCCCTTGGGCCACTGGTGGTGTATGTTTGGTGCTGCTTTGTGCCCCCCTCCTTGTGCTTGCTCTAACCCCCAAAGCTTGGCCCCTGTAATCGATTTACCTACCTGTAAGCAGTGTAGCTTTTGACCTCCGCTTTGGTACTCACCTGATCCTTGCCCCATGCTGACCTTTGGTCTCAAAGACTGGAACTGTAAGTTGGATTCTTACTTGTATAACTGCATTATTGTTTTCCTCCATAGGATAACATTGAACATTTTAAAAATTGCACTGTGTCTTTTTAAAGTGAAACTTATTTAGTGAAACTCAAACAATGCTTAATTTGATAAAATTGGTGTGGATCTCCTTTTTGGTCGTGCAGTAAATGTTCTACACTCCTCTGTGTTAGGCCTAGGGCTGCTTGCCCACACTACCACTAATAGAGCACTTTGGGTTTTTCATTGAGCCCTGTTCTCGTCTGAGAAATATTTGGACTCTGTGCACGGTATACTCACCTAGTGGTATACCATATACAGAGCCAGCTTCCTATAGGTATGGAGCTCTTGCAGTTACACAGCGCGATCTCGGGCAGCTGGGGTTAGAAGTTGGGAGTGAGGTCTCTTGCATGCCTGCAAGCTGGTGCCCCCTCCCCCTGTGGACCTACTGTGGAGGGGGAGCACTGTTCAGTTTCCCTGTGGTAGGGGTGAAACCACGGACGAGGAACCCTAGAGCAGAGTAGAGTTGCCATGAGTGTCAGAACCGTTGAGGGAGATTTCACACTACCGTAACACGTGTGGTAGGCGCGCAGGTGCTCCTGTGGCCTTTGTTTTATGCCCAAATACAGTCATTTCAACAGGGGTCTTAGAAAATTACTGTACAAAGTGGTATAGGAGCACACTGGTATTTTTGTAATTTACCCTAACCCCTTTTTCCCGCAATTGCCCTAATAGGGCCATAACAGCTCCATAGGAGAAATGTATTTAAAGTGATATCTATGGAATGTTTAGCTCTGCATCTTGCTTGATACTGCAAACCTTGGGAAATACTTGTGCTACCTGCATTTGACGGACATATCTTGACAACTGTATAATGTACAAAGTACTTATGATGTATTGCGTTTTGGTTTTATGGTATATACAATATAGAAAGCACATTTTTGCATATCCCTCTGGGTGGAGTTTCTTTTGTAGTGTATTAATTTTTTTGCTGTGCGAGTGAGTTGCACAAACGCTTTACATATTGCCTCTGATGATAAGTCTACCTGCTCTGTGCCAAGTTACCAGAGTAACATACCCTAGCCAATCAGAACCTCATTTCTAACAATATGCATTGTATTGTAACATTTATATAGTGAATACTACCTCTATGCAAGGTGCTGAAGTGTTTGTCCACATTGGAAGCGTGCTACACCAGTATGATGTGCGGTTCAAAGGGTGTTGTTTTTGTTTTGATTCAATGAGGGAGGTGTTTCCACCTTGCGTGTGGTGACCACTGAGTTGTGGTTATCATATTATGGTGAGAATGTCAAGATTAAAACCCATATTGTAAAGAAACAAGGGAACCAAGTATGGTCTGCCAGGGACCTTGGGAATTAAGCTATTTTTAAGAACAGTGGTCCCTAGAAAAAAAAAACAGTAAAAAGGGGGGGGGGGGAATATAGAACCAGTCAGTACTATATTTGTATAACATGTCCAGCCGGACAGAGGTCAGATATTTAATATTTTAAATTCAAATAGGAACAATATAGACAAGACAATTTGTAAGTGGGACACAAGCCTGCATCCAACCAAACCAAGAAGGACAAACTAAACACACAATTGTCAATGTAACAAACAAATTGTGAGAGAACACATTTACACATTAAATGACAATTTAGAGCAGTGTATAAGGTGTATCGGGTGTCGACGGCGTTTTGATCCATATACACAATAAATGGACCATCATCAGGACATTTAGAATAAGCATGCCTGTGTGCAATTGCCTGTAATAAATGTTGGCAACTCCTGCATGCATACTAACAAATATGGAACTGCGGGCACGAATGGTGAACAGGCAGATCAAGAAAAATACAATCAGAGGTGTAGGGGAACCAGACCGCTTAGAGCGTCAAAGGTAATGGTGCGGTATTAGTGAGACCCATCCAGTGAAAGGAAGGGGCAGGTGCGATGGCTTGAGTATCCCAATGGGGGAGGGAGCCGCAGCCGTGTGCTCCTAATTCCAGATATAGGGTTGTGCTAGGTCCGTGTTCCTGGGTAGCAGACAGTAAATGCCGGCTTCCGTGATGCGGGAGAGGACCATTATTAAGCCCATGGCATCAAGTGCAACGGTCGAGAACGTAGCCTCTACATAAACCCATATATACGCGGCCAAAAGAGAAATCCTAAATATACCTCCTTCTGCCTCTCCCATCTAACACACTTTAAAAGTGATTGTTTACAATTAAACAAGACCATGTTAGAGCTGACAAAAACATGAACAAATGAATCAATCTCCACTCTTGAACAGTACCTGGAATGCGCTCTGCTTGGCTGGCCTTTGATCCTCCTGCATGGACTCCTCTTCCTCCTCACTGTCCGATTCAAACAGGTAATACTCACCTGAGTGAAGCACTGCCAGAAGCAGGAGCAAAGAGTTAGAGGGCAGCAGCAAAAACTGGAAACTCGACAAGTACATGGGGGACAATTGCAAAGCTATCTATTGCAAAATGTCAATTGCCTTTGTAGATGCTTAGCAAAACAGCCAATACATTGCAACTTCCGGCACTGGCAGCCAGAGCTAAATTAGTCATGCGGCCTCGGGATGATAAATCCATTTGTGAGGTAAAACTGTATTAAACAAGGATTAATAAAATGCTAAAGGATATGTTCCTGGTTATTCAAAGTCTTTTGAGCAGACGGGAATGTGAGTAAGTACCTAACTTGTGACCACTTCTACAGGGTAGGTGCAGTCATGGCTCTGAATCGTGCATATGCACCTGATGTCAGCTGTAACACTTGTGTTAGCTTCCCAGTGCATTCTGGGACTAGTAATGTCAGAGAAACCACTGATAATTAAGTCTTACATGAAGAACGTATGATCATATTGGGGTTCCAATGATAAATATATATATTTTTTTTTAAAGGCAGGTTAAAGGTAAAACCATACAACCCAATATTTGCATAATAAATACATCTTGAGACCAAAAGGTAAAGAGACTAACTCTTCATTCAAATTGGTTGTTGAGCTAACATTGAAACAATGAGACAAATACATCTCTCAAATGAGGGATATAATGAGGGATATTGCTTCCAAATGGAGGCAGTCCAAGCATTTACACTCCAACCCACATTAAAACACTTGGTTAACTTAAACTATAAGTCGTCCCTTAACTACCTGCTACCGATAATGTCAATTCCACCAGGTTTGCATATGAAATTCTAACTAGAAACAGATCAGTTGAACAGAACTTAAAACTATTTAAAGACATTTAAAATGTCAACAAATTCTAAACAGAACTTGAGAACAAGTAGAAAAATAAACAATACAACACTAGCAAGAAATGAGGATCCACATCCTCTTAAATTTCACCCAGAACTAGAGAATAGTCATTTATACTATCATTCAAAGGCTAACTAGAATCAGTGACCCCATATTTGCACTGCCCGACAAGTCTCAAAATGACATTTCTTTGACTGGCCAGTGGAAAATTGACATTCACACTAGTTGGTCAGTCCAAATGTTAGTTCAAAATGAACTCTACACTAGTGCAATTATGCAATTTGAAAATGTTTTAATGCAAAATTGACTCTGTAGTGGAGCAATCTATGGGACATGACCCTGGTTATCATCTTTGACTCTGAACTTACCTTGTCATCCCATATCCGAAAAAAATCATTGGCTATGCTTACAGCACATAGGCTCCAATAAAAACTATAAGACTCTCCCTCAATGTTCAACAATTTTGTAAGCCCCTTGTTCTTTCAGTTGCAACTAATATGGCATACTCGACAGGGGCAGGTCATAGACTGAACTTTAAGTCATATACATGCATTGGCGTAAGTAAGGGAGTTCCTCAAAGCTAAAGCTACGAGCCTACCAAAGGTTCCAGCATGTTGTTAATCTCTCTAATTCCCTCTGTCCCAAACCATCGTTTGATACTCCAACTAGTAAATAGCTACATTTTACAAATACCAAGTGATTGACCGTAGCTGTAATTATGTTCAAATGTGGCCAGTACGTCCAGTTAATGGGATTTCCAGAAAATGACACAAAAATATCAAACAATTGGGAGGTTTCTGTAAACAAAGCACCTAAGGATGAGCAAAAAGCAGGAAATCGATGGCCCAGAGGTTAACACTGCATTCATCAAACTGTCTTAAGTATGTATTAGAAATGGTGCTAGGTTTCTGTGAAAAGGGAAAAGGAGTGCTAAGATGAGTGTTAGTCAATATACTCCTTTCTTGTGGTTATTATCAATCTGTAAGGCACACAAAGTTAGTGAATAGCAGAGTTTGACTGTGTTAGTGAAATCCATGCTACCGCTGCCACCACACATGCATGAACAATACCTGAGGCGTGATCTAACCAAGGGCGCCACCATTTTTTTTTCTTTCTGGAGGTCTCCTTCTTGTCACTTTGCTCTGTTCAATGGAAGATGGGAACTGGGATTTAAGTACCATGTCAACCCACTGGAACACGTGAAAATCACAAAATATGTGTACGCACTGGTGGTGCACTGCCAATTCTAGCATGGGAAGGAAAAGCAACAATCTGCTGGAAAAGGCTGTGTCAGCCACATTGGAAGCAAGAGCTCCACATTGACAGCCATGTAGAAAATTGGGTATTTGCAAGGCATGACACTAGAGAAATGTTTCATTCTAAAAAGTGATTTCACCACGAAAACACATCCTCCGTTCATTCAGACCCAACTCTGCTTCTGGATGATGACTGTTGTTGGTGCTCTTCCGCTTCCTTTTTATAACAACCCAATATATGCCTAATAAAATTAATTGTTAAGTTATCAAACACCAGGGCTGTACCATATTAAATGTATTGATGAATTAAAACGGACTCAGTGCGTGGCCTTTTATTTCTCTTACATTGGAATATCTGCGCTTACCCTGCCTTCTTGAAACCTCACACTCATGGCAGTGTCCCTCAACAGGAACACTTTCCTACTAACAGTTAGCCACAGAAGGACTTCAGTAAAGTTACCTTAACGATCACTTCTCAATGTTCAAAGATGTTTACAATTACCAACATGTGGAATACCTCCTACTTACGATGAGGACAAGGAACTGCTTCTTTATATAATTGATTACCCAAAGCTGGGCACAGCTGGCACCGTGCATGCATGCAGATGTTGATGGATGTGGCCAACTAGGAACAGGGTAGGAAAGTGGCTGTCGGTAATAGGAGGGAGCCAAAGACTTAAGAGAATCCGACTCAACAAATAGGTACACTTGTGTCTCACTTGCCAGTTCGGCTCCAATTTCTTACTTTATCCGATTCAAATGAGTTAGACAGATTACCAAGTCAAAATGATAAGTTGGGGGTGGGGAAAGAGGGGAGACTGCATTAGACAATCATATTTTTGGTGACTAGGTTCCTTTTAAAACTGAACAACTCTTTTATAAAAAGCAGTGGAACAGATAATACCTGAAGGTGACTTAGCCTATATAACTACTTCGTAAATGCCATTAATAGGCAGACTAGAAGTTATGATGCTGTATCATTTCTAGAACTAGGTGTCTTGAACTTATCCAGATGTGTAGAATCTAGTTGAGCAAGTATTAGAGGCTATACAAATTGCAAGAGCTGCTTTAGCCACAAAGCCTCCCATGTTGGTTTTAATAAAGCAGACTAAAAGATAGGTTAAAAAACTCTGAAAGAAGAGATTCTCTCTAGATCTCAACGACTTAGTTAAACATAAATATGAATAGTAGGTAGGATTTTGGGAAAAATAAGTGGTTGTCATAAGTAGAACTTGTCACAGTGAAGATTGTGCAAGACTCCAAGGTCCAGAAAGTCTAACTGACATGCCTGGCACAGGTAAGGGCCTCCAAATTCTCAGTATTCTAAGAAAGGTTAGGTTATAAACAAACTGAGCTCAAATGGCTTATCAATGAGGTGTGAGAGAACTGGATGCAGCTCCAAAATGTTGTTAGCAGATCGAACATATGAAAGAAACCAAGACATGACATTAAACAGCATTGCTATACAAAGGAAGGGACTCCTCTGGCTTATTTCCCTAACCAGGACACTAAATTGAGCTATTATCAGATACTCATTTGTATTTTTTTTCATTGGGAGTATTTATGCACCACGATCCTGGCAAAGCAGATTAGAAGGACTGTATGCCAACTGTAAAGGGTTCCAGAGCAAATTAATTTTCAGGTGCTCATAGGACATATATGTTAAGAGTGGGTGGAAGTCATAAATAATGCATACTTTGGGGGTCCTGGAAAATGTATATAAGGTTGTATACAGACTAGGATGCACACAATTGATATATATCGAAAAAACAATCCAATATCAGAACAGAAGCAGAATCAGCACTTGTAGAATTACAGTCTGTACAGTCTGACGTATTTATTTAAATGAGTAAACATCTACTTTTGGGTGAAGGGTGCAGAGAGATGACCAATAGGGGGTAGGTAGGAGTGAGTTAGTTAGTGGGCAGTAGGGAGCAGGACTAACAATATTTTAGCCCTTTCCTAAAATGTTGCAAAGTGAACTGTCACTGAAAAAGTAAATGTTTATTCTGGAGTTTTGGGGCGTAAACAGAGAAGGGTTCTCCATTGTCGCTTTTTGTGGATCTCCTGTATCTCAACGCCTGTTGATGGGTGAGCCGCAGGTTACATGAAGGCTGCTGGAGATCTGGATTGACAAAATCCTCTGTGCAAGTGAAGTATTGATATCTCTAGAACTCAACTGTGAACACCAAAGTGCCTGAAACTTTATGGAATCCTTCCTGGATGCCGAGGTGAAATCCAGTTTGGACATGGAAAAGTTCAGGTGACCAAAGATCTAATCCGCACAACCAGCGTGTTAAGTTCAGTGATGGAAGAAGGTTGGGAATATTGCTTCCCTCTCATGAGAGATTAAACTTGGTAGTGATACTTAGGAGACAGTTTTGATTGCTCCGTGGGTGTCCGAGATACCATTTATACCCTTACCAGAGAAAGGAAAGAAGATTTCTTTCAGCAGTCGGTCATGAAGTGCCTTCAACAAAGCCACGTCCATAAGGAAAACATCCTTTACGACGCAACTTTTACCATGCAGCGCCTTTACAATGCAGGTTTTTCAACGGAAGTCATTACAACGAATTGCGCTGGGGGCGCTGTAGGATAGGTAATAGTTTAATTTACTATCCAACACCTTCCCTACTATCCACGGGGACTGGAGTTGGAATAGTAAATTAAACTATTCACTATCCAGCACCCCCCAACGCAAGTCATTGTAACGACTTGCGTTGAAAAACCTGCGTTGTAAAGGCATGCGTGGTAAAAGCATGCGTTGTAACAATGTACATCCCGTCCATACTCCACCAAAGATAAAACACGTCTTTTGCAACACTTCCATGTGTCCACCAACTAGCATACAGAGGGTAAGCAGAGGTCTGCTAATCCAAGAAGTAATCTCTGTATTCGATTACCTCTTATGTGAGCATGCAGGATGCTGGTCATATTGCAGTCTTGACTGTTACAAAGCCCTGCTAGTAAGACAGCTGGTAAAGACATTACTGTATGTGATAACTGAGTCATGTTCATATATTTATAGCTAGTAGACGCAGGGAAGTAAGTGGGACCCTGCTTCCTGATAAGCAAATAATTGTAATCATGTAAGCGTGGATTGTGGCCAAAGGGAGAAAGACCTTTGAGAACAACAAGCTTACTATGGAATGTGGAGAGATCTTTGGATGAAGATGCTGAATGGACAGTTGCCTCAGAGAGGAGATAAGACGAGAGGAATGGAAGGTTATTGTGGCAAATGTTGAACAGCGGACGATGGATGGCTTGATGGAGACAGACGCACAGCATAGATACACGAGGCCAAAGAGAGCCATAAAGCTTTCAATACAAATGAAAAACCAGGCTATAAATGAATAAGAATGAGACAATAACATCCCTAGCTTGGTGTCCATGGTAGTGCTGGTAAACGGGCTCCTTGAAATAAACAAATAATGTGAGAGGTTTACTGAGAACCCCTGATAATGAATCGTGCCCAGACTTGTAAAAATCAGTGTTCAAAGCCTGTCTGAAGGGTCACTTCGGTAAGAAAGGAAGAACAAAAAAATTAAAGGAATGGATCTGTAAACCAATGGGGCTTCGACCACTAACAAATTCAGGTCCGGACTGGCTATTGTACTACTCTGCAATTTTGCCTGCAGGCTAGGAGGCTGCAGACGATAGACTCCATTGCCCCATTCTACTCGTGAACGCCTGCAGTGACGGGGTGGAGAGGATTTGAACTTGTTTTTTCACAGGACAGATTTTAGTCCCAGAGCAAATTAATGGGGTATTTTCCTACACTCTAAAGAAGAAAAAAAAACTGGGGTTCCATCACAAAATACATTCAAGTTCAACTGCTTGATGTATAACCGGGACTAGTGATAGGTATGTGTCTAAATAGGAAGCGGCATACAGCATATACACAAGCAGGGCATGTATGTATGATGTGAGCAGTGAACAGCTGTAGCTAAGGAGGTACTTGTAGAAGAGGTTTCTGATCCTGATATTAAGCGTTAGGAAACATATCAGCTACAAGTAGTCAAGAGCTTGCATGTAGATCACCACATCTACAATGCAAGTGCTTAGAGACAATTTAGCTTATACGAGCTATACAAATGCCCATTACTGCCACTAGCTTGTGGTGACTACTAAATATGAATAATGCGGATAGGTATCATGTTACTAGTGATTAAACTTTAGAAAACAGTGAAAACTCCTCTAGTATAGTGTGCGACACTTAGCAGCAGATCCAGGAAAGTTACTGTTCGAAAGCTAGTATGGATTACTGGAGCAACCAAAAGTGAAAGGAGACATGGTTCTTTATGGCACACAGTTAAAATGACAATTTTTTTCATTTCATTTTTAGAAGAAAAAGATGAAAGATGCAACCGGAATCATCCATTACCTTCTCATTCAAAAGCCATCAGATTACTTTTCCACACAGGAAGCATTCATCACACAAACAGAAAAAACACAAAAACAAACACTT
This sequence comes from Lissotriton vulgaris, assembly GCF_964263255.1. NCBI lineage: Eukaryota > Metazoa > Chordata > Amphibia > Caudata > Salamandridae > Lissotriton > Lissotriton vulgaris. The sequence goes on along the minus strand of NC_141700.1, from coordinate 642,941,684 downwards.
GATTGTGCCATAAAATACAACATATATAGGTCGATGTGGTGGGTGCAAAAATCAACTTCCAGCTACAAAAGTAACCGCTCTTAATAAAATGCAAATTTGAAGACAGGGAACCTATATAAAAGCATTTCATCACAGAATGGATTATTCAGGGCCTCTGATGGAAAATACTTTAGTGTTCAAGGATGACTGACCAGTGGCCTGATTCTGCTCTTTTCAATTGAACGGCAAAGTAGCACTGTTTCTGTCCGTCATCTTCGAGAGACTGACGTGAATACCATGTTGCCCTTAAGGACGGGTGCTGCAAGATGTGTATTATAACCCCGTTATTAACATTCATGACTGTGAGAGAGCAGGGTTACTATAGCCTTATAGCCCGCCGCAGACCGGGCTCGAGCTGAAGGCGAGGGCCTTTAACAAGGGAGCGGGACTTTAATAGCCGTATAGCCCAGCTACGGAGGGCTATAAGGCTATTAGCACATTCTGACACTAGAGGGCAAAATGTTCTAACAAATAAAAGAAAGGCTTCAGGGAGCGCGAGGGTATTGAAATCCACTCAAGCTGCCTGAAGCCTTTGTTCACAGCCACAGCTGTGAACAAAGAAGCATTGAAATGTTGGAGCTCCGGGCTTATTCCAGCCATTATAAGCCCGAAGCTACTCCATTGTTTTCAATGGAGCTCCCAACATTCCAATGTTCTAAAATAGCCTTATAGCCCGCCGTAGCGGGCTATACCAGCTATTAAAGGCCCGCTGCAGCGTTAAAGACCCGAGCCGAAGGCGAGGGACTTTAACAAAGCAGAGGGACTTTAAAAGAAAGTATAGAACTGCTACGAAGGGCTATAAGGCTATTAGAATATTCTGCCACTAGAGGACAGAATGTTCTAACAAATACAACAAAGCCTTCAGGGAGCGAGACAGGATTAAAATCCCCTCAGGCTCCCTGTAGCCTTTGTTCACAGCCAAAGCTGTGAACAAAGAAACATTGGAATGTTGGAGATCCGTGCTTATACCAGCAATTATAAGCCCGTAGCACTCCATTGTTTTCAATATAGCTACCAACATTCCAATGTTCTAATATATATTATATAGACTCCGTTGAGGACGCTTGGAGAAGGGAGAGTTGGTGATCGCTTGTTCCCATTGAACCATAAATAAGAAGGTCAGTGGGTTGGAAGGCTGTTAAGGGACTAGCCAACCGGGCATTTGCCAAATGAGATTAAGAGGCAGTGCATTCCTGATCTGGTAATCTTTGTGTATGTGAGCTATTTGAATCTTAACAAACTATTTAATAAATATACAATTACTTTGGGTATTCAACAGAGAATGGCTGGGTTATATAGGAGTGAATATTTCTTGAAGGATCGGTGCCCCCAATGAGTATTGGGTACCACTTTGACCTATGTCTATCCTGACACGCTTTGGTCTTTGTCACAGCCCGTTGCCCTTCACCAGCCTGTTAGGAAGATTCCAGTCACTTCAAATGGGACAATTTCCTAGTGAATATTTCATAGTTTTTTAATGGCTCCTAATTTATGGTGGTACAAAATGGGGTGGTGATGGACGGAGCATCTGAACCAATCAAACATTCACTGGTGCTAGAGCAGAATGCCGTGTAAAAATTAGATGTCTTACTCTAAAAAAAATTTTTTTAAAATCTTTAGTTTTTCGGGAACTGCCCACTTGTGGAAATCCTATAAAGATGACATTGTAGCCAGATAAATCAAACATACTTGCTCAGTCTTTGGAATGACATTAACTTACCATAAGACTGTGCATTCAGCTGAATGATGCCAGCATTGACAACCGCTTAACCACCTCTGATAAAGTGGTCAGGCAAAGCGCACGGAGATTAAGCCACCTGCAACCACAACAGTCTCTGGGGTGTAGTGTCGTCTGCAGGGGGAAACTGTTTACAAATAAATGGGAACTCAAAGTCTAGGCAACAACATAATCTGAAGTGAATTGAGCATTCTGCTATTCACACAAACAAGTGTACAATAGCAGGCTGTATTCCCTCCTCAACTGTTTAATTTATTTACAAGTGGGCTGCATGGTTGATATGCTGCTTTTAATTTTGTTGCATTGGATATAATTTATTGAGATCAGAATTACTTTTGGAGGCGGGGAGCCTGCCAAGAAGGGGATATTTGCACTCTGTGTTTACATCAATTTTCAAACGGTCTGCTCATGTGGTCTTGACTTCTAAATGTCACTCCACACACCATTGTTCTATCTTGCCACACTTCTGAACAGTGCCAAAATCTTGTAACCAATCGCCTAACTCTCCTACAGGCCTCTGTATTGTAGCATTGATGGCCGCACACATTCTGGTTTAGTGCAAGGTGTAATTTTTCCAAACTCCATGGCCAAGCCCATCCCACAGAGGGTACAAAGGATGAGAGGGAGAAGGCCATCTGACTCCCCACAATTCAAAGCCTCACCTCCTTTGCCATCTTCCATGTCTTTGCTGGGCAGCCTGCTCTGGTGGTACTTCTCCTGCTTGGCTCGGATCCTTTCCATCCTAAACAAGGAACCCAAAAGAAATGGTGGTCAGTACACTGTGTTCCCTCTCATACAGTTCATGAGCCCTGGCATGGGCTGCTTTTTCATTCCTGAAGGACTGCACGTGAGTAGGAGTGGACTGTGCCATTTAAATCAGGTCATGATTTGCACACTTTTTTGTATGCTTCAAGAGGTCCAGCACTGTATTTATATCACCAGTTAATTAGGCTTTTGTATCCCAATCTTTTAATTAGCAACCAAGTGGCTAGGAATGCTGAGCTTTAACAATATATAAATGGCAATTACAGACAACACGGTCAGCGAATAGAGGAATCACAATACGCAGAAAGTCTACAGAACATTCCTAATGGAATGTAATTGCATGCCCGTTATTGCAGGACACTCAAAGCTTCATCCAGTGGAGAAACCAACGTAAACACAAATTTAAGTTACGGCCCAGTATGAAAATGATTAAATATTTCGTTCTTACCCAGCAATGCTGAAATTAAATCCAATGGATGAAACCACAAACCCAGAGAAGTACCGGATGACTATTCATGGGCGACAAGACCCTTCTGCTGGTCGGCGCATAAAAATGATCACCCCAGAAATGGGAAGAAGTCCTCAGACCAGAAATTATTTGGAGGATTTTTAACAAAAGTCCGATGATACTCACTGTCGTTTCAGCTGCAAGAGGGACCGCTTCTCTGTCTCCCGGTGAAAGTTCATGCTCTTCACCATGCTGGCTCTGAAGAGCTCAAAACCTCTACAATACATATCAAAGAGAAAGGCCGAAAGCATCAGAAAGGCGCAACGTATCCAGGGCACAATAATGTTGAGTACATTTCATTAATGCCTACCTTAACCCTGCTGCCCACCCTTACACCCTATATCGTAGGAGATGCAGCAGTACCGAAATTAACAGTATTACAAGAGAAGCATGGTTAAATACTCTTAAATCCATAACCAGTTAACAAGGAACAACATTACTGAACAAAAACATGGCGAAGAGGCCATTCAACAATATTGTACGTCAGTAGTTTCAGAAGAACAAATTAATAATACATAGTAACAACTGAAATAAATATTAAATGCATTACTATCTATATACAGGAACCTTGGAGATTAACCTGGAATTAAACTGCAAACCCTTCTTCGCTATTACTGCCTCTGGGGAGGCGCTCCTCTCATAATACATTTTGCTACAGCGACAAATTAAACTGGTAGCATCAGTTGACCTAGACAGAAACAATGGGAATTCTGTACTGAATGTGCTTGAAAGTGACAGGTTTCTCTCTGGGCTTAGCAGATGGGTGCATATATTGCTCTTCATCCAAGTTTTTGGTCATGTATTTAAGTAGACTCCATATGTGTTTTAAAGTCAGTGGATCGAGATTTTGTAAAACTTACGATATAATCAGTTTCAGGCTCTCAGGTTTGGAGTACTTTAAACTGGAAAAGCCCAAGATATGTCGGGGACGGATTGGTGGAAAGCATCTGAGGACTAGTCATGTCCCCTTATAGATTTACAGCAGAAAAGAGCCAGTAAGAGGTAGTCATTTTGTCACACCTACGTTTTCACAGAGTAAATCTTTAATTTGCAAAGGCATAGATGGAGGAGAGTCTATAATAAGACCTGGTTTAGAAATGCAGAGAAAGCTGAGTGGATGCCAAAGTTTGTGGAAGGGTAGATTATGTCTGGCAATATTGGTGAGCAAAGACCGGATCAAGAAACTCCGTAGGTATAAAATATATTCTCTACAAATGTGTTATCTTAATGTTTACTTGCACAGCACGCTATCACCATAAGGACTCTAGGCGCTGGCCTTCTTTTACAGGATAAATATTACGGCCAAGTTTCCACAATAAGCGGTCACAAAATGCCTGCTTGAAGAGCCAGATTTTCAAATGCCTTCTAAAAACTAGATGGGATTTTTCCAGATTGACTGCAAAAGCATTCCAGATCTTAGTGGCACAGGAAACCATCAATTTTAAATCTGTGGATCCAGGCAGAATCAATAGACTGGCCCCTGAGGATTGGAAGGCCCTTTTTAGGCTGGTAGATTTTCAAATGTGTTATAAACAAATGCAGGTACATCCCTTGCTAACAACTTACATGCTACGCACAGTGTCTTAAAATGGATCTTTTCCCTAATCTTGGACCAGTGAAGATTTTGTAATAATGGACTTGCTTGTACAAGGCATGGGATGCCCCCCACACATCTCACTGCTGTGTAGTCGATCAGGAAGTTTTGAAGAACATATTTTGAGGTATCTCCAAGTACAGCGCATTTGAGCAGTGTAATTTTCATCCAGTTAATGTGCATACTACCATATGTCTGCCTTCTGGTGAAAGATATGAAAGAATCTTCCTAGGAATCTTGATGTGCTATGAGCATGAAGAATCTACAGCTGCTATTTGGGTATCTAGTGATAGCTGGCAGTCCAACTTGACTCCGGAGCTCATCACATAGTCGATGGAGTAGTACCTAATACACTGTGCAAGTAAGAATCAACCCAGACTTCACTCTGACCACTGAGTATTAATACTTCAGTCTGGTCAGCAATTAGTTTAGTTTGTTGCTCTCCACTTATTGCCAAATAAAGCCGTTGTTTTCTGGAATTCGCTATGGAAGGCAGGATAGTTATCAAGGCACAGTAAAAGCGGAGCATTATCAGCGGACATATAAGCTTTCATACTCTGCTCAAGTAAGGCTTTCGCTAATGGCGCATCAAGTGTGGGGAGAGGAATGAACCTTGTGGGACCCCACAAGTACCTGGTGGCTTGGTAGATGTAAAGATGCCTAATTTTACTGCCCGATACAGCCAGAAAGGAAGGATTCAAGCTACTTTCTCATAACAGCAGTAATGTCTAAGGCCTTGAGGCCATCTAATAGGATGGAATGATCGACCGTGTCGAAGTAGCAGAGACATCAAGCAGGATAAAGCCATTCAGTGGGCCATAATTCAGCTCATGTCTTAGATAATCTAATATAGACAGCAATACTAATAAAGCACAGAGTGCAGGAGAAAACAAGCTCGTAAGTCGGCAACTAATTTGTTAGTTTTCAAAAAGTAGTGTGGTTTCGCTAACTGTCCTTCTAGAACCTTTGCAACAAAAGCAAGTAGTGATATGAGTTGATAATGTTTTAAGAATCTGGGATCCATTCCCACTGCTTTATTGGCAACAACAGCACAGAGGCATTAGAATAGCATCCGTCAGACATCCAGATCCAACTCTACAAACGCATTAGATTGTTTACTACTAAACCATATGCACTCTTTATTGCCAGGTCCTTGTAAAGCATGTGCTTATTAGTGTTCAACTGCCCAAGACAGCCAATCTTTCGTGTTCACTCACAGGAAGAGTTTAAGGAGGAAACAATATCCCTTGGGGGTGAACCACTTTACTATACTGCTATGTGGTGGAGAGAGAGGCCTTCTTTGTACAATGATTTATCATTAAACAGCTCCTATGCTTTGCACTTTACCAGGTTTGTGCATTTTACATTGCATTGTATGCTGTATATAATACTTGGCCTTTTATCAACATTGGCAGTAGAGATGCATGTTTTGAAGACACTCCTTTAAAACCAGACTACTTCATCCAATGTGTTATGACATAATCTGAATGAAAAATGGTAAGCAGACTATAGTCAAAGGACGATATGTTCCGCGGACGATTTTCGTTTCACGGCCGCCAATGCTTGTTCTGTTAGCTCCTTGTTCGCCACGGACTGTATATTTTCATCTGTAAGAAACTATTTTGGCATATTTACAGAAGATCGGCGGTGCCTGCAGCCGCCTCCCACCACAGCCAGCCCAAGCGCTATTGGCAATGCCTACAGACCCCTCCCACCTCCCACCAGAGCCTGCCCCAGCGCCATCGGCAGTGCCTGCATACCCCTCCTGCCTCCCACCACAGCCTGCCCCAGCGCCATTGGCAGTGTCTGCATTACCCTCCCGTCTCCCTCCACAGCCTGCCCCAGCGCCATCGGCAATGCCTGCATACCCCTCCCGCCTCCCACCACAGCCTGCTCCAGCGCCATTGGCAGTGCCTGCATACCCCTCCCGTCTCCCACCACAGCATGGCCAGGCGCGAGATGCGTGAGGTTCGCCACCTCACGCGAGATGCGTGAGGTTCGGCACCTCACGCGAGATGCGTGAGGTTCGGCACCTCATGCGAGATGCGTGAGGTTCGGCACATCACCCGAGATGCGTGAGGTTAGGCACCTCACCCGAGATGCGTGAGGTTCGGCACCTCACCCGAGATGCGTGAGGTTTGGCACCTCACCCGAGATGCGTGAGGTTTGGCACCTCATCCGAGATGCGTGAGGTTTGGCACCTCACCCGAGATGCGTGAGGTTTGGCACCTCACCCGAGATGCGTGAGGTTTGACACCTCCCGCGAGATGCGTGAGGTTTGAGACCTCACGCGAGATGCGTGAGGTCTGGCACCTCCCGCGAGATGCGTGAGGTTTGGCGCCTCACGCGAGATGCGTAAGACGCCAAACCTCACGCATCTCGTGTGAGGTGCTAGACCTCACGCATCTCGCGTGAGGTGCCAAACCTCACGCATCTCGCGTGAGGTGCCACACCTCACGCATCTCGCGTGAGGCGCCAGACCTCACGCATCTCGCGTGAGGCGCCAGACCTCGCGCATTTGCGTGAGGTGCTAGACCTCACGCATCTCGCGTGAGGCGCCAGACCTCACGCATCTCGCGTGAGGCGCCAGACCTCACGCATCTCGCGTGAGGTGCCAGACCTCACGCATCTCGCGTGAGGTGTGAGACCTCACGCATCTCGCGTGAGGTGCTAAACCTCACGCATCTCGCGTGAGGCGCTAGACCTCACGCATCTCGCGTGAGGCGCTAGACCTCACGCATCTCGCGTGAGGCGCTAGACCTCACGCATCTCGCGTGAGGCGCTAGACCTCACGCATCTCGCGTGAGGCGCTAGACCTCACGCATCTCGCGTGAGGCGCTAGACCTCACGCATCTCGCGTGAGGTGCCAAACCTCACGCATCTCGCGTGGGGTGCCAAACCTCACGCATCTCGGGTGAGGTGCCAAACCTCACGCATCTCGGGTGAGGTGCCGAACCTCACGCATCTCAGGTGAGGTGCCGAACCTCACGCATCTTGCGTGAGGTGCCGAACCTCACGCATCTCGCGTGAGGTGCCGAACCTCACGCATCTCGCGTGAGGTGCCAAACCTCACGCATCTCGCGTGGGGTGCCAAACCTCACGCATCTCGGGTGAGGTGCCAAACCTCACGCATCTCGGGTGAGGTGCCGAACCTCACGCATCTCGGGTGAGGTGCCGAACCTCACGCATCTCGGGTGAGGTGCCGAACCTCACGCATCTCGGGTGAGGTGCCGAACCTCACGCATCTCGCGCTTGGCCATGCTGTGGTCGGAGGCGGGAGGGGTCTGCAGGCACTGCCGCTGGCGCTGGGGCAGGCTGTGGTGGGAGACGGGAGGGGTATGCAGGCATTGCCGATGGCGCTGGAGCAGGCTGTGGTGGGAGACGGGAGGGTAATGCAGACACTGCCAATGGCGCTGGGGCAGGCTGTGGTGGGAGGCAGGAGGGGTATGCAGGCACTGCCGATGGCGCTGGGGCAGGCTGTGGTGGGAGGCGGGAGGGGTATGCAGGTACTGCCGATGGCGCTGGGGCAGGCTGTGGTGGGAGGCGGGAGGGATATGCAGGCACTGCCGATGGCGCTGGGGCAGGCTGTGGTGGGAGGCGGGAGGGGTCTGTAGGCATTGCCGATAGCGCTTGGGCTGGCTGTGGTGGGAGGCGGCTGCAGGCACCGCTGATCTTTTGTAAATATGCCAAAATAGTTTCTTACAGATGAAAATATACAGTCAGTGGCGAACAAGGAGCTAACAGAACAAGCATTGGCGGCCGTGAAACTAAAATCGTCCGCGAAATAATAATTAAAAAAGAACGGCGAGTGTGACGCAAAATCGGCCGCAAAATGAAAGAAAAACAAGTCGGATGGGGTGGGGGGCGGGGGAGAAGGAGAGTGAGCAGCCTTTGATGAGCGAGTGGGGGAGGAGAAACAAGAGACACGGCCTGGCGGCCGTGAAAGTGAAAGCTCTTGGCATTGCTGTGGGGAGGGGGGGAGGAGAAATGCGACATGGCTGAAAAACCTTTGATAAAAGCAGGGGGCGGTGAAGCTGCTGGCGGCAGATGGCTGGCTTTCATGTGCACCTGCATTTTATGTCAATGCGCTTGCGCATTGAGCTTGCTTACCACATGGCATTCTGGTTCTTGTATTCTTTATATAACTGAAGAGGCAACATCGTTCCTACATGGTGTTATCATCTTCAAACACCGGACACAAGATAAGCCGCGAGAACAACGCAACATTGCGAATGCAACCCGAAGGAACATTATTATTAGGAAGGGAGTGACAGTTGCTACCACTACGGTTTCACCAATAAAGAATACAAGAACCAGAATGCCATGCGGCGCTCACGCCAAAGTGGGCGGGACTCTGATCAATCTAAGTTAGTCTTTAACAAGAGCTGCCGTTACTTCCCCCATGGCCTGACTTTGTAGAAGGGATTAACTGTATCCACAAACGCATTCAGGCGAAAGGCTAAAGAAACTGTGCTTCCACTGTGCGCCGATTTGCGCTGCTGTCTGCTGAAATAAACGAGATGAAAATGTTAACGTCGAGTGTGCGCTTCAATTGTATGAGCAACGCATTTGTTATATATATATATATATATACATACACACATACATATACTTTACAAATATATGTAATTGTCAAACTTCACCATTGAAATCAAAATAAGATACACTTAGCAGTTATATGTCATTGTCGGACTTTCCCATTCGCAGAAAAGTCAAACAGTCTCCAGGGCCTTGACTACGCCTCTTGACCCAGTCTCTCAGTCATTCAATTACACCAGACAACTTTACACGCTGCCCCTGCTGGCGCCCCATTGACTAAACAGTCGGAACCACTAAACACGTAAAGAAACGGTTACTTATTTCCGTCCATCCGGATTAGACCTCCAGGCACCCAAAGGCACCTGCACGAGTACAGGATTGTGATCCCCCGTAGACAATAAGTTGTGACCCAGGAAGTTGGCGCGCATCCAAGTCTGGAGAAATTTTTCGCCTCAGGCGGAGGTGTGAACTGCAGTAGCCCCCGAGAGTCAACTGTAGGTGCCTGCATGGCACACAAAACCCCTCAGGCTTTGTCACAATGTTCTCCACAACAAAGTACCTTGATGTGTGGATCCAGGGGGAAGAAGCGAATGACCTCGGACAATGGCTGCGATGTCAGTCACTGTTGTGCCGATCTGGAAGTCGCAGACAGTCTCGGCTCCTGGCTCAGATTCCCCCAACACCCCTCAAACACCACATGCTCTGGAGCACAAGCTAGCACAGGTCCCCCAGACTCTGCCAGCTTCCCCCGCACTCCTCACGTCTTATCACCTCAAGTGGCTACTGATCTTTACAAACACACTCTTCTGCACAGCTTGATGATTGTGTATGTCAGGACGGTCCTTGTCCCAACCAACAATCACTTCCACCCGTTTCCGCCGCACCCAGTAGCGCCCTTACGGTCTTGTGGAAACAGTGAGATCCTATGTGTCCTGGGATCTCATGAACATGAGGTCTGCTAACCGGCCCTTGGAGAGTACTTAGGGACCCACGCCACAATAGTTGTCACTAAGCTGCAGGCCAGCAACGTCCAAACAAAATCTACCAAAAGATATTCCCCTTCCTGGAGCAAGACCAGCCCAGGCCACCACAAGTATGCGGATAATCCAGTTGCAGTCCCTCGTGCCTAAAGAATCCCTTGTGTCGATGTACCAGTGTCAAACCAACATATTACTAGTGTAGTATGGTTCCAAATCCAAAAGCGTCTCTAACTGCTGAGGCCAGAGCCCCAGTAGTTATAACCCACGATGGCCTTTGAAGATGGAATCCGTTCAAGAGGCCACCTTTGAAATAAACAGCCCCTCTCTAAATTCCGTCCTGTCTGCCATCCTAATCCTGTCCCTCGGAATGCAGGTGCCAATTCCACCCCCACATAACCACACTAGAAAGGCAGGTCAGAGGTCCACAGTTTCCCTTGAGCCCCTAGGTAATGGCCTTTAATCAGGAATGCACAGATGTAGCTGTCCCTCTTGCACCCTGACCCAGATGTGAATTGAGAGACAGGCACACAGAGCCATGAGCATCGAAATCCCCACTTTCCCAAAAGTGACATTTCCACGCAAGTTATGTCAGATCCACTTGCACTACCAGAGAGGATTCACCATTAAGAACTAATTGATATCAAACACGATACTTCTACTACTCTGCCTGTAGGAAATGCTGCTTAGTAGCCTTTCTGTACATTCCCACATGCTAATCCAATGTGAGAAGAAGTCCCGTCGTACCTGGCAGTGGCGGTTTGTCCATTGGGGGCGTTGGGGCGTTGCCCCACTATCCATGGACGACCGTCACGGCTAACACAACATTTGTCTGACACAGTAAAAAAAGTAAAATTTTCAGCGGCAAGCAGCAGTTGAGGCCGGACCGGAGTCACAAATTGTGACGTCATCCAGTGCGATCGCGGAAGGTGTGGGGGGGCAGGCCTGCAGCACTGAGTGGCATGTGGCAGGCTGGCAGCGTCATGGCAGGCAGCAGTCATTGTGTGCGCATTTAGGACAAGTCATTTTTATGACTTTCCCACGCATGCGCACACACACAATAGCCCCTTCCCTCCTCCTCCTCCTCCCCTAGCCATGACACAGGCAGAGACCCGGGGGAGCCGGGTCTCATCAAGGGCAGTATTAGCCCTGCTCTTTAGCCAATCCTGGCGCAGTGGCGATGTTATGCCTGCGCCAGGATTGGCTGAGTTCACGCGTATGAGGATGGTGGTGCTGCCGCGCGTGGGTGGGTGGCTGACTGGCTGTGCTCAGCGCTGTTTGCCCAATCACATGTGCCCATTTGGATCCATGTACTTGTAATTGGCGCCGCTGTGGGGACGTCACTGCGCCCTGGCGAGGACTGCACAACAACACCACCAGAGTCACGAGGAGAGTGACTCAGACCTTGTGACTCGTGCCTGTGTGTGCAGTCCAGTGTGCAGTGCAACAGTTGTCTTGTCTTCGACTGACGAGTGACGACGTGAGACAGAGTCAGTCTGTGACTGTCTGAAACCGGTAAGTTAAGTTTTTTCTAATGGCTGGCTTGTCCGACTTACGAATCGATGGAAGTCACGGGTGCGGGTCACCGTCAGACACTCACTGTCTCACTTAGAAATAAAATGGATACTGACACACACATTCACTCAGTCGCCATTCGCGGACGGACCGGTGTGACTGTGTGTTGTGGGTGGTGGGCCTGGTGGCATCATACCGTGCCCGGCGTGCCTGATTTGAGCAACGCAGGAAGTGGCTATATTTAGCAGGCCTGAGTTAACAAAACATCAATGAAATACTCAACATCTGCTTTTGTAATCTGTTGTTCACGTTATGTTCTCCTCATATCAGTTCTGTTCCTATTGTGAAGCGCTCTGACGCCTTCGGGTAAAGTCCGCGCTATATAAAAATGCATAAATAAAATTGAATAATAAATAAAATAAATTCGCGGATGGACCGGTGTGACTGCGTTGTGTGGGTGGTGGCTGGGCCTGGTGGCATCATACTGGGGTGCCGTGCCTGATTTGACCAATGCAGTAAGTAAGTGGCTATATTTAGCAGGCCTGAGGCTGACTCATTAACATCAACAACATAATGAGTGGGTTTATTGAAATGAGGGCTATAGTAAATAACACTGAAGGTTACCATACCGAGGCGTGCCTATGAAGTCTGCAATTCGGAAGTGCTTAATTTGCTAATTATCGGAGATGAGCAGGGACGCCTGCTGGGGCTAGCGGATGTTTGGATAGCGGCCGACTTCTCACAGTAGCGCTATGATAGCGCTACTATGAGAAGTTGAGTATGAATAACAAATGTCATGAGTACGGTGGGAGGACAGCAGCAGGGTGGAGTATGTACTGAATAGATATATAAACCTGTGTTTTAAGTATGGTTTACAATGCATTCGAATGTTCAGTGGTGTTCGGCAAGTGTGAAGGTGAGTGGAAAGGGCCCAGAATGCAGTGGTGGCTGCCGGTGGGCTTTGAAAGTGGTGAGGCGCCAGGCGGCCTACTGGCTCAAATTCCAGCGGTGCCCGATTTCTGTTCTGAGGCGAGGGTAAAGTTTCCCCATCTAGGACATTTTTAATAAACATGGGGCAAATAGTACGTTTTAAATCACAATTTTCCACATAAATGTGCTCAAGTCAATGGCTCTGGAATAGCAGTCACAAGCGGTGCCGCATGTCTTATAATGTCCACTCTCCTGACAGTCCCTCCGTGTGTATCATGTTCAAGCAAAGCCCCGTGCCCCCAGTATCACAAAAGCAGGGATGTGATGGCCTGATGCGGTCTTCTAATGCCTCCACTCTTTTGGCAGTCCCTCCGTGCCCGTGTGTATCGTGTTACTGCAAGCAAGGGGCACACCCAAAGCCCCATGCCCCCAGTATCACAAAAGCAGGGATGTGATGGCTTTGAAAGTGGTGAGGCGCCAGGCGGCCTACTGGCTCAAATTCCAGCGGTGCCCGATTTCTGTTCTGAGGCGAGGGTAAAGTTTCCCCATCTAGGACATTTTTAATAAACATGGGGCAAATAGTATGTTTTAAATCACAATTTCCACATAAATGTGCTCAAGTCAATGGCTCTGGAAGAGCAGTCACAAGCGGTGCCGCATGTCTTATAATGTCCACTCTCCTGGCAGTCCCTCCGTGTGTATCATGTTCAAGCAAAGCCCCGTGCCCCCAGTATCACAAAAGCAGGGATGTGATGGCCTGATGCGGTCTTATAATGTCTCCACTCTCTTGGCAGTCCCTCCGTGTCCGTGCGTATCATGTTACTGCAAGCAAGGGGCACACCCAAAGCCCCATGCCCCCAGTATCACAAAAGCAGGGATGTGATGGCCTGATGTGGTTCCTCAACTGAAACCCGCAGCCCAGCGCCTGGTACCCTCACGGTGATAAGCAAGCCAGGCTATACAGCTCAGAGAGGGGGCACTGGTGAGGGGTTGAGAATTTTGAACACATGCAGGTGGGGAGATGATTTTGAGATGTTTGTGGCTCGTGAGGGGTGGGTTAGTGAAGCATGGTTGTGAGATGGAAGATGACAATGTAGAAATTATGTCTTGGGGTATTTTTTAATTTTATGAGCACTGTTCGCACTCTGGGGTGACTTAAAGCAGGGGGAGTTATTAGTTAAGGTATGTTGTTGTAATAGTGAGGCTTGGCTGCCATACTGTATGTTCTTGAACTAAAGCTGCAGATGTGTTGTCCAAACAAATTTGATTTACGCTGTCAGTTTGGGTCTGTGGTTTATGTGCAGTCCCGCCCACGTGTTCATTTATTTCTGACAGCTTTGTGGCCTCTGCTCTCAAGTAAAATTTTACTTAATTTACATTAATATACCACAGTCAAGAGCCACTCCTCCATGTGCATCCATCGTGCTCTTCTTGCAACGCCCCAGTTTATGTTGTTATTGTGGGCACCGTGCTGCGTGCCCAGAAGCAGACTACGTTCACACTGTGTGTGAGTCTGTTGAGGGGTCTTCCATTCTGGATCTCTTATTTATTTGGTCTGTATTTTTCTTTTTTTATAGAGTTTTATATAGGGTATCAGAGCGCTTTACATAGCACCAGTTGCATTACATGAGAAACTCCAATCCTTCAGTGTTAGGCCTAAGAGAAACCAGTGCAGCCCTCACACTCTTGCTTTTACCACTGATGAATGCCACATTTAAGTTGCACAAGCGCTATATAAATGGAATTACAATACACTTCGCTCTGGGGTGGAAGGCAGAGACCCGCAGAAAAAATGGTTCACCCATAAAACTAAATATTTGTGGGGATGCTCCAGAATTATGGAGCAAGTCCTAAACTGCTTGCTCTTCCTGGCAAATATTGAGCAGCCAGGGTAGGTAGCGCTGTAATGGAAGCACTCTTGATAAGCTAATCACACAATTGACTGCACTCTCTCTCTGACCTCGTTTTCACCAGCACTTTAATCCAGTGTGAGCTGGGATCAGAGCGGCATGTGAGGAAAGCCAGCCCATCTAATGGGGTCATAGACGGCATGCACTGACGAGGCATCCCTCTTTAACCCCTTCGCTGCTCATAACGAGCTCAGCTCGTCATGAGGCACGGTTGAGCTGTGCTTATGACGAGCTGAGCTCGTCATGAATAGAGGCAACTCTGTGATTCCAGCATTAGGGGGGGGAAACACCTAGCAGCCAAGGTGGTATAATGGTTATGGCTTCTAGGCTTTCACCCATCAAATGGTGGGGGGCATGATTTGCCACACAGCAGCTCTTAATTGATTTAGAATTTGCAGAATGTAACATCAGACTGGTTGGCTGCTCAGTATGTAATGCTCAGTTGGTTTCAATAGCACAGAATAATTGACGGAGTGCACCCCGGGCCCGAAGCACACACTAAAATCAGATGGACGTGACTCGTGAGATAATGATTAGGCTTGGGAGCGTGGTGCACTCCCTTACAGTCGGAGGTTGTGGCCTCTGTGCTGAGTGTAGGGCCTGCAGAGTGTGCCCTCCCATAGCCCGTTACAGGCCTGGTACCAGAGCCTGCACCCATGTAAACTAAAGCGTGCACTATGCAATCGGGCCCTGCAGCCCCTTGCACTCCACCTGGCAGAGCGGCGGCCTTCAAGTGCAGTGCCAGATTGCTCAGCCATTCAGAGGGATATCCGGTGTTGCTCACACAGTGACATAATTTTGTGGAATGATACACAATCAATCAATCAATCAGGAGTTTGTTAAAGCGCAACTACTCACCCGTAAGGGCCTCAAGGCGCTAGGGGTGGGGGGGGGTGCAGGTTCCATTCCATCAAGGAGGGGGTCTGTCGAAGAGCCAGGTTTTGATGTTTCTTGCGAAGATGGGGAGCGATGTTGTCTGTCTGAGGTGGAGCGGAAGGGCGTTCCATGCTTTGGCCGCGAGGAAGGAAAAGGAGCGGCCTCCCGATCTGGTCTTTCTGGTGCGGGGGACCTCAGCGTAGGAGAGCTGGGCTGATCGTAGGGTCCTTTGGGGTGCGTGGAATTTGAGCCGGCTGTTCAGGTATGCTGGTCCGGTGCCGTGGAGGGCCTTCTGTGCGTGGGTGAGCATCTTAAAGGTGATTCTCGCCTCCACAGGGAGCCAGTGGAGTGTGCGCAGGTGCTGGGAGATGTGGCAGTGTTTTGGCAGGTTGAGGACCAGTCTTGCGGCGGCGTTCTGGATGTTCTGTAGCTTGCGGATGAGGTTTTTGTTTATTCTGGCGTAGAGCGCGTTGCCGTAGTCGAGTCTGCTGGTGACCAGGGCGTGAGTGACTGTCTTTCGGTGTTCGAGGGGGATCCATTTGAAGCTCTTACGAAGGAGGCGGAGGGTGTGGAAGCAGGAAGAGGAGACAGAGTTGATCTGGCGGTCTATTTTGAGCTCGGAGTCCAGGATGATTCCCAGGTTGCGTGCGTGGTCTGTGGGGGTTGGCGGGTTTCCGAGGGCGGTGGGCCACCAGGTGTCGCTCCAGGCGTCGGGTTTTGGGCCCATGATGAGTACTTCTGTTTTGTTGGTGTTTAGTTGTAGGCAGCTGTTTTTCATCCATTTGACGACGGCTTCCATGCCTTCTCGAAAGTTGAGTCTGGCGGTGTTGGGCTCGTTAGATAGGGAGAGGATGAGCTGGGTGTCGTCTGCGTATGACACGATGTTGAGTCCGTAGGTTCCGACGATGGGGGCAAGTGGAGCCATGTAGACGTTGAAGAGCGTCGGGCTGAGGGAGGAGCCCTGGGGGACTCCGCAGGTGGTAGGTGTGGGGTCTGAGAGGAAAGGGGGGAGTCTGACCCGTTGCGTCCTGCCGGAGAGGAAGGAGCAGATCCAGTTGAGGGCCTTGTCCTGGATTCCTGCGTCGTAGAGTCTGCGTATTAGGGTGCGGTGGGAGACTGTGTCGAACGCCGCTGATAGGTCTAGGAGGATGAGGGCTACTGTTTCTCCTTTGTCCAGTAGGGTGCGGATGTCGTCTGTTGCGGCGAGGAGGGCGGTTTCCGTACTGTGGTTTTTTCTGAAGCCGGATTGGGAGGAGTCGAGGATGTGGCGTGCAAAGAAGTACAGTACACACACACTCATACAACACTCACTCAAACACCAAAATAAACACACACAGGCAGACACAGTGGGACCCCAGTGGCACACTCACAGCCCCATTACAGAAATGGCAGGCCGCCATTAAACATTATCCAGCCTTAATGCCGTAAACCTGGCGTTGTGAGATTGAGAACAGATTACTATAGGAATAAGTCCCAATGTTGTGAGTCTTCCTTTTGCACGGGAATGCCACTGTAAACAGAACAAGCATTGGCATAGCCAATAGGTCTCGCCGTTGGGACCTAATAAATGTTTAGCCATGCAACACTTGATGTTGTTGCACCAAGGATATTGTTAATGTTTTTCCTAGAGAGAGATCAGAGTTTTTTGTCTAATGGAAGTTTTGATTCATGTAAAGGTAGCACAGAAGGTTAATGTGCCTGCTGCAAAGAACATGTACCTGATGCATATCACAAAATGCACCTGATGTAAATAGGTCTGTGGTTATACTGAATAAGCAGCTACCTATGTTATATAACAGCTCTTTAATAAAGTAATACCTGCACTTTCACAATTGCTTTATTAACCTTCCTGCTTTCTCAAAATTGCTTGAAAATGCATAATTTTTCCACTATTTTTTCAAAATGTTCTCGGGGGGAAATCCCCCCGAACCCTCCTTAGGGGGTTGGGGCTCGCTCGCTCGCTACGGTGCTGTATGATTATCAGTTTCCGCCTCACCACTTTCAAATGTCACCAGCCGCCACTGGTACCTGGTGCCATTCACAAGCTTTGCATATATCACTCACACGCACTACACCCTTCCCAACAATGCACCCTGTACCCAGGGAAAACTCTAATACAGCAAGAGACATGCAGAACCCTGGCACATAGCTTTTTAAATGCCAACCCAAGAAACAGTAACCTGTGCACGCAGGCCCCACCAGGGCAAACCTGTGGTACAATCGACCAGCTACCTCAGTGGAGACACAACCAGTACTGAAGGCCCACGGAGGAGCATTCAAGATACTTGCCCTGGGTATACGTCTTACCCCTTGACAAGAGACTTACAGCTAACTTGACTCAGTCAATCTTGTATATGACGAGCACAGTGCTTTGACACTGAATGGCAGTCTTAAGCGTGCTCAAAGTCATAAGGCTAGCATCCAGATCAGTGGACAAATGGGAAGGAGAAAAGCAAAAAGTCAAGGGAAAGCCTCCTAGTAAGGGCCATTTCCAACAGTTGCCAACTGAATACTGGTGCAGGTGACACACTACTGTAATGTAATATCTTTACATTCTCCAATATCTAGTGACCTTACCATCCTCCAGGGGTATGAAGTGCAATGTGCTTTGTTTCTTTGCATATATCATGTGGAAGTAGGGTGTGCATCTAACACACACATGTTCACACATTGCTACCCCATCCCCTCCCTTTAGTATAAATGGTGTCCACAAAGGACACATTGAATAAGCTGCCACAGGGATGCGTTCCTAAAAGGATCACTTTATCCTCCTGCTGATATGACAATATGGCTGTTTTTTGTTACCTTGGCTCCCTCCAAAATGGTAGCTGACAAGTGAACTGGGTGTACATCTACACCCATTTCCCAGTAAAACAAGCTTCCATTGACTCTACCTAAATCCTGCCAGTCTCATTTCCAATGGTTTACTGACCATCATCTAGCAACCATTATCCAAATAACTGAATAACATATCCACTACTCAAATAACTTCATATTTTACTATACTAATTTTCAACACTAATCCTTTATGGGTTCCAGAGTGGCGTGCTACTCGCCAGAAAAGCGCTTCAACACCCATCAGGGGTAACAAGTGCTATATGAAGGCAAACCTTTCTTCCCCTTTATCCCTCCGCTATCCCTCTCCCTCCAAATAATTTGACTAAATATCCAACACTGAAATTACTTTATATTTCACCATACTAATTCACCACTAATCCTTTATGGGTTTCCTGAATAGCGTGCGTCAACAAGCGCTATATAAATACAAACCTTTTTCCTCCTCTATCCTTCTGCTATCATTCCAAATCCAAATAACGGACTAACCTATCCACCAATTAAAATGTACTTGCATGTTTCACTATACTAATTCAACACTAATCCTCTATGGGTCCCGGAGTAGGGTGCTACTCGCCGGAAAAGTGCTATAACGCCTCGTCAGGGGTGGTAAGCGCTATATAAATGCAATTACAATACAATACAATTACTTTGACCAGTTGTAACCAGCTCTGCCTCTGCCCACAAGCCCAAAGCCTGGGAAGGAAATGGAAATGTATTAGAAAAATCCTGACTGCGGAGTGTTTGGATTTCAAACTGACCTTGCACCTTGCCCGACAAAGGATTCCAGTATTTGCTCCTGAGTAGTCCAAATACCAGTCACCTTCAACCACCACCAAGTGAGTCATCTCTGCTTTGTGGAGACTCTTAGTAGTAGACAAGTCATGGATTGGATCTTGCTGGTAGATGATTTCTGCCCCATCTACATCCATGGGTGAGAAACATTGCTACTGAATCTCAGCTTGTAAGAAGAGGAGCCTGACTGCTACTTAACCAGAAAGAGACGCGCTCCTGACCAAGAGGTGAAAGAGGAAGGTCCAGCCTATGTGGAGGATTTTCGAGGATATAAGTTGCCCAGAAGCCATAAGGGTATTGCTTTTCAAGTGGCGAGTCTGCATAAACGCTAATCTGCCTGGTACTCCAAGGGAGCGTTGGATTGCTAAAATCCAGCAGCACAGGAGCAAAAGGGTTTTTCCTCACATCCCAGGTCTACAGCAGTGTCCCATTGGCTGTAGCAAGTCAACCTGAATCCAAAATAACAAGAATTGTTTTCCTAGCCATTTGTGCAATATCCATTTAAGGTCAAGGTTGGCCACTGACCATAAATCCCTGTTGGTACTGGTTGAGCCTATGTATACATTGGTTACACCCATCTAATGGGGCAAAACACTCAATCCTTGCATCTTCCTGGGGACTTTACTCTTGGTATCTATTTCAACTAGCATCCATTCCAGATGCAACATCAGACCTGATGTGACCCTAACTGGTCTCCCCTTCCAGTGATTGCGCCCAGCGCACCACCAGTAGACACATTAGATTTGACAGTCTATTTGGTGAACTTGACTTTGGCACCCCATATTATTTGCTGTCTTTTGTGGGATTGCTGTTTCAGTTTGAATGGCAGGTTTTAGGGTGTACGTGTTTTAGTATGTTTAGTGGGGAACATTGGCACACAGGCTTAAATCAAACAGGGTATCCCACTTTGAATATAGGGACAGGACGAAAACAGGGCAAAGATCAGACATCTGAAAAGCAACTTGAAGTCTTGTTTCTTTATTTCTTGTGCTCTTTATTTTTGCTCCATTGACTGTCTGAAAGCAATCAAATGTTACTTAACAAAAGGACTTCCGAAGCCCGCCAAGAACATCAAAGGTTTCCCTCCATTTTAAACAAGCATTTGCAATGCAATAGGTCTCGCATTAGGAAAGTTTGAGCTATTGGTATTATAAATGACACATTTTTTATTTATGTTTTGTTTTTGAAAATAGCGAAATTAATAGCTTGGTCATTTACAATGCCAAAAGTTATAACTTTAGCAAATGTGACACCTATAGCATTTGTAATGCAATATGGGTTGTATTTACGTGACTTACATGTATTGATATTACAAATAACAATGGCTTTTAATTTTTTTTCAATAATTAATACTTAAATAAAAGTTATTGTAATTTATATTGGCAATAGCTTAAAGTTTTGTAAATAACTTTTGTGAAGATTATGCTCAGTGTATTTTATTGTGACGAAAATCCAAGAACAGAAGTGAAATATTAACATCTTTTTGTTACATTTGTAATAAAGCTTGAAACATTGAGAGAACATATTTGAACCAGGTGTTGTTGAATGGTTAGACAGATTGAGGCTGTGGTGGCACTGAGTGATGTTGTGATGGCGAACGAGTGATGCTGTGGCGTTCATTGATGCTGTGGTAGCACATAGTGATGTTGTGGTGCCCCTGAGTGATGCTGTGGTGGTGTGGAGTGATGCTGCATGCTATGCTATGTTTTGTTTTGCTCTCTTATGTTTTGTTTTGCTATCCTATGCTTTGATTTGTTATGTTATACTATGCTGTGTTTTGTTATGCTATGCTATGTTTTGTTATGCTATGCTATGTTTTGCTATGCTATGCTTTGGTATGCTATGCTATGTTTTGTTATGCTATGCTATGTTTTGTTGTGTTTTATTATGCTATGCTTTGTTTTGCTATGCTATGTTTTGTTATGCTATACTATGCTATGTGTTGTTGTGTTTGGTATGCTATGTTTTATGTTATGCTATGTTTTGTTATGCTATGCTATGTTTTGCTATCCTATGCTTTGTTTTGTTATGTTATGCTATGTTTAGTTTTGCTATCCTATGCTTTGTTTTGTTATGCTATGCTATGTTTTGGCGTGTTTTGTTACGCTATGCTATTTTTTTTGTGTTTTGCTATGCTATGCTTGGTTATGCTATGCTATGTTTTGTTATGCTATGCTACGTTTTGTTGTTTTTTATTATGCTATGTTATGTTTTGCTATGCTATGTTTTGTTATGCTATGTTTTGTTATGCTATGTTTTGTTATGCTATGCTATGCTTTGTTATGCTATGTTTTGTTATGCTATGCTATATTGTGTTGTGTTTTGTTATGCTATGCTATGTTTTGATGTGTTTTGTTATGCTATGCTATGTTTTGCTATGCTTGGCAATGCTATGGTTTGTTACGTATGCTATGTTTTGTTGTGTTTTGTTATGCTATGCTATGTTTTGTTATGTTTTGTTATGCTATGTTTTGTTATGCTATGCTTTGTTTTATGTTATGTTTTGTTATGTTATGCTATGTTTTGTTCTGCTATGTTTTGTTGTGTTTTGTTATGATATGCTATGTTTTGTTCTACTATGCTATGTTTTGTTTTGTTATGTTATGCTATGCTTTGTTTTGTTATGCTATGTTTTGTTATGCTATGCTATGTTTTGTTGTGTTATGTTATGCTATGTTATGCTTCGTTGTGTTTTGCTATGCTATGTTTTGTTATGCTATGTTTTGTTTTGCTATCCTATGCGTTGTTTTGTTATGCTATGCTATGTTTTGTTATGCTATGCTGGTGAGGGTGTGTGAGTGTGTGTGAGGGTGAGGGGGAGTAAGGGTGAGGGGGTGTGAGGGTGAGGGGGTGAGGTTGTGTGAGGGTAAGGGTGTGTGAGTGAGGGTGTGTGAGGGTGAGGGGGTGAGGGGGAGGGGGGTGAGGAGGGTGAGGGTGAGGGTTTGTGAGGGTGAGGGGGTGTGAGGGTGTGTGAGGGTGAGGGTCAGTGAGGGTGTGTGAGGATGAGAGGGGGTGAGGGTGTGTTAGGGTGAGGGGTGTGAGGGTGAGTGAGGGTGTGTGAGGGTGAGTGAGGGTGAGTGTGGGTGTGTGAGGGTGGGTGTGAGGGGGGGTGAGGGGGTGTGAGGGTGAGGGTGTGAGAGTGTGTGGGGGTGTGAGGGTGTGTGGGGGTGTGAGGGTGTGTGGGGGTGTGAGGGTGTGTGGGGGTGTGAGGATGAGGGTGTGAGGGTGGGTGAGAGCGTGTGTGAGGATGAGGGTGGGTGAGGGTGGGTGAGGGTGAGTGAGGGTGAGTGAGGGTGTTTGAGGGTGAAAGGGTGTGTGTGGGGGAGAGGGTGGGTGACGGTGAGAGGGAGGGTGAGAGGGTGGGTGAGGGTGGGTGAGAGGGTGAGTGATGGTGAGGGGGTGTGAGGGGGTGTGTGAGGGTGAGGGGGTGTGAGGGTGAGTGGGTCTGAGGGTGAGTGAGAGGGTGTGTAGGGGTGTGGGTGAGAGGGTGTGTCAGGGTGAAAGAGTGTGAGAGGGTGGGTGAGGGTGAGGGGTGTGAGGGTGAGGGGGTGTGAGGGTGAGTGGGTGTGAGGGTGAAGGGGCGTGAGGGTGAAGGGGCGTGAGGGTGAGGGTGTGTGAGGGTGAAAGGGTGTGTGCGGGTGAGAGGGTGGGTGAGTGATGGTGAGGGGGTGTGAGGGTGAGGGGTGTGTGAGGGTGAGGGGGGGTGAGGGGGTGAGAGGGTGTGTGTGGGTGAGAGGGTGTGTGAGGGTGAGTGAGGGTGAGGGTGTGTGAGGGTGAAGGTGTGTGAGGGTGAGGATAAGGGGTGTGAGGGTGATGGGGTGTGAGGGTGAGGGGTGTGTGAGGGTGAGGGGGGGTGAGGGGGTGAGAGGGTGTGTGTGGGTGAGAGGGTGTGTGAGGGTGAGTGAGGGTGATAGGGTGAGTGAGGGTGTGTGAGGGTGAAGGTGTGTGAGGGTGAGGATAAGGGGTGTGAGGGTGATGGGGTGTGAGAGTGAGGGGGTGTGAGAGTGAGGAGGTGTGTGAGGGTGAGGGGGTGAGGGTGAGGGTGTGTGAGGGTGAGGGGGGTGAGGGTGTGTGAGGGTGAGGGGGGTGAGGGTGTGTGAGGGTGAGGGGGTGTGAGGGTGTGTGTGAGGGTGAGGGTGTGTGGGGGTGTGAGGGTGAGGGTGTGTGAAGGTGAGGGGGTGTGAGGGTGAGGGTGTTTGTGTGGGTGAGTGTGTGAGGGTGTGTGAGGGTGAGGGGGTGTGAGGGTGGGTGAGAGGGTGTGTGGGGTGAGGGTGAGAGTGTGTGTGAGGGTGAAAGGGTGGGTGAGAGGGTGGGTGAGGGTGAGAGGGTGGGTGAGTGAGGGTGAGGGGGTGTGAGGGTGAGGGGGTGTGTGGGGGTGTGCGGGTGAGGGGGAGGGGGTGTAAGGGTGAGGGGGTGTATGAGGGTGTGTGGGGGTGAGGGTGGGTGAGGGTGGGTGAGAGGGTGTGTGAGGGTGTGGGTGAGAGGGTGTTTGAGGGTGAAAGGGTGTGTGAGGGTGAGAGGGTGGGTGAGGGTGAGAGGGTGGGTGAGGGTGAAGGGGTGTGCGGGTGAGGGCATGTGTGAGGGTGAGGGGGTTTGATAGGGTGTGTAGGGGGAGAGGGTGTGTGAAAGTGAGAGGGTGGGTGATAGGGTGAGTGAGGGTGAGGGAGGGTGAGGGGGTGTGAGGGTATGTGAGGGTGAGGGGATGTGAGGGGATGTGAGGGGGAGGGGGTGTGAGGGTGAGATGGGGTGAGGGTGTGTGAGGGTGAGAGGGTGTGTGAGGGTGAGAGGGTGAGTGAGGGTGAGAGGGTGAGTGAGGGTGAGGGTGATGTGGTGTGAGAGTGAGGGTGATGTGGTGTGAGAGTGAGGGGGTGTGAGGGTGAGGAGGTGGGTGAGGGGGTGAGGGTGACAGGGTGTGAGGGTTAGGGGGTGTGAGGGTGAGGGTGAGGGTGTGTGAGGGGGTGTGAGGGTGAGGGGGTGTGAGAGTGAGGGTGTGTGTGAGGGTAAGGAGGTGTGGGGGTGTGAGGGTGTGTGGGGGTGTGAGGGGGTGTGAAGGTGAGGGGGCGTGAGGGTGAGGGGGTGTGTGAGGGTGAGTGTGTAAGGGTGTGTGAGGGTGAGTGTGTAAGGGTGTGTGAGGGTGAGAGGGTGTGAGGGTGATGGGGTGTGAGGGTGGGTGCGAGGGTGTGTGAGGGTGAGAGGGTGTGTGAGGGTGAAAGGGTGTGTAAAGATGAGAGGGTGGGTGAGGGTGTGTGTGAGGGTGAGAGGGTGAGAGGGAGGGTGAGAGGGTGGGTGAGGGTGGGTGGGTGGGTGAGGGTGAGGGGGTGTGAGGGGTGTGTGGGGGTGTGAGGGGTGAGGGTGGGGGTGTGAGGGGGTGTGTGAGGGTGTGTGAGGGTGAGGGTGGGTGAGAGGGTGTGTGAGGGTGAGAGGGTGTGTGAGGGTGAAAGGGTGTGTGAGGGTGAAAGGGAGGGTGAGGGTGAGAGGGTGGGTGAGGGTGAGAGGATGAGTGAGGGTGAGAGGGTGGGTGAGAGGGTGAGTGAGGGTGAGAGGGTGAGGGTGAGAGGGTGAGTGAGGGTGAGAGGGTGAGTGAGGGTGAGAGCGTGAGTGAGGGTGAGGGGGTGTGAGGGTGAGGGTGAGTGAGGGTGAGGGGGTGTTTGGGTGAGGGGGTGTGTGGGTGAGGGTGTGAGGGAGGGTGAGGGGGTGTGAGGGTGAGAGGGTGTGTGAGGTTGAGAGGGTGAGTGAGGGTGTGTGAGGGTGAGGGTGTGTGAGGGTGAGGGTGAGTGGGTGTGAGGGTGATGGGGTGTGGGAGTGAGGGGGTGGGAGTGTGAGGTGAGGGTGAGGGGGTGAGGGTGAGGGGGTGAGGGTGAGGGGATGTGAGGGTGAGAGTGTGTGGGGGTGTGAGGGGGTGAGTGAGGGTGAGAGGGTTGTGAAGGTGAGGGTGTGAGGGTGAGTGAGAGTGTGTGAAGTTGGGAGGGTGAGTGAGGGTGTGTGAGGGTGAGGAGGTGTGAGGGTGTGGGTCCGAAATAAATGGTGGCAGGGCAGAGATCATAAGACAGAGAGAAGAGACTGCGTCGGTCAGTTTCAGAATCAGGAGGGGCAGAGTCAGCACAGTCTGCGAGGGATCAACGAGTCTAGAGGCAAAGCATAGCGGATGTAGCATTGCAGCTAGCAAGTAAAGCATTTTCAAGCTGAGTGTCCCTAGAGAGATGGCAACACAGCAACAGCATTTGAGGAGCAAGGCTACTGTAAACAACCACGGTAGGCTTTCACTTTCGTTCAGAAAAAAACAAACGAGAAAGGTGCAGAGAACGCCGAACAAAACACGGCTTCCCCGTGAAATGGATGCAAAAAAACACCAAGCTCTCGGCATTGCTGTGGAGGGGGACGGGGGAGCGGGAGCGAATTCCTTTGAAGTCTGATGCCAAAGCTCAGACAAATGGTGGTGTGCGATGTGCACGGGGCGGGGGAGCGGCAGCCTTTGACGTCTGATGCCGAGGCACAGACAAATGGTGGTGTGTGAAGTGGCTGGCTCTGTGCATGCGCATAGCTCAAATGAACTGTACGCGATCCGCAGGCTAGGTAGACTTTTCTTTTCCCCTTACTATAAGCTCGCCTATTTATTCCTGCAGGATATAATAGGCGAGACCTAAAAAGTCACACACATTACCCCACACTCCTGTTTGCTATTTACATGAACGAAGACTCAATATGCATTAACATCGGCTCAGATCATTTTAAACTTACAATTTTCATTCAAGGTGTCCTGGCCTCTATATCTGAATAGAGAATGCCAGTCCCATTGCTAATGTTAGGGCTAGATGTGGTCAGCAAAGTTTTGGGCTTTAAAATAAATGTGTCAAAGTCTGAGTCAATAGGGATCGTTGTTACATCAAACACATGATGTGTGCTACTAGCACTCACCTCGTTACAATGTTATGTTATATTGATTTGTATAGCGTACTAATCACCCAAGGTGGTATCAGGCACTTGGGCAGGTGTGTAAGTGTGAGCTTCCCAAGGTGCCTATAACAAAGAGCCAGGTCTTCAACTTCTTGCGGAATTCAAGAAGTGAGGAGGAGCCTCCAATGGTCAACAGAATCTGTTAAATAGCTGGATGTAAAAACCACAACTGTTGGTGAAGGACCATACGCCACCATTTACACCCCGATCGACTTAAAGAGAGTGTGGATGGATGGCATAATCTAAATATATCATAGCTCAGGCAATCATCATCCATAAAAATAGCAAGAGTCAGCAGACTGTGGCGGTGGCAGACAGCAGTGGCCCAACGATCTCAATGGCTCCTTTGACTATCCTGGCGCTATAGCTGCAACACCGTATGAGCCCTGATTTCATGGGCCGCAAGACTTTGCGGTACCAAGGGCTGACGGCCCCAACAAGCAGCCAACCCGGTGAGTCCATTAAAATAATCGAGAAGGGCAATCGACTTCTGGACCCCGTCGCCCCCTCCAGCCCGCTGCCATAACATTTCAGCCCCTGGACCTCCGTGCTGTATCCACTCGTGTTTCTCTCCCTGCCCCATCCAGGTGCTAGTGAGCAGTGTTTGGGAGAGGGCATGTGGTTCAATAGGCAGGGTAGAGCAGGACAAAGCCAGGCTCTCAGGGGACTTGTGGAGGAGCACTTTGCTTGAACAGGTGGCTCGACTGAATGCGGCTTCTGGCTGCACAGGCCACAAGGTACCAAGTGATTCCAATCCAATGCCAGCCACACCCCACAATAACTTGCAACCACTGGCCACCAAACTAGCAACGCTTATTAGGAAACAACATAGCACAGTCCAAAACATTATTATCCAAGCACCAACCACGAGTTGTAGCAAGGCGCTAATCCCCATGGAGGGACAATTTTTGCTCTCCAGTTCCCTTCCTGTAGCAGAAACGGACTCATGCCTTTACATCCACCGCTACCTACCTATCTCTGAGACCTGCTCTTGCTCTTGCCACGATTGTAGGGGGAAAGCGTCCACCCCGATAAGAAGCCAACAGGTGGCAGCATCAACCCAATGCAGTGAGAAATGATCCGGATGGCGTTGAATGGGTGCGAATTGCAGTGGTAGGGTAGTAGCGCAGTGGATAGTGTACCTGCAGTGAATAGCAGTGTCATCCTACACCTCAACTGACTGATGCTGTTACTGGAGCTACGTGCGGAGCAAACTTATAAATGGAATGTCCTACAAAATTATAAAACGATCGAATGAAAGGAACTCAAATGCCTTTCAGTTTAGTTCTTTCCTGTATTTAAAGGGCTGTGTTGCTCAGTAAGGCACAGTGCAGAGCTTGGAAAGCAGGTCCTCATTGAGTGCCGTAAACAAAGTGTTGCCATAATCAAGACAACTAATAACAAGACCCTGCACCAAAGGTTTCCTCTCTCCAGTGGGTAGCCACTTAAAGATTTTACGGAGATAACGCATAATCCAATTGCAGACGCCTAAGCCCTGGTTAACATGGGTTTTCATGGACAAAGAATTGTCGATGGTAATGCCTAGGTTAAGTACTGCTAACTTGGGAGAAGGACAAGTACCTAACTCCGGGGGCCACCAATCTTGCGCCCAGAATTGCTCAGCTCTACCAAATATGATAATCTCAGTCTTGCTGCCATGATAAAACCCCTGCTATGGCTGCAAAGCTCTTTGTCGCTCTTTGTCGTAAAACAATCAAGATCTCCTGCCCCTGCGCAACTAGTTGTTGGTAACCTTTCAATCTCCAAATGAAAAATATCAAACGTCTCTACTAGTCAGAGATAACATAGCGAAAAACGATCAGAACCTGGTACTCAATCAGAATATGAACCCAACCATTTATCAAATACCGGATGAAAACCTCGTAGAATCTAGGGTACCATACTTTCTGCATCCCATGAGAATGAAATCTACACCATAGAAGAAGATGGAATAAAAAATTAATCCACAAATTGATGTGTACTGCTAGCAGGACATAATACAATCACATCGGCTCCCGCTCCTTCACAACTAACACACATTTTCGAAAAACATCAAACCACGAGAGTAAAGGCAGAGCATTTCTTGGGAACAATTGATATGAAAATACAAAGCTTACGTTTTTGATACTTCATTTACAAAGGCAGGCAAACCACTGGCCCAGTGTATGTCCTACACCCAAATAATTAACACATTTACAGCCCATTGCGAGCACAGCCATAGACCCCAAATTGAAATTAAATTGCTTCACATACCTGAGACAAAATGAACAAAATCAACACAAACAAAGGAGGTTGTAAGTTTCTGCTGAAATTCACCATCAACATGACCTCGGACAAGATCGAATCAGAAAGGGCACCGCACAAACCATAACGGTAAATAATAGAGAAGAGGCGCCTATTCATTGCTCAATCAATACACCCTCCGATGAACCAACATCTAATCTGAAATTTGACAAATTAACATCTTATTTGCCCTTAGCGTACAAAGTAAAACACAAATCAACCACTGCTACAACAGCCAGATTCTCAAACGAAGATGCATCAGAAACTTAAACAACGGATCCACACCTTCTGATAGCTGAGCGAATAAATAAAATGGTAATAGAACATGACCAACACAAACAGGGTAATACAATAGGGGACTTTGTTGTAAGAGATAACCAAAAAAGGGATCTCAGAACGACAAAATAAAGGACGATCTTAGAAGGGTTTTAATTTAACTATCAATACGTTATTATTATTAATATTGTTAAATATCCATAAAAATGATGATACTACAAAAAAACGATCAGTTTTTCAGGCCCTTCTGATCCTGATACGTAGAGCACATCACACAACATTCAATTGATTTGGGAAATGGGAAGACAATAAGGATAGGACTCAAACCGGTGTACCTCCCTCAGGAAACAGGAGGAATGGGTATCCCAGACCTCACCTACAGAGGGACACCGCAACATTGCATGTGAGAATGTTAGGGCATCAATGGAAAGCAATGGTGCTTCATACACTGTATGTTGCTGGAAGACACCTACTGGAGGTTCCATGGATCAAGAGAACCAAAATGCGTTGATGTCTAAACACATCCAAAGTGATGGAGGTGATACTCGTGATTTGGAGTGTGGAACACATTTCAAGGTGGTCTAACAAACCTCTGTTTCACTTTTACCGCCTGAAGTGGGAACTCGGACTTTCAGCCCCTAAATAAAGGGTAAGCGTTCCAAGCATGAAAAGCTTAAAGGTGCCTGAAGCTAGGTGATCTCATTCAAAAAGACAACAATAAATAATTAGAACAAATAAAAAAGTATTTTGGCCTAATACTACTGAGTGTTTTGGGCACACTCACCTTTGCCGCTTGGCCATGCATAAATCTGTGCAGAAGGGGCCTCAAGAGAACTGACATCTTTTGAGAAACTACTACAAACTTCAGATCCAGAAACACACCTAATAACCCAACTATACTCTGTATTATGTAAGGCAGAAGCCCATCCCAAATGGAGCTGTTCAGTAGGCATGGATGAAGAAAGTGGGCCTTATTCTAAATGATAATTAATGGGCCGATCTTGTAGGGTACACCCAAAAGGGATGAATAACACTAACCGAAGCTAACCTGAAAGTCCTTTCTAGATGGCACAGAAGCTCTGCTAGACTATACTTCTCTAGCACTCATAGGACAGATAAGTGTAGGATAGGGTAGAGCAAGGGAGATGACCATCTCTCTGCCACAGCCTCAAGATTAAAGATGTTTGGTTTACCGTTGAGACATATGCCATACAACAGGGATTCAGGTATGGGGACGTTGCTTCATTGGATGCGGAAAAGAGGAGGAAGATAGCAAGGGTAAAAAAAGGCTGGTCCAGTGCTTATTACTCATGATCAAACAAACTCTTCTGGAGAGATAGAGTTTCATGGACTGTAGAATGGAGTTGGACTGATATCGCAGACAATGGTTGGAGCTGGGAATGGAGAAAATAGATTTGAGGCAGCAAGTAGAGAGAATGAGTTTGGCACTCACTGGAGTGTACTTCTGGATATCTTTGGCAAGGGTGCCAGATCACTAACCGGTCCAATAACACTGACAGCAATTCAAATAATTCCAAGAGACACTTTCCAAGTCGAATCATCCTGAGTCACCTCAGAGCTCTGCTCAGCA
Source organism: Lissotriton vulgaris (assembly GCF_964263255.1). NCBI lineage: Eukaryota > Metazoa > Chordata > Amphibia > Caudata > Salamandridae > Lissotriton > Lissotriton vulgaris. The sequence goes on along the minus strand of NC_141700.1, from coordinate 642,911,559 downwards.
GTAAATCCTGGAAAGGTCTCGCCCAATGGGCCCAACCCGAAGAAGAGAGGGTAGAGGGTGAGTTTCTGTTTGTATTAAGTTTTAATGATGAAAACAATAAAAATCACTCAAACACAAAGGATCTTAACACTTATCCTGTCTTGTACACCTTCATGAGCCAAAATGCTCATTGACAGTGTTTTTTATGTGGGTACCTGTAAGAAAGACTGTACCAGACAGTGTTAGGATTAGGGCCGGGCTGGAAACCCAAAGCAGCCCTGGCAATTTTGTCAGACCGGCACCCACCCCCTAGTTGGGGCGGGGGGGGGGGATAGACATGAGGCCATGCTAGTTTTAAATAAATCCGGCCTTCAGCAATGCTGCTTTTGTTACTGGGGGTCAATATTGCATAATTGCTGCAATACCGGCCCCCACCGCTCCAAAATCGGCCCCACCATTCCAGCCTCCCGGGCAAACACCAGATGCCCGTTACAGTCAGTCCGGCCCTGGTTAGGATTTAAACAGGACAGGTCGTTGAAAAATATCCACATGCCACGTTTTCTCAATTTATTACACTAGATTATGCCTACTGTGACTAAAGTTTGCCCAAAACGTTATGTTTTATCTAAAACAATTGTTTTTGTTTCCACTAACTGTTGTGTGTAGTGCCATTTCATATATCAATATGCATTTTTAGTACAGTGACATGTAATAGTTGCAACTTTAGCTAAACACTCAGTTTACTGACATGATATAACCAATCATTTATGAATACTTGGTTTAATGTGAAAGGTCCTTTAATGCTCTTTATCCTACTCTTCCTTTCCTTGTGCTATCTAACCTTCGCGGCCCTTGCAGGTAAGAGCGCTGGGGCCGGGTTAGTGGGTAATCGACCGACGTCCACGAGGAAAAATTGAATAAATAATTTCCCCTTGTCAACCACTGTGGAGAAGTGTGGCTCAATGGTTAGAGGAGGCATACCCGGAAGCTGAGGTCAGACCCGGGACCAGGGTTCAATTTCCGACGCGGCAGGGTCTGAGCCCAAGTGTCCACGGACTTGATAATTCTCACTTCGGCGCCTACTCGAACTACGGGTTCACACTCTGCAACTCTGGGCAATAGCTTGCTTAATCTCCACTACGGCCCCCCGCGGCGGGATGCCTGGCCTTCACCTTGGGGATGCCCAGTATGGGTTATCTCACAGGGAAAAGCCAGGACGGGTTCCCAATGCAAGCGCCGGGACACCCCGTAAGATACACACAAAAAAAAAACTGTCGAAATCCCCCCCGCCCCACTGCCTAACCGCTCTTACCTGCAAGTCTGTATCTAACCCCCCTTGTCCCACTTCCCTACCGTTTTGAGTGAATAAATCCAGATCTCCTATTGGTTGTGATAGGAGGTGTAATTAGAAACAATTTCCGTCATGGTGATTTCACTATTTTTAGCCTTTCCTCTACATCCTTCATAACTGGATGAGAACTGTCATGCCCGGCATTCGGATCTTACCTTCACAAGCCCGCAATTCCCAACAAGCCGTGAGCGTGCGCATCCCGGAAATTCGGAAGCGTCACGCCTGTCGTGGGGCGGGACTGCCGTCTGCCGGGAAGCCCGCGCCCACGGAGTGGATGGCCCAGGAGCAGTCGTGATGCACAGCAGAAGTCAGGAGTGGCGGCTGAGGCCACTGACGCGGTAAGTGGGGTGGGGGGCGGCGGCGGTATGTGTCTGTGTGCGCGTGTGTGTATGCCTGTGTGCCTGCGTGTATGTGTGTTTGCCTGCGTGTTTGTGTGTGTGTGCATGCGTGAGTGTGGCTGTGTGCGCGCGCGCGTGATTGAGAGAGGCGAGAGGCTTACTTGCGAGATGGAGCTTCTGAGGCAGGAGATGGGCACGGCGGCGTGCGCGCTCTCGAGGAGGAATCTGAGACAGCAGAGGCGCGTGCCCAAACGCTGTCTCAGATTCCCCCCAAAGCGAAAACAATAGGTCTTTCGCTGAGGCTTGACCTAACATAAAGCCTCAACAGTTTGCAAAAAGGGATGTCCACAATGGAACCCTTGATGAAGTCTTGGCTAATGGCAACAATAAATCAATAAAAAACTTGGTCATTTTCAAAAGTAATAACAGACTAACAAATGTTTATTGTTACTCAATTTAACTAATGTTATCGTTCATCAGAGAATGAAAGGCTGAGAAGACACACCAGAAGTAGAACCAGTGGCCATTGGACCAGATCCCTGCACTGGATGCGTCAGACGTCAGTGCACGGAGTCATCAAACCCAGAAAAGAAATGTGTTTAACAAGACAGTCCCCGCTTATTCACCATGTTTTTACTCTTTTACACAGCACACAGTTCAGCATGAAACCAGTTGTAAAACACTTCAAATGTTGACTGATTAAAACTGAGACACAAGGAAACAAAGTTAGTTTGATGAAATACGGAAGCTGTGATTGGAGATTTGTCAGCTAGTGATAGATTGCGTAAAATGAGTGGACACAGTCTGGGTCAAGGAAGGACAGACACTCCATCATACCTCAGAAGCAAAGTAACTTAAAACACAAAAAATGTAGCGTATACGCGTATTACAATGTCTAGGCAATATGTATGTAGGCCTGTAACTTTGGAGGCATTATGAAGATGCTTGATAAGATCGTCTAAACCTTGATATAACAGCCTGAGACTGATAGACCGCTCTCAAGACTTCCCAAGCATAATGAACATTTCTTCAAATGGCAGAATATAGTGCACCCATCTGCAGTAACCATGGTGTATTACACACCGGTGCAATTTAATTCTAGAGAACATATCCTAATTCTAGGTTTCCAAATTTGAGTCAAAGTGCAGTCTACCATTCTGCAGAACATGCGCTCTTTGAAATATATAAATATTTTTGGGAATCAGCCATTGTCAACAAGGAAACAGTTGAAATTAATACACTTTACATAGGAGAATGTGTGCAGAAGGTAAATATAGATCTTACTTAAACAGTTCAGTTCTCATTGAAAATGGCAAACAAATGGACAACTACTGGTGAATTAATTAGGAATGTTATTGCATGCGTGGCAAAGAGCGACATCAAAGTGCTATTTGGCCCTTATACAAGTATATATGGGATGAGTTATTAAGACAATAAAATCATCCTCAGACATTTAAAGGCAGAGGAGAGTATGCGCAAAGTACATGCCTTTGGACAGGACAAGAGCAGAATATGCCGGGTCTGGTGGTGCAGTGGACTAATGCATCCACTGTAGGGGCCTGAGTTCGACCTCATGGTCACAGGTTCTAATCCCGGCGTGTCCCTTCAGCCTTTCATCCACCTTAGGTAGATAAAATGAGTACCATTGAGTTGGGTAACAATATACATCTGTTATTCAGCACCTTGAGACCTTCGGGTGATACATGCGCTTTATAAATGTACATGTTATGTTATGTTAGAAACACGAGGGAATGACAGTGGAAGGGAGCGAAGAAGGTAGTAGCACTGAGGCTGGTGGCAACGTGTGGACAGCCTAGCGAGGCTGTAAATATTTGTAGCATTTATGGGATTTATTTCCCAGAAGGCAATGTCTAAAGAATAGAGTTGAGTTCTCATTTGAAAGGGGACAAGTCTGAGGGGCAGGAGCAAGGAGTTTTAAAGTGGACAAGAGCCCTCTTCCTTCGAGACACCCTTTTGCAATTCTCATAATTTATCCTAGTATTTCTACTTATTAAAAAGGACAAAGTATGGTGACTTACACTTCATTTTTGAAACTACTCTCAAACAACTGAGCATTATAACAAAACCAATGTCGAATGCAGGTACATTAAACTTACAAAAGCTGATGGTGTGCAAATCTAGTCTAATAGCTTCGAGAAATAGATTCATTTTATCATTCGTAAAAACCAACTATAATGTTCTGGACTAGCAATCAGAGCAGCATTCTAAACTCAATGTCAGCAGATCACAAGTACTGCAGGCTCAAATGTCAGAAAGAAAGGCAAACAGATGTGAGAATAAAATTAGACACCTGGTGGCTTGGAGGGCTGTGGCCTGCAGATCTGCCATGACATGAAGGTAATAGGCACTGAGGAAGACTCTGCGTTGCAGCAGGAGAAAGAAAAGGCAAATTCCATCCCAGATGATTCCCGCCTCCTCTATTGGCAGCATGCAATCCTTGTCTTTGTCCAAATCCTTTGCTGAAACAGAGCAACAAACACCAAATGAAGCTTTCAGAGCAACAACATTTTTTTACCGAAACGTTTAGTGGTTGGAGGATACATTTATTTACTAGCGTCATTTATACTTGAAAGGAATGTAGAAATGACACTAGTAAATAATACATAAGTGTGAAACACACATTTGTCAATGTAAAACGATACATTCCAGTGTATATTAAAATATGGCCATGTCTGAACTGAGGTGGTGTTGAGTGCAAAAAAACGATGGATTTAGGACCAGATCTCTGTACTGGGGTGAATGTATGACATTGTTCTGAATTCTGCCCATCAACTGTGGTGTTTGCATTTGTCACCCCGAGTGGGATGGGTATGCTCAGACGTGAGTCCCATGCTCTCCACACCACTGGATTCAAGCAAGCCAGGCTGAAGACGGCTGGAATGCCAGAAACCGGTCCTCGGAGGCTTGTTTCCGGTCCAGGGAAGGCATGGCTTGGCAGTTCGGGCTGGACTGTTCCCATGAGGCACAGGGTCAGACTGATTTGCATATGGCCATGTCTGAACTGGGGTGGTGTGGAGTGCAAAAAAAACGATGGATTTAGGCCCAGATCTCTGTACTGGGGTGAATGTATGACATTGTTCTGCATTCTGTCCATCAACTGTGGTTTTTGCAAATCCTTTGCTGAAACAGAGCAACAAACACCAGATGAAGCTTTCAGAGCAACAACATTTTTTTACCGAAACGTTTAGTGGTTGGAGGATACATTTATTTACTGGCGTCATTTATACTTGAAAGGAATGTAGAAATTACACTAGTAAATAATACATAAGTGTGAAACACACATTTGTCAATGTAAAGCGATACATTCCAGTGTAGATTAAAAAAAGAAATATGAATTTGTGCCATTTCATCACTTGCATCATCATTTCACTGTAGCACACAGCAAATTAATGCACGCAAATGCACTGCGAAATGAACAACTGGACATTGTGTTCTTGGCACTGAAGCTGTATTCTACAAGTTACAATGGTGAATTAGGGGATGATGAAAAGTAGGCATAGATCACATATAAGTGGAAGGTTGCAGTGAATGCCTGATTTTAGGGCAAGTATAAACTAAATAAACTAAAACTCACATAATTGGAGGAAGTACCAAAATGTTATGTACATATGACAAAGGTTTATTCTCACACAAATACTCTCTCCTTCAAACGAATTATTTAATATAACAAAGAAAAAAGTGCTCTTGCTCTGAGCTAATTCCCATCTGGAACACCGACTTAATGGCCAACCCTCAATTAATGGCCAATAACGCAAGACGTCATCTCTCTAGTTGCCCAAAAGAATTTTGATGCAACCATTTCAAGTTTAACTCTCTGAGCTAAGGCATTGCTCACAGAACATGGAAGTCTGCAGCGGTAAAACTAGTGCCTGAAAAGCCTTTTTTTCAGCACAGATATTCTGAGTAATGTTCTCCACATTTTCTTACATCCTTACTGTGGAAAGCAGCTGGACAAGCTTGCTTTTAGATAGTTGCTAATTTTTGCTGGTTCGAATGGCCACTAAGATCCCTTTCACATGGGTCTCCATGCATTCCACAGCTTAAAGGCAGTGATGCTGTCCACGTTGGACGATTTTGGCAAGCTGGCTGATGGGTGGTGGTGTCAGAAAAACTGTAGTTTAGGTATGTTAGTTACAAGCAACACCACTGGCCAGAACTTCTTGATCTAAACCTTGATCAAAACCAGTATCACTGGTCTTAATTGGCTAAAATTCCTTTTAGCTAGTGGGGAAAGGGATGTTGCTCTTACACCTTTTGCTACAGAACCCAGAAAGTTCAGCAGGGGTCAATTCTTTCCACCTTTCCATTTAATCTGTGCATGTGACCCCTTGCCAAATTACTATGTCAGGCAGTGGTCCAGTTTCAAATGTATGTCGAAAACATCTAGCTTATTTGGCCATCATAACATCACATATGCAAGGGAAATTCACTCAGGATCTGGAGGCTTTGACGGAGTACCTGGTTTTTACTCGATAGTAGAGGTAACCAATTTAATCGAGGATATCTCACCTGAATGGAATACAGTTTTGATGCCTCAAAAGGTTTTGTCTGGAACAACGTTGGCTGGCCTCAAACTTTGTGTCTAGCGCCCTAGCCTTCTGTATAAATTTGTAACCTTGGCCTACATGTTGACTCTAATCTGGCTTTGTTCAACCAGGTAAGCTAGAGTTGCTAACGCCTGCATTGCACCACTGGGAATTCTTAAAAGAATACTTACCTTCTTTGAAAGAAGTATATGCATTTCTGTGAAAAATGTGACTATGCAAATTAATTCTAACCACTTTTCCAGTGAAGATTTTGCTTTGTATACTGCGGAGCAGAATACTTCTGTCCAGCTGGTCACCAGGCTCTCACAATGTCAGCATATATCATTGCATACTTCCTCAGCAGTAGGGTTTGTTCAGAGCTATGACCTCAAGCTATGCCCAAAAGGTGACTACATTTGTGGCTTTTAAATTCAAGTGCTATCCTCTAACTGTACCAACATATCTATTTTTCTTGTGAGGAAAGCAGCATCTACAATCTCTGCTTCTAGGTTCTTTTCCACTACTGCAGCAAAGTGTGGAATACTATACCCCTCACTCTAGATATTCAACTTTAAAGTGATTGTCTTAAAAAATTCTCAAAGATTACAAAGGCTTGGTATTTTAATGCTTAATTTCCATTAGCCTCTTTTCTAGGGTCTGCTGCTATTTTTGTTTTCACTACAGTGTTAGTTGCTTAGCCACCCCCAAACCAGCACTCTATAACATAAATATAAGATAACAATGTAATTTACACCGGCCGTCCAAAAAAACCAGACTGTTAAAGGTGTAAAACAAGGAAGTCAGAATGTGCCTAAATTTAGGCAGACATGAGCAAATAAAGCAATAAAGAAAAAGATTAAATAAAACATGAACTTTACTTATCTATCTGTCCTGCATCCTATTTGAAATTACTGACATCATTTGGATTTGTTGTTGCCTGGACTCTACACTGTATTAGTCCATAATATATTTACATTGTAGGATTGTGCTCTCCTGATCACCGTTGCCTAAACATCAAGAAGATATTGGGACCGCATAGATAAGATAATTGACCTCATGCATGTCCTAGTGCAGAGTGTTCAGCAAGGAGCCGCTACTTACGGTTATAGTAGCCCTTGACAGTGCAGACCAGACTGAAGAGCTGGATCACCCAGCAGAAGCTGCTCTGCATCTGCTTCACAAACACACAAGAAAGCAGCTGTGGGGAATACAGAAAACAATGCAGTTAATCACTGACAAAGGACAATGGGGCAACAGTGATGAGACTGATGCGAACATCTGTCACATTATGTAATTTACTACAACCATTGGTACCTTGATGACTACAAGAGTTAGAGGGTGAGGAGGAGTAGAAGGAAGATTCATTTAAGACTGGCCCCAGAATTGATGCTCAAAGCACTAGATTTATCAACCCTAAACCATTTGCAAGTGCCAATTCTTCCTAATGAGGTACTTAGAACAGATGCAGCTTGAGATGTCAGATAGGCCCAGTATTACACCCTTTGCTTCACAAAGCATATAAATGAATGTCCTTCGAGGACAGAAACCCAAAAAATCAGATACAAGAAGGGACTACAAAGTGGTGAAATGGGATAAAAGTGTTAAAGTGGTAAAATGCCTCTTATGGATTTAGTCAGCAATTTGCACTGTCAATTGAGGAATTACTATACTATACAAACCAGGTTCTAGTCCTCCAGTCCATAAAGTGCAGAAAGTTGTGGGAAACAGCACATTTTAAAACCCAATGACTGTAGTCACAAAGAGAATGTTTTTCTAGGTTTCTTTCCCATGGATTTGTGCTCATGTACCCTCAGAAATAATGAAAAAACAAAAACTGTAGATGCTGTGGTAAATAAAATACTATGCCTGGACCACTCTTAAGGACCACTATTGTGAAAGGTAGTCAGTGACAAGAGAACAACCCTGCTCCTTACCGAAAGCATGTTCTTGGCAATGATGATAGCAATGTTGTAAAAGATGAGGCAGTCCCAAAGGGCGAGGCGCACTTTCAATGGCTTCTGCAGCATGGCTGTGCCAAACAAGAGAAGGTAGAAGCATGCCAGCAAGTAACCAAGGCCAAAGATGCTGATGCGGGTGGCCCCAGTGACAAAGACCACAGCCAGAACAAACCAGTAGAGGTATCGAAACACTACCACCTTCAGCATGTCCAGGTAAGACCTGCAACAACAATTAAAAGTACCACACTCAACTAAGTGACCATATAATGGACAATAAAAGCAGCCAGAACTACACAGTGGAGATGTCCCGTGGCCAACAAAGGAGAGCCACGTTGACATTGATTCTCCCATGGTTGCAAGTGTGTGCCCACCTGCAGTTGATAAAATTTGGCACTGGGTAATGCCGATCCATGGAATCGTCTAAGATGTCCACATTCTCGCCACCTGTAGTGTACCATTCCTCCTTTTTTTCATCAGCAAACACCTTCCATTGCTGGGAAGCGCAAAGCAACAACAGGAAATCATCTGCAGAAGTAGAAGAAGCAATGTCAAGGAAAAAGACTGACCCAATTTCAGGAGCCTGGGTAAGACGTTAAGTATAGGAAAGAAACCCAACACTGTACCCTACTCATTTCAAGACCATGACCGTGGAACACTACACAGAGACTAATTTTCTCTACCTTCTCCAGATGCAACCTAAACTCACACTTACTGAATTCTCCTTGCAACAGCTTATTCAAGCCAGGAATAGCTTTGAGACCATGTAGTTTGCAGTGCTGTGCTGTGATGTATTGTGCTAGATGCTTCACACAAATTCAGGCCTGATCAAGCCTCTGAATCAATATTTTCAATTTAAAAACATGGCGCCTGGTTGTGGCCAGACTCACCTTCTGATTAGCCTTCTTCCCATACTTGGAAACACTGAAATACTAATTAGGCTTGAAGTGTTTTACACTTCCATTTCATCATGATATCATTGGTCATTAACCAGTACATTGCCAAATACAGACAAATGCACAGCACAGACTCCACAAAGTACCCATTGTCAAAAAGCTGCCAGGATGGACAGATTTCTTCATCCTTCTTGAGGTTGAAAAGTTAAGTATATTTTGATTGCTGGTTTGACATGGCCAATCAGTAGTAAGAAGTGCTATACGCAATGCTAATAACTCGAGGTTACTTATCACATAAAAGATTGCCACATGAAAAAAGCCATATGGAAATGCCCTTTCTGGATAGGAGGAACTTTGGTATAGTTGACCCCAGAGCTAGATGGCTAGCTCTTACTTACTGATGAGGTTTATTGAATTCGGAGGAATGTAGAAATCTGGCAGGTACATCCACTTGATGAGTGCAGAGTTGATTGGGATAGAATGCTTCCATCGCCAGGGGTAATCTGAGAAAACAGACAAGAAGTCAGCAGTAGCTTCCTTGAAGGACTCCCATCAGGCTAAACTGTATATGCCAAACGCACCAGACAAAATGTAAGAACAAATATCCGTACAACAATGATACATCAGGAAGAGAGGTCCACAATGATGGTAGATCCACTTTTGGTCAGTGTTTAGTTTGCAAACAACATTAAGTACAAGGGATTAAGGTTTTTCTTAAGCGCCTACTGATGGAGCAGTTGCATGCAACAGTTGCTACATATTAAGGTGTGTTAGACTGTGTTCCACCTCATGCCGCTTTTTCCATTGCCCTACACTTCTTGTCTTCTTTATTCAATGTTTTCCAACTACGCCCTTCACCTACGGAACAGACTACTTGAATGTGGTCATGTGAACAATCCCCCTTCTTCAAAGCAAACGTAGCATGCAGACCTTCAAAAAACCCTGCAAACAAATAACCAGGAGTAGCCAAGGTTTAAATGGAAGGTTAGGACGCATGGGTTTGTTCGGACTACTCTTCACCACCCATTCCATAAACCCGGAGATATCTCAAATAAAGTATGAGCATTCCTTTATGTTACCTGTAGTATTGAAGGATGGTCTCTGAACAGATATAGATTTTCCTACATCCTACATTGTACCATGATATGTGATCTCACATTGAATGGATAACCAAGGATTTTACTGGTAAATAGTGAATACAAATCTAAGCAAGAACAGGTTGAAGAAGAGCCCTCTTTTTTCAAATGTACATGGGAAGGGGAGAAGCATACCTAGGCAGAGAATAGGGGGCATCCCCACACACAGCAGATACTGGTAGAGAGTGAAGAAGAGTAGGAAGATGCAGTACTTTGGCCAGAGTTTGGCGATAGCTTCCCGCCGGCGCCGTGTCAGGATGACGATTAACCAACAGCTGTGTATGATCACCATGAAATTCATGCGTTGGCCAATCACATTTACCGTTAACAGGAAGCAGATCTGTAGTAACCGAGAGAAGGAAAAACAATAAAGGTCAAATGCATTGGAGAAAGAAAGCTCAATACAAGCATAAACCAATGAGTGACGTAGTGAAGTAAAACCCAAAAGAATGGCTAAAGATGGAAAGAGATCCAAACTGGAAATAGAAGAGGAGCATAATCACCAAAGAAAATAAAGAAACATAACATCATTTTTTTGAGACCCGCTGATAGATCTGTGTTCTTGAGTTGCACTGGACTCACTTCTGGGTCATATGGGAACTTTTCATGAGGCAAATCTTTAACTCACCTCCAAGCCAAATTTGTAGAAGAAATAGTTCATGAAATATTTGGCACAGCTGATGATTCCCTGGTCTAGCTTCTCGCGGGAAACACCCTCGAAGATAGTCTGGGTGCCGGGTGGCAACAGCTGGTAGCGCTTGCGGTAATATTCCTGATGGCGGTACACTATTGCCTCAAAAACCAGCAACATGAGCACCAACAGGTGATTCTGTGAAAAGACAAGTTTAAATTATTTGGCAAATGGTTGTTTGGGGTGTATTACCAGATTGACTTCACCAGCTAGAAACTGACAGGCATACACTGATGACAGGTTAACCAGGCAGGCTTCTGCAATGTAGCAATACTATCGGCACGGAGAACACCAGGGAGGAGCATGTCAAACTGGCAGGCAAAGGCCTTCCATAAGCACAGTGGGTAAAGACCTATTGGCTCATACGGGGGGACTAGATCTGGTGAAAACAAGGCTTAACATCCATTTAACTCCAGAATGGGAACAGTGGATGTGAAACAGACAATGAAACCAAGGTCTTTGTGCTGCATACTAATGCTAAGACTGCACATTTTAACTACGAAATTAAAAAGTCTGTTTTTCTGTAGCATATATTTTTCCCTGTTACCGGTCCACACTTTTATATATATATCCCCTCACCCCAAATCATCTGTCTCTGCTTTTAACAGATGCACAATGTTAGAGAAGTAATAGGTTAGCTTTGCAAAACATAGCCTCCCCTGACCTGTGATAAACCTGGGTGTCTCGCCATTCTTCACCACCATCCTCTAAGCAACCCTCCACCCACCTACGCAACATTATGAAAAAATGACACGGCACCCTGCCACCTTCCCACACTAACTTAAAAAAAGACCCTCTTCCTCGTAAATATACAAAAATAATACCACCCACCTCTACCACTGTTTGCATACACCAACCCTCCCTGCCCAAAAGTTTAAAAAAAATGTTGACCTCTTTCCACTCAAATTTAAAGCAAAGTGGTGGCGCTGCTCATATTTTTATCCATCAGCGAGGTCAGGAGAGAGCCACCCTGACAAGGAATGTGATGGTTGGTACAGGCTGTGCCCTACTAATGTTCTCCCATCACCCTCCTGATTGTAGAGATGCAGGAGAGTTGAAAGATAGAAGATTACATCGCCAGCTACCGATCCACCATCACGCTTAGGTCTCCACTGGCCCTGGCTCGGCAGGGGGACACAGCAGAAGCAAGCACTTGCCCTAGTGAAGCAAGATTAGCGGGCAACACCTTGTCTTTCCCACTGTTGTTACATCATAGCAATGATTAACCACATTTCAAATCCAGTTATTCACGAGAAAGGCTCCTACATAAGCTGTACATAAAGTGATGTTCACAATACTACATTATTTGGCCCTCATTCCTAGATAATTCACAATTGCCAGTAACAGGAGGAGGGCTAACGAGGTCCGTGGGCAAACAACCCCTCACCAGTTCTCCCCTTATACTCTGAATGATGGCCTACGCGGGAAAGCCATGAGTAGGACGTCTGTCATGTGGTTGATTCCAATGTAGCCAAATAATACATTTCCTCTTATGCACAAGTCTCTGACCTGCTAATGATGAATAAGGTATTCTAAAAGCTTAACGCGTAAAAATACAGCCACAACCATCAGTAATTGTAGTCTTAGTTATCAGTATGAATGTAACCACAACGATTGGTTACAACACAACCATAGCCATTCACAACAAATACAACAATCTACCTGGAGATAGCAGGTTTAGTACAACCATAAATCAGAGTAATACCAGGACCTTAGCCATTGGTAAAAGTCTACATTTTGACACTGGCACAGACATAGTGATCTATGGTAATACAACTACAGCTATCTGCAATAGCAACAACTAAACCACCTGTAATATTACAACTATGGCCACTGATAGTAACAGCAATGTATCCAGCAGTAATAGCACCACCTTAGCCACCTCTAGCTGCTCAGTTCAACCTAAGACATCAATAAGAGCACAACCATAGCCTTTGATAATCATCAGCAAGTGCCACCATTTGCAGAAGCGAGGACATTGTACAACCATTCTCATCCGTAAGAGTATCAACATAATCATTAATATCATGCCATCTACCAGATAAAATAGTACAGCATTAGGCATCAGAAACATGTAAGTCAGTGTGTTACTCATACCTTGGCTAATGTTAAAAGTGCCATATTAACTGTCTGCAATAGTGCCACAGGCAACAGCAATACATTTTTATTGGATAAATTACAACATTATACATAGGAAACTGCATGCCTTCGGTAATAATGCAACCATGCTATCAATAATAGATACCCCTTTACATTAGAAATAGTATAACCCAAACAATTTGCTATTACACAGCTCCTGCCATCACCATCACTTGGTAATAGTGATAGTGCAATCACTGTTAGAGGCATACAAGAAGCCTGGCAGTTGTGTACACTGCACACCCACTGCCAGAGAAGCTTAGTATTCGGAGCAATCCCCGCCCACCTCTAAATTACAGCAGTACCATGGTCTGTCCATAGCATCACACAAAGAGCAGTTGTAGCACAACATTTTTATACACTCTCCCGGCCCACAGTAGTAGAACAACCTGCAACATGCTTACTCAAAAGCCCTGTAATTAAATTAGCACATTATTTTTGTCACTTTTAAAAAAAGAAAATGGGAATTAGCCTAAATCACCGCCCACAAAGATTATTGGTATCACTGTGACGTTGTCTCCCAAAAAGCCCAGAAATGGCACAGCTTTGCCATCTAAGAAGACTTGTTGCACAGATAGATTGCCTTCAGGTAACCTCAGTCATGCCTTCATGTAACCTCAGTCATATTACAATTAATGTCATCATCACAGGTGTGCCGACAAATAGTATGTTCAGTTCAAACATAGCCTATAATACCAACATTCAACCATCAAACCAGCATACATTTTAGTAGGAGAAACTTGTACCTGAATGTATCCCAGGTTAGGAAAGCCCTTCCGGATGCCAAACCAATTGGCTGGATCTACGGGTGCCTTGTACAGGGTGGAGTTCAGGATCTCCTCATCTTCAAGGTTGGTGCTATTCTTATATGGCTAAAAAGAAACAGAGGGAATAATACTTGCCTAATTGCTGTATATACAAAATATTAAAATATCTAGACGTCATACAAAAACACACTAATATCCCTGTTCTAATTATTTTCTTGACCTCGCCCCAATTGGTCTGCAACATAGCTTGGATAAAATTTACCATTTTGTGACCAATCATTGTTCAGATATCAATGTGCTGAAAAGTAGGGTTGTGGCTTTTAGCAACAAATAGAAAAGTATTCTCTATAATTCGGTGTTAGATGATCAAAAAGTCCAATGTGTAAGAAGCTACCGTTATTTGGAAAAAGCACTTTCCCCGCAATCTGAGCACTAAACATCTCCAAAACCAGCAGAGTGACAAAGCAGTGGCCCATAAGGTGATGTGGAGACATTTGTTTGGTCTATAATTCATTTCAGAAAAGACTCTAAGCATTTAATCATCAGAGCAGAGAGACATCCTCTCGGCTCTTCGGGATTCTCCATTCTGGTTCAAGCTTTGCGTCTTGAATTTGGACAGTCAGGTGCTTTTTCTCAGACTGATCCATTGAGGAAACCTCTGAGGCTCTCCAAGGAGGATCACTGAGAACAATTTTGAATGAAGAACTTACTGCTACCTATAGACAACACCATGTATTTCCCAAGACTCAACTATGCCCTACAGACTTTTGAAAAGTTTGGGGGGTATCTAGAGCTCTGATCTTCTGTCCAGCTGAGATTGTCCCTGAAAAGGGCAACACCTCAAGTGAGCTTTAAAATTTGTAGTAAAAGGTGCACTAAATCTAAGTGCTGAAACTTGATATGTGAAAAGTGACTAGAATGCAACCCCATTTGGAATTTTCTCTAGAATATAGGATTAGTAAGAGTCATATTTTTGTTAAGCACAGTCAGTCTACCACTTAAGGACGACTATGGATGTGTGATCTCACTGATGACAGTATTCAAGATCTTAACCAAACTTTGTTTGACTGGTCTGCTCCAATTGTACAAGGAAGTGTGTTTTTATACCCCAGATTCCTGTACCAAAGATTAAAAACACTGAATGATGCTCAAACATTAGTGTTGTCGCCTAAGGAACAAGCATGCTACTATATTTTTCAAACTGTAAAGGTTTTTTGAATTCTTACTAACACGTAAAATTTGATATTAACTTTAAGGGTTTGTACCATTTTGTTGACCTCAGAGGAGGCCTAAATCCATTAAAATGTACCTGATTTCCAATCATTATTTCCCAGGCCTAGAAATTAGCAAGGTCATTCTATACTTTTCAGAATTTATCATGACAGATTCTTACAACATTACCAAGTTCAAAAGAAGCACGTTCTGGGTTCAAAAACAGGAAACAGGATTCAGCAACTCTCCATAGTGGCACTTTTCAGACTCAAAAAGGGGTTGTTGGAAGGTGTACAAAATACAAAATCTGCTATGTAATACTGAAAATACTCTCCGCTATGATGCTTACTAAGCAGAATAGCGATTTGTAATTTCAACACTTGACTTCATTATTACTGCATTTATATCTTTTTGACCTTAATGCAAGAAATTGTGGTAACTCCTGTGTGTGAGGCATTCCCATTCCTCTTATGCTGTCCTCATCCACTCCCCCCAGAGTTTTTAAAGAGCTCATTAGCAGTCTTGCTTGAAAGCAAATGTGGTAATACTACACTTGGCATTACCAACACAGCAGTAGTGCAGTAGTTATAGGCTGAGGTATTACTGCATCTTAATGAGTTTCAGGCCTTGCAATGGGACTCAGCCCTGCGAATTGATTGAACACTGGTTCCGGTAGGTCTTCCTTTTATTCTTTGTATTATTGTATTGGGAAAGTATTACTTAGGGCTTAAGTGCTTTGAAATGGGTGTAGGGTGACACACTAGTGCTTTGCAAACACATCTTAATAAATACATTCTAACCTCCACCTTTTGCCGTTGCACCCCTACTCTTCCAATCTTTACATCAATACCCCAACCACATTTTCCCAATCGCCAGCTCAACTTGTATTTCACCCACTCGTTCTCCACCTAAATAATGCTTTACATCTTTACTTCCCTGTGTTACTGCTTCCATGGGGCCAAAATTAATGTACTACAGTGTCCAAAAGGCAATTTGCTAGTGTTAAATAAAACAGTATTAAAGGAATAGCAAAACATCTTGGATGGGGTATCAGAAGAAGACAAGCCTACAGGAACATTTTAAGTATTCAGAACATCTTTTGCGAAGCGAGATGGGTAGAGGCACAATGAGTCACATGTCATGCTCTGTCTAATATGCAGCAGATTGCTCGAGCCATCTAAAAGACTCTGACCTGTTGGGGTTTGTACCCCTTTTTCTCAATTTATGTCTGTCTTGGTTGGAAAACAAGACAAGGACTACCCACCTCAGTGCAGTTGGTTGAGTAGTCCTGGGGGTTGACAATGGTCAGCTGATACAACATCTTGCAAACTATGATGGTGCAGGCCCAGATGGTGGCCAGGCAGGAGGCCATATGCCGGAAGCGGGGGAATGGCATGGCGAAGGACCACAGGGCCACAAACAGGAAGTTCATCACAGAGACCTGAAATGAAGCAAAGGTTGAACAGATCCTTTAAAGGAGTATTTCAAGTGAAGTAACAAACCACACTCCGCACTGACCCACAAGCAATTCTATTTTAGGCTGTAGCCACATTACTGAACCTAAGCATGTCCCATCACATGCCATTTGAATGATCAGCTCAGTACAAACAGTGAGCAAATTTTAAACAATGTATGGGCAGGTTTGCACAAATCACACGTTTAAAAGGTTCACCCACATTTCCTATAAAAAATCTGGATGTTATTGTATTTCTGCCTTCTTTTATTTTAAATATTGCAAACTAGCTAAAGGCTGTGTCATGATAATTATATGTATGTCTCCTACATAGTTCATGTTGGCAATTTTGTGGGGGCTGGAGGACAGCTTAATTGACTGGCCAAAGAATGAATGCAGCCATGTACATGGCTGTTGTTAGTCACCAAATTCTAGGGTGACACACTGAAAAAGCTAAGACATAAATGGCCATAAACATATACAGATCCAAGAGGGCAGAAATGGTGATAAGGTTCCGTTAACCTTTCAAGTATAAGTCCATTAACAAGTAAGGATTTTAAGTCTTTGATGAAGATATATATATATATATATATAATATATATATCGAAATTATGCCAACTCCAACTTCCATGCAGGCGATGAAGAAAGGCTCGAACTCCACTTCAGGTTTGGCAAGCTGTTCAGTTTTCACATAGAGTAGATATATATATATTTTAGATGTACATCTTGTCGAGCCTGTACCTTTGCCAAGAACAGCACACATTATGTTACTGCATTCTGTTCCACACCTATTCCTATTCGAGAATACCTGACATGTAGATCTGAGTATGTCGTATACAAACTAAGGTGCACTTGTAATCTGGAGTACATCGGAAGTACTAAACTTCCGGTGCACCAACGCATTTTGCAGCACATTCGTGCAATTGTTAACAGCGACAATAGTTATCCTGTCGCAAGACATTTCCGTGCAGTACACGACAAAAAACTCAAGGATCTCGAATACACCGTTCTATGCTCGGTACCCCAACCCGGCCGGGGGGGGTGATCGAATGAAGCTTTTTCGGCAGAAAGAATCGCACCTGATTCTTGCCTTAGATACTAAGGCCCCAAATTGACTAAACCTCACTGAAGATTTGAGTAATTTCCTATGAACTGTTACCATCTCATCATGACTTTGTTCTCCATATACTTTTCTGATGCGATCTAGATTTTCACTTAGTGGTTGGCCGCCTGGTTAGCTTTCACATGTATATATTTCAGTCTGGTGTACACTCTACTACAATGATATCAATTGTGCATCTATTTAATGGTGTTACACCAGTTTGTAGGCTCACTTGCATTGGTTTATTCCTTTTACTGTCATCTTTATTCTTCTCAGCTGTGGCTTTCTCATACTCTTTGTATATTTTTTCTTCTCTTTTCATTTCACTTTTATTTCTCTTGCTTTCTCTGATCGGATTGCATGTTTTGCCCAATCAGATATTATTTGTTTTTTCTCATTTATATGGACTACTTGTATATAGTATGATGAGGTATGATCTATATGACTGTTTACATTTTTCATCCCATTATCTAGGATTTTGCATCATTATTCATTTAGGCACTGGGCTATTTAAACTTGTTGTAAATAGCTATGTTTTTTGCGATGCAAATTGGCACTATGTCATCATGTTTTGTTCATGATCTGTAGACTTTCATCCACTAGCATTGCTTTCTGTGGTTCATTTTGGCACTATGCCATTATTTGGTCTGAAAACTTTTCAGACTTCCACTTATATTCTAATTGGTGGCTACATATATTGTACATACTCTGTTTTGTGTCCATGTGCGGAATAATCTAAATTCTTTTTCCTAGTACTGTACTTATATTTCTGTGATCTCGGAGCCTTATCATTTGTCAATTTCGGTCCATGGATTTCCTTGTTGTTGTTATTATTTATACTCCTTTCATTTCATGAGTCTTTTCATTATGTCCATTGTCCAGAGAAGGCGTGTACTACTGTTTTTTTTTAATTGTCCTTTGTTTATGTCAACTATTTATACGCTCTGTGTGTTCCTGGCGTGTTGTGTGAACAAGCTCTCGTGTAGAGTGAAACGTGTATATATGTATGTATATATATATATATATATATATATATATATATATATATATATATATATATATATATATATATCCTACTGGCGGTCGCCAGTAGGTATATATAGTTAGGATTTTTTCTCTATGGAACTTTTGAAAATTCTATGTCTAACAACTTTGGCGTTTGTGGACGGAATCGGCTGAAATTTTCAGGAAAATGGCACATTTTGTTTCTGAGGAGCCCCTGGAACTTTGGGGGCGTTTCGTCAAGGGGGGGCCGAGAAAAAAGGGGGGTCCCAAAACGCGTTTTTCCCATTCATTTTTCCATATGGCGTTTGGCCTCACTTTTAGCTCGAACGGCTGAATGGATTTGCACGAAACTTGGCAAAATTGTAGGGACTGTAGCCCGATGTGCCTTTGCTGGGTCTCAATATATGTGCTCCAGTGGATTTTGAGAAATTAACGTTTAAAAAAACAGATATATCTGTGACAGCGTCCCGGGTAGCGCACCAGTTCGTGTACTTTTCGCGTAACGGAGCTTTGCGAAGAGAAGCTGATTGGCTCTCCGGTGTCTGTCAACATTCTAAACAGTCCTGAGCGGCCGCCATCTTGTCTCTCGGTAGGATCGAGAGATAAGAGGAGGCCAAAACGAAGGGGAAAATGACCATAAGGGGGCATAGTAGATCCTCCCTGACCCCCTAGGTTTGATGTGGAGGCTTTAAAAGGGCCAAAAGAAAAAAAAAATCGTTTTTTTCGTGGGGTGCGCCCGGTACGCGCACCGGAAAGCAGTCCGGGGAACGTACTTTAAGGAAACAAGAATGATTGACTTCTAGAATTCTAGAAATTTTTCATAAAGGGAAGGTAGTTCTTAAAAGAACTTTTTTTTATTATTTTTGTTGTTTTTTATTTTTTTAATTATTTTTCTGAACACTTTTTATACTTTTTTTGTATTTTTTGAACGGTTTTATATTTTTGGGGGGTTTTTTCAGGGGAAAGAACGAAAAACAGGCATTAGAAACGGCTCAACAGGAGCAACAACAAAAAAATCACTTTCTGGGGCGTTTTGAGCACTTGTAATTTTCAAATGCTCTGTTCATTAATGGAAAGCTCATTTCGCCGTAACAAAGCAAACCCCCACAATAAATGCACACCAGCATGATATGTTGAAAATTAGTTTGAATAGCGGGGACCATCTCCCTCGCCTCTGGTCCCGAAAGACTTTCATGGGATGAGGTGGTGGCCACAAGAGTTGGTGGATTTTCACTTAGGTTACGCACCTCCGCCATACTATAATTTATAGGATGCCACCTTTGCATGTGGCGATGCATTATATAGTTTCCAAAGCTATACTTTTTATCGGTGCCTCGAGACAGAGGTTCTTTACATATCAGGCATGTAACATAACGTGCATTCACTTTTTTTTGGCCTGCAGGAAATGAAAAAAACTGCCAAATAAAATTGGCCTTGCTGTGCGATTTCCGGGGCTCTTCAGGGAAAATTTTTATTTGATGTACATCTTGTTCTTCTTCTTCCTCCTCTTCTTCAGGGTTGGGAATAAACTGGGGAGGTGGTCCATCCTTCCTAGGAGGTTGTGGTGTTGGTGGGGGTCCACCAGCTGCAGCTACAATTGAAGCCATCTTCCAATAATGAAAATAGTTCTTCCTCTCACAAAGTTGAAAGTCAGAGTGAGAAAAATAGGAGGGGGCTTTCATCATTTTGGAGAAAAAAAATGTTCTAAACCAATGAAAAGTGTAATTTTTAGGTCACATGACCTAGCTTTACATCATTCAGAAATAAAAAATGAAATCAACCAATAAAAAGTGTTATTTTCAAGTCACATGACCCGTTATGCTTACGTTACGCGTCCCGTAACGCGACCCGGATCGCTTCCGAGTAGCTGCGCTTCGCGCCTTGGTTTGCGTTCCAGAACGCTTCCGGGTGCGCTAACGCGGCGCGTCATAAGACGTATTACGCGGTAACGCAATACGTCGCGCTTACGCGATGCCTCGCGATATCGTTTTCTAACGCGGTGGTTGCGCTAATGGAACGTTTACCGGTTCGCCGAGCGGGTCGCGGAACCTTATTAAACTAACAAATAAATATAAAGATAATATTACAAAAATATAAAATATATTTTTGAATTAGAATAAGAATACATTTTACAGCTTTTGATATTTGCTATTAAAAAACCATTGAAATTCACTGAAAAAACCATAGGTTATAGACCATATATAGTTAGGAATTCGCATTTACAAAACCTTGAAAATTCACTGAAAAAAACATAGGTTATAGACCATATATAGTTAGGGATTAGCATTTACAAAACCTTAATTTACTCGCACAAAACCATAGAAATTCGCATATATAGTTAGTTGCAATAACTATATATCGCGCACCCGCAAACCACTGCTGATGATGTCACATATTACATCATTCATGACATGGTCAGTGACATCACTGATGACATCATTGATGACATCTCAAATGACATCACTGATGACATCTCAAATGACATCACTGATGACAACATCCAGTGACTGTATGTTTCTGTAAAGTTAAAATATGTCTTACAGAATGAGTGGATGTATAAGTGTTTGGATGAAGGATTTAGTAGGTGCATGACTGACTGTATGAGAGAATGATTAAATGTGTCTCACTGAGTGCATGGGTTAGTGACTAAACTGTCTTAATTTGTGCATCATTATTTCTGTAGTTCTGTAAACTGCTGCATGTGTTGATCAGTAGCTATATGAGTAACTATATGGGTTATTGATTGGTTGCCCAAATATTTGTATGGGAGAGTGAGTGTGTGTGTGGGGGTGGCTGGGAGGTATGTGACTGTGCATAGATGTGTGAGCAGTTGATTCAGTAGATGTATGGGTTCAAAAGTGCATGTGGAAACAGCTGTATGGGCGGTTGACTATCTGCATGAGTGTATTGGTGAGTTATTGGATTTCTCAGTGCTACATGTCAAAGTAAGTACATATGTAAAACACAGTACATGTAAGAGTTGACATATATAAATAACTGTGCATAAGAGCCAGTGAATGTGTGAGTGGCTGTATGGATCATTGTGAACTTGTATCAGTGATTGTATAAAAGAGTAAATATGTGTTAGTATATGTTTGATTAAGTAAGGTGTGTATAACTGTATAGTTGAGGAAATGGAGGTGTGATTGATTCTTTGCATGACTGACTAGGTGTGTGAGTAACTCCATGGATGAGTGACAGTCTGTGAGTGTCTGTTTACACTGATTGTATCTAAGGTTATATTAGAGTCTGAAGAGGTTCATCGTATTATCACATGAATGATATCATCAGTGATGTGATCAGTAATGTCAAATGAGATGTTATCAGTGATTTCATCAGTGATGTCATTCGAGATGTCATCAGTGATGTCATCAGTGATGTCATTTGAGATGTCATCAGTGATGTCATTTGAGATGTCATCAGTGATGTCATTTGAGATGTCATCAGTGATGTCATCAGTGATGTCACTGACCATGTCATGAATGATGTAATATGTGACATCATCAGCAGTGGATTGCGGGTGCGCGATATATAGTTATTGCAACTAACTATATATGCAAATTTCTATGGTTTTGTGCGAGTACTGATATAGTCTTGGCACAGTTTTAAAATTCTTTTTAATGTATTTGTATTTTTAACTGAAGTACAGTACACACAATTTCTGTCATTTAAAAAAAAATAATTAACGTGCAATATATGTTGGTAAACTCCTGACTTGTCTGATTTGTTCAACAGGAAACTGTAAAGTTCTTTTAATTATGGCCGACAGATTTTTAATACCATTTGTACTGTTCAATTTTTTGAATGTCACCTTTTATGATATATTTGATCGAAATAAAGGATAAATGAATGAATGTAAATGGAAGGTTCAATGACCCTCTCTAAGCAGGCTAACTCAGCAAGTAATTCTCCCTTGACGTTTGGTTAAATTCCTCTCTAGAAGAGCAGGCAGGGTTAATAATGGGTATGTTAGTTGTTCTACATGTGGCATGATACCATGACCGAATTACCTTGTATCATGGCCTTCCTTTTTCCTAATGAATGGACTCCACTGTCTTCTTTCCTTGGAGATGCTTATTACAAAGAACCGTAGAGCAGTAAGGCAGAGAAGCATTGATGTGCGTGAGTAGGGGGCGGGGTGAGGGGGGTTTAGGAACACCATACCAGGACCTGGAGCCCACTATTATTTTGCAAAAGCGCAAAAATGAGAATCTATCAGCATAATCTTTTGCCAATAGATTTGGAGAAAGTTGGTTGAAACCAAGCCTTTACTTTTACACCAAAAACAAGACAGACATAATATTTTCTCAAAGAAATGGAATTTAATTGTTTAAACTGGTCAGCATCGGAAGTGCAAAGTCCAGCCAACTTAATGCTGTGGAGATCCGAGATCAATTGACAGGTTTAAGTAGTAATATAAGAGAGACAATTTAGCAGAGACAAGTTAAAAAACAATGGAGATGCATTGGATTTTTAAATGGATTGACATAATAATTAATGGCTGTGCATTCAAAATCGATGCAATAATTCTGGAGTGTTTTAAAATAGTGCAATACTAATGTAATTCAGAAATGCGTTTTAAATGTATACAGAAGGTATATATGGAGATTTGATAGTCTAAATAAAATATTTTCCTACTGCTATTTTGCAGTCTGTCAATGCAGTTTTGGAGGGTGAGGCTGTTTCTCAATTACTGTAAGGAGTCAAACTATTTTAAAAAATGCAGACTGGTTGCTTACAGCAAATTATAGGTCTGCCATCTTGACTTGCCTGCCAAGATATACAGAGAACTGTTCTTAGCCAGACTGGATAACTAATCTATTGTTTTGCATGACAGGGATGGATTGTGCCATGCTGTTTAAATTTAGAATTACAGTTGTCAGTTCATTGCATTATAACAAAAGACTGTTTTTTGTACACTTTATAGATCTTCAAAATACATTTTAAAGGACTGACTCAGGATTGTTGTTGTTTTGTCTGGTTCTGAAGGTAAATGTTAATACATCAATGGGAGACTTAAAACAATTGTGCACTGTTTTTTTTTATCTTAACATATATTCACAAATTATATATCATTGAAAAAAACAAAGGTTGCAGGGATGTTATAGTTAAGTTGACGGTCTACCCACTCAAAACCATAGAAATTCAGCAGTTTGTTGTAATTGCTTTCAGCAGTTCGACCTGTAGCCGTGTTTGAAAGTTGCGAAATCCCCATAGATATTGCATGGGGAAAAAGTGTTTTGGGACCCCCCGTTTTTCTCGGCCCGCTTCATAAATCACCTTGAAAATTTCCAGACAAAAGCACAAGTAAGTTGTACACAAGTTTTGAAAATGTCATAAACGTTAGTCAACGGCGCTAAAAGGTTATTAGCAAACAAAAACGCTTCATCTATGAGAAAAGTTGGCCCGAACTATAGTAGCTACCTACTGGCTTTCGCTAGTTGGAGATATATATATATATATATACACACACAAACAAATAAACCAGTGGTGCTTGCCACTGGATAGTTATAGGTAGGATTGAGTTTCCAAAGGAAATGCCTTTTTTGTGTTGCTAATAACTTGCCGTGGTTTGACGAATCTCGACAAAACTTTCTGGAAAAGTGTTACTTTTTGACTAGTTTTCACATGGAAAGTTTCACTGTTTATTCATCAAGTGGTGGCTATGAAAAAAGGGGTGTCCAAAACTAATTTTCCCAATTCATTTCTCCACAGAAACTTAAGACATAGCTACCGCCCAAACGGCTGAATGGATTTACACCAAGTTTGGCTGAAAGCTAGATCTCTTCAGACTCAGTCCTGGGCCATAAAAAATGCACCAAAAAACACAGGGGGCAGGGTAGGTATACACTGACTCCCCTAGGCCTGGTGGTGGGCCAGGGTCCAGGGCTGACCATGCATTTTATTTATTTTGGGGAGATTTTATTTCTGAGTGGCAACAGTGATGAGATCAAAAATGGGAGGGGGGCTGCGTGGCCCCCTTCCCTGTGCCCTTAACCTCTTTGGTGCTCGTGACGAGACCAGCTCGTCATGAGTCATGGTGGAGCTGTGCTCATGACGAGCTGGTCTCATCATTACGGCTGCGCTCCGCCCACGCACAAGTAATTCCCTGCCTATGCGGGCGAATGAATCAGTGGGCGGGGTCGTGATGAGACCAGCTCGTCATGAGCACAGCTCCACCGTGACTCATGACGAGCTGGTCTCGTCACGAACACCGCAGCACCGCGTTCAACCCCCTCCCCCCCCCCCCCCTTCTGTTCACCGGGGGAAATACCCCAGCAGAGAAGGGGTTAAAGGCCCTGGGAAACCCACCCCCAGGGCACAGTAGTTTTCCAGCCTGGACCAGCGCAGACAGGGAAACATATGTTTGCTCCCATCTGCCAGGCTCAGTTTTCAAATCTCCCGCCAAACGGGAGCATGTATGAGTCTGCTGACAGCCAGTGGGAGATTTAAACATGATCCCACTGGAAGGGAGCAGACTTCTCTCCTGTTCCCTGCCCACACTCCTGCTGCACGCCCCCGTCCTCTTAGAATTCAGCCCCAAGGGGAATGGGGTCCTTGGGGCATATTAAGTTTCGGTGATAGGGCCGCACAGCCACCGCCTTTCTACTTTTTGTTGAATTTGGCTCCAGAGGATGGGGTCTCCAGGTCATATTAAGGCTTGGGGAGGAGGGGGATGCATGCCCCCCTCTAAATATATGTTTTGGCCCAGGAGGCTGGGGTACCCGGGTCCCACACCTACCCTGTGCTGTATCGCCAAAGGGTGTGAGTGGTGTGGGGTTAGCAGCCTGTGGGGGGGGGGGATGCCTTTGGCTGGGCTGACAACAAGTTCTGGCTGGAGGCCAGGTCCTGCAGCCAATCTTGCAGCATGGGGTTGGCTACTTGTGGGGGTGGTCGTGCATGGTGAGGTTTGGCTTTAAATATGGTAATTAATTATGAATTTATGTTAAGGAAATTGATGTGGTTTTGATTTGTAGTGCACAGGGTCCCTGCCAACCAGGTCGCTGGTGCCAGTGCTTCGTCACAACAGAACCTTCAGGCCCCCGTGTAGCCCCTAGTAAAAGGAACATGGGTACCTAGGGAATTGGGACTGAAGAGGGTCCTCCAGGGAACCCTCACCTCGGTCATGCTGACAGCATGAATGGCCTAGTGCAGACAGAAAGACAATGCCTTGTGCCCTGCCAACTATCCCTGCCTCAGGTATAGGTAAGTCACCCATCTAGCATGCCTCACAGACCTAAGGCAGGGTGCACTATACCCCAGGTCCCAGGTGTGGGCATATCTGCATGAGCAGATAAGCCCCCACAATATGTAAGGCCATTCTTGGATATTGGAAGTGCCTGGGAAGCCTTAGAGAGTACTTGGGCAGGAAACTTGACAACTCGAGTTCCCCGCAGCATGACAGCTTCTCTAAAACCAGGTGTGTTTGTTACCAAACAACTACTCGCAATAAATCCACACTGATACTAGTGTGGGATTTATTGAACCAGGTACTCAGAGGGCACCTCAGAGGTGCTCCCTGAAAATCCACCAACCCTGGTGTGGTCACAGACTGACTGTACGCAGCCTGCCACCACCACACATGGGTAAAGCACTTTCACCCCGCATCTGTGACCCCGCATGCTGTCACTACGCGGTCGTTACAACTACTGCGTTGTGACATGCATACCATTACTCCGCAAGTCGTTACAACAACTTGCAGAGGGGGAGAAGGTGTTGGATTTGAAATCCAACACCTTCCCTAAAGTCCACACAGACCGGAGTTGGAATAGTAAATTTTACTATTCCAACATCCAGCGCCCCCTCCTCAAGTCATTGTAACGACTTGCGGAGTAAAGGTATGTGTTGTCACAACGCGGTCGTTGTTATGACCGCGTTGTGTCAGCATGCAGAAAAATGACAAGCGGAGTGAAGAGGCATATTCCCACACATGTTTCTGGACCCCTGGATTGAATGCCTCTGCTCTCTGGGACCAGAAACAATGCACAATCTGGACAGAGGTGTCACACCTCCTCCCCCAGGATGAGTACAGTGCTCGAGAGGGAAGCTTCAAAGGCCTGCTGTCTTTGTAATTTGACCCCCAGCCTCTGCTGCCAGCAGTTGTAGGGAGCCCCCAGTTTATACCTCCATGTTGGCCAGGAAAACCAACAAGAAAACCTAGAACAATGGGAGGTGTGTCCACCTCTGTCAACTCCACCCCTAAGGTGGGGGAGCACATCTTTAAATCCCCGCCATCTTAAAGATGGGAAGATCCCTCTAATCAGGACTAGGGCTATACCCCTCCTGCAGGAGGGGGTATAATTGAGGGTGCAGCTACCACAGGTAAGGTGCCCTACCTGCAACTCCCCTAAAAGAGCCTACATTTAGTATTTAGGTGGCTCCCCAGAACTGGAAACGAGTTCCTGCCGACTAAAGAAAAAGAATGAAGATGCAGTGCAGAAGAAGACTGAACATGCCTTCTGACTTGGCAATAGCCCTATTGGCTTGTCTACAGCCCTCAAAAATCATGCAAAGAAACAATGCCTGTTCAGAAGTCAGTGACCTTCACAAACTGAGGGAGGAATGCCTACCTCTGAAGAAGACCAGGCCTTCAGGGGACAGCGGCTATATCCACAAAGAAAACAACACCAAGGACTCAGGTACCCTCTGAATCCTACATCCTTGACCGCTCTGCACCCAACCCCTCTGGCCTGTGTCCAGGTGGCCCAGTGATCCAGAAAAGGTTCCCAGCGATCCTGAGTCAAAGTCCAGTGTTGGATGACCCTCCTGAATTCCACGACAACACCTCTAGACTGAATCAAGAGGCTCCCCCGACCGCGACTGGCTCTGACAAGAAGAAGCGGACGTCAAAGGACACCCCTGCACTCGAAGCCCCTGGGAGTTGGTGAGCTGAACCGATGGTGTCCCTACCACCCTCAGGACCTCAACCTACCTCTACTGTCGCTGGTTTCCTCTATGCAACCGCTGGCTCGACTCCTGCAGCCTGTTTGTCAAACCCAGATTTCCCACTGAAAAGCATTCTACGCCCATGACACTGTGTTGCTGGTGCTGTGCAACTGGTCGTGTATGTTTGGTGCTGCCTTGTGGACCCCCTTGTGCGTGCTCAAACCCCCAAAGCTTGGCCCCTGCAACCGATCTGCTTACCTACAAGCAGTGTGGCTTTGAGCACATTTAGTCTCCATTGAAACACATTGGGCTTATCTCCAAAATGTGACGTCTGCACCTGGCCGCCCCTGTGCCGCTAATAGTGCAGACTTTGTGCTTACCTGAACCTTGCCCTCTGTTGATCTTAACCCCTGAAGACTGGAACTGTAATTTGGGTACTTACCCGTAAAATCTCATTGTTGTTTTCCTTCATAGGATAACATTGAACTGTTTGAAATTTACACTGTCAACTTTTATAAGACTAAAGTATTTTTACTGAAAAACGTTCTTACCTTTATGCAAAGATCTTGGTCTTAAAATAAAACTCAAACAAAATGTATTTTTCTACAACTGGTGTGGATCTCCTTTTTGAGTCATGTGTCCCTTATTGGTGTATGTGTGTGCAATAAACGTCTTACACCCCTCTGTGTTAGGCCTAAGGCTGCTCGCCCACACGACCACTAATAGAGCACTTTGTGTTTACATTGAGCCGTGTACACTTCTGGGGGTATCTCTGGACTCTATGCACAATATAACCACTTAGTTATTCAGAGCCAACTTCCTACATTGGTGGCACAGGGGTGGGGTACAAGACTTGACATTTCTTGTACCACTTGATTAATAAGTGAATTCACAAGAAGAAATCCAAAATTGTCTTTAGGTAAATATTTTTTCAATTTTCGTTTTTTTTCAAATGTGTTAAACTAGTGTTAAGGCCTTAGCTAAGTCCCCCTCTATTTAAGAATAAAAATCAGTAAAGTAGTTAGGCCTTAGTAGTCCTTTTGCATTTTTTTAAAGTCCTTTATAAAATCTCAACTACTTTAAACACTATGTCAGAAATCCAGGAACTTTCCAGGGGCTCAACCTGGGTCCCTATGCACATCTGAGAGTAACCCAACTCAAAGAACTGTGCAAAGCATAGAAACTTAAACCATGGGTGCTAAAGCCCATCTCCAGCAGTTGCTGGTAGAGAATGACAAGGTCATGGCAAGTCAAATGTCCCCCAATGGGAAAAAAGATGATAATGATGATTCTAATGTGGTGGTGGAGGACACTGACTCCAGCATTACCCCATCAGATAACACCACCACTGGGAGTAACCCAAGTAATATCCCAGATGAGGTAGGCACTGGAGATGCTGGCCAAGAGGATAACCTTAAAGGCTAAACTCTTGTCCATAGAAAAAGAGAGCTGAGATAGGCTTAGGACCCATATCTGGTGTCGGCAAAATAATAAATAGGGAAGTATAATCTTTTGACACTAAAATCACCAAAGGTATTGCCCCTAAAATTCTTGGAGGGTGATGATATCACTAAGTGGTTCAATGCATTTGAGAGAGCCTGTCTTGGGAGACAGGTCCACAGGAAGCAGTGGAATGCTATCCTGTGGGAAATATTCTCAGGGAAGTGTAGCAATAAACTAATAACACCCAATGGGAATGATGATGCATCCTATGACCTCATGAATTGTACCCTTTTTGAGGGCTTTGGATTTAGTACTGAAAAGTATGGGATCAGATAGAGAGAGGTTCGAAAAACCAAAAGCCAGACCTGGGTAGACTTTGTAGACTACTCAGTGAAAACACTAGGAGGTTGATTAGAGGGCAACAATGTACATGACTTTGAAGGGTTGTATAATTTGATAATGAAGGAGCACCTTTTGAGTGATTGTCATCAAGAGAAACGACATCAATTTCTGGTAGACCTAGGTCCACTTTCTCCTCAAGAATTGGGGAAGGCAGACCACTGGGTCCAGACAAGGATGACCAAAAATACCACTGGTGGGAGAGACTAAAAGAAAAAGGCCAAAAGCCCTACCCCCAAGGGAAAGAGGGTGATTCTAAAAATAAAGAGTCTTCTTAAGGCCCCCAAAATCTGCTCAGGAGGGTGGACCCACAGACTATTCACAGCCAAAGGGTGGGTATTAGGGGAAGAACTGAGATCCAAAGAAGGCTTGGTGCCTTGACTGTAGGTCATTGGGGCACCGAAATGGAGACCCTAGATGTGAACATAAGACAAGCATTGAAAATGCAATAGGTCTCGCGTTTGATTAAGTTAAAGCTATTTGCTTTGCTAATGGTTTTGTATAGCAAAGCAAATGGCTTTAACTTAATGAAAGGCGAGACCTATAGCATTTTTAATGCTTGTTTATTAGGCTTACACAGAGTAAAAAAAAAAAAAAAATAATAATAATAATAATAATTATATATATATATATATATATTTTGATCGGGTTGGACAGTGGCAAGCCAGGGTAAGACTTATTTCCCTCGGTAGAAAGATATTAGCGAGGCCTTTGCATCCTACCACCCCATGTAAAATTGGGAGACGTTATTAAGATGGTGCAGCAGAAATCCTGTAAACAGAGATGAAAGCGAGACGGGAATATGTGATGGGCATACTTGGATTGGGAATTGGAGCCGACTTGCCGCGCAGTAACTATAGTGCAGAGGCACCTGCCTCTGTGTACTTCAGTGCTGCACTGGCGCGCAACGCCCATTGGGCTGAATTGTTTGGTAGGCACGCACGATTAAGTGATTTGGCCAGTGACACAGGTTGTTGAGCCGATGCTGAAATTCAAACCTGCTTCCTCAGCTCCAAAGTTGGCAGCTTTAACCATTATGCCACAACTTCTTGTGCAAGAACTAAAGCATTTGAAATATTATATACAGCGAGGCAGTCATATGTATGCATGTAGTATATTTATCTAATGCAATTAACAACCTTTGACAAAGCCAATAGTCCTGGCTTGTTGTAGGTGTAATGTTACTTATGTGGAGACAATAACAGAAGCAGCGAAATACCAGTCGGGCGGCACATTCTGCTGAGCACAGATTTTTATCATAAATGGTTTAAGCCACGCCCTTAATTACATCACCACTTTGAAAGACCCCCCCCAGCTATTTCATCCCACTTAAAGCCCTGCATAAAAGCAATAGTTTAACTTATATCTGAAACCTTATGCCAATGTCAATAGCAGGCTGAGTTACTTCAAGTGTCTGGGAATGCACCGTGCATTCAGACAACTCACTCCTCATTCTCGCCTCTCACTTTCACGCTTACTCTGCACTCACAGCGATAACAATGCACTCACACTAATCACCATGCACTCACACCATTCAGCCGCTCACCCTGCACTCACAGCGATCACTCTGCACTCACAATGCACTTGCGCTGTTCACCCTGTACCTCACCCTGCAGTCACACGAGCACACTTCTCACCTGCACTTACGTGACACTTCACTCACCTGTCCCTCTCACTGCTCAATCTGCAATCCCATTCAAACAAGCCCATCACTAACCATGTATAATTCGTCCCACTCTGCACTTTCATCCGCACCCAAAGTCATATGGTCACATCACTCACATTGCAGTCACTCCTATCACTATACCTTCACACTGTCGCATCGCTCACCGTGCACTCACATCGGCACTCTTGCCACCCACACAGCGCAGCGGGGTTAATGTGCCTGCTAAAAAAAGAACAGGTACCATACAGATAACAGAAATGAGTGTGAGTAAACTTTGAGTAGTGCTATAAAAAAAAGTGTGTCAGAAAGGTGTTATAGAGAGATGATGTGCATTGTTGGTGAGTGGTACTGAGGGAGTTCATGGGGAAGGAGGAAACAGGTGCAAAATAAAATGTTGCACCATGTGCGTCCAGTGCTAGGGCCCGATCTGGCTGGGAGTTTTACCCCCTCCCCCCAAAAAAGGTAGATGTCTAGTTGCGCCCCTGGTGTAGCACCATGCACACAGACCTGCCCAGGTGAACAAACTTGCGTGATCGGCATAGGTTACCCTTCTGCTTCAATAACATTAGCTGTACAGGGGATACTGCCCTCCTTGCTGTGACCCTCCCAGTGGCGCGATTGTCTCATTTTAAGGCATGTTCCATTGCCGGACTCACTCCAAGCTTTATGTCCTGAGAGTTGCCTGGCAGTCCCCCCAGTATGGGTAACAATGGTGTGTGTTGGAATCAAATGAAGACATTTCAAGTACTTCAATACATTGGTCTGTTAGAAAGTGTGTGATCTATTTTCAGATTCCAATTAGTGACTAGGAGACTAGGAGACAAACGCAGATCCCTGCAAAGGACCCGTTAGTCACTAAGTCCTCAGATACGGCACGCTCTATTTCTTGGCGAGAGGGATTGGTCCTCTCTTTCAAAGGCATCTGCTGGCCGCCATGCCGCTTTAAATAGTTAGTCTCTCTGAAGCCAGAGCAGTTTCTGCTGCGGGCGGGCCCTAGACATTGAAACTTATCCCGCCTGGCTGTGGGGGCGTTTTATGGGCACTGCTGTTCTAACTTGTCGGTCTTGTCCGTCAGCAGTTCTGCACGTCTTCTTCCTATTGGGCAGTAGTTCGCCGACAGCCAGGGAATAGCAGAACTCTCACTTCTCAATTTATTTTCTTCGTGATTGTAGTCACTAGTTAGTAGGGCCGTCATTAGAAACCAGGGTGCTAACTGTTGGTCTTTCTTTAAAATGGCCACAGTCTCTTCAATTTCAGAATATGTAGCTGATCCCTTTTTTAGAAGTAGCTAATAAAATATGTCACATTCAAGAGACTGGGCCATACATATAGTTTATGCCCAACACTTCGTTTTCTCAATTTTTTGCAGTTAAGGTTTACCCGTATTAGTGCAAGTACTATTTTCCTTTTTCTTTCTCTCGCTACTTCCCTCTACACAAAATGAAAATCTTTCATTTTGTGGCATATTTTAGTGTGAAATGCATCCTCGCCTTAATTTTGGACGCACGGGCCCATTTCGCCCTGAAAATAGCATGAAAACACACAACTTCAGTAAACAACAGCCAATCGAGTTCTGGTCGTTCTAACTGTTCCTGGGCATCTGATTTAAAATATATATATTTATGTGTATGTGTGTGTGTGTGTATATCAATATCAGTCACCAAATCGGTCTATGAACAGTGCGCTAACCTGGTTCCGGCATCGGGGATGGAGCTTGCTCCAAATATTATCAGCGACCAAAGAAATATACGCCGCACTCCAGGAGAGTATTGTAGTACATTCAATTTATTAGTGGCCACATAACGGCCACCAACACACCACCGTGAGCAAGACCTTGTGGTCGAAATGCGTCGATGGTGTTGTGTTGGTGGCAGTATGTGGCCACTAATAAGTTGAACTTACTACAAGACTAAGTGCGGTGTATATTTATTTGTTGGCCGATATATATAATATACAATCCCACGCAATAACTGCTGGATTTCCACATACCTGGCTCCTGAAATTACGCGAAGTTTGTGCCTGTAATTTAAATTTTGCTGGCTCATGGTTGTTAAGGCATTGTGGATGGAGGACAGTTTGCAGTATGTGTGTTTGTGTGTGGTTCGGTGGAAAGGGA
The DNA here is from genome assembly GCF_964263255.1 of Lissotriton vulgaris. NCBI lineage: Eukaryota > Metazoa > Chordata > Amphibia > Caudata > Salamandridae > Lissotriton > Lissotriton vulgaris. Next base: position 642,878,478 of record NC_141700.1, on the reverse strand, counting down.
ATACAAGCTTGTGGTTGGGGAGAATACTTTACAGCTGGCCACAGTTGTCGCCTGGCGTCCTCGCCACCATATGTCTGGGAGTCTATACTGTCTGGGGGATACCTAAATGTGCTGATCGCTTTTGGACTAAACGGACGCGGAGATCACACCCACTCTGGGGTTAAACTCGGCACAAGGATCTGGAGCAGGGTTGGCAGGTTTCAGTCAGGCCCTCTTGCTGCGACCCTTCCTTAGCCAGCAGATAGCTTTTACAACGCCTGCTGCGGATTGACTTACCGTGGGCGAGTGGCAGGAGAATAGCTGTGGATTTCTTTAATAGAGCCCGAGCATCGTGCCAACGCCATGTCCAGAGTGCCTTTGCGTGGCTTTGATTTCTTCTTCCTGTCAGTTTTCACTGTAGTTATTGTTCCCATCGTCGCCCACACCGGCAGGGAGTCCAGTGACTCACGTTGCTAAGTGAGATAAACGAGGCCGATTTCCACAACCCTAAGAGGCCTAGTTCTTGTCCTCTCCTTTACAGACCCGGAAATAAACCTGTAGCATTAAATGACTCATGTGGCCAGCCTGCACAGGCGCCCTAGTGCTCTACGGCACTTCGACTCCAAGTTGGTAGGTTTGGAGACAAGCTCCGGGCCATCTCCCACGGCATTTAATCCACTGCCCCTGGCTCGGCCCAGCAACAAGCACGATCCGCTTTCATTTCTGTTCATTGCAAAACGATATCTTGTCTTTATGGAGCCTTGTGTTTGAAACACATGGCCCCATAAAGGTAAGAAAGCTTTTGTGACCAACGGAAATCAGACGACCCCGTTCAAGTGGGCAGCCTGAAAGAGAAAAGTCTACATCAGGAAAAGCTCTTTCCCAATGGCTGGCCACCTTTTAGCATAAACGGTGACGCCGGCCAATGGGAAAGAGGGGCGGGGCTTAAAGCCAGATACTGAAAGCCCTCTAAATTATTCAATCTCGCCAACAAGATTGCGCATGTGTGCAGCCCACGACAGCTGAGACCTAAAAAATGCCTGTAGTCCACCTGCAATCCCTAAAGTTGCAGGTGTGGCCTGACCATGTTAGCGATCTCACTGATGCAACATTAGTCGAGGAGAGAGGGCTAGACTTTTCCTGAGCTGCTTGGTTCACTAATATGGACAAATACAGGTAGCACCCCCTGATTATTGGGACCAGAATAGAGGCCTGGAGAGATAATGGTGCTAGTATCACCATCATGACTTAGCAACTGGTTCGCTCAGATCAGTACCTGATTGGAAAGACCTAGCCGGTCACAAATGCTGACAATGTCACTAAGATCCATCCCATGACTATGATATCTTTTGATTGGGGGGGGTGGGGAGTAGTTGGAAAGAAGAAAGTGGTTGTGTACCCAACCATCCCTGTAGACTGTATGCTTGGAAATGATTTGCAGGCTTTCCCTTGGGCTGAAGTCAAACTGAAGACGCATGCAAGCATGCTTGGACTCTCAGAATGGAGTTTTGTGAAAACCAGAGCACATAGTAGAGCTCAAAGAGAAAATTAGGTGCTGGAACAACGAGAAGGACTTGTTATCCTCAGAGTGAACTGAACCTGAGGAGCTTGGGCCTTACATGGTAGAGCTCTTGATCCCAGAGGAACCCCTAAGATAGATCTGTGCCAGGGAACAAGAAACCTGCCCCACTTTTGAGAGCCTGTGGCAGCAAGTGGTTGCAAAGTAAAGGATGATATCACTGGCACCCATAGAGTCTTTTGGGAGGATGGACTTCTATACACTGAGGCCAGAGACCCTAAACCTGGTACAACCAGGACAGTGGCACTACCTTAGAGGTTTAGAGAGGTCCTTCTTACTTTGGCCCATGATATCCCCCAGCTGGGCAACTTAGTCAGTATAAAACATTGAGTAGATTAGTTAATCACTTCTACTTGCCAGGGGTGTCTCAAAAGGTGAAGGACTTTTGTCAGTCCTGTGTCTCCTGCCAATCCAGTGGTAAGGCAGGAGGCACTGAAAGGCAATCGTAATTCGACTTCCAGTGGTTGGTGTACCCTTTGAAAGGGTAGGAGTCGACTTTGTTGGGCCCCTGGGCCCTCAGACAGCCTCAGGACTGTCTAGTGGTAGTGGATCATGCCACTAGGTATCCTTAAGCTATTCCACTTAGGACCACTACTGCTCTAACAGTGGCCAAGGCCCTCCTTTGTATCTTTACCAGGGTTGGTTTTCCTAAGGAGGTAGTATAGTTCAAGTTCGAAAATTTGTATAACGCACTACTCACCCAGAGGGTCTCAAGGCGCTTGAGGGAGGGGGGGGGGGTACTTTACTTATCGAATATCCAAGTTTTTAGTTGCTTTCTGAAGGAGAGGTGGTTCTGTGTAAGGCGGAGGTGGGTGGGGAGAGAATTCCAGGTTTTGGCCGCTAAGTAGGAGAAGGATCTTCCCCCCATGGTGGATCTATGGATGCGCGGAATTGCGGCGAGGGCTTGATTGGACGATCGTAGTTGGCGGGTGGGGGTGTAAAAGGACAGGCGCGTGTTGAGGCATTCGGGTCCTAAGTCATAGAGGGCTTTGTGTGCGTGGGTGAGGAGACGGAACGTTATTCTCTTGTTGACGGGGAGCCAGTGGAGGTCTTTCAGGTGACCGGAAATGTGAGCTTGGAGGGGGATGTCTAGTATGAGTCGGGCTAAGGCGTTTTGGATGCGTTGGAGTTTTTTCTGTAGTTTGTCTGTGGTTCCGGCGTAAAGGGTGTTTCCGTAATCCAGTCGGCTTGTGAGCAGTGCATGCCTTTCTTGTTTCGGTGGGGATCCAACGGAAGATTTTTTTGAGCATGCGTAGGATGTTGAAGCAAGATGATGAGACCGCGTTGACTTGTCAGGTCATCGAGAGGGAGGAGTCCAGGATGAAGCCCAGGTTACGTGCGTGGTCCGTAGGTATGGGTGCAGTTCCCAGGGCCGGTGGCCACCATGAGTCGTCCCAAGCAGAGGGGGAAGAACCTAAGATGAGGACTTCCGTTTTGTCCGAGTTCAGTTTTAAACGGCTGTTCTTCATCCACTCGGCTACTTCTTTCATTCCTTCGTGTAAGTTGGTTTTGGCGGTGTTTGGGTCTTTGGTGAGGGAGAGGATCAGCTGGGTGTCGTCTGCATAGGAGATGATGTTGATGTTGTGTTGGCGCGCGATGGATGCGAGGGGACTCATGTATACGTTGAAGAGGGTGGGACTGAGTGAAAATCCTTGTGGTACGCCGCAGATGACTTCGGTGGCCTCTGATCTAAAATGGGGGAGGCGGACTCTCTGGGTTCTTCCGGCGAGGAAGGAGATGATCCAGTCCAATGCTTTTCCTTGTATTCCGACGTTGCTGAGGAGTTGTATGAGGGTGCTGTGACAGACTGTGTCGAAGGCTGCGGAGAGGTCAAGTAGGATGAGGGCAACTGTTTCTTCGTTGTCCAGTAGTGTTCGAATGAGGTCTGTTACTGCGATGAGGGCGGTTTCGGTGCTGTGTTTGGCTCGGAAGCTGGACTGTGAGGGGTCGAGGTATTTGTTGGATTCGAGGAAGGCGGCGAGCTGACTGTTGACGGCTTTCTCAATGACTTTGGCAGGGAATGGGAGGAGCGAGATGGGGCGGTAGTTCTTAAGTTCAGTGGGGTCTGCTGTGGGTTTCTTCAGAAGGGCGCTGAGTTCGGCATGTTTCCAGCTTTCCGGGAAGGTAGCGGAGTTGAGGGAGCAGTTGATGACGTCTCGGAGATGGGTTGCGATAATGGAGTCTGCTTTGTTGAAAATGTGGTGGGGACATGGGTCGGTTGGCGATCCTGAGTGGATGGAGTTCATCAGGCGGATGGTGTCTTCAGTGGTGATTGGGTTCCAGGCGCAAAGGTTGTTAGAGGGGGGGTTTTGGTTCGGAGGTGGGTGGAGTGGACTGGTCCCCGGATTGGTTTTCAAAGCTGTTATATATGTCGGCGATTTTGTTGTGGAAGAATGAGGCTAGGGAGTCACAGAGGTCTTGGGAGGGAGTGATGTCGTTGGTGCCGGCGGTGGGGTTGGTAAATTCTTTGACAATGTTGAATAGTTCCTTGCTGTTGTGGGCGTTGTTGTCAAGTCGATCTTTGAATGCTGATTTCTTGGTGGATCGGATCAGTTGGTGGTGTTTGCGGGTGGCATTCTAGAAGGAGGCCAGGTTGTCAGTGGTTGGGTTTTTTCTCCAGGCTTTCTCGCGGGTGCGACAGAACTTTTTGGATTTCTTAAGGTCATCGTTAAACCAGGGGGCTTTTTTGCTACCTTGCTTGATTTGATGGTTTTTCAAGGGTGCTAGTTCGTCGGCGCTGTGGGAGATCCATTGTGTGAGGTTGGTAGCTGCTTGGTTTGGGTCCGATGATTTGGCAGGAGGGTTTTGGTGAAGCGATGTGAAGAGCTGGTCGGTGGTAATTTTGTTCCAGTTTCTTCGGGGGATTGGTTGTGGGAGGTTGTGGGTCGTGGTCTTTTTGTAGTTGAAGTGAACGCAACTGTGGTCCGTCCAATGGAGAGCTGTGGTGTGGTTGAAGGAGATGTGCTTGCTGGAGGTGAAGATTGGGTTGAGCGTGTGCCCGGCATAGTGGGTGGGAGTATCAACAAGTTGTTCGAGGAGGAGGAGCTACGCGGGCATCCAAGATGGTCGCGTGAGCAGAGAGCTCCCGAGACCTGCGCCGCCCTCATCGATCTATCCTTCCGATATCCTGGTTACTTTGATGGGCTTTTGAAGTACTACTCGTGCTGATGCTGCCGCACTTTTCAGGGCTGAGATCGGACTTCGGGAACCATCTCTACGTCATCCTAAGTTTTCTGGCCTAGCCCCGGACGAGACCGGGGTCTCTGCTGCTCTGGATGGCCGAGCAGTAATTCAACAACAACGGTCGCCTGGCATCTGCTCAACTGGTGGTGTTGTCGCTTTCACTGTCGGTTTCCATTCCACCTCCGGGCTACTACCTAGGGTGCAATCTGCATTCCTGGCTCCGGTAGTCTAACCAGTTGTGCGTTCTGACCATAGCCCTGGGCCGGCAGTCTGCGATTTTTCGTGTAAGTGCTGCTTTGGAGACCAGAGGGTCGCTGCCATTTCACCAGGACCGGGAAGACCCATCGGTGTGCTGATTCCAATATGGTGACAAAACCCAAGCTGGAGAAGCGCAGGACGAAAGTCACTAATCGTGGGGGATCAGTCCAGTCTAACGTAATAGATCGTTATACTCAACCAAGAGGCTCCCCCAGTGCTGCTGGCCGCAGTATTGAGGACCCGAGGACGGACCTGGTGGCTACATCGGAGGTGTCCCTTCAAGACCTCATGGCCGCCATTGCTGGACTCAAGACAGATATGGGTCAACAGTATGAGGCCATCGTGTCCAAGATAGACAAGGTGGCGGTTGATGTTACCCTTATTAGAGCTGACTTGGCCAAGACCAATGAGAGGGTCAAAGCATTGGACCTTAAAGCCACCAGTCTGGTTAACGACATGGCGGACGCACAATCGGAGATCGGAAATCTGCGGTCCTCGCATGATCTGCTGGCCAGACGTATGGAGGAGTATGATAACAGGGCCCGACGGAACAACATCCGCCTGGTCGGGGTACCGGAGGACAGTGGCGCTGCTTCTATCGATCTATTGGTCGAGGAATTAATTGTGACCAAACTTGCTCCTGCAGGCCTCAGCAAGTTCTTTGCGGTTGAGCGTGCGTACCGTTTCCCGGGTGGACAGATCAAACCGGGGGCTCCCCCGAGGCCTATTATTGCTAGGCTATTCCACTTTCGGGACAGGGACGCCATCCTTCAGGCCTCTCGCAGGCATGGCCCGCTGAAATTTGAGAACAGCTCCATTTCTATTTACCCTGATTTCACTCCTCAAGTGCAGCGGCAACGATCGGGATTCCTGGGAGTGAAACGTCGACTGAGGGACTTGGGACTTAAATATGCGATGCTGTTCCCAGATCACCTTTGCATCGAGTATAGAGAACGTACTTTCTTTTTTGATCAACCGGACAGTGTTAGCGACTGGCTGGATTCCTTGCCTAAGGAGAACACCGAAAGCAGGGGCCCCGGAGGCGCGGACAGAGGTGCATCGACACAGGAATGACATTTGGGTCCTGAGGTCCGATTCTGGGTCGGAAATATTTGCTGAGTATTTTCTATATGTTTTTACTGTTCGGCCCAGGGGTGGGGCGGGATGGGGTTGTCTCTCCCTTCCTCCTCAGGGGTTCTTTGTGTAGATTTCTGGAGGGGCGACAGGCACACTGCAGTTTGGGGTGGCTTATGAGTCAGCAGGGGTGCAGGGTGGGGGGGTATTGTAACGGGTTCGTGGTTGGGGGGTGGGGGAGGGGTTTTGGTCGTTTTTTGTGTTCTATGTTTTGTTTCTCACATGGTACTTTTTCATCTGCTTGTATCCTTGCTCTGAGGTTCTGGGAGGGGATGGTTTGGGGGTCTTACAGGGATGGGGGGGTGATATGAAAGTGCTGTCTTGGAACGTTAATGGTCTGGGAGACAGGATTAAGCGTGGTATTGTGCTTCAATTTATTAGGCGCCATTCCCCTGATGTTGTTTTACTCCAAGAGACCCATTTGATAGGGAATGCTTGTAAAGCGCTAGATCGCCGAGGATACCGACTGGTGGCGCACGCTGGTTTTACATCTGGTTCCCGGGGGGTTGGTATAATGGTGAAATCCTCCTTGCCCCTTGAGATAGATGAAGTCGCTCTCGACGATCGGGGTCGATATGCTGCTGTTTCGGGGAGATGGGAGGGGAGGCTGATTGTAATTGTTGCTGTTTATGTTCCTCCGGGACTCCAGGCTACCACTTATGCTGACCTTGGCAAGACTCTTCTAGGGCTTTCGGATGGTGTCCTTATAATGGGTGGGGACTTCAATTCGGTGGTTTCGGGCGAGTGTGACCGGCTAACCCCTAGGGTTTTGCCGTTGTCCCAGATGTGGCTGACTGAGCTGATTGAGACTTTTGGGTTAGTGGATGTCTGGCGGATGTTGCACCCCACACAAACTCAGTACACTTTTCATTCTGGTGCCCACGGCAGCCTCTCGAGAATTGACTACTTTCTGATGCTAACTGCTAACACCTCCCTGGTGCGTGGGGTCCGGCATCTCCCTAGGGGTATCTCTGACCATTCCCCCTGCTACTTGAGGTTTCGGTGGGAGGCCCTTCTGGAGATAGGGTCCCTCCTATTCATCCCTGGCACTTTAGGAATCCTCAGCTTCGCTTGGACCTGGTTAAGGCAATTGACTTATTTTGATGAGAATGAGGGGTCAGTCGCTTCCCCTACGACTTTGTGGGAGGCTTTCAAAACCGTTATACGGGGTTCCGCGTTGTCCCTTATTGCGGCTGATAGGAAGGCCAGGAGAGGAACTGTGTCAGCTCTTGAGGCGGAAATTACTACGCTTGAAAGTGAATTGGGTGGTGATGATACACCTACAATTTTGCACTCCTTAGCGCTGAAACAGGCAGACTATAGAGCCTTGGTAACTGACGCTGCTAAAGTGATGCGTATGAATCAGCTGGGCCGGCTTTATGATGTGGGTGATAAGGCTAGTAAGCTCTTGGCGTGGTTGGACAAATCTGAGAGACTGAATCGTGTGGTGCCAGTAATAACCCGTGAGACTGGTGTGTGTGACTGATCTGGGGGAGATTGTTGAATGTTTTGTGGACCATTTTCAATCAGTATACCGATCTGTGAGTGACCGAGATGAGACTCCCGCTTGCTTTTGCGCGATATCGCGCTGCCCTGCGTGTCGGAGGAGGATAGATCAGCTCTAGACGCACCTATCACGGTGGATGAGATCGCTATTGCCATTACGTCCTTGCGATCAGGCAAAGCCATGGGGCCCAACGGTTTACCTATCGAGCTATACAAGTTGCGACCGGACAAAATGGCGGCCCATCTGCGCACTATGTTTGTTGATGCATTCGAGGCGGGCCTCCTCCCTTACGACCAGCGTCTGGCTACCATAGTAGTCATCTACAAGGATGGCAAGCCTCGTGATCGATGCACCTCTTATCGCCCCATCTCGTTGCTCAACGCCGAGCCTAAGATTCTGGCCAAGGTCCTCGCTAATCGTTTACTGACAGTGATCTGCGACTTGATCCATCCGGATCAATCCGGTTTTATTCCTCATCGGAATACAGCACTCAATCTTCGTAGACTCCACAGCATTCTCGCGAGAGCTGAGACACTTACTGAACCTGCTGTCGTGGCCTCCCTGGATGCCACGATGGCCTTTGACACCATTGAGTGGCCATATTTGTGGGCGGCCCTTTCCAAGTTTGGTTTTGGCCCTAGCTTTATTGCGTGGGTGCGGCTCCTATATGAACAACCGTTGGCCCAGGTTGTAGTTAACGGCAGAGTTTCTGAATCGTTTACATTGGGACGTGGCACCCGCCAGGGGTGCCCGCTCTCTCCACTTCTCTTCGCATTGGCATTGGAACCACTCGCTGCGTGGCTTCGATGGGAGCCCTCGATTAAGGGGATCCAGTGGACACTGGACCTGGAGGATCGCGTCTCTCTATACGCTGACGATATTCTTCTTTATTTTACCTCACCTCAGAAGTCCCTCAACGTGCTCTTCGATGTTCTCACCTCTTTTGGGAAGAACTCCGGGCTTGTTAATAATTGGACCAAATCATGTGTCTATGTTATAGCGGGGGTGCTGCCTCCGCTACCTCGTAGATTCCCGATCCAAGTGGCAGATATTGGTTTCAAATATTTGGGAATTTTCATTTCTATGGACTCCTCAGTACGCTATGACCGTAATCTCTATGCTCCTCTTCGTCGCCTTAAGCAGGATGTACGGAGGTGGCGTGGCTTGCCTCTATCTCCACTGGGACGGGCGGCACTTTTTAAAATGATGTCCCTCCCTAGGTTCTTGTATGCCTTACAGAATTTTTTTGACCCTGTTCCCTCCCGTTACTTCCGTGAGGTTGAGGGCCTTCAGAGGCAGTTAATTTGGGACGGACGAGCTCGTATCTCCCTATCTAAACTTACGCTCCCATGGTACGATGGTGGCATTGCCCTGCCAGACATCAGGCGTTATTATTGGGCCTCACAATTGAGTGCGATTAACCACCTGACGTATTCCCCAGGGCCCACTCCCGCTTTCGCTATGGATAAACTCCTGTTGCCGGGCGGCAACTTCAATAGGGCCTTATACTCGAAGGCACCACTCCGACTCCTGACTGGACCTACGAAATGCGCCGTGCGTGCATGGAAGGATGCAACTGTGGCCACAGGTTGGAGTGATAGATTGACGCGCATGACCCCGTTATATGACTGAGCGGCTGGGTAGCCTGTGGCGGACGAAAGGGTTTGACAGATGGGACATGATCGGTATTAGCAAGGTGGAGGATCTTTGGGCCAGAGGCACAGTAAAGTCCTTTGAGGCCCTGAAGGTAGAATATCAACTGGACGATAAGGAGTATTTTCGTTATCTTCAGGTGCGTCACGCCTTGCTCTCTGCCTTTCCCCCTGGGACGGAAGTCCCCCAGTCGTCCCCGCTTGAGGATCGTATTCTGGACGGCCATGTGCCGGACAGTACGATTTCTTTAATTTATAAAAAGCTCATTAACACCAGGGCTGATCTTCTGGTGAAACTCAGGGCCTCTTGGATAGCAGATGGCCTCGAATTGGATGACGAGGACTGGCAAATGGCGATTTCCTCCCCCAAGGAGGTGGCTATTCCGGCTCGCCTTCGTTTTGTGCAATTGAAGATCCTCCACCGAGTCTACAGGACTGGTATGCGTCTGGTTCGGATGGGGTTCTCAACTGATGAGTTGTGTAGGCGTGGCTGTGGTATGGATGGCACCTTTCTTCACATTCTATGGGAATGTCCGATTATCTCCGCTTTCTGGTCTAGAGTGCATGATGTAATGGGACGAGTCACTGGGGTCTCCCTCCTTCCTGAGGCGAGGCACTGCCTGCTTAATGTGTGGGAGCCTACGGATTGTACGGCCGCTCAGACCTTTTGGATCACCCTGGGCAACATGGTTGCCAAGAGGGATATAGCGCAACTCTGGAGCTCCCACAGACCACCTGGAATAAGTGCCTGGAAAGATAACATGGATTGGTGCATGTTTCGGGAAAAGACAGTATATGAGGCTCGGGCCGTCCCAAGAAATGGGGTAGGATCTGGTCACAATGGAACGAATACCGTGGAGACATCTGTACCCCACCACTTGATTACACTGCTACCATTCCCTCGTCCCCGTAATTGACGTTCCTTTAGACTGGCTACCATTCCTTTCTAATGCTCCTTTTCGCCATCTCCCCGCCCCTTGGAGAACTGTTTTTATTCTTAGAGATTGTTTTCCCCATTTCCCCCCTCCCATGCTCTAGACACTGTTTTCACCATGTGAGTGTTTCTGTTGTTTGTTTGAACTTCATCAAAATTATAAAATGAAACCTCCGGTATCCTTCTTATGATGTTTTATGCCACTACACCGTGATGAAGCGATTTATGGCTTTGTCCCGAACGTAATGTGGTTGATTACTCTGTCGATTGTCATAGCGGCCGGCCCGATTGGGTTGTAGGCAGACGCTGTGTACTGTGCATTTGATAATAAAGGTTTTAATTTTTTTTTTTTTAAAGTTGTTCGAGTCCGAGGTTGGCCAGGTTGTCCAGAAGGGTAGTGGTGTTGCTGTCGTTTTTCTTTTCCAGGTGGAAGTTGAGGTCTCCCAGTAGAATGTAGTCCTCGGAGGGGAGGGCGTGTGGGCTAATGAAGTCAGCGATGTCTTCGCTGCATTGTGTGCGGGTTCCTGGTGGCCTGTAGATGAGGGTGCCTCTGAGTGTGTGTGGGAGCGCAGGTCGGATAAACAGGCGTGGAGGCAGAAGATAGTTACGAATGGGTTGTTTATTAATGACAGTTGGATGAGTAAAGGTTCGTGAATCAACGTGAATGTCCTCGTCCGTTTCTTCCGCTGGTAGAGGGGCTGTGTTAGAGATGTTTCCCGGCTCCTCGTCTTCGGAGTCTTCAGGGTTTCCCCGGAGGCTCATAAAAGAAGCGGAAAAAGAAAGGGGCCGTCAGACTACTGATTCTATGTAACAAGTATAGAAGGATACCGTCACCACACCACGTGTCTTGCTTCTAATAATTTCCGTGTAGATTTAAGAAAAAGAAACCAACTAACGGAGAACGTAACATGTGCTAAGCTAGTTAAGGTTGAAATAAATTGAGTTGCAATGGTCACATACTGACACCATCAATTGAAGCAAATACGGACTCTCGGTCATCACATCCTATTGGGATGCGTAACCTATAACAATCAATGAACTTTACAGAGCGGTTCAACACTTTCTCAAAATAACCACCTGGTTCATGAGTCAAACCAAACTTCTCCGTTTATCAAAAACGTTATGTCAGGACAACTGAGTTACACGGCCGTTAAGTCAGAATACCAGTTTATCTAACACCACTGTTTCGTATTCTACCCTCAGTCCCTTGTAACACCCCACTCACCGGCCCTGCCGTAACTCTCCAGAGTCACGGCCGCTCTCCAGCATCCACCGGGGGACTCCACCAGTCCTCGCACCACGGTTCGTCCGATTCCTCTTCGGCGCCGTCGTCGTTCCGAAGTCTTCTTCCGCTGGTCTGGTTCTGTTGCAAAGGTTCCGTCTTCTCCTCTGGCGTCTCCTCCTCGGCTGGCGTCTCCTCCGCTGAGTTCCTCTTCCAACCCGACGTGCCCTCGTCCCTGTCAACTCGCCTTTTCATTGGTTCACAAGGTGTACCTCCTGGGTCATGTCCAACCCCTTCCGGGTCCTGACTATCGTTGGCTCTCTGTAGGAATACGGAAAGACGGCATGGAGTTACAGACTTGGGAGTGGAACTCTCTGTGTCCGAGCAATCCGTTGATGATTTAAGAGGTGTAACTGCCCATGGAGCTACAACAGTGAGTTCTTCCTCACATCCCCTTTCCCTTGCTGTCCTACTACTTGGGGATGATTCTTGAGGGAAACGAGAAAAAAAGTCTGCATTGCCTTGGTCCCTACCTTTCCTGTGTTTGGTGCAAAACCGAAAAGGTTGAAGAGCAAGAAACCATCTGAGCACTCTTTCATTATGTCCCTTGTTTCTAGCTAACCATTCCAAGGGAGCGTGGTCTGTAAACAGCGTGAACTCCCTACCTTCCAAATAGTATCTCAGCGATTCTATGGCCCACTTAATCGCCAAGGCTTCTTTCTCTATGGTAGCATAGTTCTGTTCTCTTGGAAACAATTTACGACTTATGTATAAGATGGGTTTTTCGCCTTGTGGGGTATCTTGCGATAGGACTGCCCCGATACCCAAGTCGGAGGCATCCGTTTGTAGGATAAAAGGAAGTGAATAGTTTGGGCTGATTAACACGGTTTCTGAGGTCAAGGTGTTTTTCAGAGATTCAAACGCTTGTCTGATTTCAGGAGGGGGATGTCGGAGGATTTCCTCAGTCTTACAATTTTTCTGTAACAAATTGGTTAAAGGGGCTGCCCTCTGCGAAAACTGAGGAATGAATCTCCGATAGTATCCCAACCGTCCCAGAAAGGCTCTTAAGTCTTTCTTTGTCTGAGGTAAAGGAACTTGAGAAATTGCCGTGAGTTTGGAAGTCTGGGGTCTAATTACTCCCTCTCCTAACAAGTATCCTAAATACCTTACTGTTTGGGATGCAAGATGGCTTTTGGCAGGATTGATCCGTAACCCATATTTTCCTAGAGACTGCACTACATTGCAAAGATGACTCAAATGCTGGTCCCATGTGTCACTGTAGATGATTATATCATCAATATAAGCGCCAGCATATCGCTCATGTGGTCGCAATATCACATTCATGGCCCTCTGGAAAGTAGCTGGTGCTCCATGTAATCCAAAGGGTAGAACCTTGAACTGATACAACCCATCGGGTGTAGAGAAAGCCGTTTTCTCACGGTCATCTTTGCGAAGTGGAATTTGCCAGTATCCCTTACAAAGGTCAAGAGTACTGATATATTTTGCTTGACCGATTCTTTCCACCATCTCATCGACTCTTGGTAAGGGATAAGTATCAAATTCGGATATTTTGTTCACCTCTCTAAAGTCAATACAAAAGCGCACTGACCCATCCGGTTTGGGAACGAGAACTATTGGTGAATTCCATTCACTCATGGATGGTTCGATAATGTCCATTTGTAGCATTTTCTGTATTTCTTCCCTTATAGTCTGTCTACGGGCTTCAGGAATTCTATAAGGTCGTAATCGAACCCGTTTCCCAGGTGGTGTTCTGATTGCATGTTCTATAAAGCTTGTCCTGCCTGGAGTAGTGGAAAATGTCTCTTGTAACGGTTGCAATACCCGTGTCAATCTCTCTCGTAACGTTATATCCAAATCTGGATCTATGCACTGATCAAAAGAAGTGGTTTCTGACTCTGCCAGGTTCACAATATCAGGGATAGGCCCTTCCCATTTTTTAAGTAAATTGACATGGTACACTTGGGTCACATGTCGAACTGAGTCTAACTCGATTCGATAAGTCACTGGAGTCACTTTCTCTACTACAATATAAGGTCCCTGCCACTGTCCCAATAATTTGTGGTCAGAGGACGACATCATCAATAATACAGGATCTCCTACTTGGAATGATCTCGCTTTAGCACCTTTATCGTACTGATGTTTTTGTGCTGTTTGTGCCTCCTCCAAATTGTTTCTAACAATTGTCCTTATCTGACTCAAATGAGTTCGGAGATTTGACACATATTCAGTGATGGGTTTCGAATTGTGTGGTTCTGTCTCCCACCTTTCTTGTGCCATCTCGAGTAGGGTCCGGGGTTTATGACCATACAATAACTCAAAGGGAGAATAGCCCGTACTTTTCTGCTCCTTGCAACGAATGGCAAATAAAGCCAAGGGCAGCATATCCTCCCACCTTCTTGTTTCTAATGCTAGGAGTTTTCTTAAGGTCGTTTTGATAGTGGAGTTGTACCTTTCGACCAGACCATCCGTTTGGGGATGATAGGCTGATGTACGTATCTGCTTGATCCCTAGCTGTGAACACACCTCTTTCATTAGTCGGGATACAAACGGGGTTCCCTGATCGGTTATGACTTCCTTCGGAAACCCTACTCTGGAAAAGACAGTAATCATGGCCTTCGCCACATTAGTGGTATCCGGTTTCCGCAGGGGTAAAGCTTCGGGAAACCAGGTGGCATAATCTACAATCACTAGGACATATCTACACCCACTACGTGAGGGTAACAAGGGCCCTATGATATCCATGCCAACTCTGCTAAAAGGTTCGCTGATTATTGGGAGAGGCTGTAAGGGGGCTCTGGGTGGGTGGTATCTGCTGTTACGTTGACAAATGGGACACTCTCTACAATATCGCTTCACTTGTTGATATATCCCAGGCCAATAAAAAAGATCTAAGATTTGTTTTTCCGTTTTCTCTGCACCAAAATGTCCCCCAAGTAAATGACTATGGGCCAAATATAACACCTTTTCTCTAAATGGTTCAGGGACTAGCAGTTGAGCTTTCTGTGTTGGATTTCCCTTTCTATATAGCAAACCCTGTTTCTTAAAGAAGTAAGGACATACATGTTGGGGGTCCTCTTCGTTGAGTGCTTGACTCCATGCTCCCTGCAATGCCGGATCTTCCTGTTGAGCTGCATGGAAACTTCTATCTGTTTCCCAGGGATTTTCGTCCACAGTTATCGGCAAGGCAACATGATTTTTGTTTTTCTCTGCACGTCTTTGTCTTTTGCTTTTCCGTGTTTTCGCTTCCGGCCATTCTTTCTCTTCGTCTTGTGAAAACGGGGCAGTGGATAACCACTCCTCTTCCTGGGGTGGTTTATCCTGCAACAATTGGTCTAACTTTGGATAATCAGTCCCAAGGATTGCCTGTTCGGGTAACTGAGGAATTAACCCGACAGTCAGAGTAGTGCCTTCATCTTTCGGGTGTCGTATTCTTACTTGTGCAGTTGGATAGGGTTTTGTGTCACCGTGCACACATCTGATTGCTACTGCTCCATCCACGGGACCAATGTGTGTACCTAAGTCTTGGGGCCGTACCACACTGTGTCGACAACCCGTGTCGGCTAAGGCTGTTACTTTCTGTCCGTTCACGGATACAGTGCAATGGTATGGGGGTTGTTTTCTTTCTGAGGAAGAACAATAATAATTACGAACCACACCTATTTCCATGGGTTCCTCCTTCTCCTTTTGTGGACAAAATCGTGCTATGTGGCCCATACCTCCGCATTGGTAGCACTGAGGTCCCATTGGGGCCCGTATTATGGGTGATCCGGGTACAATGGCTATAGCTTCGGGTTTTTTCTGTAGAGGTGGGCGAGGGGGTCGATGGAGTACTGGACCACTTGTCTTCCCTGTAAAGTCAGTACCTTTCTGGAGTTCTTGCGCCCTACTGTAAGCACTTGCAATCTCTACTGCTGTCTCCAGCGTAAGATTGGCCTGTTGTCGAACCCATTTTTGTATAGGAGGATGGAGGGAAGTCAAGTATTGCTCTAAATAGATTTTTGCCATGATGCCGTTTTTGTCGGTGGTAGTGGGTTTTAACCATCTATCGGCCATGTCTTTTACTCGGAAATACAAAGCTCGTGGTGTCTCCTGGGGACCTTCTTTCATTTGACGAAACTTTTGCCTATATGATTCATCGTCAATTCCTAATCGTTCCATGATACATTTTTTTATATCAGTGTAGGCGACGCCGCCTTGTACCGTTGCCGCCTGATAAGCTGCTTGTAAGTCACCTGATAGCAAGGGTCCTAGATACTGGCCCCATTTATCTGCAGGCCACGACGCGGCGGTCGCCATTCTCTCAAAGTTAGTAAAGAAGAAATTGGGGTCTTCTCCACTTACATATCGCTGTAACACGACGGAGGGCAACGTTGTAGGACCTCTCTGTTGTCCCAAGGCCTCCGTCAGTTTTCCCAGTGCTGTCTCTTGCGTTTGTCCTTGACCAGTTATTACTTGTTGTATTTTCGCTCGGTCTTCTTCCACCACAGTCAAGAACCGTTCCATCACCTTTCCCAGGTGTTCTTGATTTTCGGCCATTTTGGCGAGTGCGGCCTCCATCACGCCTTGCGATCCCACTTCTGACACCACTTGTGGGAGCGCAGGTCGGATAAACAGGCGTGGAGGCAGAAGATAGTTACGAATGGGTTGTTTATTAATGACAGTTGGATGAGTAAAGGTTCGTGAATCAACGTGAATGTCCTCGTCCGTTTCTTCCGCTGGTAGAGGGGCTGTGTTAGAGATGTTTCCCGGCTCCTCGTCTTCGGAGTCTTCAGGGTTTCCCTGGAGGCTCATAAAAGAAGCGGAAAAAGAAAGGGGCCGTCAGACTACTGATTCTATGTAACAAGTATAGAAGGATACCGTCACCACACCACGGGTCTTGCTTCTAATAATTTCCGTGTAGATTTAAGAAAAAGAAACCAACTAACGGAGAACGTAACATGTGCTAAGCTAGTTAAGGTTGAAATAAATTGAGTTGCAATGGTCACATACTGACACCATCAATTGAAGCAAATACGGACTCTCGGTCATCACATCCTATTGGGATGCGTAACCTATAACAATCAATGAACTTTACAGAGCGGTTCAACACTTTCTCAAAATAACCACCTGGTTCATGATTCAAACCAAACTTCTCCGTTTATCAAAAACGTTATGTCAGGACAACTGAGTTACACGGCCGTTAAGTCAGAATACCAGTTTATCTAACACCACTGTTTCGTATTCTACCCTCAGTCCCTTGTAACACCCCACTCACCGGCCCTGCCGTAACTCTCCAGAGTCACGGCCGCTCTCCAGCATCCTCCGGGGGACTCCACCAGTCCTCGCACCACGGTTCGTCCGATTCCTCTTCGGCGCCGTCGTCGTTCCGAAGTCTTCTTCCGCTGGTCTGGTTCTGTTGCAAAGGTTCCGTCTTCTCCTCTGGCGTCTCCTCCTCGGCTGGCGTCTCCTCCGCTGAGTTCCTCTTCCAACCCGACGCGCCTTCGTCCCTGTCAACTCGCCTTTTCATTGGTTCACAAGGTGTACCTCCTGGGTCATGTCCAACCCCTTCCGGGTCCTGACTATCGTTGGCTCTCTGTAGGAATACGGAAAGACGGCATGGAGTTTCAGACTTGGGAGTGGAACTCTCGGTGTCCGAGCAATCCGTTGATGCTTTAAGAGGTGTAACTGCCCATGGAGCTACAACGGTGAGTTCTTCCTCACAGTGTGGTCTTAGGGTAGGTGTGGATCTGGAAGTGAAGGTGTTCGGCGGTAGCGAGATTATCGTCGGAACTGGTCGTGATGCGGATGGTGTTCTTATGGACGATGGAGATGCCACCTCCTGTTTGGTTGGTGCGGTCCTTTTGGATGATCTTGTAGCCGTCCGGGATGGCTATGGCGATGTCGGGAGCTGATGAGGCGTTCATCCAGCATTCTGTAAGGAAGGCGACGTCCGGCGAAGTGGTGTCGAGTAGGTTCCAAAGGTCGATGGCGTGTCTGTGGACTGAGCGGGTGTTGAGCAGGATGCATTTCAGGTGGTTAGTGTCGGGGCTCTGTTTGTAGTTTGTGGATTTGGTGCGGCTCCTTGTGCAGTCGAACTTGAAGGAGTGGCAGGTGAAGGGTCCATGGGTGAGTCCTGGGACGGCTAGGTAGCAGTTTAGTGGTCGACCGGGGTTAAGGGGTGAGAGGGTTGCGGCGTCGTACGTTATGCGGGTGGAGTGGATTTTGTGGGGGACAGGGGGTCTGGCGCTGGGCGCGGTTCAGGCGCGGACGGGCGTAGACGGGCTTACCTTTGGCGCACCTTCGGCGCGCATGGGGCGCGACCGCTGCGCGCAAAAGCATCTGTCATAAGTGGATAGTGGAGGGGGGCGGAGCGAGGGAGGAGCAGCTGGGAGGCGGGAGCGGGGTGGAGAGGCTGGCTACGAGGCACAACAAATAAAATGGCAGCAAAAGCAAAACTGAAACAGGACGAGATTGGGGCACACATATGAATGACGCTATGGGCAGTGGTACCAGCACAATCAGGCAATAATTATTAATTTAAAAGTCCCGCAATGCGAGCGTGCCGACAGTCAGATAGCACAGATAAAAATGCGAGCAGGGAAATAACTTCCACAAATTAAATGCGAGCAAAGGACAATAGCAGGCACAAGATCTTTACGAGTAATGCTAACAAGCGCTACGATACCCAGGCAGCAATATTTTTACAGGCAAGCAGTGAGAGCCAAGCGCTACGATATCCAGGCAGGGAGCGTGGGGAGTGACCGCTTCTCACAGAGTCAGAGAGGTCACAGCGCTACTTTCAACGGGACAAGCCTAATCAGTCCGTGGGAGGGAGGAGCAGCTGGGAGGCGGGAGCGGGGTGGAGAGGCTGGCTACGAGGCACAACAAACAAAATGGCAGCGAAAGCAAAACTGAAACAGGACGAGATTGGGGCACACAGATGAATGACGCTATGGGCAGTGGTACCAGCACAATCAGGCAATATTTATTAATTTAAAAGTCCCGCAATGCGAGCGCGCCGACAGTCAGATAGCACAGATAAAAATGCAAGCAGGGAAATAACTTCCACAAATTAAATGCGAGCAAAGGACAATAGCAGGCACAAGATCTTTACGAGTAATGCTAACAAGCGCTACGATACCCAGGCAGCAATATTTTTACAGCCAAGCAGTGAGAGCCAAGCGCTACGTTATCCAGGCAGGGAGCGTGGGGAGCGACCGCTTCTCACAGGGTCAGAGACAGAGGAACACATTTAATGTATAAATACTGCAAACACATGTGGGAGGAGCGTGGAGTGACTTATAAGTTCACTACCCCACTCACCCACAAACCAATAGCTAGGTTGAATGGTTTAGCCAGCCATTTAAAAGGCATGATTGGTGGAGTCTCTGAAAAATTCAGAAGGAGATGGGATATCTTTCTTCCATGCCTGCTTTTCGCCTACAGAGAAGTGTCCCTGAAGGAGTGGGGTTTTCACCCTTTGAACTTCTGTTTGGGCATCATGTTAGTGGTCCTCTGAGTCTTGTAAAGGAAGGATGGGAAAAGTCCCACAAAGAGCCAAAAAAAGACAGTAGATTATGTGCTTAGTTTTTGTTCCATGAATGGCTGAGTACATGGAAAAGCAAGCCAACGTCTTCAGGCCAGACAACAGGTTTTAAAAGCAGTGGTATGTCCAGAAGGCTGCCATGGTTGAGTTGAAACCAGGGTAGAAGGTATGGGTATTGGAGCTTGGGGCCCACTGGCTGTGCTGTAGGCCCTATCCGGCACTTGAAAGAAAAGGGTAGGTCATCTATCTGGTGGACCTTGGTAGTTGCAAATATCCCAAAAGGGTTGTACATGTCAAATGCCTGAAACACTGTTCTGACAGAGCTGTTGGGACCTTGCTCATGGTCACAAATGAGGGACAGGATTCTGAGAGTGAACCTCTCCCTGATATCCTTTCCAGCAATCCAAAAGATGGGTCCGTTGATGGAGTTTTCTTTTCTGACACCCTCACTGATCAACAGCAGGCTGATTGCAGCAAAATCCTCAATCAGTATGCTGAGCTCTTCTCTCTGATCCCTGGTCAGCATATCTGGTGTACCCATGACATGGACACTGGGTAACTGCCTCCCTGTCAAAAATAAAAATTGCAGGTAGTCTGATCATGTCCGAGAGAGCATCCAAGCTGAAGTAAGACAAATGCTGGAATTGGGTATCATTGAACCCTCTAAGAGGCACTGGGCCAGCACAGTTATTTATTTTCAAACCTCACTCCAAGGGTGAAAAGAAAGAAATTGGTTTTGCATTGACTATAAGGGGCCTAAATGCTGTGACAAAAACGGATGCACATCCAATTCCTCGAACAGATGAGTTGATTGACAGGTTGGGGCAACCAAATATCTGAGTACCTTTGATCTCACATCAGGGTATTGCCAGATAGGTCTGAGCTCTGGAGAAAAGGAAAAATCTGCGTTCTCCACTTTAAATGGGCACTTACAGTTTACCGTGATGCCCTTTGGATTAAAGTATGCCCCTGCCACCTTCCAGAGGTTGGTGAACAAAGTCCTTGCTGGATTGGAATCCAATAGTGCAGCTTATCTAGATGATATTCCTGTCTATAGCCCCACCTGGCAGGATCACCTGATCCACCTGGGGAAGGTCCTTGAGGCTCTGAGAAGTGCAGGACTCACTATCAAGGTAAGCAAGTGCCAGATCGGGCAGGGAAGGGTTGTATACTTGGGCCACCTGGTAGGTGGAGTCCAAGTTTAGCCACTCCAACCCAAGATCCAGACAATTCAGGATTGGGAAAATCCAAAAACCCAGACCCAATTAAAGGTATTCCTTGGCATGGCTGGGTATTACAGGAGGTGTGTGAAGGATTATGGTTCCATAGTTACCCCACTCACCTAACTAACCTCCAAAAAGATGCTAAAGAAAGTGAACTGGGCAGTGAGCTGTCGAAAGGCCTTTGACACTTGGAAGCATGTGATAGGTGCAGACCAAGCCCAAATAAATGATGAGAGACATGACCTGTTGCTTTCATAAGCAGGAGACTTCTCCCTAGAGAGCAGCGTTGGAGTGCCACAGAGAGGGAAGCCTTTTTTGTGGTCTGGGCCCAGAAAAGGTTGAGGCCATATCTGTTTGGCACTCACTTCATAGTGCAGGCAGGCCACAGGCCTCTCAGGTGTTTACAACAGATGAAAGGCGAAAACCCCTAACTGCTAAGAGGGTCCATCTCCCTACAGGGAATGGCCTTTACAGTGGAACACAAACCTGTGGCTTGTCATGCAATGCAGATGGCCTTTCCAGGTTCTTCAACTTAGAAGATGAAGACTCTCCAGAGGAAGATTATTTGTGTCCTCTTTCATGGGTGGAGGTGTGTGGGGGGTCATGTGTGAAAGTGCCTCCTTTGACATGGTTTCCCTCCACTTTTTGCCTGCAAATGTGTGTGGTTTTGATTGTACTCCACAGGGTTCCTGCCAACCAGGTCCTCTGTGCCAGTGCTTCTTCCCTAAAACAATTCTACATTGGTACTTCAGGCCCCTGGAGGCCCCTAGAAAATGGTAAGGCATTGGGACTGAAGACGGTCCCCTAGGTACCCCTCACCTCGGCCATGAAGACTACCATTGCAGCATGCTTGGCGTGTGGAGACGAAACAACAAAGTCAACATTGCACACTGCCCCATGTATAGGTAAGTAACCCCTTTAGCAGGCCTCACAGCCCTAAGCCAAGGTGCACTATGCCCGGGCATATCTGTATGAGCAGATATGCCCCTACAATATTTAAGGCAATTCTTTGATATTGTAAGTCCAATGGATGCCATAGAGAATACAAGGGCAGAAAACTTGATAACTCTAGTTCCCCAGCACCATGATAGCTTCTCTGAAAACAGGAGTGTTCGGTACCAAACTATTCCTTTCAATAAACCCACACTGATGCCAGTGTGGGATTGATTGACCCATGTACTCGGAGGGCACCTCACAGGTGCCCTCTGAAATTCTACCAACCCTGGTATGGTCACAGACTGGCTGTAGGTATCCATGTTTCTGGACCCCTGGGTCGAGAGCCTATGCTCTCTGGGCCCAGAAACAATGCACATCCTGGGTGGAGTTGTCACACCTCCTACCCCAGGATGGGCACAGAGCTAGAGAGGGATGCTTCAAAGGCCTGCTGCCTTTGTAATGCGACCATAGCCTCTGCTGCTAGCAGCCCCTGGTTTACACAAACTTTGGGTGTGAAAACCTAGGAGAGCAGAAGGTGTGCCCATATCTGCCAACTCCACCCCTAAGGTGGGGGATGCAAGGTGAAGCACATCTTTCAGTCCCTGCCATCTTGAAGACGGGAAGCCCCCATAATTTGGGCTAGGACTATGCCCCCTCCTACAGTTGTGTGGCATAATTGAAGATGCTGTCATAAAAATTTTTTAAATCATAAATAAATGGTATTGTCATTTACATTGCCAATAGCTTAATTGTTAAACAAATGGCATTGTCATTTACAATGCCAATAGCTTAAATCGCTCGCAAATGCATGACCTATTGCATTTACACCCACACAGAGCCACACACACAAAGCCACCCACACACAAAGCCACCCACACACAGAGCCACCCACACACAGAGCCACCCACACAGAGCCACACACACACACAGAGCCACACACACACACACACAGACACACATACACAGAGACACACACACACAGACACACAGAGCCCCACACACACACACACAGCCCCACACACACACAGAGCCCCCCACACACACACAGAGCCCCCCCACACACAGAGCCCCCCACATTTGACTCAAAAATTCCTTTCACAGACCCCCACCGTCACCGTCACTGGTGCTTAGTGTCCTGAAATGTAGCGTGAGGTAAACAAGCCCTTGCACAACTTCCACAGAGCAGATCAGTTGAGAGGCAGCTACGGGGTTTGGCATGCTTCATGCAATAAATGCAGTGCATAGGGTCGGTTTGAAGGGGAAAACACTGCTATATAGCCACTAATGACCTGTCAGATCTGCACCTCTCACGCTCCGATTCTTGGCCTTTGAGTATTAAGCTCAGGTACATATTACTGCAGCCATTATAGACAGTCTCTGTCTACAACCAATGGTAAAGTGGTGATAATTCACCTGACTGGACTCGGAGGCGGATGTTTGCAGACGTCAGCTGGTTATCGGGAACTACAGCCCCCAGGCACGAGAAAATGCGCAGGGTTGGCCTGTTGAGGCTTGATCGCCCATGGTTTAACACATCACACCCAATACGATCGAAGCTGCTCTCTCTCTCATTGTGTCACTTCCTGGCTCCACGTTCAACCAAACACAACAACCACACAGTACTTTCCCTCGACAAGGGGCACAGGGGTGGTTCCAATTAAGAGCCCCTCCCCTTACCACCATTCAGGGGACACCATGCAGGCCAAGCATATCTGCGAGGTATGGGAGACGCGAGGGCCCCTCGTCACATTCAGCAGGGCCCCATCATTTTGTGTTACGCCACTGGCCTGGACTCCTTGTCATGTAAGACGGTATCTGTCACCTTTTCTACCGCTCGTTGCACCCCTGTCACGGCGGGACGACATTCAGTGGACCCAGATAAGTCAACCCTAACATCCTTCAACTCCCTCCTTATACGTCATGAGGTAAGTAAAACGGCCTGTGGTGGTCTTTTCTGCTAATGGACGGAGCGCAGGGCTCCCTCCCAACCTGCACCAGGGCATACTCTCTATGGAGCCGGGAGGTTGGCACTCTGTGCCAGGCTGAAGACGATGGGCTCAGACTGGTATCCAGAGGTGCCCAGCTGAGGACGGGAGGTGAAGGGATGCGCTGCGGCTGGTGAACCGAGGCACCCAGGCTGTTGAAGGGAGGTGCCTACGCTGGGGAAAGGAAGTTGCGCAACCCCCTTGAGTTACAGGTCAGCGGTGTCTGTGACCTATTACGTCAGTAGTCGGGCTACCCTTGAAGACTTGCCCGGGCTGCCGGCAGCGACATGCCCAGGGCACCGAGGGGTCTTATTGCAGGCTCAAGGGCAGCGCCGTGGGCGCACGCCACTGAGTTACCAATTCACCGAATTTCGTCAGGAGACTGCAGGGTTTTTAGGCCAAAATGCCTTTGTTTTTTTAATGTTATCATCTTAAACGTTACTCTGTGTTAATTAAATTTAAATGTTGCATTTAATTCCCCAAGTTTTTTTCCTAACTCTTCAGCTTACCTGCTCGAAAAGACTGCATGCCAAGTGCACAGAGAATTCCTATCAGTAAATTACTTAATAAAGGATGCCCTTCCCGACCTACCCAGAGCCTCGCGCAGAACCCTTCTCAAACAGGGCTTCCCCTCCCATGGCCCCTGCCCTTCCCTCGGCTCGAGCACAATGACTCAGAGTGAAAACAGAAGAAAGCGTGTGAAGATTGGAGTCGTGCTGGGGGCAGAACCGTCCAGGGGACGTGATGTGTTGTTGGAGATTTCTTACTAGCTGCCCATCCCCGGTTTAATTTTTGGCAACTTTTCCCCTTCGTTTGATAACTCACCTCATTGGAACTCTAATCGGAAAATTTAAATATCCATGTTTGTGTTGCAAACTCATCATCTTCTGTGATGCCCCATAAACCCTCCAGCACTTTCTAAAACTTTGCAGGACTCTCACACGCACAGCTACTAATTGGACACACATTGTGCGTTAGTCGTGATTTAAAGCAAGCCGCAAAAGTACGGACACATTTGTGGTCCAGTTTAAATGATGGAGAAACAAAGTGAAGATACAAGCTCCTCTATTACTTTAAAGCTAGTACTTTCTGAAAGCGGTCCAGAGGTTCTGCACAAGACATCACGCACACATGGGACTGACTGTCAGTAAGGCATACAATTCAGTCAAAACAACTGCGTTGTGGGAGTTGTAGTCTTGTTCCCTGCAAGTGAACGCCACTAACGCCCAGGACAGCATTTTGTTTTAAAAGAGAGTGCATACACAGAAATACTCGATTCAAAAACGTCCTGCCCACCCCTGTGCAAACTCTTGTATATAGCACAAACTTAACCCGGTTGCATGACAAACAAACACGTTTTATTTAGGCACGAGTGATTTGCCCAGAATCAAAGGATGCTTGAGCTGGTTCCCCAGATTCAAGGCCAGCCACTCTAGCCGTTAAGCCACCAGACCTTTCGAGTTTTGTCTAGTAATGATTTGTGCCTTCACTCTATTACGCGCACTATCCCTCTACAGCGCTCGGACGCCTATACCGGGCGGGGTCTGTGCAGTGGGTAATCCTCAACAAACAAATGTTCACAAACAAAAGCCATTTGCCTTTCTAAATGTCACCTTAGGGCTAAGTGGCGATTAATAAAGACTTAAAACGACAGCGAGACGTCTGCAGGAGGGGTGGGGCTCGCACCGCCATAAATTAAGGGTTAGGTGAGTGAAAGAGGGGCTGCGCATTACACAAAGGCACGCTGCGAGAAGCGGTAAACTCCCAAAATGTGCAGTTTTCTTTGTGAAAGAGGGGATATCCTATCACAAACGTTTTGAAGCTAGGTTTCATCCCGCAAGCACATATCCAAGAAAAGAGCGAAAGGAGCAGTAAGGGGGCCCGGACGGAACAGAGACAGACCAACCATCTTTCTCCGAGGCGAGGCAGAAATGCCTCGGAGAAAGCACGGTCATTTTCGCATTCGGGGCGTGGTTTTCTTTCTCTCCTCTTCCCATTGGCTGGAAGGTAAAATTCCAGCCAATGGGAAGAGGAGAGAAAGAAAAGAAAAAAGAACCTTAAAAAAACGCCCCCGAATCCGAAAAAGACGGGGCTTAGACCGAGTGACGCCCCTCTCCTCCAATGGCTGGCCAGCATTTACTAGGCTAGCCAATGGAGAAGAGGGGCGGGTTCCAAGCCCCCTCTAAGAAACATTAAATCTTCGGGCTCCGCCCACACTGCTTACAGCAGTGCAACTGAGTCCTCGACCTAAAAAGGACAAAGTAGATGTTGTGCAGAAGACCGAAGACATCTACTGACTTGGCCCCCAGCACTACCGGACTTGGCCCCAGCACTACCGGACTGGCTGTATCCCTCAAAAGTCCTGCAAAGAAGCAACGCTTGTCCAGCTCTCAATGACCTCCATAAACCCAGGCGGGCTGCCTACCTCTGAGCAAGACCAGAACTCAGAGGACAGCGGCTACGTCCACAAATAAACACCGAGGACTGTGGTACCCTCCAGATCTGCAATCCTTGACCACTCTGCACCAGTGTCCAGGTTGCCCACTGAGCCAGAAAAGGTTCCCCAGCAATACTGAGTCCAAGTCCAGTGTTAGATGACCCCTCCTGGACTCTACGACAATGCCTGCAGACTAAATCAAGAGGCTCCCTCCGATAAAAAGAATCCGAAGGCAAAGGACACTCTCGCACCCAAAGCCTATGGCCCTTGGTGAGCTGATCCAATGGTGCCCCTATGACCCTCAAACCCTCAACTTACCTCTGCTGGCACTGGATTCCTCCATCCAGCGACTAGTTCGACGCCTGCAGCCTATTTGTAAAACCAAGATTTCCCATTGAAAAGCATTGGCCACCCAATGCTGTGTTTGCACTCTGCACCCGACCCCCTGTGCCGCTTGTGGTGTATGTTTGGTGCTGCCTTGAGGCCCCCCCCTGTGCTTGATCTAACCCCCAAAGCTTGGTCCCTGCAACCATCTACTTACCTGCAAGCAGTATAGCTTTGAGCACCCCCAACCCCAATGCATCGGGCCTATCTTCGAATTTGACCTCTGCACCTGGCTGCCCCTGTGCCACTGGTGCTGCAGACTTTGTGCTTACCTGAACCTTGCTCTCTGCTGATGTCAACTCCTGCAGGCTGGAATTGTAAGTTGGGTACTTACCCGTAAAACCGCATAGTTCTTTTCCTCTATAGAATAACATTGAACTATTTGAAAATTACACTGTAAACTTTTAAAAGACTAAAGTATTTTTGCTGAAAAACGTACTTACCTTTATGCGAAGATATTGGTCTTAAAATAAAACTCAAACGAAACTTATTTTTCTAAAATATCCTTTTTGAGTCATGAATCTCTTATTGGCCTGTGATTGTGCAATAAATGTCTTACATTCCTCTCTGGTTTTTTTGTTGGATTATTTTTTATTGGTTTCTAAAAATAGAGAATTAAAATGTCATTTAACTGTACCATGAAGAAATAAAGAGAAAGCAGATACAGTACTGATGAGGCGTCAAGTAATCACAGCGATAATATTTATGTAACAATATTGACATTCTATATCACAAATATGCTATCTCCAACTTTATTAACAATAACAAAAAAGACTGCCCTTTGTCGATCGTACAAGTGCAATATGTACCTACATTGCGTGCTTGACCAGGCATCCACCCAGAAATGTATGTACATATACATGGATGCTTATATGGTAGCGCTTTGTGCGAGGGCATCCGTTTCCCCTATTGTTGCATGTATCTCCACCTTACACTCCTCTGTGTTAGGTCTAAGGCTGTTTGCCCACACTACTAATAGAGTACGTTGGGTTTACATTGAGCCCTGTACACTTCTGGGGGAATCTCTGGACTCTGCATGTTACAACCACTTAGTGGTATACTATATACAGAGCCAGCTTCCTACAGAAATTCAATTACAAAAAACACAAAGGTTAAAGTAATGTTATGGTTAGGTGAAATGTTAAGTAGCAATGAAACATTTTAAACTCTAAAAACCACAGAAATTCACCAGTTATAGTTATCGCAAGTAATTATAACTTATGTCCTAAGGTAACTATAACTGACTTTCTTGCTCGCCTTGCCCTGCTAATTCTCTGCAGCCAGGCCCTGTGACTAGCCCCCTGCCCCCCACAGGCAGCCAACTCCAGGCTGCGTGGGCATTAGGCCATGCATGGTGAGAGGTTGCCCGCAGGGCCTAAACCCTGCACTGTCCACTGCCGAACAGGGCCTGGCCGCAGGCTGCCAACCCCACGTCATGCAGCACAGCCTTTGGTATATGTGGCATACGTTTGGTCTTCAGGCGCTGGGGACTACATCCACCCGGTGCCAAAAAAACATATATATTAACGGGTGGGGCGCATGCAGCCATCCTCCCCATGCCTTAATAGGCCCCAGCAACCCCTTCCCCATGTGGCCCCACTCCCTGAGCCTCATTAGACCATGGGGACCCCATCCATCTGGGGCGATATTCAACTAAAAAGGGGATGGGGCCTCAAGGCCCCATCGCTGGGCCATATTATATGAGTGAAAAAAAGGGGAGGGCGGGCATGTGGTCCTCCTCCCCAAGCAGTCAAGGGGGCCTGGGAACCCACCCCAGGAGGGCCGTACCTTATTTTGAAGGAGAGATGGGCTGCACCCCCCCACCCCCCCCCCGGAAAGTTTTGAGCTGAGGTGTAAAGGAAAAGGGGGAAATCGCAAAAGTGTATTTTCTATTTGAATTCTCATAAGAAAGCTTGCATTCCGATTAAGTACAAAAATAGCTGAACAAAACTACAGCAAATCTAGCAAAGTTAGAATTTTAATCAGAAAGCGTGTTTTTTTTGTAATCTGGTGTAAATGCATTCCGTTGTTCTCAAGGAATTGGTGTTTAAAGAGAAGATCAGGTTAAGTTAACCCTCAGAAAAAGTTAGAGCAATCTAGATGGTTGATTTTGTGGTACCAAATTAAAAAAAATAAAATACTGGAACTCGATTAATCAAGGGAGTTTTTTTGTTGCATTAGCCATTTCAGTACTGCGCGGTATTGGTACCTGTCCAGCAGTACGGAAACAATCAGATTGTTTGGCTGCAGCATTGCAGAAAGCTTAGCGGCCGCAGATACAGGACTCTGTCCACATGTACTAAAAAAACTTGAAAAGGGCCCCTAATGGGGCAGGCAGGGCACACCCTGACCCTCTACACCCCCAAGCTCATCTGCCAGCAATAAACATTTTTAAAAATATTTTATCGCCGGTACCGTGTTACTACTAAGGGACCCAGCACTGACCACCATGTGGAACTGCATAATTTCTGTGGTACGCAAAGTAATTTTGAAAAATGCCATGCGCATTGAGGCCGCACACGTGGTTTTGGGTGCAGGTTACCGGAGGAGGTTGGGTGTCTGCTCAACTTAAAATATGACATGAAAAGCACAGAAATTCACTGATTATTCCTTTGGCTGAATTCTGTTTGTTTACCAAATGGAGAACGGCTTGCCTTGGAGCAGCTCATGGCTCAGTTCAAGTTATTTGTGTTATTTTTGGAATTACAATCAGGGGGATTCCATTTCTAATAGTACTGAGAAATGTGTGGTATGGACATGTGGCATTTGTGACAGGCATCTGAGATCTTTAGCAGGAAATAAACAGATATAAATAGAGTGAGGTTACAGATAATATACAATGCCCCTTAAATCAGTGACCTTGGTTACACCACATGAAATGTCAAAACCCTGGCATTCATTCGCAGAGCTTTTTGAGGACCAGCACACTGAAGTCCACAAGCACCGAGACAGCAAGGTCTGGAAGAGGAACACTGGCATTCATGGTGTCCCAACTAGTGGAATACCAATCTGGCTAGAGTCGAACGACTTGAAATTCAGGCGATTGGTAAAAAAAACATGAACTTATCCATTGCACTATAAATAACTGTACACACATATCCTTGTTTAACTTTCATAAAAAGGTGAACACCTGGTCAATTTCCACCCTTACAAGTAGATCCACTTCTAGATCAGACCAGCTTGCAGGTAACAACAGCTTTATTATCAAGGAATTATTGATGGCACCAAGAGACTCCTTGAGAGTAAATGATTGTCCTTAATACTTTACCCAAATAGGTAAATATTGCACAGCCATTGATCTTTATGGCTTCTTTCCATCTGGGGCAGAAATCAGGTAGTTCATTGGGGCTTGAAAAACTCATGATCTCTGAAATGGCCTCTGGCATGCCTTAAAGTTTTACAAACACTTCTCAATACCATACAAGTGATGGGCCCTCTGAACAGAGGATGGAGTTGTGAATATAATACACAGCTTCAAGTTGGGTCTACAAAAAGAGAGACATGTTGAATCATAGGGAATTGGGTTTTAAGATTATTAGACTATTGCCTTATATAATACTGACATACAGAATATCAGTGCTCTAACGTGGAATAAGAGATTTAAAAAAATCAGAGGCAGTAATGAGGAAGGTCCTCTGTTGTGCTAAGGATAGAGATTAAGTAGATTATTTCTCATGTAGGTGAAGGAATTGGCAGGGCCTCCTGCAGGACTCTGAGAGGGGGCACATATAAAACATGCCAGGAAATACTTGGGAAGTTACTTATCTTCACCTCAACATGTCTGAGGGGGCTCAGCGTCACACGATTCTAAAAGTTGCCAAATTCAGACCAACTTCTTCTTAACACCTATGATGTGTTGAAGTTTGAACCCTCACACTGTGGTCGTTTACATGTGAATCTAAGGTCAACATCAGGTGTCAGGTGTTACTTCTGTTCCTGTTCAGCAGTGATGTTGACTGGCAGTTCGAACTGGACTGTTCCTATTGAAGCAGGAGTAAGGCTGATATGCATATGGTTCCTCCACACTTGCAGAGGCACAGTGGGCTAAATAAATGATGAACTGGAATGCAACCCAAGCAATTTCCAGTGGCTGAGACTTTTGCAGGCTTTTTTTATTTTGTCTTAAGTGGAAAGTTCATTCTGGGTTGACAGCGCGCCCTATTACTTCCCAAGTGCAAACATTTGGGACCATCAACAATCTAGAACACATTCACAACAATCTATAACACACACCGCCTTGATGCTTCCACTGGTTTGTAATTTACAAAAAATCATTGGTATTCAACACCTTAAATTTACAAACATTTGCACTAGCAACCCATGATTTGCATTCTGCAAGATATCCATGTCTGCCATAATATATAAGGCTTACAGAAGCCCATGATTTAAACTGTGAATATCCTGCTATGCCCTCTCATGAATTTGCAGAAATAGATTTGGCGTAGTCAACAACTTTTTCTGACCTGCACCTCAAAGTTCTTACATGTCAAGATTTCGTATGCTTGAATTGAGATAAATGGGAGGGTTGAAGCTGGGAATAACAATACATTTACCTAAGGTGACATTAGATTGTGAGGAGTTTGTTATTTGAACACAATCTGAAAGGTCCAAGCTTCTTTCCACTTACCTCTAGGAGGGCCACCCATACTGTGTAGAGAGCCACTAGTTTGAGGATGTGCAGCTCTAGCAGCCTCCAGATGAAGGCCTGGATCTGGTGGAGGACACTGGAGAACTTCCCAAAGAGGACCATCAAGCGTTCCATCACCAGGCCCCATTTACTTGGAACCTCTGCAGAATAGCAAAAATGAAAAAGCGTTTAGACACAAGACACAGTCATCCAGGGCAGAACAAGGCGAATAGAAGATCTTCTACCTTCAATTTTCCATCCGGGCTGGATTGTTTGATAGTTCATAAAGTTTTAGAATAAAAAAAGGAGTTTCTTGGCTATCCCTTTGCACGAAACACCAAAAATGTATAAACACATAAATCATTACAATACTATTTGATAGCAATCACTGTACAAAATTGATCTCAATGAAACTATGAACTTATGTGCCACAATTTCTGTGGGGTCAATATCAGTGCCTACCTAGTACATTACAGCAAATATGACAGACAGTAGTACCTTGTCATAGAATGTGGAGACGTTTTCTCACACCCGTCATTGTGTATAGCCTAGATGATAGATCATGAGTGGGCATCTCTCAAATTTCATTCTCTCTCTCTCACTCTACCGCTCTGCTTCCATTTCTCAATAGCAGCAGCAATACAACGTCTCAACAGGAATATCATGTAAACAGACAATTTAAAAAGAGAGTAAATCACATAGCACAGGGAATAAGGAACAAGGGAGACCAAATGCTAATTCAAAAATGGTATTTACATATAGAAGCTCGGAAGTACAACTAGATTGCAGTAACCATAACAACCAGGTGCGCAGTGACACATATAGTTATGGAAACAACGTGAGGCGGCGCAAAGTAAAAATAATCAGTGAAGGTCAGAATAAGATATTTATAAACTATACATAAAATTTTGTTATTTTGAGAGTGAGCAATAGAATGCCGCGAATGGCGTTGCAGGGTCGACGATGTTTCAACCTCTATAACTTGAGGTCATCATCAGGACGATGGTTACATAGTTGAAATCAGTGCTCTGTCAGATGATAGAAGTGACGTATGTAATCAAATAGGCAACGTCTAGGCGGATAATGAATACCGAATAAGGATCAAAGGCAGAGAGTATAACATCTGAAATTGGCGAAGAGCAGGGCAAAGCGTCACGCTCGGATTAGTGTAGCAATTACACAAAAATCAAGATTCTTTGGGAGGGTGCGAGGGGGGTCCCAATACGCGATGCGGGAGTCAGCCAAGGGTCACGCTCGTTCTAATGCCGAACTTTAAAGAATTGAAAGTTCCAAACTGTGAGGCTACATAACTCTGGAAAAATCCTTGGAACAGCAATTAATGCCGTCGGAATTGGCAGCGGGAGGTCCGGTCAAGTCGGGCAGTCCTTCAGTCAAGAGTAACGTTACTCTTGACTCAAGGATTATTTTCACTTTGCGCTGCCTCACTTTGTTTTCACAACTATATGTGTCACTGCGCCGTTTAGTCACTCACACATTGCCAGTACACACATGGTTGTTATGGTTACTGCAATCTAGTTGTACTTCCGTGCTTCTATATGTAAAAAAACAACTTTGAATTATCATTTGGTCTCCCTTGTTCCTTATTCCCTGTGCTATGTGATTTACTCTCTTTTTAAATTGTCTGTTTACATGATATTCCTGTTGAGACGTTGTATTGTTGCTGCAAATACTACCCGGTCTCAATTGGGTTAACGGGTTTACTCCTGTTCTGTGCTTATTCCATTTCACAATAAGCAATGGGGAGGCGGGTTGGCTCATTGCATTTATTGGATGTCAAAACTGTGAAAACAGACAACCTGTCACACTTTGTAGCAGCATAAGCACATCCGGAGCCAAGTATAACAGTGGGCAGTTACACTTTTGGATCTGGCTTGACAACTTAAATGACACTAGACCTTATCAGATCATCAGGAAAAGAACTTTAGGAAGCAGTACTGAGAGGCAAACTTAGGCTCTGCCCATATATGGATATTCTATAAAGGCTTTTGATGGGGCAAAGTATAGGAACTCTGTTGCTGTCATGTGCGGGGAGGGCAACTTCCCATTACATGCAAAAGGGTGTGTACCTCTGCCCTGAGCCTCCCACCTGCAAGTGATATCCTGACCTTATTTTGGCATCAACACACACAAAATCCTGCATTCAATCTAGAGGACTAGGGCCCAAAATCGACTTTGAGACCTAGAGTCTCTTGGGTTTTGGAGGGGCACCAAAAGATTACCCTTGGATAGGCACAAGATCACCATTTGCATCTGTGATCATGGACAGTCAGTGGTGGTGACATATTGCAGGCCTTTTTACCTGGTCAGAGATAATATTACAAGGCCTACTTGAGTAAAGTTCCACTTGCCTGTCATAAACAAACCCTGTGTTGACATCCCTGTGTGAATGTTGAGTGTGTGAACACGTATGTCATATGGTAGCAGTACTCCATATTGTTTGTGAGTGTCTATGTATGTTTTTATCAGTGGGGTCCATTGTGGTTTGCCCCTGGTCTGTCAAGACACAACATGGAGATTGAGAAACATACCCTAGACAGTGCAAGTGGTTTACCTGCACTCCTGAGCATGAGGATGTAACTCTAGATAACAAGTGTGCCCAGATGGAGACAGACTGCCTTTGGAAATTCTATATGCCCTTTTTAGCAAGAGACTTTTGGTTAGTCCTTACTGAGCGCTGCTATTTGCTTAATGATAGGGGGATGATGCTGAGTCAGCAGAGACCGTCGCTATTGAAAGAAGTTTCTAGGAAGAGACTGCGCCCTTTGTTCTCCTTGTGTGGCCAACATGAAAGTTGAATGAGAGCCAGGAGCAGCACTCTACACTTATTGAGCTCATCCTGTGGAGCCAGCATGATCACTACCTGCAGTGAGGAGCCATCTTCTTGCATGAAGGACATGTCTGCGCTACGGAGATATAATGAACAGTGAAAAGAGACAATGCAAACTGTATCTGTAACTCTTACAGTGGATCTACACCCCTGTGAAAATAAAACATAAAAGTGGGTCCTAAACTACTCTACTTTGTTCCAGTCCAAACTGCTTCACTGCTGGAGAAGAAGGGCCACTGTGTCCCTGGACTAGTATCACTGAAGAGGAGGGGAAGACTACGGGTCTGCCAGGGACCTTGGAGCAGCCTGCCTGCTAAGAGGGGAGGGGAAGAAGCCTTGTCCTGCAGGAGTCTGCCTACCTGTGGAGAACCAAGCCAGCAAAGAATTGGTGTCAGGAGTGGTCCAGAGGAAGCCGAAAACGTGTAGGGGAATTGAGTAGCGAGAAGATGCATGAAGTGTCCAGGGTCCCCCTTCTTGTTGCGGAGTCAAGCACGACTGAGGAAGGCTCTTCTCGGACTTTACAGTGTCAACCATATAGCATGGGCAGCCCGATTCAAATGTCACCGTCGAGGAAGAGACAGGCGTCCTGTGCTGACTTACTTTTGTTGCACTTCAGTGATAACACCAGCGCTACAGACTGATGGAGGAAGATCTTTCCACTGCACCCGTTGGAGCAGACTGCTGGAGATGTACTTGTGGACTTGCATCAGTGCCAGAAGCTTGACGGCAGAGAGGAGGCGGCAAGCAGCGGCGGCTCCTCCGCAATGGCGGAGGAGCGTCGCCCCACTGCCTGGCTCAGAGCCAGCAAATGAAAAATAAAACATATGTTCTAGCATTGTTTTATTTTTCGTTTGCCGGCTCTGAGCCAGCTTGTGCAGGGGGTGGGGCATGAGAGGGGGTAGGAGAAGTGCCAGTATGTGTTTGGATGGCCGTCTCAGCCTGGCCAAACACACATGCACATTTAGGTTTCTGCAGCCCGGCTGCATTGAGTAGCCGGGCTGGAGAAACAGCACAGACTCCCTGGTCTGAGCAGAGCGTCTTTTCAGCACACCAGGAAGAGAACAGGAGGTGGGACACATCGCGGGAGGCGGCTGGAGGCTTAAGGTACGTGTTTTAAAATATATTACTACTAACATCCCCCCGCGCGCTCCCTCCTTGCTCCCCCACCCACGCTCCCTCCACCCACACTACCACCCATTGTTTGTGGCAGCCACTGGAGTGAGGGTTGTACAAACAAGCACCAGTAAATGAAACAAATCATCCTGAGCCCCCTTCACCGGCACACCTACACCTAGTGATTCCGAGTGCATACCCCATCAGGTAATTCCATACACCCAAGACCTACTGAGTGTGAACTATTGGCTTTTAGAGATTGGTGGGCCAATTCATCGCACATTGTTATTTCTACACCCGAACTGTATAGTCATTTGCTACCGACTGATATCCGGTTTGCAGAATGCTAGGATAATTGCTCTGCTGTAACCTAGTGATCCTGAACCTGAGAGTTAATCGTGATAACTTCTAGGTTCTCATTCTGTAGGGAACCCAGTAGGACATCCCTGTAGAGCTGCCTAATCCATGCGCACAATATACAGTTCTGCAACAATTAAAATATTTATCTTTTTCTCATAGGACAATCGCTGGGGTAGGTTTGATATAACAATCATACCAAATCATATTGCAAGGTAGTAGTCAGGTCAACATCAGTTAACACTAAGCAAGCTTGAGTTCTTCTCAACTTCTACTTCACTTGGTCCCAGCCTGCTAGCCTTTCAAAGCCACCAACCAACCTGTTGTAAAAGCTTCACATTTCTTTAAGGCTCACTCTTCTCTACCACTTGGTGCAACATGGGCCAAGCTCAACACATTACCGCTACCAGGGATAGACTTAGTCTGTTTTTACTCGAACGAGTGCTACCTGCCTCTAGTTGCCTCGATCAAAATGCTAATTCTCTTGTTAAAATATATATAATGGCCTGGAAACCTGATGTTTTAGGTTCACCAGTGTTCTCTTAAGTATAAATGAAAAACAGAATTTACAAGCTCTACAGGGTGCAGAGAAGTAAAGCAGAAACAATTCATAGTTTAAAATAAAGATGTTTAAGATGTGTGTGACCAGTCTTTCGTGGGACGTGTAGATCTAAAAAATAAAACACTATTCATCCATACACATTACACGCTACAAAGTTCTTGAGCAGAATCAAACTCACTTTACTTTCACATTAACCAACATAATGTTTTTCTAAACTAAAAGCTTTACAAATCTCTACTAACTCTGCACAGCCATACACAGTCAAACAAACACATTCAACTAATGGATGGAAATCCCACAACTGTGTGTGAGGGACGATTAATAAAACGTTCCTGTGACGAAATACTGGTAGAAGGTGATCTGCAAATGGTGGCTACATAACGTAACAATTTACATGACAAATTCAAACAGGAGCTTCACATTTTAGTAATATAGTGTAGCCTAGACAGACTCAATTTGTGTATTTTAGTGTTGTTATAATAAACAGCTGCGGTTTAATCCGGAGAGCCCAGGAGAAACACACCATCCAGACAGCGCACAGGGGAAACATCACTTACAACGCAACTTTTACAACGCAGTGCCTGTACGACACAACTATTACAACGCAAACCATTAAAACGCATTGGGCTGGGGGGCGCTCTAGGATAGGGTATAGGTTTAATTTACTGTGCAACACCTTCCCTACTATCCACGGGGACTGGAGTTGGAATAGTAAATTAAACTATTCACTATCCAGCGCCCCAAAGCACTATGCGTTGTAATGGTATGCGTTGTAAAACCCGCGTTGTAAAAGCATGCGATGTAAAAGCATGCGTTGTAATTTCGTACATCCGCGCACAGAGCTCAGAGTCATAACCAGTGTCAGAAGTGAGCTATGCAAACGCTAAGTTATACAACATCATAACAAACAATGCGTCTATTGTTCAAACATTTTTGAATAACATTATGTGATAATTACATCTTTAAGATTCAGGGCCTCATTTAGAGTTTGGAGGGAACTCCCCCAGTTTATGTAGGAAACTCTAAAATATAGGTGTAAAATCCACCAGTGGAAGTTCCTTCAGCATAATGGTAGTAATGTGGACTTAATTCAACTGGTGGATTCAGCTTCCATATTTAGAGGTACCACCAGAATTCTGAGCATTTTCACTTCCTCTAAACTCTACATGAGATCTAATATCACAAAACTGTAGCAAATACCACAATTCTTTAAGGGTCCAATATGACCAAAGCACTCCAGTGACCACATTTTGATTTACCGCTCACTGCTGGGCGAAGGGTCAAAAGACGACTAGTTAAGGGCCGCATCTTGCGCACCAGCTATGTTACAGGCCCTAAAAATAGACTATATGCCACTTACCTATATGCTATAACATGTTTAAGGAATGTGATTGTATTAGAAGCTTCCAACGAGAAATGTCAGACATGATTTACAAGTTGTTTTCACTTGCACCCCCATGTAAATGCTGAACGTTGTAACTCAGGACAAGTGCTTTATAAAATGCTAGCAATTTTAAGGCTGCACCACCATAAAAGATCCTTATTAGATATTTGTAGATATTTGTAAATCTAAGTTTGGGTGAGATTTTCTTTTTGTAACTGAACTACTTACACTGCACTCTGACGACTGCATTAGCCTGACCTTGCAAAAGAAGGAACATGAATGAGTAATGGCAAATGAGGTAAGACTTTCAAATAGTAGAGATTCAGACAGCACACCTATTTTTGAACTCATAAAATTAGCAGGCACGGTGAATCTAGCCCAGTAATTAAGACTTGTGCTCCCCTGTCTGCACCAGTAGAATAGCACTGTAAGCTAATTTACTATTCTTGATTTTATGAACCAAAAAAGATGTTTACTGGCTTTCATTTCTTTTAATAGTTGAATTATTTTTCTGTTTAACAAGCGGTGTTTCTGGACATCCAGTAGTGGTTAAGTGAGCTGGCAGCCAGTAAGAGCAGACTC
Source organism: Lissotriton vulgaris (assembly GCF_964263255.1). Classification (NCBI taxonomy): domain Eukaryota; kingdom Metazoa; phylum Chordata; class Amphibia; order Caudata; family Salamandridae; genus Lissotriton; species Lissotriton vulgaris. The sequence goes on along the minus strand of NC_141700.1, from coordinate 642,841,046 downwards.
TTCCCATGCATCACTTGGAATCAACCTAACTTCCTGGTTGAGACTAATATGTGGCGCCATTTTGGGAAGTGCTCTATTTGTCTGGAGCTTATTATGGCCAAGGGTGGCCATTAAAAACAAACGCATGCACGTCTGTGCAATATTCGATTGTATGAGAGAGTCCTAGTATTCGGATGCTGCCAAGGCCTACGAAAGATTGTTTACTGGCACGTATTTAATAGCTAAATTCTTTGGGTATGTTTCTTTTAACTAGATGTACTTCTGGTGCATCAAGCATGGCTAAGTGAATTGTCCACTTGTAAGCTGTCCTGGATAGCTTGCGATCAACCTGACTTCCTGGTTGGAGCAAATATTTGGCACCATTTTGTGAGGCAATCTAGTTGGTTCAGGCGGATTATGACCAAGGATGCCTATTTAAAGCAGCAGGTGCTTGCATGCCTGTGGATGCATGTCTGCAAGGCAAAGCCTGTCTCCACCAGTCTGTGGCCAAGCAGCAACCGGAGGCCAGAGATATTGCCCTCGCAGAGGCATTTGCACGGCAAGTCACAGTTGAGCTATACCACCAGTGGGCTATGTTCTTCGGCTTAATATTCAGCACCTCTCGATAGTAATTGCTCCAAAGGGCTCTAGATCAATTGGGAATTCTTCACACCTGTGTTTATTATGCCTTGTCTCATCTGCAAAAACTAAAGGACAGTGGGGGTGTTAAAAGTAATGCTGACGGATTCTCTGATTCAAACACCTAGGGGCCAGAAGTAGGTCGCCAAATACCGGTTGGTAACGGCCGATTTCGGCCGTTACCGACCGGTATTTTGGGATTTGACAAGTAGGTGGCCTTATATTTACAGAATCGGTATTTTTACCGATTCGGTAAATTTACCATTTCTGTAAAATACTGGGTCAGTAAATTTACCGATACTGTAAAATACCGAATCAGTAAATTTACCGATTCGGTAAATCCAGATGTAGGTGGCACTTCAAACAGTACCACAGGCCATTAACGATTCGTTATTTACCATGTAATACTATTGCATGGTAAATAACGGATTCCTGTGTACATGCACATCTGTGCATGTACACCTGTGCCATGTGGCACACATACATGCCCTAAGGGCATGTATGTGTGTCACATGGCACACAAGCCAAAATCAGGGGTGCAACAGGGTGTCAAAGTGACACCCTGTTCCCCTTGACAGTTCGGTATTATTACCGAATCGGTATTTACCGATTCAGTAATTGACATTGATTCCTTTGGGCCTCAAGGCCCATAGGAATCAATGGCAATTACCGAATCGGTAAATTCCGATTCAGTAATTACCGAATCCTACTGATTCGGTAAAAAATACCGAATTTTTAAGCTACATCTCATTTCCCGAATCTAGAATACCGAATCGGTAAAATTCGGTATTTTAGAGTCGGTAAATGAGGATTACCTACATCGGGCCCCTAGTCTTCTAGCAGATTTAAGAGCGAGCTAAAAAATACCTGTCCAGCAGGGAAAATGTATCAAAGTACAAATGATTAGATACAGAGTTAATTGCACCTGTTGTGTATAAATGAATCCTGGTTAAAGGAAAAGAGTATTTGAATTTTTAGGAAAAATTGGTGCCACTGGTATATAAATAAATGACTGGTAACAAACACGGAAAGGTAGGGTGGTGGCCTACCATTAGTTGGTCAAATAGGAAAATGTGAGAAAACAGGGAAGAGATTCATGCCGATCCGACTGTACTATTAACGAGTCTGGCAGATCCAACTGGATTGATTTGGCATGTGTTTCTTTGCTATAGCCCCACATGGCTGTCTAGTGCAGAGTCCGATTGATTGAGTGCCCATTTAAGCCGTATCTCTTCCCCAACATTAGAAATATTATTGAGGGGGATCTAAATGCGCACTTTGATATGCCTACTAGTATATTACAACTCAAGCTCAAAGGATGACCTGCCCCGTTCAACTTTAATCCACCAGAGGTTATTCTGCTCACAGGGTGGTTACATACTAGATATTGTATGCTGTGATAACTATTTCAGCATTTTCAGCAACCAATCGAGGCACCTAGGTCAAATCATTTTGTAATCTTGTTTGGTTGGGCTTGGAAACTGCAACTCTCCATTAAGCCATGTGCCATTGTGGGGGGAATGATGCATAACTAGTGTCATCTTGACACTATAATACTGACCAAGAGAATCATGGAAAATCTGATCCCTAAAAACAAGATAATACTCCTGAGATGTCACAAAACCACTGTGAGTGGTTAGCAAGCATACCTAATCAGGGGAAGCACAGACAAAAAAGTTGTTTGATGGAGGAATTGAGATTAATGAGGCTTAAACTCCATAAGGTGAACAGATTGGTACCGGGCTTATTTGGCAGATGCTAAAATAGTGTGGCTTTCTTGTAAAAAGGAGTATAAAAGACTATTAAGTTAGCTAAAGCTGCTTTTTATTCTGAGGAAATCACAAAAGCTCAAAATTAGTCAAATACACTGCTTTAGGTGACTAACTAAATAAGAGAAGCCCCAGGTTAATAAGCAGGTATATGTTTTGAGACCATATGCAATCAATTTAATTGTTTTTTAAAATAAGGTAAATAATATCAAAGAGCATCTTGTGTCGACTGTGAGAAAGTGCCCTCTTTTTGCAAGGTTGCCCCCACTATTTTGCTAAACTGCTTATGTGCTTTAACTGAGTGTGTCCTGGGTTCCTGCCAAACTGGTGTCCAGGGCCTATGTTCTTTCCCTAAACAGCATTGAAAACAAAATCCAATTGGCATTCTTTGGCCACAGGTCAGTCCCTTGTAAATGGTACCACAAGTACCAAGGGCACGGTGGCCAGGGAAGGCCTTTAAGGGCTGCAGCACTTATTGTTCCACCCTTAGAGGCCCTGCACCTTTACACACACACACACACACACACACACTGTCTTTGTAGGCTGCGTGCTTTGGTGCAGAACAAAGCAAAGAGTCGACATGGTGCCATGCCTACAACCCACTGCCCTGTCATAGGTCAGCCACCCCTCTAGCTGGGTGCACTATACCAGTGGTGAGGGTACAGGTGCATGCGCCTTGTACCCCTACAGTGTCTAATCCTATTCTTAGACATTATAAGTGCAGTAATGCCATTAAGAGTACATGGTACTGTGGGTTTTTCATTACGAACTCCATAGCACCATAATGGCTTTACTGAAAACTGGGAAGGTTGGTATCAAACTTTTCAGCACATTAAACCCACACTGATGCCAGTGTGGGATTTAATGACAAATGCACACAGAGGTCAGCTTAGAGATGCCACCTGAAAAACGACCTAACACTAGTGTCCAGGCTGAGTGGCTGCTCGCCATTATGATATAATGGGGTGAGCCACAAAAAAAAAGTCCAAGGACCTGGGTATCGTTCGGGATAGAAAAACAGGGGTCCTAGACTACTACAGATTAAACTTTTAGACAGTAAGAAGCATTCTTATTCTATTTTCTAAGTAACATCAATTTCTTCACACTTAAAACTTGTATATCCTCAACAGATACAAAGGCACAAAATATAGTTCAATGTAGTGTCTGTTTTATTCATCAATTAATGTTATACTTGTCACAGATCACCATATTTAATATTCCATTAGATAGAGGTTGGTCCAGAAGGAGTGTGGAAAAGGAAAGTGCTCGTGAGGAAAGGCAGATATAGAGGAAGGGAATCCAACAGATGAACTGAACAGTTTTTACATCATAATTTTCTTGGTAAACCGGACGTAGTTCTCAAAGAAACCAGTTTCACACATAGGCCTGCCCCTCATGTGTTTACAAGTAATTGTTATCTTCTGATGATGCACAGAGATTATTCATCTGTGAAAAAGGGGGGGGGGGGGGGGACTGGGATGTTGACAGGTACAGGCTCACAGGGGTAGAGTGTCGACATTTCGACCCTGGCGCATAGAGGGTCATTTAATCCTCTGCAGGCGGGTATTCCTCAGGACTGGAGAGGGGGGCGGAGCAACCTAGTATGAGGCGAAGTCAGGATTACAGCTCCTCAGGCGGCGGTCCGTACTGACTCTGAGGTGTTGTTAAATTTAATTTAGAAGGATGGGGGCTGCAATTATGGAGAAATCGATCGATGGCGAGCAAATCATCCACAGCATCTCACTGTGTGGTTTGTGCGCTGCCCAGGGGATCCTTGCTTAACTCCTCGAGCCAGCTGTCCCCACCAGACATGTTTCTAGACCCATGGGTCGAGAGCCTGCTGCTCTCTTGGGCCTGAAACAATGCACATCCTGGGACGAGGTGGCTAGCCTTCTCCCCCAAGATGGGCAGGGTACACGAAGGGGAAACTTCAAAGGCTTGTCGCCTTTGTGAGATTCCCCAGGCCATTTGCTGCTTCCAGCAACTGGCCCCCACCGGTTCTGACCACCACTTTGGGCAGGAGAATCGGCGGGAAAACCAAGTGAGGAAGGCAGGTGTGCCCACCTTTGCCAACCCTACCTTTCAGGTGGGGAGACGAGGTGAAGCACAACTCTCAGTCCCCGCCATCTTGCAGATGGGGGGACCCAGCCAACCAGCGTAAGGCATATGCCCCCATCCCACTGGAGGGTGGCATAATAGGGGTGTACCCACCCAAGGAAAGGACCCATTGGTCCTGACCTTTACCTACATTTAATGCCCCTAAATCTAGTATTTAGGGGCCTCCCTGAACCTTGACTCCTTAGACAAAAACTGACCAAGAAAAAAAGAAGAAGTAGGACCGAAGAGCTGTACTGAACCGAAGAAGAGGAGGACGCCCACTGACTTGGCCCCAGCCCTACTGGCCTGTCCCCACCTCAAACCTGTGCCAGCAAAACCTCAGTGTGTCCTGCAGCCAGCAACCTCAAGAACCCCGAGAACCTACCCTGCCTTCCAAAGAAAGACTGTCTCCTGTGAGCACTGGATTTGATCATCCACAGACTCTGGCTCCAGCCAAATCCGCGAGTCTGCACCACTCTGCACCCGAAGCCCACGGCCCGAGTGGCTCAACACCACAAGGAGGTCTCCCTGGTGTTCCTGACCTGAGATCTGGTGATTTCTGACCTGCCTCGAATCTCCCAGCGAAGCCTGCAGCCTCTTACTAGAGGATACCCCGACTGCAACTGGAGCTGGTAAGAAAAACCTGACGCCTAAAGACACCCCTGCACCCGGAGTCCACTGCCTTAGGTGGCCCAACCAACGGTGTCCCAGCATCCAGAAGATCTTCATCCCCGTGCTTTCAGTCTTTGTTGCAACTGGAGAATACCAATTGAAATCAACAGGGCACTCAACACCAACCAGTATCCTGAACCCAGCCACCCCTGTGCCACTGCGGGTGTACCTTAGGTCCTAAATCAGATCCCCCTTTGCCCTGAGCTAAACTCGAGGAGCTTTGCTCCCACAACCTTGTGGCCTGCTTGTGAGCAGCCACCAACCGGAGGCTCCCTATGCCCAATTGGATAACATTGGGCCTCAACACTCTGCACCTGGCCGCCCTAGTGGCGCGGTGGGTGTTTTGAGAGTCCATCCTCGACTTTGGGGAAACCCTGGTTTTAACTCCAGAGTACCAACTACCACACACTTGTACTTACCTTTAAACCGATAACTCAAATTTCCTCCATAGGATTGCATTGACCTCTTTTTCCTAAAAAATGTTTTAAGTTGCTTTTTGTATGAATCATTGAAAAACTGCAAATAACTAAAAACTGCTTTCTTTACCTTTACTCTATGGAGTGTCCCAGTGTGATATCTAGGTATGTCACACTGAGTAGAAAAAGTAATATAAAAGTAATCTAAAAAGTATCCAAAAGTAATCTAACAGTAATTTCAACTATAGTGAAATCATTTACAAACCTGTAACAAAGTCATTTACATTCAACTTGCTTGTATTGTTCATCATGCTTTGAAAACTATAATATGCCATTACCTGTGCCAGGCATGCTTGGTTCTAGAAAATAAATACAACAAAATAATATTTTTTATACAAATCAAATTGGTCTGAGTTCAGTTTTTGAGTGTGTGACATCATTTCCTGATTGAGTGTGTACGACAAATGCTTAACACTGCCCTCTGATAAAGCCTTACTGCTCGCCCACACTACCACAAATAGAGAGTAAGGTGCCATCTACTTTTACCTCTGCCTACCTTTGGGATTCAACTGGACTCTGTGTACACTAAACCTCTTTTTGGTATAGTATAAACAGAGCCAGCTTCCTACATCGACCTCAGACAGTAATAGTATTTCTATATCAATAGATATGTGGACAAAGTTCAATTCATGTCAACTTGCTCATCTGAATGAAGAGCAACTGTCCATCAGGCTCAGGGGGGCATATTCTACCAGGTAAAAGTCGTGAGAAGCTGAGGCTAGTTACGTATTCTGAGGCTAGTTCCTATAATCAACTCTTCTATTGTCAGTCTCAGTTCCTGAGGAGTAGAAAATAAATTGAGGATTCTTCCATTGCTGAAACCAACTATCAATCTAGAATGTTTTAGAGACTTGTAAACCAGTATCGCAAACAACCATATCTTGTCAAATTTCTGGAACAAGTTGATTTTAATCAGTTTGCATCCTTGGTTGATCATCAGTCTTTTCGATCCTGTGCACACAGGCGTCTGTGCAGAATGTAGTACAGTACATGCAGTCAATGCAGTATTTGATGACCTACGATTCTCTTCGTACTGTGATATACCAGCAGAGCTGATACTATTAGATCAACAGCTGCATTTTTCAATATGGATCATTGGGTGTTCGTACACTGCCTCGAGAACTACTGTATCGAAGATTCAGCTCTAAACTGGTTTCAAAGTTTTCTGTTTGAGTGGACTTGGAAACTTGGTCCCTATTTATGTGAGGGAAGGCCTTTGACATGAGGCATTCCACAAGGGTCGGTGCATTTGTCATTGTTTTCCAATCTTTATGTGATGCCAAAAGGCCACAACTCAGGCTTACGGATTAACTGCTCTGATGTATTCAAGTGACAAGTCCTGTTTGTTGTGGGTGGCGACCCTGGGGTTAGGGCTGCTAAGTTACAAAACTGCCTGGTCAATGTCCAACATTGGCGGTCTAAAACTCAATTACAGCTGAATGGGGGAAAACAGAAACACTTCTACCCTTTCTTCAATCTGTATGTGACCATGCTTTTTGGCTGGCTTCTCTGGGTCAGTAACCTACACCATTCAATGAACCTAAGGATCAAACTGGATTCGGACTTGACATTGATGGAAAGGATCAATACAGTTCTCAGGAACTCTTTCTTCCAACTCCGGGTTCTGAAATAAATTATCCATCTTTTCTCTGTCCATCAAAGATTACAGATGGTCATCACCTCCGTCTCTGCTAGGCTGGATTATTGCAATTCAATATATCATGGTCTATCATCACAAGCACTTTATAGTTTAGAGATAGACCAAAACGCAGCAGCTAGATTGGTTTTAAACATCCAAAAATTCAACTCCATCTCTAAGGGCTTAGTAAAACATCATTGAACATCAATTAGCCAAAGGATTACATTCAAACCCTTGTGCCTTGTACATATAGCACTTTACAACTGTTAGACCAGCCCTCTTACTAAAAGATTCTCATTTTATATCCGAGACGCAATCTGCACTCAGAAAAGGCCTTCTTATTGAATGTTCCCAGGTTCCACAGAGTTACTCTGGGAGGGACATTGTTTTCAGTGATGGCAGCTAAATTATGGAATACTCTCTAGAGGAGTCTGCAGACAGAACACTCTTCAGTGAGGTTCAGACAGACCACTGTTCGGTGAGGTTCAGGAAATTGGTAAAAACTTGGCTGTTGGCCCTATAGAAGTGGCCAGCTCTTTTTTCTTGAATAATGACTATTGCCAGATAACGCCAGATCCCTTAGGGAGCATGTTAGCGCTCTACAAATGACCTTGAAACTATTCTAACTTCAGTCCTACAATATATGGCGGCAATGTAACTTTTTTAAACTTGTCCAGCAGGATCTTTTACTATCTTAGCTCCAGCCCTAGAATATTTTGGTTAAATATAACATTCCCCAAACCGAGGAAATAGGCACCCAATATTGTAATGTGTTGCCTTGGGGCAGTTTTAGCTACTGCTGAATGAGGATTAACCTGAAGGCAAAAACTAGGAATGCTGGTTCAGCTCACAGACATACCATAGTTTCTGTCAATCTCTGATGACCTCCACATAGGGGGTGTCCCATGATAACAGACCCTACATTACTCACACCCCTAACTCTGTTCTGAGTTGCACCCAGTCTGCTCGCAGGTGCTTTCTCAGCCCTGTAGCTAAATCTGAACAAAATACACACAAAATAACCCATAAGCGCAGGGACCTGAACCTTTTCTTATTTTCCTAGGACCCCTCCACCAGCACTTTTGAATACTTGATTTCATCTCATGCATTTTCCTTCCACTACCCTACAAATTGGTCGATTTAATCCCTGTTTTTCCACCATGCCACTGTTTTTGTGTTTTTTTGTTCTTCTTGCCTCCTACCTTTCTCTCTCTTGTTCTGGGTAAAAGTCGAAGGAAAAATGTCCCTGACCGAAAACTGAGTGGCTGTGCTTACCGTCTCCAATCAAAAGCACAAACGAAGCACTGCTCAGTCCCACAACTTTTGCCCAGAGAATCTGAATCCCAACTCTGCAAGCATGTGTGTGTGTGTGTGTGTGTGTCTAGGCAATGCACCATCAGTGACATCAGGTATCAACGAACACCTTATTCATGCTCCTTACACCATGGTTACATACCATAGCCTTAGGTGACCCTTTGAACGTCACATGACAGTCTCACATCAGGCATACGTCTGATGCTATATGAAAAGCAGCACATCGTGATCAGGCTTTTGCAGTCAGTGACATTTAAACTCTTGTGTCATCATAACGTTACCTTCCTCAGCCAACTCTTCATCTGCAAGTTCAGTGTGAATGGCTCCTTCTTGGCTGGAGGCGGCAGGCTCCATATCAGCCAGTAGCTGGCTTTCCGTCACAGGGTCACTGTTGGGGAAAATCATAATAATACAGCTTTGACACAGAAAAAGTATCTGCTTTGATGAAAACCCAGAGCAAGCCTTAAATGTCTACCAACTAAGGCGGTCAGACTGCAGGTGAGTCAGGTCTCAAGTTCATTGCAAGGTAACTGAGGTAAGTGGTTGGTCAACAGACTTTGCACCAGGGAGAGGACTTTACCTTTTTGAATTGGCCACCAGGGTAAGTGTGCAGAAGTTAGAAAATGGTTGGACTGACGGATTGTGGTTTGAAGCAGAATGGTGCAAATGCTATGTTTGGTCATGAACTAGATGGGCGCAGGAGTATAGAGAAAGCCAAGCTTCTGCTTAGCGACCTCTGGTCGCATGTGAGAAGAAGGTTGTGTAAATAGACCCTTTCACGATTACTGGATGAGGCAAGATTATTTTCACATGGCGAATTTCTACTCGCCAAATGCAAATATGTCAGTCAAACTTTTACGCCATGAAAACAGTCTATTTATGGGATGTGCCAACCCCAGCTGCCACATGTGGGATATTTTACACCTATGTGCAGGGCCACTGCAATTGTGTGGCAGGGGAGGACCAAACTATGCAGCATGAAAAGGCAAACTATGCGGCATGATGCAGTACTCTTTTTGTTGTACTATTACTTAGATAATTTGTCATTTTACACATTGTAACACAGTCAGGGCAAACCTTTTGCCTCATTAGTATCGATTTAACACCCGAATACAGCAATAGGGAACAGAAAGGTGACCAGTCAACATTTGCAATGGGCATTCCTATTCACAACAAATTGTTGCCGCATTTTTTGTAACTTAAGATACATCTGAGATAGAAACATTTTTTGTAATGATCTGATTATGCAGAAAATGACGAGTTATGTAGTGAATGCAGCAAATCCATAATTATGCGGAAAACAACGGAGCCCCAAAAGTGAATAATTCTAGTGGCCCTGCCTATAGGCCATCAATACCACAACTTTTACACAGGAACCGAGTTACACTTGAGTATAATTGATAGCCTGTGTTTTTACATTACTATCCATGAGTAACAGTATCAAGTCAATATACCTTTATTCGGTCTAAAAACAATAGGCCATAAAAGTACATAGTAATATTGCACATAGCTGTAACGGTGTCTGCCGTTATCAAAATGACTTACTAATACCTCACAATAGTGCCACAGACAGTGCTATTCAAATTCTCTTCATTTGCCCCAAAACTAACTTTAACCAGTCTCGTTGTTTACATTATATTGAAACATAATTCTAGAGATCGTGGATCATAGTTGTAATTAAAACAAAGTTCTGAGTCATCCAAGTCAGAAACAATATCAGACCAGTCTACGAGTTCAGGGCAAACCTCCCAGCTGAAGCCATGTTATGGTATAGAGAAGAAATAACACTGCTGCAAGGCATTGAGGCGTGGACACATCAGGCTCACATTCTTAAGCTCTTGAGTGGAAATTATTTTCTTTTCTTTGTTAGACACAATTACTGAATCTAATTTTAGGTGTTTCCTTAAATCTGTGACAGAACTTGTGCTATTGTTTACCTGACAACCATTGCTTTAGTGTTAAAAATGACTGCAGAATTACACCTCGATGTTAATTAAATGTCCACTACGCATGTAAGTCCATATGTAGGTGTAACTGTGTGTCGCTTACAGCACACATTTTACTGAAGTACAATTCTTTCCTGTAATCCATGACTCACTGGCAATATATTGTGACTGCATGAGTCATTGTCGAATATAACCTGCACTCTGTTTACATGCTCGATTTTATCAAAACCGGCATTTCCTGCACATTGTTCTTGCACATGAATTGGCCTCGTACGTGACTTATAAAAGTTAAAAATACATTTAAAAAAAAACAACAGAAAATGGATCTCACGGTGCAAGCCTGTAGTTCCTTTCGGGACATGCATCGCCTGCATGATTATTTGCTCGATTCAGAAAAATATATATCCTTCCTGTTTCTATATAATGTGTTTTCAGAAGCCAGATGGTCTGACCGGATTTTGGAGCCAGTGGTATTAAGTTTTTGTGCCAGATAAAAATTGACTACTTGATTTTCAAAAGACTTTAAAGCCAAAATTTTAATTAGGGAAAAATCACACACAGCATAATTTCTTCCTTAAATGCAGGCAGTGCCTTGTCATTCCCTGTACCACGAATGGGTATATGACTTTCACACGTCAATCCTCGCGAACTCGAATGGTTATCATGGTTTCTTCCGCACTGAACGATGTGCTGACGTGTTGACGTGGTCACACAAGAGGTCAACATTAAGCAATGACTCTGCCGTACTTGATGCCGGAGCACCGAGCACTCTTGAAGTATGCGAGAGGAGTATGTGTGCGCTAACACGGATTGCGAAGTTGACGCTGAAGCAACAGGAGCTTGCCTGAGGATGTTGTTTTTGCAGCACATGGGATGGAAGTTATAGGGCCAGGTGTGTGTTTCCAAGATGATGTCTCAATGTGAGAGCTCATCATCAGTATGGTCTTCCCCTTTATCGAATGCTGGGCACCAGATGCCAAAGCCTATAATTTTAGAAGATACTGGAGACAATTCAGCTTCAGTGGAGGGTACTGCAGCAGGCGTGAAATGGAGACACGACAAAGACTTCACCTTCTTTCGAGGATATAATTTCTAGATGCACTTTGTTTGACTTTGATCTTTTCTACCATCCACAAAATCTACCTTTGTTTGATTATCTTAGGGGTCGTAGAATTAGACACTTTGAATCCCTTATGTCCCATGCTTTGATGGCAGGAGATACACACAGTGGTCTAGCAAGTCAGACTCAGCCATCTTTCGGAAGCAGAAAATAAATGTCAAAACCTCTTAAGGTCTGCTCCTGTCAATCAATGCCTAGTCTGGTATGAAGTCAACTTCAGCATTGTCAGAAACGCCGATGATCAAACAGTTCTTTCATGTTCAAAATGACCAGACAGAATATTACAAAGGTGGAGAGAAAAAATGTAATCATGTGATCAAAGCCAAAAGGATTTGGGGTAACCGCGAATATCAGCAATCTTTAGAAGTCACGTACGATGCCAATTTAAGCAGACGTCCTCTTCTTTTTTTTGTTAGCCAAAGAACTAGTAGAATTCCTGCCTCGGACAGCAGAGGAATGAAACATATGTACCTATAAGAAGGCACCTCCCTATTACTTCTAATCCCCCATATCAGGAATGACTCCGAATAGAATGTGCTGTATGCCATGCCATATCTTCACCCCACTCTTTCCTACACTTTCCAATAAACAAATACTGTAGGATATGCGCTTCCTTCTCATGGTTTCATGACCACATCCTGGATGGTACATCATGTCCACTTTCCAATTCACTCATTCATCCATCCATCCATCCTCCCCCAACCTATCTTTCTTCATCCCACTGTCTCATTTTCCCTCCCCATATAGTCCTGTGAGACCCATTTTAGGGTTCACGCACCCATACTTTCTCCTGCCCCATGTTGCTACCTGTGCATGGGTTGCCAGATCTCCGGGTTGGGTATCTGGGCAAGGTCCGTGATGCGCATGAAAGGACGGTGGAAGTAATGTAGCTGTAGGATGCAGGCCAGGAGGAAAAAGCCTGGGATGAGAATGCTGGAGAAAAGCTCGGTCACACTAAATTGCTCCAAACCCAAATCTCCCAACCTGCAGAGTAGAAACAAAAACAGTTATTTACTTGTATATATATATATAGATATTACAAACGTTTTTGTCTCTGCAAAGTACAACATATTGGCGAGCAAGTGCCATGTGCAACATACTTTTCGTCGCCTGCATGCTATGAGCTGAGCCACCATTCAGAGCCTGGAAGTTAATCATTGCGAAAGGTTACATCGGGCCCTGGAAGTAAAATCCTCCATGGCATGGTGAACTCCTTGCAATCTGCCCTTTTCCTGGAGCTTCTGTCATTGCCCTAACCTTCATGCCATAAGCTGCTCACACTGTCTCCATGGGCCCAGCACATCAGACTGTCTACCCATGTATCCTGAAACTCTTATACTGTCTGTCCAAGTGTTCTAAGCTTAACCCAAATGGTAAAGGATAGTTGTGCAGGAACTTTGGCAAGGAGTGGCATAGGCCACCATACTCGAGCAGGGAAGGGCATTCTTCTCTTACTCATCCTGGACATACAAGAAAAGGCACCTGACTCTCCCCACCTTCAAGAGAGTATAGTGGAAGCCATCCGAGTCAGAGAAATAGAGGGCACTCGACGCCCCACCATACATAGGAGTAATCGAAAACTCCCTTCTCTACTACCTCCCCCCGAAGAGCACAGTAGAACTCACACCAACACCCAAAAGTCAAGCCCCCTCCCACTATGGCATTTACAGAATCTTCGATCAAAAGAACAAATGTATAGGGCATAATTTATCTGAACATTGCTCTGACTAGTTAAGTCACTTTGGGGAACTCTGAAATGTATGTGCATTCTGAGCTAATTGGGTGGAGGTTCTCCAACACACAACACATCTTTAAAGAGGAACTCCCACCAGACTATATTATTTTTCCTAAATAAAGTTCCTCATGCTCGCTATCACCTCTCTTCTTGGTTACTTTTTTAACACAATGTGATTAAGAATAAATGAAAAGTGCTTTGTTCTGGGACAATGCCTGCTTATCTTTCTTTTAGCAAAACAGTGTGGCCCATCAGCCCATGGACTGGCCATAGGGGGATGTGCCCAAGGGTCAGAATATTGTCCTTCAGAACATCAACTAATCTTTGCTCTTGACATCCGTGCTATGAATATGTCTCTTTACCCCGCAGTCTTTCTTCCCGCAGGGAATCACAACCCGGTCGTTACCACGACCGCGTTGTGATTCCGCATACCATTACTCCGCAAGGCGGAGCAACGACTTGCTTGGGGGGGGGGCGGTGCTGGATGCTGGAATAGTATAATGAGTGCGGACACTAGGGAAGGTGTTGGATTTTAAATCCAACACCTTCCCCCCGTCCGCAAGTCGTTGTTCCGACTTGCGGAGTAATGGTATGCGGAATCACAACGCGGTCGTGGTAACAACCGCGTTGTGATTCAATGCGGCGAGATAATTTCGTGGCAAACGTTGTTTACCCTGTGTTATACAAAGGCACAAATACCACTGTTCACTCTCTCCAGCAGAAGAATGGAAGCACAGGCCCAGTTTCATGAAGAGATGTTGTTTGGCACATATCTCTGTGCCCTAGAGGCAGCACTGGACACTACGGCTAGTTGTAGGGCAAAGTGATACCAGGCAGCAACCTAAGATGGCAGCAGAGAGTGGGCACCAGATTGGTTTGGCACAAAAGCATCCAATGTTACTTCATGATTTTGTGAGGAGTGTGCTGAGGCAGAGCCCCTTCTACAAGAATGTCCCTTGCATAGAATTTCTACAAAAAGGAGTCTGCAGAGGTGCTCCCAAATTCAGAGGAAAAACAACACTTTGCCTAAGATGAACAACTTCCCTGCATCAATCCTACAGGCATCTCGACACACAATTGACTGTGTGAATATGAAATATGCAACGTTCCCTTATTACATGGGGATGTCCTACAATAAGGGAAGAATCTGCCACAGACCCAGCTCTCTGCACCTAATTAATCTAAGTACTGAGCTCATTGGTGAACTATTTTATACATTTCTCTGGCTCAGGGAATAAAACTGTGAAATGCAAAGATGTGCAATGAAACCCTAGTCCCAGCCATGTGTACGTCATACCCAAGCCTTCCTGCAAAAACTGTTCATCTGACAAGGTTCCTCCAGTATGTGGGGAATTTCAAACAATTCCTTGAAGAACTTGCTATAAACCTACTGAATAACTGAATTGACCTCTCAGCCCTTCGGCTACTATTTGCTGAATAATTTGGTGAGAAAGAACCAACATACACAGAACCCCTCAACTCAATGAATTTGCCAGCCATCAAGCTACAGGACAAGTCCTGTGCACCTCACACCCATGACTTACTGCTCATCTGTGAACGTAGTGAAGTTCTTCCAGTACATGGGAAAATCCTCAAACTGGAAGGTGTAGACTGAAATGAGCACCAACATGGTGTAAGCCACCACCAGCCACCAGAAGACCTTCAGCAGCTTCCGCCAGAGGGAATAGTACACCTGCAGGAGTGAGCATCATAGAGAGAGACATGAAATGTCTGACACCAAACTTCAAAACCTCTGTCCCAAATGCGGACCCACTCATCCCAACCCCAAGCCTCCATCAACCCTGCGAGACTTTCTAGGCACAAATCTCGTAAGCCAAACCAAAAATCTAACCTATAGGATTCTTGTATTCATTATTAAGGACCCCTCCCTCAAAATGGGGTTTCTAAAGAAACCAAAAAGGGGCATATACATGCCATATTTTCATGATATTCATATACAGTTTGCTTACAATGAATGTAAATGGAACCCCTTACATAGTCAACAGTTCTCTTGAAAATCTAGCAGGAGTGTGGCCTTACTGGAAGGATGCTGGTCACCAATGCCAAGCTTTCCATCCATCCACTTTGAAGGATTTTTAACCCACCAACCTTTTTACATTTCCTACCATTATCTTCTTAGACTCCACCCCGACCAACCCTAAAGGATGACTACTGCGACAACACTATTGGTCAGAAATGTTTAATGTAAAGCCAGATATTAAAGATTTATTAGTCACATAAGATTTTTTTTTTAAATGCCACATATCCTGGAAGCATCTGTTTGTAGCGTGTAGTGATGTAGATTTACATGCGTCACCTACCTCTGCCATGTAGTGTTGGGCTAGGAGGTTTGCAAAGTGTTTTTCTTTGAAGACGTCTCTTGAGTCACAAGTTCTGGTGTGACTTCTCCCTTGGTGTACATTGCACATGAGCACTGATCCCATGTTAAGTAGGTGAGCGTGGGATTTGGAGGTGATTGTAAGTAAGGTGTGTAAAGAGTAATGTGCAGTGAAGTACAGTAAGCAAGAGATCTGAAAAAGACACAGGCTTGCAGGGAGGAGGGCAGGTGGAGAGGAATCTGCCTCACTACACACTATAAACAGATATTTACAGGGTAAGCAGCATCTTCTGATTGTTGCATGTGTGGCTGTAGATACACATGTGTATCAGAGACTGTAGAGCAGTGACATTCAGATGTGGTGGCTAGCGTGTGAATGATGCAGATGTTCACCTGTTGGTGAGCCAAGATGTCTACACAATAATGCTTGGTAAAGGTGTGTGGTGTTGACCAGGTGGCTACCTTACAAATGTTCGCTAATGAGGTAGTTCCTAAAAAGACCCTGGTGGCTCCTTTGTTGCAGGTGGCGTGCGCCCTTGGTGGAGAAGGAAGAGCTCTTGTTGTTTTATGATAGGAAGTTTGAATACATTTAGGTATCCACCTAGCTATGCCTGCTTTTGATATTGGATATCCTCTTTGAGGCTTTGCAAAGTTGACAAAGAGCAGATCTGATTTATGGAAAGGATTGGTGCTGTAAATGCAATACATAAGAGTTCCTTTGACATCCAATGTGTGGAGTGCTCTTTCTGAGTCAGGTTGTGGGAAAGCGCTGAGCACTATGGTTTGGTTAGCAGGAATTTAGGATTGGTTCTAAGAACATCTCTGTCCTTGTGGACTTGGATTAAGGGCTCCTTCAGTGTGAACACTTCCAGTTCACTAATGTGCCTGAGAGAGGTGATAGCCACCAGGAAAGCAACCTTACAGGACAGAAACTGAAGGAGGCATGAATGCAGAAGTTCAAATGGGGGTCCCATGAGCCTGAGGAGGACTACAGTGATATTCTACCTGGGAGCAGGAGGCACTCCAGGGAGTATCACTTTCTTGTGACACTCCATGAAGGCATTAATAAACAGAATTTTAAAGAGGGACGAATATTCCCTATTCAGCATGTAGGCTGTGAGTGCAGCTAAGTCTAAATAGATGGAGGAGTAGGTGAAGCTTGACTTGTGCAAATGCAAAAGTTAGGTGATAATAACCTGCACACTAGGCTTCAATGGGCCCATGTTTTGGGAAAAGCAGTGGTGATTCAACATTTTCCATTTTAACGCATAACATGCCAGAGTCGTGGGCTGAGGGGCTTCCTTTAGGATGGACATGCATTCCTAGGGAAGCGGAGTTACTCGAATTCCAGGACCCCAGGTGCCATACTGGAAGTGTGAGCTGCCTACCATCCGGATGCCTGACTAGAACTTTCCCAGCTTGAGCAGTAGTCTCGCATGAGGAGTGATGTGCCAAGGTTGTCTGGCCCACATTTATGCTACGAAAATGAGCATTAGTGATGTGTGCCTGAATGTAGTGACCACATATTGAAGCAGTGGGAGAAGTGGAAAAGCAAAGGTAAATACCTCTGATCCATAGTGCAGTGTATTTTGCGAGTGTGGGTACCTGGCGGCAAAGTTTGGGCATTTTGTGTTTGCTGGGGTGGTAAAAAAAAGTCTACCTTTGTGATGCCCAAACAATGGAAGTGCCTGTGAAGGACCTGAGGGTAGAGTTTCCACTCATGGATGTGTTGATGCTTCCTTCTGAGCAAGTCTGCAAAGGTGTAGTCCACCCTTTGGAGATACTCGGCCATGAGGAAAATACAGTGGCGGATTCCCAATGCCACATCCCCTGGGCTAAATGAAGCAACTGAGGGTAGTGTGTGCCACCCTGCTTTTGTGGGTTATACATTGGGGGGATGTTGTTGGTCCTTTTTGACTAGAGCAGCATGAGGAACTTGTAAGAAGACTAGAGGAGCTAAATTACCTCTAACAGCTCCAAGTACTAGATTGGAAGACCCTGTTGTTGCTAGGGCCACATTCCCTGTACAGTGATGCTGTGGACGCTGTGTGCCATGGCCTATGAGAGGGTTGTCCGGGGTGATGTTCACTTGGGTCTGCAAAAGGCCTTACTCCCAAAAAGTTGTTGCTTTTCCACCTTTTCAGTGTGTCCTGTACCAACACTATATCTTCCCAGTGACTCTCCGCTTGGGACCTTAGAACCATGAGGCACTATCGGAAAGAGTGCATGAGAAGACTTGTGTGTGGAACAATGGTGATGTAGGAGACCATCATTTCTAGAAGGTGCATGATAATTCCACTGTGAGCTGATAATTTAGCTGAAAAACAGGAAGCAGCTGCTGAAATGCTTGGTCCAGATACTATTTGGTGGCTTGGATTTGTACAGGCTTCAGGAGGGACTTTGTAGAGTTAGGATAAAGCCCTGAATGTAGAGCAGGGGCCCAGCTATATTAGTTTGTGCTGGACACTACAGCCTGATGTTGCTCTTCATAAGCCAATTGCCAAAGCAGGAAAATACATGAATGCCAGGCACTTCGTAGACACCCTTGGAGTGGTGGTGAACCAGAAGGTAGTACTTGGAATTGTTAGCGTTGTCCACTTAACACAAATCGAAGATAACCGTTGATAGGCAGGGTGGATGGGGATGTGGAAATAGGTGTCCTTGAGGTGAAGTACAATAATGAAATCACCCTGTTGAAGAAGGGTGTTGACATTCTGCAGAATTGTCATAAGAATATGATCTGATAGGATGTAGTAGTTGAGGGGCCACAGGTATAGGATGGGCCTCAAAGAGTCGCCCTTCTTGAGGGTGAGAAAAGAGAGAGTAGAAATCACT
Organism: Lissotriton vulgaris; assembly: GCF_964263255.1. Taxonomy (NCBI): domain Eukaryota; kingdom Metazoa; phylum Chordata; class Amphibia; order Caudata; family Salamandridae; genus Lissotriton; species Lissotriton vulgaris. The sequence continues at coordinate 642,822,487 of NC_141700.1, read as the reverse complement.
CCCTCCATATTGCACAAGCACCCCCTCTATACCACCCTTCTAAAATAGGCCATGCACTTCCTAAAGAAAGGCGATGTGTTCTTTGCTGTTCTTTGCTGAGAGCATGTGTAAGAGGTGGGATGCTGTGAGAAGTTCTGTGTAGTTTGTGGTAATATCAGTGTTAGACTACGGCTAGAACTCTCTATTTGGAAATCGCATACCCTCCCCCAGACAGGTGATGTGATCAGGGGGAAAGTAGGCCAAGTCACTATTAAGAGGTAGAGGTTAGATGGCACACTCAGAAATTGAAAGAGGCTCCACAAGGAAGATGACATCGATCTGGCTGAGATGCATGTTTTGTGACCTGAGAAACTTTTTAGACTAAAAACATCTTGAAAATGTACAAGATCAACACTAGATGAAAAGAGTATGCCAAGTATGTGTATCTACAGCCAACCATGCTACGAATATTTACATTCTTATGAACAGATTTGAAACTAATTTATATATCAATTTATATCTTGAAAATCTGGCATGGAACAGGTCTTCCTGGGCCTATAATCTAATCAACTGCTCTAGGTGGCTTAGGCACCAACCATGTAGGACCTACATAAAGTCAATAGGGCTCTACCTATCCTGTTGAGCACTCCCTTCCCCCACTGGAATCAGAATGCATTCACACTACAGGATGCTCCACCACCCTTGGTATTGAATTGTTATATCCACTGACTCTTTAGGAACCTTCTCTCCTTCCCTCTATTCACTCTCTTGATGCCTCCCCCGAATCAACCCATGTTACATTCTTTAGAGCCTTCAAGACCTGCAGGTTTGGATTTCTGACCGCCTGACACCAATAACTCAGTCAATATGCCAACACAAATCAGATCAATCTATCGGACAGTTATCTCTGGGAAAGAAAATATATGTGACACATAATTGTCAATGTTCTAGAAACTCTATCATTCCACAATAATGATAAAAAGTATAAATAATCAAAAGCAGTTATTAAATACTACAAAGAAGTTGCATTTTTCATTGATCATACATATTAACTTTTATTAACTAATTAGCACACGTAATCCACAGAAGAGGAATTCACACTCTGAAAGGGAAAGGCAAAACATATTTAAAGAACAACCACTGAACCTACTATCCAGTAACACTTTAGCCTATATCTATACTGCAACAACCATCGCTACTCTAACCCAATAAGAACTATCCTTCATCACATTTATGAAAATCTTTGTTTAATCAAACATGTAGGGATTCCCCATCCATCCACCCAGTAGTAGCCTTTTATTCTCACTAGTGAAGAAAAATGTGATTCAAATATTTGAGCTAATACTTTCAAACTACTAGGATTTTTCCAAGGTCACACTTGGTTTGTACTTTTACAGCAAGGCATTAGCCTTAAACAAATCAGTATATTTGTCCCTAAAATAGAGTAGTGGCCCATTACCTGCTAGGTCATGTCCTACTTATACAAGGCAAAAATGAATTAATGGTTTTTGTCTCATTAGGCATTGCCAGTAAGCTGGAGTTTTAGACAGTGGCACTGAGAGCAGGGGTTCGTGTCTGGGTGTCCCCAACTATATTTTGGGTGAAACTGTGTAATTCACGGTCTAAAGGAACTCTTCAAATGGTCAATTATTCACTTTTCACGTACATCACATACGTTCCTTGGGTAGTATATAAGACCCACTGTTAATAGGTGTCCATCTGTGTATAATAGGACATGTGCCTTTGGACTGGGACTTACCTGGAAAAGTGTAAGACACAAGAGGAAAAGGAACATGTACACAATCTTGTAGACGACCAGCCGTCCAGCAAAGCTTACAACGATGAACATCCCAGCACAGACATAAATCCAGTACTTCGCGTAGAAGCCCATGACCATCCCACCGAAAACCTTCAACACGTCCTTTTTCCTCTTGGGCTCTGAATGGGAAAAAATGAGAGGACTCTCAGGTCAGACTAGAAGTCACCAGTAGACTTCCCCACATCCTAGAATTGATCACGGTTAAAGCATACTGAATCCACATGCTGGACCTTTACAAACAGAATGGCTCCAATAAAGTGCTTGAACTGGCCCAGTGAAAGGGAACATTTGTCCCTGCGAATAGGAAGAGGAAGAAGCTATTCATAGAGTGGTGGATGCATGCCAGTTAGTCATAAGACAGTTTTTAAGGGCATCCCTGGGCACAAAGTACACCACTTAAAATATAAAAGGAACAAAGAACCACAGATTGAACTCTAGGAGGTAGGCCATATATTAGGAAGCTCTTTGGGGTAAGATGAGCACAACCTTCAATATGGAAGGCTCATGAGAGAAGGGAACCTAGTAAATGTTGAGTTAATCAGTGAATGAGTTAGTGAGTGGCAGTATTTATATAGTACGCACTGGGTCCTTTGACGACTACAGACATTTGATCTGAAGGACTGGTTACATTGCATATCATCGCTGATAAATAACATCATCTAGCCAACACACTCAAAAAAGATAACGAGGCTTAGGACTTAGACACAGGAAGGATTTGACTCCTCCTGCAATAGCAGAAAAAAGAAATAACGACATCTTTTGTTTTATCTGCATGTTTTTCATCTATTCATCTATCTCATTCAACTTTTCTCTCCTCTGACCTCTTTTTACCTCCCCTTCTGTCTAATGATCTTTCTAACTTACACAGTCTCTATTCCTTTTGCTTCCTATGCTTTCACTCCTATTAGTCTTCATTTTTTCATTTTTCTTTCTTTCTTGTACAGTCTGTCTTTGTGTTTCATTCACTCAAAATATCATTTTCCTAGTGTTTATCACCATTAGTCAGTATTTTTTTTCCAAACCTCAGTCTCCCTCCCTCTAACTCAATCTCTCTTGGCCACCCGGGTTTTCTTTTTCAGTATCTATACCAGTGTATATCTCTCTTTCTTCGGTCCACCTCTTTCCCTTGAATCTCCATCTCCAACTTAGTATCAACCTCTTTGATTAGGTCTCTCTCGTTCTCTGCTCATCTTTCCAATATCTCCACAAGTCTTTGACTGTGAATTTTTCCCTCATCAATTATGTCGCTCACCTCTCTTCTCATCTCTCTACCTGCCAGCTCTGTCCTTGTTTTCAGTGTTTTGTCTCTTAGAATGTCTCCCTCTTTCCATTGCACCTCATGCAGCCACCTGGATATCTGTCCTGCCACCTATGGATGAGGTTAAAACCTCCCATTGGGAGTTCTCCTCATCTAAGTGCCAGTATCCGAGAACTGCTGGACACAAAGACAAGAACTGGTCTTATGAAACAGTTTGCCAATGGGAAGAGCCGGTCTTAACATTTTTACAAAAAATCTAAATTTGGACTTGATATCCACATTCTTTATGATCTCATGAGACCTAAGTGACACCATAAACAATTAACTAAATTAACAAAAGTAATAGAATTGTCCATTATTCAACTTGCTGATGATATTCTAAAACCAAATCATCTAATTTTCGTCCAGAAAGGGTGGATACATATCAGAATTTCAAGATAATTAAGATGTAAATTACTCAAATTCATAAGAATTGTATATAAACTTCATGCCTCCACAACTTAGCATTGACCTATGCTTCAACCCCATTCCAGCATGTTATCCCTTCATCCATGTTATGATACACTCTTTTAAACAGGAGAGAGGAGGTATTTCTTGAGACTAAGAAACCCGAAGCCCAAGCATCATAACCACCAGCAACCCTTGTGTGAAATCATTATGTAATGTAATGTAAATTGATACTTGTATAGCGCACTACTCACCCGCAAGGGTCTCAAGGCGCTTGTACGAATACCGCTGTGGAACCCATCCTGGCTTTCCCTGTGAGGCGTCCACTCCTGGGCACCCCCAAGGTGGAGGCCAGGCCTCCTTAGCGTTGTGGGGCCGTTGTGGAGATTAAGCAAGCTATTGCCCAGAGTTGCAGAGTGGGACTCCATGATTGGAATAGGCACCGAGGCGAGAATTATCAGGTCCGTGGAATTTTTGAGCCCAAGACCCGCCAAGGCGGGGAATTGAACCCTGGTCCCGGGCTAGACCTCTGCATCAGGGTCTGCCTCTCTAACCATTGAGCCACACTTCTCCACCATTATTTTCTACACTCTCATCATAGAGCCTTCACCTCATCATCATTAACTATCCTCCTCAACATGCCTTCACCTTAAGAAAAGGAATGTCCAAAGCACCATGGTGCCTATTCACAAGCTCCCCTTTGTAGTGTGAAGTAGTCCTACGGTAGCAGTAACATACCACAAAATGCGATTCACAAACCTATGGCTGCAGCCCTCCACCACAGCCTCGCCTGTGTATTCTAGGATAGAGATCTTTGTATACGTAAGTCTCTAATTTAGTAGTAAATGTGGGAGGGAAAGGGGGAGTTCAGGGAGTCCTAGATAAGAGGCGTGATTCAGAAATATCTGTGGCTAAACATATCAAGCTTTACTATGGCATTCTACTGGTACATTCAGTTCAGTTACTCTCTATCTGCCCTTCTATTGGACTTGCAGCTCTCAATATACAAGTGCAAAACATTTCTCATCATTGAGGTGATTATCATTCAGAAAACACAATTACAAGCAATGACTGTGTCATCTGGGAGGGGGATATGTCCCTAGAGAGCCATAACAGTGATACTGATTAAAAACATGCACTCATTATGCCTGGGGAGCATATTATAGGCGTTGCCATTGTCATCAGAGGGAATTGGTAAAACACCTACTGAGATCTAAACTCTTATTTGCCACCAAAATACAAAGCATTTACTCAAATAGGGACAAACCTCAGAGGGAGGTTTGAAATTATACTTTCTTTAATGCAGAAACGTATATGGTAGCTGATGGGGAGGAACCAGAAATGCCTACTTACCAAAGCATGCATAGAAGTATCCCATGGCTTTCTGATCTTTGTAACTATCAGGCTACCTAAACCTCTAAATCTCTTTTTGTAATCTTCACTATCCTTACATGAATCAATAACACTCACAAAGAGATACTTTATGCTATACTGAAAAGAAGTCTTTATACATGCAATGAATATCCAGAGATGTCATGTGCTTATCTAGGTTCCTGATCGATACTGTGACCTTATGCCCCTATTCGGCTATAAAGCCCTTTTTCCCTATATTGGCATAACCGTTCAAGTACGATTTTCTGAAAAGTCATCTCTGGCCTCACACGAGCAGAGCCACAGAGCCACATTCCAGCATGACTCTCTGCTACTTCCTTTGCGACCAATTAGTGCAATGACAGAGCAGCAGTCACTATCTGATATTCCTAGATAACACTCCGAGTTCTTCAACAAGATAAAAACTTAGCAAACCTGGAAATCCCCGCTTGCTATGTTTTGATTAGTAATGGAACTCTAATGAGCAACTGATAACTATCACTTCCTAGTGACATCTTAATTGACGTCTTATGTCCAGCAAACTTGCGTCAAACCCGGCACCTGTCAGGTATAAATATTACCAACGTTGCCTTAAGCAATGCGAAGCTGTGAGCTGTGAGAGCGAACATGTTGCTGATGCCAGCTGCCTGCATGACCCCGTGTTGGTAAAAACTAGCACTCTGTCGCTGCAGCCTGCTATCCTGTGGTGGTGAAGCTGCTGATTACCATTATCGCCGCTACAGCGCGACCTATGGTGCAGTACGCTTGAGGAGCCGTGCAGCCGTCCTCTGCGAAGACATCCAGCCCAGCTGCCCGCGGACGCTGTCACCCCTCCTTCCTCCAGACGCGCTGAGAGAAGCCGCTGCCTTTCTCGTGCAGAGAAATCCAGTCCCGGCGCTTCCAGTTTACCCTCGCAGGTGACTGGGATATCGAGAGAGACCCCTGAAGGAGATACCAATCCTCCATCATTCTATTCAGAGGTATGGTGTTGACTAAACCCTTAGAAGAGAATTCTTGAAACAAACCTTGGCAAAACCAACTTAACTTAAGCTACTTACTTACTCCCCTTCTCACGTGTTAGGCCTAGGTCAGGCACACTGGGGTAGGCTTAGTTAGAAGCACCAGTTGAGTATGTTAGCCTAATGTATATATGACTGTATATATGTTTTATTACTTTTAAACCATTGTATGGCTAAGAAACCATATCAATGCTTTTACAGTTCTATTTTGCTATTCTTATCTTACTGTACGTACTTTTTATAATAACAGTTATTGCAATTGTGGCAATACATTTCTCTTGTACGAGAAGAAAGACTGTTCAATAAATGTTAACCTTTATTGATACACGCCCGTCTCTCTATTCTCTACATACCGTGAAAGTAAACTGCACTAGACTGACTGAGTGAAATCTATGTCTATTGTTTCACACGACCCTAGAGATCGACTCTTGATCTGAGGAGCAAAGTTGTCATGTTGCACGGTTGTTGGAAAGCTGAATCCCTTCTTGTCTGTGCCAAGGAAGCTGATCACTTCCTATGCAGAGAAGAAAGTTTCCAGTGACCTCTGAGCTAGTTGGTAACACAACCCAATTAAGTTTAGCATAGTCAGTGGAGGCCTGGAATATAAGCAGTTCCACGTCGATACTACTGTTTATGTTATTCCAATGCGCAGGGCCTAGTGGGAAACTAGGAACTACACTACATGGCGCCCTAACGTTTGGTAAGGCGATAAACTAACGTAAGACTTGTAGAGTAACTCAGTCGTGCATATTTCACACCCCTTTCTCCCGTAAATACTCCAATAGACGTCTGGAGTGGGTGAAAGGTTAAAATCCGCCCGACCTTAGTAGGAAGAGATTCCTATGTAAAGCTCTGGTTTATTCAACGTTGAAGGATACAGTGTTCCAAAATATTGTGCACCTAATCTTTGTCTCCTTGGAGACCTACTCTGCAAACCTCGCATTTTTACAATGCCAGGAGAAAATAACGGCACCACTGGGGCCGCAGTAGATGCGACTCAGCAAGGTCCCGAATACACAGACCCGGGTGCTATTATCATCCCGGTCCAGTTAAGAAGATCTATAACTTTAAAACTTATAGAAAACGGACTGCCACCTCAAGGTGGTACAGTAATTTTCGTGATAGAGGCTCACGAGTATCGGCAGACAGAGGTATTCTATTCATGGATAAACTTTCCAGCGGTAAACGCTATAACACAAGAGTTTCACTATTACAAAATAGAGGAACCTCCGGGAGAGTACGCTCCTTTCGAGGAGGTTGAAATCCCACTTAAATTTCAAGAGCACCTGCTCTGGTTTAATGGCGCCCTAAAACACAATGATCACATAACTAGGCTCGGTCCACTAGGTAGACCAGGAGCCACGTGGCCGGTTCTAGCCAGCTACACACCACATCCTGACATTGCAAGAATGTCTAGAGAAGAGCTGTTAGCACAGCTAAACACATTAATAAAAATACATAGGCAATTAGTCCAATATGTAATACGGACTGCAACAGTCCAGCCAGCTGTTAATTCACACCAGCTGACCCCTCATCAGGGGAACACAAATAAAATTACACCGCAGAACATACAGTCATGTCTTGGTAAAACACCCGTAAAACGGGAACAAATTCCTTTCTGGTTAGCCCAGAAAATCACTCAAATAGAGGCAGTATTTCCTGATACTACCCCTATTGAGAAACACAGAATCTTGACCATCTGCCTTCCTATGGGAATCGCACCACACGTGGAGGACTGCGACACTTGGGGTACAGTCTTTGCTTCCATTTACACAAAAACACACGGTGTTCCGTCTATGGCGGTAATACCAGACGTGCTAAAACAGATTCAAAATGAATTCGGTCCAGAACCCGCTTTAAATCTAGGTATGAAATTACTGAAAGACTTCAAGCAGGTCACGGCTATATTATTAGCCAACGTAAAGGGAGAAGCAGCATCTGTGGCGATTCGCCAGAAGTTGAGGGAAACAGATATAAAAGATCCTGTTGAACTTGCAAAAATCATAGAAAAATGCTATGAAGAATTAGGTAGAGACAGCTTGGGTGGGAAACCAGTTAAGCCCCAACTGCTCGAAAATCCAGAAAAATTATTTATTAAAAATAATTCAAACACTCCTAAAAAGAGCTGGGATGGAAATAAACAATCCACTCCCAAGGAAAAAGTTTTCCAGTCCAGAGGAAGGTCTCCTCGACGGAGGGAAAGAACTCCGACTCGAGAACGCCAGTCTCCCCAACGGGAGCCCTCTGAGAAAAGATATAACCTTAGAAATAGGGATAATATAAAAAAACCTGATAGATATCAAAGTATTGATACACGTCCCTCTCGATCTTTTCCACAGAATTCGGAAAGAAGAGGACGGTCAGACCCAGGAGAGCGCTCCAAGTCCAAAGACAAGGAACCTGCTCAAAATAAGAAATCTCAATTTCAGAAAAAGAAGGTAGCCAGTATTAGAGTAATCAACCATGCCGAGAATACTGAGGACACAGTTGAAAAACGGGGAGTGGGCATTGACAATGTTGGACAGTGCAGCAGAAATCAGTATAGCGCGCAAGATCTTGATGAATCATCTGGAGACAGTGGACACGAATGAATACATTCAGGTTGAAACTGCCGACGCCAGGCTTAGCGAGCCCCATAAAATATACGAAATAACATTGCGTATAGAGGGTGATAAGACTAGGAAAATTAAGGGTCTGTTTTGGGATAAGCTCTCGAAAGGCTATGATATTCTGTTAGCTGAAAAAGATTGGCCCCCAGAGTTTGTCAGGGAGTGCCCTCGTGGCGAAGAGGTAATTATGCCTGCCTTCTCGAATCACATACCGATTCACAAAAAATACACATATGCAAGGAAATGGGCAGTAGCCCAGGCACCTGCATTGTATAAAAATCATGTAGGATGGGATGAGGATTCACCTCCTCACAAAATCCAACTAAAAAGTGAACCAACTGCCCAACGGCAGTATCCCATAAAGCAAGAAGCTAAAAAACAAGTCAGGGAGATCTTAGATCAACTTGAGTACCAGGGGGTGATTGAAACATGCACCTCTCAAATGAACAATCCTTTGTTTCCTGTCTCCAAGCCAGACAATTCATATCGTCTAGTTTTGGACTACAGACACCTTAATACATGTTGCAAAACCTTTGCAGTACAAAACTCGCATAGTGCAGCCCTAATGAATAACATAGTTAGGAAAAAATATAAAACGACATTAGACATTTCTAATGGTTTCTTTTGTCAAAACATTGCAACGGAAAGCAGATACTTGACCGCTTTCTCCGCATTTGGGTCACAGAAAAAATTCTGTCGACTCCCACAGGGGTTCAAGAACAGCCCAGGACTATTCTCAGCTAGGGTAACAGAGTTACTACAAATCTATGATGATGAAGCATTATCTTACGTAGATGATATTTATCTCACAGACGACGACTTGGATACTCACTTGAAAAGGGTGAACACCATTATACTTGGGTTCGCAGCAGAGGGTTACAAATTCAACTTTAAAAAGTCCCGAATTGCCCATCTAACAGTACTATTCTTAGGGTACGAATTATCAAGTGAAGGGAAAAGCCTAGCGGACAACTTCTTAGAGAAGTGCGCTGTACTCCAAGCTCCAAAAACGCTGAAGAATTTACAATCCATACTAGGTTTTCTGAATTTCGGAAGAACTTACATCCTAAATTACGCAGAGAGGGTTAAACCTCTCTACGAACTAATTAAACCTGATTTAAAACAAATCAATTGGACTCAAAAACACACAGAAATTTTGAGATCACTGCAAACAGACATGTTAGCAAAAACAAAATTAGATACACGTGACAACACACGTGATCTTGTAATCCGAGTCATCCCAGGAAGATGCGGATTCACGTACCTAACCTCTAATGAGGGAGAAAAGGTACCAATTTCAATTAAATCTCACTTGTACACACAAGCAGAAAAAACATTCAGTCGCACAGAAAAAACTGTGAACGCAGTGCAAATCGCATTAGCAAATGAAAGAGAACTAGCACACGGCAAACGGATTAATATCCTTACAGCGGAATCCGCCTTCGAGGCGCTATTCAGCCCAGTAAACCTGCCTACAGTGTCACTGGACCCGAAATGGATACAGTGCATAGATTCTCTAGGAGCGGAAGACGTGAAATACTAATTCGCCCCGCAATACAGAGAACTGAATGATTTAGAATATGAAGAAGAATATCCTCTGCCAATCGAAATCCTGCCTCTCCCACAATACGCCTGTATAATCTATACAGATAGCTTTGTACAGCATTTTAATGTAGAGAGAAAATCCTACGATGCAGCATGTGCGATTATTAAAGGTCGTTGGCTGTGCGGTAAATTCAGACCGAAAGTAACAAAAACTGAATCAGTAAAGTACTGTTCCGTTCAAAGAACTGAAATCAGATCTTTAAAGATGGCGCTCGAAAATGCAGAACGCGAATTCCCCACACTTATCGTGTGCGATTCTCATTTTTGCGTCAATTCTTACAACAACAAACTGCAGAGTTGGATCGAAAACGACTACAAAGATGACACAGGTGCCACAATAAAGCATAAATTGCTCTGGAACGAGGTAGCTCTTTTAAGTAAAGAACTACAAAAGACTCACGTGATTCACGCACAGAGTCTTCAACGTGATGGCGTTCACGTTGCAGGGAATTCATTGGCTAATACAGCCACCGCGGAAGCAACTAACCCAGCTTCCGTAGCCACAAAAAAGCGTACAGATAAGTATATAGACGGGGAAACCATGCTGGCAGTAAAAACGACCGTAAAAGGCGACTGTGCAGCACTACCCGTAAACTATCCACTCAATTATGCATACATAATCGATGCAAACTCCGTTCCTTTTGCTCGAATCCCTGGAGTGGGGGATAGAGTAATTCCAAACAGGAGCAGGAGGGGCTTCCTCCTACTGGAAGCACACATGGGGTTGGGTCTGAAACACCAAACAATCAAAGCCTCTCTGAAAGAATTGCAATCAGAGTACTGGTGGCCAGGAATGAGTATAGATATTCAATGTTTTGCTCAAAATTGTGAAGACTGCAACAGAGATCGCAGTAATGAACAGGCCAGTGTAGTTTCAGGATCCCTTCTAGACAGCATAAGGCGGTCTATCTGCGCAATCAAAGAAGAGAAGCGCGTCCCAGTGTACAACGTTTAAGACGAAATGCACTTAAAAAATGAGGCCACCAGCACTCGGCTGACGCCTAGAACTGTTATAAAAGATTAGCGAGTCCATATCGGCACATACGCAATTACCACGTTCCATTCTGACCAGGGTCCTGCTTTCAGCTCTCGAGCTTATGGGGGGGCCATGGCTAGCATGGGAATTGGGTTGCGGTATTCTTGTCCATCGCACAAGTGTGGTAGAAAGAAAAAACCGGGACATAAAGCAATCTATAACAGCGAAGGTATTAGGTTCAGGCGCTGGGTGGGTCAAACATTTAATAAGTGTCCAGACTAGTCTTAACAACATGCCAAGAAATTCTCTAAAAGGTTTCAGCCCATACGAACTATTGTTCGGAATAAGAATGCGCGTTCAGGACCTCGATAGTCAGATGTCAGTGGTACAAAAAGAAACAAAGCAGTTTGAAGTAAAAGACCGTTTGGCTGTTTTACAGGAACTGAATGAAACAAGAAAATCATTAAGCAACATAAAGTTAAAGCAACAGCCAAGTACCACTGACGAGGCACCACCCGCAACAGCCCCAGCAAGGCCTGTCTGGATTCCAAAGATTGGGGATCTAGTCAGAGAAAAGATCGCGGTTAAGAAGGAATTTGGGCCTTCTTACAGAAAAGCAGTACCTGTCTTAGCAGTCACCGGAACAAGATCAGTTGTGCTACCGCCCCTTGCTGGTAAAAAGGAGAACAGAGCTGTGTCCATCGATCTGGTAAAACCACAAGCATGTGGCCTATAATCAACAGTAGGCCCAGTGGACTCCCAAGAAACAACAGAATACCCAAACTTGCAACAATCCAAGAGGTTCAAACTGAAAGACTCATCACATTCGATCAGCCTGCAGTGCACAATGAAGGACTATGCAAAAATGCCATGGAACTCGTGCCTCTTGAAACACATATTGAAACAGTTCGTCAAGAAACAACACCAGTCTACAATGATGTGGCATCAGAAAGTGCTACCGAGAGACAGATTGAAAGAACAATCCCATCAATTGACAGAACTGCCTCTGGTTATTTCATCAACTTCGACAACTTCTCTGAAGATTTTAACGACCCCGAAGTGATGCCAGAAACAAAAAAGTATTCTAAAGAAAATACAACAGGACTCCTTCAACAAATCAAAGAATTATATCTGGATTCACCGTTGATTGAGCATTGGATTATCTCAGGGGTATTCATACTCCTACTATGCCTAATTTTAGTTTTAATTTTAGGGAAGTTCATTACAATTGAATGGACACAGCAAGTCAGAACATCAACCTAGTCCTGAAACCTCACAGATCATCCCACGTGAAGAAAAGAGAACTGTCAACAGTAAATGTCACAGCAATTCCAATACCTGGTGGGGTAGTATGGGAGAAAACAGACTATGAGATCTATGGTCCGGTCGAAATACTGAAGTATCCTCATCAACTAAAGGTTTCCTTAAGTGACTTTGTTACACCAAGTACATTCTCTGATAATTGGGACTTTAACAGTATTAATGACATGATGTCTGATTTAGTAATGTCAGCTAGATTCACAGATCATGATTATTTACAAGGTTCATCTAGTTATGAGCAGTTATTCTGTTATACCCACTATGGGGATCATTACTTGCATAAATCTGCACAGCCTAGAAATGTTTTTATGTATAACCAATGGGAACATTGTTCTACACCACCTAAAAGCAGTTCTAAAGCATTTTTTGAGAAATTCAAATATTTTTCAGGGTTTAACACCAGTGATGCAGAAACGTTTTATTATAAACTGTTAGATAAAACAGGAATGAAAACAATGCTGACAAATTCAAAATTGATATATTCAGAAGCATTTTATGACAAAATGATGACATTTGGTTTTGATTATTGGAAAACTAATATTGAAACGAAATCAATTTGGGGTACAAAAGATTGGCAGGTGCAAGGCATAGAAGCACTTTTTAGAACCTGCATGATACCAGAACAAATGTTATTTTTAAATGACACTGTACACCAAACATCTTGTCTTGGCCTAGCCAAAAACAAAGAAATGAAAACACCGTCTATACCAAAGCCAATAGCTGAGAATGCAACTGCAGATAATGAGTTAGACGTGTCACACATTTTACATTTCAACAGAACACATCCTGATTGGAAAAAATGGTTAATCTGGCCTACAGACACAAATAGCTGTCAAGATCGATTCCTGAACAAAACACAGGGTTTAAAAATGACCAGATTAGACCCAAGATACTCCCAGAGACAACATCCAGGTATTATAACCACATACAGTGTAGGGAAACTCTGCCTAGAATGGCTAACTACATCCACACTGGCTGAAATTAAGCAACACTTGTCTTTATTAAAAGATGGTGCTGATTTGCGCGATTTCATTTTTGGACCACGCAAACAGCGTCAAAAGCGTTTCATAGCGACCAGCATCTATGCTGCTTACAACGAGGCTTGGAAAGTAAAGCAAATTGGAACTGCTGAAAAAATACGAGAAATTGATCGTATTAATTTGGAAAAATCACTTTCTGTAGTAGACAATGGGTTAATGACTCTGTCTTCCAGAATATATTCTTTGGACAATATTGTATCCTCTGCCTTTGATGTGATAGACAGAGATTTGCTAATGTTACAACATGGCCAGTCTCAATTACGCTCTATTATAGAACTAGGCTGGACGCTGCAAAATCTTCGTTCAGGCTATGTGCCTTGGCGTCTGATAAACACAACGTCATTATTTTCCATTTTTAACCTTACTGATAAACAGATCAGTTTGGCACAGAAAGGAGCAGACTATACAATCTTGAGCATCGAGAAACTCGAGAGATTACCATTGACAATGTCAGAGAGTCCTGTCATTGAATGGATAATACACGGGGTTATCACTATTCCGATAACAACTTTCCGCTTTAAAAAGTGCCTTGAATACATACCTGCTGGCCAATATGAACAATTGGGTAAGGGATATGTTAAATCCGAATGGAAATTACCATACACTCATTCTTGCTATAGTGACAGCGACAAAAATGTATTTCTTAGTGGTGACAACTGTAAACACTCACTAAGCGGTATACTTTTGTGTCAGGGTATTAATTTACACGGAGCATGTGATGGCAATTCAAACAACCTTTCATGCCACCAGCTAGTCACACCTGCAACTCAGATAGAGCCCTTCTTTATGCAACTCGCAAACGGGAGTTACATTCTAAGAACGGATCACAGGTGCTGTGGCCTCGCGCCCGGACTCTTATCTAGTAGAAGTAACGTCCATGGTCAAATGTTGCATGCAAGCATTGTTCCCGAGCGGGCCTCCAGACACAGTGACTCCCCTCTGGCCTCGTCTGAATCTCTATTCTATACGAATTGATACATTAAGCAAAATGAAATCTGTGCTTTTACAGACAACAGTGCCTATAACGTCATCTAAAGAGACGTATGATCTTCTAGTCGCAAGGACGGCTACAGAAGTCCATGACCTTTTATCAACAAATTGCCCCGTGCATTTCGTACAAATGCTCGACCAACTCCTTAACATGTCTAGTGCTACAAGCATCCCAGGCATATTTAAGACAGTCTTTACGGGACTGCTAACACCCTTCCAGGCAATTTTGGGAATCTTTCCTAATTTTGTGCACTCCATCTTTGGTGGTATTCCACTATTTTTTGGACTCATCGCAGGGATTCTATTTTTGACCCTCCTGCTACGTTATGGCAAGCCTCGGCTCAGACATAGCTCCCATGGGAATGGAAGAGACAATCCTAGCAATGCGCTACAGGGACAGGATAACTAACGTCCTCGGATTGGCCAGGCTGAGAGATCTAAACATGACCTGGTTCCTTTCATTCAGACCGATATGGCAAAATTGCATTTTACCTGTGCTACGGTGTATGCTTTGCGGCGAGGAATGCGTGTTGGACATCTGTCTTTCACTTCCATCAGCAGTACCAATGGACGTCGATACTTTGCTAAGTCCAATAACGGCTCACGCATTGTGTTGTCCCCAGCGGCTACCAATCCTGATGACGGCATTCGTGGAGACTCCTGTACTACAGCCAAGTGGTAACAGTGGAGCGAGTGACAAAAGCAACATCATCCAGGTACAACGTTCTGTGAGCATTGCTGATCCTGCCTTCGATGACAGCAATCATTCTCACACCTGCCAAGTTTCAGCGCTATCTAATTTGGTTGAACTATCACCTGATTTTGTAGACCAATTCTTTGCGAGCCTGTCTGATACGATGTTCTCACCCACAGAGAAACAATAACTTTTGAGAAGCTTTCCGACACACAGCGTTCCCATGAACTCTGAATTCGGCCTTCAGTCTTGATCAACAGAAACTGCCAGGAGCTTTGGTAAACTGATTTTTCTTTGAATTGGACAATTTTTTAATATTGACCCTCTCCTTTTGGCACGAACAATTCTTTGCTTAACGTAAAAACTATTCTTAGAGAACAGAAGCTTCACACTTCTATTTCTAAAAACACATCTAGAGACATAACAACATAACACCAGCCTCTAGCACACATATTATTACAATGCATTTTTATGTGATGATTTATCTCGCATTTCTTCTGTCAGAGATACTTCATGTGTAATTCTTTATGCATAATCGTTCATTGATTTCATATGCAATAATTTTTTGAATGATTACTATGCTTTAACACTACGTACAGTACCTAAATTCCATGTATTACAAGTACGCCTATTTCAAATGCATTTATGTATTTTGGGGTGGGCTATGTTACACAATGTTACACATACATCCAATTGCTTAGTTTTAGTAATTTTGATGGACATGAATTCGTGGAGTGGGTGTCATGTGCTTATCTAGGTTCCTGATCGATACTGTGACCTTATGCCCCTATTCGGCTATAAAGCCCTTTTTCCCTATATTGGCATAACCGTTCAAGTACGATTTTCTGAAAAGTCATCTCTGGCCTCACACGAGCAGAGCCACAGAGCCACATTCCAGCATGACTCTCTGCTACTTCCTTTGCGACCAATTAGTGCAATGACAGAGCAGCAGTCACTATCTGATATTCCTAGATAACACTCCGAGTTCTTCAACAAGATAAAAACTTAGCAAACCTGGAAATCCCCGCTTGCTATGTTTTGATTAGTAATGGAACTCTAATGAGCAACTGATAACTATCACTTCCTAGTGACATCTTAATTGACGTCTTATGTCCAGCAAACTTGCGTCAAACCCGGCACCTGTCAGGTATAAATATTACCAACGTTGCCTTAAGCAATGCGAAGCTGTGAGCTGTGAGAGCGAACATGTTGCTGATGCCAGCTGCCTGCATGACCCCGTGTTGGTAAAAACTAGCACTCTGTCGCTGCAGCCTGCTATCCTGTGGTGGTGAAGCTGCTGATTACCATTATCGCCGCTACAGCGCGACCTATGGTGCAGTACGCTTGAGGAGCCGTGCAGCCGTCCTCTGCGAAGACATCCAGCCCAGCTGCCCGCGGACGCTGTCACCCCTCCTTCCTCCAGACGCGCTGAGAGAAGCCGCTGCCTTTCTCGTGCAGAGAAATCCAGTCCCGGCGCTTCCAGTTTACCCTCGCAGGTGACTGGGATATCGAGAGAGACCCCTGAAGGAGATACCAATCCTCCATCATTCTATTCAGAGGTATGGTGTTGACTAAACCCTTAGAAGAGAATTCTTGAAACAAACCTTGGCAAAACCAACTTAACTTAAGCTACTTACTTACTCCCCTTCTCACGTGTTAGGCCTAGGTCAGGCACACTGGGGTAGGCTTAGTTAGAAGCACCAGTTGAGTATGTTAGCCTAATGTATATATGACTGTATATATGTTTTATTACTTTTAAACCATTGTATGGCTAAGAAACCATATCAATGCTTTTACAGTTCTATTTTGCTATTCTTATCTTACTGTACGTACTTTTTATAATAACAGTTATTGCAATTGTGGCAATACATTTCTCTTGTACGAGAAGAAAGACTGTTCAATAAATGTTAACCTTTATTGATACACGCCCGTCTCTCTATTC
The DNA here is from genome assembly GCF_964263255.1 of Lissotriton vulgaris. NCBI lineage: Eukaryota > Metazoa > Chordata > Amphibia > Caudata > Salamandridae > Lissotriton > Lissotriton vulgaris. The sequence continues at coordinate 642,805,418 of NC_141700.1, read as the reverse complement.
TCTACATACCGTGAAAGTAAACTGCACTAGACTGACTGAGTGAAATCTATGTCTATTGTTTCACACGACCCTAGAGATCGACTCTTGATCTGAGGAGCAAAGTTGTCATGTTGCACGGTTGTTGGAAAGCTGAATCCCTTCTTGTCTGTGCCAAGGAAGCTGATCACTTCCTATGCAGAGAAGAAAGTTTCCAGTGACCTCTGAGCTAGTTGGTAACACAACCCAATTAAGTTTAGCATAGTCAGTGGAGGCCTGGAATATAAGCAGTTCCACGTCGATACTACTGTTTATGTTATTCCAATGCGCAGGGCCTAGTGGGAAACTAGGAACTACACTACAGAGAAGTTGGCTAAACTTTGTTCATAGGTGCGTACAGGGCCGGCTTTAGGGCAGTGCGAATGGTGCAGCCGTACCTGGCCCTAAATTTGGTGGGGGCGCTGTGTTGAAAAATAACTGTTGGTTTAAAGGCACGTGAACCTCAATGTGCGTCCAGCAGTTTTCAGGCAACAATAAAAATGTCAAGATAAAACTGGTGATTACTGTTACTACTGGTGACAGATCAGAATTTTGTCTAGTGGCAGTTTTGACTCATCATAAAGTAGCGAGGAGAGTTAACGGGTCTGCTGCAAAGAATGTGTACCATTCAGATCACAAAACTGAGTGTGAGTTAACTAGGAGCAGCACTACAAAATAATGAAATCTATGTCAGAGAGAGGCTATGGAGAGATAAGGGGAATTGTTGGAGGGTGGCAGTGAGGGAATTCATGAAGAAGGAGGTCATGGGGCGGAGAGGGTAAAAAAAAGACTGTAGCACCGGGCACCACCATCACTAAAGCCTTCCCTGGGTGCATAACTCATTACATTTCCACGCACCTGTTTCTGCCACGGCCACCTCTGTCAGTGGGACCGATGTCCTCCTCTTCCTCTTCAGGAGCTGCACCTTCACAAACTGCCTCAGCAGGAGCCAAAATGTAAGGGTGTACAGGAGCTGAAAAGCAAAGCAAAAGTAGAAGTTAGGCTCTTGTCAGAAAAATGTAGAACCTGCAATACACACATCAGCAGTGACACTCATTGCATTTACTTCTTGGGGGCCAGTATCTCAAAAATAAAATGAATGGTGATGTAAAGTCAAAAAAAGATTGGATCTGATGAGCTATTGACTTTATATCTCAAAGTATGGAAGATCTCCAAAGTATCAACCTGATTTTCATCCCTAAAAACGTTTCCAAAAAGTACTAAGAATAAAAGTACTCACAACAGCGAAATGGGAAGCACCAACAACCCCTCACATGAATGGGCACTAACCCCTTTCGCATCAAGAACCACTAACAGTTTGAATGCCGACAAAACCTTAAAGCATGAATGAATAATGGACATGACTGAGTTTGGCCCCTGCTTCTACACACACGGCTCTGTTGGAGGCTTTACGCCAGTGACATTAACAGCACTGAACCACAAGAGAGACCTCTACCATTGCTGATGACTGATCAAAAGATGGACTTTGAGCCAAAAAAACAAAACAATTTATTTGCATGACTTTTCAACTCTCCGAGCCATCCTTATTTGATTCATACTATCTTTCTTTAACCAATTGACAGGCAAACTCCATCCATATAACAATAACCCAATATGAGAGGCTTACCATGGCACCCAAGTGGAAGCAAGGATACTGCGACCGGATCAGGCCGAGCTGTGTCAAGCTCATGAAGCCAATCTTTGTTGGAAGTTCCGACTCCAAATCCATTGCCCAGACGTACTGCAGGCTGCACAGGGAGATGCCGTAGAGCAGGATGAACGGGGAGCAGAGCATGGCAAACTGGCGCCGGTTCCGCACAATCCAGATGAGGCAAGCCCAGAGCAGAAGCACGAACGTCAGCCAGCTGTGGTAGGTGATACTCCAGACCTGTGGCAAGAACATGGTCAACACATTCAGCGAGTCAAACATGACCAATGTAAGGAGCGATAAATTAATACTGTGGACTACAATCTAAGCACTTTTATTTAAATGTTGACCACACTGCTTTAGTACAGACTAAGATGTTGCACAGCTGAATTAAGTGCACAAGAGAAGTTGGTTCTTGCAGGACTGACAGTGGAGAGCTTGAGCAATGTACTTTTTTCCATGTTTAAACTCATCTGGGGCTATAGTCTCATCAGTGTTCCTCATGTACCTTCAAGCATGTATGTGGAGTTAGGGACCCACCAAATTCTGTGTCTGCTTAGCAGTGTAACTTTGGTCCAGGGGACATTTATGCAACTTATACAAATGGTGTAAGGTCTTGTTCGTGGCTTATTGTTTCATGGCTTCCTTCTGCATCCTATAAATTCTCCCTACCATTATCTGTAAACTTGTAACTCCTGTGTAATATTTAACAGCATTCTTGGCAGAGGGCTTCCAGTGTTACTGCCAATAAAGTATATTTAGAGCAGCTTTAATGCACATGCAGTTGAAATCTGATTGGTCAAGAATATAGTCCGACCCAAAAGACCAATGTTTTTAAAACATCTCCACAGACAAGGCGGTCACTTCTTTTAACTTTCTGATGCATGATGACCCTGCCAAGGAGGAGTGCCTCGTATCCCACTGGGCTCGAGAGCCAACACCATAACAAGGGACATGGTTTGGCCCTTGGGATGAGTAAGGAGATGGTACAGAAGGCTCAAAAGCAAGAACATCAGCAGATTGGGACCCAGAATTGACATATGTGGCACAATAGGTTTTTGGCACCATTGAGGAACATTACAGCATCATAACCTAACTGAGTACCTGATAGATTTTGCTTTCGTCTGCATGTTTCTGGGGTACTTAATGGGGCAACAAAAAGCTTTAAGACTGCCCGGTATAAAGGACATATGCTTAACAAAACGGATTTAGACAAGTCTGCATGTAACTTTGAGGCAACTAGGAGCAACCATCCCACAACAGCTATATTAGCATTAAATGCAGAAGACTGTTGAAAAAAAGGTGCTCCCCAATATGAATGGCAGGATGTCTTGTTGATTAGGGCAATAGGATTTCTTTTAGCACCAGCTCAAAACTGTGCATTTCCATTTCTCTATGGAAATACACATTAAAGGCATGCAAATTTAATTATAACTACACCATTGTTCATCGGTGGCCAGGCTCTTTTGTACTACAACCCCAATCTGCTTAAGATAGAAGATGCTTTGCTTCGAAGAGCAATGAATTCAGCCTCACAGTGAAGGTCTTTCATTTGCTGCTGACTTCCCTAGAAATATTCTGTTGGACACAGTCCCACTATTTACTTTATCTTTATTTATATAGCACCTAGTGCCGTTAAAAACTGGAAACTAGTTTGCAGTGGAATGCATTGTTGTCTTTCAATTAAATCTCACGCACAAAGTATTTACATGAGTAATAGGTTTGTCTTTTTAGGTCGAGCCAGGGCAGCGCATGCGCTGCCCTACGAGGCATGCTGTATTTTGAGTCAATGTCCTTCGTAAATGCTGGCTTCTGATTCATTAATAGGCTTGTTAGTGCCTCCTTAGTACTGCCTTGTCTTCATATGTAACCCCTCATGAGGACTGGCCCTTTTACTTGTGTTGTTACACGGTATGTATTATTTAGTCTGTATTTTCTTTGAGTTTCTCCTACTGCAGGCACGTCATGCTTTCCTGCAACATTCAGCGTGCCATGCCACTTCCCAAGGGGCCCAGGACAATGGCTGCCGTTTCTTTGAAATTAAATAGGTCTCGCATTTACAAGAGTTTGAGCTATTGGCATTGTAAATGACAATGCCTTTAATTTATGTTTTAGTGATCAAAACAGACAAACAAAAGGCATTGTCATTTATAATGGCAATAGCTTAAACTCTCGCAAATGCAAGACGTATTGCAAATGCTTGTTTGAAGAGTTGTTTGGGGGCTGGCTTGAACATAGATTGCTACGATTAGACCTTCAGTGCCAAGCGCTAATCATCCCCTTCCCTCAATTGAAATATTATTACACCATGATCAGCCATGTGTCCTTTCTATAGAGAGGTGAATTTATTTATTTCTTTCCATTTCCATATAGTGCGCATCTGCCCAAGCCCGATATAGGTCACATTTAAAACCAATGAAGACTGGGATCTCGTTACAGAGAATGGTGAACTCTGAAACTAAGAACAACAGTAAAGTACGAATCTGAAGGAGGCCTGAAAAATATCACACAGACAAAGCAAGAATGGGAGAGAGAGAATGTTATGTTATGTTATGTTATGTTATGTTATGTTATGTTATGTTATGTTATGTTATTGTATCTTTTGTATAGCGCTCAGCTACTCCGAGGAGTGTCCCGGCGCTTCAAACCAGATGAGGAGCAGGGCAGGCAGAGGATGGCCGGTTCTACTGAACAAAAAGACAGGACTTCAGGTCTTTCCTAAAAGCTAGCAGGGTGACAGTCTTTCTCAGAGTGACCGGCAAGGAATTCCACAATTGTGGCGCCAGGCGTCTAAAAGAACGGCCTCCGATACAGTTGCCAATCATTACTCCAAGATTCTTGGCTGTGGCAGAAGCGGCGGAAGGAGGAGACATGGCCGCAGGCCACCAAGCCTTCCACCTAGGGTCCGAAAGGCAGCCAAAAAAGAGCACCTCTGATTTGTCCGAGTTGCACTTGAGGCTGTTTAGCTGGAACCATTTAAACACGGCCTCAAGGCAACCTTTAATACTCTCTCCATCAAAATCAGCGCCCTTCATGCAAGAGAATAGGAGCTGGGTGTCATCCGCATACGAAACCATCTGGGCACCGTATGACTCCGCCAGTGTCGCCAAGGGGGCCATAAAGATGTTAAAGAGAGTAGGGCTCAAAATTAAGCCCTGAGGAACTCCTACCTCCAATGGCGGCACTACGGCAGAGTATGGAGGGGCCCAGACCGTTTGACGGCGGTCCGCTAGAAAGGACTCGAAACAGCTGAACACAGAATGGGAAATAAGTGAAAACAAACAGTTAAGGATTGACAAATCCTTAACTGTTTAACTTGAGCTTGCAAATCAGAGAGGTTTGGTTTGGGAAGATTGCAGACCAAGTAAAGAGGGAATGGGGCGAAATCAGGGCAATATATAGGAGAAGACAGCTGGAGAGACGAGAGTAAGGGACGATGGGGCAAAGGAGCTAAAATAGGAGTAAATCATGAAGGATGAGGACAGTCGGAGGTATAAATAGGAGCAAGTGGAAAAGTCAGTGGAGGCGGGAAAAGGTCAGAAGACGAGAGAAGGTAAATGAGTGGCTGCTTGGATATATTTAAGCAGAGGAAGAGAAATACAGAATATCAGTTACGGATCAAAATATAGAAGAAAACAATAAGTTCGCTTTTTTCTGGAATTGTTGTTGGCCATCAGGTAGCGAGTTCAAAGAGAGGTGGCTACACATGAGGAGAATTGGAAGGCCTACATGTCTAAGGTTAATGTCTTAGAAAGTCGAAAAACCTGAGATTTACATTTTTTCCAGAGATTTTTAGGCTCGAATAAAAGGAGGCTAGTTTTTGAAGTGGAAGGGCTCAGTGCTACACAGGCCAAATTGAATTTAATTCTGGGGTCAAGAGGGAGCCAAGTCACAATACACTGGGGGAAAGGGGTTGATTGAATTTCTCTGCTCATTAAAAATATTCTGGCTGCTGAGTTCATCTGTGCCAGGTGAACTTTTGGCTATCTGTAAGAATGGAGTTGCCAGACTAACAACTTCCTCTTGAATGTGAAATTAAACCCTCATTGAATGCCTATGGATCAGTTGCTGGACTGCACGGGGTCAAGTTTTGTACTTTAAATATATTACCTGGATATCAGCACTCATCAATGGATCTTCAATGGTCTCAAAGTAAAAGAAGCTAGGTTTGTCCATGCACTTTATTGAGAAGCTCATCAAAGTGCAGGCCGCTGATGACTGAGGCCTAGACAGTCCTCCAAAGTGTACGGCTTCTCCAAGAGATTTCTCCTCTTGTTCCTTTTTCATTATAGTACTTTCTGTTTAGACTTAAACAAGTAATTTCACTTCTTCACTCAGTTTCTCTTAGTTAAAATGGGAACGGAGTCTTTCGAAAATACTATCTCAATGCATATAAACATATCTCTTAAATTAGCCCTGCATGCCATTATGCTGTTTTCAGAGTCACCTGTATCTACCTGAAGCCGCTAAGGCTCACTATGCATTCCGTGACAGATACTGGAGGGAATAATTGAAAAGAAGATTGCCTTCCTCTCCACATTCACCATTGTCAAGGTACTCGAAGAAATCCGTTTAGGAAGTCCTTCCAGGTTATAAGCAAAGGCTCAGTGTGACCTGAGAGTAGACTACATTGATGTATGAGTTAAGGGTAGGCCCTCTTATCATGGTTGGTAGGTCCGAGGGAGGATATTGAGGGAAAGGTTTATCACGAACACCAGATGAAAAGGGCCACATGTCATCCTAAATAAGCTATCCTATCTCTGGATATGATACTCAGGGTGGAGTTAACTTGTAATATTAATATTGGCCAACCTTAATGGGCCTCAAGTAGCTAGCAAATGGATAAAGAGCAGAACCTTCTGCAATTTTCCCAGGACCCTCCCAACACCCAACTCAATAACTTTGTTGCAATGATAACCATGTCCCGGCCAATGTGCATTATTTTAGGAGTGAGTGACCTCAGACCGTTTCAAGTTGTTGCACCAATCTTTGAGGAGTTCCTTTCAATCCTCCGTTCTCCCAATCCCCTCTAGATTTGTGCAACAGGATTTATCGAAAGATTCTTCTGTCCTTCAATGGTAGAAATCAGGCTTGGGGCAATAACGCAGCAACAACATGCAACTGGGCCAAGTAATCTTTTAAGGTAGAGCAAAAATCTAAAACTATGCTTGGGACAGAGATGAGTACAAGTTAAATCAAGGGAGAAATGATAGATGAATGAAGAGCATCATCTGTCGAGGGACAGAGGCATTTACTTGTATGGAGAAGCCCTGAAACCATCCAACACCAGCATTGAGGTCGTTGCACAAACATTCTATCGACAGGTCATAAAGTTTGACACCATGTATATAATAACCGAGGGGCACCCTTTCTTATGCTCAGGGAACTATATTACATGCCATGCAGATCATGCACATCTTCCTCTCTGATCCATGTACGTGCAGGAGTGCAGCCATGAATTGTGTAGCAGATGCAGGGTCACAGGGCACATGGGTGGAAAGGTCCAGTGCGCCGGCTGTCTTTCGCACCCTAAAGAGGATTAGTGGGGCATGTTTCTTGCTTGCATTAGGAATCTTGGTGCCCTTCCTGTGACAGTGTCGTCCCCATACAAAACAGATTGGAGGTCGCGAATTCGGGCGTTTTGCCACCAAACCTGTGTATGGTTCTGCCTAAACGAATATATCCAACCTCTGACCAGGTAAACTTTAAAAAACAGTCTGTAAGAAACATATAAATCTCCATCATCCAACACACATGCAGCCATCTTCTGTTATGATGTTCTCTTTAGAGCGTTGCTACCAAGAGACCATGTAAATGGTAACAGATGCTTTACGCAGACAGAACAGAGGATGCTTGGGGGCACACAAGAGAAATGTATGCATATAAAAATTGCGACCTTTAAGCACACATATATTTGAAATCGAGACAACAACTTGGAGGAAATTCCAGTCGGCGGGTATCAAAGGGTTTCTAATAGCTCTAGTTGTGGCTTACATATTTTTTTTTTTTTAAAACATCTTTTTATTGAACAAAAGAAAGGGACATTACACAACTCAAAACTGACCAGAGCGCATGGAGTGACTGCAAATATACACATAGAGAACATAGAGCTCCATATAAGACAAATAAAGCAAAATGTAAAAAATGGGCTTAGGCGTCTTCCGATTCCACACTGGCAGGATCCACATGAGGTGGTGTACAGATGTCCCCACGATAAGCGTTCCAAACTCCCCAGATCTTACCCCACTTGCGGGGTCGCCCCCTCGACACATACACAGACCTCTCCCGGAACATACACCAGTCGAGGTCCTCCATCAACTTCCCAACCCGAGGCGCCCGAACAGCACCCCAGAGTTGAGCAATATTACGTTTGGCTATCGCACAAGCAAGAGTGACCCAGAGTTTGCCATGACTCGAGAGGTCGGAGAGCTCCCAAACATTCAGCAAACATCGACGCGCCTCCAACTCAATCCGCACACCCCATACTTCACTCATCTTCAAATGTATCCTCGTCCAAAAATCACGGACCTTCTCACACTCCCACAGAATATGAAGGAACGTTCCAGGCATTCCACACCCTCTTCGACAATCTGCAGACACGGCCAACCCCATCCTCAACAATCCAGGACCCGTGGTGTAGGAACGGTGCAGAATCGTGAGTTGGACCAAACGAAGTCTCATTGGGACCCCCACTACTCTAGGGGATGACACCGCCTCCCTCCAATCTTCTTCATCCAGAACTAATGCATCCGCCACCCACTGTTTCCTAAGCTGCACCAGGGGATCCTCAGTATGATTAATGAGTTTTCTGTAGGTCAACGATATTGCTTTGGTAGGCAAATAACCATCCAACAGTCTGTCCTCCAGCGGGGAGGCTACTGGAGGTGTCTCGCCACTGGGGATTACAGCACGTAAAGCATGACTATCCTGAAGGTATCTAAACCGTTCAGTATCATGCAGCTGGTACTTGGCCTGCAACTCCTCAAATGTCACCACCCTAGCCTTACCCCACACATCTCGCACCTGTGTAATTCCAATCAAATCCCAACAGTCAAACCCTTTCGTTTTCCACAGATTACCCAACATCTCCGAGCTCCACAAAGGCGTAGCCAGTGTTATTCGCCCCGCCCATTTAAGGGCCCTGTTAGCCTCGTGCCATACCCTCGTCGCTGTCTATGGAGGACCCACCAAAGGGAAGCGACTAGTCTTCGCATACAACACTCTAGTATACTCTCCCCTGGGCACTTGGCCACGGTCCATCGCAAAGCCCGGGTCTACCGGCGAGCCATAAATTGCATGATTAATAGGAGCCAACTGGGATGCCCAATAGTATTTCCTGATATTAGGCAGACCAATACCTCCGTCATACCAGGGCAACATCAATTTTGACAATGCAATACGCGGCCTCCCCTCCCACAGAAGGCCGCGCTGCAAAGATTCGATCTTGTTAAAATACGACGGAGGCACCGGGTCGAAGGAATTCTGCAGAGCAAACAAAAAGCGCGGGAGGGACAACATTTTAAAGAGGACCGCGTGGCCTAACAAGGAGAGTGGTAATGCTTTCCACCTTGCAACATCACCACGCAGTCTGGCCAATAGGGGTAATAAATTCTAACTAAAGCGTACCTTAGGGTCCTTCGATATCTGGATCCCAAAATAACGAAAACTGACCAATTCCAGCTTCACAGGGCAATTCACTGGCACTCTGGGTGGTTCACCACTTAACACCAAGAGGACCGACTTTGCCCAATTAATAGCGAAGCCCGAGTGCCTCCCGAAATTAGCAAGGATATCCATAAAAACCAACAGGGTACTGTGAGGGGAGGCCAACTACAACAGGATGTCATCAGCATACAGCGAAATCCTATCCTCCCATTCCGACGTCCAACGCAGTCCTCTAATGGAACGGTCCCATCGTACCCAGGCCGCGGGCGGCTCCAGGGCAAGGGCGAACAAGAGTGGTGAGAGAGGGCAACCCTGACGAGTGCCCCTCCCAAGTGAGAAGTCGCGGGACCTATGATTGTTTACGACCACATGAGAGGGGGGCTGAGTAGAGAAGACGAACCCAACCAATAAATTCAGGGCCAAACCCCAACTTCTCCAGGACCGCAAAGAGGTACGGCCACTCCACTCGATCAAAAGCCATAGTGGCATCCAGGGACAACAACACCGCCGGTTCATGGATGCGGGACGCACCCGCCACCACTCCGTGGAGCCGACGGAGATTAAGGGCAGTGTTCCGACGCGGCATAAAACGACTGGTCCGGATGCACCAGCGTTGTGATAACCTTCACTAGACGGGCGGCAAGCAGTTTGGCTAGCACTTTAGGCTCTACATTTAAAAGGGAAATCGGACAATATGACAAACACTCCAGATGCGGCTTACCGTCCTTATAAATGACCACAATGTTCGCAAGGCGTTGATCATAAGGCAACTTGCCACGGTCTCTACTTTCAAGATATATATCTTTCAGGTGCGGGGCCAAGCGGTTGGCATGAAGCTTAAACAATTCAATGGGGAGACCGTTCGGGCCAGAAGCCCTGCCGGAGTGAACCCCCCTAATGGCCATCGCCACCTCATCGTTCATGAGGGCAGAGTCCAGAAATTCCCTGTGCTCGACAGACAGAACGAGCATCGGAATGTCCCGAATCATATCAGCATTTTCTCCCTTCATAAAGTCGCCTGCCGAGTATAGACCTCCTCAAAATATCGGGCAAATTCATCCACAATCAACTGAGGATCCGACGAAGCTGCCGCACCCGCAATACGCAGTTCCGGCACCAACCGAGACCCCCAATCTCCTTTTCCAACCATGCTATCAACTTCCCGGCCTTGTCGCCATGTTCATATATTCTACTCTGCGTAGTAGCATGTTGTGTCTTTGCTCTGTCACGTGTCAGGGTCCTGTACTCTTCCCGGAGCAATCCGAGGCGGTGCCCCGCCCCAGGGTCGCTCCCCGAGGAGACAGCAGCTTCCAAGACCAATAGCTCCGCCTCCACCCTATCTATTTCCGCCCTGCTCTTCTTCTTCTGTCCAGATACTAGGGAGAGAACCTCCCCCCTTGCAACAGTTTTATACACTTCCCACAGGGAGCACTTCGACGTAACCGACCCTTCATTCTCCTGAAAATAACAATCCGTGACACGTACAAGTTCCTTCCTGACAGCAGGGTCCTTCAGATGCAAAGCATTAATCGGTGCAACCCTACCCACATCACCCTGTCCCATGCGCAGTCGAAGCCAAATCGGCGAATGATCAGACACTCCCCGTGCCAAATGAGTCACCTCCTGAATAAAGGCCGCCTGAGACACTGGTAATAAAACATAGTCTATCGTAGAAAGTGAGTGGTGCGCCGCAGAGGCGTGTGTATAACCCACATCACTAGGGTGCCGAAGTCGCCATCCATCCACCAAACCCGACGCGGAGATAAAATCCGCCAGCCATCTACGGGCAGGCAAAAGCACACGGGAGGAGTGCCTGTCTAGTTCACCATCCAGTACTGCATTGAAGTCCCCGCCCAGCACCATTATCCTGATGGGCAGAGTCAGAAACACTCGGCCCAAATCACGGAAAGTATCCACCTGTAACGCTGGAAGGACATAGACAGGAACGTGACAGTCCTACCCTCCCAAAGCCCCGATATTTCAACATATCGGCCTCTGTTGTCAGACCACATCGACTGGATAGTGAGAGGAAAGGAGTTTTTCACCAAGATCCCCACTCCTCTAGAGCCAGAAGTAAAGCCAGCATGAGCCACTAATTTGTAGCCCCCCCTGTGTAGCGCCATACAACGTTTACCCATGAGATGAGTTTCCTGCAGCAACGCCACGTCGGGTGAATCAGCTGACTCACCATAGTGCGCTTGATCTTATCGCCCAAGCCATTCACGTTCCAACTGAGGACGGAAAACCCCAAACCCAACCTAGCGGAAGCCATTCATAACTCCGAAAAAGAACAGGATATCCATAGGCACCCATAGCGGACTCTGGTCACACAAAACAAACAAATCAACAAACAAAAGCCCCCCATTCCCAATCCCCCAACCCCCCTTCCTGCACCCCTGCATGTAGCATACGCACATCCCCAACTTGCAGTGTGCCTGTCACCCCCAACTAACTACAAGTATCTAAAAGTAGAAAGGAGGACTTTACAACAGGCCGCCCGCCCCCACCACCCCAAACCAACCACGGTCCCCCGCACGGTAAAATACAAAAAAGGCCCCAACAAAAATAGTCCAGGGGGAAGAAAGAACAACCCCAACCAGTCCCACTACGCCACCAATAATGTTAATTTGACACAGACACGACGACAGGTCACTGTTCTTCACTATCTGTCCGGGCCTGAGCCCCGAAGTCCGAACCCTCGATCCTATCCAGCCAGTCCGCGGCAACCACAGGATTATCGAAAAACCAAGTCTTCCCATCATGTTCAATCCGAAGAAGAGCCGGAAACATCATTGAGTACTTCATATCCCGGTCCTTCAGCCGCCATTTGATGGACATAAAGCTCTGCTACTGCTTCTGTACCATCTGGGTGAAGTCCGGGAAGAACAACAGCGAAGCGTTCTCATAGGCCAGCGGGCCCGAGGATTTTGCCGTTTGCAGGATAGCATCTCGGTCCCGAAAGTTCAGGACCCGGGCAATTACGGGACGAGGAGGCGCCCCCGTCTTCGGACGACCACCGGGAACTTTATGGGCTCTCTCCACTGTAAAAAAGTTACTGAGGCCCTTAGGCTTGAGATGTTCCTCGACAAAGAGATCCGGAGTCAACCCCTCCGACCTCTCCGGCAATCCCAGAATGCGGACGTTATTGCGGCGTGCCCGTCCTTCATATTCATCGAGCTTTCGATAAAATTGAGTCCGGGCCGCCTTAAGATCTCGCACCGCTTTCTGCAGCTCCGACACATCCTCGATGAGACTCGTCGTCTTAATTTCCAAGTTCTTAACTTTCTCCGTCGTTTTAGTAAGGTCAACCCTTATGAGGCCCACTTCAATCGACACCTAGTCCAGTTTAGTGTCCATCTTACCCAAGGAAGATTGGACCCCGGTGATCGCTGCCATCAAGTCTTTTATAGTAGGATCCTCCACTACTGAATCGCCATCCCTACCCCCCGTCGGGGTACGTTTCGCATCAGCTGGGGACCCCTTGGAGATGGCGTACTTGTCCATTTTGTTAGACTGGACCTGACGAGTATTCTTCGTCGATTTCGTCTGAGGCTTCTCAGAGTCTCCTCTCGACGCCATTGCCACCACCAGGCAGCTTCCTCAGAAATGCGACCTCAGACCAGGATAGGTGGACTCAGAACACCCCAGCCGCGGCTCTCCTGCGATAAATCAGGTTCCGACCGGTCACTTCTGGTCCCAGAGGCCGATGTTGTCGCACTCCGGTGCAGACAGCGCCACACTCGGGGTCAGTTTGTCCACGCCCGTAGGCCCCAATGTTTCAGACGACGATAATCTGTCGCCGAAGCACCCAAACAAACCAGAATTTCACCTAGTAACTCAGGTGCTGGTCCCCCACCCGATGGTAGGGACGGGGTTCAGGATAATGTGCCGGGTGGCTGGTCAGGATGTGGCGGCCGGCGGAGCCGAGGCTCAAGCGACCATGTTGGTCGCTGGCGCGGCTCCTCCCTGTACATTGTTTTTAAGTGGACTAACACTGCGAGTTAAAACACAAACTAAAACCAGCAAACAGCATCAGATAACAGTAAAGACAAGGAAGGACATTAGGAACCAGTTCCAGCCTGTGACTTGAATTTCCTGCACTGCAGATCAGCAGGTATCTTAACATCCAAAGGCCAGCAAATGGACCAAGTAGGAAGCCGTTGCAATTGATGAACTTGAACTTTCACAAGGGCAGAAATAAGAGGGCGAGAGGAGCAAAAAGGAAATGACAGATAGATGAAAGTGGCACTGAACATAACATAATGGCAGAACTACATAGAAACACTCAGAGACAGATGCATCCACAGATGGAGATATAAAAATGGAATCGAAAAACAGGATGGGCTATAATTGATAAAAACTGGCATATGAACAAAGAAGTTAGACTGCTAAAGTAAAACATTGAACAGAGAGCGAAAGAAACAAAAATAAAGATAGACAGATAGCTAGAGAGTGACAGATACCACAAAAGGTAAGCATCTACACATAACGATGGAGAGAGGCGAAGACTGACAGGAGAATAGTCTAGTTGCATGCAGCCAGTCCTGTAGTGTGGAGGAGTGTCTTACCATCATGGCGATGAGGGCACAAATATAGCTCTGGTTCATGATCACGTGACCCAACATGTGAAGTGGAGATTTCTCCTTCTGCTGCTCATTAATCTTGGTATCTGTGGTAAACAAAGATTAGATGTAATCAATGGGCAGCAACTAATATGGCATTTATCCAATGGGAAACATTCACTAGTACATGCAACCAACAACAGCCTTATGACTGGGCATATTTACCATTGGGCATAATGCAACAGGACCTGCACCTATGGGCAGCCGTCTAGGTGTCGCACAAGCATTGAATGGCGTCTAACGTGATATACGACCAATAGGTATTATCCAATAAATATGTAAACAATTGGCAGCATCTAACGAGACATGTGATTAATGGTAAACAATTAACACTATATGTGACCAATGGCTGGCATCTAAACAGCAGGCAACCAATGAGCTGTATCTAAAGGGACATGGAGCCACTGGGCAGCACTCAACCTCAAATGCAACAAATGAGCAGCATTTGATGGGACTTGTAACCAATGGGCAGCAGAAAACAGTGCACACAAACAACTAGTATATAATAGTGATTTTGAACTGGAAAATGGTAAGCAACAAGAAGGAATGTAGTGGTTAAATTGGTCTTCTACTCTGGCTCAAGAGAAGTTATGGAAACTGTGATCCTCTTTTTTAAATATTTATTTCTGATATCAGAAAATCTGTAAACCTTGTGAAAAGTTGGCCCTGGATGATCCTCCAACTAATTACATATGGATTTGGACACAAGTAAATATTTATGATAAAATAAGCTGAGAAGGATGGATTGGCTGCATTTAAAACTTTATGATGGAAATGAGGTAGAAACAAATTTGGGTTGGACAGTCCGGTGCTATGTTTGATTTATTTTAAACGAAATGTGTTTAATGAAGTCTAATCAATTGTGTTCTGGAAAATATGTTGTGTTTATAGGGTGGAGTTTATATGTTCTTTTTATGGGCAAAAAAGATTTGATTTCAATAGACATACTTAGGTGGGCTAGTGAACTCAAGGTATTTCCATACAAGATAATACCTATGTAATACTCGTAGAGCGAGACAAGTGACTGATTCTGCCACAGCTCTACCAGAGGCACTAACCCTGTTTCTCAAAGGCCAGCATTGGTTTTAAGGCATGAAAATGTAGGCAATTAATCATGTTTTCGCAGTATGTTTCATAATGTATTCATTAAAGTGCTCTCTCCTGCCTGAACTCATTTATAAAGTCTGTTGTCGGCTCTTAGCCTTTGTCAGAAAAAATAAGTGTACAAAAATAAAACTTTGGTGAAAATAGAGGTGCCCTTCTGTGGCAAACAAGGGGAGGCAATGGAGAAGGGAAATCTCTTTGTGTAGAGTAGACAGACATTCTTTCATGGTTGCTTGCAGGCAACGAGGTCACCTGGCCTCTCTCCTTGTAAGCCCTGTGTAGACTTGAACATTTTGGGATTATAAACAAAACTTGGTTCTTGCAAGGCCAAGCACCCCAGGGTGGCACTGTCAACCTTTGGTATCTATACAGCTGCCACCCTTGGCACTATGGGAATCTCCCGGCCTCTTCAAGCCCTCCCAGCCCTGGATGCTTCCCAGTGAGGTCAATGCCAGTCCAGTACTCTGTCAGAATGAGGATACAACACTACCTCCCCCACCATCCAGGAGGTTCTGGCAGCCCCCAGGAATCCTGTGATCACGAGGCCTGAACCCCTTCACAAGTAGTCCTTGTTCTTCCAAAGATCACGTAGGAGTTTGCTGTAGACTGCCTCTCAGGGTGTAGAGGGAGCATTCCTTGGACAGGAGGTTTGTGCAGTGTCCTTTGTTCTGAGTAACCAGGCGTAACTTTACGATGACGGACAGAAGCCTCAGACCAGCGATGGAGCTGTCACAAACCTTCATGCCTTCCTTGTGTGGTCTGATGCAACCATCTTCTTTCAGGTCCAAGATGTACACCTTCTGTGGCACCCTGATGAATGCCATGTCCATCTACAAGATCTCTATGTACTGCTTGATCCATTAGACCATCCTGATTACCTAGAAGCCGAAAGTCTTCTGGCCATGAGAAGGTTAGTCTGAAGCAAGAATGTCCATGGAGCGAGAGCTCCAAGCAGGTCCCCGAGGAGGAAACGGGCGACACGTGGCATGACACCACACCAATCCAGAGAGGAAGCGGGCAGGAGCCTGTTTCCCCAATCGGTGAGGAGAGGATTACAGGAGCCAAGCAATGAAAGGGAGGAGAGTGCTCCGACCCTTGACTCTGTGTGACGAAGGAGTTGAGGCATCACAGGAAGATACCCGGACCAAAAGGTGCAATTCAACCAGTGCCACTCACTAAAGAGACTGAGTTCACATGCCCCAGAGCCACCCTTGTGCCTGACTGCGCCTGCAGGGTGGACATGGCTCCAGGCAGTGGGAAGCCTAAGGAAAGTAAGGCAGGACCAGAAGGTGGATAGAACCACACAACACCATGACAGTGATACAGACACAAGGACCACATCACCCTCCACCGTCAAGGCACACTGTGCCACACTGCACCAACCCTGCCTGATGGTAGCAATGCCTCATGGTGCAAGTCCTGTGCCACCCAGCGAACGGAGACAGAAGCACAGCTCCTGACTGCCCTTGGAAGAAGGTCCTGAAGGAGGGAATGTGCAACCATGTGGCATGATGCCACAATGATCCAGGGGAGAAGAGTGTCAGGCAACAGGAAGACCCTTGAGACAGAGGGCCTGCCACAAATATGACCCCATGGAGTAGGAGCTCCAGAAAAGTCCCTGAAGACGGAACAAGCAAACATGGCTAGACACCACCCAGCACCAGAGAAGCAGAGGAGAATTGGCTTAGCGACTGGCCGGATCATCACCAAGCCAGGGCCCAATGCCCAGGGCTAGTGACTGGACTATAGATGCAGTCGACCACTGAGAGGCCCTGTTGGCTGGCCCAGAACAAGGTGCACACTGCTGCACCCAGGAGAAGAGACTTACAATGAGAAGTCTCAATTGCAAAAAAGAAGGTGCAGGCCAAAGAACCAAGGAAAAAGAGTAGAAGTAAGTGTGACCTGCCAGTTCACACTGGGAAACCTGATGATCGACCAAGTCCAGAAGGAAGGAAGATCAAGAGTGGCCAGGCCGGAAGGGCACACTTGAGAGGACTCTAGCCATGGATGGAAGGCGTCTATCCACACAAAGAAGCCACCGAGGTAAAATAAGGAACGTCTGGCGATAGCAAGGTGGGACAACCGGGAGTAGGATGCAAGCTCGCGCGAACCAAGTATCTGCCCCAAACCCAGCGGGAGAACAGGAAGTACACCGCAAGCACGTGCAAATAGAGTCTCTGTCACAAGCCCAGCAGGAGACCAGAGAGTGAGCAGCTATCATATGCAAACCCAGTCTCTGTCCCACACTTTCCAGGAAAACTATCCAGCTATTGTAACTGGCAGCTCAGCAACACAGAGTACAAACGCTGACTGAAACAGGTGCCTCCACAAAGAAAGAATGTAAGTACCTGGCAATCATCACTCAAAGTTGTTGACGACCCGGCAAAGAATGCCTGAGACCATAAAGGCTAGTTGGCGCCACCTGTCATACAGATTCACCACACAACTGGCAAACCCCATCATGCCAGTCCATCCTGTGCATCATCTTTAACAACCATGGAGCATCGAACAACCAGAGTGTAATCCAACACTATCATCAAAACTACAGGCAAGAAGCTCCAAATATCACCTGAGGATCAGTCAACAAGCAACTACCTGCTCACCCCTGATCCATCCTAATCCTGGTAGCGAGAGCATGTCTTGACTAGGACCCATGTACCCCAGTGGTTTTTCAGCAGCCCAGACTTGGCACACATGCAGTCCCACTGCAGACCATATGCATTCCTGTAGCAACCTTAACAAGATGCCTTGAAAAGCGTGAGAGATGGTCTTAACAATGACCCCCAATGCTGCATGCCAATAGCAAGTGGGGCCCAAGAGCAGAGACTTTAACAGATTGCAGCATGCCAAGACAGTTTTCAAGGAGTATAGCAACACCACCTATGTACCCTTTGCGATGGACTCAGACAGTGCTCTTGAGAAACCCTGTTTTTGAACTGTTGACACGAACCACTAATCACCTTAAGCACAGTGGGCCAACTCCACACAATGGACATGAATGACTCCAACCAACATGCATCCAGAAGGCACGCGATATCTGAGCCAGTTTTTGAGTCCTGAACCACTCAGGCTAAATTATGAATGCGAGTGGTGAAGTCCTGGTGAAGCCAGCTTTATCTATACTACTATTATAAAGAGAGAACTGTGTCCTTTGAGCCAGGTAAACTCGAAAAGTACACCACCAATCGCAACACCCAATACAGCGTTGGAAAGGGGAGGTCCAGTAGATGGACATAGGCTATATAAAAAAAATATATATACGTTATTTAAAAAATTTACAATAAAAAAAAGTAGTCCCTTCGAAGTAGCGCCGGCCGTGTGCGCTAACCACATACGTGCGGACATCATCATCGGATGGGAGAGCGAGGAGGAGCGGCGGACAGGACCGCGGGGAGGAGCGGCGGACAACAGCGCGGGGAGCAGCGGAGAACTTAGCCACACTGGAGCGGCCTGAGATACGTGAACCGCAGGGAGGAGCGGTGAATTAAGGAGGACTGGACTGCAGCGGTGGTGGACAACAGCGTGGGGAGGAGCGGAGAACTTAGCCACACTGGAGCGGCCTGAGGTACGTGAACCGCGGCGAGGAGCAGTGAAGTAAGGCGGACTGGAGCGGGATGACAGGTAAACTTTAGCGCTGCAGCGGGGCGTGTATACTGGCTTTGTTCGTTTGCAGCGTTGGATGCGTGGCCACAGTATTAGGGAGCAGGGTATGTGCGGATGATTGGGGGCACTGAAGGTGGCAGTGAACATGGGCTGAGGAGGTGGTTGGGGGCCTGGGTTTCGGCGACTGGGAGCAAGCCTGATTGCCCCCGGACAACGTGGGAATGGAAGTGAGCCTGGGGTTAAGCAGAGTTAAGAATAAGTACCAGCGCCCAAAACTCTGCTTAAAAGTACGGGACCAGTGCAATTAGATGTCGGCGGGTGGAATACCAGCAAGCCTGATTGCCCCCAGGCAACGTCGGGCGGGCTGCTAGTCAGTTCATATGCCTACTGCTTTCCTGCTGACTGACTCGAGAGACTGATGGACCGTGTGGTATCCAGTTTATTCTTGTTTTGTTTCCACAGCTAGAACGTGTTTTTCTTTTAGATTTTGGGAGGAATGTAGTGTCCTGCAAGACATGTCTTGCAGGTGCTGTGCTAACATCCACACCTCACCCATCCATCCATCCATCCATCCATCCATCCATCACATGCATCGCTAGTTCGAGAAACTGCTAATAAAAGGGGTCAGGTGCACGTACCCTGGACCAGTTGAGTAACCACACAGTTAGAGACAGTGTCATCATTTATCTCGGCATGAGGGTCTATGGCCCACAACTCTACAGGACCCAGGACCCTTGCTGTTATCGCCCCTTTCCCGTAACCTGCTCCTGAGTATGGGCCCTGCATCCTCTGTGCTCAGGCAGCCTTGGAGCAGTCATACCCCCAGGGAGGACAGGGGCACAGGAAGGTACAAGCAGAGCAAGAGGGTCAGTGGAGGAGCTCAGCATCCGTGAAGCCCCAGTCTTAGATAGAGCCTTGTATGCAACATCATGCCCAGGCCACCATTTTCACAACAAGAACATTGCTTTATGAGACAGTTGTTCCACAGTAAAATCTACACGTTCTCTCCAAATCACTCCCTCAAGACCAGCTGCAGCCCCGAGGTGGCTACTCCCAGGAGCCTCTGCTCCCACACCACGCACCTTAAATATTCAACTAGGGATATATTAAAAATCTTAGTCCAGGACACTCCGGTTTAGTCCCACAACAACACCTCACCTCAGATCCTCTTCAGATGTTTCACGGTCATCCCATGCTCTCGTGCTACATTGGTCAAACTGGTCTTTCCAAGCGTCACTGCCCGTGCTGTGGAGTGGACAGCACATCTATTTTTCCTCTCTTCTGACTTGCTGCACCATGAACCCTAGTTCTTGTTTAATTGTCTGTATACTACTGCCTGATCATCACTTTAGAAAACAGTGCAAACAGAAATAGATACATAAAATATTATCACTGTAAAGAAGGGCAATAGCTTCTCAGTAAGTGCCTCCGCTGACCACAGGTGGGCACTGCATTCCCGCCAGTAATTGATCCATTGCTACAGCTCTACCGAGCGCTGAAGCGGTGTGAAAAGTAAAAACGAGAAGGTATAAATTCTATTGTATTGTAATTGCATTTATATAGTGCTTACTACCCCTGACGAGGCGTTAAAGCGCTTTTTCGGCGAGTAGCACGCTACTCTGGGACCCATTGATGATTAGCGTTGAATTAGTATAGTGAAACATGCAAGTACATTTTAAGTGGTGGATAGGTTAGTCAGTTATTTGGATTCGGAAGGATAGCAGAAGGATAGAAAAGGAAATAAGGTTTATATTTATTTAGCTCTTTTTACCCCTGATGGGGTGTTGAAGCACACTACTCTGGAAACCCATTAAGGGCTAGTGGTGAAATAGTATGGTGAAATATGAAAGTAATTTGAGTGGTGGATATTAGTCAGTTATTTGGAGTGAGCAGGATAGCGGAGGGATAAAAGGGGAAGAAAGGTTTGCATTCATATAGCACCGGTTACCCCTGATGGGTGATGAAGCGCTTTTCTGGCGAGTAGCACGCCACTCCGGAACCCATAAAGGATTAGTGTTGAAAATTAATATAGTGAAATATGAAGTAATTTGAGAAGTGGATATGTTATTCAGTTATTTGGATAGAGAAGGGTAGGTGGCGGGATAGAAGAGGGAAAGAGGTTTGTATTTATATAGCGCTTGCTACCCCTGATGGGGTTTTGAAGCGCTTTTTTATGTCGAGTAGCACGCTTCCCTTTCTTTGTTTCCTTGTCTAGCGCTTTTTTGTACATATACATATCTTCTTTTTTTACATATTTAATATTGGTGGTCAGCACTCTCAAGGGATATGAAGGCACAGAGAACTAAAGTGATTTGCGTTTAATAAACTCATTTTATAAATAAGTGTGGAGGCTGTATTGAGAATTCGGGACCAACGAATCCTCAGGCGCTACTACTTGTTATACTATTGTTATAGATATTGCTTTTGTCCTTCCCCCATCATATTGTAAAGTGCTCTGTCATCCCTCGAGATCTTATTCGCGCTATATAAAACTTTATAAATAAATTAAATTAAATACCTAATCTTCAGGACTGGTAGCTGCGTGCGCCACCACGCCGTGAAATGAAATGGGATTGGATATGTATTTTCACCACAGAAAATTACAGCCACGTGTACCGCCTCAATTCGAAACCGAATCCGAAGAAATGAATAGGGACCATGATTCCTGACAACTACGAAATTGTAACTATGGACGTCTGAGGCCTTCTTCCGTCACTACTGCTCCTGTGATCGAGGCGGACCAGCAGCAGCGCCGTACAGTGCCACCAGGGGGCACACAACTACCATTACTGAGTTTGGAAAAATGTTCTATTATTACAAATATACTTATTTGTTTATTAACATTATCAGCTACAAAAAAAGGATTTTAACAAATAAAGCATTGGCAAAGCCAATATTTTTGCTCTTGGCAAACCCGTGCAATGAATATTTATTGTATTTTTTGTTGTAAACGGATGGTACAAAAGATATGCTCCCATCTAAAGTGGCTATTATATGTTTGCACCAAAAAATACGATTAAAAACAATAAGTGAGGTGGTTGGTTTACTAGTTATGCTTTGCAACTAAAAGGCTTTCAGTTGCACCATACCTTTAAGTATCATTAATGCTTATGAAGAGAAGAACAAATCCCGACTTTGCTAAGTACTCGTACTGCAGGCAGCTTTGATGTTACAATGTCAGTGAAACACGTACACACAGCAACTATGCACTAGAAGTGAAGGTAAAGTAACCAAATGCCATTTAGAGATAATATTAAAAATATATATAAAAAGCACACTTTGTATCAAATTTGCCCCTGAATAAAAAATTAACTATTTTTTGTGCAGTCACTCAAAGTGAGGGGAGACAATAGGTAGTGTGGGCTGACCCTATGCTCTATGCTGTTGTGTGCGAACGCAAAATGCCAATGACAATTTAGCAGATCGATGGATGGAGCCCAATGACCCAAAAGGCCTCTGGGTATATGTCTTATGTATGTATTAATTAAAATCATCACAGTCAACCACAATTATAATAAAGATTAGGCGTATCTGTTTGAAGACAAGGAACCTACTCTACTGACTCTAAAACAGATATACAAATACTTTCCATTTAAAAACTCTAAGACAATATAAATACGATAATCAGGTCGGAAGGTATCTAAATCTAGGTTTTAGAAAAACAATAGACAGGTGAAACAGCTAAGGCGGCGTCTAAGCACTGGAGAAGAATGTTTCATTAGCACAACATCGTGCATTAACCAGTCTGTAACCCGACATGGCTTTGAGGATGGCCTGGCTGAGGCAGAATGGATGCGTTTATTAGATATGGCTTGAGAGTCAGCTTTGTACAGGACCTATTGTAGCATCCTCCCCAGCCTGGATACAAGGAAATGATCACGCCACAAACGCAGCTTGGAACTACACGTCTTAACGTGCAACCATTAACTGAACATTCTAAATCACGATTTCCGTTCCCCAATGCCACTGTTGTTAGGAGTCTGTCGGGAAACACAAGGGTTGTGCCATCTCTAACTTACAAGACACTATATCTACCCCTTTGTTCAATTAAAAAGTACCAATAATATATATATCTACATTGCAACTCTTCAATAAGTCATTTTGGTGCTTGAATCCATTGCCCAGATCTGGTCATGTGAGGCTAGGGAGATACTGGACAAACCTCCATGACTGGCACTGGCAACATCGGTACAGTCATTGGGCCCTCTGGATTCTCAGGAGGACAAGTCTCACTCCTGACATCTGGAGTTGGTGAAGGTCTACGCAGGTGCTTGAAATGAGAAGAATTTGCTGTAATGGACTTTCCAGGACGGTGAGCAGTCACCCTGTCCTTTACTAGTCAGAACCCTCAGTGGGCCAGCATCGAAAGGAGCCTCAGACTTGCATTTCCGTTTCTGCCTGATGATAACTTGGTCTCCTCTGTTGAATACAGTGCTCCGAGCACTGCCGCATCTATCCGCAAAGGTCTTCATTTTGCATTTGTGCCATGAGTCAGTGGTTTGAAGTTTTTCAATGTCAATAGATCTCTCAGTGGTCCATTGTGGCAATTTGGTTCCTATGGCTCTCCTAAGATTTAAGGTGGCAGGGCTATCACCCGCGGTAGAACGGTGAGTTGCCCTGTATGCACAAAGTGTAGACTGAAGGACTTGTTTGAGTCAAAGCTTTTACAGCGCAACGCACTGAACGGCCTTCTTGAGGGTGCTCATAAATGTTTCAACAACATCATTTGCCTGTATCAAGAGAGGTGAGCTGTTCCGATGCTTGACATTTAAATGAGTGAGAAAGTTTTTTAATTCTCGACTATTGGAAGGTGCGCCATTGTCATATTTCAAAATTAAATGAACACCCCATGTTGTGAAAATACATTTTTAGTCTCTCAATGTCTTTGTCCTGAGTAGTCGACTACAGATCTTCCATAAAGGAGAAAACAGGAATAATCATCAGCAATCACTAGCCGATATCGATTGTCAAGGGGTCTAAAGAAATCAATTGCAATCTGCTCCCATGCATGCTTTGGGAGATCAGACATGCTTAACAGATGTGAGGTTGTCTTGGACTACTAACAGTTGCACAAATGACATGCCTTTAAAACTTTTTCAAATCTTTCATCAGACGAGGGTACCACACTCTGTCCCGTAAAGCTCGTTTCATAGCAACAACTCCATGGTGCCCCTCATGTGCCAGTTCAATAACTTGTTGTCTCAGACTCTCGGGTATGACAATTCTTAAGCCTGGTAAGATGATGCCTTCTGGGGTAACTGAAAGTTCTTCTTGCACATTTTTTTATTTCTGGTATTCAAGGTCATCATGAAGAGGTTTAGTATGTTTTCGCCACGATTGGTGTGTAATAATGTCAGAGTATTAGCACATCTTTTGAGATGTCCAGTGTGCTGGGCAAGGATGGCACCCAACCCCACTGGGCTTGCATCAACAACAACCTCCATATGCAATTTCAGGTCAAAGTATGCCATTTCAATTGCATGGTTGATTTTCTTGAAGCTGGGTTCACATTTACTTTACAATTGAAATGGAACATTTTGGTTCATTACGTCTCTCCATAGGGCACTTACAGTGGCAAAGTCACGTTTATACCCTGAACAGTAACTGGCCATACGAAGGAATTATCGCAGCCTATTTGCATCTTGTGAGGGAGACGTGGCTGACAAGGCCAGTACTTTATTTGGATCTGGAGTCATTCCCCCTTCAGAAAAGATGTAACCAAATTTGGTTTTATGAAATTCTCACTTTTCTGTATTTAAAGTGAGACCTGCATCAGCAAGTATACAACAACTTGTGTAAGAGCTTTTATCATGTTCCTTTCCTGTGGCCCCAAAAACTAGCAGGTGATCACTGTAATTGAACGCATTTGTGACTGGCTGTATCATGCAAATAAAGACATCCAGAGAAGTTCTGCAGCTGGTGACACTCTAAACGTAGCCTTTCATATTGAAAAAAACAACACGAGTCCAAAAGATAGCAATGTACCTGCAGCTCTCTTTGAGTTCTAACTAGTGATACCCTTGGCTCAAATCAAGGCGGGAAAAGACTTTAGCTCCATTCAGCTGCGTAATCATGACAGCAATGCACAGACCTGCATGTCGTTCTCTTTTGAATGCCTTGTTTACTTGGCACATATCAATGTAGATGCGCACGGCTCTTCCTCTATCCTTTTTTGGCATTACAACGATGGATAATACCCATAGTATCGGACCGGTGGACCGCTCAATGATGTGCTTTAATAGTGGCTCAAGTTTTTTTCAACAACCCCATGTAAATGAAATGCAATTTGACGAGGCTATTGAACAATAGGACGGATGTCCTCATTTATGGGAGGTTCCACTTTCATGGTCTTCCTAATCCATGACACAAGGATGGAAACTGATTCACTATTTCATGCAGGCATTAACATTGTAGTTTACAGAAACTAGCACCATCAAAAGCAGGACTGAAACTGAGTAAACATGCACTTGATGAAGTCCCTGGCAAGACATGAATTGCTGCTTGTACTTTCTTCTTTTTATGTTCCACAGTTGCTATGAATCCACCTTGACTTTGCAGTGGCATCAAAGCAGATGATGTATACACTTTGATTTTCAACTGGCTTAAATGGGGCTCTGAAGACAGTTCATTCTACTTTTCCTTTGCCATTATGTTTATTGACGAGCCACTGTCTATGATAAAAGGTATGGAGCACGCATTCACTTTCAGTGTGATCTTAGGACAGTGTCCGAATGAATTTCACACTTTCACTTGTTGACCTAGCTTTGACCTGCATTTTTCCTTGCAAGAAGCTAATCCCACATGTGAAGGATGTTCAGCTGTCAACACTGATATTGCAAATCCATCTTCCTCACTGTCGCTTGATAAGGACAGTGACAAACTCTTTCTACTTACCTCAACTCATGTTGCCGCTTGGCCTTGTAGGTGTGCCTACAGCATCGAGTCTTACATGTAAAAAATACACAAACCAGGGGACTCAACCCACCAGGTTGCCAAAAACCTGGAAAAATCACCCTAGTGCCAAAATGTCATGAAACATTGTAACAATAGATTCTACAAATTGGAGAGTCCAAATAAGCAAAACATAACACTGTTTGAATGAAAAAACAATTACATTTATATGTTGAACTTCTCAATACAATATTACTTTTATTAGCTTTGATTTTTGTTTGGCAAGTTCGTATCTTCATGTAGTAGGTAACATTACTTCAAAAATGTAGTACTCCTACTTCAAAATGTCATGGATATAGTATAGTCAAACAATTTCAATAGAGTCACTTTCCATTCATTTCAAGTGCAAATATTGGCCTTTTTGATATTGAATAGCACACGTTTCGTGGCTTGAAGTGAACTGCTGCTTCTTCAGGGCTTAATAAAATCTCTTCACTAGCTATACCATAGGAATATCCTTTAAAAAACTGCAAATGTTCTCTTTTATTTCCATCATCACAGTAATCCTTCCAAAACACGTAGATCATAAAAAAGATTCTAGCATGTCTAGGATTGTTTTAAATAAGGCAATTTGCTTATCCCAGCAGGCCACCGTAGCTGTAATGGCCTCTGATCCCAGTGAGTTACAATTTGTGCCCCATCTCATTAATACTTATGAGGCAGGTTGGATTGTGACCCCCTATATTTCCTAATCTTAAGTAACAATCTGCGAGGGTGTTCTGGTGCTGAGCAGATGTGTGCGTCTAGCCCTGCCTGTGGTAGATTGGATAATGGAAAAGCCAGGTCTTCAGCTTCTTGCAGAATTCAAGAAGAGGGAAGTATGCTCTGATGTGGAATGGGATTTAGGAGCATTGTAAGATAATGTCCGTCTTCCGATCTAACTCTGTGTATGCTTGGGATGTGTGCAAGTAAGAGTCCTTTGGAGCGCAGGTGTCTAGGTGGTTGTTGGAAGAAGATGCGATTGTTCAGGTAGGTGAGGTCTGAGTAGTGTAGAGTGCAGAATGTGTGTGAAGAGTTTGAATTGAGCAGGTTTGTGTATTAAGAGCCAGTGGAGCTTGCTGAGGTGTGGTGTGATGCAAGTTATGTATGGGAGGGTGAGGAGGAGTCTGGCTGTAGAGTTCTAGATGGTGTGTAGTCTTCCAGTGAGTTGCTTGTGATCTTGGCCTAAAGGGTGTTCCCATAGTCCAACCTTCTGATGTCTAGGGCGAGAGTGACCATTTTGCTGGTGTTTTTTGTGAGCTATTTGAAAATCCTAAGCATCTTCGAGGTGTGGAAGCAGGATACAGTGGTGGCTTTGACCTGTGCAGTCATGTCCAATTTGCTGTTGAAGATTATTCAGAGGTTCCTGCTATGGGACCTGGCTGTGTGTCGGAGTTCCCCTGGTCACCAGTTGGAGTCCCATGGTGACGCGTTCTTGCAGAAGATCACTACTTCTATCTTGTTGCTGTTTATTTTAAGACAGTTGGCTTTCATCCAGTTAGTGACTTCAGTCATGCGGGCAGTGAACTGGTTTCTTGCTCTGGGTGTCCTGTCCGAGAGGGAGAAAATGAGTTGCAGGCCATCAGCATAGTAGAAGATGTTGATGTGTACATGGATGACATTGGCCAGAGGGATCATGTATGCACTAAAGAGAGTGGAGTTGAGCGATGAACCTTGAGGCACTCTACAGAGGAGTATGCTGGCTTTTGAGGAGTAGGGTGCCAGGCTGACTGCTTGTGTGCTATCCGTTAAGAAGGAGCAGATGCAACAGAGAGAGGGTCCTTGGATACAAAACTCGTGCAGGCATCTGATGAGAATGGATTGTGAGACCATGTAAAAAGCTGCTGAGAGGTCCAGGAGAATGAGGGTGTCCATGTCTCCTCTATCAAGGATAATGTGGATGCCATCTGTAGTGGTGATGAGTGTTGTTTCTGTATTGTGGTTCAGTCTGAATTCGGACTGTTTGGCATTTAGGAGCTAATGGTTGCTGAGGTGGTAGGTATGGCGTCGGTAGATTAGTTTCTCCAAGACCTTTACCTTGCATGGTATGTAGCTGGAAAGTGTGGCTGGGTCATAGAATGGCTTCTTTAGCAGGGCCTGATGGTGGCTTGTTTTCAGGTAACCAGGGATGTGGCCGAGTCCATGGAGACATTAAGGATGGGTGTTATGCTTCGTTGATCAGTAGGAGTCCCTTGGTAAAGGTCTGGTGGGGGCAAGGGTCAGATGAAGCCCTCAAGTGAATGTTCTTCATGGCAACACTGAAGTGGACTGTGGTGATAACAGACCTCGAGGTCAGGGTTTATTCATCGGTAGTGTTGGGAAATTGAGCTGTGATGATGACGGGGTCCAGTTGAGGACAGGGGCTGCTGTATATCGAGGTGATTTTGCTACAAAAGAACAGAGCAGAAGAGCTTGTGGCAAAGATCTTGAGAGGTGGTGATGTTGCTAGAGGTTGCAGGAAGTGTGGTGAAACCTTTCATGATGGCCAAGATTTTGTTGCTGTTGTTAGTGCTGTTGCTGATGCAATCTGAAAGAGCTGTGCACTTGGTATTCTTTATCTGCTGGTGGTAGCCTCCAGGGTTGATTTGATGAGGTCTTTATCTGCGGTGTCTTGACTTCTCCATGTATGCTCCAGTTGCTTGCAGTGGTGTTTCATCAGCCTGAGTTCCTCTGCATATCAGTTGGTCTGTGTCCGGACTCTTGTGCTTGGTTGCACTAAAGGGGAACTGGGGTGTTGGTGTATGCAGTGATCCAGTTGGGGAGGCTCTTGATTACTTTTGGCTAGTTGCTGGTGTACTCGCAGGGCCAACTTTAGAGCTGGTGGTGCCCGGTATGGCAATCTTTTTTGGCATCTCTCATGTCCTCCTTCTCCACGACATGCCACTCTTTGATGACACTTCATATATCACAGTTTTATATTATAATTGTAACTTATGAACTGCAATCAACAAAAGGCTCTCTGTAACAAAAGCAGAACCCCACTGAGCTAGCCCCATAAAATACAGTTTTGTAATCAGCATTGTGCACGTTCTTTGGAGCAGGCAGAATACCTTCTGTGGTACTTAAGGAGTCAAAACTGCCACTTGACAAAACTCAGATCTCTCTCCAGCAAGAACATTAATCACCAGTTATCTTGACATTTTTACTGCTGTCTGAAAACTACTGGACACACAAGGAACTCTGCAGTAGGTGCTTTTAAATCAGTAAGTTATTTCTAAACAGAGCGCCCCTCACACCAAGTGCGGCTGTACCACCATAAAGCCGGCCCTGTGTGCTTGGTCTGGTGCTCAGAGAGGGTGGAAGCCAACTCCTCTTCTGTGATGCTTTTCTAACTGCGGCGGGCAGTTCCGGTGGTGGTGAAACTGTGGTGATGCGAGATGGGTATGCAGATACAGATGAAGGTGTGGTCTGTCCAGGTCAAAGTTGCTGGGTTGTTGACTGAGAGGTTGCTGACTGAGGAAAAATCGGATCCAGTAGGTGTCTGGCGGTGTGGATGGGATTGGTAACATGCTGTGTGAAGCCGACGTTTCTGAAGTTTTCTAGAAGGGCCGCAGAGCTTGGGAGGGTGCGGTTCTTGCTGTGTACTTATGCTCAACTCTTCTGTCCCTAAACATGCAGTAACACTTCGAATTTATTTTGAAAGGACAGGAGTTCAGTACTCAATTTCTCCTGGTGGAGGCAGGTGCTGGGTCCAGGCACTAATTTTTAGGGACTATGACCTATTTAATAACCTCAGACTTTGACCCACACAAGTGAGAGAAAGACAGAAATTGTTGAAAAGACGAAGAACAAAAAATATGAAATCAGCAGCAAAGGGATGAAAAAAAAACCTTGTAGGAGTGAGATAAAGAGACTGAAAATCTAGGGTGGTGGAGGAAAGAAGCATGAGGTGGAATCAAGTCAACCTCGCCTTAATATTCAGCAACCCCCGGCATTTGGCAGCATTGGCAACGGCCTATTAAGAAAAACTTTGGGCATCTGCACTAATTTATTTATTTAGCACAAAATAAGTACTTCCAGAGTCCAGCAGTGGAGTTTCCTCAAGTATACTGTTCCAGAGATCGAGGAAACGACAATGCTGGATTCTCTTTCAGAATAGCATTTTCTTTCAAAATAAATACGAGGATTTGTTATTATAACCCTATTCCATGTCAGTCCTAACGTCTCTGATATCATTTGTCATATATTTCAAATCTATTGTGGACGTGCCTTTAAATGTATCTCTATCTATCCATCTATTGACTTTTAATCAAGACATTTTATTCCTATAAACATTTGTAGAAGAAAAAATAAAATAATAATGTCAGTCTTTGAAAGAGTTCTTTCAAATTGAAACCAAAATGAACATAATTTGCTTTAAAAAGCTGCCATTGCGTTTGCCCTCCATGTCCACCAAGCCTTACTTTCCCCATCCAAGGGAAATATGTTCTGCTTAACACATCCATCTTTATAACCTCTCCAGCTCATCTTCTAACCCCTCCCTCACACCCCACTACCACCACTTACCCTCATCTTGCTGGTGAGAGAATGATGTCACTGGAACTGAGCTAGTTTCTGGGTCTGATCCTCCAGCCGCTGCCAGCATTGGCTGCAGAAACACAAGGAACATGAGATATAGAATATGACATGTTAAGGAGGGGAAGACATTATTTCTGAGGCAATGGAATGCTCCAAAAAACTAAACAATACATGCAAATAATGCACCATCACACAGAAGTTGAACTTATTCACTAAAACACATATCGGAAAAAATACTGGCTTGAGAAGGACAGTCACCAGATCAAATGCAAATCAACCAAAGGCAAGCACGGCAACTCAGAAGTTCGAGGCAAGAGGACGAAAAATTAGATAGAGGCAAAAGCAATGAAATAGTAAAGAAGGGACATGTATAGAAAATAAACAAAAGACAACAAAAAGACAAAGACAATGAGTAAGAGGCGAAAGAAAACACAAATTCACTATATGTAAGGACAAAAAACGAAGACAATATAAACAGTGTGAATAAAGCCATCCAAGAGGAAAAACCAGGCAAGAGCACAAAATGCAACACAGACTTCTACTAACCAGTCAATAGAGACATGAGAAAATACGAAGAGAAAACTGAGAAGCACGTGCAAAAGGACAAAAGAAAAAGTAAGAGGTACAAGCAAAAAAGAGAGGTATTAGGCAACAGGAAAACATAACTGGGAAAAAATAACGTAACTAATAAGATAACAGAGCATTAACGATGGGTAAAGGCAAGCACACAAACTGGATGTCTTTAACCTTGTTCCATAAGGACAGAAATCATGTTAGATGTGACGCACATGTGGCATAAACCAAAAAAAAAGACAACAGCTAAAGGTAAGAAAATGGCAAGAACACGAAACATTAACACAGATGCAAGAACAACAAAATATCAAGTTAGAGGCAGGAGCTCAAACTAATTAGCCAGAGGCAACAGCAAATTCAAAACCACAGAGGCAAAGGAAAAAAGAAACCGAGGTTGGAGAAAAAAGCATGGTAACAGAGGCAACACCAAATACTAACACAATGAAGACATGAGCGAACCAATGTGAAAGGGGCAAGATACAAGAAAAAAACAAAATTGGTAGAGGCAGGAGCACAAGTCAAATTAATATAGATGAGGGAAACAGATGAGACCAAAGCAGGAACAAACATCAAACGTGATCCCTACAAGAACTCTAATCTGAGAAAGGAAATACAAAATTAAAAGACAGAAACAAAAACAGACACGTATGAGACAGAGGAAAGTAAACATACAATACATAAAGAAATAGAACAAAATAGAAAGCAACGATTAAGAGTAAAGACTAAAGTGATGGAGTGAGCACCAAAAGCAGCAAGACAAATGCAATAGCAAACACAAAGGACATAAAGGCAACAACAAAGATTGGAAAAAAAAGAAAGAGGAAAGAGCAAACACTAGGGCAATACAGACAATAGCAAAAAACAATTAGCCAAAGGCAAGAGCAAAAATAGAGCTATCAAGAAAAAAGGAGAAAATTGAAGGTTACTTAGGCAAAACCATATACTGAGGCAATAGATAGAAAACAGACAAGAAACCAAACTGATCGATATGCAAGCATAAAGAAGCAAAGCAGGCATGATGGGGGAAAAAGCTACGACCAACTTGGGGAGTAGAAACAAGAGAACGAGGTAAATTTATAGAGGCAGAAGGAGGCAGGGAACACAATTAACTGGTAGAGGCAAGAGACAAATCCAATATGATCTAGAAAAAGAGGCAGAGACAAAAACCGAACCACATACGCTAGAACCAGGAAACAAGGGCAAAAAGGCAATAAAGCACAACAGAAGAAACAGGAAAAATAAGTGAGAGAGAAGCAACCGGACAACTAAAAGATACAGAAAGTAGAGCAAAAAAACACACAAAGGCACAGGTGTTAAAGTATCATGAAGATAATTTAACCAGGAGTTAAAGCTAAGAGTCAATAAAATGATATAGAGGCAAGATAGAAATTAATTGCAAAAAAGTCAAAGAGATAAAGGCAAAAGCAAACCGTCAGATAGAGAAAAAGCAAAATCAAGTTGATAAGAGCAATGATCAGACAGGGAGATTAACTAAAGTGAAGTAGCAAAATACAGGGACATACAGGAAAGATAAAACATCTATGAGATAACGTCTAAATAAAATAAATATTAGAGCAAATAAGCAAATACCAAAATCAACGAGATGCAGAAGATCTTTCGAGTGAAAATCCAGGGTAATAAACAAAGACCGGGAGGACAGAAACTTGGTAAAATGATTAAATTAAAGACAAAGAAGATGCAAACAAGGCAATTATAGCAATTAATAAAACAAAGATGGAGAACATAAAATGAACAATGAGTTTGAAGCTAGAATAATACCCCAGAGCAACAAAGGACACAGCAAGGGTGCACACAACTTAGCAAGGTCAAAAGGGAAATGGCTACAGCAGTGAGAACAAAGAAATAATGGTAAAAGTAAAGTACACGGATAATCTTGTAAAAAATGTGAAAAAATAAGCACAAGGAAACAGTGGTAAAGTAGGAGGCAGCAAGGCAAGTGTGCAAGCAATAAAGACACAAACTAAACAAGATAGAAACAGAGAAAGGATGAATGCAAAATAAACTCTAAGATAGTGACCGACTATTAAAAAAACAATTTACATTCATAAGTTAAAAATATAGGAGTTTAAAAGTGAGATAATGGAAAAAGAAGTGAAAGGAGGAGATAGTCGCCAGAAAAAAAGCAAACAATATAAAGTGCAAGTGTAAAAAACGTGTAAGAGGCACGATCAAAAGAGAACATGGACGCACCATGTATAGTTAGTTCATACTATTAGTATCTTAACTAGCACCATATAATGTGGTGTAGGCACCGTCTCATAAGGCACTACCAGAAACCTCCTAAAGTTTCATGTAACAAGGCCAAAAGTGCAAGCAGGCTCTCCTGATCACACAGCTCTAGCTGGCAGTTTCCTAGGACAACACAAACCGACAGGAATGTACGAAGGACAACATCTCCGTTCTTGAGGAAATACTGGACACAAGCACTGGTATTCAGAGTCTTGTAAAATACCACACGCCACACATTTTTCCCTGTGCAGAATTCACTGGTGATGTTACGTACCATGAAATTTGTAAGACGACAAAAGAGGCCAGAAAGTTGTGTGCCAATTGGATACATAAATTCTGATTATGCAAAGTTTCTCTCATTCCAGCAGGATGCTTAATTAATTACAGGGTAGCCCCACCCATAGGATATACATAGAGTTTTGGCATTTCCCTGGGCAGTATTACCACTCGGTACACATATTGATAAGTTGACGGAAACAGAGGGAGAAGAAGGAATAAGGGTAAAGAGGTGCTGCATTGTCAAGGACTTGATCTTGTTCTTGCGTGGAGCTTCTCCATTCCCAAGGTGTATGGAAATTAGGATGCAGCAAATAAGAAGAGAATGGCAGGAGCAACCAACATTACAGACTCATGGGCATAACTTTATGATATCTGCCACTCCGAATGAGTTTCTGCAGGGGAACAGGTGTCAACAGTGCATTTATGGTACAATGTAGGCCAGGGAACCTTCCTTGCATCTTCCCGAACAGTGGTTGAAGCTCTCCTAAAGAGGACAGTGTGGGCATGCATTCCTTGCATGGGAAGGCCGCATTCAAGAAGTAGCATTTAAACAATCAGCGAGCAATACCAGGGTGCAATGGATGAAATGAAGTCTCTTAAATGGTATTCTCCCCATCTGATGGGAGCAGAGAGTCTGGAAGATGACCTAGCATTGCATGGACAGCCAATAGAAAACATTAGAGCTACTTGGATGTCCTGCTTCAAAAGGATCTCCTCTGCCACAGAAGCACTGTGTGTAGAAAAGAAAGTATAACATCTGGACTCATATGGAATTCCCAGGTAATGTTGGAATACAAAAGGGGCTATTCGCCATCCTGTCTATGTTAAAGACCATCCCTGGGGTATCTGACTGCTTCATTGCAAAAAGGGATTGTCTTTTTTGAAGGATTTCCAAAGTATTAAAAAAGCTAACAAGTAGCCCTACAATATCCAACTAGAAGTCCAGCCGCCATGAGACATGGAAGGGAATGTCAGTAACTGGGCAAGAAAGGGTTTTTCCACAGCACAGTTCAAGTAAAAAAAAAAGAAAAGCCAGTTCCATCTGCACTACGTCCAATGACTAGTTCCACTCTAAGAATGATGCTACCCATCTCAGCTACCGAGATACTAATAAAAGTGGAGTCTGCTGATACAAAGCAAGCCATTGGATAACATACGATTTATAATAGTAGCTAGTACGCCTATGTAGTCCTGCACTCAACATCCATACTCCAAAGTGTTGGACTAGTGCATACACTGCGGTTCCAGCTACCACAGGCCCAATCGTAACTGTACGGTAGAATATGTACAATGTTCATGAAATTAGTGCACACATAGTAATATTGCGAATAGTCCAACCGGTTCAGTCTGAAAATAGTCCCCAAAGATGAAAACTATCCAGGCACCGCATATTTTTCATGTGTATCATTATACTCACTGATGAAAGGCACTAGGGTTTCAAAATTCATACTTCTATATTTGGACCAACTAATTAATAAAGTTGAGCCCATGAACGTTTGAATTATTGAAGCTGTATTTATGACATTCACTAAAGAAACCCAAATATGTCTCAGTCAATACATGACAATATGAAAAAATGAATTGGTTGGGATACCACATCGAGAAACACAAAGAGTTGGGTCATCTTAGTCAAGAAAAGTGGTGCACCGAAGAACTCTCTTCCAGTGGAAGATGGCAGGTATCACCAAGTATAATGGATTCGAGCTATGCAAAGGTTTCTGGTCTAGAGCGGGCGGGTGGGCATATGGATGAGAGTCTCGATTTGGTGGGTGTATGCGGAAGGAGCAAACACAGGCCTTGGTGGAGTCAACATCTGGACTGGCACAGCATCCTTGCTCTTGAAAGACAGGCATCAGTGAGAAGAACAGACTGTGGAGGAAAAACACAGAGACTGACAACCCTCTTCAGAGGTGAAAACATGTTCAGGCGATGGGCTGGAGAGGCAGGGAGTGGAAGGGTGATGCACATTCAGCGGAGGCGCCTACAGTGTGGTGACATCACAACCACACTTTCAGCACTAAGAGAGGCAAACCCAACAGTCTTACAAATGCCGGACTGAAAATTAAAGTGGTCAAGCTTACAGTGGCAAAGACGTAGATAGCAACAATGGTGAACAAAAAAGAAATCAAAGCAAAAGAAAGGAACAAGAGGCCACAGCGAATTAAAAGTTTAAGGCAAGACAAAAGACAAAAAGACAAACGTGACAGAGTTAAACTCTACTGCAAAACATTATTAGTTTTGGCCAGAAACAAATGCAACACCACAAAGACAAAACAATGTAATTGGCAAATGCACTTAGAACCAATACTGTTTCACCTTTGAATGGTGCTTTATGTGCAGGATTGTGATCTGATGAGAGCATCCTTCAAACTGTCTGCATGGAATGCATTTGGAGCTGTATCTTTAGCAGGCCCCTGTCAATGTACACTAAATACTGTTGTTCTCAGGTAGAGAGCGCCCATGTCGCACGGAAGGAGGTACCAAGGGTTGTGGTACAGACTTGTGAGACAGGTGAACATCTGCCCATGTCCTTTGCAGGTGACTTTCAAGACAATGATCACCCAGAACCCAATGCACAAAGGGAAAGAGAAGCTAGAACTCAGGGAAAACTATATATATTTAGTCGTCTTAGCTTTCCTCCAGCTAGGGGACAGCTGGTTCATGTGCTCCATGCGGTCGTGTAAGGTGTGGAAAGAGGGGGTCCCTGAAATAGCCTCATATGCAGCAGGATATCAAGCCAGGCAGTGACTGCTTTATCTAGTACAAGGCTATAATTTGATCAAGGTTACAAGATGACTCCACTTCGTCGGGGGGGGGGGGGGGCACCGTAATACACGTTGTTTTGTTCTTCCTAGTGGTAATCTAGAGTTTCTCTCCAGCTTCTTCGTTCGAGGTGTAACAGGATTTTTGTAATAATTTGGGGGTTTAAATGAATGCTCAAGCATGCTTAGGGTTTCTGATGACTTGGAGTCACATAGGGTAATCTTAATTACTGTGTCTCCAGAACTTTCATACTGTCCTCTCCCAACTGTGTGTAAATTAAATTTAGTAATCACTGTGTCTTGGAGTTTTTGAAAAGCTGTGTGTGCGAGGGCAATGTTTTTGGCTTTGGTAGGGAAGTAGAAAATACATTAAGGGTCATTAGCTTGCCAGGAATAGGCTTAGTAAACCTTGTCCTTAGGGCAGTGGGGTTTGAGTGTGTGTGTTGTGGTGTGTGTTGGGCTGTGCATGTGTGTGTCTCTCGCTCTCTCTGTCTGTCTGTCTGTCATCAACCATGTGCCTTGATGGGAAGGCTAACACCCGGGGAAATTATTATTTTGCTACTATATTAACCTTTTGTGGTAGGATCAGTGGCTTTGCCTGCTGATGTCAGAAAAGACTTCAGTCAAAAATGTAATTACTTAAGACCTGGATCTAATACAGACCCGATGGAGGATTATTGCTCTCCGCACCACCCTGTGCTCACCTTGCACTCCTCTGCCAGGCTGTCCCTGGTCTTGGCCCAGCCCTCCGGATCAGTGAGCTCCACCTTGTCCCCTGCCAGTCTCCGCTTCACAGCATTTCCCTTTTAAATTGCGATACAAACAGAGCCAGCCTAAGATATTATACACATACCAATAGCCACATATAGAAAGTGAAACAATCTATTTGATCACATTGCACACAACTCAAGGTATCAACACAAAAATAAGTTCTTTTTGCTAAGTTATTTTATTAATTTTACCAAAGTGAAGATACCAAACCCTTATGATATGAGAGGTAAAAGTTAAATAAAATAAGCAGCCACAATAGCACCAAGATGAATGCACCACTCCTCCTCCATGAGGTCCTCAAGATAATCCACACAATACTAGGTGAGGACATAAACACAAACTGCTGTACTGACACTTACAAGACACAACAGGGCAAATATTGGCAGAATTCATGGAACAAGAGCAATGGGATTTAATCTGGGCAGTAATGGCGGACAACATTGAACACTCGGTATGTCCTTCACTCCCGGTTCCTTGACTACCGATGCAAGCGTCTTTAATGACATATTATCGATATAGAAAAAATATTCATGAATGGAGGCCAATATGGGGTGTATGAGGGCAAACTTTGCACCCGCTCCTCTGAGGGGAAAGGGGAATCATCGGAACTCCTCTTTCTTTGTACCTTTTATTCCAACACAATGGAGATCCAGGATGTATATTTCAAAGCAAGATAATTCAGGGGACACCAGTGTCATTGTTTTAAGTAGCCTTGACCTTAGTGCAATTGGAAGTACATTCCGTAACCAGACTGTTTAAATGGCACACTCACTGCAACCCCTCTTCTATACATTTACCTTAGCAGAGTCGGACATGCCTTATATTGTTAAATTTTTCATAGGGGCTCGCCTCTCAAGCTCCTTGCAGTTACCCGACTCAGGGGTGTAATGTACATGCCTACAGCTCCTCCAGTTCAGTGGACCTCTCCCTCCAGGAGGAACTAGCCAGGAGTTATTTCCAGGTATCCAGTCAGTGTTTCCAAAACGCAATAATGCTTTAACTAAAACTGACATTATCTTGAGAGGGCATCGCTTAGGGTGAACAGTTATGCAGTGGGTGATTAAAATCAGAGGGGTCCCCCCAAAAATGCTCATGGGGCCTCTTTATTAAGCTCCAACTCCATCGCAGTGGGAGACCAAGACATAGATTTCATAGCTAGACTTATTCTATATTGGCCCTAGCAAGAATGTCCGGTGAGTTGGATAGAGACCAAGATGTATACGTCACAGACAGACTACTAAGAGAACCCATTCTCCAACGTCCTGTTTTCTAGAAATTCTTTAGCATTGCTCCTAGATTTATATTTCATAGAAACAATATTCCAGATCAACATTGTCTCTACCTTGCTCTGCCACTTCATCTTAGAAGGTCTACTTGCCATAACCTGATTCTTCGGGGGGAACAAATTGTGCCTTCTCTTGCAACACTTCTTAGGACTTGCTAGGAATCCGTAGTTGCTCTGCTGATGAATGATCAGCATTCCATAATCAAGTCAATCATGTGCATACCTTCTCACATCACTCAGCAGCAGTGATGTCAAAGTGCTGATGACCACACCTGTTGTCTTCAAAGATGGCATTTAATAGACACTCTCCTTTCTGCATGCTCTCTTAGTAGAAGTTCTGTATTCATCCACAAGCCATCCTCCATATTTTGTATCAGAATCCCCAGGGCAGTAGTCAAAATGGGGCCTGACATCACTCTCTTACTGCGCAAAGGATGTCCTGGAGACTAGCACTTGCTTTTTGAGCCCATCCTGGCCTGGGTTTGACATTTCTGATCTTGGCTCAGTATGTACCATATACAATCTTGGCTCTTTAACTCTTGACTTTATCGTCTTGCATTTTAGATGCAGGGAGGCAGAGAAAGCTATTAATCTATTGCTATTGGGTTGAATCTTCAGAAGGTGAAACAAATGATTTCACCCAGTACCAACAGACTAGAGCCTTGCTATTCAAATGTGTAATTCATTTTCAGATTTTGTTCCTTGTCAATAGAGGTTCTGGTCTCACAGTTACCTTATTAGCTTGTGAGCAGCATCTGCATGTTTACATTGGTAAAAGTACATTTAAGACAAAGAAAGTGCAGAATGAAAATGTCAAAGCTTTGCACACCAAGCCAGACATTTCTATGAAATACAAGAAAAGGTTGTGGGTAACATTCAACACGTGAAGCTAAAATCCTAATTTCAGAAGCGTGAGAAACAACACAGTGAAAAGAGTTGGCACAAATTTTAGAGCAGCAAAGAAATTAAAATATTGACGTCTATGAAATGACGGGGTTATAGGAAGGGCCCGATGGTCCAGCCTGATGGTCATCCAGACATACCTTTACCTGAGCATCAGGCTCCCGTCTCTTGAGCTTCACTAAAGAGGCCACAGAGAAATAAAGCAGCAATAGAATACCAGGATTCACGTAGACCGGCCAGTCGTGGTCAACGTTGAGGACCAGGTCTTCTTGGCTGGTGCAGTTTGAGTGCAGAATGATGTTCTTCAAACCAAACAACCTATGTAAAGAATGAACAGTTTGTTACCTCCAGGGCTCTTGAATTATGGCATGTAATCTTTAAATATTTTCCAGCGGTGTTCACACATTTATTGTTTTTAAATCATCTTTATCATTTCTTTTGTATGTATTTGTGCACCCACCAAAGCAGACTATAACCCACCTCGTGCAAATTTATGGGGTTATTTAGAATTTGGAGGATGCAGGCTACCTGCCAAAAATCATTGTGGCCCTATTTCAAATGAATGCCTGGATATAGAATCTAAAATAAGGCAGACAGCACATCTACCAATGTTTGGTGGCTGTCACGCATCCACCAAACTAGAAAGCCTTCAATCAGCACAATAAGATCTTTAAATAGTGTTTGATTTAGAAATTATTCCCAAATAGTAATGGTATAGAAAAAGAAGGTCTTTTAGCAGCATCAAGTCTGTGGGAGACCTAGGGCGTAAATCCAACTGGGTGGAGTGAATTGCGCACGCCCAGAGAAGCACTAGAAAACACACATCCACCAAGGAGTAGGCACAGGACCAAGGATCTAATGAAGTGTACACCTTCTGAGGACCTTAGATGGTTTGAAACTTGAAATAAGGTGGTCCGGAGTCCTCATATTTCAATATTATCACACATGTACTTTGTTTTGTAAAGTTTCTAGAATTTTAGAAGGAAGAAGGAGAGGCCTACAAAGTCCAGTTCTCACCACCACACCATTATTGTGCCACTCATGTTAAACCAGTTATAGAACCTGTAATCGTGCCCCGTCAGCTACTGTGCAAGTATGACATCCCATCTCTTCACAAAGTTACTCGCTGATTATGTAACTGCATCAATAAAAATGTTCTCAGCTCGACTGCGCCGGTAATCATGCATTATCACTATTGTGAGAGTAACTATGAAACTGATCTCTTATGCAAGTAACCACGTAAGAATTTGCCAGTACGGATACACAATAGTAATTCTGTCCAGCAGTTGTGTCCTCATCAATCTGCCATCTTGACATTAATCAACCCCTATCTTTCTTTAATGAAAGCAGGATGCTGAGTATTTACAGGATTCTCTTTTTTGCCTCTAGAAATACACATTACAGACTGTTTTTTTTCTATATAGGTTCATCTGTATCAGTGGTTAATTTGTGAAAAAATAAGTGCCCGGCTCTCGTCCAGAGGCAGCTTGCACTAGCTTATTTCTCCTGTTAGCGCCGCCTAAAAGAGAACCAACTACTAACCATGAAAATGGGGTGAGGATGAGGTGTAATGGCCAGAGCTGCCAACTTCAGAATTGGGGAACCAGGTTCGAGTCTGGCCGTCGGCTCAACATTCTGTGATTCTGGGCAAATCAATTAATCTCCGTAAATTAATGTGTTCTTAACTGGTGCTCATGAAAAGTGACGGTGTTGGTGATTAACCCCTTCGCTGCGGGGGTAATTCCCCCAGGGTGCGGGGGGCGGGTCCGCGGCACCGCGGTGCTCGTGACGAGCCAAGCTCGTCATGACTCACAGTGGAGCTGTGCTCATGACGAGCATGGGCGGAGCGCAGCTGTTATGACGAGCTCGGCATGAGCATCGAAGGCAGGCCCGGACTGGCCATAGCGGGCACCGGGCAATCCCCCGGTGCGCCGCAAGGGTGGGGGCCGGATTTGAGCCCCTGGGGGCCGATTTTGTTACAGGGCCGTTTTTGCAGCATAGCTGCAAAATCGGCCCTGCAACAGAATCGGCCGAAAACCGACCCTAGCAAAGCGCTCGGCGGCATCTCCGCCGGCCAAGCACTTTGCCAGGGCCGGTTTTGGTTCCCAGTTCGGCCCTGATCGAAGGACTTAAGTGCCAGTGCTGGGCACCAGAAACCACCGGCTCAAATTAAGCACTGATTTCAATCATATAAATTAAAAACTCAAACCCCAGTTAAAACTGCAGCAAATACTGAAGCAATGGATGACAGCCGCTACACAAAGCTGTGATTACTGCCCTCCCATCGACTGCGGGGCAAACTGCAGACTCATCACCGACCTGTTCAAGAAAATACGAATTCACAATGGTTTGTAGAAATATCAGATTTGGAGGAAATGTGAGGTTCATGATTGTACATTGAAGCACTGGCAAAGCCAATAGGCCTGGCTTGCATTTTGAGTGCTAACTAAACCATTAGCAACCATGCTGGAGTGAAAAAACAAAATAAATCTCTTTCTGTACACAATGCATCTTGGCGATAAAGAATTTAATTTGTGATATTTCTATGTACGTTTGAGATGTAAAACAATCCCCCATTCCCTGCAATGCAAGCGCTGCATAAGAGGCGGAATGGCACAACAAACAGGCAGTAGCAAGAGGTGAAAGAAAAATATTTCTCTGGGAGGAGCCAGTGCTATGTTTATTTGGAAGCATTAGTAACCAGAACTCTAGCAGACATCTGTGCTTTCTTCCAAGTCCTTAAAATGAGACACACACTTTACAGCAGTTTTCCGTGCATCTTTATGCTAATTTTGGAGAAAAGCTGACACGGTTTGGCCTTGAGCTATAGTAAACATTACATTTTCGCTACGTCGACATGTTTTAATGAAAGGAGTCAACCACTGTGTTTGGCTAGTGCCAAATCACCATTTAAAAACTGTTTTGCCACCGTGAGAAGAACAGTCGCTGAGGGCCTCCTGTGTGCACTAAAGGATGCTGGCTCTTGGTTACATCTATCTGTTTGGAGCAAGGAATCTTTAAATTCAGCTATTCATTGCCATTGTTCTCAACCTAGAAAAGGTGCTTGGTTCACCTTCCACCATCTGAAGACCAGCAGCGGCTCTTCCGCCTTGGCGGAGGAGGGTCAACCCCCTGCCATCACCCTAAATAACTTGAAAAATAAAATGATAATAAAATGGGTTCTAAACCAGTTTTATTATTGTTTTCTTTTTCTTTTAACTAAGTGTGCCAGGTCTTGGGGGCGGGGCTAGGGAGTTGACAGGTACTGAGGGGGAATGGTATGCACTGCCTTCAGTGCGCATGCCGGTTTGGCTGGCCGTCTCAGGACGGTCAAATCGACATGCGCACTGAAGAAGTCTCCAACCCAAGCTGTGTTGCTGGTCTGGAAACAGCACACACAGACTCCTAGTCTCACTGGGAGCGCAAATCAAAGGCGCTCCGGCCAATCCTGATGCTGCATGAAAGCAGCATCAGGATTGACCACAGGGGATTTTGGGACCCTGTCTGCAGAGAAGCAGAAGAGCGTGATGCAGCTGGTTGAAGGAAAGTTCTTATTTTTTGATTTCAATAAGATTTTATTGAGAAAGAATGTTCCAAGTAATAAAAATCAAGTACAATAGAGGTGATACATTCTGACATAAGTGAAAAGGAGAAGCATATACATCACTTAAGAAATAAATAAAATGAATGTAAATAAAATTAAGTTGGGAATATGAACCAATATCGACTGTCAGTAATCGAAAAACAAAGTGAATCACTCTCTAAATTGAGGAAGGGGATAAGGGAAGAGGTAGAAGAAAAGAAAGAAAAAAGAAAAGAATGAAGAGAACGCAGCAGGAAGAGAGAACGGGATGAGAGGACAGGAAAGCTGAAAGAAGAGACAAAAGAAGGATTCCCACATGAACGACCCAATGCACTACACAGAACAAGCAACAATTAGACAGGCGAATCAACAGGAAATTGAGGTAGGAAATTCGAGGAGAGTTCCATATAGTCATCCAAGGCTTTCCAAACCCCTTTAGAGATGGAAGGCGACAGGTGTGCTAGATCTACTGAGGTGTGGGCACTGCGTAGGAAGGATACCCATGCCCACCACGTATGGTAAGAGACAGACGAAAAGGATTTCCATTCCATAAGAATGATTTTAACCGCTACAGTTAAGAGAAGATCTAGCAGTTGTAGTTCTATCGG
Organism: Lissotriton vulgaris; assembly: GCF_964263255.1. Classification (NCBI taxonomy): domain Eukaryota; kingdom Metazoa; phylum Chordata; class Amphibia; order Caudata; family Salamandridae; genus Lissotriton; species Lissotriton vulgaris. The sequence goes on along the minus strand of NC_141700.1, from coordinate 642,762,299 downwards.
CTCCAAAGGAAGAGGAGTAGGAGCAGCCAAGGGGCCGAGTAGGACTATAGGAAAGGAAAGCTGGAGTTCAATATTAAAAATAAGGGATAAATGTTGCTGAATAAGGTCCCAAAAAGGTTTAAGCAGGGAACAATGATAAAACATATGTGGAAAATCACCTGTCCCCAAGCCGCAACTCCAGCAAAGGTCGTCGTCTTTAAGGTTGAGCGAATGAAGACGCGCCGGCGTCCAATGTAGAAGATTGATCGAGAAAAATTTAGATTGCATTAGGGAAGGAGCTATTTTATTACGGAGAGCTAATTTACCAATGGATTGCCAAGCTTCGGATGAGATATGATCTGTAATGTTGTGGTCAAAATGGCGCGACCATTTTTGTTGTGCCACCGTCTGATCAGGAAGCGAAGTGGAAGACAAAAACTTATAAATTTTGGAAGCAACATGACCAGCTTTGAGCCAAATGTGGAACAGCGAAATGGTGGAGGAGGAGGGGTGAAGACGAGTTTTAGAAACAGCAACCTTGATTTTCAGAAAGGTATAGAAGTCAAGATTTGTTAAAGAATGTTTATGTGCTAAGGTAGAAAAAGGGAAAGGGTCACCAGAATCACTATATAAATGTTGGACAAGAGAGATTCCTTTTGCAGCCCAGTAGGACATGAGGGTGGGAGAAATAGTAATCTTGATCTTGGAATTTCTCCAAATAGAAGACCACCTTGTTTTATGCAAGGGAATTGCCATTTTCCTATCTAATTTTTTAATTGCAGTAATCGTATCAATAATGATAGAGCGGGAAAACAGAATATGCAAAGTGGATGTAGTACAAAAAGAGGCGAGTGGCAAAGGTGATGCTAGTTCCTGTTCTATGAGTATCCAGGAGGGGACATGACGAGTTGGAGGAGAAAACCAAAAAGCACCTTGAGAAGCCAAGAAAGCAGTCTGGTACTTCTCCCAGTCCGGAAAGTTACATCCACCCATATCGCAAGGTCGACGTAAATACTTATATGCTAATCTAGCTTGTTTGCCATTCCATAAAAATTTAGAGGTGAGAGCATCAATTTCTCGAAAAAAGGAATCAGATAATTTAAGCGGAAGCATGGAGGAAACAAAATTAATAATCGGCGTGATCATCATTTTAAGGGTTTGTAAACGACCCCACCATGAGATATGTTTTGGAGACCACGTATCTAGAAGACGACGTACTTTGGTAATAGTCTGAGACTCATTATAAGCAACGGTGGAATGCAGAGTAGAACAGAAATAAATTCCCAGATACTTGAGATGAGTAGATTGCCACTTAAAACCAGCCGAACCCATATGAGCAGGAAAGCAATAGGCATTTAAAGGGAACATCTCTGTCTTATCTTTATTTAGAGTATATCCCGATACCGTTGAAAACAGGGATATGGTGTCAGAAATAGCAGGGATGGCCAAGGCGATATCATCTCAAAAAATAAGAACATAGTCAGCGTATGCGGCAGTTTTAAGACAGTGAGAACCAAAAGAAAAACCTTTAATATTAGGATGTAAATCAATCAAACGAAGAAGAGGATCAATAGATAATAAAAATAAGAGTGGGGAAAGGGGACAACCTTGTCTAGTGCCCTGGCAAAGATTAAAAAATGAAGACGTGGCACCATTAACTCTAATGTTAGCTTTAGGTTGGGAATATAAAGACATTACCATATTAATGAAGGAATCTCCAAGGTTATGAGCACATAGGACAGCTCGGAGGAACGGCCAAGAAACCTTATCAAAGGCCTTTTCTGCATCAAGGGCCAAGGCCGCGGCCGGGAGTTGGGAACGTTTGGCAGCACCGATAATATGACAGAAAGTGCGGATATCGTCCCTTGCCAGACGACCCTTAACAAAGCCAGTTTGGGAGGGATGAACCAGGTGGGGAATAAAGGATTCTAAGCGCTTAGCCAGGATTTTAGCAAAAATCTTTGCTTCCATATTTAGGAGCGAAATAGGCCGGAAGTTTTTAGGATCCGAGTGGTCCTTTCCTTCCTTCGGAATCACGACTATGGTGGCTTCAGCCGCCGTACCAGAAACAGAACCATCCTGAACAAAAGAATTAAAAACAGAGTGTAACTTAGGAACAAGCAACGGAAGAAAGGTTTTATAAAATAATATTGGGTATCCATCCGGACCAGGGGCTTTCCCAGAACGGGTGGCCTTGATCGCAGCAACAATTTCCTCGGGAGAAATAGGTTCGTTCAGGATGGAACGATCATCTTCAGAGACTGACTGAATCGGAACCGATTTCAAAAAATCTTGACACTTGTCAAAAGAGGATTGGTTAGAGGGGGTATATAATTTGTTATAAAAATCGCGAAAAACTTCCAGAATTTCCTCCGTTTGAAACTTTTTAGATCCACTGTGATCTGTAATAGAAGAAATTTGTGAGGACTTAAAAGAGAAATCTTGGAATTTTAAGGTAGCAGCCAAAAGTTTCCCAGCCCGATTCTTCAAAAGTAACTTTTTGGACTTTTGTGCTTGGACACCAATATGAGCTCGTTTTGTAACAATCGTATTATATTTGTATTTTAGAAGCTTTATTTGTTGTAGACTAGTGGGATCTTTGGTGTGTCGAAAGGAAGCTTCTAGAGTTTTGATTTCAGATGATAAGTCAGTAAGTTCTTTCTTAATAGCAGAATTACGTTTGGACATACATTTAATGACTTGGCCCCGAAAAGTGCATTTAAACGAGTCCCAGAGAATTACTGGAGAAGAAACAGAATTCTCGTTTTCACAGAAAAAAGTATCAATATCTGTAGAAAATTCCGCCACTTGAGAGGGGTCATGTAAGACTTCAGTGTTTAATCTCCAAGAACGACCACGTGGTTTAGGAGCAAAGGAAGACAGCGTAAAGGTGACCGCGGCATGATCAGAGATGACAATGGGGTGTATAAGCGGAGAAGAAGAAGAGGAGACAAGAGAAGAATGAACTAGGAGATAATCAATACGAGAAAAGGAGGAGTGCGGCGAGGAGAAGAAAGAGAAATCACTACCAGTGGGATTATGAAGACGCCAGATATCTTGAAGATGAGAAATGGAACACATGTTAAGCATTTGTTTGTGTGCTTTTGGAGGACGAAACTGAAATGCAGAATTCCTGTCTAAAAGAGGATCCATTGGTAAATTAAAATCGCCACCAACAATGAGATTGCCAGCATGTGGGGTATTATGCAAAATTTTTGTAATGGATTTCCAAAACGCTGGATCATCAATATTCGGGGCGTAAATATTCATAACATACAAATCATGTTGTCCATCCGATAGTTTAGATAAGAGCCAACGCCCCTCAGAATCATGGTCAGAAGAGAGAATTGATAGCCCAGAATTCCTTGAAATTAACGTAACAACACCATTTCGTTTGCCAGAGGCATCGGAACATGAAACATCCGATACCCAATCCTTCTTCAAAAACAGCGCTTCTCTGCTAGAGATCTTGGATTCTTGAAAAAGAACTAAATCTGCAGAGAGGGACTTACAGTAATCCAAGATTTTAGACCGTTTCACCGGGTGATTCAAACCCTTAACATTAAGGGATAACACATTTAGACCTGGCATGTAACAAAGGAGGGATCATAAGAAGTCAACAATGATAACAGAGAAAGAACGAACATGAAAAATATAAGGGACCAACTGTTAATCAAACGAAATACTGTGGGAGCAGCCATGTGGGAGAACCAGAAGAAAGAAAGAAAAAGAAGAGAAGAAAATAGAATAGAAAGGAGGCAGAGAGGAGGCAGGAGGGGAGGTCTAAAAGAGACCCATATCATGCAAGGGAGAACGTGGAAGAAGCGAGTAAGGAGCCCGTACTAGGAGCATAAGTGGGTAAAAAGGAGTAGCCCAATTCTAAAAAACAGCTATTGATAATAAGAAAAGCAAGGAACCAATAACACCGGAAAAAACAGGGTTATAGTGCAAGTACTAAAGTGAAAAAGAATAGAGTACTTCAACATCTAATGGAGTAACAATATCTTGGCGATAGTTATATCTATAGTAACAATTTAGTTACGTATGAAAACACTAACCAGCATATATTATTAAGTGAATAGAATACGTATTATAAACAGTTACAACATCGTTAAAGAATAACATACACCTGCATATGAATACACTATGAAGTGAATTAAGTAAAAAAAAGAGATGCGTGAGAGAGTGGAAAAAGAGTATTGTGGATAAAAAGAGGGAGAGAATAGATGGAAGAGAACAAGTACAGTAAACAGGAGAGGAAATAAAGAAGAGAATTGAGCATCAACCATAATATAAGAGCATCCTCTCGGAAAAAATATGTGAGTAAAATTGTAGTGAAAGGAGTACTAATACGCTAATCATATAGGAGAAGTCTTAATCAGTAGGTACATATAATGCAGGTAAAACGCATATTCAAAATAGTAACATCATAAATGAAGACCAAATTATGACAGTAAAAGAGAGGAATATGAAACTAAATCTGAAAGGAAGAGAATAGAGAGGTAAGGGAACTTGGATGAAAAAAGAGAGGGGAAAAGACTCAGAATAAAAGAGGAGTGACAATGTTGAAGAGATAATCAGGAGGAATTGAAAAAAGGACGACAGGTAGGAAGTAAGAAGAGAAAAGAATGGAAGGATAAGAGAAAAGAGCTGTCACAGGATAAACAGCAAGAACATGTAGGTTGTGGAAAATAAGGAAGGATGAGAACGTCGAGAATTGTATGAACGAAAGAAAGGAAACAGTAGGACGAAAAGTGTCAGGAGAATAAACAGACATGTAAGTTAGCTGGAGTAAGAGAAGAGGCATCTAGCCATGAAAAGTACATCCAGAGATAGAAAAGAAACAGTTCAAGTTCCTGAGGCCCCAGGAGTCTCTGAAGTTGCTCTTTGGATTTCCATCTCTATCTCCAGCTGGTTGTCCAGGAATGTCGCCAAATCCGCCGGTTCATCGAAGACTCTGGAACGACCCTTATGTGTGATGCGAAACTTGGAGGGGCCAGAAAACGAAAAAGGAATGCCCATTTCCGTGAGACGTTTTCGAAGGTTCAGGAAGCCCTTCCTTCTTATGACTGTGTCTCTGGCAAAGTCCTGGGAAATGGAAATGCGATGACCATCCCAACTGAGTTGCTTAACTTTCCGCATATGAGAGAGAATCATCTCAGTGTGTTGATGTCTCAAAGGCTTAAAAATGACTGCTCTTGGTTGGGTTGCTGCTTTAGGTCGAAACGTTGGAACACGGTGTGCTCTTTCTATTTCAAAATCTCTATGGAATGATATTTGAAGGGTATCCGGAATCCAATGAGATAAAAAGTCTATCATAGAGGAAGATGATTTCTCCGAATCTTCCGGTAGACCAAAAATGCGTAGATTAGATCTACGGTTACGGTCCTCCTGCTCAGTGAGATCTCTGCGCAATGCCGCCATTGAACGTTCCAAGTGGTTGAGGGATCTGGATTGTTTCTGCATTCCATCCTCTGCAGAGCTGATTCGTGATTCAGTCGCTGATACACGAAGAGAAAGAGCCTTAAAGTCATTTCTGATAGCAGACACTTCCACTTGTAGCAAGTCAGTGTTAGTTTTTGTTGACTGCGCAATATCATGTACTTCATTAAGGCGCGTTAATATTGTGTCCAATGTGGAAGCAGTGTCCGACTGAGGAGCCTCAGGCATCGGAGAGAGTGACTTAAGCCTTTTCAACGACGTACCCACATCCTTAGAGTCTTTGTTGGTCGAAGACCGATTCATATTGACAATGTTGAAGTAGACTATAAAAAATACCACTTGAGGAAGAATGAAAGCACAAAACGTGCGCAGAGTGACTCACAAATAGTAAAAAAATAGGAGAACAAGCTCAAAATGCGCTATGGTATTCTAGCGGTGACAGTGTGAGCAGAGCAGGGGAGCACCGTAATGAGTTGGTAGCAAAAATGTCGACACCTCTGTGGAAGAGGCGGACTGAGAGAAAATAGCGTGATAACAGCTTAAAGCCCAACCAAGCAGCAAGAGAGTAACATAAAGAAGGCAAAAATGTTACCAGTAGTGGGCGCCGTGAAGAAAATGCATTAGGCGGACCAGCAACACAGCAACGTTATATCCGCGGCGGCGCCTCTGAAGTAAAATGACAGGAACTACATGAGCGGGAAGATGGCTGCCGCTCGTGAGGAATGCGAGCGCCTGTGAAGCGTGAGGCAGAAATCATGTAACCGGTGGCCAAAACCTCAGGAAAACAGCGTCAATCAGTTCACCACATGTTCCGCTGATGAGGGTTGCTTTTTCCGTCAAGAAGGGCAGCAAGAGACGGAGAAAATCGCTCGACGGGACAAACTCGCCTCGGAGCTCAAGCGCAACACGCCATGCTGAAGCGGCGCGCAAGCCACGCCCTGAAAGTTCTTATTTTTATATATTTTTTTCCAGTCGTAGGCTTCCATCGTTACATCCACCCGTTCCGCCACTCCGCCCTCACATCAGCAGCCACTGCGGAAGACAGACTACAAAATAGGACTCTTGCAGGCAGCCTTCATGTACAATGAGCTAATCTCCCCGCACGAAGGCATCAAAATCCATGAATACCAGAGGTACAGACAACGCCACAAGCCTGCACAGAGAAAGAGCAACCATTTTATTTCCTCTTAGTCTCAGATTTTAGCAACAACCTTCTCACCTCAGGACGAGATCTCAAAACATGGGTTCTGTGGAGACCATTTTGTGTACACACCAAGAGAGGAGTCCTAACATTAAAACATCACCCACTTGTAATGACTCCTCTATTTGCACCACACGAACACTCAACCCTTCCAAGAAGGGGGGGGGGGGCGTGTTTTGCCGAGCTGCAAGATGGCCACTGTGTGAGCAAGCTCCGCCGGCGAGACCTAATCCAGCATTTATCCGCACACATTGAGGGCCATTGCAGTGTTTAACAAGCCTCTAGGCGCTGCCTCTGGGGCGCCGCAGCGAGAGAGCCGATCGATGTGGCAATGAGACGTCCCGGCAGCAAGCGCCGAGCCCCAGTGAACTGCGGCCTAGCTGTTCGGAGCAAATCCCCGGACTGGCGCGGGGCTGAGGCTTCGCTTGCGGCCAAAGGGGGCACCGGATCCTGAAGTCGATTAGGCGGCGCGGGGCTACTGGAGTTGCCCCGTTCCTCCCAGGCACATATGCGCGGGTGCCCGAAAGGCCTGTCTGATGGCGTAGCCCATACCAGGTTGAAATATTAGCCCCGGAGTCCAGCAACAGCGAAATGCGACATCAGCCCTGCAACCCCACGCCTCTTCTCGCTGCAGCGAGGAAGTATTAGCACGAGTCTCCACAGTGATGCTGGGATGTGGCAGCTTTGATCCTAAGTATGTATCCCCTGCAGAGGCCTACTGACTGTCGGAGGTCCGGAGCGGGCGGAGGAAGGCCCGTGGGGAAGAAGGTCGCACCGCCATCTTGGGAGCTGGCAAATAGAGTCCTGGTGCTCAGGGGCCGGAGTGCAAAGTTAGTGGCGTGGCTTGGGCCCATTGCGATGCAATAGTGGTGAGTGGGCACCAGTTGTGGACAAAGTGGTACAGGCACTGAGTAGGCTAGTGTAGCTTTTCAAGGGAAACTCAATTGTGGGGCCGTTTGCACTAACAAGGGTGTTGTGAAGTCCACATCCAATATACGCTCCCCGACTGTTCACTGGATACGTGGAGATTCGGAGTTTAGGCATCGGGCTGAGACTGGGGCCTGACTGATTGGTGCAATTGCACCAGGTTTCTGAAAGGAACTTCTGCGTGGCTGGATCGAGGCGCCTGGACTGGAAGACATGAGCAAGCAGGATGCCAAACAACCGAAGTTGAACTTCGACGGTAGGCGGATCATGAGGCTCACGGAGTCGGATCCGGAGGCTGGCTTGGAGAGACCGTCCGAGTCACAGACGGAGGACCGAGGGGAAGATCTATGTTCCTTGATGCTGGAGATTAGCCTTTGGAACATCAATACTAAGCTGGATGCGTTCACTACCCAACTTGATGCTGTCAAAAAGCAGGTGAGCTCCCATGATACCTAGTTCAATGTACTTGAGAATCGCACCTCCGACTTCTACGAGTTTCAGGTTGAAACTAAGGAACAGTTTTTACATATGGATAGAGTGTTGGGCATTATTCGTGCAAAGAAAGAGGATTTGGAAGCTCGTCCCGTCGAAATAACCTGCAATTAACTGGGATACCGGAGATAACGGCCATCTCTTAGATGGAGACCTATATTGCCAAACTGCTCCATGAACTCTATGACCCCAATTTATCCGCTGTGTTTGTGGTGGAGAGCTCACCGTGCCCTGGGGCCTAAACCACCAGTCGGAGCTACACCCAGGCCGATTCTAGCTAGAATCCTGAATTAACAGGACCGCGACCTGATTAAAAGTCTAGATCACGAAAAAGGGGCCATCACACATAATAACATCTCCTTTTACCCAGACTTTACACCAGCTGTGCAGGTGGCGAGACGGGAATTTCTTCCTGTAAAACCTTTGCTTCAAGCACAGATTCCCTACACTCTGCTGTACCCCGCGAAGCTCAAGGTAACATATGATGGCACAGCTCACTTTTTCACATATGCAAAGTCCGCCTTAAAGTTTGCAAAGCACAGGGGGGGGGGGGGGGAGAGGGCTAAACAAGACCCTAACTCTGTGGATTCACCTGCGGACAGACTGAGTGATAATTATTAAAGGATTTTATCATATTGCTATACCAACTACTATGCTCAACCTACACTGAGCTGGGCTCCACAAGATTCTTTATGTTTTTTTCTATGCGGCTAAGTTGTTTTTTGATCACTCTGATTCTAGACTTGTTGGTGCAGTGCATTGGCGTCGCTCATAATATCATGGGATAAGCATGGCTTTCAGCAGTTTCTTGGCCGCCCTGTTTAGGGCATGGGAGTATGCAGGTGTTGCTATGCCCCCTGGGAGATCTCCCAGCAGTAGTTTTTTACGACTTTTCAGGGAATACTTGATTATGTTCTGGAAAGGGGGTGGGGATTTCACAAACTGATTGGGGGGTTGAAGTGGGTGGAGCGATGGGGGGAGGGGTTGTTATTATGTTTTTAGCCAGTGTATTGCTATTCAGCCTTCAATACAGCAATGGTGTATTATTGTCTACTGCAATGTGCTGTGTTCACACTGTAATTTTGCATCGTAAATCATTGGCCCTCATCTGGCAAATCTAAATTTCTTAACATGGAACATCCGCTGCTTGAATGATTACAGGAAGACAAGGTTAGTCCACTCATACTTAATAAGGCACCATATAGATGTGTGCGTGTTGCAAGAGACACACCTGAATGTTACACCCTCTCCCTGGCTCAAGCATAGTAGATGGGGGCACGTTTATTCAGCCATCTATTCTAATTATTCAAGGGAGTGGCCATACTAGTCAGAAAACGTCTGGAATGGAGGGAAAGTGACATACAAATTGACCCAGAAGGTAGATTTATCATACTACTTGGTGTCCTGGGCAGGGTCCAGGTGGTACTAACAGCAGTATACGACCTCAATGTCGACTCCCTCAGTTTTTTCCAAGACCTATGGGCCAAGGTGAAAGCGACTAATTGCGAAACTATCATTTAGGGAGGCGATTTTAACGCAATACTGGATGACGCATTGGACAGGAAGGGGCAATCTCGTTCACTGCACCCCTCAGCTAGCGCGGCATTAAATGCTATTATCTCAGACAGAGACCTGATCGATATTTGGAGGCATAACCACCCACTGGTTAGGGAAGGGACATGCATTTCTGAACATCACAGGGCGTGGTCCAGATTAGATTTCCGGCTGGTGTCCCAAGATGTCGCCAGGTGGATCTGTGAGGCTTCTCATCTCCCTAGGTCCTTGTTGGACCATGCACCGAGTCTCTTGCACGTAACGCTGCCAAACTCAATCCCACGTATGCTCATGTGGCGGCCACCGTTGAATGCCCTACTTGACGTGATTTTAAGGCAGAGATTAGAGGGGACATCACTGACTATTTTACACTTAATATTTGCTCGGTTACAACTTAGGCCTCTTTATGGGAGGCTTTTAAGACAGTTATTAGAGGAAACTGCATGGCGCGTCAAGCGGGAGTATTGAAGGCCATAGGGGGTACAATAGCATCTCTAGAAAAACAAATCAAAGAGCTGGGGACACAGTAATACACTACTGCAGATCACAAGCCGCCGGCCCTTTTGAAAGAAAAACTGCTAGAATTTGAGCGGGAGGCGCAGCAGGAGATGACGTTTTTAGGTAAACATGCCCTAAACCCAGGGATACGTGCAGGTCCCTGCACGACACCTTCTGAACCCCCGCCTATTTTGCCCGCATTGGCAAATGCGCTAAAGTTAGACTCGCCACGCAGACTAATCACAAGTATTTATAACCAAAAGCAAAACTCAGCCCCCTTGATTAAACCAAGGGCACTCCAGGCATGGAATGAGGAACTGCACACCCCAATCTCAGAGGAGTAATGGGCTTACTGTTGCAACCAACTTATGGCCTTATCTCCCAATTATAAGCTGTGATTAATACACTTTAAGTACCTCCACAGATTTTATAGGACCCTCTCCCACTTACACCGCATGGGACTCAAAGACAATGACAGCTGCTGGAGATGTGGCCTTGCCCCGGCCTCGTGTCTGCATATGGCATGGAGCGGTCCACAATTGTTATCATTCTGGCCTGACATATTTACTACGATCCATAATATAATAGGTACAATAGATGACACAAATCCCCTACAGGGCTTACTTGGACATGTAAAGGACATGCCAGTTAAAGCGCAGAAACCTCATGCTATGCTTCTCCTGTTTGCTAAGCGCCGGGTGGCCAAGCACTGGGGGAGGAAGGGGGTTCCATCCATGAAAGACTGGATACAAGGCGTAACATTTGGCCATACGCAACTGACCACCTTTTCGGAACTGATGCCGTCGACATCCAGGCCTAGTCAGATATTGGAGCCTTTTTTTTATATGGACCCGAGTGCAACAGGAGGTGGGAGGAGGATCCCCAGAGGCATCTGTAGCTTTGTAGACAAGTACAAGTAGGCCAGGGGGAAGGTGGAGTACTGTGGTGGAAGGATACTGCACGCTGGGCACAGTTTTTCTTTTTACACTGCAAGAACCAGTAAGATTTACACCGATTGGGTGCAGAGATACAGTGGACTCTAAACTGTTATCCTTTGGTAGACGGTACATAGTACCTTCAAAGTTTCTACTACTATTTGTTTTTATCTGTACAGTCGGACGCGCACGTTTGTAATGATATCTGTAACTTAAATGGTATGCCAATGTATGGACAATAATGTAATGATTAGCAACTGGCTTGTTGTTTGAAATGTTTGTAGAATTGTTTGAAAAATGCCAATAAATAAATGTTTAAAAAAAAACCTTCCAAGAAGAGTTACTTTCACCCTTCCATTATTCCATCTATCCACCTTCCATTACAACCACCCACCTTTTGATTAAACAATCCATCCTTTTAACCACTGATCCACCTATTTATCAATCTGTTCACCCATAATTTACATCCACCTTTCAAACTTCTCTGCTATCTATCTAGCCATCATTTCCTCTCTCTATCTACCCCCATCCCTCAATTATTTCACCTTTGCATTGGCCCCACCCACAAGTCAATTCATCCACTCACCCCTTTGCATCTACCCAGCATAGCAATCCATCCATTCACCCATCTGTTCACCTTTCCTCCCATCCAACTAATAATGCACTCATCCATTGACATTCTTACATCCATCCATTTAGTCTTCCATCCAATATTTTGCTTCTCCATCCATCATGAATCCATCCTTTCACCCATCCATACTTTAATCCATCTGCTCACTCAACTATCCTTCATTCCAACTTTCTTTCTTTGAAGCCAACCAAATTTCCATCCTTCCATGCACCTTTCCATCCTTGTATCCACTCATAGATCCTTTCACCCTTCCATCCAACCAGCCTTCAACTCGTCTATTTCACTCTATCTAACCATTCTTTCACCCTTCCATTAATTCTTTCACCAATCAACCTTAATTCCTTCCATTGTGTCACCCTTTCATTCATTCATCTTTTCACCGACCCTTTTATCCATCCAACTTCCATGTACGCTTTATTTTCCAGGCTTTTGCCTTCCGTACATCACTTTTAACTTTTTTACGTCAATCCTTTCCTTTCACCCTTTTTTTCCCTCTTATCATTCACACGTGCTTCCCTTTGTTTCTTCACTAATACCTTTGTTTATCCCCCACCTTACTTTTTTGTTTGTATCCTTCCATCTCCCACCAAATATTTCCATTTGCCCCGCTCTCTATTCTGTCTCTATTCTTCTCTAGCGGGCTAAAGACAGTTTTAGCTGTCTGTTGCGAGTGCTAATGAGATTAGTACTAGCGAGTTACAGCGTATCACATATGGTTACACTGTGCCATAGACTACATTATGTCATAAGTAATGAGAGAACAATCATTTCCTACTTCACAATTTCACATGAATGAAGTAATAATGCCACAGTTTGCCTGCTAGTGCATTAAAGGCAAGCCGGACATGGTTTTGCCTATGCTTGTTTATCCACTGTCATCGTTGCTCTTTCCCGATCTGTCTCGCGGTCACTGAACTTGAGTCAACACACTCTTCCCTTATAGCATTTTTCTGATTTTGCTCGCTGGCACAAGAGGCTAATGAAACCTAGTCAAGCTTTTGGTGTGAGCCACCTTAGCAGTACATCAGGCCCAGTGGCAGGCCCACCTACCCCTGCTTATGCTGCTAGAATGGAAAGTGTACTTCACTTCAAACATGCTAGCTGCACTTCCCTCCTATCACGCTCATTGATGCAAACCATGTCCTGTGCAGGTTCTACACAAGTTTCTCTGACAGGTAGTTACAGAGATACTTGAAAAGAATTGTGAGGTGGAAATATTTACAGAGATAGTGAGAGTGGTGTAATGAGATATAGAGTCAAATAAGTAGAGACATTAAAAAAATGTGATTGGTGGAAAGGGATGGATCAGCAGAAAAGAGGGGATAATATTGACTAGGGGGTTAAAAGAGAAGGTACGAGTCTAAAGCGAAAGGATCAGCAGGAAGGAAATGTGGGACAGAGGAAAGATGAAAGGGATGGGGAAGAGATTGGAGAAAGATGGAAATAGAGATCCAGGGCTAAAGATGGGGAATGGAGGGACAGAAAGGACTCAAAGAAAATGGGCTAGATAGATTGCAAGATTAAGAGAAAGTGATCGGGGCAAAGACATAGTGTAGAAGAGATGGGAAAAGAGGAAAATCGACAAGTATGGAAAAGATGCTCACAGAAAGACAGAACAACAGCCAGACATATAATTCCATGATGTAATTAAATGAGGTATAAAGATTAGTGTCAATATTGTAAGGGTGTGGAGGACAGATCGGAGACTGAAAAGAGAAGGTCCAACATAGTATCAGGTATTTTGAAGAACTAAATAAGCTAAGCAGACTTCATTAGCCATTGAAAGCTCTCAGTAAAGGAAAGGGGAGTCAAAACAATAAAACAGGCTTTGACCAAATGGAAAGCCAAAGTGACAATGGAGGAACCTAATAAGGTCCTCTGAGTAAATGATCACTAGCTTAGCATGACAAATAAAAATATATGTACTTTTAGGGACAGATAAAGTCTACGTAAAAAAAGCATTCTCTGCAGTTTGTTGCCCCACCTGGTCTGTGTAGGCCCAAAGATGAGCCCCATAAGTTTCAAAAGAGATGTGCTTCCTGTTGTAAATTGCTAAAATCTCCGAGTGGTTTATGGGGCCAATTTACTGGCAAACCTAAAGACGATCTTTCAAGCCGTCGTACTCTAACCATTCAGTGATCCCGTATAAAGGCAGAGTCCAAAAGAACCACCCAACACTGGAAAGTTTCCACTTTATCTACAAGTTTGTCATGAACAAAATGAGGTTTTATTTTTATGGACCCAGGGCTGCAGACCGTCACAAAAGATTTTGCTAATTGCTTCTGTAAATCAAAAGCACTGAGTTTCATCTGGATGTTGTTGCAATCCATTAGCCAAATGTGCCACTAAAACTGTGTCATCAGCACAGAGGAGCACAAGGAGTGGGCACAAGTCTATCTGTGGCATGTCCTGACCCCTTGACTTCGAAAACCATCAAGGTCATTATTGCAGAAAGTAAAAAGAAAAGGGTCCCGCCCCTGAGGAACTCCCCAGCCAATCTCAACTGAGTTGGTACCATCTACCCACGCACTTACTCGAGTTGCCTTTGAAGCAGACTTTCATCAGCCTCAGTCAAGTTCCAGTCTTATTGGGCCAAAGGTGAGATGGAATGACAACCTCCACCCTGGTCATTGTGACTGGCCATTTAAAGTAACAAAAAAACAAAGTGGGGGAGACGGGCAAGCAACAACCACAGGATGGCGCCACACGTGGGACTAATTAACACACGAGTGCGTACAGCACACATTACAATTCAATTGCAAAAAGCCGACTCTGTCCTCACCGAGATAGTCAGAAGAGTGTTATTGGTTGCTGTACGCGAGACTGAACCGCCCCTGCCATATGGACCTTACAGACTAAGGGACTTGTCTGAAATCTCTCCATACTTTTGCCAGCATTTGCATGTCAATAACAGGCCCACGACCCTTCTTGAACAGTTGCCAATGTGACATTTCTTCACTTGCACGTGCTACCCTGCACCTTCTTGCTGCCATGCCTGGGCCATGGGTTTTGGAGAGCTGGCAAACCTTTGTGTTTCAGCAACACTTCCTGTTGTCTAAATGACCCTTACTGTAACGGAGAAGTGATTAATCAACTGAGCACCAAAAGCAGAATATAGTTCCCCCACCCCCCTCTGGAGACTTTTTAATCCTCTCAGTGAGAGTACCAGGGAATGGCAGATATTCTGCAATAACTAGGATGGAAAAGCACGTTTTTCTGGCCAGATCTGCAGGGCACTTGGCACCCACAGGAACCACAGAGCCCGCAGTTTACACAGTTAATTCAAGATACAGATCTTGGTTGGAAGACACCCAATGACGCCATTAAGGCTCCACTGGCAGCAAGATAAATGGCCAGAGCCAAAGTAGTTAACACAATCACGCTCCTGGCCTCTGGCCTACAGTCTCTGCAGCAAGAGTTGTCCTGCACTGGCCAACCTTCTTTGCAGCCAAGTCACGGAGCAAAACAGCCGGCTCAGGATCCACGGCACGCAATTGTGGCAAGAAGAGACTGGGTTGTGGAGGTTCAGTCGCTGAAGACCGGCCCAAACCCAGGTCTGGATCTGTCATTATGTGCCCACTCAGATCCCATGACCTCTAAGCAGGGTATTTTGATCAAACTTGAAACAAAAGGTCTCTACGTCAGCCCTGATCCAACTCTGCTTCTTAAATATGGCTCTGAATGTCCTTTGCGGGCTTTCAAGAAAGCTCTTGGCACAGGCCCTAGACCGGTCTTCGAGAAGCCTGTGAAACAGATTTAAGAGCACAGAGTTCAATAAAGGACAACAATGAATCAGTGGCAGGCCAGAGGAGAGCTACCAACTTGACAAGGGCTGCATGGGACCTTAAGAAATGAAATCTGTTTAGTCTGGAAGAATGGGGGAGTGATGGAGATGTCTAAATACCTCCAAAGCACTAACAGAGTAGAAGAGATAGGCATACCTTACATATCTTACGCCACAAGTGAGACCCAAAGGCCGGAACAGGCCATTGTCCAATCCATGGTTCTCACCTGAGCTTAAATTACAGAAACAGCTCTGTAAAAGGCTGGAAAGGAAATGGAGGCAGGATTATAGCACAGAGGCCAAAACTGCTTTGAAATCAGCCCAAAAATCATACTAAACTGATATCGTATTAGCGAAACGCTCATACTATACTGATTGTATTGCCCGGTCTGGCAATAACCATAAAGAACTGTTTAAAATTGTGAAACATTATGTGACTCCTAAAGCTATAAGCAACACCCATGCCTCTTCTCCCGCTTGCTGTGAAGAGCTTTCTAATTTCTTTATTAATAAAGTCAGGGCTCTTCAATTGGCTTTCGCCAACCAGGATGCCCAGGCCACTTCAGTGCCTCCAGCACAACTAATTGTCACCTTTTCCACCTTTCATGCTATATCACTGACGGATTCTTTGGTTGCTCTATCCTCCCTTAAATCTGCCTTCCCTAATGATCCCAGTCCTGCCAAACTTATGGCCAGCGCGGCGGTTGTCATCACCCCTCTCCTTAATCAGAAGATCAACGCCTCTCTGACATTGGCCTCTGTTCCCACTGAGTGGAAACAGGCACTGCTAATCCCTTTTATCAAAAAGACGACTCTTGATCCCAACCTCCAGGCCAGTTATCATCCTATCTCTCTGCTCCCTGCTATTGCCAAAGTATATGAAAAAATGGTTATTAAGCAGTTGACTGCCTTCATCAAACAAAATGGCTTTCTGCATCCGGCTCAATCTGGTTTCAGGGCCTCTCACAGCACGGAGTCAGTTTTGGTGGAAATCACGGAAGCTATCCGTGAGACTGTGGATGGTGGGGGCAGGGCAGCTTTGCTACAGTTGGATCTCTTTGCCGCTTTTGATACTGTGCCCCATTCACTTCTTCTAGCCCGCCTACAGAAATTAGGTATCATGGGTGCTGCCGGTGAGTGGCTAAAATCGTTTTTATTAGGCAGAACCCAACAAGTATGGATCAATCCCCTTCACGTCCACTCCCCAAACCCTTTTGACAGGGGTTCCGCAAGGGTCTGTACTGAGCCCATTTTTGTTCAATTTGTACATGATTCCACTCATTCAGCTGGCAGAGGAACTGGGAGCTAAAGTTGTTGCTAATGCCGACGACACTCAGCTCCTGTTCACTTGGAAAAAACAAGAGACATCCACTGCCCATGTTAAAAATTATTTGGCTGCGGTGTTCAGTTGGCTTCCGTGCGCTCAGCTGAAATGTAACAAAGATAAAACGGAGATTTTATTCTTTGGGGAGTTTCCCCCTCAGGTTTGGCATACTTTCTGGCCAGTTGAGTTTTCCAGGCCCTCACCTTCAGGGCTCCCTGTAAAAAATCTCAGGATTTTATTTGATGAAAAGCAGAGTTTCTGCAACCAAATCAATAAACTGGCAGGTACCCGTTTCCACATTCTGAAGCGTCTCTGAAAATTTCTGCCCCTTTTGCCCTTAGCAGCAAAAGAAACGGTTGTCCGAGCTCTTGTTACCTCCCGCATCGATTATGCAAACGCACTTTATGTGGGCCTTGCCTTCCCGCCTATCTAATGGACAGACTTCAGGTGGTGCAAAATGCTGCTGCCCGTCTGCTTCTTGACCTTCCCAAACGTACCAGTGTCAGGCAACATCTGTGAAATCTGCAACCGGTGAAGGCAAGGGTTACTTTCAAGGCCCTGGTAACAACTCATGCTGCGCTCTATGAGCATAGCCCCCCCTATCTCAGGAAACGCTTTCAGTTCTACTCCCCTAGCAGACATTTGATTTCTCCAACATGCTTATGGCCTCTATTCCTAGATTCCACTAGAAAAGAAAGAGCGGCAGCTCCCGGACCTATTTGGCAGCTATGGCATGGAACTCCCTCCCTTTGGACTTGCGCAGCTTACAAAACTCTACCCAATTTAGGAAAAAACTAAAAACCTTCCTTTTCAACTGAGCTGGTTCTGTGTTGTTGTTTTATCGCTCCTCTCTCCCACTTCCTGCTGTCTCTTGGGCTCGCGCCGGGACACTCTTTGAGTAGCTGTGCACGCTTCAAAACTGTGATAACATAACATAACATACGGAGTATTAAGGATGGCTCTAGAAAATATGGTCATGAAATAAGGCTAGTGGGAGTGGAGGCTCTGAAGCAACTTGAATATGATTGGGCTTTTCTTTGCAGACATGGAGCTGCAACTCCTTGCTGCTTTCCTTTGGTGCTGAAACCAAAAATCCAGCATTTCCAAAATGACATTAAACCCAACGTGATTGAGACCTAGTGTCTCTCTCAAGTCAGATGATGTGCAAGTCTCATTTAGCACTAGGAATACCCTTTTCGGGACATTTATGTGCTTTACAAAAAATTTAAATTAAACAAATAAATTCCTCCCCAAAGAAAGGGCTGGTAAATACGGGTCCATGTGAAAATGTTTTAATCCACAGTTCCAGCTATGATGAATACAAAATTTAGAATTCATAATGACATCTCCACAAGAAAGATTGCCTTAATGACAAACATGAGGCATTACCATTCAACTCCTATCCATTTGCAACTGATATGACATCCATGTTTTTTAACATTTTATAAAAAAAACACGTTTATAGATTTTTCATTTGAACATCATTCAATTGCAAACTTAAAAACTCGAAGTACACTAAAGTAGAAGATCACATGCAGGCCATATCATCACATCAGCATTCAATTAGAAATATATTTTCTCCCCATGGTCACGCAGGGTTAAGTATTGCCAAGTCCCCTCAAGGTCTTTCAAGTCTATTATTCTACTATACGCTGCAGTCGTCTACTTCAGGCACTGCGTATTACATTCATTTGGCTACATATTGTGAAATCCATATTCACTGCCAGTGCTCCATGAATAATAAACTCACTTATTCTAGATCATGTGTCTAAACAGGATACCCGCTAGCCCTGGGCCCTTCTGGTAGTCCCATGGCCCGATCTCGCTGTTGTTGGTCAACAATCTTCTAGTCTTGGTGTTTGTTTCCTGGTTCCGTGTGCGTGTCAAGAATCTGCTTATGGAGGTGAGGTGTCCGGGAGGAAGGTGTCTGCTGCATTTTCATCCAATCCACTAGGTCCTCGGTGCCTTACTACGCCTTGAGCGCTTCATTCGAGCTTTCTCAGCTATCGCTCATTTCCCCCATGTCTCTGACCTAGCTATTAAGTTGTAAAAAGAAATGTCTTGCAATACATCTTGTGGCCAGTACTGTTCCTAGAGCTACAACTGTATGGGTCATTTTACCCTTCTGGTTCCTTGGGATGATTCCCAATTGGCAATGCAGGAGGTCAGGGCTTGCATGCCTTTGTAATTGGCTGTAGTTTGACTGTGAATTCAGACCTGAAGGCATGTACCTGCAAACAACTCTATGTCATGTGCAGAAAGTCTGCATCAGATGCTCTACATCTTGGGTAACCTGAGGGGCATTTCTGGGCAGATTCTATTTAGTGTCCCTGGGGTCACATGCTTCTTATGCAAGGAATTCAAACGGACCAATTCAAGCCGGCGTTACTTGACGTTCAGTTACCTTTGCGCATGATCTGCCATACTCCTCACCCGTAATGGGTTCTGGATATCAGATTCAAATTTACCGACTAATGTTGCAGTCAATCCCCCTTCATCATGTTGCAGTGCCCTTAAAATACTGAAACATTACATGTTTTCAGTGCTCTTTATTTCTTTATCTTACTTTATATATAAAATATTGTTTGTATTCACATTTATGTAGATTTTTTCATTACAGTTTATAGGTTCCACCTAGAGAAAGCTTCAGCTGTTTGTCAGAAGATCTATTGTGTAAAATTCCAATGCTTACAGTCGGCCTTGGGTCAGCCCATTGCCGATCATTGGTTGCCTTTCTGGCCAATCTCATTTGCTTGCTTCTTATTCAATGGCTTCCATTCCTATTTTTGTGTTTGTTCCTCCACTGGAGCGCAGCTTTTCAACTGTTGTTTTGTTTGGATGACTATAGCCTTTCACTGCTTACATTCCAAGAACCACTTTTTTATTTTCTAATGCAGTGATGCGTTGTCTTATTTTTCTACCTTTACATACTTGGACATCTACGCTCTCCATGTTCCTCTACCATTCTCAGGTAATCTGTTCCTTCTGCTTTCCCATCTTGTACTGATAGTTTAAAAAAAAAGTTTTTATTATCCTCCTTCCATTGTTCCCCTTGCTCCTCCCTGCTTACCGCTGTCATTTACCACTGGCATTTACTTGCCCTGTCCCTCTCCTCCCTAGCTCCACCTCCCCTCCCTGTGCTTTTTTAAAACAAATTTGTCTTTTTAAATAACTTTTTATGAGGACCCAAAAGCTGCAGTTTGGTAGCAGGCGCTTTTTTTTGTAAAGACGCTTTAGCACAACTTTTATTTTAAGTTAGGGCTCAGAGATGGCCATCCGCCATACTGATTCTTTATTTTCACGATAATGCCAGAGAATGCATGAACCCGTCTGCTAGCAAGAGGGGTTGAGGCAAGATGGGGAACAGTATTCAAAATGACTTGTTACAAACACCAAGGCATGACTGCAGAATGACAAAAATAGCAGAGCCTCAGATGCAGTAAAGTGTAAGGTTTTACTACATCAGAAAAGGAAATGAAAGGTCTATATGGACCTGTTGTTACTTAACAACTATTAATACCAATAGGAAGGATCCACAATAGGAAATCCACGGATGGAGATGTCTGCACAAGAGATTTCTGCCACAAATGAGTGGATATCTCTCCTCCAAAATGGTATTCATCAGTTCTGGTCAGAAGTCACCCAGATGTAGGATTTATGAGTCTTCATCACCTTACACAAATGAAGCTGGGACTTTTACGATAGAAATTTAATCAAGGATGAGTAGGATCTCGGAATGACAACCAAACCTCATGGTTGTGGTTTGCACTTTACAAAGATGATGTAATATCATGTGTAGTTATTCATTTCTTATATGTATTAACGTGTTGAAATTGTACTCACTTAGTTCTGGTTAACGAATGACAATACTCGGAACTGTTTGAAAAACAATGCCCAGGAAAATTGCAGAATGGTGATACTACACTGATATTTGGTTAAGTAATTTCAGCTTGCTGAGAAACACCATGGATTCATTGGTTCAGGCTGGACTATATGGTACATTTCTGCAATGCTGCTTTCAACGCGAGGCTTGGCAGGTACTAACATTGATGATGTGGCTGTCTATTCTACCTATATACCGCGATCTGATACCAGTAAAGGTCAAGTTCACGCTATAAAGCGTTATAAATAAATAAATGAAGTCCTTAAAACTACTGCTACCAACATTATGATTGGATTTCACATCCAGGTCTATATGTGGAGATCTTCGCACCATTGCCTTCTCACTCACAGGAGCCAAGGCTTCTGCAAGTCTGCAAGAGCTACGGTCTTCAAAGGGAACGCCATTCAGCTTCCCTTTAACTCCTAGATCTTGCTTATTAAAGCAATTCATTGCAAAGTTCAAGAAATTTTAAAGGAAAGAATTACAGGTGTCAAATCACAAAAGAAAGTTGGATGAAAATAACTATAAGATTTACTTTGTGCGGGCCAATTTTCCTGCAAATTATTTTTCTTTTTAGGGGAAACAATACCCCCTAACAACTCTTTTTTTGCACAAAATATTACCTGCAGGTGAGGGTTTGAGAAGGAGGCAACCTTTACAACTTTGCTAAGATGAGATTTTCATATTGACCAAACTTTGCTGATAAAATGATAATTGTACGCATCTCTGTGTGTTAGCCAATCCTTTGGCACAGCTGTAGCGGGAGTGTTACTGAAATCATGATTTGTATCATACAATGAAAGGCAGCAGTCAAGGCCGGCAGCAACATCTGCTTCCAGCCTCCCAACACCCTGTTGTATTTCCAGCTCCTGTGAGTAAGGATCGACCCCTTTATCCCCCTGGGATGGGTAGTTGGGCTTCCTACCTGCGCTGGTAATTACACATTTTCAGGGCTGCTTTTAGCTCTCAATCTAGCCTCTCTAAAACCCCAAAACAAGAATTACTCTTCAGTGAGTATCCTCTGCTTAGCCCTACGTTTGCATCCCTTTCTACAACTGCGTATCTTGCATCCAAACTCATCTTTGGAATCATCAGATTTTTGCACTTGACATTCTAGTATGCATGCTTTCTTTTCACACCAAAACAATCTTTGTTTACTTTCTTTAGGGTTACAGTTTTAAGGATGACTTCGTTATTAGCATTATTTTCAAAGAGGAGCTGGGATAAATACAGAATCAAAAATTAGTTTGTTTTTTGGAAACTGTAAATGCCCATAAAATGGTCAACCACAAAAAGACATTACTTATTTCACATTCCCTTCATAAACCTATATGATGAAATGTAATTAAAAGTACCCTGTCAAATTTAAAAGATACAATTATCAAGAAGGGCATTCAGGAATTAGCATTATTCCAACTAATCAATTTCTTTCTCGTTCTTAATGCCTGTTGATGAACAGGAAAATGGTCACTGAAAGAGAAACAAAAAGAGTTGGCCTATAACAGCGAAAAGGAACATGTGCAACACTGGCCTTGAGTATTTTTTAACCAGCGCACTATAAAACTCACAAAAGAAGAAAAAAAGTGCAGCGTAGACTCTGTTGATCCACCTTCCCAATGGCACTTTTTATTGCCCACAACCGAGGCAAAAGATTAAACCTTAAAAGGGTTTAACGATTTCTCGTTAACACACATTTGAGTCAAAGTAAATACCTTGTGGCACAACAAAAATTTTCCAGGTAATAAGTAATTTTACAAGCTGCATGTCCTCGCACACAACATGGTTTGACGCAAACCAACGCTTCAGTCAGTTCTTCTATAGATCCGAATCTATTCCCAAAAGCAATATACCAACAGGTGTTTAAGTGGTGGGAAAAGACAAAGTTGGGCGACATTTTGTTTTTCCTTGTGGGTGTTTTTGAGCCAGAGCCCAGGATATTTTACAGTTTGGCGCCATGTAACAGAAGATCGACTGCCCAGCTGTGAGCAGCTGTTGGCTGGTATCCTGTTTGTACAGTAACCGCCTTGTTTAGAACTTCACCAGCAGTTAGTCATTTCATGGCACAACACTCACTCTCAGGCCTACAACATGGATGTCAACAGGAGGTGGACAAGGATAGTAAAAGCTACCCCAATTGCAACCCATGGCCCCTCCATGGATAACCCTGGTCTCTGGGTCTTGAAGGCTGCAGCAGAAACAGGAAGTAAACACGCTCAGGGAGCAATATTTACTATTCATAGTTTTCCAATGTTGCTCTTTCGAGACGCTATTGGAGTGGTACACCTTAATGTAATCGGGATCAAAGGGTGCATGAGTCCATGGACGAGTAGACATAGAGATCGGGTGGCTGATGCCACTAACATATCATTTGGTAGATGAAAGAGAGTGTGCAGAAACTAAACTACTTCAATATTAAATTTATAATGGATGAAAACATTAACTACGCATCAAGTGTAAAGGAACATTCTCTTTGCATGCCTTTATCAAAGAGGTCTTCACCAATACTAAGATAAGAGCAGAAGTTGTGGGCATACAGATTTTCAGAGGAATCCTTACATTTGAATTTCAACTTCAATTATCTCAATTTCAGAACAATGTCAGTATTAAGGCAGAGTTACTTTTAAACGGTACTCAGAGAGATGTTCAGTGAACAGACGAGTTTGACCCTCCTTGGGTCTCCGGATACTGAAGCAGAGAGGTTTTGAGAGCAATAAAGCTCAAAGTGTAACTTACAAACAACAATCCCCATTTTATGACAAGTAAAAACAACAACAAAAAGTGTCCTCTGGAGTGTGCCGAAATGTAAATAATAAATAAGGGCATTTTACAGTAAAAATATGCTACAGTCTGCCTGTCTTCTTTTTTTGTATTTGTGGTCTGCATTAGCCAAGACCTTTTAATTTTATTAAAACTTGATGTATATAATACCTATAGGAACTTTCACCCAGCCCTCTTTTTCCATTGGTCTGTCATGGTGGCATTCACGTTTTTCTTCCACCCACTACAGGAAACCCACTTCAAACATTGGCTAATTTCACCCCGAGTGTTGGCATTTTGCCATTTCATAAGGAGCACTTCCACACAAAAGAGGTTCGTACTCAATGCCAAGGACTTCCATGTCAAAGTGTGCTTTTTGCGACCAAAAAATATATTTTTGCTATCAGCCATGTTTTAAAATTTGTTTAGTTTGACAAAAATAAAGATTTGCAAAAACTGTATTACAAAACAAGCAGTGACCGTGCCAAAGCTGACAACCAAAGCCACACCTATTGGGTTTGCCAATGCTTGTCATTTCTAGATACAAGATTAAAACTCTTAATGAAGATCCTTAGAAGAGACATCCTTTTGGGGGCTCATGTGAGGCACTGGTTTAGCCATTGAGAGGACCATATTACAAAGACTGCACTAGTGTTGGAAACACTAATTCCAATCAACTCAATAGTGCCAAAACAACATCTGCACTAACCAAGCAGTGGAAAAATAACATTTTGCACCATCGATGTGGTGAAAGTGTCTTTTTTGCAACAACTGGTCTGTGCACATTTACTTCGGTTCATACTGTACAAACATACTCTCCCTAATCATAAGAAGTAGTCTAAACACCTGTAGTGATTTACTATTCTCATTTTCTCCGAATCTTGCTCTATGACCCTGTCAGTGTTTCTAACATGTATCCTTCCACTTGCTTCACTAAATGCTCAACAGTACAATAAGGTTTAATCGAAAGAAGCCAGCATGGTATTTTGCTGTCCGTTACACAATTGTATCTGTTGGCATTTACTGACAAAAGTAACATTCATCCTTGCGCTTTGTCTGTTCCTTATGTCTCTTGATTTAGTTATTATCAACTTATCCTTTAAGAAATTTTCCAACCTTTTCAAAAAGATAATTTCCAAATTTAACTCCAAAAACTTATATGATTAACGCTTCTGGCCCCTCTATGTCCTAGTTTTACTGATTTGCTCTTCCTTGCATGACCGCAGAACCGTTGTTGCTGAGGATCGTTCCATGTCTAGTCGAGAGTGAGAACAAAACCACACGGTGCATGTTCAGAGGCTTAACATTGGCCAAGAGGCAAAAGTTTTAGAAACTCATCTCCCCCTCGTTGATCACAATCAGAATAGTGCGTTTAAACATTGTGTAAGCCCACTGCCCACCCCTGTACTAACTCATTCCTATAACTGTTTATGTGGGAAAGACATGTTCTTTAAGATTGTCAAACTATTTTGAAATATTCTTAATTTACATCCCAACTTGATATTCTTAATTGGTTGCCCATTCTCCTCAGTTCCAAGTATCATAGCATCTCTGGGCATTCCTCCACTTTAGCTAAATTTAACTAACTCTGAAGATGCTGTTCTGCTTTGTATGAAAGTCAGATGTATTATTACCAACTGAAGTCATTGCCTCATTGTGTGCTCCCACAGATAAATGCCTTTGTTGCTGAGCATCCTCTCTATGTATTGCAAGCCTGGACAAGCTGCTTATTGGCTTAAGAAACCCCGAGGTTGGTCATTATTGGACATAATACAAATCTTTCATTTCCTAGCGTGATCTTTCAGAAGTTTCCAACATTGTAGTTTCTCGATTTCATACGGTCATAGCCACAAAGTCATAAAAAAGGTGTTCAAAAGTGCAGTCCAAGCTCTGGATGGAATCTGACCGGCTCGTTTTTCTTGGTCTCTCGTCTCTTGACGTCTTTCAACGTGATCAAATATATATTGTCACTAGTTTGGTCATAGTCACAAGCATGACGTTTGGTGTTAGTGTCTTCACGTGAGTAACTTCCTTTCTCTCTGGACAGACTATTTTTGAACTTTTTACGTTAATAGTATGTGGATCATTATACTGAAGTGATTCCGAACACTGTACTGCGTTGGTTGTTTTTGCAATCTTTTGAGAGGTTTACTGCATCAGTAGGTAAAGTCATAGACAAGCAGGACAATGTGGGATCTTTGTCTTTCAAAGCAAAGGCGGGTGGTCACCTCAGTTCACCCCTGTACTGATGCAAGGGGTGGCCAGAAGCAGAAAGGCTCCAAGAGTCTCCCAATCCCATTGTTCCATCTCAGGGGACTGGCATGGACAAGACCTCCGTCCATGAACTGAGCGAGAGCAGCAGCTCACGGGCCCGTCTCCAGCCCGATTGTTAGCAATGCTTCCAATTCCCCCCCGCCAGTCCGTCTTTGGCAAGGTCATATCTTAAAATGTAAAAGCAATCCGGAAACGATCGCTAGAAAGATTTACAGGAGGAAAACATTGGGACAAGGTCTACGATCCTGCTCTCTATAGAGACTCAAGCTCCATAGAATGATGGACCTTGGTGGAGGATTTTGTTGGCTACAACTGCTCCCTGGTTTTGGAGTGCCAAACCGATTAGTAAAGCACATCCCAGTATTTGCAGTGGTACCCTCAGAAATATAGCAACAGCAGGATGAAGGTGCATGGGAGAACCAATGGGAGAATGTAGAATATGTGGCGCTGCCCACACCAGAGTTATCAGCTATTCCTGGCTGATGGTTCTCCTCAGAGTAAGGCATGTGGATGCAGGTATCCGACAGTCATATCCCGTTTGATTGAATGCAGTGGAGAATTTTCTTCCTTACTGGGACCTAAGATGGATGATCAGGTAGGGGTACCACTGGTACGGCATTTGGCTTCTGCAGGCTGGAAGTAATTCACGATGTGCTGTCCGTGTACAGGGCTCAGGCTGCAGGAAAAAGTACACGCAGAATGTGTCTTTATTCTCCAGCAACAGGGCAGCTCCTTATCCCTGGAATCTGCCCTGTGACAGATCTGAGAGAGCCAGACAGGAATTCACCTGCAAGCCAACAAAAAACTGGAATGGTAAAATAGACATGGTCCTCTAAATAAATGTGTTTGAAAGAGGGAAAGAAAAATTAAAATCAAATGTGGCATGTATCACTTAATAATGTAATGATATACGTATGCCAGCAAGGCTTTAGAAAATGTAGGGGTCTGGACAGAAGTAAAGGTACATCTTTAATTATTTATTTAAAAAAACACTTAAATGGCCTGAAGCTAATCAGTAATTTTTAAATATAAATGGAGGAACAGGTATGAAGATTGGAGGAAAGTGCTAGAAAAGAAGTAGGTGTCTTCTCAATGAGTTTTTGTAGGAGAGTGTAACCATTTTAAGTTGAAAAGTGTGCAAACCCTTTCTTTGATCAGACTAGTTACCATACAGCCACCATTCTGGTTCCCACTCTACTTACCACCTTCTCAGTGCCATTTTTTTTTTGCGCTAATAGGAATAACCAGTTTTTAGACAGAGCTTCCTGTTCACACTGCTGACTTTTCTAAGTCCTGTTAATAAATGCACTATACCAATCTTAATGGCACTCACTAAACCAACCTTGGAAGGATAGAGGCCTGTGTTGGCCTTGCACATAGACCGGTGACATGCAGATCAGAACAAATACTACTGGGGAGAATTAACACACTGAGCCATCTTGGTGGTTGATCTGCAGGCTGTCTCTGCTCAGAACTAAGCTGGTATTAGAGAAGCTGGTAGGAGACTAAAGAACAGGAGGCAACAAAGGCACAAAAATAAAACGTGTAAGAAAGAACCTACAGAAAGGAAAGAAAAGCGTGATAAAAAAAGAGAAGGGGGGAGAGAAAAGGACGAAAGGTAGGCAAGGGCATAGCGGAGATTACAGATGAATGAAGCAGTAGAGAAGGGTGAGAGCTGGTAAGGGTGGAAAGAATGAAGGAGGGAAACCAAGGAAACAAAAGGAAGGAGGAACGGCTGGAACAGTGACACGTTTTGGAAGGGAACAGTCATTAAAAAAAATATTACATTGTGCTTGTGTTCTTTCTCATCACTGCTTGTGAGTTTAGTGCGGAGTTAATTCTTAACTGTAAATAGTTCAGTTTAGGAGTTTCGGGGACTGTGGTAATGCCCAGCTTTCAACCACTTGTTTTTTCTGCCCATTCCTTCCACAGTGCTACTTATAATTGCACTTCTGATGATTGTCACTTCCGGTGAAATCATATGTTTGAAAAGTAACACCTAGTGGTTCAGCTGCTTTGGAAGTTGGCTCCTCTGCTATAACCAGAAGTCTGTTGAGGACTATCTTCTAAGCCACAAGGTCAAGGCCCCAAGTCACTTTGATACTAGCTCCACAAAAAACCCTTCCGTAAAGACTGATCTCTAAAGGTGGGCCAGAATATGTTGCCAAATTGTTTAGGCTTCTAGCATTTGAAGTGATCCTTCGTGGTTCACTGCGTCCCGAAGAAGGCATACACAAGTAGATGAATGTGCTGAAACATTGAAATTTAACTCTGTATTGAATTAATGAACACTGGTGTGACTGGTATTGTAATTGCATTGATATAGTGCTTACTACCCCTGACGAGGCATCAATCCGCTTTTTCGGCGAGTAGCACGCTACTCCCGAACCCATCAAGGATTAGTTGTGAATTAGTATAGTGAAATATGAAAATAATTTGAGCGGTGGATATATTAGTCTGCTATTTGGATTGAGAAGGATAGTGTAGGGATAGAAGAAGTAAAAGGTTTGCAATTATTCAGTGCTTGCTATCGCTGATGAGGTGTTGAAATGCTTTTTCAGTGAGTAGCACACTTCGCCGGAACCCAAACAGGATTAGTGGGAATTAGTAAAGGGAAATATGAAATTATTTTGAGTGGTGGACATGTTAGTCTGTTATTTAGATTGAAAAGGAATATTGGAGGGATAAAAGAGGGAAGGATCTAGAAATGTATTTTGTATTTTTGTTTATTTCTTTTTTTTGGAGTTTATAGCTGTAGGAGGGGGAATTGAATCAGCTACTGATAAGATTCATGATAACAAACAATTTTAATATTGTTATTGCTGTTAACCTCAAGGAAATCTGAACCCACTTCTCCAGGTCTAAATACATTATCTGTCTAGCACATTAAATTAATTGGGCTCCTTTCTGATGTTTTTGATACATGAGTATGACAAAATTATGATCTAGTGATCACACTCTTGTATTAAGCTTTTCTGATTTGTAGATATATGCTTAAATGTCTTCCTTGTATCTTTTGATGTAAGAATATCAACTTTTTTGATATGAAGGCAGACATTTAATTGAACTTTGCATTACTCTAGTTCTTTTTATCCGAAGTACACTTTCAACAAGAGATGGCAGAAGAAACTGGTTAATTACCTGCAACAATAGTCTTGCAGCATGAGGTGAGTCAAGTACTCTGCATTATTCCACCATCGATTGGCTAGGTCTATACTTAAGTTAACGTTTTTTGTTTGGGTGTCAGCCATAGATGGAGTAAGCATGACTCACTATGATGTGTGCCATAAACCAAAAATGTCCCTACACCTGACCGCAATTTTAGATTATTTTTAATGCTGGTGCGTTCAGAGGTGCTTTTGGCGAGCTGTCCGATAGAAATCGTCAAGAACAATCCGGAGCGAAAAATGTAATTATGTTAAAAAAAAACATCAAGAGGATTGTGGAAAATCCACAGATCGAGGGATATAGTTTTTTCCGAAGGGTCTTAAACCAAACAGGAGAATTTGCCAATTTAATTTTTGTAGATGTATAAGGCAGTCCAGACGTCTCCGGCATTTTTGAAGCACTCCAATGACTGCCAAGGATTGCTTTTCCTTGTGAGTGAAAAACCACCAGCCCTGAACCTGGCCAGCAATGTCTCATGTGGCTGTGATGTCATTTGGTTCTCATGGATGGAGCCCCATATCCAATGTCTGACCCAAACATGCAAAGTAGCTGAATCATGAGGTGTCCCTTGATCCCTAGTTTGATCCTCTGTTATCCGAGCAGTGAGATGGCGCCACTGGTTCTCACTCGTGGAAGGGCGTATGCGTGTGATGGTCAGATGCTGGCAGAAGAAACTCACATAACGCTTTTATAGGGGAAATATATGAAAATCCTTCATTGTTTGATCATGCCAGGAGCTCCCCTAAGAAGCTGGGAGAGACTAGCTAGTCAATTATGCTAGTAAAGAATTGAAAGGTATAACATTGACAGCTTTCCATTTAACGGGACTATGGTTTTTCCATTAGTTTGGCATTTTATATTAAAACATATCTTGCTGCTCATTCCACCTTGCCCCCCTTGTTTTTTAACTCTATTTTTGCCCTTATACATCTTCCCTGTGGTTACAGTTTGATATTCCAAAATTGTTCACTCGAATGAGATCTCACACATTTCTCATACTCCCATTTCTTAGGCCTTCAACAGAGTCATACATAGAAATGTGTGTTCTCCACCCTTATTTAGGGCAGATTATGAGTATTGGGGTTCATGGGGGTGCAGCGGTCTCCAGACTGCTTTATTACGATTTGGCCGGTTGGGCTGCAACAGCCCTGCCGAGATGTTGTGGTGGTCAGGAGGCCGCAAAATGCTTGGCGGGTCCGCTACGGGCCTGCCAAGCATATTACGAGTTTCCTCTCAGCTGGTGGTGTCAGAGGATCGTACTCCATGAACACCATGGTGGAGAGTAAAAGAAGGGGACCCTGCAGGGAACCCTGTGCCTCACCGCATGTAGATGCACACAGGAGGCATAAAATGTGCCCCCATGAATGCATGCACCCCAGTTCCTTCATGGAATGGACTTTTCAATCCATGCCATGCAGGATCTGTTTTTGAAGTTTCCATTGCAGTGTCCATTTTCAGGGCCCCCACCGTGGGAACATCAAAAACAAAGCCCGCCAGACAGGAGGAAACTACCAATCTGGCGGGCGGTCTGACAACAGCTTTTGCAGTAAGGCAGTGGGGTGGACCCAGCGCAACACCGCCAAAGTCATAATCATGCCCTAAGTGTTTTTCCCCTTCGGTGAGGTCCTTTAACTGCGGTAAACTGCCCACTTTGCAATTATAGGCTAATGATGAAGTTGATGATGCAGAATAAGAGGAAGGAATATTAATAGCTGTTAACGCCTGGCAAAGTTTAGGTAGTAATGCTATTAACATATATTCCCTCTAATCTCACCCAGCATGGCAGATGAATAAGGCAGCGGTCCCCGTCTGCATCAAGACCTTGCTTCACACTCTCAATGAACTTGGAATGAAGGCAAACTACAGTGGATACTGGCACAGTTAAAGGTTCTGGCTGGCTGAGTCAATGCCAACATTCATTACTGGGTGCTAATAAAACCCAGGTTTTTACTTAGTGAAAAATAGGAGAGATGAAACCTGGAGTCCTCCTATCAGGCACTCCAGCAGCTACCCGGGGTCCTTTATCGATTTAACCTTATTAGTCGCTCACCCCTCGCTCAATGACTCTTCAAAAGCTACACGCATCAACTCACACTCCTCCTTCAAGAGCAGAACTTCCTTTATTTTCCATGTCAGTCCAGTCGACATACACATCCGCTTGACTCACGGGCCCACAATAACGCTTCATCAACATGTCCAACTGCAAGAGCGCTACTGAGGATAAGTGCTTCTTCAAGGGAATGGTGCTGAAACTGAAGTCTTACTCCTGGAGCTTTGTCAATCAATGTCCTACCAGCCAGTGTCTCCAAACGCTCAATCTGTTAGGCCTAAGTGGTCTAAAATGTAGGGGTATACCATAAAGGCAGCAAGAGCATGACTCCCTAGGTTAATTCTACAAAAAAAGGAGTCCTGAAACTGGGATAACAAGTTAATCAAGGCCTGCATGCTTACTGAACCCACGGCTGCCGTGGGTGAAACCTATTCGAAAAACCCCAACTGTGCCAGACTCTGCTTCCTTCACAAGATTCAGAATGCAGCTGCAACATTTATTGCCAGTCTACAATATGAAGGAAAAGTTGCTCCAGTCCCAAGATGGCTCCACTGATGCACAGTGCAGCAACAGACAACATAGAAGAAACCTTTCCCGAACTACAAATGCCAGGAGGACTCAACCCTCGATTGGGTGAGGACTAAGAAGCTAATCTGGCTATTTTGGATCCTGGAGCTCGAGGTACTAAATCTGATTATGCAACTTTGTTACAATGTGTGATCCTGGGCAAATTACTTCCATCTCGAGTGTCTTAGTTCTCCTAACTATCAACGTTTTGAAACAGTTTATGGTAAAAGCATGCACTAAGTTCTATATGTAGAAAAACAACAACTGCCCAATGTTCCCCTAAGAGGGATTGTTGATCTACTAATCGCATAGGACTCAGCATTACACCTCAAAAAGTGATACTCACTCTACATCAAGTGCCGATCTGATCTCAGTCTACTCCGGAAAGTACGCAAGCACTTGTCAACCAGATGTAGCTACAGCCGCTCACAGAAATACCAAACAAGCAGAAGAACAGAGAGCAAAAGCAAACACCTACAGGGTGTTTAGTAGTAGTGTGTCTACTACATATCGCTTTAATTTTAAAAAAATACCACAAAGTATGATTCTCTATTAAGCTTATTAAATCAGGAGCCTTAATAGGTCAGTGTCTATCATGCATGGGATAAACAAAAGGTGACCAGGTCGTAACCTATTCGCGGACCTCATGTTTAATTGTGGCTGTGTTCTTCTGTAGTTTTGAACATTACCACACCATTTTGTAAGTATTGATATGTATGTAGCACAAGAGGACCTGCAGAGCACCCAAGCAATTTGTATGCAACAATTAGTGTTCTCAATCACTAAATTGTACAATGACATTACATTGCCCATATTTCAACTTTACCACCTTTCACACCTACTTACAATTTTTGGCACGGGGAGATTAAGCGATTTGCCCAGAATCACAAGATGTGCGTTCAAGCTCTAGTCTAGAGCCAGGACTAGAGTCCAAGGCCTCAGGTCTCTAATGGAGTAACTTTACCACCAGACTATGTCTCCACCTTCTCCTTGTTCCACCAGGCTTGCAAGGTTGATGCATCAACCTTTATCGATGTGACCTTATTAGTTGCGTCACCCCGATGAGATGTGGACAGATAGGCTATGGAATGGTACACGGGGACCTCAGGGGCAGAATAATTCTCTTTCTAAATCATTAGTCCGATTAAATGCAATGGGATCTTTGCTCATCATCTAATACAGGTGCCATGTGTATCACCAACTAAAGCTGTCCAAACTCGATGACATACAGATCATTGTATCGGTTAGGGGAGCCGACTACTGGAGCCACGAGTACTGTGGCGCCCCTTAGAGTTGGACCACTCAATGCCAATGAACTTTTAAAGACTAATGAGTCCAAAATGGTTATCTTTGCTAAAACTAAAAGGTGGTTGGACATCAGACTTCTAGCCTGCTGCACCACAGTCGTCTGACTCTGCACCTGTGATGCTTGTACTTCGCCGATTTTAGATGTTTTTAAAGCTCAATAAAAGTCTAAATCCTTCCAGGAATACGAGCCACTAAGTCAAAGACTTCCATAGGGTGCATTGTGTTTAAAATGGAACTTCCAGACTTGAAGGACCTGAAGTATTATTTTAACTGGTTGATATTTGTTTTATTTCCCCTCTGAACTCTCACGGAGTCCTCAAACTCCCCCTCCGCCCCCTCCCACTTCCTTTTCCAGTTTGCTCCAGGGAATTGAATACATTGAGGCAGGGGTATTCCACCTGACATCTCACCTCCCCAAAAGAAAAGGGGCACTCTTTCAGAACTTCAGAAATCCCTGTTCCCAAACCTTACCGAAACTCTGGGCGAAAGATCCAGGAGAGAGTTCAAAGGAAAATCGGATGCTCTGCGCTAACGCAGCGGCAGTGACCATCCAATGATTTCTCAACTCGGGGCTTTCAGCAAGGCAGTCCCATGCATTCCGCCATAACAAACAGTCATTGTGACATCACAGGTTATTCCATCCAGGTAAGGGTATATCATTGGTTTGTGCAGGTCTAACTATCTTGCTGTGGCACACAGATCTCAAGAGCTTGTCTGGCCACCGATGTCGCACTCTGAGCTCAGTCTTGTCCTTTGCTGGCTTCACTGACACACAATCAGCAATGGTGTGCTCTGTAAGACATTGGACATTGTACACACAGCTTTACAGACTCTTATTTTGTTAATTTAAAGTTTGGTCACTATATCTCAACCTACAACCCATCAGAACTCCAGAAAAGGTATTTGTGGTTCCTTGAACACACAATTGGAAAACTAGCCTTCTCAGTGTTAGCTATCGGTTTTGAAATACCTCCATTAATGTGGAGTGGACAGACCAATCATCATCTACTGAGATGATAGAATAAGGCTGAGTCACGAATATATCCGCATTCTGAGCCTAGGTGCCACAAAATCATACACAACGCACTTTCACTATCGCTGGTGAAATACAAACATTTTGTGGAATATCATTATATTTGCAAGACTCCACTTTACCCCCTTTTCTTGTCCATCCTCCTAATTTTTCCAGTCATTCCTGACCACTTGGAGGTACCCTGTGGCTGCATAAAGCACTAACACAACACTCTCATTGGTGCCTGAGTGTTCCATCGACCAGGGTAACATCACCTTCCTTAATGTGAGGAGGGAAAATTGACAAATGTAGATAAAATGTAATAAAAAGTGTTTAGATTCTGTGCTACCCTCCTGTTAGGCGCTTGTGTATTTTTATCGGTGAGTATCAGGGAGGAAAGACTTCTGGGATAGAATGTTTTTTGGTTAAAAAACTGAATGAGGTCAAAAGAGTGGAATTAATTGTATTTGGTGCAATGCAGGCGTAGCTGCATAGAGGGGCACTTTACACACCAGGGGGCTCTCTTCAAAGAAGAGCTTGGTGTGTAACGTTTGGTTGAGACCAACCTATAGAAAATAGGAAGCAAAGGGTAGGGATGTGGAAACACACAGTGCGACAATTCGGGGACTGGTCCACACAATAAAGGTGTTTCACAAAACACACGAGTGGTGCATGAATTAGGGGTGAGAGTGGTCTTAAATCTTCCCAGGTGATCTTGATGGTGCTCAGTTTGAATTTTAGCAATAAAAATATATATATCCTGTATTTTTTCTAAAACCATTTGGTCTTTCTTGAGTGGAAATATCAGGCAACATCTGAAAAGTATTGCTAATTTTTAGAATGGACATCTGCGTTTACTGTCACTTCCTCTGGGTACAGAGTAAAGACGTTTTTGTAAGTTCCTCCAATTGACTAGCTGAGCGACAAGAGTGCAAAAAAAGAAGAAGGCTGCAATATGTCAGTTTTCTACACACGTTTATATGAAACGTTGGGGTTAATTTACAAACTAGACTTAAAAGAAAATATATCAGCAGCCTGAGACATAAAATTAGTCACACTGTCGCTTAAGCCTGAAACTGAAATCCTGAATTGTGATGGGAACCAAGAATTTTTTAAGATCAAGACATTTTAATTTAAAATAAATTCCCATCCACACCTCCCCAAAGGTATACATGTCCTATTTAGTGTGCCCTGGAGATGGCGTGGCACAAGCAGAGGCGCTTTTGTATCCGTCATCAGCTCTGCCAAGGTCCAAGCTTTCCAATTCTGTGTAGAGTAGTTGGGTCGTTACGGTCTCCGAAGCAGTTGACAGCATGAAATACAATCATAACAAGCATTGGAAATGCAGTAGGTCTCGCATTAGGAAAGTTTGAGTTATTGGTCTTATAAATGACTTTTTTTATTTATGTATTGTTTTTTAAAATAGGTATATTAATAGCTTTGTCATTTACGATGCCAATAGTTATAACTTTCGCAAATGTGACACCTATAGCATTTGTAATGCAACATGTTTTGTATTTACGTGACTTAGATGTATTGATATTACAAATAACAATGGCTTTTAACTTTTTAAAATAATTAATACTTAAATAAAAGTGATTGTAATTTATAATGGCAATAGCTTAAACTTTTGTAAATAACTTTAGTGAAGATTATGTTCAGTGTATTTTATTGTGACGAAAATCCAAGAACAGAAGTGAAATATTAACATCTTTTTTGACATTTGTAATAAAGCTTGAAACATTGAGAGAACATATTTGAACCAGTGATGCTGTGGTGATGCCGAGTGATGCTGTGGTTGCGCTGAGTGATGATGTGGTTCCGCCGAGTGATGCTGTGGTTCCGCCGAGTGATGCTGTGGTTCCGCTGAGTGATGCTGGGGTGGTGCTGAGTGATGCAGGGGTGGTGCTGAGTGATGCTGGGGGGGGGTGCTGAGTGATGCTGGGGTGGTGCTGAGTGATGCTGGGGTGGTGCTGAGTGATGCTGGGGTGGTGCTGAGTGATGCTGTGGTGGCGCCGAGTGATGTTGTGGTTGCGCTGAGTGATGCTGTGGTTGCGCTGAGTGATGCTGTGGTTGCGCTGAGTGAGGCTGTGGTTGCGCTGAGTGAGGCTGGAGTGGCACTGAGTGATGCTGGGGTGGCGCTGAGTGAGAATGTGGTGGTGCGGAGTGATAATGTGGTGGTGCGGAGTGATGCTGGGGTAGCGCTGAGTGATGATGTGGTGATGATGAGTGGTGCTGTGGTGGTGCTGAGTGATGCTGGGGTGATGCTGAGTGATGATGTGGTGATGGTGAGTGGTGCTGAGTGATGGTGAGTGGTGCTGAGTGATGCTGTGGTGGCGATGAGTAATGCTGTGGCATTCAGTGATGCTGTAGTGGCGCATAGTGATGTTGTGGTGCCCCTGAGTGATGCTGTGGTGGTGCTGAGGGGAGCGGGACGAGAGGAGAGAGGTAAGAGGGTAGAGAGTAGATAGGAGAAGAGAGGTGAGAGAGAATAAGAGAGGGGAGAGAGGAGAGTAAGGAGAGGGGAGAGTGAGGAGAGGGTTGGATGAGGAGAGGGGAGATGGAAAAGTGAGGAGAGGGGAGATGGAGAGGAGAGAGGGGAGTGAAGAGAGAGGGTAGTGAGGAGAGAGGGTAGTGAGGAGAGAGGGGAGTGGGGAGAGAGGGTAGTGGGGAGAGAGGGGAAAGAGAGGGAGAGGAGAGAGGGATTGGAGAGGGAGGAGAGGGGAGAGTGAGGAGAGGGGAGAGTGAGGAGAGGGGAGAGTGAGGAGAGGGGAGAGGGAGGGGAGAGGGAGTGAGGGGGAGTGAGGGGAGAGTGGTGAGAGGGGATAGTGGTGAGAGGGGATAGGGTTGAGAGGGGAGAGTGGGGATAGTGAGGAGATGGGATATTGAGGTGAGAGGTAGGTGAGAGAGGGAGGGGAGAGTGGTTAGAGTAGGGAGAGCGGAGAGATAAGAGGGGCCGCGCATCCCTCATGTCAGTTCTTCTGTTGTGGGCAGTGGAGTATCTTTACTCACTATTGTTTGGTGAGAATATTAGAGACAAAACATCTGACGGAATGGTGGTCCGAGGGGACTGCATCTCATGCTGGTGAAAAGGCGA
Source organism: Lissotriton vulgaris (assembly GCF_964263255.1). Taxonomy (NCBI): domain Eukaryota; kingdom Metazoa; phylum Chordata; class Amphibia; order Caudata; family Salamandridae; genus Lissotriton; species Lissotriton vulgaris. Next base: position 642,725,416 of record NC_141700.1, on the reverse strand, counting down.
GATTTAGTCATTGAATGCTTCAAGGAAATGTTGTCTACACAAGACATCTTCTACCATAATGTCGACAGTCTGAACATTGTCCACCAACTCCGAGGATTTCATTAAAGCAAATCGGACATGCTAAAGTGCTTGACGGGCACTGGCACGACGGGACTGATCATACTATAACCAACGGACAGCAGAGGGTGACGAGACGCACGGGGAGCAGCAGCCTTTGATGTGCCGGGCAGTGAATAATTAGGGTAGGAGAAATACCAGAGCGCACGCTGGGGGAATCTTGCACAAAGACAATTTTCACAAACCCTTCTTCCATTTATTAAATCCGATTTAGTTCCCCAAACCTCTGCAACCCTCGGAGTGTACGACACCCCTGCGGATTCTAAGGGGACACACTGGTTTATGTTTTACTACTCCTACGGATTCCAAGGGAACACACAGGCTTATGCTTAAGGCCCGAAGACAATAGATGTTCTGGTCAGTTTTTAAACTAACTAAAAAAACATACTGAAAGGTCGCACTGAAAGAACGTGTGTTTTTACGCTTTATTTATTTATTTAGAAGTGTCTTCACTTTGGCTTTAAACTAACAAACAGATAAGCAGATTAAACAGAAAGCTTGATGCCTCGAGCCCGACTGCACTGCGATTACTCAGCAGGTCGGAAGTCTGTTGGAATAATGACTATATTTCTGAAGTCGTTATTTCATGCTTCCAATTCCCGCTCACAGCTGAGAGCCAGAGCCGCCTTTCGGGATTGAAAGATGTCGGTAGCAAGGGAAGTAGAAGGAGTGGGAAAGAGCGAAATTCCCCCCAGTTTGAAATTGTGCCCCTGGCAATCAGTACCAGTGAGGAGAGGTAATATTGCGGGCAAAGGAAGGCATCGGGATTATAAGGGAAGGGGGAGCAGTGGAGAAAGGACACGCTTAAATAGGAATAAGCAGAGGGCAGTAACAGAAGAGGGTTGGGGGAGATAGGAAAAATGTAGGTAAACAATGATTATGGAGTAGTTCGGAATTGAGGTTTGGGCAACAGTGGGTGAGTCTGGGAAAGCGGACAGGATCGGGAAACAAAGGTGGTGAGGGGAGGGACTGTTAGCGAGGAGTAAAAGCCCCAATGGGGAGCATTAGCAAATGTATAGGGAGTGATTGGTGAAGAATGAGGGGGTTCATAATAAGGAGAGGGAGCGACTAACAGACAAGTAAAGTGAGGGGTGAAGAGATGGACTAATTAAGATGGTAGGACAATGATGTTGAGTCACTAACAGAAAACAAGCCTTGCCGTGAAACTGAAAGCACGGCCGGCCGGCCATGAAAAGCCTTTGATGCAGCAGGGAGCAATTAGGGGAGAAGAATGGCTGGGCTGAGGCAGAGCGTAAAGCCTTTGATGCAGCAGGGGGCAGAGCGGGAAGAGCTGCTGGGAGCACCAAGCTGACGATTTGATGCTGTGCACGGGCATTTTAACTCATTGCGCTTGCGCATTGAGCTAAAAGCGCACATGCACTGCATCAAATCGCCAGTCTGATTAAACTCTGGATAAGCCCCTTAAACTCACGCCAGCTCGAATGCGCAGGCGCATCGGCAGACGAGACCTAGACAGCAACATCAGTCCAAAACTTTGGAGGTGATCATGCAAAACGAGGCAAAGCTTTACAGTTTCCAATTAAACAAAGTTTTCCCTATGCCTAAACAGCAGATGTACGGTGAAAAGGAGCTCAGTGAAAGAGGTATATGCATCTCAGGGCCTGTTTTCTTTTCTCTCTGTTCTTAACCATAATCTGCAAATACATTTACCCATATTTCACGACTTTTGGCAGTTTGTTAAGCAACCCATTTCAGTCAACAAGCTTTACTTTGTTGAAGAAGTAAAATAGAATGTTGGTTGCAAACATTCATTGTTCTGTACTTGCTCTAAAATAATGTGATATTAGCTGGGTAAACATGATTTCAGGTAACAGCCAGGATTTTATTTATTTTTTGCTTTACTAATACAATTGATGTCGAAGAGTCTCATGTGACACTTTGCATGTCCAGAAAAGAGGTCATCCACCTGTGTAGTATTAGGCAGGACTGCTGGCTGAATTAATGACCCTGATGGAAAGAGCATGCACTCCGGGCCACTGCAGAAACATTGCAGTGAAGGAAAAGATTGTTAAGAGTTTAACAAATTATGACGAAAACAACAAACAGACCTATTTAAAATTAAGGAAAACTCTTAATATTTGCGTGCAATTTTGCCTATGGGACACGTTACACTGCTTCTAGATAATGCGCCTTTGCTTAAGAAATGTTCATCAAATTCTGTTCAAAATATTACTTTTACCTCCCAGAGTAAAAGTTTGCTCAACATAAATATATTGTACTCTATAGAAAACATAAACGTGATTCCAATACATTTTGCGCTCATGTTATTCTGCACATCCCATTTCTGTTTCAAAACTGTGTTCAATGTTGGGCTTAACCTGTGTTCATACCTAGAGCCTCTTGGCCCCCTGTTTCCATTAAGAAACATTTTCTATTTATCACAAGCCTTTAAATAGGAGAAACCTTGACACTGAAGTTGTGTATCCTGAAAAGGCGATGCGATATGTAAAGTATGTTTTTAAAATGTGTCTCCTCTTAAACTATTTACCAATTTCAGAAGCGTCTGTATATAAACCCTTGCATTTATCATAGTTCTTGTAATGTAAACGTGAACGCATATCGCTATGAAACTTACATTTTCCTGTTTAAAGAGAGAATCTTTCTTCACACTGCATTTGAAAGGTAGTTAAAGCAAGTAAGCCGTTGTTTGCACTTCATCCTGTGCACAAAGCCCGTCCCTCCATCCAGCATTGAAGATGCTAATATTCTCTACCTTGAGAGGAAGTTCAAGGCTTGACTTCGGGATGGGCAGGGACCTCAATGCAAACACACACCTGCGCATAACAAAAGGGCCATTAGCATGTCAAGAGACCCGTGCGCCAGGATCTCCTGAAGTCAGTTTAGGCTGCAGACTGGGGGATGGGCACTGTGCCTAGAAAACACCTTTAAGAACCAAGAAGCATCAGGTGTCACTGATCAGAGACCCTGACTGCAGCACGGATGAGGCTAAGGCCTCAAAAATGAGGCTGACTGATTGTAACCTCCAGCTCGCAGCGATTTATATACCTTTAGGTCGCATAATATATTTAAATGTGCCTCTGTTCGTCTCGTACATGTACATTCACAAAGAATTCCTTCTGTCCATGTCTACAGCTGCCTCGGGTATTTACACTTCGTAAAAGAGACAAATGTCTCTCAGATCCATTCAGAAGCTGAACATCGATATATTTTGTAGCCTATTAGGTGCTCACATTGAAGGTAATGTGAGCTAAATAGACAGATGCAGGAAAGAGCTGGAGACTTGGACGTTTAAGGGTCAAAAGGGGAGAAGGAAGGGTCTTTCTAAAGAGAGCATTGAAGGCTTGGAGAGTTTAATAAGAGGATGTAAAACATCAAATTAAGGAAACCGGATAAAATAGAACGAGCTGAGGTGGAAGCAGGATAAAAGGGGGAATTAAAAGTTCAGTATGTGGAATATGCAAGGAAGTAGAAACAGTGAGATCTAGTATGGTACAGGAGGTAAGAAGATGATTTACATACCATGTTTATAATTGCAGGAGAGCATATTTGTGATGTAAGATATCTACATCTCTACATTGTGCGCCGATTAAAAGACAGAAGCCAGTATTACAACAACAACAAACAAGCCTTGGCCACTTAAAATTTTTAAAAAAGGAGACACGGCCTAGCGGCCGTGAAACTGAAAGCACGGCCGGCCGGCCGTGAAAAAGCCTTTGATGCAGCAGGGGGCAATTAGAGGAGGAGAATGGCTGGGCTGAGGCAGAGTGCAAAGCCTTTGATGCAGCAGGGGCAGAGCGGGAAGAGCTGCTGGCGGCACCAAGCTGACGATTTGATGCTGTGCACGCGCATTTTAACTCATTGCGCTTGCGCATTGAGCTAAAAGCGCACATGCACTGCATCAAATCGCCAGTCTGGTTAAAGTCTGGATAAGCCCCTTAATCTCTCACCAGCTCGAATGCGCAAGCGCATCGGCAGGCGAGACATAAAAATGGTGTAGATTTCACAACTCAGTTGGGAGTTAGGGAGGTCCCTTGGTTGGTAAACGGCTGCATAGTCCTACTAGTCAGACGGTCTTTCGCAGGGGCGAAGCCCAGTGAGGGTGCAAAGGGGGTATTTAGCTTACGGTGCTGCTCAGTACGGCCTCTGTGCTATAGGATCCATGGATCTGTAAATGGCTTCACCTTTCCAAAACACAAGTCTGCACCATGTTGTATACTCAACTTGTAGATACCAACCCTGGTTACGACACACAGGGTGTGGTAAGGTGGGGATGCTGTACCGCATGGACTCCTGGACTCCGACAGTAGACATGGCTTTACTTGGCAATGCCAGGGATGAAGCCTGAGTTGGGATAGGCCACATGCCTCATCATATGAGAACACTCTCTTGGTACAGAGGGCATCACTGTGAGTCTTTACTTTAGGCACACAGTACTTCAGATGGCAACACTTGTCAGGCAAAAAGGTCTTTAGGTCTCTCACTTTAGGATAACTCAGTGACCTTTGTGGTCATTAGCTCTGTTGGCACTGTTTCGATAATGGGAATTACTTTACTGAGTTTTTAGAATGAGACAATTTCTGATATTACCTACACTGGACACATAACGTTTCTATTAGCAAGATTAATTAAAGAACAAATGCAGGATATGAAAACCTCCTGGGTTCCACTGGAAATTGTTAAGTATTAACACATTTATGGGGACACTATCTGTGCTGCTTGTTTTCCCCAAGTATGTGAGGCGGCCACGTGCGGAGTGTAGAAGGACTGACAGAGAAGAATCAGAGCTATTCCAAAGTCACAAATAGTTGGCAATAGCAAGTGGCACACTGGTGCCACTCCTTCTTTGGGTGAGAGCCTGAGGAATGGAATTGTTCTCTACCACAGAAAGGGAGAGTGGACGCCATTATCACTCCCTAGAGTGCAAGCCTGTTCTCTGAGGCACAGTCAGATCATTTTCTGGATGCACGGACCTGGTGGGAGGGGTCTTGTGTTGTGATGCACAACTACGGCAACAGACCAGCACATCAACCAGGATTCCGGTGGATACCAGCCTGCTCTTTGGACAAGATACAGAGATCAACCACTGGTAGAGACTGGGTTAGAAAACATTTTCTTAGATGTGGAAGACAATGTGCAGTGCCAATTCAAGCTGAAACACCACATTTATAAAGGTTTGTCTTCCTCTTCTACCCCTCCACTAAACTTTTTCAATCCAAATAACAAACTCACATGTCCATCGCTCAAATACATTTCATATTCCCCTGTACGAATTCGCCACTAATCCTTTTGTGTTCTGGAGTAGCTTGCTACTCGCCAAAAAGCGCTTCGACACCATGATTATGGAAATATACAATATCTCTGAACCACTAAGGGAAGTCTCAAGTCACTGCACCGAGTTCAAAACGCAGCAGCGAGGCATGCACTGAAGCTCCCCAAAAGATCTTCAGCTTCTGGTGCTCTCAACCAACTACATTGGCTCCCTGCGTTCAAAAGAATTGGTTTTAAAGCCCTATTGCTTCTGCCGTTGAATACTCAATAAACAAGGCCCCAACTATTTACATTCTCGGATTCAAGCATATATTAGAGGTCGGAACCTCAGATCCTCTGAAGCAAAACTTGCTAGAGTCCCCAAGATCAGGAAAGCCAGAGTGGGTGGGAGAGTCTTCTCCTATCAGGCTGCAAAAATGTGGAACTCGCTCCCCGTATGCTCTGAGAGCCTCTCCCTCAGAAACTGAGCTCAGAAGCAAACTTAAAACATGGCTATTCAGCAAACTGATCTAACTTCTGTCCAGTTATTGTCTTTATTGTTTCTCCTTTCCTCAATTATGTTTCCGGGTCCAGAGAGGGGACACACCCTTGTAGTATAACCAAGCGCTTTACAAACCACATTATTATTATTATTATTATTATTATTATTATTATTATTATTATTATTATTATTATTGATATTATATAAATGCAATTACAACCATATGCTGTACAAAAGAATTAAGATAAAGCGGTGGTTACCAGTGAACTCATGGCAAATGTCCTCTTTATAAATAACAACACCCTATTGCGCCAACTTACCCAAATATGTGGAAAATGTAGTATTATGTCTGTATTTGGCCAAAGGGCCTGCTCTTCCTTCTTGTGTCGGTGGGGGGCACTATTGTACAACATCCTCCTGTAGGTCTGCATTGCCTCGTTCTGGTTTTCCTTTCGCAACTGTATTGTTTTGTATTGCAGCATTTATATCGAGAATACTACCCCTATGTGGGGCGCTGAAGCTCCACTGTTGATGTTCTTACTAGGATAAACTAATCAAACTTTAATAAAGAGCTTAGAATCCTCCAGAATCCTTATTGCATTTGCTCACTCAGATGACTTCAGCACAGAAAGTCCCTCGGTATGTTCAGGCGAGTAAGAATACGAGTTAACCCCAGAAGAAGTTTAATTTATGGTAAGTAATTTGTCAAAAAAGTGCAGGGGGCACAGTTTTTGCTGGAGGCCGACTGCCAGCCAATGCAGACGATGACATTACAGAATTGCCTCGTCTCTCTTGGCTTCACCTCATGCTTATCTCAGAGTCTTGCCGTTTCTTTCTCAACTCTGCTTCCTGCCTTTTTCACTGAAATGTTCTTTCTCATTCCCTTTCCTGTCCTTCACTCTCTTGCTCCGGGTCACAGCAGGCAGGTGATGTAAAAAGTCAGGGTCCCCAAAATAAGTGCCTGTCTGTCAACAGAATAAATTAAGAATTGACCGATAATCCACTCAAAAGACAGCAGAGCCCCCTTAAACATTCCATTTGCTCCCTGGCTCCTTAGCTTCTCAAGTCATGGAGCTGTAGAAGGCACCCACCCAATCAGCGTGTCTGCCAGTCTCAGATCAAAGCCCGTCTGGGATCAGTCATTTCACGTCATTGATATCCCAAAGATGCTCATTTTAGCTCTGAGGACCAGACAGCTGCAGTTACATAGTCTTGTCCGCGTACATAGCAGAGATGCTAAGTGGCCACATATCATCATGTGTAGTACCTTTAAACACAGCTGGCTTCTGAGAGGACAGCAAGTTGCATTCTGCACCTTTATTTCCGCTTTAATTTACCAAGCACGCGCTCATAAATCCTAGCATGGAAAGTGTTGTTGGTTAAAAAGTTATAAATGCATAAAACTGCTGCTTGGCAGCTCAGTGTTAAGATTTGGTAGTCACATATTAAGCCTTGCTTTTGCTCCAACAGAGCACAAAGCATAATTTTGGTCAATCTCCCAGTATTATATTTTGTTAAACATAACAGTGTTTATAAGTGCTGTCATTTCCAGCAGAGGATTCTACTTTGGGAACACTGTGCATTTGAACCTACAGTACCTTCCGGTTTAAGTGTACTTCAGTGCTTAGTAACTATTGGAGCAAAAAGAACAAATGCTGAACAGAATGCTGAACAAATCAAACATTCACCCCCGGCCACAGATCTGGGCTTAATCCATTGGTTTTAGCTCACCACGCCTCCCCAGTTCAGACCCAGCCATATGCAAATCAGTAATGACCCTGCTCCCCATGGGGACAGTGCAGCCCGAACTGCCAAGCCGGGTCTCCCCTGGACCGGAAACAAGCATTTTAGGACTGGTTTCGAGGTATCACCCCTCATCAGCCAGGCTAGCTTGAATCCAGTGGCACAGTGAGCACGGGACCAATGACGTGTCTGGGCATAAACTTGGCCATTTAAGGCAAGCATAGCAAACACGTAAGATGATGGACAGAATGCTGAACAATGCAAACAGAGAATATAGAAGAAGGAATTTAGCACCTTTAAATGTAGTGGGTGTGAAAAATAACAATTTAACTAAGGAAACAATTTGGAAAATTGTGTCCAATCACAATATAAAAAATTATCTATATACCTGTCTATTTTCTGAGGAAGGTGGAATAGACTATTGAACCACTGAAACACAGCATCAACAATATGTTTAGGTTCACTCTTTAATGTCAAGATCGGACTTGTTCTAATTCAAACATCATTTTAAGAGTGTCTGTATCTATTTTTATAAACAAAAAGAAGGCTGATTAATCTAGATTTAAAATATATTTTTTTCATAATAAATTTACACTACAAAGACTGGTGTAAATTACAACATTGCTAGTGTGTAACAACAAGAGTGTGATACCTTCATTTCTCAAAACAAAATAACTTTTGAGCCTCAGTATCCTTGGGGGCCTTCATAGTTGAAATTTTTTTGCAATACGCGTTGATCATACCAAGGGGCGCATACTTTTTAAGTGACGGATTTCCAGCCCTGTCCCCTTGTCCTTGAGAGTTTACTCTGTGGACAAGCAGCCTCAGGTTTTAGGCATCAAAATAAGGCACCGTTAAGTAACATGGTTTGCATAGGATCACACAGTTCAGTTAAGTGAGAATGCTGGGAATAGAACCCAGGTTTCCTGGTTACACATTGTGCTATTCAGCCACTGGATGAATAGCTCCATCTCTCCCCCTTTGATCACCAAAGGGCTATCTTTTACGCTCAATTACTTCGTGCCCTAAATTTGTACACTTTGTTCAATAAATACAAGTATGGCCTGTTAATTTAATCTGTTCAATAGATGCGCACAATGACAAAATGTTGAGCATACAGGAAAAAGGAGAGTCTATTGTATTAATTGCGCCGCCTTTCCACCACTCACATTGTAAAGAGTGAGTGGATCAGCGCCTCAAATACAACATTTACATTGATTGGTAAGATAAAGAGGAGCCCTCCAGCAGAGGCTGATGTCTGGTTAAGTCTTCAGTGAGAACAGGGAGTTTCCGCTCAGACACATACTGCTGAAAAACACCTTTTTAGATTTCATCAGCTTAGTTGCCTCGCGTTTAGAAACAGCTTTAGGGGAAAGGAAGTGCCTGGGATGTTTGGCTCATCTTTATTTCAGCTTGCCAGACCCCATGGGACAATGGCTGAGTCAGAAACAGACATTGGGCCCCAGCCAGGGCCAGTATTGCTTGTTTTACCTACCTCTATGGCTCACATTTCAACACTCTCAAATGAGTCAAGTAACTCCCATTTTTTTTAATCTTAACATATTTTTTTTGTAGAGTTTTATATAGCGCGAAGTAGACCCTAGACACCGGGTATCAGAGCGCTTTACATGAGCACCAGTTTCGTTAAATGAGGACACATTAATTTTTCTTAGGCATGGGAGATTAAGTGATTTGCCCAGAATCACAGGATGTTGAGCGAAGTTGCCAAGACTTGAACGTGGTCCCCCAGCTTCAAGCTGTAAAGCTACATCCTTTACCCTCCTATGTCATTTATAGGACTTCCTTTTTCTTTGATTTCATTTTCTCCTTCTTATTATCTCCATAGGTACGACTAGTCATTTCTAGCCTCTAATGTCCATGCGACCTGTGCTACAATGGCCTCACTAAGTGGCTAGTCAAACTTTGCATCCGGGAACATGTCAGCAGATTTAGGAATAAAAAGATCACCACTACACTGGTGGAACACTTCACCACGACTCCACGCACCCCACTGATTTCAGATTGACAGACCTGGAACAAGTTACTTACAATCTTCAGAAATGACTCTTCATAGAAAAGAAGACAAATGGATCTTTGCAGAAGCTACACACCATCAGGAACTGAATGACTATATAGAAGGGGGATTGGGTAGCTTATCTTTGAAGCAGAAGGTTACATTAACTGTGTCTGTCAAAGTGGGAAATGGTTAAGGTATAGTATGAAACACAATTTTACACCAGGGAAGTTTCTCTAGCATTCTTCAGGTTTAAATTCATCCATCTGAACACAAATATCGCTTTCATATAATTTTTTATTACATACATGTTGGTTTTCAGTGTTAACTAGTAAGAGCTCTACAACACAGCACCACTTCAAGACAAAACCTACATCTCCTTGACACCTCTATGATGGTGCACAGAAGTGACGCAGTCTCACTTTGAAGCAACAGGTCGGTCTAGATTCATAGATGATGCTACGAATCGGCATCCTCCGAGTGCCTTAATATGATTATCATTTTAATATAGCCCCGCTTGGCAACTATGGTATGTGTTGTTCCTTCTTATGCACCTTTTGGCTTTTAACGTTGATCAGTAGAAACTCCCCATTACAACACACCATTGCAAGATTATATTAACACCATCCTAATTTGAAGTAGTACGGCTGTTCAAATTCACAGATGCTGCTACAAACCAGTGTCCGATGAATGCGCAACTCGTTACTCGCGGTCCCAGCAACACACAGGCTTCTCTGTGATGGGTGACAGTTACAACTCTACGACCCCTTTGTGTTCTTTTCTTAGGCAAGAAACCGAGAGATCGATTGCTTTAAGATATGAATTGACAATGGTTCGAAGGTCGAGGTGCATAATAACACTGGCCCAAATCCCAATTTAAACTTCTGCTAGATCTATCACAAGGGTGTGCAAATACTTTATTGATTTACTAATTAAAATAATTTCAATTTAAAAGGTCCGTCTGTCTCTCATTAGCTGTTAAACAATGCCCCTTTTTAGGTCGAGCCTGGGCAGCGCATGCGCTGCTCTGCGAGGCATGCTGTATTTGAGTGTGGACTTAAAACCCCACCCTCTCTCCGCCCATATTTTTCATTGGCTTGTGTCATTTTCCTTCGTAAATGCTGGCTTCTGATTCGTTAATAGGCTTGTTAGTCCCTCCTTAGTACCGCCTTATCTTCATTTGTAACCTCCCATGAGGACAGGCCCCTTTACTTATTTTGTTACACAGTATGTCTTAGTTCCTCTGTAAGCACTATCTTCTTTAATGAGTTTCTCCTATTGTAGACACAACATGCTTTCCAGCAAAATTCAGACCACTATGCGTGCTTTCACTTTCCAAGCAGCCCAGGACAATGGCAGCTGCTGCTTTGAACTGAAATAGGTCTTGCATTTACAAGAGTTTGAGCTATCGGCATTGTAAATGACAATGCCTTTCATTTATGTGTTAGTTATCATAACAGATAAATAAAAGGCAATATCATTTACAATTCCAATAGCTTAAACTCTCGCAAATGCACGGTCTATTGCATTTCAAATGCTTGTTTGTTCTGTTGCAGAAGCACCTGTGAGACAACTATAGCATGATGGTCTCTCCCTCATTCACCCTGATGAATTTGCCTTAAAACTGAGATGGCAGTGAAACATGTTGACCCTCATTATTACAGTCATAAAATAACCTGAGTTTTAACACATAGTGGTCGATTAGGATGGCGGACGGACTTGCGTCCGTCCGCCACCCTCTGAGGTGGAGGGACCGACCGCAGGCGCAGCGACGGTCCCTCCGTAGAAATTAGGATGTGACCGCCACCCTGGCGGTCACATCCCGTATATTTTACATTGCGGCGGGTGCTGCTTTGAGCAGCACCCGCCGCAATGTAAAGTATGCATGTTTAACTTTGGCATGCACAACTTGGCAGGCACCGCGTGGTGCCTACCACCTTGTGCATGCCAAATCAGGGGGGTACCATAGGTACCCCCCATGTGCACCCCCACCCCGCAACGGGGCCCCAAACACAAAAGACCACATGCTTTTCCATGGCGGAAAAGCCGCCGTGGAAAAGCATGTTTCCGCCTGCATCCTAATATGGCTGGCGGTGTCTTGCAGACACCGCCGCCATATTGCGCACATACACCGCAGATCAGCGGCGGACGGACTTGCTGTCCGCCGCTGATCCCACCGCCATCCTAATGTGGTGGTGGGTGTGTCCAATGTCCGCGGCAGTGAATCCGCATCCTCCAGGCCGGCGGTGGCTTCCACCGGCCTGGAGTATGCGAATTCACCGCCATCCTAATCGGCCCCATAGTTGGGAAGCATAACTCGTGAGGCATTTCCCAGATATGTCTTTAATATAAGGGCAGACACACATAGTGTTTCCAGCAATTACCGGACCCTCCCTTCCCCGTCAGATCATGTAAAGCAACAAAGTGGTCAGTCAAAATTACATCAATGTTTTTGGACACAGCACAATTCCGTGGAGTTAACATTTTCCACGTTACTGCCTGGAACCAGTTCTTTCCATACCACTGCTATGGGTCACCTAACTTTTTACGAATGAGCACCTACAATTAGAAGCCCGGGACACAGCAGCCACCCGCATTGGTTGTCCGTCTGTCACTCCCGTGACACATCTCCTCAACTCTGAGGCAATCCTCTCGAGGGCATTCTATAGATATTGTTTTTGCTGCTAATGACAGTTCATTGTTGAACAAATCCCAGTTAGCAGCACTTTAACGGTGACAAAGGTGCCCAGTAAACATTGAAGCTCGATTTTACAGCAACACAGTAGGGAAGGACCCACATTTGCCCTCTAGTTCTGGCCTCTGTAAGGGATCTTGTTGTTGTCGGTTATGTTAGAGTACTTGCAGAGCATGATTTTTACCCGCAGAACTCTTTGCACTATCGCTCTCTATAGAGTAGCACAAAAGTCAAAAGATTATGCGTAAGTATCAAAAGCCTGCTTGAAAATCCAGGTCTTTAAAGCTTTCCTAACTGGGACCAGTTCCATAATTGAGTGAACCTCAACTGGAAGAGTATTCCATTCTTTTGGTGCCAATGTCAAAAAAATGCTCTCTCCTATCCATTGTTTCCAAAATCTAGGCACCACCAGAAAATGAGTAGTAGCCGAGCAGAGAGCTCTCTCTGTAGCATATCAGGACCGTTGCTAACTTAGGAAATCTGGGGTCAATCCCCGTAGTGCCTAAAATGTTAGGCAACACATTTTAAATGTAATATGTAGTCTGTTCGGAGCTAATGAAGGCTCTTTAGGTAAGGAGTAATCTGCGTTCACCGGGGAATTCTAAAAACGAACCTGTCTGGGCATTCTGGATCATTTAAAGTCTTCTTTTTCAGATAGTTTAGTTTAACACTAAGAAAAGTTGCCAGAAAAGTCTTCATAGCTTCAAAGGAAAGAAACAATTGAATCTTCCTGATAGTTTATGAGATGAAAACACATTTTGAGACCATCACATTTATCTGAGGCTGTATAGTAGGATGCAGATCAATTTGAACTCCAAGACTTTTTGAAACTGGCTTCGGCTGTGGTCGCGTGCCAAGTTCTTAGGGGACAATAACAGGTGGGCCATACAGAGTTATTTTAATTTAACACCACAATTTCGGTCTTCTCAGCATTCAGTTTTAGATGATTGTGTCTCATCTATCTACTGATAAAGCACATCATATCTTTTAGGTTATCCTGTGCTGGGGTGGAGTATCAAGCCAAAGTAATATCTGACAATCATCAGCATGGTTAAAGATCAGACAATCTCTTTTGTACAGCTCCTTTATAAGAGGTTGATTTATAGATGTTAAAAAAAATTAGATGAGAGTAGATTCCTGTGGAACACCGCAATCAATATTCATTTCTCATGTCTGAAATCGATTAAGTTGTACTGCTTGCATCCTATTCTCCAAAAAAGAGGTGAGCCAATTGCAAACACTCAACATAAATCTCACTGCTGGCAATCAGCACAGTAAGATCGAAGGCTGTGGATAAATGGAGAAAGTTCAAAGCTGGAGTGCAACCATCACCTAAATCCTTTCTCAAGTCTTCAATAACCAGTAGAATCACTGCTTAAATATTGTGTTTGGGTAGGAACCCTGCTTGAAGGGAATCTGGAGTCACAAAGATGGGGGTTCACTTCCTGCACAGTGTGAGTGTCCAGAAGTTTAGCACAATAAGGCAGTAGTTAGGTAGGTGGCAAATTCTTTAAAATCTTCGGGTTATAATCAGTTTTTTCTTTTTAATAAGGGTAATACTGGGGCTTTTTTTACGATAGCCAGGACCTTTACCTACCTTCGAAGACTCATGTAAGAGACTAGTAAGATTGTCTAGGATGGATGGAACCATACGATGCAATACTCTAAGAAGGCCTGAATCACACAGAGATCCTGATTTTACTTTGAATAGCAGACGCTGTACGGCATTCTGATCCAATAAATTAAAATGATCTAGCTTCATGATATTTTCCTTCCCTTCCAGCCAATCCCAGTCCGCACTAGAGCTATCTAGTAAGGAATCTTGAATAATCTCAATGTTCTCAATATAAAACCACATTTAGTTCATCACAGTTCTCCTGTGAGTGTCTCAGTGGCTGACTATTCCTAGCTATATTAGAGAGGCTGCGCATAATGCTAAACATTTCTCTGTGGATTTTGAGCCTTGCAAATTGTATTTGTACAATATGAGGCCTTAGCTTGAACAACTAGCTTCTTATAGTTAGGTATGACTTCTTTGAAGGCCTGTATGCTCAATTCATCATCATTGTCCACCATAAATGTTCAAGGTGGCTAAGCTGTACCTTAGTTCCTGCTCCAGGCCACGGTGCCGGCACTATCCTTGTTTAGCTCAATTTAACTCCGAAGGAGCATATTCATGCTCTACTTTATCAATTCAGTTATTGAACTCTCAGGTGGCCTCATCAAAGATATAGCTTCATATTGATTTTGTTACTTCCAATGTCTTATGTTACCAAATGTATCAATCTTATCAGAATTCTAGGATATCCCTTAATGCCCCAAACGCTGGCCTCCTTTGAACCAGGGGGTTATTAATGATAACCGAATAATAATGCTTTCACCAACCAAGTGGCTCTATACTATAGTTTTCAATTGAGCAATCCAGAAACCAAACAAGATCAAGTGTGTGACCCTTACAATATGTAGGTTCGTTTATATGCGGAGTTAATTTAGGAGAATTCATAAAGCTAAAAAAACTGTTGGCCTGTGGGACAGGGATTTAACTCATGTCTCCAATCGTTAAAATCACCCACTATCAAAACAATTATTAGGATTCATCAAAAGAGAGCACGTAACATCATACAAAATAGATAGAAAATCCTTCATATAGTGTGGTGGGCGTTAAAACTACCAGGACCGTCATGGCTTTATTTCCAACATCTAATCTAAACAGGATGACCTTTTCCATAATCGGCTCAATTTTTAGCCAGTGTGTGGCAGGGGGTTGCTTTATAATAGCCGCAGTTCCCTCTCCTATTTTAAAAATGGTCTGGTTCTCATTGAAAATAAAGTAGCCCAAGATTGACTTATACATAAACAAGCTGTTTTGCTGCTTTCGGTCAAGTCCCCAAAGGAACTCTTTTGGAAGCGTTACTGGTAATTGCTTCAGCTAACCCATTGCTTGCTGGCCTGCTCTCATGTTACTTTTGTTTTTAATGTTTTTCTATTGTTAGAAATGATGCCTTAGATTGCACCCTGTCCAAGTAGGTATCACCACTCTAGTCAGGTTAAGTCAGACACACACTCTAAATTAACCTGTGCTCACCCTCTGGTAGCTTGGCACAGAGCAGTCAGGCTTAAATTAAGAGGCTATGTGTAAAGTATTTGCGCACACTTTAATGACAGAAACACAGTGGAAACACCACAAAAAGATTCCACACCAGTTTAGAAAAACAGAGAATATTTATCTGAATAAAACAAATCCAGAATGACAAACATCCATTAAGTAGAACTCGAGATATGATATTTTAAAGATGATATCCAAAAAAAGTGATTAGAAGTCACTAGCAGTCAAAAGGTCACTTGAGGTCGCAAGTCAAAAGTTCAGGTCGACCACGATGGAAAGCAGGCCGGCTACAGAACCCACACAGGGTCTGCTGAAAAAGTAAATTGGATGGAGAAAAGCGTCGACATAGAGAATACGATGCACTAATCTTTTCCATGCAGTTGGGTCACTGCGATACTGTTGGACTGCGTTGAGTTACAGGCAATGAGTCGTCGTCGAGGCACGCGGAGCGTCGTCTTCGAGCAGTGTAAACAATGTCGAGGGATCAGCACTGTGTTGTCGTCGAACCACGTAGTCAGGACCCGTGTCATCGTAGAATCTGCAGTGCGTCAGCAGGCTATGCACAGATTGTTCTCCTGCGATGCACCAGGTTTGGAGCAAAACAGCTGCAGAAACACTTCTGAAGCCAAGGACTGGAGGGGGGCACCTCAGGTAAGGGGAGGTCTCCCAGATTGCAGAGTACAGCAGCACCAGCAGAGTACAGCAGCACCAGCAGAGTTGCAACAAGTCTTTTGAGTCCCTGAGACTTCTGAAAACAGAAGGCACATCAGCAAGCCCTTGGAGAATCTTTAATCCAAGGATGTAAAGAGCAGCTCCAGTGCTTCTCACTCCCAGGCAAGAAGCAGCAGGCCAAAACGGCAGTGCAAGTTGCAAAGTGTCAGTCCCTCTTGTAGCACAGCACTCAGCAGGCTAACACAGCGGAGTAAGAAGCAAAGTGGCAGTCCCTCCTCCAGCACAGCAGTTCTTCTTCCAGTCAGAATGTCCTTGGTTCCAGTATAGTTCTGATTTGGTGTTATCAGGGGTCCAGGACGTATACCAAAATGTGCCTTTGAAGTGGGGGAGACATAAAAAAGGCCTTTGGAGATCACAAGGTCCCTGATTTTCCAGCCCTGGCTCCAGACACACTACAGGGGGGTATGCTGCTTTTTGTGTGGGGGCAGACACAGCCCAGTTCAGCTGCATGTTTCAACTCCTCCCTCTCAATCTACCTCAAGAAGGCTCATCAGCCTGGTGATGGGTCATCAGGATGCAAATGTCACACCTCAGCTCCATTTGTGTGACTGTCTAGAGGAAATGCACAAAGCCCAGCTGTTACCCTAAACCAGACGTGTATTCAGAGAAAGGCAGAGGCATTGAATGGCTAATGTAAGACATTTCCAACTTTCTAAAAGTGCCATTTTCAGGACTGCAATTTTAAAACCAACCTTACTAAAATATGTGTTTTTAAATTGTGAGTCCTCAGACACAACACTCCAAATTTCTATCTGCTCCCAATGGGAAATTGCACTTAAAAGATGTTTTTAGGAAATCCCCATATTAACCCATGATAGGCCTTGCAGTAGTGAAAAACTAATTTAGCAGTTTTTCACAACCAGGATATATAAAACTCAAAAGTGCATGTCCTACCTTTTAAATGCACTGCACACTGCCCTTAGGGCTGCCTAGGGCTTACTATAGCGGTGACATATGTAATATTAAAGTACAGACCACATGCACTTTAGCACTGATTAGTAGTGGTAAAGTGCCCAAAATCTTTAAGGTAGCTAAAACGAAGCCAGCAAAATAGGATTTCAGGAGGCAAAAAGTCAGGGGAAACCAAGCCAAGGATGACAGGTCTAGCAATCATCATCATCAAAATCAGGGCAAGAGACTGAAAGGCAGATAATAGAGAAAGAGGAAGAGAAAGACAATAGAACAGTAACAAGGGGAGAAAGCCAGGATGAAAACGAACCCACAAGAGTGAGCTAAGGAGACAGAAAGTGTAGGGTGGTGAAAGAGGCATGAGATGGAATCAAGATTTGGCAACATTAGTATTCAGCAATCGTGGCATTCAGCAATTTCAAGAAAGAAGACAACGTAGCAGAACAAGGAGAGGAGATCATGCAGCAGCTGTAAAATGAGAAGATGAAATCGTAAGAATGGGTGACTGCAGGACTTTGGAGTGAATAGTTGAGAAGTGGTTTTCTTTGGTTGGTTAAGCAGCTGGAGTTTATATTGCATCAAGATGTTGTTTGACGGAATGGCTGCCTGGAAGTGAAAAATAAATGGACTTTTCTTGATCTGCACTAGTGGGGAGCTCCAGACACCATAAGAAGGGTAGGCTCGCCATCTCGCCTTCTCTTTCCTGTATTTTCTTATTTTCACTCTGGTGATACCACTTGCCACATGTTGTGTAACCTGAGCAGCTTTCTAAAGCCAAAAACCAAAAGCGGTTTCTCAAACGATTGCTTTGATTGGAGGGTAAAGCTGCAAGATTTGTGAAAGCTAAAATCTTGCGTTACTGTCTAAAAGCGAATACCTGTAAGATCTGTGCAACTTTACATACAACTCTGGGGTCTGAAGGCCAACCCCTAGAAGATCTGTGTATCCTGAATCATGAGAGACAGCTCCACTGTCTAAATCCAGCACCAGACAGTCTGTGTAAACTGAGCAGTCATACATGTGCAACCGGAGAGAGGCCTCATGCAAAGGGAGCGCTCTACTATACGATGTCTGTGCCTGTAAATTCTCTTTCCTGAGTGCTGGCACCACTGTCTAAAACAAGAGCCTCTTGGTAAGTGAAACCTGTGGATAATTTGCTGAGTGTTAACCCGACAATGTTAATTCTGTCACTATATTATATCAAACTCCTGAAAGTTCCATCAAAATGTTTCTCTAAGATTTGTTCTAACTTCAAAAACATTGCTTTGATATCAGAAATTTCTCTTTAAAGCTTCTGTGTTTGCCACTCTCTATGAGGTAGTTCCATGCCATATCCAAAATGCCTCTTTGGTGGTGCTTCCAAACATTCTGAGGCACAGTAAACAAACAGAAAAGAAAACACAATAGAGAAGCCTAGCTTCAAACAGTGTATGGTGCATCAAAGCGTGTTGACTGGGCCAGTATCTCTGGGCGTGCCTCACCGTGCATTCAGATGAACTTCCAGTTTACAAACAGTTGTTTGCAGAAAAAACACAGCCCCAGGCCTTTGAAGCGTGCCCATTGCAGCACCTTGGCAACCTCTTGGTCTCCAGTTTACAAGAGCAATGACCCCCGCAGCACCAAGGCAACCCTCTGGTCTCCAGGTTAATACTAGCTGACCATTAACTCCTATTGACTAATTCTGCTTCACGTTTGCTCACAATTTTATATATAGTGCATTGTAATTTCTTTATAATTTACATTTATAGAGCTCTAAACCCAAATGGTATCCAACACTGTTGCCCTAACAACAACAGTGATGATCTCGTTGTGTAACACATTGTCCACTACTAAATCTAGTTAGAGAATGGTTAAGACTTGGATTTTTCCTAAAAGTTAACAGATTTTCCTCTTTTCTTAACTCGGGGGACGACTTGTTTAAGAGTTTGGCTCCTTTTTCTGTTAATTTTTAAACTCCAAATGAAGCAAAACTCCAATGCAAAGCCTACATCAAAAGTCCTAATTCTGCACAGCTTCGCGCCTCTTACAGTTGTGGCTTGAGAAGACCTTTCTTTGAAACTTTAGCCCCGTTGACCAAAGCATTTCCTATGCCTCCCGTCTCTTGCAAAAGGATGAGCGGATTCCGGGTACGGTTTCCTGTCCTAAGCCCTTCTCATTTGTGTTTCTAGCTCTCATCAGGTTCCTGCCCATGCACCTGGTGGGCAGGATGAGACTCTTCAGGTGAAATGGTTAGACCACAAAACAGAGGAATGCCCCCTCTGCCATGAGACAGAAAGTGTGACATCAGACCTGAGGGTAGTCATCTCCGGGTCAGCTCTAAACTCCATATATCAACTAACAAGCAGCCTTCCTGCTTCAAGAAGATCTTGAAGCTCCCTTAGAAAACTGAGGGGTCATCAATGGCAAAACAAACCTTTATTAAAAGCTATGCACATGCTAACTTGAGAAACACGCAAGAGATGGAGCTAATGCAAAGAGCATTTGTCAAACGATGTACGAAATCCACTGCTTTTCTAAAGCTGGTTTTTACTCTAGCCTACATAGAAGCAATACAGATACCTTACGGTTGCTGAGCCTCTGAGACAGCTCACTGTGGGAAGAATGCTGGGTCACTAAAAGCTAATGTCCAGGAGTTCGTAGCACAGGAACCTGCCCTGGTGCCTTCTGCTTTATGCAGCTGAACCGGATTAGGCAAGTCTATTAGGATCAGCTAGAAGATACCAGTGAAAAAGACCTAGCAGCACTTTCAGGAGCTGCTCTCCTAGCAGTATGGCTGAAAACAGCCACCAAAGCAAGGCCAATCAGAGCAGAGGTAGAAAATCAATATTTTGAATCAATGAGTTCTAATTAAAACTAAATTGAATCAGACAGCTTTACTTTAAATTGCAGAGAAACCAACTGGGTCGAACAGGAAATAAATACATTCGAAAAAGGTGAAAAATTAAGGATCAGAGAAGAGATGAGATAGAAAGTAAAAGAAAAAAAATGAGAGGATAGGTGCGCTGGGTGATGTAAATAAGCACGGGGGGGGGCACTTCTCTCAAAAGTGAAAAGTGAAGCAAAAAAGCAGAAAAGGGAAATGGAAAGGAGGAGAGTGGAAGCGAGGATAGGTGGAAAGCAGGAGTTGAGATCGAAGTTAAAGGGCAGTGGGGAGTGCACCAGCTTAAAAAAATCTCTCTTAAACATGAATTAAAAAAAGATGATGTGAGACAATTGCAATTTAAGTGCAGATGGACATTTACTACATATCAACATTAAGATATTTTGCTGTGCACAAGGTTTTGAGGCTAAATGATTTAAACTATCATCATAGATTCCAAAGCCACAGATTTTCTATAGCTCAGGACTCAGGTTGTAGTTCAATCTGGTTAACCTTGCCTGTTATGGCGCCCACTGAGCCCAAGAGTCTACACTAATTGAGAGGACATTTCAGAGTGAATTATTTTCACATATGCTTTTTGTAGCTCATTCACTCTGGATTCTGTCTGTAACTTCCCAAGTTCTAAACCATACGTTAGGGCATGCTGGGTGGGTGGGGATAAGATTGAAGCCAGGCCATTTCTGTGAAAAGAGAGGGGGAACCTACTTTTCTTTTAATTTAGCCCTTTGGTTGATGGCCTAGTTCCACTGGGCAATGGTTCGGGTATCATCCCTGGGTCACCAATCAGGTCTGTTCCTGTGAGCAGCTTAACTTCTGCTCCAGCGTGTGCAACAATGAATGGAGTGCACCAGGTTAGAGGAACAGCAACTAAAAACACGAAAAGGAAGGGCGTCCATTAGGGGCATTAGAAAGAGTTCAGAGAAAGCGAAAATGATTGAGGCTACGAAAATTCAGAAAGAGACTGATACAGAGCATCTAAGGAGATAATGGCCATGCCATTGATTGACTGAAGCGCCCATGCACAATTCGTCATGACCTACAATGACTTCCTGACCCCCACCCAACAGTACACACATGTTCATTAACTCATTCAACATTGCTGGAACCTAGAAGAACATGGCAAATAGTGATATTTAAGATTTTTCAGATGCTTCCAGATAATTCTTCCCCAGAAGTCATGGTTATCCGAAGACCTTACAATGAACAAGCTGAGGGTCTTTCGCATTGAACTGAGCCGGAGATTGAAGTGAAGTGGACTGCTTACAAGATTGACAGATGGTCTCGGCCTAACCATGGAGTAGATGCTCTTGACTTGGCAGCTCTTTATGGTAATTTGCATCAAGGACTGCGGGGTCAGGACATGACTGAGAAGTTGCACAATGGAGAGCAACGGCTTTCCTCGAGGCTCAAGCCACAGTGTCTGTAAGACAAAAGAGTTGTTAAGAGGCATTGCTTCGGATTATGCAAGGAAGTGCCTCATACTAAGAGCCTGGTCTTAGTAGCCTAGTGTTAGGAGCATGGTCATACTGGGTGCAGAGTTACAAAGCTTGTACAAGACCATTCCAAGTTTTGGACTAACATGTAGAAATAGGTGGCTCATTGTCATTTCCAGCATATCATGCCGCATTTGGGTCGAAACGGCACCTTGACTTTTCACAAACTTTCAGCAAGTTAACTACTTACATTCCGCAATGTTCCCGCAGTCTCTGTTAGACTGGTAACTACTGTTAGCAGCCAACGTTGGATTACTGGACAACTCCTGATCATCCTTTACATGGTAGTTTGAAACCAAATGTAATGGGATCTCTTTAGAGACTGTCTGGGTGCCTGCAATATGTATTCAACAATAGAATGGATCACCACCACCTATTGAAAGGCAGGACAAAGAGGGGTTTCCAGAACATCAGTCAAGTGTTGCCAGGAATCAGTGATATTTAATTTATTACACCTTTAGTGATATTTAATTTATTACACCTTTAGGAATGACCAAAAGCTTTGCAGAGTGAAACAAATATTACCATTACTTCTAGATTTGAGAGCAAACACAACCCACCCCTCATGAGGTATATGTCACTGAGCATCAATGTTAATTTCTTTCCACAATCTTGTAAAGACCGCTTAATCCTAGAGCTAAATGTGACAACCGAGAATAAGTCAATTTGGTCTGATTTTGTTCAGCCAATCCACCTAGAGTCCTCCATCACGTGAAACATCCATAATTTTCTTTAGGTCCTATGAAATATGATAGACAATATAAATATTGCTTTTGTTACGTTATATCACCAGAAAAGCCTGGTGACTTGTTTTGACATAAGCCAATGGAGATAAATAACCAAAGTTCTTCGTACTCTTAAATAAAATTGCCATTCTGACATAAGCTGAATGGTTTAATTAAGTTAAAAAAAATCTAAAAGTATGGGTTATAATAAGACAAAACGTTTATACTAAGAAGCAAGCCAAGACCCTGCTTAAAGCCATCGACAATCGGGACAACATGCTTCCAACTGTAAGTTTCATTAGGTTTGGAAGACCCTCTACATGGGACAGTAGGCACCACTGCAATTCTCCTGCCTGAAGTAGAAGAGATGGCATTGGACTGAAAACATGAGATGCTGGTGTCTATGAGTAACGCGTTACAAACATTCTAAGGCTTAGAGGCTAACTTATTTGCCAATGTTAGCCCATAAAATCTTCACAGTTTGATTGCCAGTTCCTAATGGGGTTTTCAGAAGAAAAATCATATAAACAGAAGTGCTCTCTCCAACGTGGAAATTGGCAGTTTTTAGGAAGAGCCAGCTTTAAAGTCCAACAATTCATGAAAATATTAGGTCATTTGGAAAAACAGTTGGCACCATATTTTGTAGGATTTGACTTCCAACTCGATAGAATCCTTATGATGCAGATCAGTTTCCAGAAGTTTGTCGCCACAATACACAGTGCTAAGCTTATGCCCATTGTTAGTACACTGTGCATTTGTAGGCTTGGAGTCAACTCATCACAGGTTGGACCAGGCAGACTGTGGAAGAAGATTCTTCTTGAAGCATATCGGTTGGTTCTTTCTACATTGGCAAAAAGAAGGTCCCTATCTAGAAATGTCAACTGCTTTAATAGACTAAACCATGAATGTGTTCACACACACACATCATTCAATATATGTGTTTTAGACTTTAGTTATGAATGGATTACAGCTACAGTTATCCCCCCGCCCTTCAACACAAGGGAGTGAACACATGGTTTCTTGTAATGCAGGTAATGACACAATATTGAGCCAATTATATAACAAAAGGGTTCCAGACGTCGCTGGCAGACTGGCTCCATACAGTGAGGCCAATGTCTAGAAATAAACCAGTTTTGGCTGAGAGAAGTCATCAACATGCTGGCATGTTGGGAAACACTCAAATTGATACAGTGAGTTATCTGGGTCTCCAGATAAATGAAAAATTAAGCTGGGTGCCCCCAACCTCACCACACAAATGTGGCTAAAGAGATGGGCCTAATTATGGAAAAATACATCGATTTCTATGGTGATCCCTAGAACCCACTCAACAACAGTACATTGGGCTCTCCTCTACAAATTGATACCAGAGAGGTGTGCATCCCATAGAGAAGCATGAATGTTACTCCTTTTAAAAAAAAAAAGAAGAGAATGTTATGTTCTTCTGCCAGGCTGAGGCTACAACTCTGGGAGCTTATTGGATCCTGTTACAACAGGATCAGAGCCCAGCTTGTGAAAACAAGGAATTATATAGTTTGAAAAATCTAAAAATAAAGAGTGGGGCAAATGGCACATAGCACTCTAGTGTGCTACTTTTACAGACTGAAGCAAAATCTGCCATATCAGCATTTTAGTGGAACTAGCCTGCAAGGAAACCAGTAAGTTTGCCCATATGCTTGTTTGCATTTGAAAAAAAAGTGCCTGATGGCAACAGAGTTGAAACAGAATTTGAGACGGGAAGGAAGAAATGCCTGGAATTCCAAGTCCTGTTTCCTCACTTCAAGCCCTCACAGTTAGACTGCATTCTGAGTTTTGGCCTTTGAATACATTGGATATGATTGTGTTACAAAGGCAGGTACCCGGGGAGAATCTGAAATTCATAATCTCCCTTTGCTGATTTGGAAAGGTTCACTTGGGCGGGTGACAGGGTCATCTTTATTTTTGGTGAAGTCTTCTTGCTGTATCGCAAGAATAAGGTCTACTGACCCCATCCAACTCCAGTAGAATATGATTAGTCTTTTGTAAAGAAGGACACTTGCTCCTGCCTTTCCGCAAATGTGTGGTTCAATTGCAATAATACATGCCTGTGCTGCTGTTAGGAGGTCTAAATGCATGCAGCATACATTTGTCTCATGGAGAGTGTGTATGGTGATCTTTGCCCTCTCTGACATTGCTTATATTTTAATACCCATATAGAGCTGGTTCACATGATTTGAGCTTGAGATGGAATACAAAACTTGTTCCAGCCAGTACCGGTTTTGTGGGAGGAAACATTAAAAGTTGCCCTCCTCTGTTCATTGGCTGGTTGGCAAAACTATGAACAATGTCGTCCAATGATTGTGACCCAAATCACTTTCAGCTTTCACTCACTTGCATGCGCTTTGAAGCCTTCCTATCAGAAATCTGAAGATCCCACTGGCCCTGCTATTGCTAGCTGAACATCTGGAACTACATCCTGCCCATTCTCTGAAAGCGGATGTCAAGCGTAGCATTTTCTGTCAGGTGCTATGTTTGCCCCAAGTGGCTAAGGGCATGCCCAGACTTGGGTCTCTTGCTCGCTGTGCCTCTGGATTCAAGCTAGCCTGGCTAATGAGGGGTGATATCCCGAAACTGGTCCCGGGATGCTTGTTTCTGTTATAGGGAGGGCGTTGACATATTCTCAGCTCACCTTTGGTAACAGCATTCAACTGCGATCATCTTTCAAACTACAACCAAAACTACAGGTGATTCAGAACCCAGCAGCCAGACTTATCATAAAGAAATGGGAAGATATTCCGTCAATTCTCTATAAACTACACTGGACCCTATTGAAAAAAAAGTAAACATTTCAATCCCTCAATATACTTCACAAAATCAATTAAGTCTCCTCTCCTTTATTCATAACCTCCAAATTTAACCACTTCTGTAAATCATGTGCATTAAAATCCTTCTTCCTAATCTTCTCCAAGTTCTGACATGAGTAAGCCAGATGGAGGGGTAGAGCTTTTTCAGTCACCGCCAGTAAGATTTAGAATGCTCTTAACCGGGAAACATCCTTTACAACGTAACTGGTACAACGCGGTACCGTTACGACACAGCTTTAACAACGAAAGTCGTTACAACGACTTTCGCTGGAGGGCGCTCTAGGATAGGGGATAGTTTAATTTACTATCCAACACCTTTCCTACTATCCACGGGGACTGGTGTTGGAATAGTAAATTAAACTATTCACTATCAGCGCCCCCCCAACGCAAGTCGTTGTAACCACTTGCGTTGTTAAAACTGCGTCGTAAAGGGACGCGTTGTAACGGTACACGTTGTACCGTCATACATCCCTCTTAACCTTTCTCTACTTACTCAGTCTTCTCTTACGTTGTTCAGAAAGAAGCCAAAGACTTGGCAATTCTCACAAGTATACTAGCAGGCAGCAGTAATGAATCTCGGGTAGAGTGGGGTCTCTTATACCAAGCAGCTCAGTAGACGTTTTACAAATACCCTTACAAATACTGCTTGTTACTACCCCCTAAAGCTCTAGGACATGTGGGAAAAGCCTGAAGATAATCTGTAAAAGGAAAGGCCAGCAGTGAGCAAATTGCATTTACCAAACAGCTGTAAGCAACTTACCAAATATAGGTTTTTCCATAACAATCACTAGGATTCATGTCATTTCATGGGTCCCACTTTTATTAGGATCATTTGGTGGTAAGCAAACCCAAAAAAACATAACATAGCCTAATCTAGCCCATGAGGATGTTATGTGGTCCAGATAGATAGGATAGACTGATCAGCATGACAGAAGGAGAACGACTGGGTAAGTGGCTTCTTTTTTAGAAGGACAGTAGCCTTCTTGTACTAACTATGTCCCTTTACCAGAGAATAAGGGCCATATTTAGAAGTTAGGAAATAAAAAACAGTGAGAACGTGGGCAGGGGTATGCCTGAGTATCAAGTTGTTTACGAATTTTGGACTTTTGCCGTGCAGGGATTTAAAGATCAGATATCCAGTTTTGAAGGTGCAGCGTTGAGACATGGGGAGCCAGTGTAGTTTCCTTAGCAGGGGAGTGGCTGGTTGCCATCTGGGTTGTCTTAGGATCAGTCTGGCCGCATGGTTCTGGACCAGCTGCAGCCGTTTTAGCAGATAGAGAGGCATGCCTAGGTATAAAGAGTTGGCGTAGTCCAGGTGTGACAGAACAGTGGCTATCACAACCTGGGTGAGGGCTTCCAGCGTGAGAAGACGGCGGACCTTCCTGATTTTCCGTAGTTGGAAGAAACATTTGGAGACTACAAGACCCACTTGTGTTTTAAGTGAAAGATCGCTGTTTAGTGTGACTCCGAGTGTTTTTGCCGAGGATGAGGGGGATGGCGGGGAACCCATCTCGGGAGGCCAGTAGTGCAGGCCCCAGAACTTGTGACTGTCTCCTGTAAGTACCAGCTCAGTCTTACCAGGGTTTAGCTTAAGGTGGTTTTGGTCTATCCAAAGTTGGATGTGCCTCATGGTGGTCTGGAAGTCGGTAATCGAGCTCTCAGTGCTGTCTATCGTGAAGACCCGTTGCAAGTTGTTTGCGTAGTTGAAGACTGTCACCTTCCTGTCTCTGAGGGACTGAATCAGGGGGAGAATATAAAGATTGAACAATGGGGGGACAAAGAAGGAGCCCTGTGGGACACCGCAGGTGATACTCTGTTTGGTGACTACCATCTTATTAAGGCGGACGGCCTGAGATCTGTTCTCCAGGAAGGAGCTAAGCCAGCTGGTCGCTGTTCCTTGAATGCCAGCTTGTCTGACACGGTCGTCGAAAATAGTATGGTCGACCGTGTCGAACGCGGCAATGAGGTCCAAGAGTACCAGGGCCTGCGGGGAGCTGTTGTCGGCGCAGTCACGAAGTGTGTCCAGTACGGCTAATATAACGGTTTCAGTCGAGTGTGCAGGCCGGAACCCTGCCTGATGGAGCTCAAGGTAGTTGGACTCTTCCAGGAAATTAGATAGGCATCTGGCTACGTGTGCCTCTAACACTTTCGCTAAAAAGGTGAGAAAGGAGATGGGGCAGTAGTTAGATATGCAGGTGGGGTCGGCTCCAGGTTTTTTCAGGAGAGGAACTATGGTAGCCTCCTTAAAGGCTGTAGGGACTTGACCAGATAATAGAGAGTTGTTAAGGAGGGTAAGGGCAGGGTCTGGGGGAGCGGAGAAGCAGTATTTTAATATGTGAGGAGGGCAGCTGTCAGTGGGGGCACCAGATTTGACCTTAGCAAGGAGCTCTAGAAAGGTCTCCGGGCTAATGGTGGGAAAACTGTTGATTGTGCATTTGTTTTTGTGGGGAGCAGGGGAGATCATATTGGGGTGTTTGAGGATACTAGCTTTGATGGACGAAATTTTATCAATGAAGTAGTCATTGAGTGAGTCGCAGAGAGTTTGGGTGGGAGTGGCCTAAGGGAGGATTCTGTCTGGGTTGGTCAGTTCGTTCATGATAGTGAAGATCTCTTTGGAACTGTTGTTTGAGTTAAGAATGCGTGAGGAGATATGGGTGGCTTTAGCAGAAAGAATGGCCTTCATGTATTCTTTCCGGGCTGTGATAAACCGGAGCTTTGTATCTGGGGCATAGTTGTGTCGCCATTGTCGCTCAAGTTGGCATAGGGTCAGTTTCTGAGATTTAAGTTCAACGGAGAACCATCTCTGGGCATCTGCGCGGCGCGCAAGTTTGACTTTCTTAAGGGGGGCATGTGTATCACTTGCTGCTGGCAGCCAGCTAGAGAAGTTTGCTTCAAATATGTTGATGTCAGGGTGAGGGGACGGGACAGTACTAGTCATTGTCTCCAGAAATTCATTTTTATCTAAGGCGTTCCATTTCCTAGCCAAGCCACCGATGACCGTCGGGGTTTCCTGATGGTCGAGTGGGCTAACGTGAATTTAATTAAGTAGTGATCGGACCATAGGCAAGGGAGTGTGACGGGGGCAGTTACAGTCAGGGAGTTAGTCCAGATTTGATCAAGGATGTGCCCTTTGAGATGGGTTGGCAAGGATACCTGTTGAGTGAAGTTCAGGTTGGTGAGGAGGTCGGTTAGTTCAGTAGAATGTGGGCCTTTGTGGGGGTCTTTGAACCAGTATTTAAAGTTGCCTATAAGCAGTACTTTGGTGTGGTTGATGACCAGGTTTGCGATCTGTTCGCTTAGGGAAAGGGGGAACGATGGCATATGGCTCGGGGGCCCGTATACTAGTACGTAGACAAAGGTGTCGCAAAGGGATTCCAGTTTAATTACTAGGTTCTCCGACTCCGGGAGGTAGAGACAGGTCAAGACATTAACTTTGAGTTTGGAGTGTATAATAGCTGCGAACCCTCCAGGTTTGCTGAGGAGGCGATCGGCATGAACGTTGTAGTAGTCTGGGGGAAGTGATGCCAGAATGTCTGGGGAGGAGTCGGGTGTCAGCCAGGTTTCGTTCAGTAAGAGAATGTCTGGCTTATCTGTGACCAGGAGAAGGAAAATGTCCAGTTGGTGTTTGACAAGGGAGCGGGTGTTGAGGTAAGAAATAGCTAGGGGTGGGAGGTAGGATTGAAATGGCCTGGGTGTGTTTTGAGTGGTGAAGTTGAGTTGAGAGGTAGTTCAGGAAAGGAACTCCGTTCCGTGTATATTTCAATCTTAGTGGCCCAGCTGCAAATTTTGTGGGGAAGGCGGTGTGGACTTGAGTGCAGCTTTTTGAGGGAATCAGAGGAATAGGTGAAGTGGCAGACATAATGGCTGGCCCCTGGTCCCGGAGGGGAGCAGACGGGCGCAGACGGGCTTGCCTTTGGTGCGCGTCAGCTCCGCGCAGCGAGCTGCATAAGTATTCTGGCCCCGCTCCGAGTTCCGCCCATACACAACGTGATTGGCTGCAAGGAGAGGAGTGAGGGGGGGATCAGCTGGGGTTGAAGGAGCAGCCGCCCTGTGCACGGCAAGGGGTTGGATTTTAAAAATAAGGTAAATTCGTAACATCAATTCACACATACATTTTTAAAGAGTTCCTCGATTTTACAGTTCTTCTGTGAGCGTGCCTGAGCAGCGTTTCGATCGGTAGCGAGTAGTGCCTAAGGGAAGATTCCCGCGCTACAGTTGCTTAAGACTCCTGGCCCCGCCCCGAGTTCCGCCCTTACACAACGTGATTGGCTGCAAGGAGGGGAGTGAGGGGGATCAGCTGGTGTTGAAGGAGCAGCCGCCCTGTGCGCCGCGAGGGGTTGGATTTTAAAAATAAGGTAAATTTGTAACCTCAATTCACACATACATTTTTAAAAAGTTCAACGATTTTACAGTTTTTCTGTGAGCGTGCCTGAGCAGCGTTTCATCGGTAGCGAGTAGTGCCTTCAGTAGCAGCGATAATACCCAGAATTGAACCAAGTGTTTAATCTAAGTTTGGTTTGGACTTTGCTTACTGCAACCAGGCATTCTAGTTGCCTTGAAATTACCTTGGTCCCTCCTGCCCGTTGTGACTTTACCATTCCTTGAGGATCAAAAAATGTTGGGAGAAACCCTTTTTAAGAAAAGGGAATGGGTTTATAGTCAACAAATACACAAATTCCTTTTCCTTGTTTTATAAGGAAATAAATCTCACGTGGTCTTATTCTATTCTAAAGCTGTTACATTCATCACCGGTGTGGTAAGGCGAGAGGAGAGCAGGACGGATCGTGGAGAGCACCAGATGAGATACCTCACAAGATTGGGGAGTCTACAAAGATTGTACTGTCTTTTGCTTTGTAGACTCCCCAATCTTGTGAGGTATCTCATCTGGTGCTCTCCACGATCCGTCCTGCTCTCCTCTCGCCTTACCACACCAGTGATGAATGTAACAGCTTTAGAATAGAATAAGACCACGTGAGATTTATTTCCTTATAAAACAAGGAAAAGGGATTTGTGTATTTGTTGTTTATCATTCCTTGACACACAGCAAAGGGATCAAGATACACTGCAAATTACAATTTCACTTCTCAGTATGAAACTGCCAAAAAATAAATAAAAAACACAAAGGCAGAGGTGTTGTAAACAGAAAATCATCTTAAACAGTACATAAACCCAATGCAGCCACACAACAGTGTATGACTCTGGTTGGTTTCATGTTTGGCTTCTTCCTTCTCGGTGCCTTGATGGATGTCCTCAAACTTTACATATAAGGTAAAGTTACATCAGAACTTTACACGATTAAATATTTGAATCAAGGAAGGCCAAGGAGTGATGGATATGTGTATATATAATGCACTCTAAACCATTGTGAGTGTTGACGTCTTTTAGAACATTTCTAATAGAAATATCTAGTAGAAGGCTGAAACCCTGAGTTGGCCTGCTTAGATTCAAACCTTTGATGTGCAAGTTCAGTTCAGATCTAAATAGCAACGCATTAACCCAGTGATCAGTCTTGCTAGTTATGCTAAGGTCGTGTTATAAGCGATCAGATTCTCATCTGGCCTCCTCCTGGGCTCAGAAAAGAGGTTCTATGTGAAAAGGATAGTGTTTGGAGAGTTTATTGTCTTGGAGATGAAGATCACCTTCAACCTACTAATCATTCAGAGAATGGAACCAAATTAGCTTCTGGTTCATGCATGTACTTTAATAAACCAGTCTGTTTTACTAGCCCCAACTCAGATTCCATCTTGCAGGATCTTAAACAATGCTCTTACCAGATAAGATGACGTGCCGGACCCCCCCACAAACTTGGTGAAAAAAAATACACTTCAAGCACAGTGATTCTGCAACAAGGTGTGCTGAGCAGTGTGATACCATGCTAATAACATACCATAACTTATCTGTATAGTACTGCCACTCCTGTGGTCAGATTCAGCACAAGCTAGGCTCAGGTGCAGATTATCACGCATTACATGCTTTTGTCATGAGGGCTGTTTCCCGCTATCTCCTGCTCTGAATAGCATCTGCCTGCTCGGTCTTACAGGAAATATGTGAACACAACCTTGTGCCTCTAGCTGCATTCTAAACCTCATAGCTAACTCTTATTTATCTATGCTTAATTAGCGTGCACACAACCACACTCCTTCCTATATACACACACACACAAGCCTATATCTTTATTAATTGTACTAGCAGCCCGTCCCGACGTTGTCCGGGTATGAATTGCTGCCGGCCAGGCGTATATTGTTTTGTAGGATTTCGTTTTGATAGCATTTCTTATCTGTGACAGGCCTGTGAAACGCTCCGATTCACAGTGCACTGCTGATGCACTTAAGAGTGCCCGTTCAGTAGTGTGTAAACTCGAGTTTCCCTACTTTATTTTTCCTTGCAATATTATATAGCGCGAACTCGACAACATGGCATGAGCACAATTTACATTACAGAAGAACACATTCATTTGTGGTAGGCACAGGGAGACAAAGCGATTTGCCTGGAATCACAGGATGTTGAGCTGATGCCGAGATTCGAACATATCTCCCCAGCTCTAAAGTTCGCAGTTCTAGAACTTGTGGCGGGAGGTGTGTCTAAAAGTGTATGTCGGTGCTGGCCATCAATGAGAGAGACCTGTGGGGGGGCGTGGCTAAGCAAGCCACGATGGCGGCTGTGTCTTGCTGAGGCTCCGCGATCGGGCTAGCATCCTGCCCATTACCTGTGATCGCCGGGAGCCTCAACTTCCACGCATGTCATCTATGCTGACCTGGGGCATCCCCCAAGCGACCTACAGGAGCAGCTGACGGACAGCGCGCCCTGGAGAGTCTTCTACCGAAGCCGAGCGCCGATCTGAAAATGGCGGGCGCAGCCCCGTCTCCCGGGCGCGGAACCCGCTAAGAGCCGACACCTTCAGCGACGGCCGCAGAAGATACTGCCAGCTGACGGCAGTGAGGAATCCCGGGGAAACTGTGGGTCCGACCCTCGAGGGTCCACCTTGGACGACGCTCAGGTCCACCTCTACACCTCCGGTGCGCAAGATGGCGGCCGCCTGCACCAAGGCTCCGCAACCCCGGCGCTTTCACTGCATCGGAGGCCTGATCAGGCCGTGATATCGACCGACCCGCCACAGCGGACCACGAGAGGCCGGCGGAAGTGCCGCCAGAGCGGGGCTGTGCCTCCGGGGGCCCGCAACACTCCTCGAGGGCGGTGAGTTCCCCCCCCCCCCCCCCCCGGAGCCCCGACACCGATGCCTGGCGGGACCCCCCCCCCACCTATACGAGGCCCTGCAGGGGTGCGCAGCCCACATAGCCACCGGACAGAGGGATCCGGAACAGTTTGCGCTGGGAGCTGGGTGGAGAGCCCGAGTGCCTGACCCTAACATGGCGCCCACGGAGGCCTAGGCGCCGGGAACGCTACGAACCTGGCCCCCCCCTGGGCCGATACCACCTGCACCAGCCGGCCGGACACTGACTCTGCAATATACATCAGTGAGGGACAGGGCGCTCCCACGACCTCCTGGCGCCGGGCGCTACCGGCCCTGACGAGCCACCTCTGACACCCCGGGCCGGTGGGGAGCCCCACTTAGAGCCCGGGTGGCACTGGAGAAGCCTGCCAACATCGGGATACCGCCTACCCGAACGCACAGCGAAGTGAGGGAGCCACCCCTGCAAGAGCTGGAACACCGAACGGAGCGGCCGCCACCCCGGAGCCCCGACGCCCCGAGGCTGTGTCCCTACCGGGAGCCTGACCGGCCCTCAAACCCAGACAGCTTGCCACCGCGGACTACAGGAGGACCGCCACTCGCACGGAGCTGAGCGCTCTGGAGGCCCCGCCACTGCCGTCGGTGAGTGCAGTACTGCCATTTCCCCTCCTGCTCCCCGAGGACCTCAGGCCTGCACCCCGGTGGCCCCCTCTTCGCACCCACCCACGAGGACAGCCACAGAGCACGCTGTCACCCGACCAGAGCACCCTAGACTGAGCAGGCCTAACACCAGGAACAGCCACGAGTCCCGCTCTGGGGACGAGAGCATCCCATTTGCATCGGAGACATTGTCTGCGCCTCCCCCAGCTCACGCCACCCGACCTTACCCTGCCGGTCAGCGTGGGCACTGGACCCCGCCCTGTGAGGTGCAGTGGCCCCCACACGATCGAATCCACCGGCCCGGTAACCGCATACCATCCTCGACGCCCCTGGTGGTGGCCCCCCCAGGGTGAAACGAGCCTCGCCTTGGACCCGGAGGACTCGGAGTGGTGACCCACTCACCCACCGATACCGCGTGGCGACGACCTACCACCCGCAGGACACAAGACAACCGTGGGAAAAACCCCCCCTCCTCTCCTCAGCAGCACCCATGGGGAAGCCGAGGAACACCCAGGGGACGGCAGTCCCAGAAACAGCTGTCGAGAAGATGCCCCAGACGAGAGCGTGGGCACAATCCAACACATCGCAAGCCGACCCTACGCTATCAGCAAAACTGGACCAGGTGCTGGCAGCAATAGAAATGTCTCGCCTATCGATGGAGGAGAGATTAGGCACCCTGACAACAGACATTAGCCTGATCCGGGATGAGCACCGTAAACTGGCAGACAGAGTGAGGGAGGGTGAGCGGATCGTGACTGAATTGCAACCAACAGTGCAATCGCAGGCAGCGGATATGCAGGAGATCCTACGCCGCGTGGCGACCCTGGAGGAACGCACGGTGGATTTGGAAGGACGCTCGAGACGCTGCAACATTCGCGTCCTGGGCCTGCCGGAGGGGATAGAAAACTCAGACCCTCTGACCTACATGGAATCCTGGACTAAATCATTCACCCCGGACTGTGACCGTTCGCCGTACTTCTCCATCGAGAGGGCACACAGGGTCCCGGCCCGGGCACCCAAAGCTGGTCTTCCCCCGCGACCTATGTTGGCCAAATTCCTGCACTTCCGGGACCGTGATGCGGTGCTTCGTGCGGCCCGGACGGCGGGCCCCCTGCAGGTGGAGGACCAACACGTTATGGTGTTCCCAGACTATGCCAGGGAGATTCAACAACGTCGATCCACGTTTCTAGAAGTCAAGAGGCGCCTCCGCGCAAACGAACTTCAATATTCCCTGCTGTTCCCTGCCCGCCTCAAGGTGATCCACAAGGGGAAAGCCCTCTTCTTCGACACGGCGGCAGACGCGCAGGACTGGACCGAATTTCACTGCCCGCTGCTCCCTAAGCCCGGACCCCGGAAGGCACACAATAATG
Source organism: Lissotriton vulgaris (assembly GCF_964263255.1). Classification (NCBI taxonomy): domain Eukaryota; kingdom Metazoa; phylum Chordata; class Amphibia; order Caudata; family Salamandridae; genus Lissotriton; species Lissotriton vulgaris. The sequence continues at coordinate 642,691,211 of NC_141700.1, read as the reverse complement.
ACTCCAGACGGTTCAGGAGACGTGGCGCTAACCATGAGCGATCTGGCCACCCCAAGGGCCAGGCGTCCTCCCCAGCGGGCTCACCTGATCTCACCCAAATCATGCAGGAACGACGAGACGCCCTGCGGGCGGTCACTGAACTGCATTCGTCACCCCCTGCTTCGGACTTGGAAGGTCAGCCACACCTATTCACCCCGGAGAAAGATCGAGACAGCGATGGGACCATGTCGGGATTTGGCCCGATCTCCTCCCCCCTTGCTGTGGCACGAACTCTGGACGCTGCCCTCACCAGCCATCCTGTCATTTCCTCGTGAACAACTGAACTGTCACCTGACATATCCTTTTCTTGATTGCCTGTGATGATGCGCGATGTCTAGAAGCCTAGACTGACCTACTAGATAATTGTACGCGCCAGCGAGCGATAGATATTTCTCCTACTAGAGCCCGACTCGCGCACAGGCCCAGCGAAGACACATGCTGCCACCCCCGCAAATTACTGTTGACTTTCTCCCCTAGTGGGACATTAGTTTGGATATGCCACCCCCAGTGACGTATCCTCAGTATTGGGACAGTTACCCACCCGAAGTTCTAGTTCCTGTTCACATCCCCAGTTCCCCCCCCATGTTTAAGGAAGCTTGGCGCGCAGGAGCATACACGACACACACACATAGGCGACACGCGGGAACTGTAGAGGGGCCCCTCCCCCAACCACATCACCCTAGCAATGGCTATCCCCCACTCTGACATTAGTATCCTTACACTAAATGTACGGGGTCTACACACACCCAGCAAGCGCTATTCTGTATACTCCTACATACGGCGCATGTCGGCCAACATAGCGTTCTTACAAGAGACGCACATTAACGCTACTGAACTCATTCGCCTACAAGCCAAATGGCGAGTGACCATCTGCGCCACACAATACTCAGCGTTCGCACGCGGCGCATTAATCAGGGTGAGGCCTGGTACTCCCTTCCGGGCGCTCCGGCGAGTAGTAGATAGGAAGGGCAGATACGCGCTACTGGAGGGAATTCTTGATGGGCAAGGGGTACTACTGGGCAGCATATACGCCCCTAATACAGATCAGGACCGGTTTTGGGATCACCTTACGGGCGTCCTGGCCCAGTTCACCACTATCCCGTGGATGCTGGGAGGCGACTTTAACTGCACACTAGACCCCTCACTGGACCGTTCACACCCTCCCCCCACGCACTCCCCGGCCCCTCGGCAGGCGGCCCTCTTCAGGGCATGGACCACACACTGGGCGCTCACTGATGCATGGCGACACCTACACCCACTGGCTCGCATCTACTCCTTCCACTCGATTCCGCACAATCTTCGGGTCCGCCTAGACCGTTTCCTCTGCTCTGCTACGATCCTCCCTAAGGTTACGTCTACAGATTATCTGGGACGGATCCTCTCAGATCATGATGCCCACATACTGCGGCTTGCCTGGCGCCCCCCGCATCCACCGGTCCCTACCTGGCGCCTCCCTAGAGACTGCCTAACGGACCCGGTCTTCAGGGACGCGCACAAAACCAGCATAAGCGACTACTTTATGCACAACGAGAACACAGCGTCATCGGTACTAGTGGAGTGGGACGCGTATAAAGTGGTAGCGAGGGGAGAATGCATCAAACAGATAGTGGGGGTCCGCCGCACCTTAGAACGGTCGCTCTTACAGACGGAACAAACTCTAGCTGCTCTCACTAAACGGCCTGATGACTCGGAGGAAAACGCCGTGCTTACGGCAGAGGCCAAAACGGAATACCAAACTGCCTGCGCTGACCTCCGTAAGTATAACTTCAGGGCATACGCCTCTCGGGTGCACAAAGACAGAGACAAAACCGGGGCTCTTCTGGCCTGGATGGCGAAGCAAGACACCGAAATCAAGCCGATCACGGACATTCTCAACCCGGAGGGTGTACTGGTGCAATCGCAAGCGGAGATTCTCCTAGCATTCCAAAGCCATTATACACGAGTATACGATGCCCCGACATGCTGTACCGCGTTTACCGTAGATCAGTTTCTGGACCCTCTGACGCTGCCCACGATATCGGATCCCAACAAGCGCACACTAGATTCCAGGATAATCCCCTCGGACATTACCCAAGCGATACGCGCCATGTCCCGAAATAAAGCACCAGGATTGGACGGCTTCCCACTAGAATACTACGCAACATTCTCTTCCCTGGTAGTTCCCCGTCTATCACGGGTGTTCGGGGCGTCACTCCACCTGGGGAAACTACCCCAGTCGCTACGGGAATCCGTGATTGTCACCTTTCTTAAGCCCCACAGAGATCCGCTTCACATGGGGTCATACCGACCTATCACACTCCTGTCGGCTGATTGTAAGATCCTGGGGAAGATCCTAGCTGATCGTTATGCGCAGGTCATACGCCCGCTGGTCCACCCCGACCAATGCGGCTTCGTTCCCGGGAGGAATACCTCCCAGAACCTCCGCCGAGTCTTCCATATCCAAGATCAGGTACGCGACAGATTTCCCCGCGCTGCCTGCCTCATTATGGACCTAGAGAAGGCGTTTGACACCCTCACCTGGCCCTACCTATTTTCGGTCCTGCGACGCCTTAATCTCGGCCCGACGCTCCTGGCATACACCCGCCTCCTATACACCGGCCTCACTGCTCGAGTTCGTATCGGGAAACGTATCTCGCCGGCGTTTGCAGTCCGACGAGGCACAAGACAAGGTTGCCCCCTATCGCCCCTTCTGTTCGCGCTAGCGGTCGAACCGCTGGCGGTTCGGCTGCGTCAGGAGGGGATGGACTGGGGAGTGCCGCTTGCAGACGGGACCCACTGTGTGTCCATGTACGCGGATGATCTCCTCATATATGTCCGAGACATTGAAATGGACCTAACCCCCATAGGGGCCACATTGGCGGACTTTGCAACTGCCTCGGGTCTACAAGTCAACTGGGACAAGTCCACGGTTTACCCCCTACACCCGGACCTACCCCCCCGAGACATAGACCTTGGACCGCATAGGCTTTCATGGTCCGCGGAGGCTCCCCGATACCTCGGCGTCCGCTTATACCATTCTCCGGCGGACATCTTTGAGGGCAATCACCGCAAGGTGCTCGAGAATCTGCGCCCGACGGTCGCCTTCTGGAATAGGTTGCCACTGGCCCCGATTGGACGGATAGCCCTTGCTAAAATGGTGATGCTCCCCCGGCTCCTCTACCATTTCACAAACCTGCCGGTGATACCACCCAGATCCTTCTTCCGCGACGTTGATTCCCTCTTAGGAACTCTCATCTGGGGGGCAGGCCGCCACAGAGTCGCCCTGAAAACTCTTCAACTCCCTACCACACAGGGGGGACTCGGAGCTCCATCCTTCGAGGCATATTTCCTCGCAGCACAGCTCCAGTGGCTGTCCTACTGGACGGCGGACCGTTACCCTCAGGAGACGGTTACCCCTACCGGTAGAATCGTGACTCCGGAACTCACCCGTCTGCTCCTCCCGGGCACCAAGCCGCGACGCACTTACCCCCTCCAGGTGACGATAGCGCGCCGATGTATGCTACGGATTCACCGGCTGTCTCCCGCTAGACCCCCGTACTCCCCGCTGCTGCCGCTAATAGGCGGCCCCAAGCAGGACTCCTACTTTGCAGCCCCACTACTCGCCGACTGGTCCCGCTGTGGCATCACAGATCTAGAATCACTCTTCGAGGAGGGTCAGCTGAAACCGCTGGACCGCCTGGTCGCAGAGTACGGGCTCCCCCCAGGCCAATTCCTCAGGTATAGGCAACTGCTCGACGGATACCGACCCCATTTCAATCTCCAAAATGGCGAGCCAGACCCGCATCCAGTAATACACACTATCCTACATATGGGGGTGGGTCGCCACCTGGTCACATGGCTATACAAATCCATCCGGGAACTCTCATTCACCCCCCTGACGACCCTGCGAGCCACTTGGGAGGAGGACATAGGCCGTGCTCTACACGACTCGGAGTGGACTAAAGCTCTTGAGGCCCCTAAGCGCGTTTCTAGAAATGCCCGCTTCAAAAATATTCAATATTATATATTACACAGGGCATACCTCACCCCAGCGCGATTACAGAAGTACTACCCCTCCACGCCATTCCTGTGCCCCAGATGCTGTTCCCCAACTGCGAACTTCCGTCACATGTTTTGGGACTGTCCCAATCTCCAACCTTTCTGGCAGGGGGTGCACAACACACTACTGGAACTCACGGGTCTCACTACACTAGCCACCTGGGAATCCAGTGCATTAGGCATCCTCCACATCTCTAAACGTGAGCCGGTGCATAGGCGCTTCGTGTCCTTAGCGCTCCTACTAGCCAATAGATGTATAACCATGCGCTGGCGATCCCCAGAGGGTCCCCCCATTGCACACTGGCAGGGGGCGGTTAACAAATGGGCGGCAGCGGAGGAAGACGCTTTAAGGGAGGAAGAAGCCAAAGGCGCGCGCAAGCTTCCCATCTCCATGGAATGGGCCATGCTCCTCCACAGCTTCCGCCAGTCCACGCAGGCTGGAGACCCGCCTGACCCTTCCCCTCCCCCCACCCGAGAAGACCAGTAGCCTTCACCTGAGTGAGCCACCCCAGAATCGAACCCCAATAACCCCCTATATCCTAGGCAACCTCTCGCAGATCCGGCCATCCCCCCCCCTCGACACCCGCCGCCATTATCCCCCGTCTCAGACCCTGCTAGCGCCTACGTGCTTCCCTCCCACAGTTTCGTTACCCCCCTGGTCACTGGTAACACTGCAGTGTGCACAGTGCAGATCTAGATCTGGCGCTGTAACGGCATGGAAATACCCATCTGATCTTATTCACCGCCCCTATGGCGATACCGTCCCATCACCTTCCAGCCTACGGGAGCCTTTACATGATTGTAATGCACTGATTCACCGAAGTCATGTTTATGTATACCAGTTTTATATAGCGAGAAAACGTTGCACACATAGCTGTGCGTGGCTGAATGTTGACGCCACGCCGGCGATCTGCCTCTTCTGTACTGAAATACTTCACTGCAACAATAAAAACAAATTTAAATAAAAAAATGAGAGAGACCTGTGCATTTTTCAAATGGGTGGTGAAAAAATATGAGTATGTTGCTGGAGATGTGGGCCGCCATGCCACCAATGTACTTACCGGGGGAGGGTAAACACCCATTATTCCGCAACTTTCTTTCCGCATACCATCACTCCGCATACTTTCATAACGAAAGTACCATGACCCCGCAATGCCATTATAACGCATGGCATCACATTTTATATGCTTTTACCACGCATACATTTACAACGAAATTCGTTGTAAATGGATGAATGGTAAAAGCCTGTTTTTTTAATGTTTGGATAAGGTAAGTATGGGTATATGTTTTGGGGTACTGAGGTATATGTTTTGGGGTGTTTGGGTATTTTAAGGGTTCAGATATAGTTTTGGGTTATGGGGTACAGGGGTAGTTTTAGGGTTTAGGGATAGGTATGGGTTTTGGGGTACAGGGGTATTTTTAGGGTTCAGGGCTAGGTTTGGGTTTTGGGGTATAGGGGTATTTTTAGGGTTCAGGGGTACAGGGGTATTTTAAGGGTTCAGGGCTAGGTTTGGGTTTTGGGGTACAGGGGTATTTTTAGGGTTCAGGGGTAGGTTTGGGTTTTGAGATACAAGGGTATTTATAGGGTTCAGGGCTAGGTTTGGGTTTTGGGGGACAGGGTATATTTATAGGGTTAAGATGGGTTAGTGTTTAAGGGTGTTGGGGTATTTTAAGAAGTTGAGTTATGATTATGGGGTGCAGGGGTATTTAAAGGGAGCAGGGTGGGATTCGTTTTAGGGTGCAAAGGGTAATAAAATAAAATAATAAATAAAAATAATATAAATAATGCAATTTAAAAGAATAAATGTTTTAATTAAATTAAAAAAATGTGTGTATATATATATATATATATATATATATATATATATATATATATATATATATATATATATATATATACACACACAGCAACAGCAGTTTTACAAAGGCTCCGCTGAAAGTCGACCCAGGAAAACCACACGAATCCAGCAAGTAGGTAAAGGCACAAGATTTATTTAAAGCTTCAGTCCAACAGAATCTATATATATATCACAATCCAGCCGGTAGCCGTGCCATAGATCCAAGCACAGAACCCAGCGCGTAGACACAGTAATACGCCAGAGCCAGTCTTTGGTTATTTTCAGCTTTATTGAGCTTTCAAGTGCAGGGTGAAAATGCCGAACAGATGCGTTTCGGACAAGACGTCCTTGCTCACTGTATATATATATATATATATATATATATATATATATATATATATAAATACACATATATACAAACATATATTTGATGTTTTAATAATGTACTTTTACAATGTATATGACTTTACCACACATGCATTTGCGTTATAATGGCATGCGTGATAAAGTCATATGCGTTGTAAAAGTTTTAGAAATGATGTCTTTGCGGAGTAATAGTCCCGCGTTATAAAAATTGCAGAATGATGGTATGCGGGATGTTGGTTTGCGGAATATCATCACATATTCCCGGGGGAGGGATAGTCCCTTTCTTGCTATTTCCGTGGAGACGGGCCTTGTGTCCGGATGTGCGTGGCGCGAGGCCTGTGCGCAACAGAAGTGGAAAATCTCCAGTGTGCGCTTCAGGCGTCACCGGAAGGCTCCCACGAGCCGCGAGCTGACGAGCTCAGGGGCGCGCGACGCATGCTGAGAGTGGTAATATTCCTGATAAGATGACGGCAGCATGCACAAGAACCTATGAACTTTTTCACTACTGAAGAGAAAGGAATTTCGAAACACGTGTATAGGGATACGGGCACTGGCCATGAAATTTGACAAACCAGCAACTTTGAAAACTACATTTACCATGATGCAAAAGGTAATTCCGTTGTGCATGTCCGCGGCGTGCCCCACCCCCCTTGACTGTTGAAAAGGCTCCCACGAGCCGCGAGCTGACGAGCTCCTGGGCGCGCGACGCATGCTGAGAGTGGTAATATTCCTGATAAGATGACGGCAGCATGCACAAGAACCTATGAACTTTTTCCCTACTGAAGAGAAAGGAATTTCGAAACACGTGTATAGGGATACGGGCACTGGCCATGAAATTTGACAAACCAGCAACTTTGAAAACTACATTTACCATGATGCAAAAGGTAATTCCGTTTTGCATGTCCGCGGCGTACCCCACCCCCCTTGACTCTTGGTCACCGGAAGTTAAGGCGAGATTACATTTCCTGCACAATGGGCCCTGTTTGCGCTCCTTCCGGCCCTTGGGAATAGCCCCATGCCTGACCTCCAAACAGTAAAGCAGGTGCACGTCACTGGGAGCGCGGGGCAAGTACACCCAGAGCTGGAATGTACAGAACCTGAGAAGAAAAACAATGAAATATTGGGCACAACACTCGCTTTTTTTTCCATAATCCCACGCCCCGCGAAACGCCCACGCCCCCAGCACACGCCCACAGCACACGATATGAGACATGGCATGAAGGGCGGAACGTACCACACGCCCCCAGCGTTTGTCACGTCCCAGCACACGGTCACAGCACAACGCAGACACGCCCCCAAGAGACTACTTTGCTGGCACGGTTCTTTTACCTTTTAAATGTATATGGTGGGCATCTGCATAGCCTATCTCCTTCTGCTGCAACTGCCCTTTCCAACGCTGTATTGGGTGTTGTGATTGGTGCTGTGGTTCCTGAGATTACCCGCCTCAGAGGTTTGGGCTCTCTCTTTATTATATTAGTATAGATAAATATATCTATGCGAACATTTATTTATGTATAAGATACATTGTAACTATGTAATATGGTTCTATTTTGCCCCAACGGCTTCTGGTTAACTCGTATACCTCAAGACATGGTTTGTAAATATCAGCGGAACCGCAAGATGGTAATTTTAGGAGCATAATACACATATTACCGGTAGTTTATGTTTCATATTGCATTTTTTTTTTATTTCTGGGTAGGTTACTTGGAACAAGGAATTGTTTATTCAAAACAATAAGTGATATTCTGGACTATGAGGGTTGCCTGTCTGTAGAAAAAAAGCTAGGAAAATACTTCATCATGTACTTAAGAATACAGTCTTTTAAAGAAATACCTTTTGTTTAATTAGAAAAATCACATTCTCCCAGGAAAAGAGAGAAATTGTTTAACTTGTTCTCGGCAAAGTGCAACTAACAATGGCTGCTGATTTCGAACATTCAGATTTTGTTTGTCTTTCATGAATAGAATTCTCGATAAAAAAGAACCCGGGCAACTATTCTAGAGTTAGGGCGCATACACAACATTAAAGATGTTTGGCGCTGTGTTTTTCCTACAACGCCCGGCTATACATATTACTCGGCCCCCCATAGGCTCTGTTCCCGTATTGACATGGCTTGGGCATCGGACAGAGTAGTGAACACTAGTATTATTGATCTTTGTCCTAGAATTAATTCCAATCACAATCCTATATTACTATCCTTTGATACCGAACAGAATCATACAACACCTCGTACCTTTTCTTCTCCGAGGCACTTATTTATTAACACTTTATTTATTTCACAACTTAAGTTACATATTGCAGATTTTATTGAGCTCAACCTTAACTCCACGACATGCCTTATGGTATGGGATTCTTGCAAGGCAAGTATCCGGGGGTTCACCCAGCAATTTCTTTTTCACCAAAATTCCGAGCGCCGTAAAAAGGATAAAGCTTTGGTTAATGACATACTGTCAGTCGAATTACTATTGTCGGAGGCTCTTCGCCTACATGCTGCTAACACAGCAGAATTGGAATTACATTTAGGGCGGCTGAAGTAGGCCCTAAAAACTATTTTCTGGGAAAAAAGCAGCATAAAATTACATAAATTTCAGGTGACACAATATGAGAGCGGAGACAAAGTTGGAAAGTTATTAGCTTACAAAATAACTGACGAGAGAGCTAATACTTTGATTAAAAATCTGAGGGGCCCCAATAACATCATAATTGATCAACCAGCGCAAATTTTAGAACATTTTGCAATATTTTACAAACAATTATATACTCCAGAAACTTATCCGACAGTGGCGGCCACTCAGAACTATCTGGATCACTTTCTTGAAAAACCTGACTCTCTCGAGTTGAAACAACTATCTAATCCTATTAGCCAACTTGAAATTAGACACGCAATCTCTTCTTTGCCATCTGGGAAAGCGTCCGGTGAAGACACGATCCCTATAGAGATATATAATCTATGTGTTGAGGAGCTTATACCTCTCCTTCACCAAGTAATTAACTCCAACATGGATAGTGGGAAAGCCCCGGGGTCCTGAAACAAGGTAAAATTGTGTTTAAAAAAAAAAAAAAGGGGAAACCACCAGATGAGTGTGGCTCTTATCACCCCATTTCGTTAGTCAACGCGGACGCCAAAGTATTTGCAAAGGTGTTGGCCACCCGTTTAGCACCTCATATACCTAAAATAGTCAGCCCAAACCAACATGGGTTTGTAATGAATGGGTAGGGACACCACAGCACATATTAACATGGCCGTGACAGCCTTTGATATAGTGGAAAAGGAATCCATCCCACTCGGTATGATTATGCTTGACGCAGAAAAGGCTTTTGACCGAGTGGGGTGGGATTACCTGTGGCTAGTTATGACTGGCCTTGGCTTTAGGGGTAAATTTTTTAATTGGATGCAATCATTATATGATAATGCTATGGCCAAAATTAGCAATGCAGGTTTATCATCAGTTTCTTTCTCTATTACCCGGGGAACCCGTCAGGGGTGTACCCGGTCACCTCTTTTGTTTGCATTATCAATAGAACCATTTCTTCATGCATTACAATTACAACCCGGTATTATTCCCTTTAAGTTTGGCCCTTATTTATTAAAACTCACAGCTTCTGCAGATGACATCGCCATTTATTCAACTGATATTGTAAACGCGATGCAGGGCATTACAGCAGAAGCCAGCAGATTCGGGGACGTTTCTGGATATAAATTGAATTTAAATAAAACACAAATAATTGCTAATCATAAACCGGGGGGGCAAAAATGGGATTGTGTCAGACGGCAACATATTTGGGGGTTAAGATATCTGCTAATAATAAGGACATAATTAAATTAAATTATGACGATTTAGTTAAAACTACTATAACTCTTTTAAAAAAATGGCATAAACTTCCCTTAAATATTATAGGCAGAATTAATTTGATCCGAATGATAATGTTACCCAAATTTCTTTATTTATTCCGGTCTATCCCTTTGGCACTGTGCAATTCTTTTTTTTAAAATCTGGATGGAGTCTTCAGCAGCTTTATCTGGGGGTACTGCAAAGCTCATAGATCCATGACTCTCCTAAAAGGGGCTTTAGATGCAGGAGGGTTGAACTTCCTGGACTTCAAGTTATACTTCTGGGCAACGTTTGTAGGACGCCTACGACATTTAATTAATTTGGATGGTGCAGACAATCGACCTTATTTTCTTACGTTTATGTTTAATTTGGATGCTAAATTGTTTCTGTGGAGGATCAACGATCCTAACTATTTCAAAAGGGTGCGATTTAAGACCGCCAGAGACTTGGTTAAAATCTGGCGTAACTTACAGGTTTTCTGTAAAGGGACCTTTTTCCATCCTAAACTGATTTTATGAGAAAATCCTGGCCTACCGGGAATATTTAGTGATGGACCAACTAATATTTGGTTGGCGCATGGAATAAAAACACTTGGGGATTTGTATGGTGCACAAGGGCTTCTGAGCTTCGAAACACTTGAAATACTCTACAATATCCCAGACTTTACAAGGTTCAAGTATATGCAAATATATGACTTTCTGATTCGAAAAATGAAACTTCAGAATATCTCTGATTCTAATATATGGGACAGCCTTTACTCGCAGAAAAATAAGTCATTAATTATTTGCTGCTATAAGTGTTTTAACACCTATAGAAACACTGATTGCAGTACTCTAGCGGAGAAATGGAGTAGGATGTTGGGGAGTAATATTACTTCGGCAGTGATTAATACATCTCTACGTAACATTAACAAAGCTGTTTCTTCGTCAAGCTTAAGACTGCAGCAATTTAAAACAACTTGCATGCTTTACCACACTCCAGAAAGAATATCCAAATGGGCTTCGAACAGTACATACAGTGATCGATCTAAATGCCCCAAGTGTGCGTTAGCTGCAGCAGACCTGGTGCATATGCTGTATACTTGTCCTATGATATCAGAATTCTGGACGTTTTTCGATGAACATAACGAAATTGAAGCTAGGGTGTACATTTTCTTTAGATTCAGCGCTAGTTTTGTTAGATATTAATGTTACGAATACTCCACAAAGAGCTTTAATTACTATTATGTTATCGTGCGCCAAACTTATAATTGCTCGTGCCTGGATCTCTCCTAACTCCCCACACATAATGGAATGCTGGTCACTGCTTAACGAAATTCACTGTATGGAACTGGCTCTGGCCAGGCTCAGGGGTACTAAGTCCTTAGTTAAATTTGATAAGATCTGGGGGTCTTTTTTTTAGCTGAAAGTTACTCATTATCTGATGTTAATCTAGCAGATAAATTTTGATTTATGTTGTATGCCTGCAATGATACTCACATTTAGTTCGATTGGCTCCAATTTAAACTTGCTAATGATTTAATGTCAATTCTGTCTATGTTTACATTTCTTTATTGTTTCTTCCCTCGTTCTGCTTGTTTTGCTTTGTTTATATATTTATGTTTCCTGTGCAGCTAATAAAAATTGTTTAAAAAAAAAGAATTCTCGTTAAACAACGGACAATGGTAAAGCTCTCTAGAGGGGGTTGGAACTATCATTATGATGAGGAAACGAATTTCCCGGGGACACGTGAAATGTTTTAAATATTTCATAGGCCCCGGTAAAATATTTTCCACGTATGTGCACATATGTACCATTTGTTTGAGAGAGGGTGACGGCCACCAAGAATCCAAACAGATATGTCTCCTTTTAGGCCGAGGCCAGTGTTCCTTTTCATTTTGTAGAAAAGACATTTTGTAAACAAATTTCCAAGAAATATGGGGGGACTCATTTTTAACTCGTAAATGCCACGAAGCATGAAATTTCATGGATGATTTATCAGTCCTCAGTGGTTTGTGTACAAGCAAACCTTCATGAACCATGAAACGCACCAATGATACAACAAACACCAAAATGGTAAAACTACAAAAAGTTCACAAAATTCACAGTGAATCTGATTTTTTTCTGCGCCTGGATTGGGACTCAAAGAAAAACAGAGAAAAGGGGAAAAATGAGAGAAAAAATTGGATACCAATGACTAAAGCAGAATGCAGGCAAGAAAAAGAACCAGCAAGAAATTTGACCAGTAGTGTTGGGTGGTGGAAAAAAGAAGAATGATGTGGAATCAATCGCAGACAGCCTTGGTATTAAGCCACCATGGCATTAGCCAGTGATGGCGGCAGGTGCCTAAGAAAAACTTTGGACCACCTGCACTTCTTGTTTCAAATATAGTCCGCATACAGTCATATAATGGAGGACTAACTAGACAAAATGTTCGTCCGTAAGTAATCCAAATGTACTCTTTTTAACTCTGTTATAATGAAATCCTCTGAATCTCATTGAAAAGGCTACTACACAAATCTGGTCATTTATTTATTTGAAGAGTTTATATAGCGGTGGCTAGACCTTGAGGTATCAGAGCGCTTTACATGAAATACAGTTTTGCATAATTACATTTGTTACTGGAGCATAGATGTCGTCCAGAATGTTCAAGTTTACCCATATTGCATTAGTTCTATCTCCAACCACGTGTTATCACCTACTGCTGTGCGATCATGAAACGTTCCTCTCAAACCGGTCAATCCGACGCATGCATCCTGAAATGCATGGTAAGGTATTGGTTTGTAAGAAATATCCCACCCCCAGAATCGGTGTGAGGTCATCGCCCATCTACATAAGAATGCAGTTGAAATGTGGCCCCACACACACTGACTGACATCAGGTAATGGTGTTACCTATGGACTGAGAGCACTTGGCTTTGGTTAGGCTTAAAGATGGTGGTTCTTACCTGGCCCAGAGGCAATCAGGGGGGATGAGCTCCTGGAAGAATATAGTTTGGTAACAGTAGAGACAGATGAGGTGACCTCCAGCAAAGAAGCCCACCATCACACACAGGGTGTTGAAGCCCAGGTGGCTGATGGGAAAGTGGCATGCCCACCAGGTGCAGATTCCAATGAACAGGAGGTAGTAGGCCCCAGAGAAGGCCGACGGCAGGGTGATACCTGGGGAGCAAGTAAACACAAGTGATCACTGATAGGTCCCTAGTGGAGCCAAGACAATGACGCTACAACACTATCTGGTTCTAACACATGCACCTACCTGTCCAATCATCATCATACTCCAACACCACGCTTCCGTCCCACTACCGCTGTCCTTCTCCGCCCTATCAGAAACCTACTAGGTCATCAGTATTGTGATGTCATAACCTCGTTCTACCCAAACACCTCTTCCAAATGCCCAATTACCTCCAGCAATTTGCCCCTACACTATCTGGTCTGATTTCCTTCATGCCACTGCCCTATCACAGGCTGATACCTCTATGGTTCTGTGCTATCCCTGTATTGTTATCAGCATTGTCCTGGTGTACCACCACCACCATCATTCTGCACTTTCCTGTCCTACACTGCCATCAACCTGCCCTCCCACCATTCTGTCCTATCAACTCCTTGTTGCTAATTCTATATCACCAGCCTTCCCTGACACCTCTATAGTTCCGTGCAGTCATCTGCATTGTCGTGCCCTGCAGCCGCCATCATTCAACACTGTCACAGTCCTGTCCTACCCGCCATTCAGCCTGCCCTGCCACGATGGAGGTCTACCACCTGAATCCTCCTGTAGTTCGTTCGTTCATTCGTTATTTCAGGTTCTCCGATAGTCTTCACTCTCACACATTTGATAAACTGAGATTCCAGGAGTATAGGACACTTGTTCCCTTTGCCTGTCTACAAGTGTAGACTAGCCTGCAGCAAAGGCTTGTGACTTCAAGACTGATCTCTTTTATGTGAGTGAAATATGGTAGGGCAGAGAGTGCAGCTTCCTCACTCACACACACACACTTCGCCACCTCACCTATCTGAGCTTTAACTATCACCTATATCCTAGTCATTCATTCTCACTATTAACTATTTATCCACACTATTCACTGTTTATCCACTTACCCCTTCACTCATGCAACCTCTAATCAGTACCAACCAGTTCACTTAGTCAGTCACACAAGCATGCAACCTGTTTATTTATTCACACTCCAAGCAAACTTAGCCACTTCCATAATTTTAAAACTCACCCTTTAACTCATCTGCTCTCTAGACAACCTTCACGCCTTCACTTATGCACTCACTCTCACTTGTCCACTTTCTTCCTGTCACTCGGTCACCACTGCAGCCTATCTTCTTATTCAGTGCTTCAGCTTTACATAGCAGATTCACCCACCTACACTCACACCATGACTCAGCCTCGCTACTTAGTTATACTCTCAATACTGATGGACAGAGGGTGATGAGGGAAAAAGGAGGAAGGAGAGCAAAGGGGAGTGTAATGAAGTAACATGAGAAGGGTATGAAAAGGGCTTTGCATAAAGGAGGGATTAGAAGGGAAGGGAATTTATGAGGGGCTGGGAGGAAGAACTCAATCTACCTGCCAGAGCGAGGAGCACAATGGCTAAAGACTTCCCAACCGTCCGGAGCACCTTGTGTGCCGTCACCCGCAGCCGGGCGGCCAGCTGCCCAGCACGGTTACGAGCCAGTGACAGGTCTTCTACACCTTCTGGCTGCCCCAGACTCCTGTGATCAGCATCCGCAGTGTCCTCTTCTTCAACCTGGAGAAAACAAGAAGAATCTATTAAATATCACAGAACCATCAAAATATAGGATGCTATAACATAAATGAATGGCAAATGATTGTCTCTGGTGCAGTCATTTGTCTATTTTAGAAATTTAAATCAATAAAATATTCACCATACACCTTCTTTCCCCAGACCCTGTGCATGTCTAGTTTCTCAATCCTCTTCTCGTAGGATCTGTGGTTTAAATCAACCCCCATTTTTACTGACCATCTCTAGGATGTCTCCAACAAACCTTTATTATCTTGTAGGTTTCTGTCTGAAGATGTAGCCTGCAGGACTGAACACAACCACTACTGATGGGGCCTCCAGGACGGGACACAATCAGACCCAGATTTGGACTGGACTCAACCTGGCAAGATAGGGAATCCAGGACTGGACATATGCTCTCCATATGGAGCCTCCAGGACTAGGCAGCATCAACACAGTTAACCCCCAAGGACTGGGCATCACCACAAAAGGAACATGCATGACTGGACACAATCACTCTAGATAGGGCCTCTCAAACTAGGGACACTACTCCAGGCGAGGCCTCCAGGACTAGGCATGCAACTCCAGGTGGGACCTAAAGGAGATGGATAGACTGCTCCAGATGGAACCTACTGGAATGGGCAAACTACTCCAGATGGGACCTCAAGGAATGGGCCCGCTATTCCACATGGGGCCTCCAGGAATGGGCACACTACTTCACACAGGACCTCCAGGAATGGGCACACTACTCCACATAGGACCTCCAGGAATGGGCAGACTACTCCACATAGGACCTCAAGGAATGGGCATGTTACTCCAGATGGGACCTCCAGATATGGGCACACTACTCAAGATGGGACCTCCAGGAAAGGGCACACTACTCCAGATGTGACCTCCAGGAACGGGATACTACTCCCGATGGGATCTCCAGGTATGGGCACGCTACTCCAGACGGGGCAGCCAGGAATGGGCACACTACTCTAGATGGCACCATCAGGAATAGACACACTACTCCAGAATTGCGACCTCCGGGAATGGGCACACTGGTCCACATGCAACCTCTAGAATTGGGCAGACTACTCCAGATGGGACCTTCAGGAATGGGCAGACTACTCCAGATGGGACCTCCAGGAATGGGCACACTACTTCAGAATTGGGACCTCCATGAATGGGCACACTGGTCCACATGCAACCTCTAGAAATGTCACACTACTCCAAATGGGACCTTCAGGAATGGGCACACTACTCCAGATGCAACCTCCAGGAATGGGCACACTACTCCATATGCAACCTCCAGGATTGAAAACTTCAACACAGGCATTCAGGACAGGGCACAATATAACCATTGCTAATGACAGGCACAAGGGAAAGGGAAAACACATGTACTTTTTGTTGTGTGCCTCTAATAAAAGAGAGAGGGACCCCAAAAGCCAAAGGGATAGGGTTCCACGAATGACGCAAGTCAAAAAGAAATTCCCTTTGGGTAAATTCGCAAAGGTACGTAAATACTCACAGAACAAACAAACAAACTAATAACATGGAAGCAATGTAAACATTACAATATATGTGAAAAAACTCTGGCAAAAAAGTAAAGTATAAAACAATTTATTATGTACACATTACATCAATTAAAAAATAGGGAAACATATATAGAGGACGGTACATTTAATAATAAGAACACCAAGTCAATTAAAAAGGAGTGCACAGGGAAAAGGATTAAACCCAAACACAAATGTTGATTTTGAATTTTTCCTTGACTTATAGTCCCTGATTAACTCCTAGGGCGTCGACGCGTTTCGGCGGTACAATCAATCAGATCCGCCTTCATCAGGACATTAAACACATACTGTTTCCCAGTAAAATTCTCGAAATGGATGATAGATAAAGCAATGTGTAAAGAAGGGGTATTTCGCCTCCTTCTTTGAGGTTTTTCGTCCAGCGAATATTCCTCTGTCTGAATTCAAAATATTCATAAAATTATCAACACATCAATGTATGTGCTTTAAATGAGGGTAACGAGCACGCATCCAGCTAGATTTCTGGAAGACAGCAAAATAAAAGCGCTGCCACATTAACACGCAGTACTACAGGATACGGTTCCAAATTCCGTTTGTGCACCACCTTATGTCAGCAATTCATATCGGCTGACAGAGAAGTTAGCGTTCCGGTCTCTGTCTACTCGGAGAGATACTCTCTTTTGGCGCCCTTCCGAGTTACATAGATGTACGTCCCGCGTGTGGTCCTGCTCGTCACCCCGGCTTTTTGTTGTGTGCACCTCTCTTTATTACAGCATCATTGTTGCTCTTCCCCATCTTCCTCCATAACTAGTCAAATTTTTTAAAGTACACTGGGGTCATCACATCTAATCTTTATCTGCAGCCCCTGATTCCCATGATTAAATCCTTCGGCATAGATTTGATAAACTATTCCGATGATACACAACTGGTGTTCTCCTTAGAAGGAAGACAGGCGGTGAGCATGGAGACATTTCAGAACTGCATGAGCAGGGTCTTCAGGTGGCTGACCATAAACTCCCTTCAATTTAATGAGGGGAAGACAGAGGTTGTCTATAGCTCGTCAGCCAAACTGAGTCAACAACCTTCCCATGGGATCAGGCTTGCGCCGGGAGCTGAACCCTGTATCCCAGTTAAAACCGTGCGCAATTTAGGGGTACTGTTTGATGCGGATCTCCAAATGACCTCTCAGACCAATTAAACCATCAGTGTCTGCTTTGGATTGTTGAAAGCACTCAGACAGATGTTGCCCCTTCTGCCTGATGAGTCCAGGCCACTAGTAGTTAGGAGTGTGATCCTGGCCAGACTGGACTACTGTAACCCTCTATATCTAGGCCCCCCCCCTATACATCCTACAGGGGCTCCAGAGGGTCCAGTCTATAGCAGCCAAGCTGGCGCTTAAAAGACCTCGCAGTTCCTCCACTACGTTGGCGCTAAGAGATCTACATTGGCTGCCAATCGGGAGTAGAGTTGTTTTTAAATCCCTATGTATTGTGTACAGAGCCCTGCACAACACGGGACCTATCCCTCTACAGGAAAGGCTCTCCTGGTATAGGCCCTCCAGATCCCTGCGCTCCTCTAGCCAGAGTCTGGCAGCTACTACCAGGATCAGGAGGTCGAGGATGGGAGGCAGAGCCTTTTGCATCTCTGCCTCTAGGCTGTGGAACGAGCTTCCCCAGAACATCAGACAAATTGGCACCCTACTGGGTTTCAGAAAGAGCCTGAAAACATGGCTATTCGCCAAAGTCTAATCCCCGTGACTTTATTTAATAGATCCGGCGGCTGTTCTATATGTCTTGACAGCTAGTGTATTGTAGTACCATCTGACTACTTCCTGTTAGGCGCCAGGATACCCGTAGGGTGACAGTTGCGCATTACAAATAATAAATACAATATAATACAATACAATACACATGACATCGGGACTCTCTGTTTTTTGGTGAAAAACTCGCCACTTGTCCAGTTCTTACCCTGGTACCTCAGGACCCCTTATTTGCGTGACTTCGTAATTGGCTTCTTTACACATTAGTAGTGACCTCCTAGAGCGCTCTTTTAGATAATTATAACCACCTGACTATCTACTTCATCTGGTGCATCAGTCCTATATCAGACCTGGATCGAGTCTCACCTTACCTTCCACCTTCTCGGCGGTGCCAACATATGCCAATTCTCACCTAGTCAACACACTCATGTGCAAGAACTGTGAGCCTCCCACACAAGCTCTAATCCAGCGGTCTTCAATGTGTGGGGCACGACCCCCAGGGGGGTCGTGGAGTCCTGGGAAGGGGGTAGCAGATTCTGCAGAGTGCAGTTCCTGGCATTGGGCTGATCGAGGGTGCTCACGTCGAAGGCCTAATTCACACCGAGGTATGAAAAACATCAACGCCTCATTAACAAGTAAAAGGACTTTTAAAGACCTGCCAAGTACTTGGGTGTGACTGTGTGTGTCCCTGAAGCTGTTTCAGACGGGCTCACATTCACAAGCTGGGGGGGTTGGGGGGGGGGGGCGGCTTGGGGAGTGGCTGTAGTTTAGCCCTTTGAGTTCAATGGATGTTGCACACCTGGAGCTGTGGGTCCCGTGACACGTCCCCCGCCCCCCAGCAGGGAGGCACAGAGATGCCCTCCCATGAGCGGGAAAGAAGAAGGACGATGACGCAGAGAGATACTGACCCCCCCATGAGAGGGATACAGAAAAGGTGGGTGGATGAATGATGGGTGGATGGATGGATGGAAGGCTGAAGGATGGATGGATGTGGATGGATGAAAGGCTGAAGGATGGATGGATGGATGTGTGATAAGGTGGGTGGATGAATGATGAGTGGATGGATGAATGAAAGGGTGGATGGATGATTGATGGATGGATGTATGGATGGAAGGATGAAAGGGTGGATGGATGAAGGATAGATTGGATGGATGAATGGATGTGTGATAAGGTGGGTGGATGAATGATGAGTGGATGGATGAATGAAAGGGTGGATGGATGATTGATGGATAGATGTATGGATGGAAGAATGAAAGGGTGGACGGATGAAAGGTGGACGGATGAAGGATGGATCGATGAAAGGGTGGATGGATGAAAGGGTGGATGGATGGATGTGTAAAAAGATGGGTGGATGAATGATGGGTGAATGGATGGATGAAAGGGTGGATGGATGAATGATGGATGTATGGATGGAAGGATGAAAGGGGGGATGGATGAAGGATGGATGTATGGATGGGAGGATAAAAGGGTGGATGGATGAAGGATGGATGTATGGATGGATGGGAGGATGAAAGGGTGGATGGATGAAGGATCTATGTATGGATGGGAGGATGAAAGGGTGGATGGATGTATGGATGGATAAAAGGTTGCATGGATGAATGATGCATGGATGGATGTGTGAAAAGGTGGGGGGATGAATGATGGGTGGATGGATGAAAGGGTAGGTGGATGGATGTATGGATGAAAGGGTGGATGGATGAAGGATGGATGTATGGATGGGAGGATGAAAGGGTGGATGGATGTATGGATGGAAGGGTGGATGAATGTATGAATGGATAAAAGGTTGCATGAATGAATGATGGATGGATGTGCGAATAGGTGGGTGGGTGGATGAATGATGGGTGGATGGAAGAAAGGGTGGATGGGTAAAGGATGGGTGAATGGATGGATGAAAGGGTGGATGGATGAATGATGGATGGATGGATGTGTGAAAAGGTGGGTGGATGAATGATGGGTGGATGGAAAGAAGGGTGGATGGGTAAAGGATGGATGTAAGGATGAAAGGGTGGATGGATGTATGGATGGAAGGATGAAAGGGTGGATGGATGGATGTGTGAAAGTGTGGGTGGATGAATGATGGAGGGATGTGATGAGGTCTAACAGGCGCATTTATGATTGTCAAAAGTTGATGATGAGGAGTACCAGTTTCTAGAAACTTTTGTCGGAAGGGGGTCCTTACGCCTAAAAAGGTTTTACAAGGGGGTCTCGGCATCAAAAAGTTTGAAGACCTCTGCTCTAATCTAACACACAGAGCAAAACATGTATTTATAAAGCGCACATCCACCGGAGGGGTTCTTGGCTCTAAATAAAATGTTTATATCTGCCCATTTCAATAATACTCATTTTAGCAACCTATGAAGGCCAAAAAGAAGAGTGAACCTCCCAGGTAAGATAAGATAATTTTTATTGCACAATTACTTAAAATCATTGCAATTACGTTGGATAAAAATCAAAACTATACAGTACACGGTTTAAGACAATATGTAAAAACATGAGCTCATTTTTGGTTCTGTTGTTCTGAAATTAAAAGTTAATGTGACCTTTAATCCACTTTAAAAAGGCGTAGGAAGTGGAGCCATAGGCACACCTTAACGCTTTATTGTTCTTTAGAAGTCTCCAAGTCAAGCATGGCTTTTACTACTGTCATATATTTCATAAAAAGTGCGTCTAATTGCACTGAGTCACCTTTCAATCACTCTGCCAGGGCTTCTTGGCATGTCCGCATATTTAAAATATGGCAAGTTGGGCAATGCCAGAAGATTCTGGGTGCAGTTTCCCACAAATGCACAGAATATGGACTAATGTTTCCTTATTTGCCCTGCACAGTCAGCACTGAGAGACTAAAACTTCCTTGTATCCTCGACCATACTTGTAAGCCAATAGTGGTATTAGACCTAACAGTAGTCTCATTAGCTGGTGCTTCAATATTGGTTTTAAGAGACCGGACACATAGTATGGCAAGGGATGTGGCAGATTTCCACTGTTATAAAGTTTTGACGCCCAGCTACCATGATTCAGTTCCTTCAAGACGAATGCGTCACTGTCGGCTGACATTACCTTTGCTTGTTTGGTGAGTAGTTTAGCCGCTTCAATAGTAGGTATGGGGGCAGACACCATTTCACGAGCTTCGAATGCTTCTATGCAGTGTATTAAATATTTGTACCAGTTGGACCCTGGTTGGCTTATCACTAACCAGATAAGCTTCTTTAGTGTATGGTCCCTGGCTTGTTTGGCTTTCAGGCAGTAGGCTATATATCTAGCTTTTAAAAGCCACTTTTGAGATGCCAAATTCAATTCCAAAGGGATGGGAGGTGGATGTTGGTAGGAAGAATGCTCTGTGGAAGCAACATGACTGAGCTCTTTCCAGTAATATCGACATTTTGTCTTTAAAGGCTATTGCAGCATAGGCCAAGGATAGTAGGGATTTTGCCCCATTGTACGAATTAGGGGAGTTTGATTCGGTGTGCTCATGGATTTCCTCACTCTGCAGAAGACCCCCTGTAGCGATTGTGCGCCTCCTTGTATTGCTGTGATCTGAGTGATCTGCCTTTCATTGTGATTGATCGATACTCCCAAATACTTATACGCATTGACTATTTCAATTGGTTTTCCGTCGACATACCGTGAGCCTTTTTTCGATATTTGTCTGGTAATGGTCATGGCCTTTATTTTTGCCGTATTTATTTTCAATTTTTCTTCCTCCATGACTGGTCACATTTTTTAAAGTACTCTGGGGTCATCACGTGTCATCAGGACTCTCTGGTGAAAAACTTGCCACATGTTCAGTTCTTACCGTGGGACCTAAGGACCACTTATTTGCGCGACTTTGTAAATGGCTTCCCTGAACATCAGAAGTGACCTCCTAGAGCGCGGTTTCAGATTACTATAACCACCTGACTTTATCTGTTTCCTCTGGTGCATCAGTCCTATATCAGATCTGGATCGAGCCTCGCCTTACCTTACAACTCCCCAGTGGAGCCGACAGGTGCCAATTCTCACCTAGTCAAAACACTTGTGTGCAAGAACCGTGAGCCTCCCACACAGGTTCTAATCTAACACACAGAGCAAAACATGTATTTCTAAAGCGCACATCCACCGGTGGGGTTCTTGGCTCTAAATAACATGTTTATATCTACCCATTTCAATAATACTCATTTTATCAACCTCCAAAGGAAGAGTGAACCTCCCAGGATTCAAACTTATGACCAGAGGATCAAACACAGATGCTTCTAGTAGAAGCATTAGTTCACTGAGTCACC
Organism: Lissotriton vulgaris; assembly: GCF_964263255.1. NCBI lineage: Eukaryota > Metazoa > Chordata > Amphibia > Caudata > Salamandridae > Lissotriton > Lissotriton vulgaris. The sequence continues at coordinate 642,668,837 of NC_141700.1, read as the reverse complement.
ATAACCATCGACCCTGGGGGGCTCTTTGGGATACAGTGACGTATGACACACTTTCCAAAGCAAAGCCATTTGGGACATGTTGTTATATATGTATAGCTTAAAGTGCAGGGTGTGTGGTGTGCAGCTGCCCTCAAATACAAGACGTCTGATAAATGAACAGGACAAATATATTTTTCTCCTATAGCCCTCTGCTGAAATTAAGTTTCATTTTCCTACTTTACAGAAAAATTGCTTAAGCAATGCCGTGGCTAAGAACCTAAAAAGGAAACAGCAGGAAGCCATGCATAACTTTTCAGTTCGGCAGAATACAACATTATAAAGGGAACTTTGCTGCCATAACACGAGGCACATGTTTAAATGACTATTTCTGGTTCCTATACAAGGCGTGGTGGAGCGAGTGTCCAGTGAAAGGAGCGCTGCTAGCAGTAGGACACATCAGAGGCAGGATGTGAATTAATTATCGACTGAGTAATAACAGCAAAACCAATAACAATGGTGAATACATATATACCCTCCACATTCCATAATACAAGAAAAAATGCATTCCTAAGCACAAACCCCTCCTGCTTGGAATGAATCATTCTCTGCATTAACCACCTATCCTGCCTGGCCATGACCGAAGAATTGACCTTAAGGGCAAGTGTATTGCAAATAAAATGTAATGATGAAAAACATGCACCGCATCAAGCTGAAGGCACTGCCTAGACACAATCTAGGCACAATGCTCTAATGATCTTTATCAAGTAAATTGACGGCGGAATCAAGACAGATGTTGGTCACAAAATTCAACCTTAAAAGAAATCAAAATTGACAGTCTTTATAATATGACCTCATTCATAGTGGTTGCCTACAAACTGTGAGAGCGAAAGTCGGCGCCCCTCTCATGTGACACTGACATCAGAGAGATCCATTCACCAAAATGGCATGGACGAGAGGTGACATCAAACAATGACTACAAATGATCATGGTCTTGATCCAGTTTCTAAATCCTCCCCAACCTCTAAGGTGGACAGGACCTCATGGTGAGAATGTGTGCTGGGGGAGAAATAATATTAGGTGGAGGGGGGAGAAAATCCACAGAATGTTGTTTTCCCATTCCCCATTAAGTCTGGGAGACTGGTAGTAGGATGGGTGCATGCATCAGAAATGTGTCTGATCTTCCACTCACAAATTTGAATCCAAGCAGGGTTCAGTCTTTCAGACTCCAAAGACCAATAAGACGAGCGCCATTGAGTTGGGCGTTAACATCACCATAAGACTCAAGAGACTATTTCTGTACCTTCCTCTTATGCTACTCCCAGCAGCCATGAGTGTGTTGGTTTCATTTCCTTATTTCCCATCATGTTTTTGGTGGGAAAGCTGTTCTTCCCGTAATGACAATCTGTTCCAGAACATTCAGATATCTTCACTTCCCTATTCCCGCCTATAGCCTGCATAACACTCAATTCTCAACAGAACCGGCTGATTGCTCCACCCTGGCCCCTCCCATTCCTTCGCAGGAAATCACAAATCCAGATTACAGTATGGTACATGACAGGCCCTGGCAAGGCGGTGACTTTTTCAACTTGGCAACTATAAACAGTCTTGTACACTTTCACCCTTAATATATTGCCTCACCGCGGGAGGAACTGCAGAGGCAGCCTATAAAGACTGTACGACTTCTCTGCACGTGCTACCTCCAGCAGACCATGAACATGGGGGAAAAACAGTCACACGGCACTCCCTCTGCCACCTTCTGCTGGACTGTCAAGTCTCTAAACTAGACCCTAAACTAATCTGCTTTTGGAAATATGGCCCATAGCTAGCTTCAAGGACTCTGCACGGTGACCGTAGCAAAATTCCGATATAACAATTAGAATACATTGCCAGTGCTTACCCTAAAAATGTGGCATAAATATTGCCTAAATGGACCAATGTTGAACATCTTCCTCCAAGCTACAAGTACTGTGACTTTTAGGAGAGTTAAACTGAAAAAAAGGTTTTCTCTACGCCAATTAAGAGGAAATCTCATTTCCACAGCAGCTGCATCCTGGTGCCCTTCCAGCTGGAACGACCCAAGCTGGGTGCCAGCCTTTGTGTCAAATGAATTGAGTCTGCGTGGGCAGAAATAAATTCTCTCTTTCAGCATCAGCCATTCCTGCAGTGGCCCATGGGCAACTTGGGAGACTTCCTTTCAGACCAGTGCCACTGAAATGCCAATAGGACTGGAGCAGGATCTGATATGCGAAGGTTCTGGGCTGGTCGTACTCGGTTCTCAAAGGCATTCACATGTTGGGAACCTATTGGCTCAATCTGCCGTAAAACCTCAGACCCTGTGCTACCACCTTCTTCTGATTTCTCTCTACTGCCCCCTGCAGGCCAGGTGGAGTATTTGCTATAGCTAATGACTCAGACAATTTGTAATCAGTTCACAGGCACAAGGAAAAAACAGTCTTTAACCTCGACCACACCTTCCCGCGCTCGGCTTCCAATGGATGCATTGTTGCAGCACAATGGAGACAGTGATGTCACCAGCCTATCACACACTGCACTTATTCATGAGCCCGCGGGGCTGGCCGGCTCCTCTATCTCATCTCCATTCCTTCATTCGTTACAAGTCTGAGACGGTCTACTGTGGGTTCCAAGCCTGGTCTAGCAGCAGGAGGAGGGATGAGTCAGTATCAGCCAGTTAGGAGGAGTCTGGGACACCCTTTCAAAAATTCATCATTTGGAGAGTCCGCTTCATTTGTGATCAGACGATGGCCCACCTCTTGAATGTGCAATGTGCTCTAAAACCAGGAGCACTCACACATCCTGTTCATGTGTGATTTGGAGTAAGATGTTCATGCAACAGAAGCAGCAGGACTTCTGTGACTCCCTGTCCAGTGTTAAATCCTGAGGGATCAGCCCGTCTCGAAAGTGTGCATGCTCCAGACTGGTGTCTCTGCTAGACCAGAAGGCTGGGACAGTCACTCGGGTTGCATTCTCTCTTGAGATGATTGCCTCCCCGCTGGCTATTCCAACCTTTGAGAGTCTTGGACAACTGACTGACACTGCCCCAGCCCTACTGGCCTTACATTGTTGTTGACTTGCGACTCTAGAACGGCAGGAATGTTACAGACCATGCAGTGCAAGTGGATTAAATGTCTTCCAGGGACTACATTTAGTCGAACTTTAGGCACCTCACACAGTCCTTTATGTTGCATCACTGTTAGCAAAGTCCTAGAATGGTACAGACTGCCCTAACATGCTTACAGTTTCTATATAGGTGGTATCGCTGTGGCTTGTACGGGATACATCACCCCTAGTGTACTTTATAAGGATGCTGCAAGTCATCATAGAGTTCGATGACCATATTGAGGAACGAGGATGTAGGCAGAATTCTTAGATCTATGAAACAACAGAGGTGAATGACAACATCCTCATTACGAATGTTAAAGGGTATTTCATTCCTTATAATGCGCGGTCACAGAACTAACCATCCCCAACATGTTTTTGTTTGTTTAATTCTTGCTCCCTTGCTCTTTCTTGTAAGAAGGATAATATGATTGGAGATTCACAGAATTCATTTGAAATATGCACTGTGGAAATAAACACACCACTTTACAGCATAAAACTGGTCGTAATCTAGATTTCAAGCAGCTCAATGTAAATCACATTTAATAGAATGTGTTTTAGCATGCAGATAAAATTCCAAAAGTGCATTAAATAAAGTATTGCTATTAATGTCTCCTTATCAGCTAATAGCTGTAAGTCTCACAGAAAAAAAGAGCAGAATAATGCTTTAAAGCTAGTAATCTCCACCATTGTTGAAACAGCCTGTGTGATTCTGTTCAGTGAAGTGTGTCTATGCATTGTGGAGCAGCTATGCCCTTTTCATATTACAGGTAACTAGTGAGGTCAACTAGAGTGCACTATATGGGATAAAGTACCCTCTTCCGTACATTATTTGCAGGGCACGAGAAGGTCGGTATTTTATTCCTTACAATACAAGGATTCACAATTTACCTTTTGCCAGAAAACATACATCCTTGGCCTCTTACTCCGTTACATGAAAACGTATGGTTAGAGATATATTAAGAAACACAGAATCAGTAGTGCTATATTAAACACTCCACATAAAGCAAGTAGATTGCTGCAAAAACATAGCACAAGCAGTTTAATTTAAGGAACTTTCTAAAAATGTGTGTGGTTCAAAATGTGTTACACCACAGGACAAGATTTCTGATTTGTAATGAACTCTATAACGGCAACAAAAAACTAAATATATTTATAACTATCCTACTGACGTTTCATCGCATAGAAACAGATCAGAAGCGTTGTAAATTGGAAGTATCATTCAGCTCCATGCCTGCCTATTATACTGTCTGTTGGCTCTGGTAGCAGCCACTCTAACATCACAGTTTGGCTGTAATTATTTATTACAGATGAGCAGCTACGCTATTTTCTTATTATATATTATTAGCGATATCGAAGTAGAACATTATGGACAGGATTTTAATCCAGAATTGCAGACTCCCATGGACTGTAAGAATATTTGGGGCATGCTTTTATAAAGTTAGAACAGACTTCATGTTTTATATATTTTATTCATTTGCTCAAATTACAAATTTTGCACAGGAACATATTGGGCCTAACAAATTGTAAGGATGCGCAACACTGGGCTTCCTCACTGAACCATGAAATAATACAGCACGGGTACAGAGCGCTAGAATTAATGATAGGATTGTTAAAGACATGTTGTCAAACCTTTGAATTTGTCCAGTATTTTGTTGTACATTACACGCACTCTAGGATACTGTTTTGAGGTGGTAAAAGTTTCCCCTGGCACTGTGCCCCCAGGACATTTTTTCCTGGTACAGTGAGTGTGCTGAAGAGCACACTGTCTCATGGCAGAATATTCCTGAGGCTTTCAGCCACAGTAACACCGAGGTGGGGAGGCATTTCACCAGCAGCAGTGGCATGGACAGGTCAACTGGTAACGCGGAAGTACCTTGTCCACATATTGAGTGAAGAAGCCGTAGGGTGCAGTGCCAGGCTTGCGCTTAGTCACTTGTTGCCTTTTTCGTCCCTTCCCAAAAATTGCTACGGCCAGATCAACAAACTGTTGGTTTGTCTAAAAAAAATTGTTTTACCAGTTTTGTGTTTTGCATTTTTTGCATATGATAAACGAGTGTTGATTGACTTTGGATGCACGACACTTTAGTGTTATTGCCCAGTTCGCAGGGCCTTAACAGTGGTTCCTGTTCTCTGCTTTTGTCTTTAACTCTTTTTAATCTCCTGCCTCAAAATCACAGGCCTGAGTATATGACGAGGGTGCATAATGAGGGGCAGGCAGTCAACTGCTGTTAAAGCCATACAGAATACGGGCATTTATGCTATTACACTGCCGCCAAAGGTACCCGGCAAATAAATAAATATACCCACTACATCGTTTCCAGGCTCTGCCACTGAACTTAGAATGCAGGTGAACAACACTTGTTAGTTCCAACATTGTAGGCATTCTGTGTGGCTGAGCAAACCTATAGGGAATGCTTACTGCATAGGAGAGAGACAACGGTATACAAGTCATACCGAACAACATTTGTGCATTGTGCATAAAAGGGCCTTGTACATGGTGTTCGAGGCATTGTGACGGTGTTGTATTAGTTTCTCTGAAACAACTTCTGTTTACACATCTAGCGCCGAGACGCCCCTTGGCTGGGGCAGCTGTCGCGCTCTATAAATCTTAAAATATAAATATAAATAAATAATGTTATGCGAAGCTAGATGTGTAAACAGAAGTTGTTTCAGAGAAACTAATACAACATTGTCACACGTAAATATGTGCAAAAGGTCACAGCAGAAATGTTATTGTGAAAAAGAGGACATTGTAAGAAATGAGCAACTTTGCTACAAGGGCATAACCCGGGCACATAACACTAGACCCTTCTGGTTGTGGGGATATATAGGGGTTTTAGGTTCTCCAAGAACCCATGGTAGTCAGAGCCAACAACCAAGCTGCATTGTCGATTTTCCATTTATGTCCTTCCTCCCACCCTATTGTAAAGCGCTCTGATATCCCTCGGGATATTGTTCGCGCTATATAAAACTTTATAAATAAATAAATAAAATATGAATGTTTGATGCCATATGTATATCTACTCTGAGAATTGAGTAAATACATGAGTGAATGAATGTAAATTTTTTTCTGGTTACCTAGTCTGCCTGCAGGGTTCAGGGACGTTTGTGGTTCACTCTAAGCCATCTGAGCTGTTGGTTTCTTTCCCTGCGGGCTGGTGGGCACCCCTAAGGTTTGCGTACCTCCACCCTACCACCCTAAATGCACAAACACTGAGACGCTGGCCCCGGGCCCTGGAGGTACCCATGGCACCGTTGTGCCAACACTTAGGCCTGTGAGCACTGTGAGGTAAATAAAGAGATAGAAAGCATCCTATTTTATTGGGAAAGCATATGCAGTCCTCCATTTTTGTCAACTGTGTCCATGTTGATCACAAACATTAGGTTCAGACTGCGGTATTTGTGGCGCATAGCTTTACTGCTTCGTCTTACTGCCAGTCGCGCAGGCTTTAGTGAAGCATTGTGTTGACACCTGTACTACTTGTGTGTCCCCTTGAGACTGCTATTCTCATAGTGACAGTACTGACTCGTATTATAGTCTGTAACATTAGTATTGCGTTGTGTAGTATGCCGGGTGCTTTCCACCTGGTTCAATCATGTTCAGACTTTAAATATCTTTAATATATGAGGTATTATGAAGTTGCATAGACACAAGTCTTGGCTGGACATTAATACTTGTCACTTGGTTCACTGTGTTGTACTGTACTCAGACACACCCCTCACACACTCTTGAATGCAAGTCTACCCAGAGAATCAGACGCTTCAGGGACCCACACATTCTATAGCAGGCTCAGTGCCTTCAGTGTGGATTACCAGGGACCCTAAACTTTCTCTCAGAGAGCTCTGTTGCTGCTGTAAATACTCAAAGTCGAGAACCAGCCTGACGCCAGGCATTAAATGGCTTCTAGGACACCCTGTGTCGGATTTTAGTGCCAGTCGTAGGAGGGCAGACTTCTTCCCCTCTCGCGGAAGACAGAGAGAAGACAGTCGGATACACAATTCCTGCTGGCGCCTGTGAAGGGGGTCTCTGCACATTTTATTAGGTAACAAGATCTGTAGGCTCAGGATCTGAGTGGCAGCAGTCAATGCCACAGCAGGCATCGATAAAGACAGACAGACAGCAAGGAGGCCTCCATGGACATCTATGGCCATGGGCAAAGTCAAACCCGCCAATGGGCGAGCGTCATCAGCCTGGCGCGGCCCCTGGGCGCTCCGGCAGCCACACCATGGGGAGCAGACAACAGGTGTTGCAAGGTGAGCTATATGGCCATGCTAAATAAATATTCATGTACATACTTTCCAGAAAGCTATAAGTTAAATGTTTGAAGCAGCTGCCTGACTATCTGTACATCACCCTCTAAAGAGGCGGCCTTGAGGTTTCATATGGCAGTGGCTCATGCACTGCAAGAAGTGCTCTGTTCTGCTTACAGATGAGCATTTGAAATGGCTAGCACCTAACCTACATCATGTCAGGTGAAAATTGGACATTAAATAGGTACATAGTTCATGAAGGCAACCAAGGACCACCAGACCCACCTTTTCTGCCCATTTTTTAATGCCTGATCTAACGCTGCGCCTATTCCCATCTCTGAGGGCTTCTTCCATCCATTTGCAGAGTCTGCGGCCACACGCCCTGCTTGCAGCACCGTTCTATGTATCCGTCACGCTTCCATACAATAGTCTTGACCTTCCCAACCTACCTACAACATCAAGAATGATCTCTGGTGAATTTTCAATGAAATATAGAGTCCTCCAGTGCGCTGTAGAAACCTTTGACTTAACAGTGCCCAACACTGGTCCAGAAGGAAAAGAGCTATACGAAATTTGTTGAACATTCATATGGGATACATTTTCAACACATCCATATAAACAGAAAATGATTTTCATTGCTTGTGGTTATTCTGAAAACGTGGCACTTTTGAACAAACTTTAGACATCATTGCCTTAAACAAGTTTTATTATACAGCCAATCTCCCTTCTCTCTTTAGTTGTGTACATTTTACAAATCAGTACCACTGGAGAGGGACGCTCCTAAATTACGTCTGCTTACTGAATTTGAGGGGAGACGCTCCTGTGTTCTTTTTATGGACTCTCACCCACATATATCTATGTGGCATGCTTCATTTAGTCCTCAACAGGTATAGTTGTCACATCCGGGTGGGCTCAACTGCTCTCTGGGGGGGGGGTACTATGATATAATTGAGAAGCTTGAACTATAGCCCTGGAACAGATAAAAAATACATGCAGGTGTCCTATAGAGTGCATAGGCAGATTAAAAAGAACAAGTAGGGATGTACTTGGAGTACCTCTGGCTCCTCCATCCTCTGGTTGACATGTTTTAACTGGTTGTGTTTACCAATAAGGTTGCCCAGCTTTCATCAGAACCCGCCTGGTCCCAGCAGTATAAATCTCAGTGTTTAGCAGGGCAGCAGCCCCAACTGCCTATTCTTTTTTAACATGCATAGATTCATACTACATGCTCATATGGTACCAAAGTTTGGACGCTCACGCTTAATTTCAACCGGGAACTCCCCAGTGTCTAAATTAGGTAACAGAGTTCCTACTTCGCCCGAAAGGTCATTTTGGAAGAGCAGCCCTCATATCAAACTTGCACCATATGGCGTGCTCGGTGGAGTATGTATTTGTGACCCCATAACTCCTACTGACATTCTACTCCTTGTAGATTTGAGCCACCACTTTGTCCTGTGTAAGTTAAGACCATCTGGAAATCATTCAAAAATAGACAATACAGTACACGAGGCAAGGCCACGCCAGTGAGGACATGCTTTATGTAGTACTTCTCATAATGAACTTCTGCTCTGCCCCCAGATAACACTGGTTCTTGAAGATGCCTTGTGACACCATGTAAACCATTTGAGGTGTCTGGGTAAGTTATCCCACAACAAACTCCCATTTAGTGTTTGCCAAACCTGCACTCAATCTTCAACTGCTACCTGGGTTGTTTAACCACATACTAATTGCCAACGATCTTCGACTAAACTGATTCTTTGAAGGAAATCCTTTACTGCACTTAAATTCCTGTATTTTCTGTGTGACCATTCATAAGTATGAAGTATGGTGAAGAGCTTAGCATTACTTGTAAAGAGAAATCAAATGTCTTTCTCCAAGGTGACGAAAAGCTTCCTTTGTAGCAACCAGGGGGCTCCCTACTTGATGCTCCCCTTCTCAGGGTGAACTATGCTCGCAGGTACCCAATGTTCCCTTTCACACAGTTGGGTCTCATTTCAGCTGCCCTTACTTGGGCTATACTGTGGCTACTTAACTTCTCTATGGGTCTTGTTTATGCACCCATCTCAATGGTCCAGAATACCAAAGTGATTCTGGTGATTTGCTCTTCCTTGATCTCATGCCCTCATCACATTATTAAACAAGTCTTATATATTTCTTCTCTCAAAGCCATGCTGACATGGGTCCTAAAAATCCAGAACTTTACAATATTCCTCTAAACTCTGAATTAGCATCTCTATGGCCAATTACAGGTGTTAGGCCTTTCACCTAAATGTTCCTCGTCACTTCCACTTATGTGGGGTGTATGTAAATCTCCTTTCTCTAGTCCTCTATCAACAAACCAACCAGTGATTAGATGGTGTTGACATTAGTTCTGCCAATACTCATGTACGCTTCCTACATTTCTTAGGGTGCATTCCATCAGGCCCTGTTCCCCTTTCCCAAGTTTGGCCTGCTGGTTCTTTTTCTTTATCAGTATTCCACAAACAGCTCATCAAATGTATCCCTACTTTTCTGGACGGCTACTTCCTTTTCCTTTCAGCCTCAATAATCCTGTATTGATAAACTCCTATTACCTACGTACCTAAAACAGATTCTGTTCCACCCCTCCGTTGACCAATATTGCTATTACTTTCTTCCATTTGTGATTTAGTTCTAACAATTTGTCCATTAGATCTTCAGCTTTTGAAAGTTGATATCCCAGCTTATTCCAAAAAGTCAATTCATCATAGAAACATGTCCTCTTCTCTCCCCACACCCACCAGCCATTCAGGGTACAGAGGAAATTTCCACTTCATATGCGCCAATGAGGAAAAAGTTGGAAATGCTTGCCCCTCGCTAGTCAATCAAGACAATGTGATATCCCCATTAATTTCCTGCCAGTTAGTCCCAGAAGGGAATTACTGCCAGAAGAAACCTTTTCAAAAAGTAAAGTCAACACCATCATCTCCACTAATCCAGAGCCAGCACAATCAGAGACAGGTCACATGACCTCATCATCCCCTTCTGACAAAAACCAACCAATGAGGAATATCCCGCCATTTTCTTTTTTTCAGCTGCAGACTCAGGGAGTCCTCTCCCAGATATCTGAATGGCTGGGTCAGAGCCCCTGCGTCTCATACCTTAAAGAAGCAACCATAATGTGCCAAAGTCAAAGCACTTCTTGTCCAAGCCAAATAATCACTCCAAATGCAAACCTACAATAAATACAGCTACTCACATCATTCTAAGTCCCGTAACCTGTAGAACATACCATTCATCACCACACAGAAGACACCAGCGGAAAAAGTAAACCTTATACTCGTTCACTCTTGTTTTTCATGTGTTATTCAGCTGAAAAGGAGATGTATTTGTCACTCACAACCTCGATGTGCTCTTCATCACTGAAACATGGGTCCCCTCCACCCATACCCAGATATTCAGTGCCCCCAACTCCTCGACTGAAAACAAACATCTAGGCGTCACAGTAACCAACAAATCAGCAACATTTTACTTTCTGGCAATCCTACAATATTAAAGGATCTCAACACCTACCAGTGGCCTATATTGTCCCTCCAATTCCCATTATTTCCCAAACAATTTTACACCTCAATCAAATTTCTCCTCACCCTTGACTGGAAAAGGTCTCACCAAAATGCAACTGTGTCTGAAAAGCTTCATTTAGTGACATTGGCCCCTTCAGAGAATGCTTCTTTATCCTCCAAGCATGGATGTCAAGCACCAACCCGACAACAGACGCAGCCAACAGCAATCTCACCCTCATCACCAAAAGCACTGAGCAAGCCCAAATCTTAGGGCCTGATGGAGATCGTGGCGGACGGGTTACTCCGTAACAAAGGTGACGGAAATCCCGTCCACTGAAATATAATTCACATTGGATATAATGGGATTTACATTTAGGCAGACTGGATATTAGTCACCATTGTGATGGACTAACCCATCGTTGCAAGAGCTAAATCAGGCCCTAAATCGCTACTCAACAAACGCAAATCACTAGGCATCACCATTGACTCCAACCTTTCCTTTTACTGTCAAGAAAGCAGATAGTACGGTATCTGCTGTCACTGCTACTGAAAATCAAACCATACCATTCTCAAGCTGATTGCCCAGTCGATTCTCAAGTCTGGTTCTCTCAGATTTGGACAATGGAAATACCCTGCTCTTTGGTGTTCTTTATTCCACTCGGACTCCACAGAAGAGCATTGTCGATGTCCACATATGCTTGGAACATGTGGGGGAATTCAACCAATTCTCTTCCCATGCGATTGACCTCCCTTAGGTACCCATGCTAGTCTGCATCCTCTACATCATCAGTTGCGTCACATACAAAGCAGTAACAAACAGCTCGCTTTGATACTTAGCTGAAAAACTGCAAATCTCTGGGGGCCAAATCCACATACAGAATTAAGGCATTGCCAAGCAAAAGTGATGAAGATACATAAAAAGATGGCCAGGATTCCCCAAATACCTGTGAAGAACATGGAATTAGATACTCACCCTTCACTCCTTTAATTTAGAAAATAACTGAATAAACATTGCTTCCGATCACTCAGCTGTTTCCATCAGATGCGCCTTGATGCCTTCGGGTTAAGTCGCGCAATACAAATTCCAAATTCATTCATTCATCCAACGTCAAGATGGGCTTAATAGCTGCTGCTACCCACTCTCACTCGGCTCTAAAGTGTTTCAACCTCCCTGTGATTTTAGATTTTTCAGACCAATCTCATATTGTTTCTTCTCCATGATGTACTCCATTGCTCTGTAGCTAAGTTTGCCCTCTTTAAATAACAACATTGTTACACTCTCAGCCATATACTTTGGTTACTACAGTGGATTATTCTCATTTTGTTTGATATCACCTAAATGCGCAAGTAATGGGTCACTCTTTACTTGTCATAATTTTTCTCACATATAAGCCTCCATCATTGAACACTGGCTTTGTTTTAAGTAGTCTTCGACTTCTTGTCTTTATATATACACAGTAACTTTTTCTAGATTCAATACTACCAGATGGTCATCACTAGACCCCAACTTTCTGAGCGCATCACGCTTTTGCAAGTGTGGCCTACCCAATCTTATAGAATTATATGGTGTGTGAACTCTACTACCAGCGCTGCCTGCTGAATAGAATCCCATTTCGATACTTCTAGCTGTAGCTGCCGCTGTTAACATCAAGTAACACACTCTTGGTATGATTTGCAGTCTCCGACGCTGATGGTATTTGCACATGTTGGACATAAAATCATAAATTGACCTTTTGTGAATCAAACCGAGGGACACTACCAGACAGGAGGATTTTACAAAGGACATCCACTTTTATTTCTGGTTGTTACGATTATCGTTCTCAGCCAGTTCTTAGGAAACTGATTTAGGGAGCAATGTCAACAGACTGCAAACGGATTCAGACCATTTGACCACCAAATTACCCTTTTCTAATTTGACCAGAGCCAGTATGACTCACAGTCTGATTACTTTCTCACTGGCTCATCTAAAAATAGATGGTGGGGCTCTACGCTTGGCTTTGGGTGAGCAGTTCATCTCGACCAAACTACCATCACCACAGACAGCGAGTGGATCAAGTTCTCGATAATGATGGGTATCACCACCAGAAGTAGGCAGAGAGTGAGGTACATGAGGAACAGGAATCCCCAAACAAATCTTTTTCCATTTGCCACAAACCAGAAGAGCATGGCAGGTGCTTTTAATTCCCGGGGAGGGTTACTCTAGAGCGAGTGTTGTGGACCTCGAAGATGCATCTTCCAATCGAAAGGCTTTTGTAGTTCTCCAAGGCTAGCAATTTGGGTCATTGGGTGGAACATACCCTCTTATCCATCATAAAAGAAAACTGAAAAGTGGAAGCGTTGATCTAACCGTTGCTGAACAAGTCGTCGCTCATCCAACATGGCTGAAGAGGAAGAAGTACATTCAACATGGCTGAAGAGGAAGTAAAGTATGATTGAATAGGAAGCAGTGCATAAAACTTGTTGAAAAGGAAGCAGCACTTACAATAAAGCTGCAGAGAAAGCAGCAAATCCAGCCTGGTTCAAGATGAAGCAGGACATCCAACAAGGCTAAAAAGGAAGCGGGGCATCCCTCATAGCTGCAGAGGATGCTGGGAGCCAACACAGCTCCGGCAGTACAGGGCTAATGAACACATGTTGGCTAACGGTCTCCTGAACCACCTCATGCTCACTAAAGATATGCCACAGTCATTCTTGTCGCTGTACACAAAGCGATGTGTAAAATAAAAACACCGCAGCATTGATCCTTGCATGAGGTTCGTCTTATCCAAGGTACAATGGGTCAAGGCTAATACGTTCACGGAGAGCATGCTGGCGGACCCGAAAGAGAGGCCGAAGCCTGAGTGAGCAGGGGCTAAGAACGACCTGGTCATCATCTGCTGGGGCAGAGCTGATTCAATAAAGGTGACCTTGAAAGATGACCCAATGAGTTTCATGCTTACCTCTCATAAATTAGACAATCTGCTGTGACATGTATGAACCCTGGTACGATGAATCCCAGTAAGGCCAACTCAGCCTTCCATCCTTCTTAGGTCAGTATGTCGAGCACCACTAAAAGGGGTGATGGTAAAATGTTTAGTGCTTTGAAAATGCTTTAGTGCAGCATGAACTGCTATACAGAAACAAGTTGATAATAACTTACTCATGTATAACGTTGCCCAATGATGGTGCAATGGCGTCCATGGATTAATCCACCAACAGGGGTGGGGAGAGAGTGTTCCAGGACGGGAATGCCATGGACATCTGGAGAAACAAAAAAATTTTCTGGCTCATTACCGCTTGGAAATGGATGGAAGTGTACGCTGGTCAAAGACAGGAGTACATTAGTTTCCAGAATGGAAATGCGGTTGATACCATCAAAACTGATTAGTGTGAAGAGTGTCTCCATGGGGAACAGGGTTTCCTCGTGGACCAAAAACATTTTTTAAAGTACCATTGCACTAATCCGATGGCATCTCTCTATGAATAACTTAATCCTATTTGTGTTTGTACGCGAGCAAGTACATCTGCATGGACTCAAGTGGAGATTCACAAAAACATTCTGAGTATGCTTGGACACATTTGTAAAACTCTCCAAATCAGGTTTCTGCACCCATGCAAAGTCATAGAACTTTGAATGCAAACTTGTGAACGTTTATGTGAATGGGGCCGAAAACCCTTTACTAGCCATTTTATTTCGATAGGATACGTACAATCAGAGTTTACTGAAGCTGAACATTGCAAGCACTGCCAGTCGTAGGTAGGGCACAGCGCTGTCCTTCACGAAAAAAATACAATTACATACATGCAATGCATGAAGACGGCAGTGGCACATGCGAAAACACACCAACGAAGCAAACTTCCAGGCACGTGATGCGAGGCATGAATACCAACTCACTGCTCACTGTTTATTCTGAGAGAATGTGCACGCAGAGGAAAACCAACATGAGCTCGCGTAAATGGGCAACGAGTTCCCAAAAGAGGCACAGTGGTGAAAGCGTCAATAAACTACGCACATACGTCAAAGAGGTGTTGAAATTCAAGAGCGCGTGGAATCTCGGGTTCCTGGGGCATGCTGGGAATGTCTGTCTGGACTTCCACCGACGTCTCGCGGGAACAGACGCTCTTCTCCAATGATCAGTCCAATCAAGTTATAAATATTACCGGGGCTCCAGAGGTGCTGAGCCAGTTAAAAGTCAAGGATTGCAATCACAGTAAAGGAACTGTCCAGTCACAGCCACCATCGAACAGCTCAACCAGGCAATGCAAAAGCATGCATCCTGGCCCTAACGAGGGCACAAGTCCCAAAAAAGAATTGGTAGGACTAACCTAGTTAGGCAGTATGCAAGTGACATCACGGCACATGACATTACATGTGGCATCACAGAAATTGACATCATTGGAAGTGGCATCACAAGCCACGACTTTAATATGTACATGTGATGTAAAGCGCTCTGAGACACTGCTTTGGGATGAGTAGCGCTATACAAGAAAAAATTGTGGGTCTTAAATTATGTCAACGCCTCCTCAGGGGTAGTAAGCGCTATTATAAATTAAATTTATTTCATGTAAATACTGGGAGAGACCAACACATCTGACATTCTTTCAGTGCATGCATATCTAGTAAACAGAGCCTGAACAAAGTAACAAGCATTGGAAATGCAATAGGTCTCGCATTAGGAAAGTTTGAACGATTGGTACTGTAAATGACACTTTTTTTATTTATGTGTTGGTTTTGAAAATAGCAAAATTAATAGCTTTGTCAGTTACAATGTCAATAGTTTTAACGTTCGCAAATGCGACACCTATAGCATTTGTAATGCCAGTACAAAAAAATAATTTATAATAAAATTGCGTTATTTTATTTTTCCTTTTTAGGTCTCGCCTGTCGATGCGCATGCGCATCGAGCAAGCGAGACTATGGGGGCTCATCCACTCTTTATCCAACTTGCAAGGAATCGTGGCGATTCCTTGCAGTGCCCGTGACTTTTAAGCTCAATGCGCATGCGCATTGAGCTTAAAAACGCGTGCACATCGGTTCCCTCAGCCGCACTCCAGGCCCCTGCTGCTTTCACACCCCCTCCCCGCTCCGCCCCCTCCCCTGCCCGCCGTCTGTTCGCCGTCTGTTCCCTCAGCCGTCTGTACCCTGCCATGTCGCATGCAATCGTTTCGTATTTTTGTACCACTTACTGCAAGATTTATGCCTTGTACTTTCAGGAAAGGAAATAAGTGCCACTGCGCTGCCGCCAGAGCTTCAGTAACAAGCACACAAGAAATGGAAGTGTGCTTTAACAGCGTGCGTTTGAAATGCGGCTTTATTTGTGTTCTTTACTAACAGGCACATGAGAAATGGAACTGTGCTTTAACAGTGTGCACTGCAAATCCTCCTTTATTGGTGTTTTCCTTAACCCACTGTCAGGAGAGTAAATAAGTGGCGTCTTTCTGGCGCCGTGCCTTCAGTAAGGAACGCGTGCACAGAGCATTGCCATGCAAAGGAATGGAAGTGTGCTTTCTTTTTTTTTTCTCTAACTTTCATAGCAGCATCTACAATTCGTCATACGCAGTCTACCCGGTCATCGGCAATGTCCAGTAATTATTTTAATTCCCTTTTTTTTACGACCTTTGTGGCCATCATCATCGCTGTCAATACCATATTGCTCCTAATTCTCCAGGCCCCACTCAAACAAAGCACCAAAGGCAAAAACACTAAAGCTAAACATGCAACCTAAAATACTTTATCAGCGTCTTGTAGCAGTCAACACCATATTGCTTCTGATTCCTGTGGCCGCACTAAAGCAAAGCGTCAAAGGCAAAAATATTAATTTTTAACATGCAACTAGTATACTTTATTAGCGTATTGTGTAAAGATTGCCTCATACATGGTGCACAAAAAGAGCACAATCGTATTTTACAGTTTTAAACAAACTACTCACGCATTGCATAAACAGCACAACCAGCATTTTGAAAAAAGGCCCTCAGTCTCAATTATCTGCGCAAGCAAAGGCACTCTATAATGAATGCCTTTCTAAGCAAATCACAAAAGGTGCGAACTTGCTGTACGACACAAAAAACCCAGGGCCAACGCTAAAACTTCCAAGGGGAAAAAACAACTGATAAAAATGTTCATTGTCTAACAGTGCGTTTCTAAATTCACCAACCATGATAAACCTCTCTCTATTCCTTTTCACTTGCATTACTTTTCAAAGTCTTCCGTAAACTTCTTCCATGCCCAACATCTTTCGCTTTTAAGTTGTATCTCAGTTCCCAACAGTTAAAGCACACACCAAACGGCAGAACTCGCTGTACAGTACTATAACTACAGTGGCAGAGCCAAAAACGTACACAAGTACCAAAACATCCGGTTCAAGCACCTACTCTCCAATACACGAACTTCTACAAAATCAACCCTCCATCTCTTTTAACATACAACTGCTATAAGACTCTTCTACATTCCCCCCTCCCTTGTACTCCATGTTCCTCTTCTAAAGTGTATCTCACTTTTTAACAACCTCATCTTTGTTGAGCCACCAACACTCTAGTACTCTAACTGCAAACTTCAAACGCCGACAAGCAACCCCCCCAATAGTGCCATGCTATCACCAACATGCTGCGCGAGCAAAGGCAGTGTAAGCTAACAACATCCCTCCATCCCTCATCTGCCCCTAAACCCCGTATTTCAGAACCCTCCTACAATTTATGCTAACTGTCCAAGGAGCAATGCCACACTGCCCCTGCCTCCCTGTCTACGCACACGCAGGACAGGATATATGCACGCGCGCTCGCACAACACCAACAGCATTTTAAAATGCGCATTGGCGATCTCCTGTTGCCACCTCCCTCAACCCTCACTCACCCTCACCCTCACTCACCCTCACCCTCACTCAACCTCAACCCCTCACTCACCCTCACCCTCACTCACCCTCAACCCCTCACTCACCCTCACTCTCACTCATCCTCACTCACCCTCAACACCACACCCTCACTCACCCTCAACGCCTCACCCTAACTCACCCTCACCCTCACTCACCCTCACCCTCACTCACCCTCAACCCCTCACTCACCCTCACTCACCCTCAACACCTCACAATGACTCACACTCACCCTCACACACCCTCACCCTCACACACCGTCACACACCCTCTGCGTAACAACACCTCTCACACCCTCACTCACCCTCACACACACTCACGCAACGTCACACACCCGAAGCCTCACACCCCATCACTCACACTCACCCTCACACCCCCTAACCCGCACACCGCCTAACACTCACACCCCCTAACGCTCACACCCCCTAACGCTCACACCCCCTAACGCTCACACCCCCTAACAATCACCCCCTAACCCTCACCCCCTCACTCTCACCCCCTCACCCTCACCCCACCCTCACCCCCTCACCCTCCACCCTCACTCACCCTCAACCCCTCACCCTCACCCTCACACCCTCAACCCTTCACCCTCAACCTCTCACTCACCCTCAACACCTCAGCCTCACCCTCACTCACCCTCACCCTCACCCTCACTCCCCCTCAACCCCTCACACTCACTCACCCTCACCCTCACTCCACTCCTCACCCTCAACTCACCCTCACTCACCCTCACCCACCCTCACCCTCACTCACCCTCAACCCCTCACCCTCACTCACCCTCAACCCCTCACCCTCACTCACCCTCAACCCCTCACCCTCACCCTCAAACCTTCACCCTCAACCCCTCACTCACCCTCACTCTCACTCACCCTCACCCTCACTCACCCTCAACCCCTCACCCTAACTCACCCTCACCCACCCTCAACACCTCTCGCCCTCACACTCACTCACCCTCAACACCTCACCCTCAACCTCAAACCCTCACCCTCACTCACCCTCACCCTCACTCACCCTCACCCTCACTCACCCTCACCCTCACTCACCCTCACTCTCACTCACCCTCAACCCCTCACCCTCACTCACCCTCACTCACCCTCAACCCCTCACCCTCACTCACCCTCACCCACCCTCACCCTCACCCTCACCCACCCTCAACCCCTCACCCTCACACAGTGCAATAGGTATCAGACCATTTCAGTTAGAGCTTTTAGAAATGTTTATGGCTTTTTTTATTTGTAATTCTTTAGCATTGGCTACAGGAAACAAAAATGCTAAACATTTACAAAAAAAAACCATAAAC
Source organism: Lissotriton vulgaris (assembly GCF_964263255.1). NCBI lineage: Eukaryota > Metazoa > Chordata > Amphibia > Caudata > Salamandridae > Lissotriton > Lissotriton vulgaris. Next base: position 642,649,821 of record NC_141700.1, on the reverse strand, counting down.
AATTCTAAAAGCACTAACTCTAATGGTGCGAGGCCTATTGCATTTCCAATGCTTGTTGAACTTTCTCACAAAGCAGTGGGGCGACGCTCCACTGCCTTAGCTGAGGAGATGCCGGTGCTGCATTGTTCATACTCGAGATCAAAATGATGGAAGAGGGACCTTGGACCACTATGTCAAGTGAAGACTAGGCCATCAGCAGGATGAAGGAAAAGGTCAGTTTCTGCGTACAGATGTGCGATTCGTGGTTGGCGGTGGGGTCTGTATAGGATTTATGGTGCAAGATGCAATGCTTGTTCTTTCTGCTTCTGACTATGCAGTAGGGCATGTGGCAAGTCCCTAGACCCTGCAATCTTGATGAGCAGCCCTAGGAAAGATTCCCATACACAACACGAGTCAGAAATGTGGAGCAGGCAGGAGCTGCCCACATTAACAAACGCTTTACCTGGCAAGGGATAGGGCAAAGCTTCTCAAATGGAACACCCTTATTTTTGGAAGTGCTACATTTATATAGGCTGAACTCCAACACTTTGGCTGCAACAAAATACTGAGATCAGAACATTAAACCACATTGAAACAAAAACAATGAACAAAGAGACCACCAACTAAAAGACAGGTTGGGAACAATTATGGCTAAAGTTGTTAACTTTTCAGGAAGTGATGGCTAATGGTGCTTATTTTACAGGAAGTGGCTAACTTTATATTTCACAATATTTTCTACAACTGCTCATTTCCTCATCATTGGCTTGGCTTTCTCTTTCAATCTTTCTGGCAGTCTGTGTCTACCTCTCTGTCTATTTACAATGAGTTACATTTTGCCACATTTGTTATACTTGAGTGTAGTACAATGTTAGTGTAAACAGGTTGGCAGTGTACTCCAATACCTTGCTGCACATGAAGCCTCCTAGTAGCAGTGTCGCTAAAAGAACCACATGTTTATTTCAGAAGCAGCGGAAACGGACAGTACAAAATAGCCCTAGAGATGAAATTCCTCTCCCCCATCTTAGAACAGTTAAACACGTCCAGCACCAAGGGCCAAAAATTCATCCTAGGCTAGAAACTACTCAATATAATTATTTGGTGAACACATTCAACCACAACCTCACAGAGGAACTGCTGGCTGCATCCTGGATTGTTTTCTATCTGTTCTATGGGGATTAAAGATTAATTTGTAAATTTGTAGAAAAACCACAAAAAAATGCATGCGCTTGGCTCTCCTGAAGGCCAAGGCTTCAGAATACTAAGGCTGCCTAGTCTTGATTCCACCACATGCCTCTTTCTTCCAGCTCCTTACAGTTCCTGTCATTGTAGCTCACTTTTGTTAGGTTCCATTTCGTTCCTGCTTCCCCCTTTGTCTCTGTTTCCTTATCCTTCTCTCCCTTCTATGTACTCCCTTTTCTGCCTTTCTCTGTCTTGCTGAGGTCAAGGTATGATAAAAATAAGCCCCAGTCCCCAAAAATGGCTGCTGGTGCTTACCTCAAGAAACCACTAGCCCCGGAATCTACAGCGCTACGCCCCTGTGTGAAACGACACCCCCTCTCTGCCAGTGCTCCACTTATAGCAACTTTAACTCTCCTGAATGATTGGTTGTTGGTGCATGAGCATTTGACAATATTACACCAATTCTCCAAATTGCACTGGCTCCCTGGTCCATTCTATGGTTTAATAATCACTGGGGCACCTGTCCTGCCTCATTCTAAGTCTTTGTGCAGAAGATGGGGTTTTTGCAGGGGTTTCAGGGTGATGAGAAGGACTGATCCTCTTGACTGGATATTCCAAGACTTTAGGTCCGAATAGGAGTTCCCTGGAGAGATAGAGGGTATTTTATGCACTTGATAAGATCCAACTCCACAGGTCCGGAATTGTTTCAGTTGCAATAAATTCCATCTATTGCCAATGAAAATCAGGCACAACCTGGATTTTGGTGCTCAGTGCACCAACATTTGCATGTTCCTGTAAACAGACAGCTTTGACCTGCGGGATGAAGACTTTAGTGCACCAAGTATTTACAAGGTGTGATAAATTCCTTAAAACTGATAATTCCGATATCTGCTCAAAATGAAGATTGTGCAGGGGTCAGAATTGGTCTTTAAATGGTCTCTCTGAGATGCTGTCCCATGGCTGCTGAGTAGAACTGGTCTACATTTCAATAACACTGGTAATACTAATACACTTAATTTTGGGAATTTTGCGTTATGTTTGTTATATGAAATTGCTCGGATTAGCCCATTATGCCACATCTGGTAACTAAATTGCATTTGTGGTAATGTTATAGCGCTGGAGTGCAGGAATGACGCAGATGACAAAATATTAGAGTTCATTTTTTTCAGCTCTTTGTTGTGCTTTTTATCAAAATGTGCTCTAACGCATGGAATGCGCATGAGAAAACACTGCGCACTAAGGTATAGTGCTAAATATCGGTTTTGCATTTCATGCCACTAACAATAATTTCCCCTAAATGTATCGTAATTATGTGAAAGTAAATAATGCAAACGGCCCTACGTACTGAGGAAATATTTCTTCTGATTTCAGTCTTTTTAATTGGTTCTTTATTATCTATTGTAACTTGGAAATTGTTCCGAATGGACTGGTAGGCCATTTTTATCTTTGATTTAATTACAAATTGAATATTGTAATTTTACTTCTTAGTAAGTTTCTGAGTCTGTCCAAACAAGGATTTTATTCGAGGTATTAGTTATTATTTAAAAATATTCTTTTAGAACAGTGCTCTAGTTGCCCTCGAGGTGAAGGTAACAATATGTATGCAAAAGTAAACCCATAAATAAAACATTGCATCAATAAAGGCCACAGGCGACTGTCATACCGACAATACCGGTTATGGAAATTTTGGCCAGGAATCTCTGAAAACAAAACTTTATTTACCTGTAGAGTTTTTTTCAGTAGGAATAGTTATAAATTCAAATGCAGTACATATGCCTTCTAGATACAGTGATTGGTTGGAAAACAGTAACTTATTTTTACCACAATGTTTGTTGGCAAAAACAAGTGTTTAGATGTCCTTCATTTTGTGGCGTGCTTGTTGCAAAACAGCGGACAACTCAAAATGGAGGAATTCCAAATCTTGTCATGTTATCGCTTGCTGCTATGCTAGGTAGAGATGACGGTCTGTGGTAGATACTTGTGCTTCGTTTGGGATCCACATGAGAGAAAATTGCAGAACATGTCCCTAAAGCATGCACCTTCTTGTTATCTCCTCCAGAGAAGTGTGCCTTTCACTACTGATCGAGACATTAGAGGCCATGGAAAGAAGGACCGTCTTTGCTCACCTCCTGCTCCACAGGCTCCATGGACTCGATCCTTCTACTTCGAGAGGATGCGGCTCTCTTGGGTATAAGGCGGTTGCACAGGCCCAGGCTGATGGCCGACACCAGCAAGATACCAAAGTCTGGAGCAACCAAACGCACTGTGTTTGGAATATCAGTGAGGTCAAACCTGTAAAAGGGATGCAATGAATGATCAGAAAACAAGCCGCACTCATATTCCAAAACAGATAAAATACTCTGATTCAATATGAAGACATACACAATGGCATTAACGTAGGAAAAAGGTACTGAAGAAAAGAAAACCTACGTGAGAAAGATGCTTTCTTCTCATTTACCAATGCACACCAAATCCAACAGGAAACTTAAGTCAAGAGGAAGACGCATTCTCCACTGGTAGTAAGCTGGAGTTAGTGGTCCCACATAGACCTTCCATCAATGATGTAGAGTTCACATGAAGACACTATCCCTAATGTACAACATGAAACAGGCCTCTCATCAAAGCACTATCCCTGACGTTTCGCAGACTACACACACCAAAACACTATACCCAGTCTTTCCCTGATATAGAGCTTTCATGGGGACATGGTATCCAGTTTTTTTACTGATAGAGAGCTTTCATGGGGACCCTAAATCCAATCTTGCATTGATAGAGAGCTTTCATGGGGACCCTAAATCCAATCTTGCATTGATAGAGAGCTTTCATGGGGACCCTAAATCCAATCTTGCATTGATAGAGAGCTTTCATGGGGACCCTCTATCCAGTCTTGCATTGATAGAGAGCTTTCATGGGGACCCTCTATCCAGTCTTGCATTGATAGAGAGCTTTCATGGGGACCCTAAATCCAATCTTGCACTGATAGAGAGCTTTCATGGGGACCCTAAATCCAATCTTGCACTGATAGAGAGCTTTCATGGGGACCCTAAATCCAATCTTGCATTGATAGAGAGCTTTCATGGGGACCCTCTATCCAGTCTTGCATTGATAGAGAGCTTTCATGGGGACCCTCTATCCAGTCTTGCACTGATAGAGAGCTTTCATGGGGACCCTAAATCCAATCTTGCATTGATAGATAGCTTTCATGGGGACCCTCTATCCAGTCTTGCATTGATAGAGAGCTTTCATGGGGACCCTCTATCCAGTCTTGCACTGATAGAGAGCTTTCATGGGGACCCTAAATCCAATCTTGCATTGATAGATAGCTTTCATGGGGACCCTCTATCCAGTCTTGCATTGATAGAGAGCTTTCATGGGGACCCTAAATCCAATCTTGCATTGATATAGAGCTTTCATGGGGACCCTCTATCCAATCTTTCAGTGATAGAGAGCTTTCATGGGGACCCTAAATCCAGTCTTGCATTGATAGAGAGCTTTCATGGGGACCCTATATCCAGTCTTGCATTGATATAGAGCTTTCATGGGGACCCTCTATCCAATCTTTCAGTGATAGAGAGCTTTCATGGGGACCCTATATCCAGTCTTGCATTGATATAGAGCTTTCATGGGGACCCTCTATCCAGTCTTGCATTGATAGAGAGCTTTCATGGGGACCCTATATCCAGTCTTGCATTGATATAGAGCTTTCATGGGGACCCTCTATCCAGTCTTGCATTGATAGAGAGCTTTCATGAGGACCCTCTATCCAGTCTTGCATTGATAGAGAGCTTTCATGGGGACCCTCTATCCAGTCTTGCATTGATATGGAGCTTTCATGGGGACCCTCTATCCAGTCTTGCATTGATAAAGAGCTTTCATGGGGACCCTCTATCCAGTCTTGCATTGATAGAGAGCTTTCATGGGGACCCCAAATCCAATCTTGCATTGATATAGAGCTTTCTTGGGGACCCTAAATCCAATCTTGCATTGACAGAGAGCTTTCATGGGGACCCTCTATCCAGTCTTGCATTGATATGGAGCTTTCATGGGGACCCTCTATCCAGTCTTGCATTTATATGGAGCTTTCATGGGGACCTTAAATCCAATCTTGCATTGATAGGGAGCTTTCATGGGGACCCTCTATCCAATCATTCACTGATAGAGAGCTTTCATGGGGACCGTAAATCCAATCTTTCAGTGATAGAGAGCTTTCATGGGGACCCTCTATCCAGTCTTGCATTGATATAGAGCTTTCATGGGGACCCGAAATCCAATCTTGCATTGATATGGAGCTTTCATGGGGACCCTCTATCCAGTCTTGCATTGATAAAGAGCTTTCATGGGGACCCTCTATCCAGTCTTGCATTGATAGAGAGCTTTCATGGGGACCCTCTATCCAATCTTGCATTGATATAGAGCTTTCATGGGGACCCTCTATCCAATCTTGCATTGATATAGAGCTTTCATGGGGACCCTCTATCCAGTCTTGCATTGATAAAGAGCTTTCATGGGGACCCTCTATCCAATCTTGCATTGATATAGAGCTTTCATGGGGACCCGAAATCCAATCTTGCATTGAAATGGAGCTTTCATGGGGACCCTCTATCCAGTCTTGCATTGATAAAGAGCTTTCATGGGGACCCTCTATCCAGTCTTGCATTGATAGAGAGCTTTCATGGGGACCCTCTATCCAATCTTGCATTAATATAGAGCTTTCATGGGGACCCTCTATCCAATCTTGCATTGATATAGAGCTTTCTTGGGGACCCTAAATCCAATCTTGCATTGACAGAGAGCTTTCATGGGGACCCTCTATCCAGTCTTGCATTGATAGAGAGCTTTCATGGGGACCCTCTATCCAGTCTTGTATTGATAGAGAGCTTTCATGGGGACCCTCTATCCAGTCTTGCATTGATAGAGAGCTTTCATGGGGACCCTCTATCCAGTCTTGCATTGATAGAGAGCTTTCATGGGGACCCTCTATCCAATCTTGCATTGATATGGAGCTTTCATGGGGACCCTCTATCCAGTCTTGCATTGATAGAGAGCTTTCATGGGGACCCGAAATCCAATCTTGCATTGATATGGAGCTTTCATGGGGACCCTCTATCCAGTCTTGCATTGATAGAGAGCTTTCATGGGGACCCTCTATCCAGTCTTGCATTGATAGAGAGCTTTCATGGGGACCCGAAATCCAATCTTGCATTGATATGGAGCTTTCATGGGGACCCTCTATCCAGTCTTGCATTGATAGAGAGCTTTCATGGGGACCCGAAATCCAATCTTGCATTGATATGGAGCTTTCATGGGGACCCTCTATCCAGTCTTGCATTGATAAAGAGCTTTCATGGGGACCCTCTATCCAGTCTTGCATTGATAGAGAGCTTTCATGGGGACCCTAAATCCAATCTTGCATTGATATAGAGCTTTCTTGGGGACCCTAAATCCAATCTTGCATTGACAGAGAGCTTTCATGGGGACCCTCTATCCAGTCTTGCATTGATAGAGAGCTTTCATGGGGACCCTAAATCCAATCTTGCATTGATATAGAGCTTTCATGGGGACCCTCTATCCAGTCTTGCATTGATAGAGAGCTATCATGGGGACCCTCTATCCAGTCTTGCATTGATAGAGAGCTTTCATGGGGACCCTATATCCAGTCTTGCATTGATAGAGAGCTTTCATGGGGACCCTAAATCCAATCTTGCATTGATAGAGAGCTTTCATGGGGACACTGCCCCAGTTTAACAAAACTGAATCTCACATGAAGATGATATCCACCACCTGGGGCACTGCTTCTGCATCGAAACACCATCCTTGCCTATCACCAAAGTAGATCTCAGATGAAGACACTATCGTCAGCCTACCACAAATAAAGATCTAACCCGGAACTCTATGTCCAGTCTATCACTGTTGAAGATTGGCAACTGAGACCCTATTCCCAACCCGAAGCCCATGGAATGGGCCATCCCTCGAAGACAAAATACAGTCAAGCACCAGTGAAGAAGTCACTTGAAAAAACAATCTTGCAAACAGTTTAATTCCATCAACGTTTTTAATCATTCATGTGATGCTATCCATTTTGGCCAAATCTCCATGCAAAGGGGACCATGCAAGAAAAATACATCCATTAACTTCCAGCATAACACCATAGAATGGGGATCACCAGGTTGAAATGTGACCCCTCGTCATGCAACATTCCTTCTGGTTCATTGCACACAACATACTTCGTAGTACTGCCAAGTCAAACAGGAAATGTTGAGGTCAGAGATACCTTCTTCTCTTCTGTCACTGGTACCTACTCAATGAATGCAAATGTTCAAGCGGAATTGTTCCTTGATATCAGTATCTAATCTTTGCATGAAGCCCCGAGAATAGTTGTCTACGTCCAGGGTTGAAATACATGGATCTAGGACGTTACAACGCAGGCTATTACAACGCCTGCTGTTACAACGCGGTTTTTACATCGCATACCATTACAACGCATAGTGCTTTTAGGCGCTGGATAGTGAATTGTTTAATTTACTATTCCAACTCCAGTCCCTGTGGATAGTAGGGAAGGTGTTGGATAGTAAATTTAATATATTCCCTATCCTAGAGCGCCCCCCAGCGCAATGCGTTGTAATGGTTGCGTTGTAATGGTAGTGCGTTGTAATGAATGCGTTGTAAGTGATGTTTACCAAATACATGTCACATAGATGTCAAAGAAGACATTGTTTCTTTGTGTGACCAATCACATAAAGAACATATTGGGTACCACCTTATCCTAGTGATTTAGAATATTCCAGACACCTCAAGTCCTGTTGAGGATTATGAAGAACATAATTTTGACTCACCTCATCACCCCGATGTGACGACTCAGTGTTTCCCATGTGCTACCTGGAAAAGAAAAAGAAACAATTTACCAATAAATAGAAAAGATATCTTCATAGGTTAGAAAATTATCTTCACATAAGTAGCACGCATGTATATCTGTCCAGAAAAGCATATTTCTACACATGAGATTTTTTAACGAGGCATAGGGATAGAGGATGTATGGATGAACATGTCATAAAAGCACCGAGGACATGGTTTGTGTGAGTGCGACAAAATGAAGTGTGTATACCTCAAGATACGAAGGAATGGTGATTGTGTACGGGAAGAGTTATAAGATGCACGACTATCAGCTGTAAAAGGGGAACATTTAATGAGATGCAGAGATTGAGATGTGTACGGGAAGATACACTAAGACACTAAGAACCGGCCCTTAAGGGGGAAGAGGCCATGCGATAAAGGGATATGAAATGTGCAGAGGAAGATACAAAAAGAGAATGAAACCACAATACACTAATAAGGGCTGAATAAGAGAAGATCAATTACAACAAAGGGATAACAATTGTGCAAATGACCTCAATCCCAGATACAGCTGTGAATTGAGACAATTATTAAAGGGGAGATGAAATTAAGTACGGATATGAGCTGTATGTGAGAAGAAGTACTAAAATATATGGAGCTGGAAATAGACTATAATGAAACAATGCACTTAGTACTGTGTTAGGGAAGGTGTACTATGCCATATGGATTAGGGCTGTGTAAGTGAAATTGGAATGAACCGCAGATACAGCGGTGTAATGAGGCAAAGGTATAAGAAGGAAGATATAACCCGGTATAGATGTTGGCCCTGTGTGACAGTTACTAACAAATATATGGAGTTATGAAGGGAAGATGTAATGAAGCAAAATGATTAGTGCCATGTAACAGAAGGTATAATATGCCATAAGGATATCGGTTGTGTAAAAGATCATGTCCGACAATTCAGGTATGGATACAGTATATGAAAACCACAATCATAGCTCTGGACCTCTTGAGGGCCTAAAACACTGTGGATCACAAAATAAAGCTGAGAAGATTCAAGGCAAGGGCTGGAGTGTCTGGGTCTGCCCAGAGTTTAATCAGATCCGTTCACTCCACCTGGAGCCTACATGTGCGAATAGGAGTAATGAAATCATCTTCACATGCAGTTTTATGTGGAGTGGTACACGTTTCGTACATACCATGCTTGCTGTTTAACATTCAATGTAAATTAGAAGGACTCCCTGTTAGGAAAATTAATTCGAAATACAGGGAAATAGACAGTGTGAACAAATTGGCATAATAACAACACATATAAACAATAATCATATACTTGTATCACAAAAAATGTTAAAAAATGTCTAACCTTTCAATCATAATAGGTCATTTTAAATATATGAATGTTAGTCTGTACCTTGTGTAGCTATATTTAATCAGCTACACAAGTAGGGAGTTATTGTCATGTAGGCACTGTAAAATGTATTTCTTTGCTGTCATTTTCAGTTGTCATACTGGAATTTGAGAATGTAATTTTTGAATAAATTAGGCTGTTCTAATTGGATTTTAAATGTTTTTCAGATATTATTGTGGCTCCTGAAGAAGGCGTTTCTAACAACGCCGAAACGCGCGTCGAATAATATTGTCTGCCACCGTTTTATGATTTTTTAAACATTTTTTGTGATACAAGTATATGGTTATTGTTTATATGTGTTGTTTGTATGATTGTTTTTTATGCCTTTTTATCCAGTGTTTTTAATGTGACCAATTACATATATAATAAATGAAATATAGTTTTTTGATTATTTGGTTGCGTGCCCTTTATACAATTTCTCCCTCTTTTTGTGTTGTTATTATGCCAATTTGTTCACACTGCTGTTTAACATTGACATGCACCCTTAGGCACAGTGTCTTGAGCAGCAGGCGAATCTCCAAATGCACCCACATTAAGTTTAAGTTCAAATATTGCAATCAAACACTACCATATGGATGGAATATTTATTGTACTGGATAAAAAAATATTCTAATTTATGGTCTCAGTTATTACCACAAAGAGGAGAAGAATGTATCCCCCACCCTTTAACTGCCCACTAAGATAGGAACACCACCATAGACTCTGCTTGTAGTAGGAATCTTGGTAATACTATCTTACTCTGAACTCTCTATTTACTACCCAAGTTAATGTGGTTGGAAAAAATATTGATTTAAAGATGTCCCCGCTCTATAAAAAATGTGGTCCTTAAAAATAGAACAGTTCTTGAGATGGTGCATTTAGACAAGTGCAACATCTTACACCGGCTCCCAAAGCACCTCCCAACAGGTTGGAAATACTTCAAACCCAGAGTAAAGAATGTGAAAGCTTGAGCACATAACATCTACCCTGAAAGCACTTGATTGGTTCATCTTAGGTGTTCAGAATACGTTTGAAGTCCAATGACTGGTGCACATTTCCTAATATCCTACTTTGTGAAAGTTTTAGTCTACTTGCATTCCATTTTGTTTCGAACAGGATCTTACTTTCAGGGAACGCACATCTGATCACTCAAAAAACATTCAAAGGAAGGGACATGGAGGCAGGCTCAGAGAGTCCAGTGGCTCAGGCTGTGGAATGCTCCGGTCTGCTGATTGGACGCCAACATTGTAAGCCACACAGTGGACACATTGTGAAGCATTACTAAACTAAACTCAATGCACAGCATTTTGTAAAACGATGTAAAAAATAAATATATAGGGGAAAAGTAATTAGACAAAAATGTGAGGATTATGTATGAGGAGATGTAGTGAAACATGTGGATAAAGGCTATGTAATGTAGCACAAACGACGTAGACTCTACAAGGGACATTGTAATGCAATGCATGGATAAGAACTGCATGAAAAGACAAAGCAGTGCTATAGAAGTTATAAATAGTTGGATCTTTTCTTAATACCTCTCTATAAAAGTTGTGGCTGGTGCAGCTCTAGGACAGTAAGGGCTCAAAATGTGCATCTTCAATGCAGGTGCTTACAGGGGCATGGGCCCTTCTTGAAGGGGCCAGTGGCATGAAGCAAAAACCTCTTCGATGAGGCTTGACTTCAGGTTTCATTTCAAAGCTGACACACTTGACTGATTCCTCAGAAGTGGCTCCCAAAGTTCCAAAATTTTCAATCCTGGACAAAATTCTTCTGAACCCATATGTCCTCTGATAAAATTTGGTTTGAAAATTCAGGTTCGATTTATGTGATCTAAGATTGCAGCGTTGGGTCAGCATCTGTGGATATTTTGGGCATTGAGAAGAATGCAGATTACTTCAAATGTTGTTCTCTGAGAACTGTGAGCCAGTGTAATGTTGTGGGTCTTCAGCGCCGATGTGTGTAAAATTTTCAATGCATGATTGTGCTGAGTTGGTCAGCTTCAGATGGACGCGGAAGTGTTTTCTGAGAGGGGGTACATTTATGGAAGTTTTAGCCCGCTGAGCACATCAGGATATATTACAAGGATTTCTCCATTGCAACGGCACAGAATGTGACTCACTCTGTGTTTGGGTGAACAAGAACATACAACTCAGCACACACATGCATTGAAAATTTTACACACATCTGTGCTGAAGACCCACAACATACCAAACAAATTATCTAGAAGCAAACTCCCTCCCTGAGTTAGAAGGGGACGGTCAGCCATTGGCGACACAGACTTCGTTGTCCATATTTCTCAAATCTGTTTTTTTTCTGCAGAATGGGTATCATACCCATTTGAAACTAGTACCCTCACTTTGTTTTGTTCTGGTTGCACTGTATTCTATTTGGGCGAGGTCCTGATGAAGGTGGCTCACGGTTGTGTTACTCCACCGAAACAAGCGTAGACCACATGCGACCAGAACTTTTGGCTTTGGTCATCAAATCTGTCCATTGGAAACGTTATACATTTATGTGTTCCTTATACCCAAAGGTGTATAAGTGTCTTGTATGACTGTGAGCGAGTGTGAGGAATGAATGTGTTTGACATTTGATTTATTTATTTATTGGGGCCTGATACAGTTGTATTACACTGTATATAACAAGGTGTAATAATGTTTGTACTAAAAAAAAATGTTTAAGTGTTTTTCTAGTAAATATAAAAAATAAAGATTAATATGTATTTATCATAAACAGACAAATATCAATAAGAAAGATAAATACAGTGATTTTTTTAAAAAAAAGAACACGTATATGTGCATTTAAATGTCATAATTATGCAAATTTGGACTCCTACTTTAACCCATACTAGATTGAATTTTCGGGAAAGAAATATAGGTCACAGGGGAGTTTTTCCTGCTTTAGTTGTTTTGGTTTCTCCTCTTTCTCCCCGACCTCATACGCCTCTTAGAGGGGGTCCCTTTATTTACGAGTGCAGCCACTGATACTGCAACACCCTCACATGAAAAATAATTAAGGTAGGGACTTAAAATAAAACCCTATAGGGAATAATATTAAATTACTTCACCATACCCAGATCCCCACCAATGGGGCAGGGATCTCCCTAAGGCAAAGTATAAGGAAAAATTAAAAAGGGCATTAAACTTTACAAGCATTAGTACAAATATTCCTATATTAAATATGAATGTAAATATAATCCATTTACTTTGAATGTAAAACAGAATAAAAAATCTTACAGCACTATTATTTTACAGTTACATTTACTTTTAAATTTAAAAATGTTATTGCATTATTTTACACAAAATACTTTTAATAATATTTAATATTTCTTGGCATTAAATAAGTTGTATAGATTTGTTTTTAAGTCAAAATGAGCAAAATTAATTGAACATGATTTCCTATTGGGTTCTAATTTTAGTCTTTGACACCCTCTATTTACGAGTGCAGCCACTGATACTGCAACACCCTCAAATGAAAAATAATTAAGGTAGGGACTTAAAATAAAACCCTATAGGGAATAATATTACATTACTTCACCATACCCAGATCCCCACCAATGGGGCAGGGATCTCCCTAAAGCAAAGTATAAGGAAAAATTAAAAAGGGCATTAAACTTTACAAGCATTAGTACAAATATTCCTATATTAAATATGAATGTAAACATAATCCATTTACTTTGAATGTAAAACAGAATAAAAAAATCTTACAGCACTATTAATTTACAGTTACATTTAAAAATGTTATTGCATTATTTTACACAAAATACTTTTAATTGTATTTAATATTTCTTGGCATTAAATAAATTATATAGATTTGTTTTTAAGTCAAAATTAGTAAAATTAATTGAACATTATTTCCCATTGGGTTCTAATTTTAATCTTTGACACCATTATGGTCTACGGGAGTGTTGCAGTATCAATGGTTGACAATGTGTGGTGCTGGACTTACTACTGCTCCATTTTGGCTGCTGTTACTTACACTAGTAAATTTGGCTCCGCCGCCTATTTCAGGGGGTAAAGGTATGCAAGTCTGTACTTTTTTAGTAACTTTACACTTGTAAACGGTTGATAGCCAAAAGTAGTATAGCTGCTATGACGTGTAAGAGAAAACACATGTGTGTAATTTACTCAGAGGGTAAGCTACCTTTGCGAGTAGCCCCATTGTTCTCTATAAGAAAATAATGAGATAAAGTGGTAAAGGCAGTACAAAGAAACATGTTACATAACAAGCCTCTGTCCAGAACATACCTGCTATTGGTCATATATCAAATGGACCATCCAGGATTTGCACCTTAGTAGCACCTTGATTCCTGACAAACCAGATTCACTGTCTTCAAGCGACAATGTGGTTCAGGTAAACTGGGCTCATCCATTTATAAAGCAGCATTGCTTCCATTGCATGCACTGACAGTGAGAGTTAGGTTTTATTTCCTTATGGTTTGAAGTGTATTGTTTTAGTGTGGGAGATGTGTGGTCAGAGGGCTGGTCCATTTCAAAAACAGTCACCAAGGTGTTGGAAGTTAATTGATCAACATTAGAATTAGTCGTATCAGCCTAAAGTTGCCTGCATGTCATTAAGGTACAGCAAATTTGGAATCCAGAGGGAACATCTAAGCACAAGAAGGGAAACATATGTTCTTTTGGGAATGGAAAAGCTTTAGAGTAGAGCGTGTGGTATGAGTTAGGATTGTCACATGAGTTGGACTTGTTATTGGAGCATGGAACATGAAATGATGGCTAAGCTATAAGAGAGTGGGAATGTAGAATGTATGAGGGCTGACAGAGTTACAGTGGATAAGTCATGCATCACAGATGCCGTTATGCCCGTATGTACAATAAAGAATGTGTGGAATGATGTTTTTGTTGCTTGGAAGAAATAGAATGTTTCAAACATGGTGTTGTCAGAAAAGAGGATATATAGAATGTATGAGAGATGTTTTAGACATATAGAGCTTATTGAATGTTTCAAAAAAAAATCTTATTTCAACAAGAGGGTATGCATTAAGTGAGTGATATGTTGATTAGGTTAGTGAGCATGTGGGAGCATAGAGCATATAGAATCGATGTGGAATTTTGTGTGATCATCATCATAAAAACTTTATTTTGGTCCCAAGACCATAAAAGCGCAAGTGCAATATAATTCACACAAGCGATTAAGAACAGACTAAATACATTAATAGCTTAATATAAAAATATAATTCATACCATAATCTAAAGTCCATCAGAAAAATGTATTGAACATAGGTGCACCTAGCAATCCAAGCAATCAAAAGCCTATGCCTATTCCAAAGTGGGCGACATGGCCCGTTATGCTACCTTAGTACTAGAGTTGCACTATGCTCAAAGCCGATTAGGAATTGTTAATAAAACATGGACCAATAAGCTATTAAAACAATAAAAAAGACTTTTTAAGAGAAAACACAATAACATATGCAGCGGTCGTGGAGGATTGTCTCCAGGAAGCTCCAAAAGAGTTCAGGGGGAGGGAAACAAACCTGAACTGCATGTAGATTTTCCTGGTCTGAGGTATCGTAATGATCTCTAGGTATTGTTCCTATAAACTAGACAGCTTAAAATCCACTAACTCCATGGTTGAGAGACCCCCTAGATGGATAAGTGAAGCCTGTGTGACCTAGCCCCAGTACTGTTTTTTAACTAGCTCTTTGCTGGGAAGCAATGCTGGGTCCTTAACATCCCAATAACCCTCTAATCCTATTGCAGTAAGAAAGGATTTCACTTTGTGGATCCAACCTATCTTCTTGTGGTGGTCGAGTGCGCTCACCTCCATGAGAGCGGAACATTTGGTGTGAGCTTGGAGGATATGAAATGTGTAAAGGATGTTGTTGAGGCATCTTGGAGGATATGGATGACATTGGGGATTTAAGGCAGGATAGAGGATATGGTATGTTGTCAGTATGGCACATACCAACTAAAAGTGTGTTATGGCATCTTTGGTACACAAGCTAACACTTAAGCTGCACATTAACAGGTGAAAAGAGAAAGAAAAGTCAGACACTGCTGAGGTAAGAGACATAAGGGCATCAGGAAAACCCTGCTTCTACATCTGGAGCGATGGTGACCAAGAGTTGCTAAGTTTAGATAGATACAGCAGTGCACAGTGACAAGAGGATCCTGCACGGGTGGGATAGTAGGAAGTGCACTGTCTGCCAAACAGACAGCACAACAGGAGTCTCAGTGGGGTCTATGCTCCATGGTGAATCTTGGACTTTCACAGCTTGGCCAGACAAAATGAGCAACATCATAGTGGAAATCAAGCAAGTGCCTATGGGATCTCTTGTACCCATCATTGGCACTACGACTTTGATGTGCGTCCCAGACAGTGCCTCAAGACATCAACGCCTGTGGGCTTGATGGACTCGATTAGAAGTGAGGGTTGATATAGACACTGGATTTACCTAGGAGTGTTTCACCTCCATCACTTTCAGGAAGGTTGGAACTTAAAAAAGATCACCATGATAGTTATATATGTGTGTTAGGTAAACTCTCTGGTGTTTACTCGTGTTGCTTTCACCATTTCTAGCTCCTGAGTTGCTGTGTCTTCTACCTTTCTTTCCCTATTCCCTTCTTTCTACTTCTACCTGAGAAGTGTCTTTCTTTTCGCATGTATTTTTTTTGGGGGGGGGCACAGGAGGATACATTCAATGATGCTCCATCCTGAGGGAGTCAGATGAGTTAGCAGGTGCAATCCCTGACAGAGTGGTTTATCCTTCCAGTTATACATACCTGCATACATGTATTATTTCCGAGGAAATCAGATTTTGTGGCACATGCACTAGAAAAAGAGGGTCTCAAAATCTAGATTGCTAAGGTATACTGGTCTAAGCAGAAGAGCATTTATGGAAAAAATCAGGTCCCTTAAGTCTCAGGCAGGACTAATGGTCCACTGTGGGGTGTGTGTGCTTGCCTCCCAGTCTTGGACTGAGATCATCTGCAGGTGAAGATCCCCCATCGAAACATACAGATACATACAGATATCCTGTAAGGCATACTTTTTTCCAGGTAAGTGGGGTTGAACACTTGACATGAGAAGAAAGTTTGGACTCCTTCCAATGAGTTGAGTTGTAGCTAAAAGAGCTTTGGTCTGGGATCATGGCGTCATGGGCTTGGCATGAGAGAGACTGATTTTCAGGTTAAAATATCTGTTGATCTCTTTTATGTACTATGCCATTTATGTTTTTGTTGACTGGTCTCCCTATAGGCTGTTTATGGAGGGCCAGAGCCCAGGCTCTTTACACTGAATGCAAATGGAAGATTCTACTCTTACTAAGCTGTACATAAAAGGCCAGAATCCTTTATTATCCCAGTACTAATGGGCAGAACCCAGACTCTCTATATAATGTGCACAAATGGGGCAGCCTCTCAGGACTGTATACTGTTGGACACAGCAATATGGTTGGACTGCTCCTAAAGCCGCTACCGGAGTCACTTTGAGTTTCCCATTCACTAGAATGCTGCGGCCCAAGGAGGTTCTTTACTCACAGTTGTGGCCCAGCCACATGTCCAGGGTGGGTATTGTGTAAAGGCACACTTGAAAGGCTAGGTGTGCACAGAGGAAGATGATGCTGGTGCTCAGGAGCGCTTTCAGTAGACGTCCGGTGTGACCTGAAAAACAAATAAACAGGGACGTAAGTCATGCTGTGTGTACACATTTGCTCATGGTCTCTGAGCAGCCAAAGCTTTGAACAATATCAAAGAGACTGTATAAAAAGAATCAAGCAAGAGGAAACAAAAAGGCATCAATTTCAACATAAGAACACTCCCTTGACCAATAGTTGCCACACACGACCAGCACATATTGATACAGCTTTGGAACATCAGTCCAATAAGACAGGCTAAATAGAGCATTTTGACATCTATGTTATATGTGAGGAATCACCATATTATTCAATGGTGAAC
Source organism: Lissotriton vulgaris (assembly GCF_964263255.1). Classification (NCBI taxonomy): domain Eukaryota; kingdom Metazoa; phylum Chordata; class Amphibia; order Caudata; family Salamandridae; genus Lissotriton; species Lissotriton vulgaris. Next base: position 642,632,529 of record NC_141700.1, on the reverse strand, counting down.
TTTCTTTATCTTCTTTGCAATACACAAGATTTGCTCAATCCATACACAAGTTATTCAAAACAACCAGGGGCCCAATCACAAATGTTTGTACCAACGATTGTACCACAGGAGTACTCGTTTACATGCCTTAGTGAAACAACCCTAAACGTCCAACTCCCAATTCGTAAAAGTGCAAAGAGAGCAGATTTTTTTTCTAGTTGTATTAATTGTATACAACTATGCTCACTTTAGATATTTTGGGGCCAAGTCACAAAGGCATGGATATTTCAGAGTATAATAAAGAGTACTACAGGAGTACAACTTTAAGTTCTCCAAAACGCCATTTAATAGGCCCCAAAGTACTGGTCTACCTACAGAGCCCCATTTTCGACTAAATCTTTCAGTCCCTGTCACATTTAACTTAGTTGTAGTATCATTTTTTGGTTTCAGCCAAAGACCCCAGACATCAACCATCTGTGCCAATATTTTAGCAGGTGACAATGATAGTTCACTCCCACAGAGAGCCTGCAGAGCAGACATATCTGACCACCCCCATGAAGACAGCCATGGCACACATGAGAAGAGAAGAACAGTGCGGGGAACGATTTATAGACTACCCAAAAAGAAAAAAGTGCGATATAAACATTAATGTGCTCAAGCAGAGAATGTTCATTAGTATTAAGTGGAAATCAAATTGGCCATAGTTCCAGTGACATGCTATGCACTCGAATCTCAGATATATTCCAGAAATATTTTTGAGAGACTGTAAGGGTTTATAAACTGTACTGAATAATAAAAAGCAACACAACAGAATACAAACTTGCAATAAATGCAAGTGGCTTATTCTAGCACTGAAGATAGCTACGGTAGCTCAATGTTGCTATTCGAGAATATGGGAGTCCACACTAAGAGATGATCAATCCCAACATGAAATATGCTTACACCTTTTACAAGAAAGAAGCCAGCAAGACCATACTCACATCCCAAAGGCTTGCACTGCAGAACGTCCACAACTCTAAGTGACAGCAGGCACACCCAGTATTTTATTCAATTTATCTCAACTTTTTATTTCGCCCTGAGGTCTACAACCGATTCACCGATTCATCAACCATGCAACACACACCACATTCAATCAACAGACATCCTTACATATATCAAAAACCCACAGTCCAACAAAACGACAATAGTACAAGGGCCAATATTAACAGAACAAAGCAGTGGAAAACATAGATAAGAGAGAGAAATATTTCAATATTCAATTATTTTGCTTACAAATATGTAATAAATTGTTTCTTAAAAATCATTGCATGAAATCTCATACATTAAATGGCCTAATAATCAAGTCTAGTTGTCTATGCAGCACTAATTTGAGCTATAATGGTATTGCAGCCTTCTAATGAGCTCTGAATGGCCATAGCCGTTAAGGTCCCATGTGTCTGGGAAAGGCAATGGACTGGAGCGACACAGAGGATGGCAAGCTTTAGTCTGAGGGTTGTTGTGAGTAGAATTGCCCTGACATTGAGTCTTGGCAGTGCATAAGCACTGCAAGCAGCCCATTAACTATACAGCTGAACAAACCATTATTGTGAGACCTAGCCTATATTGTATTCTAATTAGGTGAAAAACTAGGTATGAAGAGGGGCAATGCAAAGGACCAATTACTTGCTGCCTTAGCGCTTCAGGGATGACCTTGTTTGTAGCTGTGGCTTTGACAGGTGTAGGGGGGGGGGGTCAGTGGGGCAAAACCTGTAGTCCGGCACTGGCCCAATAAATATAGGGTGGCTATGGGTTTTTCTCTGTGGATGAAGGGCTGTCTCTGCAGGGTGCATCCCAGTGGGGTATGGGTAATCAAAGCTCTGCCTAACTTGAGTAAGTTATGGGACTGGAACTAATGGGTGTACTGATGTTGGCAGAGGGGCACTGTAAGTTGCTACTGGCACTTGTTTGGTAGTTCCTCAGTTGGGCCAAGAGCAGGCAGGTTAGTGGAGTATGAAATGCAGAAAAGGTGATGGAAGCTGCTGGCAATAAGTCTAATCACTGGAAAGAGCTCGGAGAAGCACTCCACCCCATCGTTCTTTTGCTTGTGGTCCCGTTCAGGAAGGACACGGCTTGGCTTTTCGGGCTGGACTGTTCCCATGAGGAACAGGTTCAAGACTTATTTGCATACGGCTGGGTCCAAATTGAGATGGCATGGTGAGCTAACGAACAATGGGCTGGAGTGCTACCCGAGCTACTGCCAGTGGTCAGACTTAATCTAAGAAGTCTCCCATCACCTTTTGTGTGTTTCATGTACTGCCCTTAGTGACACGGGAATACCCAGATGTGGGTCCAGTGCAATGCAACCAAACTGTCCCCAGCTGATGAGCCCATAACTTGGGTGAAACCGGTCCTGAGTTGCTTGTGTTCCAGTTCAGGGAGGACCTAGCTTGGCATTTTTACCTTGGCTGTTCACACGAGGAGAAGGGACAAGATTGATTTGCATATGGCTGGATCCAAGCTGAGATGGCATGGTGACCAAAAGAACGGGTTGGAGAGCTACACCACACTATTTGTGTGTTTCATGTACTGACCTAAGTGGCATGGGTATACCCAGACATCGGTCCTGGCTCACCGGGTCACTGGAACAAAGCTGTACCCACCTGATGAGCCCGTACCTAGGACAAAACCGGTCCTGGGTTGCTTGTGCTCCATTTCAGGGAGGACCTGGCTTGGCAGTGCGGGCTGAACTGTTCCCATGAGAAACAGGGTCAAAATTGATCTGCATATGGCTGGGTCCAAACTGAGGTGGCATGGTGGGCATAAGAGGGATGGGTTGGAGAGATACACCGAGCAATTGTTTGTGGTTAGAGGTATTGAAAATAGCCATTATTAGGGTTCCTAATGAGTCACTAGGCGTACATGGGGACAGCGCATACCACTTATCACAGAATGTCCTCCTCCTCTGCCAAGAGGAGGGCATAGGGGGGCATGTGCTGGTTGAAAGCCTGGTTATGAGGACCTTTTGCCTATGGGAAGGGTGGACTTTAACTGTTCCTCTGCCTGGCATTTTCTGAAATAGCTTACAAATAGAGAAGGGTGTCTTGTCAAAGGACGTGCCCAATTACTAGCCTAGATTCTTCAACAATCTTCCCTATTCCTTTGTCTTCAGCACTATCGTTTGTGATTGCCATGTCAGGTAGCATTGAATTAGAATGCAGGGAAGGTGGGTCTTTTACATTTGTCGGGGGAGCTGCATTGACCGTTCCAGGAAAGCAGAAGACCCGCTAGATCACGCAGCTTCAGAACCAATCAATAAATCAATCAATCAAGAGTTTATAAAGCGCACTGCTCACCTGTGAGGGTCTCAAGGCGCTAGGGGGTAGCTCCGGGTCAGTCGAAGAGCCAGGTCCTGAGGTCCTTCCTGAAAGTGTTCAAGTTCAAGTTCTAGAATTTGTATAGCGCACTACTCACCCAGAGGGTCTCAAGGCGCTTGAGGTATGGTGGGCGCATTATTTATCGAATAGCCAGGTTTTTAGCTGCTTTCTGAAGGAGGGGTGGTTCTGAGTAAGGCGAAGGTGAGTGGGGAGAGAATTCCAGGTTTTGGGCGCTAAGTAGGAGAAGGATCTTCCTCCCATGGTGGATCTGTGGATGCGCGGGATTGCAGTGAGGGCTTGACTGGAAGATCGTAATTGGTGGGTGGGATTGTAGAAGGACAGTCGTGTGTTGAGGCATTCGGGTCCTAGGTCGTAGAGGGCCTTGTGTGCGTGGGTGAGGAGACGGAACGTTATTCTCTTGTTGACGGGGAGCCAGTGGAGTTCCTTCAGGTGACCGGAAATGTGAGCTTGACGGGGGATGTCCAGTATGAGTCTGGCTGAGGCGTTTTGGATGCGTTGGAGTTTTTTCTGAAGTTTGGCTGTGGTTCCGGCGTAAAGGGTATTCCCATAATCCAGTCGGCTGGTGACCAGTGCGTGGGTGACTGTCTTTCTTGTTTCGGTGGGGATCCAACTGAAGATTTTTTTGAGCATGCGTAGGATGTTGAAGCATGAAGATGAGACTGCATTGACATGTCTGGTCATCGAGAGGGAGGAGTCTAGGATGAAGCCCAGGTTACGTGCGTGATCTGTAGGTATGGGTGCTGTACCCAGGGCCGGTGGCCACCATGAGTCGTCCCAGGCAGAGGGGGAAGGTCCTAAGATGAGGACTTCCGTTTTGTCGGACTTTAGTTTTAAACGGCTGTTCTTCATCCATTCGGCTACTTCTTTCATTCCTTCGTGTAGATTGGTTTTGGCGGTGTTTGGGTCTTTGGTGAGGGAGAGGATCAGCTGGGTGTCATCTGCGTAGGAGATGATGTTGAGGTTGTGTTGTTGCGCGATGGATGTGAGGGGACTTATGTAAACGTTGAAGAGGGTGGGACTGAGAGATGATCCTTGTGGTACGCCACAGATGACTTCGGTGGCCTCTGATTTGAATGGGGGGAGGTGGACTCTCTGGGTTCTTCCGGCGAGGAACGAGATGATCCAGTCCAAAGCTGTTCCTTGTATTCCGACGTTGCTGAGGCGTTGTATGAGGGTGCTATGACAGACTGTGTCGAAGGCGGCGGAGAGGTCAAGTAGGATGAGGGCAACTGTTTCTCCGTGGTCCAGTAGCGTTCGGATGTAGTCTGTAGCTGCGATGAGGGCGGTTTCGGTGCTGTGTTTGGCTCGGAAGCCGGACTGTGAGGGGTCGAGGGAATTGTTGGATTCGAGGAATGCGGCGAGCTGATTATTGACGGCTTTCTCAATGACTTTGGCGGGGAATGGGAGGAGTGAGATGGGGCGGTAGTTCTTAAGTTCAGAGGGGTCTCCTGTGGGTTTCTTCAGAAGGGCGCTGAGTTCGGCATGTTTCCAGCTTTCCGGGAAGGTAGCGGAGTTGAAGGAACAGTTGATGACATCGCGGAGATGGGGTGCGATGATGGAGTCTGCTTTGTTGAAGATGTGGTGGGGACATGGGTCGGTTGGAGAACCTGAGTGGATGGAGTTCATCAGGCGGATGGTGTCTTCAGTAGTGATTGGGTTCCAGGTGCAAAGGTTGTGAGAGTGATGTTTTGGTTCGGATGTGGGGGAAGTGGACTGTTCTTCGGACTGGTTTTCAAAGCTGTTATGTATGTCGGCGATTTTGTTGTGGAAGAAAGAGGATAAAGAGTCGCATAGGTCTTGGGAGGGAGTGATGGTGTTGGTGCCGGCGGTGGGGTTGGTAAATTCTTTGACAATGTGGAATAGTTCCTTGCTGTTGTGGGCTTTGTTGTCGATTCGATCCTTGAATGCTGATTTCTTGGTGGATCGGATCAATTGGTGGTGTTTGCGGGTGGCGTCCTTGAAGGTGGTCAGGTTGTCGGTGGTGGTGTCTTTTCTCCAGGTTTCGAGGGTGCGACATAACTTCTTGGATTTTTTGAGGTCATATTTGAACCAGGGGGCCTTTTTGTTACCTTGTTTGATCTGGTGGTTTTTCAAGGGTGCTAATTCGTCAACGCTGTGGGTGATCCATTGTGTGATTTTGGGGCGGCTTGGTTTGGGTCCGATGAAATGGCAGGAGGGTTTTGGATAAGCGATGTGGTGAGTTGGTTGGTGGTGATTTTATTCCAGTTTCTTTGAGGAATAGGTTGTGGGGGTTTGTGAGTCGTGGTCTTTTTGTAGCTGAAGTGGACGCAGCTTTGGTCCATCCAATGAAGAGCTGGGGTGTGATCGAAGGAGATGTGTTTGCTGGAGGTGAAGATAGGGTCGAGCGTGTGTCCGGCTAAGTGGGTGGGGGTGTCAACAAGTTGTTTGAGTCCGAGATTGGCCAGGTTGTCCAGGAGGGTGGTGGTGTTGCTGTCATTTTTCTTTTCCAGGTGGAAGTTGAGGTCTCCCAGTAGGATGTAGTTCTCGGAAGTGAGGTCATGTGGGCTGATGAAGTCAGTGATGTCTTCGTTGAATTGTGTGCGGGTTCCTGGTGGTCTGTAGATGAGGGTGCCTCTCAGTGTGGTCCTGGGGTCGGTGTGGATCTGGAAGTGAAGGTGTTCGGCGGCCGCGAGGTTGTCGTCGGAGCTGGTCGTGATTCGGATGGTGTTCTTATGGACGATGGCGATGCCTCCTCCTGTTTGGACGGTGCGGTCTTTTCGAATGATCTTGTAATTGTCCGGGATGTCTATGGCGATGTCGGGTGCTGATGAGGCGTTCATCCATGTTTCAGTAAGGAAGGCGGCGTCCGGCGATGTAGTGTCGAGTAGGTCCCAGAGTTCAGTGGCGTGTCTGTGCACCGAGCGGGTGTTCAGCAGGATGCATTTCAGGTAGTTAGAGTCGGAGCTGTGTTTGGGGGAAAAGGATTTGGTGTGGGTTCTGATGCAGGTGAACTTGCAGGAGTGGCAGGCGAATGGTCCATGGGTGTATCCTGGGGTAGCTGTGCAGCATTGTTGTGAGCGTCCGGGGTTGAGGGCAAGGAGGGAAGCGGCGTCATACGTTATGCGGGTGGAGTGGGTTTTGCAAGAACCAGGGGGTCTGGCGCTGGGCGCGGTCCAGGCGCGGACTGGCGTAGACGGGCTTACCTTTGGCGCACCTTCGGCGCGCATGGGGCGCGTCTGCTGCGCGTGAACGCTGCGCGCAAAGGGATCTGTCATATGTGGATAGTGGAAGGGGAGGGGCGAGGGAGGGTCAGCTGGGAGACGGGAGCGGGGTGGAGATCAGGGCAGGGAGGCACAAACAACAACAACAAAAATGGCAGCAAGCCAGTAACCAAACGGGACTGGGGCACGATCGGCAATAGCGCAAAGCAAATGGCAGTGGCGCCGGCACAATCAGGCAAAATAAAACTGCAGGCAGCGCAGCAGCACAAGTTAAAAGTTCAACAAGTGCACCTTGGCAATCAAGCGCTACGATCAAGAATACCCCAGCAATTTATAATTAGTAATAGGCAGGCGGGGCAATCTATCGCTACCAAAGTAAATGAAATAAATATGGAGGCTGAAGCAGTGCAAGGCGAGATCGCTACGATACCAGCAATGAGAGGCAGGGAGCAGCGTGTGGAGCGACCGCTTCTGCAGGGAGCAGGACGGTCACAGCGCAGCCACGGTGGAGCGGGGCAGTAAGTATCAGTGGGAGGGAGGGTCAGCTGGGAGGCGGGAGCGGGGTGGAGATCAGGGCAGGGAGGCACAAACAACAACAACAAAAATGGCTGCAAGCCAGTAACCAAACGGGACTGGGGCACTGTCCCGGGGGCTCAGGAAGGATTGGAGGTTCGACCACTGGAGCGGGAGGGGCCGGCTCAAAGAGAAACACTGGGTCCTTGATTAAAGGTTTTAAGGAGGGCTTTATTGTTATATACGTTTTCTTCATGAACAGGTAAGTAGTCTTTAGTCTCTGGGTTTCGCTGAATGCCGCGGTGCCTTCTGGTCGTGGAAGTCTTTATCTTGATACGTCTCAACAACAGGATTCCACGTGGTACCGGAAAGAAAAGGAAATCAAGAGAAGGCGAATTACTGCCTGCACTCTGGTTGGACACAGACAAGGACCGGGAGTGAGGGACACGCAAACCCCGTGAAGTGCTCCAATTAACTATGAGAGTGACGGAAGGTGCTCGTGCTCAGGTAAGGGTTTGGTTGCAGGAAGTGTTACGCCGGGGGCTGTCTCCGCCTCCCAACCCAACCCGCGACCCGGCCCCGTACCTCTTTAAGCCACGCTCCTCCCGTGGGCGCGTGGCAGGGCGACTCGTCCGACCGTTGGCCTCCTGGCTTGTCGTTTCCGTCTGCTTCTCTTCCTGGACTTGGTTCCGTGCTGCTCTCCTCCTCGGGGGAAACGCCGTCCGTCCTCGATGCCGTGCTTCCTGCTTTTGTCGTCACTAGGGGCGTGACTCCACAATCCCAGCCGTCGGCCTTAAAGGAGCCGTATACATTCACACCTGATGGCCATTCCGTGTCGGGGTCTCCTTCTTCCTCATGCCACGTAGAAGTCTGCGGCTGTTGAGACAAGACGCAAGGTGAAAGGGGGGTGGCGCACCACCAGTCTTTAAATTCAGATGTCTCTTGACAGTCAGACCCGTGACACACCTCCCCCCCTGGCATCTCCCGATCGGGGAGAGGAAACACCCGGGATAAAAAGTCTGCATTTGCATTGTCTCTTCCTTTGCGGTGTTGCACAGTAAATGCATAGGGTTGTAAGGACAGAAACCATCGCAACACCCGGGGGTTGTGGCTACTGTTTTGGTGCATCCATTTCAGGGGGGCGTGGTCTGTATGTAGAACAAAGGGCTTGCCCTCCAGGTAGTAATGCAATTTGTCAATTGCCCATTTGATTGCCAAGGCCTCCTTTTCGATGGTAGAGTATCGGCACTCCCTGGGGAACAATTTCCTACTGACGTATAGGATCGGATGTTCAACGCCCTCTTTGACTTGTGATAGTACCGCACCTATCCCCTGATTAGAAGCGTCCGTGGACAACACAAATGGTTTGCTGTGATCCGGTGATATCAAAACAGGAGCCGTTGTCATCGTGGACTTAAGACGGTGAAAAGCCTGTGAGGCCTCTCTCGATGGGTTACTAAATTCCTTGGCCTTGACGTCTTTGCGGAGCAGATTGGTTAAGGGGGCTGCTAACTCTGCAAAGCCGGGAATAAAGCGCCTGTAATAACCCACCAGGCCAAGAAAGGCTCTAAGGTCCCTTTTGTTATTGGGGAACGGAACTGCTGCTATCGCTCTTACTTTTTCGCTTTGGGGAGCGATGGTTCCTTCACCCAACACGTAGCCCAGGTATTTCACACTTTGAAAAGCTGCTCGCGATTTTCTTGCATTGATGTGTAGACCTGCTGTTTGTAGGGCTTCCAGAATGGTTTGTAAGTGTCTCAAATGTTCCTTCCAGTTCTGACTGTAAATGACTATGTCATCCAAGTAAGCTGAACTAAAGTGTGAATAGGGTTGTAAGACTTTGTTCATCAGGCGTTGAAATGTTGCCGGGGCGCCGTGTAATCCGAAAGGCAGGACGGTGAACTCAAAAGCACCTTCATCGGTTACAAATGCTGTTTTCTTTCTATCCTCCTCCCGAAGGGGGACCTGCCAATACCCCTTCGTGAGGTCAATGGTGGTGATAAATTTGGCGTCTCCAATTTTTTCAATCAAGTCATCGACTCGAGGAATCGGATACGTATCAAAATGCGAGACAGCATTTAATGCACGAAAGTCCATACAAAACCTTTTTGTGCCATCAGGTTTAGGAATTAGAACAATCGGGGATGACCAAGGACTCTGTGAAGGGCGTATGACTCCCAATTCGAGCATGTCCTGCACTTCTTTCCGTACAATCTCTTTTCTTGCTGCGGGAATTCTATATGGTCTTTGTTTTACCACTTCCCCCGGAAGAGTTTCTATGCAGTGCTCTGCTAACTCCGTCCTTCCTGGTAAGTCGGAAAACACTGCTGTATACGGGGTTAGAGTCTCTGTTAACTCCTGCTTTTCCTGGGGAGTCAGCTCGGGGTTCACCACCAACTGTTCTAGAGTAGAGTCATGTCGGACATCCATCTGCCCTACGAATTGTCCCACCCGGGGTAGGGGTCCCAACCACTCTTTCAAGAGATTGATGTGGTAGATTTGTGATTTGTGAGGGGTTAATCGGAGTCTATAGGTAGTGTTTCCGATTTTTTCCGTGATCTGATATGGGCCTTGCCACTCATGCTTATTCTTAGTACTGATGGAAGGCAGTAGCACTAGAGCCCATTTTCCTACGTCCAGGGATCTTAATCTTTTACCTTTGTCATAATTTTTCTTGTATCTCTCATGTTGATGCTCCATGGATGTATAGGCGAGTTCTCTTAATTTACCAAGTCTAGTTCGGAGCTGAGAGGTATATTCCAACATGGATTTTTGCTCCTGGGACGTTTCGTTTTCCCACATCTCTTTGGTGATGTCTAGGAGACTCCGGGGCATCCTCCCATACAGTAACTCAAACGATGAGCATCCTAGGCTGCTTTGCTTTTGGGCTCTTATCACATAAAGTGCGATAGGTAGGAGCCGATCCCAGGCGGGCCCTTCCGCCGTCAGCATTTTCTTTAGTGTTTGCTTCAGAGTCTGGTTGTATCTTTCCACCAAACCATCAGTTTGGGGGTGATACACCGAGGTTTTCAAGTGTTTTATGTCCAATGAGGCACACACCTCCTTCATTAATTTTGAGGTGAAGGGAGTCCCCTGGTCGGTCAATACTTCTTTAGGAAAACCTACCCTGCTGAAAAGTTCCACAAATTTTTCAGCGATGGCCGCTGTGGTAGTGTTCTTTAAGGGAAAAGCCTCCACAAATCGAGTGGCATAGTCCACGATTACCAATGCATATAGAAAGCCTCTTCCCGTCTTTGGTAGGGGCCCTATCAGATCCATGCCCACTCGCTCGAAGGGGACACCAATTAAGGGCATCCTTTGTAGGGGGGCAGCCGGAGGGCGCTGTGTGTTTCTACGTTGACAGACCTCGCACCGGGCACAGAATTCTTGAACATCTTTGTAAATACCCGGCCAATAGAAGCTGCGCAGGATACAGTCAGTGGTTTTTTCCTTGCCGGCATGTCCTGCCATCAAGTGGGCATGTGCAAAGAATAGCACTTGTTCTCTGAAAGACTGGGGAACCAATAGCTGCATCTCTGCTTCTTGGTTGGCTTGTCTGTATAACAAATCGTTTTTGATCAAAAAGCGGGGAAATACTGGAGAGGTCTGATTGTCTGAGCTATGGGCTGTTTCCCAGGCGTTGAAAAGGGATCGGTCTTCAGTCTGGGCAAATCTGAAACTGCGATCAATAACCCAGGGTTCGGGGGATAGGTAGGATGGTATATGCACCCCACTCCTGGTTGTGGAAAGGTGTTCCTTAAATAGGGACAGGAATTCTGGATTGTCGGTCCCCAGGATCATATCTTCAGGCAGGGAATCAACTACCCCTACGCTAACAGTACAGGGGTCCCTATCCTGCGGTGTTAGAGTGATGGAGGCCATGGGGTAAGGCTTCCCGTCCCCATGGACGCACCTGATATATACGGGAGTTTTATGATTCATCTGATCCGGGGTTACGAACCTGGACTGTACCACAGATTGCCTGCACCCTGAGTCTAACAATGCTTTCAATTGGAACCCATTCATTTTTATACTCACGTAAAACGTGCTGCCCATTTCGGCGGAATACATCACAGTCCGGGGCAGGTACCCCACCTCCATGGGTTCCTCATGGCTCTTCCTTTTGGGACACATCCTGGCGATGTGGCCCCACTCGCCACATTCGAAACACTGAGGTCCTTTTGTTGGAGGAACCATCATACCGGGAGGTCTGTAGGGTCGGGGAGCCTCGAGTACTGGTTTTGGCCTTTTGTCCGTTTTGATGATAGGAGTACCTTTGGAGTTTTTTTCTGGCTCCCACGGTATAGACTTGGGTTGGGCCCTGGCATATTGGGATGCCATCTCAATGGCTTGTTCTACTGTCAGGCCTACATGCTGTTTGAGCCAACGCTGGGTCGCATATGGTAATGCCTCCATAAACTGCTCTACATAGATTTTATTCAGTATTTCTTCCTTGGTACATACATCAGGGCGAAGCCATTTGTCAGCCGCCATTTTTAGCCTGAAGAACAGTGTTTTCGGGTTTTCCCCAGGAACCCCTTTTTCTTTTCGGAAACGGACCCTATAGGCCTCCTGGTCCAACCCTAGATGGTCCAATATGACCATTTTAATAGTCGCATATGGGGTTGTCCCCAGGGGATTCGCCGCTTGATATGCAGATTGGGCTTCGGCAGTCAGGAGAGGGGCGAGAAAGAACGGCCATTTTTCTTCGGGCCAGCTCATAGCCCGAGCCGCCCTTTCAAAGTTTACCAAAAAGGCGTCAGGATCCTCACCGGGTACATATTTTTGGAGGGCCATCCCTGACGGATGTGGCGTGTGTACCCGTCCTTCGCCCGTGGCCGCCTGTTGGACAGAGGGTATGGACTTAAGACCCTCTACGTGTGCGGTCATTGTTTTAGTAAAAAGTTCTCGGTCCGCTTGAGCAATGGTGAGCTGGTTCTCCACGGCCCATCCTAACTTCTCCTGCCCTTTTATGAGGTGGTCGATCAGGGTCTCCATCTTGATCTCTCTGATGGATGATGAAGCAGATCCCACTTCTGACACCAAATGTCCCGGGGGCTCAGGAAGGATTGGAGGTTCGACCACTGGAGCGGGAGGGGCCGGCTCAAAGAGAAACACTGGGTCCTTGATTAAAGGTTTTAAGGAGGGCTTTATTGTTATATACGTTTTCTTCATGAACAGGTAAGTAGTCTTTAGTCTCTGGGTTTCGCTGAATGCCGCGGTGCCTTCTGGTCGTGGAAGTCTTTATCTTGATACGTCTCAACAACAGGATTCCACGTGGTACCGGAAAGAAAAGGAAATCAAGAGAAGGCGAATTACTGCCTGCACTCTGGTTGGACACAGACAAGGACCGGGAGTGAGGGACACGCAAACCCCGTGAAGTGCTCCAATTAACTATGAGAGTGACGGAAGGTGCTCGTGCTCAGGTAAGGGTTTGGTTGCAGGAAGTGTTACGCCGGGGGCTGTCTCCGCCTCCCAACCCAACCCGCGACCCGGCCCCGTACCTCTTTAAGCCACGCTCCTCCCGTGGGCGCGTGGCAGGGCGACTCGTCCGACCGTTGGCCTCCTGGCTTGTCGTTTCCGTCTGCTTCTCTTCCTGGACTTGGTTCCGTGCTGCTCTCCTCCTCGGGGGAAACGCCGTCCGTCCTCGATGCCGTGCTTCCTGCTTTTGTCGTCACTAGGGGCGTGACTCCACAATCCCAGCCGTCGGCCTTAAAGGAGCCGTATTCATTCACACCTGATGGCCATTCCGTGTCGGGGTCTCCTTCTTCCTCATGCCACGTAGAAGTCTGCGGCTGTTGAGACAAGACGCAAGGTGAAAGGGGGGTGGCGCACCACCAGTCTTTAAATTCAGATGTCTCTTGACAGTCAGACCCGTGACAGGCACGATCGGCAATAGCGTGAAGCAAATGGCAGTGGCGCCGGCACAATCAGGCAAAATGAAACTGCAGGCAGCGCAGCAGCACAAGTTAAAAGTTCAACAAGCGCACCTTGGCAATCAAGCGCTACGATCAAGAATACCTCAGCAATTTATAATTAGTAATAGGCAGGCGGGGCAATCTATCGCTACCAAAGTAAATGATATAATTATGCAGGCAGGCGGGGCAATCTATCGCTACCAGAGTAAATGAAATAATTATGCAGGCAGGCGGGGCAATCTATCGCTACCAAAGTAAATGAAATAAATATGGAGGCTGAAGCAGTGCAAGGCGAGATCGCTACGATACCAGCAATGAGAGGCAGGGAGCAGCAATGAGAGGCAGGGAGCAGCGTGTGGAGCGACCGCTTCTGCAGGGAGCAGGACGGTGTGCAGGGTTGATGAGCGTCTGATGTTCACAGGGAGCTCTTTCCATTTCTTGTCTGATGTAGGAGAAGGCCCTTTCGCCTGTTTTGATTCTGAAGATGTGGGGGACATCTGCCAGGGCGAGGTCGGTGGAGGGGAGGTTCCTATTGGGTACGTGGAAGGATATTCTCTAGTTGAGGTATTTGGGTCCGATGTTATTAAGGATTTGTAGGTGTGGGTGAGGAGTTTGGAGGTGATCCTCTTCTCGATGGGGAACCAGTGGAGGTTACGTAGGTGCTGGGTCATGTGTTTGTGATGAGACGTTCCGAGGACGAGTCTGGCAGCAGCGTTTTGGAATGTTTGGAGTTTGTGTAGCAGGGCTCTGTTGATTCCGGTGTATAGAGCGTTGCCGCAGTCCAGTCAGCTGGTTATGAGTGCGTGGGTGACGGTTTTTCTGCAGTCGGGGGATCCATTTGTAGGTCTTGTGGAGGATGCACATGCAGTTGAAGCTTGTGAAGGCGACGGTGTTGATCTGGCGGTACATGGAGAGGGCGGAGTCGAGGATGATGCAGAGGTTTCGTGCATGGTCTGTAGGAGTGGGAGGGTTCCCGAAAGCGGAGGGCCACCAGGTGTTGTTCCAGGCGGAGGTGCAGAGTCCAAGGATGAGGACCTCGGTCTTCTCTGAGTTGAGCTTCAAGCAGCTGTCTCACATCCTGGCTGCCACGTGCTTCATTCCTTCCTGGAAGCAGAGTCTGGTGTCTTCGGGGTTCCTCATGAGTGAGAGGATGAGCTGGGAATCGTCAGCGTAGGATACAATGCTGAGCCCATGCTGTCTCATGAACGGGGCGATGGGGGCCATGTAGATGTTGAAGAGTGTAGGGCTGAGCGATGATCCTTGGTGCACTCCGCAGTTGATATTGGTGGGTTCAGAAAGGAAGGGATGGAATCTGATCCTCTGCACCCAGTCGAGGGCAGTTCCATGTACCCCTGCGTCATGAAGTCTGGCTGCGAGAGTGCTATGAGAAACGGTGTTGAAAGCTGCAGAGAGGTCCAAGAGGATAAGGGCCGCGGTTTGTTCCTGGTCGAGTAGCATGTGGATGTCGTCAGTGGCGGCAAGGAGGGCGGTCTCGGTGCTGTGGTAGGTGCTGAATCCGGACTGGGAGGCGTCTAGGATGGAGTTCTCTTTGATGAAGGTGGTCAGCCGGGTGTTTACGAGTCTCTCAGTCACTTTCCTGTACAGAAGGCTTAATATGTAAATGGAAATGATTTTTATATCTGCAGCGACGAGTTACCGGAATAAATGAGTTTCTAAAACATTAATTTCCATTTGTTAGTATTAAATATTTAAAATGCTCGGAGAGTGTGAACTGGTGGAATCCCGGACAGTTTTCACTGTTTTTAAGAGTCTACCTACTCTCTCTCGGATTTAGAAAGCTACTTATTTTTAAAAAGTTTTTAAGAAAACTATTTTATAGTCAAGAAATAATGAATGTGCTTCATCATTTCATTATGTTTACCTCTCAATAAAAAATATTTCGAAGCCAGTAGCCATTCATATACATAGATGCAATAACTGACCAGAATAAGTGGGGAAAAAGTGCCAAAAAATAAATGTCCACGGAGCAACTGTGGAGCACAAATCTATGTGTTTTAAAAAGCTTCTAGCCTCTCTAAAACAATCTACTCCAGTAAGTCTAAATTGGTGATTTTATAAAAAATTTGATGTCCACCAAAATGTTACTATAAAAACTGAGGAGTTAATAAGCAACTGAGAAGATGGGTAGCCTGAGAAAACAGAAGTAGAAAGGTGATGCTGGACTTTGGTAGGGGTCACTCTCATTAACGATTTTTAGCCCCTTTATTAATAGATCATACTTTAAATGACTAAAAACCCATACTTCCCTCACATTATTATCAAATGAGCTGCTTTCATATCTCCAATAATATTGTATTGCTGATTTACTTCATATCCTGTGGAGACTTTTGATTTCGATTCTACAGCTCCTATTCCAAAAATAGGATGTTCAGAGGTGTCTCACTTTCTCATGAGTATAAAATGTTAGTGCTTGAATTGTTTATTGGAACTTTGTGGGGAAATTGTAGTAGACAACTTTGGAAATCATCAACTGACCGACTGCTGCTGCTGTTGTGAGTATTTTAGTCAACATGGCAGACGTTTAGGTTACATGTAGGAGGAAGATATTTGTAAATGTATTGATAATGTGCTCTCATTTTAGCTTCTGAAGCGCCATCCATAATTTCGGCTTCACTCTAGGCCTTCCATAATGTAGAATTCACCTCAGGCCCTCTGACTCCACCAGTTAATGAATACTTGAAAGTGTCCTCTCCACTGAATAACATTGCTTAATTAGAACATTGGAATGTTGAGAGCTCCTCTGGAGACAAATAATTGGATCACAGACAACAGTGGCTGGCATAGGCCTTCTGCTCCTATGTTGCATTTTTTTCTGTTTCTTCTGTTTTCTTTCAGAACATTTTACCCTCAGTGGCTGGAATATTCTAAAAGCATTCTAGCCCTTCTGCCTCAAGCTGCACCAGTTGTTAAAAATTCTCTCCATTGTTATAGGCCATTTCCTACAACTCAGGGAGAGGGCCTTTAACAACTGTTATAGCCCTTGACAGTAGGCCTTAATTCTGTGCTCCAATATAATGTCAACCAATAGATCCTGTGCTTCCTGACCCACAGAATTGCTGCGCCTTAAGGAGTTCAAGGGATTTAGGGCCGCTTATATAAACAGGGTTACCTTAATCATTTTCAGCAAAAAGACCTATATTGTACATTAGAACGTTTGATCTTGCAGCAGTGGGTCCTTTCTCCTTTATTTGAGCACATTGTGCCCATCTTCCTCTTTGTTGAGCTAATCTTAGATTCAGAAGGGGACCCACAATAGCAAAGCCAGGGGAGGATGCTGCTTAGGGAAGAGGTGCCCGCCGATGTGAAAACTGGCCATCCACCCTACAAAAAGGGTAAAACATGATGGTGGTAGAGATACAAAAATATTCGTTTTTGAATTGGTGGTCTTTATTACTGAACTATAATATTTATAAAATTAAGATCTTCTTATTAGATCTGCCAAATTCTTTGAGTGGTGTTAGTGCAAATTTTGTTGAAAGCGTTTTTCTAAATTGGAAATTAAGAAGAACTAAAGGGTGGGAAAACCAGGAAGTAAGACAAGCTGTCCATGCACACCTTGTTTGAAGTAATAGGTAAATGGGAATGAGAACCAAAGCCGTGAATCAATTGTAAAAACAAAAACCCACAAGTTAGATAC
This sequence comes from Lissotriton vulgaris, assembly GCF_964263255.1. Lineage (NCBI taxonomy): Eukaryota > Metazoa > Chordata > Amphibia > Caudata > Salamandridae > Lissotriton > Lissotriton vulgaris. Next base: position 642,615,905 of record NC_141700.1, on the reverse strand, counting down.
AAACCAAAAAAGGAAGTATTCTATGAGCAAGAGTAGCTAGCGGTCAATGGTCAGAAAACAAGCTGAATTTCCCAAGTATGCTGATGCCCCTTTCTTGGTGTCATATCTCTACACTTTTAGGTGTGTGTGTTCTTTTTTCAGTAACTGGGTAGCAGCAGTTACGAATAAAGCAAGCTCCACACTGGACATCGTAATAGTCACCCTGAAGGATACAAAATAGTACTCTACAAACTCGACAGTGGAATTGCCATAATCTATAAGGATCCTATTGGCTGCACGACCTCCCCAGATTACTCAACCCTAATAAGGGGACATATCCATTTCCAACTTTACTCAGACAGAAAAAGCACCATCAGAGGCACCCTCGCGTACAGACCACTAGGACCAGGCCCCAGCTTCTGCAACGCCATTCCTGACCTCATCACCATCGACATCAAGCACTACATCTTCTTGTGGGATCTTAACTTTCACTTTGACGACCCAAGCGACTCCAACACAACCAACTTACTGGAAAGTATGAGCAACATCGGCCTCAAGCAACTGGTCACTGACCCTACCACCGTCCGTCAAGTACAACCATGTCTCACAGCTCACCTTGACTGACCAATGCAGCATCCACTTCACAATCTCAGGACCCACCAACACTGTCACCATGCACTCCAGTCCCACACACAGAAATTGAAGAAAAAAAAGATATTGGATGACCAGTGGAACTACGTTCTAAACTCCCACCTTCCAGACACTGCATCCTACCCGGAACAGGTGGTGAAAAACTTCTCCAAGTTGATCACAGAATGTGCTGACACAATCACCCCCTCCAAGCCAGCCAAATCCAAAGGACCCACCAGAAGAGCCAGCAGTTCACAGCGGAACTGAAATCCACCAAATGCAATTGCCAGCAACTAGAAAGGAAGTGGCAGCAGCAAAGACACAAGAGACCATACCACCTTCAAGACAGCACTCAACTAGTACCAGCACCTCCTGAAAGAAACAAAGAAGAATGCCCTAGCAGACTGCATAGAAGCCAGCTTGATCCACAGCAAGGAGCTCTTCACCATCGTAAAAGAATTCTCCAACCCCACAGCCACGACAAACAACTTCCTGTGCGCCACCCTGGTAGACTACTTCCATGACAAGATCTTTATCTACGAAAACTTCAAAACCCACCCCTCCACTGCTGACTGCATCAGCCCGATAACACCCTCCAACACAAACCCCGAACACTGGCTCACCCATCCGGACTACCTCACAACGCAAGCCACAATCTCCATCATGAACTCTTTGCACTCAGGAGCACCCATGGACCCCTGCCCCCAACATGTTTTCAACCTCAGGAGAAAGGAGATTGGCGAGCAGTTCAAAAATGGACTGAGATCTTCCTGCAGGCAGGTGCAGTTAATCACCCCAACAACTCGTATACATTACTGATGGCCAGCCAAATCAGCGACTGGTGACAGGGCACACTTACTTGCTCTATGAAAGGTTTCAAGCACGCTTTCAGTCTTGCAAAAGTCTGAAGTAAAGTAATGTAAATTGACATTGCCTCATGTACACCTAAGCAATGTAAAAGTCACTGTATTTGCCAGACTATGGAAGAACAAGGTATCATCTACTGAGTTCAGTGAAATGAGGAGGTAAACCCGGGCCAAAAAGAGGGAATGAGAAAAGAACCATCTTATCTGAGTGGAAGCAGAGATTGGGTTCCTTCCATTAAAAGACAACCAGTTTCCTCTCCCTATAATCTGAAGCAATGTACACTATTAAGACCATTTTGGCAGTGAGTAGGAACAATATTACCATTTACAGGGGATAAACTTTGGGAACAGAAGAGCTTTGAGGACCAAAGGAAGAGACTAGTGAATAACATCTGACATGAGCCAATCAGGGGTTATTGGGACAATAACTGACTAAGATTATTGGAGGGCCTTAATAGCCGCCTACTGAGTCCAGAAGAATGAAACAATAGACAAGTTTAAAGTTAATTGCTTAAGAATTCCAAGATCTGAAGTTGGAGAAAATGCTTAGGGTGTACTCGTTCAGATACTCATGCTTGCGGTGCTGAGCATGAGACTTTATGGTAGACCGGAATTTGCCCTACTACATTTAGATGAAACTCCATATGAAGTCCCCTTTTTCTGCAGCCCCAGCCACTCACTCTCCAGACCCCTAGGCAACGATCCAGTGGAGCTGTGACCAAGATACTGGTGTGGTGTGGGAAGGAAGTGAACACAGTCTCAATGGTGGGTCTAATTGTAACATGAGAGAGTACCAAGAATGCTAAGGCTACTTTGGTGTGTTAGGATCACTGCCGCTTTTTCTGCTGTATTTTCCTCGAAGCTCTCTACAGAAAGGGAAATGGAGGAGACCATGGGGTCTTCCTCTATTTTAGATAGATAGCAGGAAATAATTTGTCAAGTGTCCAGGTCTAGAAAAATCTGAGCCACTCTTGAAAGTATTGTTGCTAGAGGTGGAGGAAGTACTTTGGTAAATAAATTAGATACAAAGACAAACCCAGAAGGAAGTACCTGGAAAATGAAGCACCCATGTTTCACGAAAAGCAGGAAGACATTTAGACAAAATGTGCAGATGTACGTCATTTATATCCCATAATTTCTGATGATATAGCGGCTGAAGCAATGTGTGTATAACATGCAAGGTGGCTATTTTGAATGGTGGGGAAGGACACACACGTTTCACTGGTTAGAGGCCCATTATCTGAATTCTGAATGCTTGCACAATAGAAACAGAAATGTGTACACTCTAGTTCCCTTTTCCCCATGTTGCCCACTCCTGACTGCATTCATGTTTAATTATCATTAAGGTCACACAACAGTGCCTGCCTTATTTTTGTAGATTAGGGTAGTGCGGAGCCCAGGACTGGTGTGATCCTATCCTAATCTGACCACACGAAGGGCCCACTTTTCAAATATGAAAGCGTGCCACTGTTGGTGGGCATGCAGGAGCCGATCACTGATGACCTAACCTAGAAAGCTCCCTGCGATGGTGAAAGAGTCATTGTTTTTCAAGGACTAGATGTGTGGTGAAGGGGTGGTGAAAACTGTGACTGGATCTTTTTGCATAGAAGGATTCCAGGCTATCAGTCTGTCACTAAAGTTTTTTAGGCACTGCAAAGGTACCAGTCACCTCAAAGACCTAATGAAAGAAAACCTGTGACCTCAAGATGAGGACTGCCAAAAAGTAAACATCACCCTCATGTGTCTCTTGACATGTGTTTAGCTCAGTCTTCCAGCTGAGGGTCTAATATTCTAGAGCCAACAAAAGATTAAGAGCAGCAGCAAATTTCTTTATACACCATTCTCTCCCATGATCTCATACATACGTCGCATCATTGCAATGGTGGCCCTGAAATCGCAGCCACAGAAGACAGTCTGTTAAACATATCAGATAAATATCTGATCTGGTGTCTGTTAGAGAGTCTTCTCTAAGGAGGCACTGTGAATCCAGTCTCCGGAGTAGACAGGTGAAAACAGGAGGATTCTAATGAGTACTGGATGGTCTTGTGGAATATAAAAAGAGGAAAGTGAGATAGGAGCTACAGCAGAGTTACTTTAGTTCCTACAAAATAAAGGACCAAAGTGACCTGCATATCTTTTGATTAAGGGTCCACATAATACATTGGGACTGTAACAGCAAAGTTACCCAAGGAAGTAATGTTCATGGACCGCAAATCAGGAAGTAAAGACCGGAAGCCGGTGGAGTTCACATGCTCAGAGGGACCCAGCGGGCTGGCTTTCAGGGTCTGGTTTACCTTTTCATAAGGGCTTCAGGGTATTATCGAGTGACAGACGTTTTGAGAAGATGCAGATTGCAGGAGAGCAGGGAGGGGTGAAAAATATTCCATCCAAAATAAGATTTTGTAACAGAGTACCAGCAGCTGCTTATCTTTGGGCACAGCTGCCAAGTTCTGATTTTGGCCTATGGGCAAATTTGATAGTTTACTTAGTACTGTAATAATATCTTTCTTCACTAACAACTAGTTATAAATGCCAAGGGAATACTGTCATCACTTTATTAGCCAAGCATGAAATTACTATATAAGGGGAGCGTGGATTGAGCCCGGACAGGAGGGCTGCCTAATCCCGTTGCTCTTCTGGGATAGCCGAGTATCCGGAAATTAATAAAGATCTGATCAGACATTCATGTGACATATGGGAGTGATGTTGCCCTCTGAATGACTGTAGGCTCAGAGCCGCCAAGAATTTGCAATTGGTGTTTCTTCTCGCGAGGCGAGCTGCCAGCCACACAAACCTGGCAGATCGGCTCGGGAACATAATGGCGCCTTCCTGACAACGCGACTGAGTGCTCCCGCTTCTCCTGCGCCTTCAAATAAAATCTATGCCATTTTCAAAACAAGAGGGTAACCTTCTCTCCTATAGTCATCAGACAATTTAGAAGCATCTACAATGCAGTAAGAGACTCAAACCAAGCAGCAATGTAATGCGGTGGGTAATGGTAAAAACACGCGACTCGCAAAGCAACTTGAAAAGAAGATGGAGCCTTAGTGACATTATGGCTGACCACCTACACCATGGCATTTTCCAAATTCTGAGGAACTTTATTTTACAAATTCTGAGGAACTTTACTGTCAACTTGTACTGGCAAGGTTTGGAATACAATAGGAGACTGCACAGCTACTCAGACTAACAGTAATGTGGTAAGTAGTTAAACTACACAGCAAGGTGGCTGGAACAGTAAACTCACATTAACACGGACTCCTAATCTCATCAATCAAAGACATGCTTTGACCAACAATTAAAACCCGAACTTTACATAAGGTCAACTTAAATAGCCATATTGATCCCCGTGGCACAGTCTGATCCTGCGACTCCTGTTCCTCTCAGATCACTGTGCTTGTCTCCTCATATCACACTTCAAGGTATAGCTCCTGACTACCCAGCACAGCAGTTAGCAAGAGTTTGGCTGAATACTGTGACAGACTAGAAATCAAAACACTTCAAACGCAACAGAGTCGTTAAGAAAGTGAAGCTCTAAGTGTGACCCATGCGCCATGCAGTCAGACAGCAATATTAAAAGGACCACATAATTAAAAGCTGGAGAAATGCCTAAATGCCTACATAGTTTTTACTAGTACTACTTGCCAACTGTGACCTGATTTGACAAGTATTGACCTGGTCTGTCTACCTATCCAAGGTCTTTATGTGATAAACATTATCATTGCCTCTAGTCTTAGTCTTCAGAGCTTGTTGAGCAAAGCATCATTGGTTAAACAGACTATTGCACACTGCTTGATCTTAAGCTGTTCCCAAAGCCAGGGTGTCTTCTTAAGATGACCAAATCTAAAAAGACTGAATCTATCTACATATTTTGAGTATTATTGCCATAATACCGGCTAGGGAGCATTCATCATTAGACCATCAGTGCTAACAGATCAGTCCTGCACATTCACAATCCAGAATCCTAAGGGAAGCCTTGAGATACCAAAACCTTCCTTCATTCATTCAAAGAAACCTGGTATCAGTCATATATTCAATATCTAGCCTTATTGACGAGTTTATTCAAACTAAATAATGCTAGACACAAAAGAGAAAGAAAGGGAGATTAAAGGTGACAAAAGAACAGAAACTGACACAAAAGAATGAAATTGGACCCCCAATCCCGGGATCTTCAATTAAAAACAGATCAGACACTTCCTCAAACCTTGATCTGATCTTAGAGAAACTGAATTCGCTACACGAGCTTACCAGCTCCTTCAAAATAAACACTGACCAACTGCAAATTAAGATGCAAGATTTCAGGAAGGAGTTCTAAAATAGGTCTAGCAGACATGAAGTTTAATCCAGAATAAGCAAAACCGAAGGCCAATTTACAATCCCAAACAAAAAGAAATCACAGACAAAAACAAAAATGGCGCTCTCGGAGAAAGACCTTGAAAACCGAAGTAGAAAGGGAAACCTTAAGCTCTTGGAGAAAGAAGGAACAGACCTTGAAAACCGAAATAGAAAGGGAAACCTTAATATCGTCAGTCTCCCGAAGAATGCGGAGAGAGAAGCAGAATGCGACTCATCTTTCTTAGAACAACTGATTCCCCGAACTTTGAATAACGAATTTAAGCAAGACTTCAAAATTGAGGGAGCCCACAGAATACCATCCAGAATGACAGAGCACTGGAAATACCCCACATAAATGATCTTCAAATCCCTCACTGAAATGATTCTGGATTGAATGAAGAAAAGAAAATTCATAACATGGAAAGGCCACGAAATAGGATTATCAGAAGACTACGCTAAAGTAACTGTCAAACATAGGAAGGGCTTCTTAGCCCTAAGAATCATCATGAAATCACTGAACATTTCTTTCTCCTTCTCTGGCCCCTTGACAATGAGAATCACCTTTAATGGAATGTCATCTTTCTTCGACCACCCGTCACATCTGGGTGCAATCGTGGGCAAACTACAGCAAACTGATATGGATGTGGAAAGCATAATGTGATGATGCTCTTTCTTTGTGCATGTTAAACCCTAACTCTGAGTATAGCGCTCTTCAGCTCCTGCACTAACAAGGAATTTCCCATTCACCTACTACTATTGTTGAATAATACTGCAACCATAACATTTTCCTTTTAAGAGGAAGTGTGACCCACCAAATTCTCTACATCGGAATGACAGTGAGACTTCTTGCCTTCCTCTTCTTGTTTTTTTTTTTACAGTGCTCCAACAAGTACCCACACTAACAAACCAACAACAGTCACACTAAAAAACACCCTAATGATCATCCTATACAGTCACACTAAAAAAATGACATGTCCCAACAAGTGTTGTCAATCGGTCTTTCTGATAACAATGATTAATAACGATAAACAATACCTAAAATAGCTTAACAATCACTTGCTCACTTACTTAATCTCATCCTCGACGAATAATGATGCATAACTCTCACCTAATTCCAGAACTAGATATTACTGAATGTTTCTAATGAGCTTTCCTATTGCTTTCACGTTGACTTTTTTTGTACTATTACAAGCGATGTTACACTCATTATTGTCAAGCCCTCAAGCAAGACCTTTTAGCGAGAACACATGTTCGTTTTTTTTAGTATAGCACCAAACTATCTATCTAGCAATCAATCAATGAGTTTGGTTATTCTAAAGTGTGAAGTGAGTTTGGATATTCCTCTTTGTGATCAGCAACATAATGCTATAATGAGTTGACACCTTAAATTGTTCTGCAATCTTACCTTATAAGCGAATGTTGAAAGAATAATGACTGTGGCTATTTATCGACATGGAGATTTCATATGTTTGACTTGGATAACTATCCCTCATGTTTACTTTGACCAATGTTGGCTTTAATAAATTTACCCTAGTTAGACATTGTTACCCATAGCCAATAATTGCTGTTCGCCCACTACAACGCCAGCATACACATATACACTTCCCTATATGGCTTCAATTAAACTAAAATAATGTCACCTCAGCTATTAAAACTAACTCTCCCCCTCTCTATGAAGAGTCATTTTTTAAGAGCTCTTTGGGATCCTTCCACCCGTGGCTTCCACCGCCCCTTCCTACTCCTGTCAGGATGGGCTTGGTGGGCTTGGGGAGTTCTTCTTCTTTACCCCTTTCTCTATCTTCTTTCTCAAGACATAGATGTTTTCCCTTCACTCTTCACCTACCATCTATCACACAAATTTGCTACCTGTAGGTTGTTTACCCCGACCCAATCATGCCACCACGTCAATGAATAAAAGAACAATTTTCCATGCGTGTAAATCGAACAGGAAACCTCTGCTAAAACAATTCCCAACTGTACAAATAAAAATTCTCTATTTTAATGCCAAAGGTATGAACCACCCAATTAAGAGAAAGATTGTGTTGGACTATTGCTTTGGACTCAAAGGAGACAATATCCTTTTGCAAGAAACGAAAATAGATGCCAGAGAAAGCAAAAAATAAGCCATCACTGGATCCAAACTTCTATCTACTCCCCATCACTGCAGAAGACAACATGGAGTCATAACACTTATTTCGAAAAAATCTTGTCTCAATATCCTAGACACATTCCATGACAACAATGGGAGATGTCTAACCCCCGCTGTGCTGGGGGAGAGGGGGGCGCTCACAGTGCTCACATGCTCATGACGAGCTGAGCTAGTCATGAGGCACGGCGCTCCTGTGCTCATGACGAGCTCAGCTCGTCACGGCCACACCCATTCCCGTGGAACGCTCAGCGCAGCAGGGGAATTATCCCGGCATGCGAGCGTTCCACGGCTCATGACGAGCTGAGCTCGTCATGAGCACCGGAGCGCCGTGGCTCATGACGAGCTCAGCTCATCATGAGCTTTCAAGGGGTTAATTACAAAAGTTAAGAAAAACCAAGCCATATTTATGCACAAAAAGCAGATGCTCCTCAATTCTGAATCAGATTAAATAAGGAATTATGTAAACTACCTGATGACTATTATTACCGCAGGTGATCTCAAACTCGTTTTAGACCTGACACTAGATAGGATCTCTTTCTGCACCTACAGGTCCAACAAATTACACAAACATATGAAAAACCTATGTAAACAGCATAACCTGAGTGATATTTGGAGATTACATAACCCCAACAGGGAGCAAGTTCACCTTCTACTCGGACCCACAGAACTCATTATACAGAATTAATTATTTTATGACCAATAACATTATGACTACATACATTAATACCCCCACCATTGAACCAATCTTAATATCTAACCATACGTGTGTCACCATGAAACTTCAGACATCTCACAATACTCCTAGAGGAAAAACAGTGGAGAATGAACAATGAGATCATTTGTGACCCAAAGCTCAGTGATAAATTGATGCTGCCATCAGTGAATTTTTCAAGGAAAACACATCAGAAAACATCCACACTGAAACCCTTTGGGATGCTCTGAAAGCGACAATCAGAGGTGTAATTAGTAAAACAAAAGAGGCCAGGAACAAATCGACAGATAAATGACTAAATGAGCTTTAATCAGAAGCAAAACAAGATACTATGGAGAACATAGAATCCGGACTACTTAAATAAATTAAAACCATTGGAATACGAGTACAACAATATCATTGGTACACATGCCCACATCTGGGTCCAACACAACAAAGAAAGGAAATGTAAAGACTCAAACAAAGCAGGCAGCATGATAACAAAGTATCTTAAACACAGATTGCTTAATTCCTATACTTCTGCTATCAAAATCAAATCAAGTGATACTGTATTAGATACCCAACTAAGGTATTTCAAGACTACTACTCTGAGCTATATAGCCACCAAGCACCCCCACCCAAAATAAATGTCTAAAATACATAAATAAAATATAGTTACCAAGACTCAGTGACCCCCATGAACACCCCTCTCAACCAAAGCATCACGGCTCCAGAGATCTGTGTTACAATCAACTCACTAAAATCTGAAAAAGTTCCAGAATCCAATGGTTTTCCAGAAAGCTTCTATGAACTGTTGAAAGTTGCCCCCTACCACAAATGGAATCACAATACAAATATTTCAGAACATCTGGAGAAATCCTAGGCTCAGCCTCCGAGGCAATGATCTCTGTCATACAAAAAGAAGGAAAAGACCCCCTAGAGGTAAAAAAACTTACAGGCCCACTCCCTTACTAAATGAAAGTTGTAAAATCTGCATGAAAATCCTAGCATTGACACTGGAGAAGGTACTTCCTCAGTGGATCCACCGCACCCAATACGGTTACGTTAAAGTCAGAATCGCATCCGATGATATTAGGCTTTTCTATCACTTAACTGAAAAACCCAAAACACTTTCCTCCCCCACAATGGCCATGGTTCTGGACACAGAGAAGTAATTGGATAAGGCTTCCTGGTCCTTCGTGCATTCAGTCACGTACAAGCTGAACCTGGGCAACAGCTTCAAACGCAAGGTCTTTGCCCTATATACCTGACCTTCAGATCATGTACGAGTTAATGGACACCTCTCCAATAAAATAGGCATTTCAAGGAAGGAGGTAGGATTGTACTCTATCCCCACTACTATTCCTCTTAGCCATTGTACCACTACTGGCTGCACAAAGGGTGAATTCAACCATCTAAATCATCGCCTTCAAGAATGACACATATTTCTACACCCCCTCCCGCCAACTTCGCTCTTCCAGCCAAGCACTCGCCACTGTCCCTCGCATCAACAAAACCACCATGGGAGGCAGATCCTTCTCATACCTGGCTGCCAAAACATGGAACTCACTCCCCGCTTACCTTCGCCTCACCCAGAATCACCTAGCGTTCAGAAAACAACTTAAAACGTGGATATTTGACAAATAATCCCCCTCCCTAAGGTTATCTAGCCCCCCTCCCCTCCCCAAGCGCCTTGAAACCCTCCGGGTATGTAGTGCGCTATATAAATTCTATGACTTGACTTAACTTGACTGTGTACGCAGAAAACGTCCTAATCTCACAAAAAGCGGAGACCGCACTACCTGCGATCCTAGACACAATTACCCTCTATGCAGAAGTTTCGGGATACTCTAAATGTAGACAGAAATGACATTTTTCCTGTCAATAACCCCTGCTTACCTTCCATAATTACCAACACCAAATTAAAGTTGCAGTCAAACCAAATCAAATACCATGAAATACAATGTAAACATAACCTTGGTAATACAAGGAAACTAGCAGAAGAGTCTCTCACCCTAAAGGTTAAGGATTTATTTGCCACGTGGTCCCCGAAATTTCTAACATGGTGGCGTAGGATGGAGCACATCAAAATGATTGCCCCCCCCCCCAGTTAACTTCATAAATTCAATGCTTCCCGCCATCCTCTTACCTAATTTCTTCAAGAACCTCAATACCCTAATATCGATCTTTTGTAGAAAATTTTAAAAAAGCAGGCTAGCCCTGAACAAGCTCAGAATACACAAATCAGTAGGTGGAATTAGCCTACTAGATTTCGGTAAATACCAGCTCGCCATTCTGACCAGACAGTTCACGTGGTGGATCTTACCAAAAAAACAGGACAAACCTTTATGCACATACATCAAAGAGGATCTCTTAAGACCGTTTTCCCTTATATCAGCCCTAGCAATGAAAAAAAGATCAAAATACAACACTCTTACTCCATTATTAAAAATTCAAGGTTCAGATCACACATCCCTCTGGGGCAATACAAACATAACAATAGATGGAAGCTCCCCTGTGTGGCCTAGCTTGGCAAAAAAAGGCATTCTGTATATCCAAGAGCTCAGTGGTGGCCAGCGGCAAACAAAACAGGTGGGCCAACGGCCGAATATATAACCCACTGACAGGCACTAATAAAAACCAGCAGTGCCCTTATGCTCAAAGCCAAAGCTGTCAATTGTGGTTCGTTTTAAACAGTGTTTATAAAGGGCCATGATTGGGAGCTCTGGAGTTCAACCTGAAGACACTGCGAGCTTCTCACAGTGCCCGTCAGTGAGTTAAATGACCTTAAAATAAAAATATTGATTTACCTACAGCCTTGTGCTCGATGCTCTTCTTCATCTCGGCAGCACAGGTTCCCAGAGCTCCAGCCAGCAACTCTCTCTACCAATCCAAATGCTTCTCTCGTGCTGCTCAGGTAGCATGAGAGAAGCAACAAGATTGGCTGATGCAACACTTCTTAAAGCACTGGCGGTCTGGGCTTGCCCTCCACCCAGCTAAGACAGCTTGGATTTGGAGTGTTCAAAGAGAGGGGAGAGGATGAAGCTTTACGGCTAGAGCCATCAAAGCTGGGGAACCGGGTTTGAGTCTCGGCTACAACGCTCGACATCCTGTGATTCTGGGCAAATCACTTAATCTCCCCGTGCCTCAGAAAAATTAATGTGTCCTTGTGTAACAAAACTGGTGCTATGTAAAGAGCTCTGATACCAGATTTCTCGAGTCTAGTTCACGCTATATAAAACTCTCCCCCCACCCCCTCCCCCCAAAAAAAGTGTGCATGTCAGGCCCGCCATCTCAAGACCGTCGGCCAAAGTGATATGCACACTTTAAAGTTAAGTGCACACTATTCCTCCCTGCTGCTGTCCTGCCCTCAGACTTGCTCTGCCAGAATTTAAAATAAACTGAGAAAATAAATCTCTTTTATTAACATTTTATTTATCATGTTTCCTGCTCTCAAGCGGCACTGCTGCTGCAAGACCTGTGCACTCCAAAAATACCCAAACCCTTATCTGAGCTACAAAAAACACACAACCTAAGTAACTTGGACTTTTACAAATTCCTAAAATTAAAGTTGGGCTGAACAAAATCAGGGGAACACACATCTGTCCCCATTAACATAATTACAAAAATGTCTTTCTTACCACATGTGTTGGCCACAACATATAGTAACTTAAACTCCCACAACATAAATAAAATATTCGTCATAGCAATTCAAAGCAAATGGCAAGAGACCTCTATGACAGTTACCCCCCACAACCCCTCCTGAAGACCCATTGAAAATTATATAAAAACTCCCCCATTTTATCCCAATGCAAACTGTGGACACTTTCTGGAAACCCAAGAAACTCTTTACAGAAAGACTCATAGAACCAGATGATTGCTGGAACTGCCACGAGGCCTCTGGCGCACCCACACGGATGCTCTTCGATGCAAACTGCTTGACAAGTTCTGAACAGAAATCACAATAAACCTTAAGGATACATTCCATTCAAAATAATATTAGCTACAATTATCATGCAATAATCCGGGGCCCTGGTCCCTCAAACCTCTTGCAAACATCTCTGCCTCCTCGATCTTCTGTTAACCGTAGCGATCCAAAGCATTTTCTGCGAATGGAAATCATATCAGAATATCTCACAGCATACCTGGTGAGCCAGGGTATGCTTCCAAGAAGCGCTTACAACTCAATTACAAACAAAAACTTGAATCCTACATCCTCAAATAAACTTTGGAATAAAAGTAATTACATATCCAAAAGATAAAACAACCATGAATACCGCCAAAGGATATACTCAAATATCTATCATGTCACGCTAAACTCATGAGGTTCAACACAAATACTCCCCCTCACATACTCACACAAATTAGGGCATTGATTGGATCTTTTGTCCCCCCCCCCCAATCTTTTCCCTACCTCCCCCCCCTTATTTTTTCCCTCTTTTTCTGATATTTGGTTTCTCCTCCGCTCAATGAAGCCACCAACAATGTTCTCTATACGCTCACTCATGCTGCCATTTGAATAACTTAATCAACGTATTAGGCCTTTGCTTATTCTGAATGTATATTTTTCTGTAAATGTCTCTGAATATCATCGGCCAGAAATGAGGGTTTTAAGCTTAAAAACAAAAAATGGCATTGCCTTCATCGCTTGTGCATGGTCTTACCTTAAGAAAATCAATCAAATCTTTTAAAAAGGATTACTCTGCAAGGAACATCAAATCTGGAAAGAACAAGTCATGATGGTAACACATAATTGTATTATTAAAGGGTCATCCAGTGGAAAGAGGAAGTCAGATCTCTTTACCTAATCCTGTATCCACAACAAGTGCCAAGAATAAGAGTTACCTCTCTAGCAACTTTCTGCATCCCAGTTCTTCTCCCTTCGTGAGGTGGGCCCACCCAAGAGACAGCCACCTGCGGACTCATATACTATGATTTAATTATGTTTCCTCTTGATTAATCCAGTCTCCTGACAGATGGGCCATAGGAGATCCCTTCTGGGACTCACTCCCTACTTGATCGAAATAGAGGCACCGCTGATGGGCCACCAATGGGGTGCAGGGCTCGTACAATCCGGTGTTGACGGATGATGAAGGTTGCACTGGCATTCTGATTTTTTTGGGCAGGGTGAGGAAGGTTTTGCTGAGCTGGTGAACTTGTTTTGTTCAATGGGTATTTGGAAGATGATGTATATACACATGACGGCGGTGGGCAAAAGGTTGGATCAGGTTTTTGGTCGAACCTGCCCTTTTGTTCAGCAGCTCTTAGCCCACAGATTGGGGGAGTATGGGCATGAGACTGTGACATGGCAGATTCCATAGTAGGGGACTTATAATATTGAGAACTTGTAGGCCACCGTACTTCTCAAGGGGCCGATATGCTGTGTTTAAGTCCAAACAGGGCAGGGTTGTGCAGTGTACAATTCGAGGATAATGGCTTGCATGCCACTTGCTCAACATCTTAGAATTATTTTAGATTGGCGGCCTCGATGCAGGCATTTGTCATACCGGAACACCAGGAATACGCCTCAAAATCAAGCATGTAGTGGTTTTCCCCGTGGCCACAAGAACATTACAATCTGATTAGAAGTGTCAGCAACAATTTAGCTCTGAGGGAAATATGGTTATCACACAGTGTCAGATCAAGTCTGGATTTTTGGCGCTCGTACAGTTTCAAACATATAATGATTGAGGCTGCCTTTCTTAAGCTGTTCTAAGACACGAGGATATTCTGTGGAAATAATTACTGGAGGTCTCCAGATCTTGAGTTTTGTCTTCTATGATTTGCTGCCTGGGGCAATAAACCTTTTTGTGATAGATATTGGCAACCGGCCTCTGAAAGCGAATTTTTCAGGAGTTTTTCTTGGTCCAGTTTGCAGTAAAGGTTTTGGCTCCTGCCTCAGATTTTCCTTTGCCATCTAAGCTGTACAGTGGCATCCCTTTGATCCTCTTTTTCAGGGTTTTCTTGAGACATTCTTGGTACCAATATTCTGGATGAGAATCTGGGGTGTTGGGGTTCTTGATATTGATGACTCCCCAAATCTGACTGTTCCTCAAAAAGTCAATAGTTATAAATTGACTGTTCAATCCATTAGGGTGGGGACCCAACCTACCTTTTCATCTTTCCGAAAGCCCTTAAAGAACCCTATATTCAGACCTTACTTGAGCTAAATCCTAGATTTTCTAACACTACAACTGGAAGCCATCACTCATTTCTGATTTTAAAAAAAGCCTGCTATGTCCGGTTCACTTATTGCTCATACCTTCCCACCCTTCAGTGGCTTCACTGAATCTTATACTACTTCACTGCCATGGTTTGTAATGCTGTATGGTGCAAACACACTATGTAAAAGGAGCAACATAATAGAATATTCTGAGCTGATGTCTGCTGCAGATTCACTATTACTTGTGACTGATGATAGGTAAGCAGAGAGGTAGATTTTAATAGGACTGCTAAATTTCCAAGCTATGAGAGTTTGTACACACTGCACAGCGATGGGGTAGTAGTCATCATCAGGCTCCAATGGCCAATGAGCTGGGCTCAAGTGAATTGCCCAGTATGTGGCGGTGCATTCTCCTAGAGGTATGGCAACTTCCTGGGCCAAGCCTCAGAGACCCCCAGTTGTTTTTTCCCCGAAATTGTCCAAATGGTCTGATCTTTCGTCCTTTGCCTCCTGTCACAAGCTGGAGGTTTCGGATTCCCCATGTCTGGGTTTAGATTCCAAAATTCTATCTGCTGAATAGTTCCTGTTGTTTCTTTGTTGATTTGATTTGTTTTTTTCACCACAAACTTTATTGATTGTCAAAAGACATAGGGCTAGATGTAGGTGGCTAAATACCGGTCGGTAACGCCGAAATTCGGTAAATTTCAGCGTTACCGACCGGTATTTAGGCATTTGAGATGTAGGGAGGATTCGGTATTAAGGAATCGGTAAATACCGATTCCTTAATACCGATTCCTTATGGCCTTGCATTTAAGGAATCGGTAATACCGATTCCTTAAATGCAATGTAGGTAGCACTTAAACAGTGCACCTCAGCCTTAAGGAATCGCTATTTACCACCAACTTCAAGTTGGTAGTAAATCGCGATTTCCTTTCAAAAAGCACTTTTTTGCTTTTTGAAATGTGCCATGTGGCACACATCCATGCCCTTAGTGGCTTGCATGTGTGCCACATGTGCACACAGCGGTACAAAAGGGGGTGGTGATGGACGGAGCATCTGAATCAATCAAACACTCACACCCAGTCAAAAGATCTGGGTTTAATCCATCACCGTTCTTTAGCCCACTCTGCCACCCCAGTTCAGAAATGGCTATATGCAAATCAGTCTGACCCTGTGCCTCATGGGAACAGTCCAGCCAGAACTGCCAAGCCATGTCTTCCCTGGACCGGAAACAAGCTTCCGAGGACCGGTTTCTGGCATTCCAGCCATCTTCAGCACTCTACACCACTTGGTTTAATGCAAGCCGAGCTGAAGACGGCTGGAATGCCAGAAACCGGTCCTCGGAAGCTTGTTTCCAGTCCAGGGAAGGCATGGCTTGGCAGTTCGGGCTGGACTGTTCCTATGAGGCACAGGGTCAGACTGATTTGCATATGGCCATGTCTGAACTGGGGTGGTGTGGAGTGCAAAAAAACTATGGATTTAGGCCCAGATCTCTGAACTGGGGTGAATGTATGACATTGTTCTGCATTCTGTCCATCAACTGTGGTTTTTGCACATGTGCACACATGCGCATTTCAGGGGTGCAACAGGGTGTCCTTTGGACACCCTGGCACCCTTGAAATACCTCCCTGTATTACCGATTCGGTAATACTGAATCGGTAATACAGAATGTCTTCACATTCATTCCTATGGGCTTCCAAGCCCATAGGAATGAATGGGTAGGTATTCGTGATTACCGAATCTCAATTACCGATTCGGTAATAACGAATATTTAGAATTGGGTATTTTTTACCTAATTCTTACCTACATCTGAAAAACCGATTCCTAAATACCGAATTGGTAAAATTCGGTATTTAGGAATCGGTATTTCCCAGTTACCTACATCTAGCCCATAGTTTTTAGTATTATTGACATTATCTCGATCATGTCAGACAGGAACATATACAGTAATATTCGTTTCTTACATGCTATTCCTGTCTATGCAAGTGCCACAAGTGTGAGACAAGGCAGCGAACACTGTATTCCCCAAAGGTATGTGGTGATAACCAATATTCAAATGTAACAGTCACCTTCCCCCTCCCCTGTAACATGACATTCATACATGTCTGTTGCAGCTCATTGGGTAACAAAGATTGGTTAGCGAACGTAGCATGGCGTTCAGCAGTTAAAAGGAACAGCTTCAGGCAATATGGCTCCACAGTCTGACCCCATGCTCGTTCAGCCTTAGGTGACGCACAGCCCTTTCTATAGTGATGGGCCATAACTGCTGTCCAGGGTATTACATCAGTCCTCCAATTAGCAGGTATCGGTATTTAATTATCGGGCAACTCTAGTGCGTTAAAGGATTCCAGCAGTGCATCCCGTTCCATTGCTAATGGTCGCATACACAACCCACAATATTCTTCCCGGCGAAGAATATTGCTCTCTGCTAAACCCCACCTCTCTACTTCCTCCCTCCACAGGAATGCCATGAGAGTTGTTGCAGATTTCTACCTCCAGGTCAGTAGGCGTTTTGCCAGGAGGAGTACCAGGTCGCAAACTGTGCCCTCACTCTGTTGCCTCTGGGGCATGGGTAGAGACCCAGAACACAACTCTCGGCTAAATGCCAGTTGGCCCCACCAGTTACCACCTCTAGTGTGGTGCCAATCTGTGCTCAGTATGAGGATATCGTGGGGCAAACCCACAGCATATGCATCAGCTCAGCATCCTGTTCAAGACATCTGGGGCATGTTGAGGGAACATTGTGGAATATGGTATGGAGGCTACGTGGTGTAAGGTATGCACAGTGCAAAATAGAGCACTGCATAAATTTGAATCTAGAGTTGCAGGAAAGTTTCTTGGGGAATTCAAGGAGAAAGGTCCATTCCTTATCCCGGAATTCACAGCCCATATACGTCTCCCATCGGGCCTTCAAATGAGCCAGAGAGGTTGAGTGATTTCTTTGTTGTTGAGCCATACACTATTTACTGTGGGATATCTCCGAGTGAGACGAAGAAGCTTGAAAAGGAGGTAAGGTTTCCATTAAGGGACTATTATCACATTACTCCCATTTGAACTTCCCTGTTCTAATCCTTTACTGTATCCTCACCCACACACACAAAGCACTCCACAACGCCGGACCAGACTACCTGAACAGCAGACTCAGCTTCCACACCCCACCCCCCAGCTCCGCTCCGCCAGCCTCGCCCTCGCCGCTGTCCCCCGCATCCAACGAACGACCTCCGGCGGCAGAGCCTTCTCCTACCTCGCCGCCAAGACCTGGAACACCCTCCCTACCCACATACAGCAGACCCAAAACCTACTCGCCTTCAGAAGACTGCTCAAGACCTGGCTCTTAGAGCAGTAGCAGCACCCCCCTCCCCCCCTCCCCTCAGCGCCTTGGGACCTCACAGGTAAGTAGCGCGCTCGACAAGTACTCTGATTGATTGATTGATTGACAGTATCACAGTGATATATGATAGCTTTCTTGTTATAAAACCTGGGTAGGCTATAAAGAGGGAGATTGGGAGAGGGATCATTACATTCACCACCTATTGAGTGTGTCGGGTTTAAGGGGTTTAAGAACCACTTGGGGGGGGGAATGTTATTAACTAAATTCTACTTAACTAGGAGCATGCCTCAAAGATGGGCTGACTCGTGTTTTTAAAACACAGACATCGAGGTCCGATTAAGAGCGTTGAGATTGTTGGCAACATCGCAACATTCCAGCATGTCCCTTTATCTCATGAAATTTATTTGAGTTTTCAGACTTATTGTGAAATCATTTTATAGGTGTACTTTCTAAAGCTATAAAACAGAGTAAAACAGTCCATCTATTGTGGTGCGTGGTCACAATCAAGATTGTGTCTAAACATCACATTTATGGTCAACCCCAAACGCTTTACTTGGTCCTTTTGCAATAACTCAGTACACCACTTGGCACCGTAAGGACCTCCCCACCCCCATAAAAACGCCACACTACTGCAAAAAGACCAAACAGGCATTGGCATAGCCAATAGGTCTCACCTTTGGGACCTTATAAGTGTTTAGCCATGCCGCACATTATCCCCACTGACATGCCTACACACTCCAACAACACATAGCATGCTGGACCAGGAGGGCCAATCTTATAAGAGGAGGTTGGTTATAAATAACAGAATTGGAAGAAGCGCATCATAAGTCCTGGGTCAACTTAAAATCTAAGCAGTCTTCAGTAAGAAACAAACTGTCAACAACCACAGACGCTAATTGCCTTGTTGGTGCTAGTGTGGTGCAGTGAGGGGCAAAGATGCTCGAAGGGTGGTTAAACAGCAATTGTAGTGTCAGTAGAGGAAGGTTCTCAGGCTAATTCAGGCTGTCATATCCCTACAGAAGGTAGCATTCTAAGCCCTAGCTGGTTTTCAGCTGAGTCCATACATGTATGCAGCACAGTATTGCACTTCCTCGGTCTTCCCTCTTCACACACTAGGCGCTCCGAAGACAACACTACAGCTTGTAGTATTCTCTTTATATCTATTGTATGTCTGCACCTTGGAACCTGGAATGTTTAGATGTTGAATATTCCTGAAGGGATCAGTTGCTGCCTGGTAGCTGATGGTTAGGGTGTTTAAGAATAAACCTTGCTTAAACCTTCATCGTACTTAAAGTTAGGAGGATTCCAATAGCTATTCAGGAAAAAGTTGAACAGGAATTGAGGAAATTACAAGATCAAGATATAATTACTTCTGTTGAGGCAACTGAATGGTTGGCTCCAATTGTTGTCGCTAACAAACCCAATGGCGATATAAGATTATGTTGTGATTTACGGTCACTCAATAAGGAAGTTGTAGTGGACAAATTCCCTTTGCCTAATGTAGATGAATTATTATCGTCTTTAGGTGATGCTAGAATTTTTACAACACTTGATCTTACTCAGGCATATCATCAAATTGAGTTGACGCAGGATTCACAAGACCTTACGGCTTTTATCACTCCGATGGGTGCATTCAAGTATAAGAGAATGCCGTTTGGTCTTGTGTCTGCTGCGTCGGTTTTCCAACGTGTTATGGCATCCATTTTGAAAGGAATAAAATCTGTGAAATGCTATCAAGATGATTTGTTGATCTATGGTGTGAATCAAGAAGAGCATGATAGAATTTTGAGGACAGTTCTTAAAAGATTAGAAAATGCTGGTTTGACTTTAAAATATGAGAAATGTAGATTTTCTGTCACTGAAGTGAATTATTTAGGTCATTGTATATCAGCGGTTGGTATTTCACCTAAGAAAGAATTGGTTGATACCATTAAAAATCTGGTCTCACCAAAGAATAAGGAGGAGGTTGTTTCTTTTCTTGGTATGGTGGAATATTATGGAAAGTTCATTAAAAATTTAGCAAGTAAATCTGGTGGTTTAAGAAATCTTTTAGGAAAAAACAAAGAATTTAAGTGGTCAGATGAATGCCAAAAGGAGTTTGAGGATATCAAGAAAGATTTAGTTGCTGCACCAGATTTGCAAGCATTTGTTCGTTTTGAAGAGACATATGTAATTACAGATGCAAGTTCAAAGGGTTTGGGAGCAATTTTAAAACAAAGAAGGAATGGACAAGAGAAGCTTATTGCCTGTGCTTCAAGGAGTTTGAGAGGTGCAGAACTGAACCTATTCGGTCGCCATTCCTCTTCAAAAGTAAAGTGTCCAAACGCAAAACCATTCGTGTATTGTTCAAAGAAGACAGGTGCAAGACAAACCATCCAAGAAAGCACTCCTTGGTATGGAACAGAAACAGTGATTAAAATCAGCAGTCAAACCAAAATTACAAATTTATTATTAGTTATGGTGTGTACTGATGAATTAAAAAGGCTGGTAGCTTAACATTGCATACCAATACCCACCTGTGGGTATTGGTATGCAATGTTAAGCTACCAGCCTTTTTTGTAATTTTGGGGTGACTGCTGATTTTAATACCTGTTTCTGTTCCATACCAAGGAATGCAATACACAAATGGTTTTGCGTTTGGACACTTTACTTTTGAGGAGGAATGGCGACCGATGATGAGAAAGGGGCAAGAAACTGGTAAACATCTGCCAAGGGCCCCGAGGGTGTTCTCCCGTGAGGTGCCTTCCTCTTCACCACACATTTTTTATTGTTATTTCACTATGAGTGTGTGATCACTTACTTTCTTAGGTGGTTAAGTCGAGTTGAAAGTTGATTTGGACTCTCCCTTCCCCCATTTTTTAAGGTTAAAACAATAATTTGTTTGGACGAATAGGCATTGTTGACAAATACCTAACTCAATATTGAGTAGGATAGTGACTAGGGACCCAATTATATGTCTCCCAGGACACAAATATGCCCCATTAGATGAACACTAATCCATGTCCAGGGTACTGGGATCTTTTTGTATTGTTGTTTATTGAGTGGAGGGCTATCCCTACAGTACTCGTACTTCCCTCTTGGCTCCTTATTGTTCAGCATTCTTTTACAAATAGACAGAGGTCAAATGCAGTGCATAATTTGTGATAGTGTTTGAGGTGGTGGGAACCGGCACCAGGGCCGGACATAGAGCCAAAAGCAACCCTCGCAAATTTTGTGAGGCAAGCCCTCGTCCTGCAATACGACATGTAGTGAGCAGGTAAGCCTGATCATTGTAAAGCGATGTTAGGGGGAGGAGGGGACTGAGGGGGGTTTCTTAACCAAAGAATGTTTGGAAAAAATGCAAATAGGGTCCTTTTTACAACACGTTTTTCATTACAGAACCTTTTACAATCACTGAGCCGATGAATGGAGATTGGAGACCTGGCTGCTTGGCTCAAAGAATGAATGAATAGTTGGATGCATGAGCAGTGGGTGGATGAAGTCAGTCAAGAATGGATGACAATGACGAAAGACGTTTAGGTACGTGGACAAATAGTCTCAGTGGACTGAGCAAGAGTGAGGGCTCTGGTTTTCATTTCAGTTCCGCATGAAAACATCACAATTCCAAAACACTACTACCACCAAACGTTGTGAAGCATCTATAGACTGGATGGATCTAACACAGTGAGCTGATTTAGTGCCTTAAAAAAGTAAATACAAAGCATTAAGCTTTGATATAAAATGGGAGAAAGAAAGAGGTAACCATGTAGTGGCCAAATAGCACAACGTGAAACCAGGAAAACTTGCAAGAGTTACGGCTTCCACTTGACCACGCTGTGTGATCCTAGGCAATCACTTTTTAACAGCTTTTTCTTTAACCTGACATAAGAGGACCTTGAAGTATATCAGTGCAAGGTGTGAGCTGCATCAAACAAAAGGCTATATATAATTTTACTAAATCTATAGTAACACCCTAGGCCACGTATTAGGACGCAAAAGACAACGGACTCTCCTCTTGGTTGACTAATGGCATCGTCATAAGGGCACGAATGCTTTTAAGTGCATGATTAAAGCCACTTCAAAAAATCGTCACGCAATGCAATAGTATAATTTAATATATTAAGTTGAAATGCTTTGTTAAAGTCACATAATAAAGAAACGCACTGTTGTGAATTTTGATGATACTTTATCATATATGTACTGGACTCTGAGCCAAGCCACAGCAGATCCTTACTCCAGGGGTCTCCAACCAGTAGCTTGTGAGCTACTGTAGCTCTTGAACTAACTCTGAGTAGCTTGCCTGTGTGCAGCCCAGATTTTGCTTGGTTGAATTAATATACATATAAAGAAATTGAAATTATACTGCACTAATAATATTAGTAGCTGTTAAAGTGTTTTATTGAACATAAGTAGCTCTCAATGCAGAAAAGGTTGGAGACCCCTGCCTTACTCCATTCACTCTTAAAGTCAGCGCTTGTGGCAACCCTATAAGAGACAGGAGCCAACCAAATGCAAAAAGAAATGGTTTTGAAGCGATCGGTCTGGACTGGCAGGCCTTAAACCCCTTTGTTTAGCATTGTTTGTAAAGTCCAAAGATCTGCAGGCAGGTAACGAGGCCAGCCCAGTACCAGCAACAAAACCAGCCCCCACCAGCAGTAAAACCAGCCCCCACCAGCAGTAAAACCAGCACCCACCCTGCTAGCCCATCGAGAAAATGCCCGGCCCCTTTACAGTCAGTCCGCGCCTGACCGGCATTGGTTTTCGGGGGCCACGGCTAGTTGTCATCAACCGGTTTTGACTCAGAGCAAATGAGAGAAAGGCAGAAAAGAGAGTAAGAAGGAGGGAGAGAAAGATAGGAAAATAGTGACAGAGGGAGAAAGCAGGGATTAATAAGAACCTGAAAATATGCGATAAAGAAGACAAAGTAGGGTGGTGGAAGAAAGATGCATGCAGCGGAATCAAGACTACGCAGATGTGTTACTCAGCAGGTCCGTTACCCAGCAGTGGGGCCTCAGCACTTATTATCTTTATTATTATTATTCACAGATTAAGCTCTGGGCAGTTCTCGGTGGCCCCCTGCAATTCCCGCATGTTTACATTTAGGTCACCATCCACTCTCATTGCACAGACCTGTGTTAGCCCAGTGATTTGGCGAGGGTCACGCAGTGCTTCAGCGGTAGACTCAGGACGTGGTGCTGGGATCGGTTTACTCTGGAGGCTGCGCTCTCCCCGTTAGAGCGTAGCTTTTGTTCGACCAGTAACACAAAGGGCAGCTCTGTCACCTGGCTGAGCCCTGTCTAAATACCGATAGCGACTCTCACTCTTCTCACGTGAGCTGTGACCGCACAAAGGTACTGGAGCAGCGCCAAGAACACAGGCTTCTTTGAGCTAAAGTAAACAGGCTTCTTGAGTCCAAGGAACATCACAACAAACTTGAAAGAATACAATGGAAACGCACTAAGATTCAGCTCTATAAGAGATACTTTATACCACACCGAAGTGCAGCCCTAACAAGGACACATTGTAACACAACAAGCTACAGCCCTATCAGGGATACAGAATAACACACAAAGGTGCAGCTCTAACAGAGGTACATTATAACACAACACGGTGCAGCCCTAACAAAGATGCATTATAACACAACAAGGTGCAGCCCTAACAAATATACATTATAACACAACAAGGTGCAGCCCTAACAAAGATACATTATAACACACCATGGTGCAGCCCTAACAAATATACATTATAACACAACAAGGTGCAGCCCTAACAAAGATACATTATAACACACTATGGTGCAGCCCTAACAAATATACATTATAACACAACAAGGTGCAGCCCTAACAAAGATACATTATAACACAACAAGGTGCAGCCCTAACAAAGATACATTATAACACAACAAGGTGCAGCCCTAACAAAGATACATTATAACACAACATGGTGCAGCCCTAACAAAGATACATTATAACACAACAAGGTGCAGCCCTAACAAAGATACATTATAACACAACAAGGTGCAGCCCTAACAAAGATACATTATAACACACCATGGTGCAGCCCTAACAAATATACATTATAACACAACAAGGTGCAGCCCTAACAAAGATACATTATAACACACCATGGTGCAGCCCTAACAAATATACATTATAACACACCATGGTGCAGCCCTAACAAAGATACATTATAACACACCATGGTGCAGCCCTAACAAATATACATTATAACACAACAAGGTGCAGCCCTAACAAAGATACATTATAACACACCATGGTGCAGCCCTAACAAATATACATTATAACACAACAAGGTGCAGCCCTAACAAAGATACATTATAACACACTATGGTGCAGCCCTAACAAATATACATTATAACACAACAAGGTGCAGCCCTAACAAAGATACATTATAACACACCATGGTGCAGCCCTAACAAATATACAATATAACACAACAAGGTGCAGCCCTAACAAAGATACATTATAACACAACAAGGTGCAGCCCTAACAAAGATACATTATAACACACCATGGTGCAGCCCTAACAAAGATACATTATAACACACCATGGTGCAGCCCTAACACATATACATTATAACACACCATGGTGCAGCCCTAACAAAGATACATTATAACACACCATGGTGCAGCCCTAACAAATATACAATATAACACAACAAGGTGCAGCCCTAACAAATATACATTATAACACAACAAGGTGCAGCCCTAACAAAGATACATTATAACACACCATGGTGCAGCCCTAACAAATATACATTATAACACAACAAGGTGGAGCCCTAACAAAGATACATTATAACACACCGAAGTGCAGCCCTAACAAAGATACAGTATAACACACAAAGGAGCAGCTCTAACAAGGACACATTGTAACACACCAAGGTACAGATTTTACAAGGTTATGTAATGTACACCCCTAACAGGGATTTAAATGACACACCAAGGTAGAGCTCCTACAGTCATATATTGCTACACACCATGGCACAGCCATAACAGGGATACATTACAAAACACTAAAGCACTGTTTCAACAGAAACGCATTGAGTATCCCCTGGTATGGCCTATTGTGGGTTAGCTAATATTCTTTCACATATCCCAATACATGCCTTTGATAAATTACACCCATTCAAAGTATCGCCAGTAAAGGAGCTATGTTGCAACACATGAAGGAGTAGAGTTCACAGTGATATATAACAGACCAGGAGATGTGAAGTGATACTACAGTACATCAAAGTATAGGCCTTACAGAGATATATTACAATGCAAAGCGATATTACAACACATAAAGGTATAGCATTCACAAAGATATATCACAACACGCCAGGATAAAGCCTGTGAAGTGATACAATACTTCAAGGTATAGGCCTTGCAGAGATATAACACAATGGATCGAAATATAGCCTGTGAAGTGATACTACAATGCATCAAGGTACAGGCCTTACAGAAGTGATACTACAATACATCAAGGTATAGGCCTTACAGAGATGTATTACAACAGATCGGAATATAGCCTGTGAAGTGATACTACAGTACATCAAGGTATAGGCCTCACAGAGATATATTACAGCAGACCAAGTTATAGCCCGCGAAGTGATACTACAGTACATCAAGGTATAGTACTTACAGAGATATATTGCAGCAGACCAGGTTATAGCCCGCGAAGTGATACTACAGTACATCAAGGTATAGTACTTACAGAGATATATTACAACTAACCAGAATATAGCCTGGGAAGTGATAATAAAGTACAACAAGGTATATGCCTTACAGAGATATATTACAACAGACCAGGATATAGCCTGTGAAGAGATACTACAGTACATCAAGGTATAGGCCTCACAGAGATATATTACAGCAGACCAGGTTATAGCCCGCGAAGTGATACTACAGTACATCAAGGTATAGGCCTCACAGAGATATATTACAGCAGACCAGGTTATAGCCCGCGAAGTGATACTACAGTACATCAAGGTATAGGCCTCACAGAGATATATTGCAGCAGACCAGGTTATAGCCCGTGAAGTGATACTACAGTACATCAAGGTATAGTACTTACAGAGATATATTACAGCAGACCAGGTTATAGCCCGCGAAGTGATACTACAGTACATCAAGGTGTAGTACTTACAGAGATATATTACAACTAACCAGAATATAGCCTGGGAAGTGATAATAAAGTACAACAAGGTATATGCCTTACAGAGATATATTACAACAGACCAGGATATAGCCTGTGAAGAGATACTACAGTACATCAAGGTATTGGCCTTACAGAGATATATTACAACAGACCAGGAAATAGAACGCAAAGTGATACTAAAATACATCAAGTATTTTCTATAAAAAGCTATATTAAAACATATGAAGGTATATATATATATATATATATATATATTCCAAAGGTAATCCGGCAGCAAGGCAGGCTTTACTCTACTTGAAAACACGGACACGGACCCAAATTCGGTGCAAAGTGATTTAATCGGTGTTAGTTTTCCCAGCCATCATGACGCGTTTCGCGCTACACAGAGCGCTTGATCACATGACACAGGTAAATTTACGGCATTGGTTTATAAACTGATGACATTGCAAGTCTTGGCCTACAAAATGCATAGACATGAAGAAAATCCTCGTTTGTGAACTACAATGACCTGTTCTTTTCAATACAATGTGTTTATGTATGAATAATGCATTCAATATGCAGTCAGCCAAATGAAATAAATTACATCGTGTGCATCAGTAAAAAAACATACAATGCCTAAGTATTGTGAAGGTGAGAAACAATATTAGACGTGATTTAAAATAAATGAATTCATTATTATTGAGTCTTGGTGCAGCATGACTCCTGATGTTCGTAATGAATATATATCATTCAATTATAGCAGCAAAACATTTTCTTTACATCCCTGGGTGTATTCACGGGTGGAACGGTATGGAGCCCCATACGTTTGGAATGTTCCTTTAATTACAATCCCCAAGGGATGGAGATAAAGTGCAAGAAAACAATATCATATGACCTCCCGGAAAGCCACTCATAAGGGGGTTTAGGGTGATATCGGTAAAGTACCATGATTGTACAGTCCAGCTACAGTTAATGTGCAAAGTAACGCATGTTTAAATATGGATTCTGAAATTCATATCAATAAATAAATGAATACATTTCCATTTGTAAAATACCGACCATCATCAGCAATAGATAGATAAATATACATAGACAAATCAATTCATAATTACACCTATAATTAAAACCTTAAAATGGTATATACAGGCTAAAATTGATGTATAAATTGTACATATCTACAAAACCATCACAGTGAATATTGTTGCTAAAAGATGGTATGGCATTACAAAACTTAAGAATTCATCATAATAAATATATATCTAAAATCCATAAAACATGCTAATTCATAATGCAATTAAAATTGGGCCACATCCTAAAATATCGTGTATGTCCCCAGTAGACCCACTATAAGCATGTGTAAAGATCTTCAGTAATGTTAAGGCCTGACGGGTGTTTGGTGTTCAGTGCAAGTATATAGTGAGTCTCGAGGCGGCGAAGTTTATCCTCTCTGTTGCCGCCTCGTCTACTTGCCGGTACGCAGTCTATTACATAGTACCTAAGTTTGTTACTCTTGGAGTCGTGCTTGGCTTTAAAATGTCTCGCGACAGGGTAGGTATTATCTTGATTGTCAATTGCTCTGAGATGTTGGAGAATTCTTTTGTGTGCGGGATGTTTAGTGCTCCCAACATAGAGCAGCTCACATGGGCAAATCAAGACATAGACGGCGTATTCAGTTTTGCATGTTAACACCTTATCTATTTTATGTTCCCTCCTGTCAAATGGAGAGCGGTAGCAAGATTTGTTGACTGCTTGTTGGCAAGCCTTGCATACCTTACAATTAAAAAAGCCTGTGTGTGTTTGATACCAGGCTGTTGACTCCAAGATCTCTGGGCTGGTTTTCACCAGTTCGTCCCTCATAGACTGCCCCCTACTATAAGTGATGGATGGTCTTTTTGGAAGATCGCTTCCTATCACCGGGTCACTGAGGACTAATGGCCAATTCTTGCTGATGATGGACTGTATTTGTTTGAATTGTGCGCTATACTGCACTATTATCCTGAATTCAGGTGGCTTAGTGACTGTAGCATTAGCTTCCAGTGGCAACTCAGGATGTCTTAACAGCAGTTCGGATCTATCTTTTAATTCAGTTTTTTGGATAGCTGCATCTATAATTTTACTTGAGTAACCCCTCTGTAGGAATCTGTTTTTACTCTCTTTTTGTGCGTCTCTCAGGTCACTCTCCCTGCTATGTATCCTTTTAAGCCTGAGCATTTCCCCGTACGGAATGCTGTTCACTAGATGTTTAATATGTGAACTTTTGGCATGCAGGGTAGAGTTCCCTGCGGTGGATTTACGGTGTAGTCTCGTCTCTAGATTGCCTTGTTCAACAAACACTTCTGTGTCTAAGAATGTGATAGATGTTTTACTTATAGTGGCAGTAAACTGGAGGTTCAGATTGTTTCTATTGATGTTAGTTATGAATAATTCTGCTGATGTTACATCCCCCCTCCAGATAACAAACAGGTCATCGATGAAGCGTAACCAAGTTACCACCCTGTTGTGCATTGTCTCTGCGTGTTCTACCATGAGGACCAGCTCCTCCCAATAGCCCATGTGCAAGCACGCGTAGCTAGGAGAGAAGCTGGCCCCCATGGCAACACCCTGTAGCTGCCTATACATCATATTGTTGAACATAAAAACATTGCTGTTTAGACAAAACTTTGCCATATCCACCAACAAGTACAACAAGGTATATGCCTTACAGAGATATATTACAACAGACCAGGATATAGCCTGTGAAGAGATACTACAGTACATCAAGGTATTGGCCTTACAGAGATATATTACAACAGACCAGGAAATAGAACGCAAAGTGATACTAAAATACATCAAGTATTTTCTATAAAAAGCTATATTAAAACATATGAAGGTATATATATATATATATATATATATATATATATTTTTTTTTTTTGCACAACAGAGTCCTCACCGCCGTCGCTCCTCTCAGTCCCGGGTGCTTGGTCCGCGGTGGTGAGCCGCTTACGAATTTTCGAAACAGTCCACTCCAGTCTGGCTAGACAAACGACCAGCACACCATACCATGGATTTCAAAAAGTATTTAATTTAAGCCCCTACCCCCCACAACAGACGCGTTTCGCCCGGAGGCTTCGTCAGTGTTCACCCGTGTTACAATACACAACGCCATTTAAAGCCAACTCGTCATGGAAATCAATGACGGTTTCACATTTTCGAAATACAATTCATGGCGGCCATCTTTCAATGTGCAAATCTCGAAAAAATGTATACATATCATGGCGTTGTAATAACATAAAGTGCTCAGTGCCAATTAAAAACATTCAGGTAAGCAATGAATTTATATCTAAAGTGCATGCATGTTTATTTTCAGTCAAACACAGTTATACCCTGCCTGTTGCGATATAGATGTTCTTATTCATCTCACATCATTGTTTTTAGATTATTAACGCACACAGGAATTTACACTGGCTCAGATCTGTGCCCTGAATGGGCTTATACAATACTTCTGAATCTGAACAGTCTATTCAGCCCTGAATGGGCAAAATCAAATAGGATAAATCAAAGACAGTTTTAAGAGTGCGGAACAGCAAGAGCCTGTAGACGGAATGTGGTACTTGTTTGATGTTATACAATGCACAGTTGTTATTCCAGATGTACCCACATTTCCTCATTGTTGTTAAGACCCCAGGGAACCGTGGTTTTTAACCCGATGATATATTTGGACTCTAAAGTGCGAAGTGTTTTTTCTCTGTCACCACCCCTTTCGCTACGTTCCACCTGATCAATACAGTAAAAGCGAAGCAGATCCCTGTCGCTTTGTGGAATTCTGCGAAGTGTCGTGCCACAGGGTACGACTTGTCTATATTCACAATTGCCCGCAGATGTTCGAGAATTCGCATTTTGGTAGGCTTGATAGTACTGCCTATATAGCGTTTCCCACATGGACAAGTGAGGCAGTAGATGGTGTACTCAGAGTTGCAGTTGAGTAGTTTTTTGATATTTCTCTCGGGTTCATTTTCATCAGTTTTCCCTGGGTAGGTTTTTGTTATTTTGCTATTCTTACAGGCCTTGCAGGCTCGACATGGAAAGAATCCTTTGGATTTTGAGATTTGGACAGACTTCTTTTTGTTTGATACAAAGTGGCTATGATGGTCCGCCAGAGATTGACTACGTTTATATGTCAAGATAGGTCTTTCTGGAAGGACTTTTCTCATTAACTGGTCAGTCTTAAGGATATGCCAGTTCTTTTGAAATATGTGCATTATCCTTCCTGACTGAGTTAAATGTGGTAATCCTTCTTGGATTTTCCTCATGCTTTGACACCTGTTTTACCACCAAAAGCTGGTCCCTTTGGATTTTTTTGGATTTCTCTTCCGCACTTTTTAGTACGTTGCGAGAATATCCTCTGATCTGGAACCTCGTTTTGGCTTCTTCCTTCGCCCAAACGTACTCCTCCTCGTCCGAGCAGTTTCTTTTTAGGCGAAGGAATTCGCCGTACGGTATGCTTCCTATAAGGCATTTAGGGTGCTGGCTCACTGCATGTAGGACAGCATTCCCGGCCGTTGGTTTTCTATACAACCGGGTCTGTATTTTCCCGTTGTCTACATAAACCTCCAGATCAAGGTAATATACACTGGTGTCACTGATTTCACTTGTAAATTTGAGGTTCCAATTGTTGTTGTTAAGCGCGGCAATATATTCCTCAGCCGAGGTTCTACTGCCGCGCCAAACCACAAACAGGTCGTCTATATATCTTGTCCATAGAAGAATATTGTCTGTCCACTGGTCCTTGGCCTCCCCCCAGGCCTCGTGCTTCTCCCACCAGCCGACGAATAAATTCGCGTAGCTGGGAGAGAAGCACGAGCCCATAGATGTTCCTCTAACCTGTCTGTATAGCTGTCCTGCAAACAAAAAATATATTATTGTTGAGGCAGAATGTTATCAGTTGTATCAACATTTCATTGTGGTCCCGATATTGATCATGTTTCTGATCTAGGAACCACTTTACTGCAGCAATACCGTTTTCATGGGCAATACAGGTATAGAGGTTGACAACGTCAAGAGTTATTAACAGGAAACCAGGTTCCCAGGCAATATTGTCTATTAATCGAAGAAAGTCCTGTGTATCCCTCACATAGGAAGGAAGTTCCTTAACAATTGGTGCAATGTAACCATCAATAAATCTAGATGCGTTCTCTAGTAAACTGCCAATTGCCGAGACAATTGGCCATCCTGGAGGTCTCTTTGGATTCTTATGGACTTTTGGCAAGTGATAGAATGTTGGAAGGATAGGTGACTCACATTGTAGGTACAACAGTTCGTCCATATTCAGCATTCCTTTTTCTCTCCAGACTCCCAACAATTTGTTGAAGTCCAAAATGCTTTTGTTGTATTCCTGCCTGTTGATTGTTCTATAGCAGTCTCTATCCCTTAGTTGTCTCAGGGCCTCCTCCTGATAGTTCTCTTTTGTAAAAATAACGATGTTTCCACCTTTGTCGGAGGGTTTAATTTCGATAGTTTCATCACTGCTTAAAGATTTTATCGCTTCCCATTCTTTTCTAGTTATGTTTGATTTCTTCACATCTAGTTTTTCTTTTGCCAGTTTATCAAGGTCCATAAGCACTGCATCACTGAAGACGTCAATCGCATCATACTGTGTTTTAGGAAGTTTTTTCGATTTCTTTTTCATATTGCTGGGATCTCTTATTTGTTTGCTCGCACTAGATGGAGTTTGTGCCTCAGTGTCTCGGTCGTTCGTTATGGTTAAGGCAGTATCATTTATTGTCTCCAAAAGTTGGGTAAGTGTAACGTTATCTTCAGCTTCATTTTCCGTTTGGTTATTCCCATCGCTTGGATCATTGGGATGCAAAGCAAAGATCTTTTGGAATTTCAGTTTCCTGATATATTTGAAGAGGTCAATTTTAGTGTCAACCAAATTGAAATCGTTGGTGGGGCAAAAGCTCAAGCCTTTCTTGAGTACATTTTCCTCATCTCTAGTTAGTTTTCTTGTAGAGAGATTGATGATGGTTTGGTCTTCTACCACTTCGTGCGTCTGGAAGCACTCCTCGTTACTCTTGGCGAGGCGGTAGCGGCATTTCCCCCTCTTTCCCCTCCTCGTTTTCCTCTTTGATTTGGAGGGTGGTTGCGTTGTTGTGGCCTCTGTCTTGTTTCTTTTATCACCTGAAACTCGTCGAAAAAAACATTCTCGTTTTGTTCATCGCTGGTTATGTCTCTGCTCCCAAGTGCCCCTGTTCGTTCTTCATCAGAGATTTCGGCTTCAGATTCCGAAGTTTCTGCATTGTTAGCTGCAGGGGCCCCTTGTGCCAAGCGTTTCCTGGTCGCATCAAACTTGCGAGCAAAAGTCAGAATTCTTCCTGACAAGTAATCTTGTTCATCTCTGAGGAATTTATTCTGTTTTCTTTTTCTGATACCTAGTTCGTATTCCTTAACTCGTTTCATTATTGTGGCTCTTAAGTCGTCGCTGGTTTTGGTATCTTTTTAATTGGCGATCGTTTTCTCCAGGTCTGCTATTTCCTTTAGACAATCTTCTCTGTCTATCCAGGCATATTTTATTAGCATTTTCACCATTCCTTTAGCGCTCTCTGCTGTATACTCAGCCCATTCCTTTAGCAGGGCTGGGTTTGGTTTTTCGTATGAGGGCACTGTGAATATGCGGAGACCCCTTGGAATTCGATCGCAGTCCACATAACGTTGCAGGGACGTGGCTTCCCACCACTTTCTTACTTCTCTTTCCATTAATTTTTCGAGTCTTTGAAATAATATTTTTAAATTACTTGGCGGGGCCGGAGTTGTGGTTTCTTTCCCAGCTTTTGCCTGTTTATCTTTGGTTGTTTTAAACATTATTTCAGCCGCTGATTCTCTCTCAAGCATCAAATCTCCTGTGTTTGACATAGTGGTATTTTCTTATTTTGCACTTTCAGCATTCAACCCACACAGTTCTTTACTCGGAGGCGGTGTTTTACGATTTAATACACACTTGCGGGGCAAAATAGTGTTGTGTATGGTAACACGGGTGAACACTGACGAAGCCTCCGGGCGAAACGCGTCTGTTGTGGGGGGTAGGGGCTTAAATTAAATACTTTTTGAAATCCATGGTATGGTGTGCTGGTCGTTTGTCTAGCCAGACTGGAGTGGACTGTTTCGAAAAAAAAAAAAAATATATATATATATATATATATATATATATATATATATATATATATTCAGCAAAGAGATACATTGCACTGCATCAAGATGTAGCATGTAATGAATTTCACTGTAACACACATTAAAGCATAGCGTTTTAGGGGCCACACTGCACCACACATAAAGGTAGTAGCTATAAAAAGGAGCAATGCCACACAAAGTATAGTCTTTAAGAACAAATTACAATATACGAGGCACCGTCCATGAAGACAGTCCTTTTACCAGCATCAAGGTAAAGCCCCATAAGATGTAAAATACAAGACATCAAGGTAGAGCCAGTAAAGAGGTAGATTGTCATGGTGTAACCTGTAAAGAGATGCATAGTGCCACAGATCAAAGTGGAGCCTGTAGATATAAATTGTACTGTGCATGAAGATATAGCCAGTAAAGTGATACAGTACAACACATCAAGCTGTAGCCCATGAAGAGATTCATTGTCAGGATATTGGATAACACGTTAAGGTGTGCCGGTAAGCAGACATTACAACACATCAAGGTAAAGCCTGTACAAAAATATGTAAAGAAGTAGGAATTTGTAGCCATGAGAGACACGGTGTACATATCATGAAAAGACCTCTAAAGTAACGCACTGTAAATAAATCAAAGGTATTACCGATAAGGATATAAGTTGCTCCACACATCAAGCTATAGCTTGTAAAAGGATATATTGTCAGGGTACAGGATCAATACCTTAAGGTGTACCCCCTAAAGAAACAAATCAGAGCATAGCCTGTACTGGTCCCTAGGAATGAATGGGAATGCATTCGCAATTTGCAATCACCAATTTGGTAATCACAATTTGCGAATGCAAATCCAAGGGTGCCTGGGGACCTAAGGCCCCACTGAGGCACACCACAGAAAAGGTAAGTATGCACATGTGTAGCACACACATCCTCTAAGGGCATATTTGCGCTACACAGCACACTGAGAAAATGCATTTTATTTGCATTTTCCAATGCATGCACAAATTACCATCAACTTGAAGTTGATGGTAATTAGCCATTGTAAAATGCAGTCGCATTAAGGAAATGCTACATGCATCTTAAATAGGGAATCGTAAATTGCGATTCCTAAATGCATTTGCAATTTAGGTAATCGCCAAAAACTGCGATTATTTTTCGAATGCAAAAAGGTACATGCATCCGAATAGGCATTTTTCCAGTCGCAAATGGGCCGAATCGGACCGGTGAAATGCTTGATACATGTGCCCCTTTGTTCAACATTGAAGGGTTAAACCGCCACAACCCATGAGTGGACTAGCAAGAGACAGTATTCATTTGAAATGGGTAGTCAAGAAATGCATTTGAGCACAATATAATGCTATATCAAAGATTTCATATGACAGGAGCGTTTTGACCTGCCGAGAGGAGATTATCTTCTGCACGGGGCAGTGACTGGCGCCATGCAAGAACACTGGGGCGACGGTCTGCAGGAACCCGCTACCTCTATGGCATGCCAATACACGATGATGGCGGCGGGAACCTTTAAGGCAGTGACCTGTCTGTATTCCCGAATGTTGCGAGAAACCTTGCAGCCGCTCACTGCCCTGAAGGCTAAGTGGGAACTGGACCTCCAAATAGAGATTCCTGAGGCCACTTGGGGCCAACTGCTGCGGAGGGCGCGGAAAAGCACGAGGAACACCAGATTCCAACTCATACATTTCTATATTATTCATAGGGCGTACCTTACACCAGGGAAACTGAAACAGTACTTTGGAGTGGAACAGGCGGCCTGCCCTAGATGCAGTACACTGGAGGCGGACTTGGGACATATGCTCTGGGACTGCCCTAACCTGGGGGGGTATTGGCAGGAGGTTGGGAGGGCACTGAACAACGCCACGGATAGAGAGATACAATACACCAAGGCAGTGGGAGTGCTACACTGGTTTCCACACACGCCTAAGAATAAGGCGACCAGCAGGTTTATAGATATGGGGTTGATACTGGCGAAGAGAGAAATAACCAGGAATTGGAAGTCAAAAGTGGGGCCCCCGTACAAACGTTGGTATAGTGAATGTTTGAAGTGGGCGGCATGTGAAAGTACTCTACGATATCAGATGGCTAGGAGGACTGCAGATGAGAAAGCTCTGGAGAGGGCAACAGCGTGGGAGATGATAGTGCAGGCACTCCGGGATGGTACTGGGGAGGAGGAAGGAGAAGACACGGACTCTGATATGGTTGACCCCACTAACGCACCAGGAGCACACCCTTAGCGAATGTTTAATTCCTTCTTGCACACACCAGAACTTACTTTTCTCTGAAATTCCACTACAGCGCTGCCACGGGGGGGGGGGTGTTGGGGAGTTTGGGGGGGTGGTTGATAGGGGGAGGGAGAGGGGCGAAAACTTAAAAGCGGTCCGCGTCCTCCTGTGCTTTCGAGAAACGGACATTGGGAGAAGAAGCAGGAGATGGACATATTATCGACGCAGCTCGGCTTTCTAGCTGGGGGTATGGGCATCCTGATAATGGTAGTGGTCTAAATGTGTGCCATCACGTTGTATTGATTTATTATCCATTGTTGTAATGTCTATGCAAAATTTTTGGTACTGCAATAAAAACGATGTTACAAAAAAAAAATCAAAGATTTCATATGCCACAAATCTCATGAAACTGATACGTTCTTCCAGAACGTATAAGTGTGACATAGATTATTGCCTCTTTCTGGGGTTGTGAACCTCAGCAATATGTAGTGAGCATGTTCACCCTCCCAGGTTCAGCATAAAGTTTTGGGGTTCAGACTATTATAACGGCGCATCCTACAACTTAAGAGTTCGCTGTAAGAGTCTCCAGTTAACTTGCAAGAGTTGTCAACAGGAAAGTTACTTGTAGAGTAGTTAATGACGGGCATTACTGCTGTCTGTGATTAATATCGTTTTTGTGTGTTTTATTTGTAAAAGTTTAAGTGACTTGAAGATGGCAGCCATGATTATTCCCTTTATTGGTATAAAGTCCTAGAAAACCAGTGCACTAGTCCTCCAGCCACCACTATAAAAGGTCAGATCAACTGGTTAACCCATTTCCTAATGATGGTAATGAGATCCAGTTTCAGCTATCAAAGTTTCAAGGTATTAATTGCCAAAGGTGATATACCTGTCTCCATTCCTCTCCTTTTTGGGTTACATCCATGTTCAGTGGGTCACAAGAGGCTTCTCTCAACAGAGTGTGCCAAAGGAAGGCACCTGCATGAACTGTCCTAGAAAGGGCCACATACTTAAGTGGTATATTCGTGGCACTATAACTTATATGCTCCATAACCTGGGAATGGTGCTCAAGACCACAAATGCTCTGACTGAGTGCCGCCACCGCCCCAAGGATACTTAAAGGCCCACTGCACAATGCATCAAGTCTTCAGAAAGAAACATTAGTCTTTACTTGCTAAAGCGATGCCTACATGACACATCAAACTTATTTAAAGTACATATGCCCTTCAATACTTTATCTGTGCAGTCAAAAGAATCAGCACTGGCAGGGGAAACTTGAGGGACTGAAGGCGAAGAGCTCCAAACCCAATAGCCTCCTCCCTGAAGTGCTTAATTTGTAATAAATAAATAAATAAATAAATATCTACATGAATGAATAAATAAACATTCAATTGTTGCTAGCCAGCTAATACCCATTTCCAATACTGGCTCCGGTCACTACAGGCAGGGATCCACTCTTTACGGTCCTGTGATGCCCCCCCTATTCGGCTATGCGTCATCACGGCCTTCCTTCTTCACATGTTCGTTTTATTATGGCACATATTTATTTCTTGTGCTTTTTACACTGACATTCTTGTTCAGTCATTTATTGCCTCTGGCCACAATCCCATCACTTTCTTAATCTCGTCCTTCCTTGATGTGCCATCATCATTCTTTCTTCCTTTTTAGGTCGAGCATTCGAGAATGCTTGAATATACTTTAGTATATACTTCTATGTGTATGTACTTTGTGGGCTCTGGAGATCAGCCCTAGGACTTGTCTGCTTCCACGTGGGGACTTTTTTCCCCGGTTCACCTGCCTCCAATTAACTGCCTTGATAGAAAACGACCAGGAGAGGTCAGTAAATACCAGAATTCCTTTCTGCTTGTTCAACTGCCTCTATTTAACGGTCTTGTTAGAAACAACCAGTAGAGGTCAGCAACATTTCAGAATTGCTTTCTGCGGAGGGACTTTCTTTTTTTTTTCTTTTTCT
This sequence comes from Lissotriton vulgaris, assembly GCF_964263255.1. Lineage (NCBI taxonomy): Eukaryota > Metazoa > Chordata > Amphibia > Caudata > Salamandridae > Lissotriton > Lissotriton vulgaris. The sequence goes on along the minus strand of NC_141700.1, from coordinate 642,578,283 downwards.
GGCAACTGCCTCCATTTATTTATTTATTTATTTACAGGTTTGTACCGCGCTAGGAATCGACTCCCGGAGGAGTATCTCTGCGCCTGTGACCTAGATAACGTTTTCTACAAGTCCAGAGGAAATGATTTATGATTGAAACAAAAAGGTCTTAAGTTGTTTCCTAAAACTCAGATGTTCTGTACATTTCCTAAGTGACAGGGGTAATCCATTCTACAAGGTGGGACTGGCTACGGACAGAGCCCTGCCACCCTGCCTTACTTTTTTAGCAGCTGGCACTGTTAGGAGCAGCTGGTTACTGGACCTGAGAGATTGCACCGGAGTGTAAGGTACAAATTTGTCTGTCCAGTATGTTGGCCCTAATTCATTTAGGCTCTTGTGGATAAGGCAACAGATCTTGAATATCACCCTTTTCCGAACAGGGAGCCAGTGTAATTTGGCCAGGAGTGGTTTAGATGGCGTTCTTGGAGGGGCATTTAAAACCAGCCTTGCTGCTGTGTTCTGCACAACCTGGAGTTTAGCTTTAACTCCCTCGTTGGCTGACAGCAGGAGCCCATTACAATAGTCTAAACGACTAAGGATCAGAGCCTGCACCAAGCTTTTTCTGGTGGCATCCGGTAGCAAGGGGAAAACTTTTCGAAGAAGGCCGATCACATGAAAGCAAGTGCCCACCACTGAGGTGGCATGTTGCTTCAGGGAGAGGTCTCGATCCAGGCGCACCCCCAAGTTTTTCACAACCAGTTTGGGTTCAGGTACTGGCCCAAGATCCTGCGGCCACTAATCTGGGGTCCATAGGATCTTTGCTTCTCCAAGCAGCAGGACCTCTGTCTTCCCCACATTGCATTGAAGGCAGCTTGATGACATCCATTTGGCTACTGCCTTCATGCCATTGGAGAAGGAGACCTTCCTTTCGTTCGTGAGATGCCTGAAAGGGTTCAGTAGCTGGGTATCATCCGCGTAAGATACGGGGATGAAACCAAACTCTCTCAGGATATTTGCCAGGGGGGCCACGGAGATGTTAAAAAGAGTCGGGCTCAAACAAGAGCCCTGTGGCACCCCCTTGGCAATCTCCATTTCAGCAGAAGGAAATGTACCCATGCTAACCGTTTGGGTCCGGTTAGTTAGAAAGCTTTTTAGCCAGGCTAAGGCTGTGTTCTTCAGCCCAATGTCAGCAGATCGTTCGAGTAAGATACTGTGAGAAACAGTATCGAACGCTGCTGACAGATCTAGCAGCACCAGAACAACGGAGATGCCTCTATCTTGATATCTATGGAGATCATCTGTTACTGATAATAACGCGGTCTCCGTGCCATGTTTGGGCCTGAAGCCAAACTGGGAATGATCCAAGCAATTGGTCTGCTCAAGAAAATTAGATAAGTGCCTATTTACGTGTTTTTCAGCTAATTTTCCCATAAAAAGGAGTAGAGATATCGGTCTTAAATTAGACAGATCAGTCCATGGGATGGTAGAATATTTCCTGATCGGTCTGATGGATGCTCTTTTCCATTCTCTAGGCACCTGACCATTTGTCAGTGAAAGATTCACTATTCTCTGGATGCCTGGGCCCAGTATATTCCCAACAATTGGCATTATTCTTGCTGGAATAATGTCCAATGGGCTTCCACTTTTAATTTGATTAATATAGCCATCTACCTCATCTAAAGAGATTGGAGGGAATGTGCTAAGGGAGCTTGAGGGGGAATTAGTTGGAACCTGTGGCATTTCCACACCTCCTGTGGCGGATAGATTAGCATTGGTGATGTTATCATAGATCCTGTCGATCTTACTGGTGAAGAACTGTGCTACTTCGTCACATAATTGCTGTGACGTCAGCTCAGGACTTTCAAAGGTTGCTGGCTTGACAACAGGTTTCCTAACTTTCTTGATAGGAAACGACCAGCAGAGGTCAGTAAAATACCAGAATCACAATATTGTTTTCGAATCTTGTGTTTTCAGTGATATGACCATGGAAGGCCCTTATTTATATTAAAAACAGAGCTTTGGACTATACCATTTCCCCATACCTGGCTGGCGTGTCACGCAGTTTGGTGCTTACTTTCCCTCCATGTTAAAGAACAGTAGATGTTTCAGCACCCAGGGTAATGTGCTGCATAGCTAAATACATGTAACGTCCCAAAGGCGAGACCGATTGCATTGCAAATGCTGGTTCCTACATGTTTTATCCTTGCTTCCCTATTTTTCTTTCACTCTCTGTTCTCGCCCCTTCTATCCCCTTCATTTTTCTCTACAGTTCTTATGTTTTTCATCCTACTGTTATTTCTTCTCTTGCCTCCACTTTTTCACAGTTGTGTTCCTTCTCTCCACTCATTACTCTTCCTCTTAAATCCCCATCTCATCCTCCTTTACTTTTGTGCTCCCAGGTAGTCTAGTTTCAGAAATGGCCGACTAACAGCAAAGAGTCCAAGAGCATTGGCCTAGGCAACACAATAGGCCCTGCTAGGGCTGCAATAGCACTCGCATTAGAATTGGGACTGCACCCACAATGGGAAGTTAAGAACCCTGGTACCAGGAAGAAACTCTGGTACCCTGAAGGTGGTGCCCACTACTAACCACAGGCACAGATTCAGTACTTCCTCCCAGGTGCCTGCGGCTTGCTCAGACACCTCATGTCAATCTTCCATTCTCCAATCACTTTCTTCTTCAAACAGCCAGTGACATTTTCCAAAATAGTCTAGGAATCTAAATGTTTATCTAGTGCAGGAGGGCTGCGTTTGCTCTAGCAGTTGGGCAACCAGAGCTTGTTTTAATGCCCAAGAATTAGCAGGCCTAAGTATTGTTTATGATGTGTGAATGGAAACTTGAGATTATTCTCTGGCATAAGTGGGTGGCCCACTGCTTTAGAGAAATGATTATTGTAGCTAAGGCTGGTTAGCATACTCCGGCCAAACAGATCCAAATAATTATAAATAAAAGCCAATCCAGTAAAACATGGAATGACTCTGCTCTAGCTCAACTCCAACTAAGGACCTAAAATAATGTGTGGGTGCGCGCTCGTCAAAGCTTGACATCAGCAACAGGCCAGCACTATTATTAACTAGCATTGGCAAAGCCAAAAGGTAGGCCTTTGCAAGCCTGCAATTTTTTTTTTCATTTGTTTTCTGCAAACATATCTAAAATACATTAATGTTGCAAAAGTAATAAAGAGTAAAAATGTGAAATTGTCTAAAGGTGATGGGTATACATTTTCAAAAAGATATGAAAATAAAAATGACCTATTATAAAATTGATTCACTTCAAAAATACATTAATACAATTTAAAAAAAGCCTTAGAAAGTAATTGTCTACTTTCTAGGTAGATGTGCACATGTGAAAGAGCCAAATGCCATTCATCACTCACAGTGAAGAAAGTCAGCGGCTGAATTGGGCTGACCCACTGCCCCATACTTTGGGTTGTCAGGGACAGAAGAAGCATATGAATGTAACTGGAGCATAGCAATGGATCAAGATGGTGGCTGATAGGCCCTCTATGTAGATGTAATTGCAGAGACGGTTTCTCCATTAGAGCTCTGGGGCTGTGCCCCTCTGAAATTCCTAAACATTCACCGAAAATATTAAATAGATCCATTTATATTGAGACACAACCATATCGCTATACAAATTAATGTATTTAAGGCTGGGCTGTCTGTCCATGGCTGCCTTCCCCACCTCACTCTGAAGCAGGAGATGGAAGCCAGGCAGTAAACAACTTTCTGCAATGTTATGCAAGGCGCAGGGCTTACTCTTCATTGCTTTTGCAGTCTATGGTGGTATCCACTGTAGGCCAGTGACGCTGTCAGCGTCATGGTTTTCGTAGTCGGAGTCTGCATCCCTGCATAAGGCCAGACGTCCGTCATTCACAGGCATAGATCCCACTTTGAAATTGGTCCACAAGACAAACAGGGCCTTTGCTCCCTTATGAAGTTGATACAAATAGCTGGTCAAGCACAAAGGGAAAAATATGTGCATATGGAAAAGACAATTACTTGCTGTTTGGTGTTAAGCCTGGCCCTATCTTCAAGGCCTTAACATTAATGACAAAAAACATGGATTTATTTATGGACAAAGGATGTTAACTCCTTAAGAGCGTCGAATGTTCAGTGCCTAGTGCTAAACGTTCGAATAACGGGTGCTGGCCCGTCGGCCAACGGTCGTGCGCAGCACTGGCAAGGTAGTGCTCGCGACGACCGTTGGCCGACGGCAGCACTTAAAGGGTTAAAAACGCTGAGGTAAGGCATGTCAGCAATTTAATTCCTCTTATTTCATATTTTTTGAGAATCTTGTATTCCCCAAGAGTGTTTGCTATTTCATCATGTTGTGTTTCTGTACTATTTTGGGCATCTTACTACTCTTGTAGAGTGCATACTTGGAGTCACTTCAGCGGTTTATGAAGGGCTTTTGAGAACTCTGGCACTGAGGCTGATGGTAAAGCAACGTGCCTGTCAGTGAGTTAAACTCTCTGCAGAGCGCACAGAACAATGGTCATGTATTTCAGCTGTAATTGAAATTCTGTGTAAATGTGTGTGAAGGTGGTACACCGTAGTCAAAATATTTACAAGGAAAAAGCAAAATAAATGAAGTGTTTGAATGTGAGTGAGTGCAGTGTACGTCTGGGAGTGGAGAAGTGATGGAGATGTGAGGAGGTGCATCAGGGGAAGAGTGAACAGAGGGTGCTGAACAGGAAGGAGATGAGGTTGAAGATAGGCAGATGAATGAGATGTGCAGAGAAAAAGTACACACATGTCTAACATAAAGCGCACATAACTGAAGGCCAATACTCCTTCCACAGACCTCAAAAATATTTCATTCACAGTCGCACAGTTTCAAAATTGAACCATTTCCCATGTTAATTATTTATAACAAATCATTGTTGTCACTCAATTATCTTAACCGCATTGCTGCGGCGGTTATTTTTCCGCTGTGCGGCTTTTTTCAAAAAGCCGCATTAGATGACGAGCTCAGCTCGTCATCCGCACACGACCACCGTGGCTGATGACGAGCTGAGCTCGTCATAAGCAGCGAAGGGGTTAAACAGCTAACAACCACCGACAAAGCCAATAGTACTGGCAGGTTTTAGTTGCATGCCAGTTGTTGTATTATATGTCTGAATGCAATAACATCTCAGAGAGAAACCATAATACCAGTTGGGTGGCAAACTATGGAATCACAGAAATTAATTTTACATATTCCCTTTTAGAAGCCCCAGCTTATTTCATCCCATTTAAAGACCTCTCGGCACATATTTCTACATAATTGATTGCAGTCACAGCTGTGGGTGCTTCCTGAAGCCTGGTTAGATCATTTTCTTCCAAAGTCGGCGCTGCGTGCAGTGCCAGACAGTAGGCAAGCACACACTTTAAAGGGCCTGAACTTGTCACGCTGTACAATATGCACATTACAGTAACTGTTGAACATATTAATGTAGTAAAATATGGGGCAGTTTTTAAAATTTAATTTTTTCCCAACTATACTCTCCCACTGCTTTATAAACCTTGCTTTCTCACTAAATTCATTTGCTTTAAAATGCACCATTTGCCAATCTTTTTTCAATACTTTCTTGGGAAGAGGACGCCCCTTGACCTGATCTTTGTCCATTAAGCCAGTTGGCTTTGCTAGCAACAAAAAAGTAATAACCAACGTTTATGCTCCACCACTTTCAAATGTCACCAGCTGCCACTGTGTGAAGGTACATACATTTATTATGATTTTATTTTTAAAAACATGAGGTTAAAAAACAACTAGATATTGCTTTGCCCAGTCTAAACATCCTACCACCTGTTGGGATGGAAATATGCTTGAAACTTCAGACTTTTTACATATACACCAGTTACTCTACAAATTTGTCAAGGACAGTACGTGCCACTACAGGGGTGGGAGAAGAGGTCTTATGCGTCTGCGAGATGTTGTCGCAGCAACAATGTTACTTACACTTTAGGATACGCACTGGTAGCAAGCTGCAGCTGGCAAGCTCTCAAAATGTACGTTGAAACAAAAAAGTATTTGAAAAAAATTAGACAGGGAGGGGCAGGGGATCAACAGAGCAGAACTGGAGTCGGCTCTGAAAACAAGCATTGCCAAAAGGCAGCATCAGTCAGTAGGGCGGGCAAGGGGAGTAAAGGGGAGGGGGGGGGGGGGGTTATTAAGAAAAAGACACTGAGTGGGCTAGGGAGAAGAAACCAAAGATGAGATAGGGGTTGGGAGAGCATAATGGAAAGAGTAGGAGGGAGTCCGGAAACATAAAGGGGGAACAACACATGAGGAAAATGAGCAAGAATACACATGCACTACTATGGAGTGCAAAAAGCAAAAGAAAAGTAGTTCCTTTAATGTAAGCAGTAGAAGGAGCCAATGAATCATCTAATTAAATGATGGTAAAGAAGCTATCCTCAAGAGGAAGGCTAAACAGAAGAAGAGGCAGGAAAACCATCAAATAAGAATCACACAAATGAGATTTACAAGAAAGTTAACTAATGATGAGCAATGGGCAGACTTAAAGCCAGCTGGAAGTATTGATATTGTCGGCAGTAGGTCTTATTAACGGGCAGCTAAAGTGATGTGCAGGTGAGACCTATAAAGAAAAAATATCAGTTGTGTAAAAAATTAGCTTCATAATTTGGATAGGAGACTACCCCCCTCACGGAATTATCACAACCCTTGTAGGGGTGAATCCGCAAATCACTAAATTACCCTGAGCTCAACCCCATGGTGTGTATGGCACAGAGCAGACCGACCTAACTAACCAATGTATAAAGTATTTATGCAGTACTATAACAATAATAAAGTAAAACAATGAAAAGCAATAAAAATCCAAAACCAAATTGAACAATAGAGTCAAACTTAAAAAACAAATTAAAACCAAAATTATAAAAATCTAATAAGGAGAACCAAACATATGGTTCTTTGAAGTTTAATGTAGGAAAAGCACAATGATAGTCCATGGTGCAGTAGACAGGGACCTAGGCACAATCTCGGGCTGCCCGCAATGGTGTGCGTGTCGGAAACACCAGTCAGATTCTTCCTGGTCTAGGAGTTTAACATCTGACTTCAGTCTTTTTAGTATACATCCATGTTGGACGGACCGGGAGGGTCGGCCGAGGATAAGGGGAGAGGTCTCCGGGGAGAGCCGTCTCCGACGATCGTACAGACAAGTAACTTCCCCCCCACAGACGGACACCACACAAGGGTAAAGTTCAACGATACTTTATAGGCAATTCTTTAAGTACGATGAATGGTACAAGGAGGTCTGGACTCAGGGGTCCCCCCGGTTCTGGTCTCTGGTTTGGGAAAAGGGTAGCGGGACAGTCTTGTTACCAAAAAGATGGGAATAGCCCTCAATCCTCGAGCTCGGCGTTCTAGATGATCGGGCCGCGGCGGAGCCAGCAGGTCCCGAGATGGATGAAGGAAGCGACGGTCCGCGGCGGAGCCAGCAGGTCCCGATGAAGATGGTAGTTACAAACGGTCCGCGGCCACGCCAGCAGGTCCCGACGACGATGAAGGTTTACGAAGGTTGCGGCAGCGCCAGCAGGCAGGACGATGATGCGCAAGGCAGAGCTACGGCAGCGCCAGTAGTCCGTCAAGGATGAGTTCTTCTCTGCGTCTCTCGACTCCAAGATACAACTGCCTTCCTGCTCTGGAGCTGCCCCAGTTATAGGGCTGGTGCCCTTTGATGTCCGGACCCTCGCACTTGGAGGTCGGGAGGTCCGGGATGAGGGAGTCCAGACACCCAGCAGGGGGGTGGAGCCAGCGCCCGGGGAGGCGATGGGCGAGCGGCACCTGGCGGGGGAGAGCCATCGACGCCTCTTTCTCCCATTGACTTGCCAAGTAGCCCGCTGGGTGGATGGTGGTGCCGGGATGTCTGAGGCCTGGCTAGGCCCAGGGTTGAGGTCGATCGGGGGCCAGGCGGCCTCGTGGTGGAGTGTCCAAGATGGCGCCCAGGCTGGGCGCGCGGGCCAGTAGTGGGTCGGGGCCACGAGGTCGATATGTTCAGGGGCCGGGGTCCCGGAGGGGACGGAAGACGAGCAGTGGTGGTGTGTGGCACTTGTGTGACCGGGCTCGGGCCTGGTCGGGCCGAGGGGGGAGCGGCCCTTCATGTGGCCTGTCCAACATGCGTCCCCCCCAGCTGAAGGCGGGGAGAGTCACCCATCCTCTTGGGGACTCTCCTCGTCGAGGCGGAAAAACCGGGACAGGCCATCCGTGTTGGCGTGATCTGGCCCAGGCCGGTGCTCCACAGTGAAGTCCATCCCTTGTAGGGAGATGGACCAACGTAGTAGCTTCGGGTTTTCCCCCCGCATCTGCATCAGCCACTGCAGGGGTCGATGGTCGGTCTGCACCCGAAAGTGCGTGCCAAAGAGGTAGGGCCGGAGCTTTTTGAGGGCCCATACCACAGCGAAGGCCTCCCTCTCTATGGTGCTCCAGCGTTGTTCTCGGGGTAGGAGTCGCCTGCTGATGAAGGCAACTGGCTGATCAAGGCCTTCGGTGTTCACTTGAGACAGGACTGCCCCAATGCCATGGTCGGAGGCATCCGTCTGGACGACGAACTCCCGGCTGTAGTCGGGGGCCTGGAGCACAGGGGCAGAGCACATGGCGGCCTTCAATTGTTCGAAGGCTGTTTGACAATCCGGGGTCCAGTTGACTTTCTTGGGTTGATTTTTGGACGTGAGTTCTGTGAGGGGCCCCACTATGGTACCATAGTCTTTCACGAACCTTCGGTAATAGCCCGTGAGGCCCAGGAAGGCGCGTACCTCGGTCTGGGTGATGGGGGGCTGCCAGGACTGGATGGCGGCAATCTTGAGCTGCAGAGGGGCCACCAGACCGCTTCCCACCTGGTGTCCGAGGTAGGTTACGGACCCCTGACCAATTTGGCATTTACTGGCCTTAATCGTGAGGCCAGCCCGCTGGAGGGCCTGTAGCACCGCTTGGAGGTGGTGGAGGTGCTCGGGCCAATGGTGGCTGTATACAGCGATGTCGTCTAGGTAGGCGGCGCTGAATCCTTCGAGCCCTGCCAGGACCTGGTTGACGAGCCGTTGGAATGTTGCTGGGGCATTCTTCATGCCAAAGGGCATGACCTTGAAATGGTAATGGCCATCAGGGGTGGAAAAGGCAGAACGTTCTTGGGCCCGGGGTGTGAGGCCGATCTGCCAGTAGCCCGCCGTCAGGTCGAAAATACTGAGGTAGCGGGCAGCTCCCATGCGGTCGATTAGTTCGTCTGCCCGGGGGATGGGATGTGCATCTGTTCGGGTGACCGCATTCAAGCCCCGGTAGTCGACGCAGAACCGGAGTTCTGGTGTGGTGCCGGGAGCGGCTGCTTTGGGGACCAGGACTACAGGGCTGGCCCAGGGGCTGTCTGAGGGCTCGATGACCCCGAGCTTGAGCATTCTGGTTACTTCTTCCTGGATGCAGGCCCGTACCCGATCTGGCACGCGGTAGGCCCGGTGGCGGATAGGGGGGTTGTCCCCCGTGTCCACGTCGTGCACACACCAGGAAGTGACACCTGGGGTGAGGGAGAACAGGCTGGCGAACTGCAACAGAAGGTCTCGACACTCCTGGCGTTGCTCCCGGGTGAGGGCCTCCGAGAGTCGGACCCCATCCACGGAGCCGTCTTTCTCCCGAGTCCGTAGGAGGTCAGGGAGGGGCTCGGAGTCTTCTTCGGCCCCATTGTCTGTGGCCATCAGGAGGCTGAGTTCTGAACGCACAAAGTGGGGTTTCAGTCTATTAGCGTGGAGGACCCGGAGGGGGTTCCGGGCAGATTCCATGTCGATGATATAGGTGGCAGGGCCCTTGCGCTCGACTACTTTGAAGGGCCCCGTCCATTTGTCTTGCAGGGCGCAGGGTTCGGTGGGGGACATCACCCATACCTGTTGCCCAGGTTCAAATTCGATGGAGGAGGCATTCCGGTCATACCACTTTTTCATGTCCTCTTGACTGGCCTCTAGGTTGGCTTTTGCCAGCTCTCGGAACCGCCGGGTCTGGTTGCGGAGAGTTAGGAGGTATCGGAAAACATCTGGGGGGTTCTTTAGAGGGGGCATCTCCCAGCCTTCCTTGACTAGGCTGAGTGGCCCCCGTACTGGATGTCCATACAGCAGTTCAAACGGGCTGAAGCCGAGGGACTTCTGGGGGACCTCCCGATATGCGAAGAGGAGGCACGGCAGCAGCACATCCCACTGGCGACGGAGGGGCTCTTCCAACCCCCCAATCATCCCTTTGAGCGTGCGGTTGAACCGCTCAACGAGTCCGTTTCCTTGAGGGTGATAGGGGGTCCTGAATCGGTAGGTAACCCCACATTGTTGCCAGAGGGACTTCATATATTTGGAAATAAAGTTCGTGCCTCTGTCGCTGACGACTTCTCGGGGGAAGCCCACACGGGAGAAGATTCCCATCAGAGCCCGGCCGACTACCGGGGCTGTCACAGTCCGCAGAGGAACAGCCTCGGGGTAGCGGGTGGCGTGGTCCACTAGCACCAGGATGAACCGATGGCCTTGTTTTGTACGCGGGTCCAGGGGCCCCACAATGTCTATTCCGACCCTCTCGAACGGGGTGGTGACCACGGGAAAAGGTTGCAGGGGGGCTTTTAGTTTGCGGCCGCTCTTTCCACTGGCTTGGCACGTGGGGCAAGATCGGCAATGCTGGTGTACATCGTCCCTCATTTTGGGCCAGAAGAAGTGGGTCACCAGGCGGCTGTAGGTTTTATCTTGACCCAGGTGTCCAGCCAGGGGGACATCGTGGGCCAGGTTTAGCAGAAAGCCTCTAAAACGGAGGGGCACCACTAGCACTCGGCTGGCCCCCAACTCCGCGATTCTTTGTTCACTGTATAGCAGATCATTGTCCCAGTAGATCCAATGTTTTCCGGAGGTATCCCCTGCGCTTTGGGCGAGGGCTTGTTGGCGGAGTCCCTCGAGGGAGGGACAGGTCTTCTGTTCTTGGCGAAACTGTTCTTGCGTGGGCCCCCCCTCTTGAGGCCACTGGTCGAGGTTAGCGAGGTCTGGAGGTTGAGCTGGTTCTGGGGGGACGTCACGGTCGGTGGTTTCGGCTGGTGCGACCGGAGGCGGAGGCGCCGGCCATTCGGGTTCCTCGGGTCGGGGTTTGGCACGGGCGGCCATGGACCGGGTGGTGACGCATGCCCAGTCCGGGATGCCTAACATCCCCAGGTGTTCTCGTCGTTCTACGGCTGCCCACGGAGAGCTTTCAAGGTCATTCCCCAGGAGGCAGTCTACGGGGGCATCGTCTCGGACCGTTACTTTCAACATGCCGGAGACCCCTCCCCATTCGAAAGGGACGCAGGCCATCCGACACAGACTCTCCGAGTTATCGGCTGAACGGACAGGGCAGAGAATATTTGGTAGGAACTGTTCTGGGGCCACCAGGTGACAGCGGACGGCTGTCACACTGGCCCCGGTGTCACGGAGGGCTTCGGCCCGGCGTCCATTGATGCTCACCCATTGGCTGTACTTCTGGGTGTTAGCGGGTAGGGGGACCCGCGGGACCATGTCTTTCCCCCCTAAGCAGGCTAGAGCCATGGCGGCTGGCTCCCATTCTTGATGCTCTTGCTCATATTCTTCTTGTTCCTCTGAGATCTGTTCCTCCCCCAGAGCAGCAGCGGCTACTTGGCGGGGTCTTGGGCTCTGATACTGGGGGCAGTTTGGGTCGTTTGCATAGTGGCCGACTCGTTGGCATCGATGGCACGTAACATTGGCTCGATATCCCGGTCGCGCCGGGGTGCTGCCCCGGTTGGCCGGGGGGGGGTGGTGCTGGTAGCGGGGGCGACCGGAGCGTTGTCTCTTCCACGTCCTTGGCCTCCTCCTCCTCCTCGGGGACGGTGCTGACCGTTGTTGTTCCGGCTCTGTTCATAGGACCCATTCCGGCCCACTCTGGTGATTTCCCACCGGTCAGCTTCGGCTGCGAGCTGCCGGGGATCGGTCAATTTGCTATCGAGGAGGTGCTGGCGGAGCTCAATGAAGCAATTGTTCGATAGATGCTCCCATACCATGAGGTTGAAGAGTTGTTCGTAAGTTGTGACCTTGCTTCCTTTGATCCAGCCCTCGAAGGCTCGGCTAAAATAGTTTACATAGTCCACCCAAGTTGTACCCGGGATGCGGGTGCAGTCTCGGAACCTCTGACGGTACATCTCGGGTGTGAGGCCATAGCGTGTGAGGAGTGCAGCTTTCATATGGTCATAGGAAGTCATCTGGTGGTCCGGGAGCTGTAGCAGGGCGTCGCGGCCCTCGTTGAGGAATCTCCCCCATAGACCGGCTCCCCAGTCGCTTCTATCGATCCGGTGGGCGGTCATAGCGATTTCGTAGGCCTTAAACCATTGCTGGATGTCGTCCTCTCGGAAGTACTCTCGAACGACATCCTTGGGGATGTGTACCTTTTTCTCTGTTGCCCCTGGGGTGTGGGGTTGCTCGGGCACCCCTACTTCTTTATTCTGCTTGCGTAGGTCGATCTCCGCTAATTTTCGCTCGTGTTCATATGCCAATTTCTTCTCCTCGAGCTCCCTTTGTCTCTGTTTTTCCTCTCTTTCTTCTCGGAGACGCAGGTGCTCTAAGTTTTTTTTTTGTTCGGCCAACTTAAGTTCAACATCCATTTTGAGCCGGGCCATTTCCAGCTCGTGTAGTCGGGTTTTTTCTCGTTCCTGGATCTCGTCTTGCGAGAGACCCGTTCTTCGCTCTTCAGGGGCTGTGGTTTGTTTTTCTATTGCTGCGATGTTTTGATCGGGGGTTCCGGCAGCCCCGGTTTCTGCCCAAGACTCTAGGGCATGCTTGAAATCGTCCTTGGTACTTAGACCGGTGGTAGCGATACCTAGTTCGATGCAGAATTGTTTTAATTCACGATGGCTGTACTCGTCCAATTTCTCCATCTGAAATTTCTCGGTGGATCCGCTTTCTTTGTTTGACATCGTGATTTCGTCGTGGGGTGAGCTACTCTCTGTACGATAATGCGGTGATTCGGATTGCGCCGCTGGCCACCAATGTTAGACGGACCGGGAGGGTCGGCCGAGGATAAGGGGAGAGGTCTCCGGGGAGAGCCGTCTCCGACGATCGTACAGACAAGTAACTTCCCCCCCACAGACGGACACCACACAAGGGTAAAGTTCAACGATACTTTATAGGCAATTCTTTAAGTACGATGAATGGTACAAGGAGGTCTGGACTCAGGGGTCCCCCCGGTTCTGGTCTCTGGTTTGGGAAAAGGGTAGCGGGACAGTCTTGTTACCAAAAAGATGGGAATAGCTCTCAATCCTCGAGCTCGGCGTTCTAGATGATCGGGCCGCGGCGGAGCCAGCAGGTCCCGAGATGGATGAAGGAAGCGACGGTCCGCGGCGGAGCCAGCAGGTCCCGATGAAGATGGTAGTTACAAACGGTCCGCGGCCACGCCAGCAGGTCCCGACGACGATGAAGGTTTACGAAGGTTGCGGCAGCGCCAGCAGGCAGGGCGATGATGCGCAAGGCAGAGCTACGGCAGCGCCAGTAGTCCGTCAAGGATGAGTTCTTCTCTGCGTCTCTCGACTCCAAGATACAACTGCCTTCCTGCTCTGGAGCTGCCCCAGTTATAGGGCTGGTGCCCTTTGATGTCCGGACCCTCGCACTTGGAGGTCGGGAGGTCCGGGATGAGGGAGTCCAGACACCCAGCAGGGGGGTGGAGCCAGCGCCCGGGGAGGCGATGGGCGAGCGGCACCTGGCGGGGGAGAGCCATCGACGCCTCTTTCTCCCATTGACTTGCCAAGTAGCCCGCTCACCCCCTGGGTGGATGGTGGTGCCGGGATGTCTGAGGCCTGGCTAGGCCCAGGGTTGAGGTCGATCGGGGGCCAGGCGGCCTCGTGGTGGAGTGTCCAAGATGGCGCCCAGGCTGGGCGCGCGGGGCAGTAGTGGGTCGGGCCCACGAGGTCGATATGTTCAGGGGCCGGGGTCCCGGAGGGGACGGAAGACGAGCAGTGGTGGTGTGTGGCACTTGTGTGACCGGGCTCGGGCCTGGTCGGGCCGAGGGGGGAGCGGCCCTTCATGTGGCCTGTCCAACAATCCACTGTAGGAGCACACTTTTAAAGTGCAACAGGATATCATGGGAGACGCTTAGAGACTCCCAATGATGTCAGGAATAGGCCAACAGAGTCCAGTACAGGCTCAATTGCCAGCTGGACAGCTGCAGGAAAAGGCCTATTTTAACTTGTTGTGTCGCTTTCACTTTAACAGGAGGTCAGCACTATGACTCTTGGAGTTCACTTCTTAGTCCTGGTAACAAGAGGGAGCAGGTCCAGTCCTTCAGAGCTCCTCTTAGGTCACAGTCAGCAGGCCCATTCCTCTTCTGTTCTTTCTTAGTACTAGTAATTTTCTGAAGTGGTTGTCTGGAGATTTCACTTTGAAGCCTGGCATGAGCTAGTGGGTGAGAATGACTCCTGGGCATGCCCAAACCAATGAAATATAAGCCAGCCCAATCCACTTTGGGCATTTTCAAGATGGGAAACATCTTCAGTCACACTAAACTTGAACTCTGAGGGTAAAGGATGTACGTGGGAAGTGTACTGTGTTAATCCTATTGCCCTCCCACATGTAATAGTAAAATCCAGTTTGAAGCAGCTACTGTATCCCTAGTAAACCCAGAGACAAAAATCTGATAGGACAAAAACTGAATTTCCTAGCAACCAGACAATGAATACAAAACAAATGCCTTGCCATTCAAGTGTACACCCAGTGTCATATGTAAACTCACCAGATCAGATCTGTCAAGCATAAGTTTTCACTCCAGTGGAATTTGACACTGTAGAGGCAAATGGGATGCCACAGCCCCGCATACATATTCTGTGAGGTTCAGAGGAGTCCTATCTGCCCATTTTGGTCAGCCTATTGTTTACTCCTGGGAAGCATTTCACACATTTGCCACTCCTATCCAAATGCTAAGCAATGGTTGGAACAAGTTGGATAGCAAATGCATATTATACCCCAGGAACCTCAGGCAGGGAAAAGGTAACTTTCTAAAAGTTATATTTCATTAATATGATTTCAAAATCCAACTTCGCCATTGAATTGGATTTTTAATAACTATTAAAAATTGTTGTTTAGTAATTTTTTAGGTCTCGGCGTTAACGCGCGGAAGCGCATCTCCGCCGAGATCTTTTGTTAGCGACTATGCTTCCCAGGAGACAGTCCCGGCCGCGCGCATCCTTCCATGCGATTTGTAACTGGAACGCGCGCTGTGGCCAGGCGCTGTCTCCTGGGAAGCGCAAGCACCACACACGCATGCGCATACACACACACACAAGCGCCCATGCACGCACGCACATACATACATACAGAGACACCACCCCTGACTCATACACACACGCGCGCACACACACAAGTGCACCGAGGCCCCCCCTCCCACTCCCCCTCCCCTCCCCCTCCCCCGCCGTCACCGTCGCACACATACATACACACAAACACACGAGCATACACACACACAAGTGCACCAATCGCGCTCCAGCCTTTTGGAACTTACCTTACCTCAGCACGCGGCGCCCAACCTCCTGCTGGCGCGGCCCCGGGGCTCTACACCGCTCACAGGAGCCCCGGGCCGCGAGACGCAACGACTCCGCCTGCCTCCTCTTCCGGTCTGAACGTGGCCCCGCCCCCGTCACAGGCGACCGTGCCTGACTTCCGGGGCGGCCGCGATACTAAGAAAGCTTTTTCAGAAACTATGAGGAGCGTGATTGGAGACCCACAACAGCAAATAACCCAATCACAAACACGCTGGTACATTGCACAGGCAGAATCTACTACATTAACTGATGCAAATGAAAAGCATCTTTGCTTCTACTTCAGGACGTACAACCATTTTCAAAATATTAAATGACCTAAGTCTACTTAAATTAAAACGACTGCTCTTTCTGCTACAACACTTCCAAGGTGCTCCAAGATGTATGTATGTCAAGCTTTGCATGCAGCCTGTACAAAAGTCCCTGCAGGTTTCAGATACAAAAGGCAATGAGTGGGCTAGGGTGCTAGTATTATCTCTACCTGGTGGTGAGTGGTGAGTGCAGAGTGGTGAGTGCAGAGTGGTGAGTGCAGAGTGGTGAGTGCAGAGTGGTGATTGCAGAGTGGTGAGTGCAGAGTGGTGAGTGGTGAGTGCAGAGTGGTGAGTGGTGAGTGCAGAGTGGTGAGTGGTGAGTGGTGAGTGCAGAGTGGTGAGTGGTGCAGAGTGGTGAGTGCAGAGTGGTGCAGAGTGGTGAGTTGTTAGACGGACCGGGAGGGTCGGCCGAGATTACGGGGAGAGGTCTCCAGGGAGAGCCGTCTCCAACGACTGTACAGACAAGTAACTTCCCCCCCACAGACGGACACCACACAAGATTGAAGGTTAACGAGACTTTATATGCAATTCTTAGGTTACGTTGGTATGATACAAGGAGGTCTGGACTCAGGGGTCCCCTCGATTCGAGTCTTTGGTTGAGGAAAGGGGTAGCGGGACAGTCTTAGTTACCAGTGAGTTCAAAATAGCTCTCAATCCTCGAGCTCGGCGTTCTTGATGATCGGGCCGTGGAGGAGCCAAGCAGGTCCCGAGATGGATGAAGGAAGGACGACGGTCCGCGGCGGAGCCTGCAGGTCCCGGTGAAAGATGACGGTTACAACGGTCCGCGGCCACGCCAGCAGATCCCGACGACGATGAAGAATGAAGGTTACGACGGCTGTGGCAGCGCCAACAGGCAGGACGATGGTGCACAGGACAGAGCTATGGCAGCGCCAGTAGTCCGTCCAGGATGAGTTCCTCTTTGCGTCTCTCGACTCCAAGATACAACTCCCTTCCTGTTCTGGAGCTGCCCCAGTTATAGGGCTGGTGTGCTTTGATGTCCGGACCCTCGCACTTGGAGGTCGGGAGGTCCGGGATGAGGGAGTCCAGACACCCAGCAGGGGGGTGGAGCCAGCGCCCGGGGAGGCGATGGGCGAGCGGCACTTGGTGGGGGAGAGCCATCGACACCTCCTTCTCCCCTTGACTTGCCAAGTAGCCCGCTCACCTCCTGGGTGGATGGTGGTGCCGGGATGTCTGAGGCCTGGCCAGGCCCAGGGTTGAGGTCGGCCGGGGGCCAGGCGGCCACGTGGTGAAGTGTCCAAGATGGCGGCCCGGGCTGGGCGCGTGGGCCGGCAGTGGATCGGGCCCACGAGGTCGACATGCTCGAGGGCAGGGGTCCCTGAGGGGACGGAGGACGTGCAATGGTCGTGTGTGGTGCTTGTGTGACCGGGCTCGGGCCTGGTCGAGCCGGGGGAGAGCGGCCCTTCATGTGGCCTGTCCAACATGAGTGCAGAGTGGTGAGTGGTGCAGAGTGGTGAGTGCAGAGTGGTGAGTGCAGAGTGGTGAGTGCAGAGTGGTGAGTGGTGAGTGCAGAGTGGTGAGTGGTGAGTGGTGAGTGCAGAGTGGTGCAGAGTGGTGAGTGCAGAGTGGTGAGTGGTGCAGAGTGGTGAGTGCAGAGTGCAGAGTGGTGAGTGCAGAGTGGTGAGAGCAGAGTGGTGAGAGCAGAGTGGTGAGAGCAGAGTGGTGAGAGCAGAGTGGTGAGTGCAGAGTGGTGAGGGCAGAGTGGTGAGTGGTGAGTGCAGAGTGGTGAGTGGTGAGTGCAGAGTGGTGAGTGGTGAGTGCAGAGTGGTGAGTGGTGCAGAGTGGTGAGTGCAGAGTGGTGCAGAGTGGTGAGTGCAGAGTGGTGAGTGCAGAGTGGTGAGTGGTGAGTGCAGAGTGGTGAGTGGTGAGTGCAGAGTGGTGAGTGGTGCAGAGTGGTGAGTGCAGAGTGGTGCAGAGTGGTGAGGGCAGAGTGGTGAGTGGTGAGTGCAGAGTGGTGAGTGGTGCAGAGTGGTGAGTGCAGAGTGGTGCAGAGTGGTGAGTGCAGAGTGGTGAGTGGTGCAGAGTGGTGAGTGCAGAGTGGTGAGTGCATAGTGGTGAGTGCAGAGTGGTGAGTGCAGAGTGGTGAGTGGTGAGTGCAGAGTGGTGAGTGGTGCAGAGTGGTGAGTGCAGAGTGGTGCAGAGTGGTGAGTGCAGAGTGGTGAGTGGTGCAGAGTGGTGAGTGCAGAGTGGTGAGTGGTGAGTGGTGAGTGGTGAGTGGTGAGTGCAGAGTGGTGCAGAGTGGTGAGTGCAGAGTGGTGCAGAGTGGTGAGTGCAGAGTGGTGAGTGCAGAGTGGTGAGTGGTGAGTGCAGAGTGGTGAGTGGTGAGTGCAGAGTGGTGAGTGGTGCAGAGTGGTGAGTGCAGAGTGGTGCAGAGTGGTGAGGGCAGAGTGGTGAGTGGTGAGTGCAGAGTGGTGAGTGGTGCAGAGTGGTGAGTGCAGAGTGGTGCAGAGTGGTGAGTGCAGAGTGGTGAGTGGTGCAGAGTGGTGAGTGCAGAGTGGTGAGTGCAGAGTGGTGAGTGCAGAGTGGTGAGTGCAGAGTGGTGAGTGGTGAGTGCAGAGTGGTGAGTGGTGCAGAGTGGTGAGTGCAGAGTGGTGCAGAGTGGTGAGTGCAGAGTGGTGAGTGGTGCAGAGTGGTGAGTGCAGAGTGGTGAGAGCAGGGTGGTGAGTGCAGAGTGGTGAGTGCAGAGTGGTGAGGGCAGAGTGGTGAGGGCAGAGTGGTGAGTGGTGAGTGCAGAGTGGTGAGTGGTGAGTGGTGAGTGGTGAGTGGTGAGTGGTGAGTGGTGAGTGCAGAGTGGTGAGTGGTGAGTGGTGAGTGCAGAGTGGTGAGTGGTGAGTGGTGAGTGGTGAGTGGTGAGTGCAGAGTGGTGCAGAGTGGTGAGTGCAGAGTGGTGCAGAGTGGTGAGTGCAGAGTGGTGCAGAGTGGTACAGAGTGGTGAGTGCAGAGTGGTGAGTGCAGAGTGGTGAGTGCAGAGTGGTGAGTGCAGAGTGGTGAGTGCAGAGTGGTGAGTGCAGAGTGGTGAGTGCAGAGTGGTGAGTGCAGAGTGGTGCAGAGTGGTGAGTGCAGAGTGGTGCAGAGTGGTACAGAGTGGTGAGTGCAGAGTGGTGAGTGCAGAGTGGTGAGTGCAGAGTGGTGAGTGCAGAGTGGTGAGTGCAGAGTGGTGAGTGCAGAGTGGTGAGTGCAGAGTGGTGAGGGCAGAGTGGTGAGTGCAGAGTGGTGAGTGCAGAGTGGTGAGTGCAGAGTGGTGAGTGCAGAGTGGTGAGTGGTGAGTGGTGCAGAGTGGTGAGTGCAGAGTGGTGAGTGCAGAGTGGTGAGTGCAGAGTGGTGAGTGGTGAGTGGTGAGTGGTGAGTGCAGAGTGGTGAGTGGTGCAGAGTGGTGAGTGGTGCAGAGTGGTGAGTGCGGAGTGGTGAGTGCAGAGTGCAGAGTGCAGAGTGCAGAGTGGTGAGTGCAGAGTGGTGAGTGCAGAGTGGTGAGTGCAGAGTGGTGAGTGCAGAGTGCAGAGTGCAGAGTGGTGAGTGCAGAGTGGTGAGTGCAGAGTGCAGAGTGCAGAGTGCAGAGTGCAGAGTGCAGAGTGCAGAGTGCAGAGTGCAGAGTGCAGAGTGCAGAGTGGTGAGTGCAGAGTGGGGAGTGCAGAGTGGTGAGTGCAGAGTGGTGAGTGCAGAGTGGTGAGTGCAGAGTGGTGAGGGCAGAGTGGTGAGTGCAGAGTGGTGAGTGCAGAGTGGTGAGTGCAGAGTGGTGAGTGCAGAGTGGTGAGGGCAGAGTGGTGAGTGCAGAGTGGTGAGTGCAGAGTGGTGAGTGCAGAGTGGTGAGTGGTGAGTGCGGTGAGTGCAGAGTGGTGAGTGCAGAGTGGTGAGGGCAGAGTGGTGAGTGCAGAGTGGTGAGTGCAGAGTGGTGAGTGCAGAGTGGTGAGTGCAGAGTGGTGAGTGGTGAGTGCAGAGTGGTGAGTGGTGAGTGCAGAGTGGTGAGTGCAGAGTGGTGAGTGCAGAGTGGTGAGTGGTGAGTGCAGAGTGGTGAGTGGTGAGTACAGAGTGGTGAGTGGTGAGTGCAGAGTGGTGAGTGGTGAGTGCAGAGTGGTGAGTGGTGAGTGCAGAGTGGTGAGTGGTGCAGAGTGGTGAGCGCAGAGTGCAGAGTGCAGAGTGGTGAGTGCAGAGTGGTGAGTGCAGAGTGGTGAGTGCAGAGTGGTGAGTGCAGAGTGCAGAGTGCAGAGTGCAGAGTGCAGAGTGGTGAGTGCAGAGTGGTGAGTGCAGAGTGGTGAGTGCAGAGTGGTGAGTGCAGAGTGGTGAGTGCAGAGTGCAGAGTGCAGAGTGCAGAGTGCAGAGTGCAGAGTGCAGAGTGCAGAGTGCAGAGTGCAGAGTGCAGAGTGGTGAGTGCAGAGTGGTGAGTGCAGAGTGGTGAGTGCAGAGTGGTGAGTGCAGAGTGGTGAGTGCAGAGTGGTGAGTGCAGAGTGGTGAGGGCAGAGTGGTGAGGGCAGAGTGGTGAGGGCAGAGTGGTGAGGGCAGAGTGGTGAGGGCAGAGTGGTGAGTGCAGAGTGGTGAGTGCAGAGTGGTGAGTGCAGAGTGGTGAGTGGTGAGTGCAGAGTGGTGAGTGGTGAGTGCAGAGTGGTGAGTGCAGAGTGGTGAGTGCAGAGTGGTGAGTGGTGAGTGCAGAGTGGTTAGTGGTGAGTACAGAGTGGTGAGTGGTGAGTGCAGAGTGGTGAGTGGTGAGTGGTGAGTGGTGAGGGCAGAGTGGTGAGGGCAGAGTGGTGAGGGCAGAGTGGTGAGGGCAGAGTGGTGAGTGCAGAGTGGTGAGGGCAGAGTGGTGAGGGCAGAGTGGTGGTGAGGGCAGAGTGGTGGTGAGTGCAGAGTGGTGGTGAGTGCAGAGTGGTGGTGAGTGCAGAGTGGTGAGTGCAGAGTGGTGAGGGCAGAGTGGTGAGTGCAGAGTGGTGAGGGCAGAGTGGTGAGGGCAGAGTGGTGAGTGCAGAGTGGTGAGTGGTGAGTGCAGAGTGGTGGTGAGTGCAGAGTGGTGGTGAGTGCAGAGTGGTGGTGAGTGCAGAGTGGTGAGTGCAGAGTGGTGAGTGCAGAGTGGTGAGTGCAGAGTAGTGAGTGGTGAGTGCAGAGTGGTGAATGCAGAGTGGTGAGGGCAGAGTGGTGAGTGCAGAGTGGTGAGTGCAGAGTGGTGAGTGGTGAGTGCAGAGTGGTGAGTGGTGAGTGCAGAGTGGTGAGTGGTGAGTGCAGAGTGGTGAGTGGTGAGTGGTGAGTGGTGAGTGGTGAGTGCAGAGTGGTGAGTGGTGAGTGGTGAGTGGTGAGTGCAGAGTGGTGAGTGGTGAGTGGTGAGTGGTGAGTGGTGAGTGGTGAGTGCAGAGTGGTGAGTGGTGAGTGCAGAGTGGTGAGTGGTGCAGAGTGGTGAGTGGTGAGTGCAGAGTGGTGAGTGGTGCAGAGTGGTGAGTGGTGCAGAGTGGTGAGTGCAGAGTGCAGAGTGGTGAGTGCAGAGTGGTGAGTGCAGAGTGGTGAGTGCAGAGTGGTGAGAGCAGAGTGGTGAGAGCAGAGTGGTGAGGGCAGAGTGGTGAGGGCAGAGTGGTGAGGGCAGAGTGGTGAGGGCAGAGTGGTGAGTGCAGAGTGGTGAGGGCAGAGTGGTGAGGGCAGAGTGGTGGTGAGGGCAGAGTGGTGGTGAGTGCAGAGTGGTGGTGAGTGCAGAGTGGTGGTGAGTGCAGAGTGGTGAGTGCAGAGTGGTGAGGGCAGAGTGGTGAGTGCAGAGTGGTGAGGGCAGAGTGGTGAGGGCAGAGTGGTGAGTGCAGAGTGGTGAGTGGTGAGTGCAGAGTGGTGGTGAGTGCAGAGTGGTGGTGAGTGCAGAGTGGTGGTGAGTGCAGAGTGGTGAGTGCAGAGTGGTGAGTGCAGAGTGGTGAGTGCAGAGTAGTGAGTGGTGAGTGCAGAGTGGTGAGTGCAGAGTGGTGAGGGCAGAGTGGTGAGGGCAGAGTGGTGGTGAGGGCAGAGTGGTGGTGAGGGCAGAGTGGTGGTGAGGGCAGAGTGGTGGTGAGGGCAGAGTGGTGAGTGGTGCAGAGTGGTGAGTGCAGAGTGGTGGTGAGTGCAGAGTGGTGAGTGCAGAGTGGTGAGGGCAGAGTGGTGAGGGCAGAGTGGTGAGGGCAGAGTGGTGAGGGCAGAGTGGTGAGGGCAGAGTGGTGAGGGCAGAGTGGTGAGTGCAGAGTGGTGAGTGCAGAGTGGTGAGTGCAGAGTGGTGAGAGCAGAGTGGTGAGGGCAGAGTGGTGAGGGCAGAGTGGTGAGGGCAGAGTGGTGAGGGCAGAGTGGTGAGTGCAGAGTGGTGAGTGCAGAGTGGTGAGGGCAGAGTGGTGAGTGCAGAGTGGTGAGTGCAGAGTGGTGAGTGCAGAGTGGTGAGTGGTGAGTGCGGTGAGTGCAGAGTGGTGAGTGCAGAGTGGTGAGGGCAGAGTGGTGAGTGCAGAGTAGTGAGTGGTGAGTGCAGAGTGGTGAGTGCAGAGTGGTGAGGGCAGAGTGGTGAGTGCAGAGTGGTGAGTGCAGAGTGGTGAGTGGTGAGTGCAGAGTGGTGAGTGGTGAGTGCAGAGTGGTGAGTGGTGAGTGGTGAGTGGTGCAGAGTGGTGCAGAGTGGTGAGGGCAGAGTGGTGGTGACGGCAGAGTGGTGGTGACGGCAGAGTGGTGCAGAGTGCAGAGTGGTGCAGAGTGCAGAGTGGTGCAGAGTGCAGAGTGGTGCAGAGTGCAGAGTGGTGAGTGGTGAGTGCAGAGTGGTGAGTGGTGAGTGCAGAGTGGTGAGTGGTGCAGAGTGGTGAGTGGTGAGTGCAGAGTGGTGAGTGGTGAGTGCAGAGTGGTGAGGGCAGAGTGGTGAGGGCAGAGTGGTGAGTGCAGAGTGGTGAGTGGTGAGTGCAGAGTGGTGAGTGGTGCAGAGTGGTGCAGAGTGGTGAGTGCAGAGTGGTGAGTGGTGCAGAGTGGTGAGTGGTGCAGAGTGGTGAGTGCAGAGTGGTGAGTGCAGAGTGGTGAGTGCAGAGTGGTGAGTGCAGAGTGGTGAGTGCAGAGTGGTGAGTGGTGCAGAGTGGTGAGTGGTGCAGAGTGGTGAGTGGTGCAGAGTGGTGAGTGGTGCAGAGTGGTGAGTGGTGCAGAGTGGTGAGTGCAGAGTGGTGAGTGCAGAGTGGTGAGTGCAGAGTGGTGAGGGCAGAGTGGTGAGGGCAGAGTGGTGAGGGCAGAGTGGTGGTGAGTGGTGCAGAGTGGTGAGTGCAGAGTGGTGGTGAGTGCAGAGTGGTGGTGAGTGCAGAGTGGTGAGTGCAGAGTGGTGAGTGGTGCAGAGTGGTGAGTGGTGCAGAGTGCAGAGTGGAGAGTGGTGAGTGCAGAGTGGTGAGTGCAGAGTGGTGAGTGCAGAGTGGTGAGTGCAGAGTGGTGAGTGCAGAGTGGTGAGTGCAGAGTGGTGAGTGCAGAGTGGTGAGTGCAGAGTGGTGAGTGCAGAGTGGTGAGTGCAGAGTGGTGAGTGCAGAGTGGTGAGTGGTGAGTGCAGAGTGGTGAGTGGTGCAGAGTGGTGAGTGGTGCAGAGTGGTGAGTGGTGCAGAGTGGTGAGTGGTGCAGAGTGGTGAGTGCAGAGTGCAGAGTGCAGAGTGGTGAGTGCAGAGTGGTGAGTGCAGAGTGGTGAGTGCAGAGTGGTGAGTGCAGAGTGGTGAGTGCAGAGTGGTGAGTGCAGAGTGGTGAGTGCAGAGTGGTGAGTGGTGCAGAGTGGTGAGTGGTGCAGAGTGGTGAGTGGTGCAGAGTGGTGAGTGGTGCAGAGTGGTGAGTGGTGAGTGCAGAGTGCAGAGTGCAGAGTGGTGAGTGCAGAGTGGTGAGTGCAGAGTGGTGAGTGCAGAGTGGTGAGGGCAGAGTGGTGAGGGCAGAGTGGTGAGGGCAGAGTGGTGAGTGCAGAGTGGTGAGGGCAGAGTGGTGAGGGCAGAGTGGTGAGGGCAGAGTGGTGAGTGCAGAGTGGTGAGTGCAGAGTGGTGAGGGCAGAGTGGTGAGGGCAGAGTGGTGAGGGCAGAGTGGTGAGGGCAGAGTGGTGAGGGCAGAGTGGTGAGTGCAGAGTGGTGAGTGCAGAGTGGTGAGGGCAGAGTGGTGGTGAGGGCAGAGTGGTGGTGAGGGCAGAGTGGTGGTGAGGGCAGAGTGGTGAGTGGTGCAGAGTGGTGAGTGCAGAGTGGTGAGGGCAGAGTGGTGAGGGCAGAGTGGTGAGGGCAGAGTGGTGAGGGCAGAGTGGTGAGGGCAGAGTGGTGAGGGCAGAGTGGTGGTGAGGGCAGAGTGGTGGTGAGGGCAGAGTGGTGGTGAGGGCAGAGTGGTGGTGAGGGCAGAGTGGTGGTGAGGGCAGAGTAGTGGTGAGGGCAGAGTAGTGGTGAGGGCAGAGTGGTGGTGAGGGCAGAGTGGTGGTGAGGGCAGAGTGGTGGTGAGGGCAGAGTGGTGGTGAGGGCAGAGTGGTGAGTGGTGCAGAGTGGTGAGTGGTGCAGAGTGGTGGTGAGTGCAGAGTGGTGAGTGCAGAGTGGTGAGTGCAGAGTGGTGAGTGCAGAGTGGTGGTGAGTGCAGAGTGGTGCAGAGTGCAGAGTGGTGCAGAGTGCAGAGTGCAGAGTGGTGCAGAGTGCAGAGTGGTGAGTGGTGCAGAGTAGTGAGTGGTGCAGAGTGCAGAGTGGTGAGTGGTGCAGAGTGGTGAGTTTTGCAGAGTGCAGAGTGGTGAGTGCAGAGTGGTGAGTGCAGAGTGGTGAGTGCAGAGTGGTGAGTGCAGAGTGGTGAGTGCAGAGTGGTGAGTGGTGAGTGGTGAGTGGTGAGTGGTGAGTGGTGAGTGGTGAGTGGTGAGTGCAGAGTGGTGAGTGCAGAGTGGTGAGTGCAGAGTGGTGAGTGCAGAGTGGTGAGAGCAGAGTGGTGAGAGCAGAGTGGTGAGAGCAGAGTGGTGAGAGCAGAGTGGTGAGGGCAGAGTGGTGAGGGCAGAGTGGTGAGGGCAGAGTGGTGAGGGCAGAGTGGTGAGGGCAGAGTGGTGAGTGCAGAGTGGTGAGTGCAGAGTGGTGGTGAGGGCAGAGTGGTGGTGAGGGCAGAGTGGTGGTGAGGGCAGAGTGGTGGTGAGGGCAGAGTGGTGGTGAGGGCAGAGTGGTGGTGAGGGCAGAGTGGTGGTGAGGGCAGAGTGGTGGTGAGGGCAGAGTGGTGGTGAGTGCAGAGTGGTGGTGAGGGCAGAGTGGTGGTGAGGGCAGAGTGGTGGTGAGGGCAGAGTGGTGGTGAGGGCAGAGTGGTGGTGAGGGCAGAGTGGTGAGTGGTGCAGAGTGGTGAGTGCAGAGTGGTGGTGAGTGTAGAGTGGTGAGTGCAGAGTGGTGAGGGCAGAGTGGTGAGGGCAGAGTGGTGAGGGCAGAGTGGTGAGGGCAGAGTGGTGAGGGCAGAGTGGTGAGGGCAGAGTGGTGAGGGCAGAGTGGTGAGGGCAGAGTGGTGAGGGCAGAGTGGTGAGGGCAGGGTGGTGAGGGCAGAGTGGTGGTGAGGGCAGAGTGGTGGTGAGGGCAGAGTGGTGGTGAGGGCAGAGTGGTGGTGAGGGCAGAGTGGTGAGTGGTGCAGAGTGGTGAGTGGTGCAGAGTGGTGAGTGGCGCAGAGTGGTGGTGAGTGCAGAGTGGTGAGTGCAGAGTGGTGGTGAGTGCAGAGTGGTGGTGAGTGCAGAGTGGTGAGTGGTGCAGAGTGGTGAGTGGTGCAGAGTGCAGAGTGGTGCAGAGTGCAGAGTGGTGCAGAGTGCAGAGTGGTGAGTGGTGCAGAGTGGTGAGTGGTGCAGAGTGGTGAGTGGTGCAGAGTGGTGAGTGGTGCAGAGTGGTGAGTGGTGCAGAGTGGTGAGTGGTGCAGAGTGGTGAGTGGTGCAGAGTGGTGAGTGGTGAGTGCAGAGTGGTGAGTGCAGAGTGGTGAGTGGTGAGTGCAGAGTGGTGGTGAGTGCAGAGTGGTGGTGAGTGCAGAGTGGTGAGTGGTGAGTGCAGAGTGCAGAGTGCAGAGTGGTGAGTGCAGAGTGGTGAGTGCAGAGTGGTGAGTGGTGAGTGCAGAGTGGTGGTGAGTGCAGAGTGGTGGTGAGTGCAGAGTGGTGGTGAGTGCAGAGTGGTGGTGAGTGCAGAGTGGTGGTGAGTGCAGAGTGGTGAGTGCAGAGTGGTGAGGGCAGAGTGGTGGTGAGGGCAGAGTGGTGGTGAGGGCAGAGTGGTGGTGAGGGCAGAGTGGTGCAGAGTGCAGAGTGGTGAGTGGTGCAGAGTGGTGAGTGGTGCAGAGTGGTGAGTGGTGCAGAGTGCAGAGTGGTGAGTGCAGAGTGGTGAGTGCAGAGTGGTGAGTGCAGAGTGGTGAGTGCAGAGTGGTGAGTGCAGAGTGGTGAGTGGTGAGTGCAGAGTGGTGGTGAGTGCAGAGTGGTGGTGAGAGCAGAGTGGTGGTGAGTGCAGAGTGGTGAGTGCAGAGTGGTGAGGGCAGAGTGGTGGTGAGGGCAGAGTGGTGGTGAGGGCAGAGTGGTGGTGAGGGCAGAGTGGTGGTGAGGGCAGAGTGGTGGTGAGGGCAGAGTGGTGGTGAGGGCAGAGTGGTGGTGAGGGCAGAGTGGTGGTGAGGGCAGAGTGGTGGTGAGGGCAGAGTGGTGAGTGGTGCAGAGTGGTGAGTGCAGAGTGGTGGTGAGGGCAGAGTGGTGAGGGCAGAGTGGTGAGGGCAGAGTGGTGAGGGCAGAGTGGTGAGGGCAGAGTGGTGAGGGCAGAGTGGTGAGGGCAGAGTGGTGAGGGCAGAGTGGTGAGGGCAGAGTGGGGGTGAGAGCAGAGTGGGGGTGAGAGCAGAGTGGTGTTGAGGGCAGAGTGGTGGTGAGTGCAGAGTGGTGAGTGCAGAGTGGTGAGAGCAGAGTGGTGAGTGCAGAGTGGTGAGGGCAGAGTGGTGAGGGCAGAGTGGTGAGGGCAGAGTGGTGAGGGCAGAGTGGTGAGTGGTGAGTGCAGAGTGGTGAGTGGTGAGTGCAGAGTGGTGAGGGCAGAGTGGTGAGGGCAGAGTGGTGAGGGCAGAGTGGTGAGGGCAGAGTGGTGAGGGCAGAGTGGTGAGGGCAGAGTGGTGAGGGCAGAGTGGTGAGGGCAGAGTGGGGGTGAGAGCAGAGTGGGGGTGAGAGCAGAGTGGTGGTGAGGGCAGAGTGGTGGTGAGTGCAGAGTGGTGAGTGCAGAGTGGTGAGAGCAGAGTGGTGAGGGCAGAGTGGTGAGGGCAGAGTGGTGAGGGCAGAGTGGTGAGGGCAGAGTGGTGAGTGGTGAGTGCAGAGTGGTGAGTGGTGAGTGCAGAGTGGTGAATGCAGAGTGGTGAGTGCAGAGTGGTGAGTGGTGAGTGCAGAGTGGTGGTGAGTGCAGAGTGGTGGTGAGTGCAGAGTGGTGGTGAGTGCAGAGTGGTGGTGAGTGCAGAGTGGTGGTGAGTGCAGAGTGGTGGTGAGTGCAGAGTGGTGGTGAGTGCAGAGTGGTGGTGAGTGCAGAGTGGTGAGTGCAGAGTGGTGAGGGCAGAGTGGTGAGTGCAGAGTGGTGAGGGCAGAGTGGTGAGGGCAGAGTGGTGAGGGCAGAGTGGTGAGGGCAGAGTGGTGAGGGCAGAGTGGTGAGGGCAGAGTGGTGAGGGCAGAGTGGTGGTGAGGGCAGAGTGGTGGTGAGGGCAGAGTGGTGGTGAGGGCAGAGTGGTGGTGAGGGCAGAGTGGTGGTGAGGGCAGAGTGGTGGTGAGGGCAGAGTGGTGGTGAGTGCAGAGTGGTGAGTGCAGAGTGGTGAGGGCAGAGTGGTGAGGGCAGAGTGGTGAGGGCAGAGTGGTGAGGGCAGAGTGGTGAGGGCAGAGTGGTGAGTGCAGAGTGGTGAGGGCAGAGTGGTGAGTGCAGAGTGGTGAGGGCAGAGTGGTGAGGGCAGAGTGGTGAGGGCAGAGTGGTGGTGAGGGCAGAGTGGTGGTGAGGGCAGAGTGGTGGTGAGGGCAGAGTGGTGGTGAGTGCAGAGTGGTGGTGAGTGCAGAGTGGTGGTGAGTGCAGAGTGGTGAGTGCAGAGTGGTGAGTGCAGAGTGGTGGTGAGTGCAGAGTGGTGGTGAGTGCAGAGTGGTGGTGAGTGCAGAGTGGTGGTGAGTGCAGAGTGGTGAGTGCAGAGTGGTGAGTGCAGAGTGGTGGTGAGTGCAGAGTGGTGGTGAGTGCAGAGTGGTGGTGAGTGCAGAGTGGTGAGTGGTGAGTGCAGAGTGGTGAGTGGTGAGTGCAGAGTGGTGAGGGCAGAGTGGTGAGTGCAGAGTGGTGAGTGGTGAGTGCAGAGTGGTGGTGAGGGCAGAGTGGTGAGGGCAGAGTGGTGGTGAGGGCAGAGTGGTGGTGAGGGCAGAGTGGTGGTGAGGGCAGAGTGGTGGTGAGGGCAGAGTGGTGAGTGCAGAGTGGTGGTGAGTGCAGAGTGGTGAGTGCAGAGTGGTGAGTGCAGAGTGGTGAGTGCAGAGTGGTGAGTGCAGAGTGGTGAGGGCAGAGTGGTGCGGGAAGAGTGGTATGGGCAGAGTCGTGTGGGCAGAGTGGTGGTGAGGGCAGAGTGGTGGTGAGGGCAGAGTGGTGGTGAGGGCAGAGTGGTGGTGAGGGCAGAGTGGTGGTGAGTGCAGAGTGGTGAGTGGTGCGTGGTGGTGAGTGCAGAGTGGTGAGTGCAGAGTGGTGAGTGCAGAGTGGTGGTGAGTGCAGAGTGGTGAGTGGTGCAGAGTGGTGAGTGGTGCAGAGTGGTGAGTGGTGCAGAGTGGTGAGTGGTGCAGAGTGGTGAGTGGTGCAGAGTGGTGAGTGGTGCAGAGTGGTGAGTGGTGCAGAGTGGTGAGTGGTTGTTAGACGGACCGGGAGGGTCGGCCGAGGTTACGGGGAGAGGTCTCCAGGGAGAGCCGTCTCCAACGACTGTACAGACAAGTAACTTCCCCCCCACAGACGGACACCACACAAGTTTGAAGGTTAACGAGACTTTATATGCAATTCTTAGGTTACGATGATGGATACAAGGAGGTCTGGACTCAGGGGTCCCCTCGGTTCTAGTCTCTGGCTTAGGAAAAGGGGTAGCGGGACAGTCTTTGTTACCAATGAGTGGAAAATAGCTCTCAATCCTCGAGCTCGGCGTTCTAGATGATCGGGCCGCGGCGGAGCCAGGCAGGTCCCGAGATGGACGAAGGAAAACGACGGTCCGCGGCGGAGCCTGCAGGTCCCGGTGAAGATGGCGGTTACAACGGTCCGCGGCCACGCCAGCAGGTCCCGACGACGATGAAGGTGATGAAGATTACGAAGGCTGTGGCAGCGCCAACAGGCAGGACGATGGTGCACAAGACAGAGCTACGGCAGCGCCAGTAGTCCGTCCAGGATGAGTTCCTCTTTATGTCTCTCGACTCCAAGATACAACTGCCTTCCTGCTCTGGAGCTGCCCCAGTTATAGGGCTGGTGTGCTTTGATGTCCGGACCCTCGCACTTGGAGGTCGGGGGGTCCGGGATGAGGGAGTCCAGACACACAGCAGGGAGGTGGAGCCAGTGCCCGGGGAGGCGATGGGTGAGCGGCACTTGGCGGGGGAGAGCCATCGACACCTCTTTCTCCCATTGACTTGCCAAGTAGCCCGCTCACCTCCTGGGTGGAGAGTGGTGCCGGGATGTCTGAGGCCTGGCCAGGCCCAGGGTTGAGGTCGGCCGGAGGCCAGGCGGCCACGTGGTGGAGTGTCCAAGATGGCGCCCCGGGATGGGCGCGTAGACGGGCAGTGGATCGGGCCCACGAGGTTGACATACTCGAGGGCAGGGGTCCCTGAGGGGACGGAGGCCGTGCAAGAGTGGTGTGTGGTTCCTGCGGGACCGGGCTGAGGCCGGGTCGGGCTGGGGGAGAGCGGCCTTCCATGTGGCCTGTCCAACATGCGTCCCCCCCAGCTGAAGGCGGGGAGAGTTACCCATCCTCTTGGGGACTCTCCTCGTCGAGGCGGAAGAACCGGGACAGGCCATCCGCGTTGGCGTGATCTGGCCCAGGCCGGTGTTCGACTGTGAAGTCCATCCCTTGTAGGGAGATGGACCAGCGTAGTAACTTCGGGTTTTCCCCCCGCATCTGCATCAGCCACTGCAGGGGTCGGTGATCGGTCTGTACCCGAAAGTGTGTGCCAAACAGGTAGGGCCGGAGCTTCTTGAGGGCCCATACCACAGCGAAGGCCTCCCGCTCTATGGTGCTCCAGCGCTGTTCTCGCGGTAGGAGTCGTCTGCTAATGAAGGCCACCGGTTGATCCAGGCCTTCGGTGTTCACTTGGGACAGGACTGCCCCAATGCCATGGTCAGAGGCATCCGTCTGGACGATGAACTCCCGGCTGTAGTCGGGGGCCTGGAGCACCGGGGCGGAGCACATGGCGTCTTTCAATTGTTCAAAGGCAGCCTGACACTCGGGTGTCCAGTTGACTTTCTTTGGCTGGTTTTTCGACGTGAGTTCTGTGAGGGGTCCCACTATAGTACCATAGTCCTTCACGAACCTTCGGTAGTAGCCTGTGAGGCCCAGGAAGGCTCGTACCTCGGTCTGTGTGACGGGGGACTGCCATGACTGGATGGCGGCAATTTTTAGCTGCAGAGGAGCCACCAGCCCGCTTCCCACCTGGTGCCCGAGGTAGGTCACGGATCCTTGTCCAATTTGACATTTGCTGGCCTTGATCGTGAGGCCAGCCCGCTGTAAGGCTTGCAGCACTGCTCGGAGGTGGTGGAGGTGCTCGGACCAATGGTGGCTGTACACAGCGATGTCGTCTAGGTAGGCGGCGCTGAATCCTTCGAGCCCCGCCAGGACCTGATTGACGAGCCGTTGGAATGTCGCTGGAGCGTTCTTCATGCCGAAGGGCATGACGGTGAAATGGTAATGGCCATCGGGTGTGGAAAAGGCAGAACGTTCTTGCGCCCGGGGTGTGAGGCCGATCTGCCAGTAGCCCGCCGTCAGGTCGAAGATACTGAGGTAGCGGGCAGCTCCCATGCGGTCGATCAGTTCATCGGCCCGGGGGATGGGATGTGCGTCTGTCCGGGTGACCGCGTTCAAGCCCCGGTAGTCGACACAGAACCGAAGTTCCGGGGTGGTGCCGGGGGTGGCCGCTTTGGGGACCAGTACGACAGGGCTGGCCCAGGGGCTGTCCGAAGCCTCGATGACCCCAAGTGTGAGCATCTTGGCTACTTCTTCCTGGATGCAGGCTCGTACCCGATCTGGCACGCGGTAGGCCCGGTGGCGGATAGGGGGGCTGTCCCCCGTATCTACATCGTGCACACACCAGGAAGTGACACCTGGGGTGAGGGAGAACAGGCTGGCGAACTGTGAGAGGAGAGCTTGACATTCCTGACGTTGCTCTCCGGTGAGGGTCTCCGAGAGTCGGACCCCATCCACGGAGCCGTCTTGTTCCCGAGTCCGTAGGAGGTCAGGGAGGGGCTCGGAGTCTTCTTCCGCCCCAGTGTCTGTGGCCATCAGGAGGCTAAGTTCTGTACGCACAAAGTGGGGCTTCAGTCTGTTAGCGTGGAGGACCCGGAGTGGGTTCCGGGAGGACTCCATGTCGATGAGATAGGTGGCAGGGCCCTTGCGCTCGATTACCTTGAAGGGCCCCGTCCATTTGTCTTGTAGTGCACATGGCTCGGTGGGGGACATCACCCATACCTGTTGCCCAGGTTCAAATTCAATGGATGAGGCATTCCGGTCATACCACTTTTTCATGTCCTCTTGACTGGCCTCTAGGTTGGCTTTTGCTAGTTCCCGGAACCGCCGGGTCTGGTTGCGGAGGGTTAAGAGATACAGGAAGACATCTGGAGGGTTCTTTGATGGCGGCAGCTCCCAGCCTTCTTTGACGAGACTGAGTGGCCCTCGCACTGGGTGTCCATACAGCAGTTCAAATGGGCTGAAGCCCAGGGATTTCTGGGGGACCTCTCGATACGCGAAGAGGAGGCACGGCAGCAGCACATCCCACTGGCGACGGAGGGGCTCTTCCAACCCCCCGATCATCCCCTTTAGCGTGCGGTTGAACCGCTCAACGAGTCCGTTCCCTTGAGGGTGATAGGGGGTCGTGAATCGGTAGGTGACCCCGCACTGTTGCCAGAGGGACTTCATGTATTTGGAAATAAAGTTCGTGCCTCTGTCGCTGACGACTTCTCGGGGGAAGCCCACACGGGAGAAGATCCCCATCAGGGCCCGGCCGACTACCGGGGCGGTCACAGTCCCCAGAGGGACAGCCTCAGGGTAGCGGGTGGCGTGGTCCACCAGCACCAAGATGAATCGATGGCCTTGTTTTGTGCGTGGGTCCAGGGGCCCCACAATGTCTATTCCGACTCTCTCAAACGGGGTAGTGACCACAGGAAAAGGTTGTAGGGGAGCTTTTAGCTTGCGGCCGCTCTTTCCACTGGCTTGGCACGTGGGGCAAGATCGGCAATGCTGGTGCACATCGTTCCTCATTTTTGGCCAGAAGAAGTGGGTCACTAGGCGACTGTAGGTTTTATCTTGTCCCAGGTGTCCTGCCAGGGGGACATCGTGGGCCAGGTTTAACAGGAAGTCTCTAAAACGGAGGGGCACCACTAGTACTCGGTTGCTCCCCAGCTCGGCGATTCTTTGCTCGCTGTACAGCAGATCATTGTCCCAGTAGACCCAATGAGTTCCGGAGGTATCCCCTGCGCTTTGGGCGAGCGCTTGCTGGCGGAGTCCCTCGAGGGAGGGACAGGTCTTTTGTTCTTGGCGAAATTGTTCTTGCGTGGGCCCCCCCTCTTGAGGCCACTGTTCGAGGTTAGCGAGGTCGGTAGGTTGAGCTGGTTCGGAGGGAATGTCACGGTCGGTGTTTTCGGCTGGGGCGACCGGAGGCGGTGGCGCCGGCCATTCGGGTTCTTCTGGGCGGTGATTGGCACGGGCGGCCATGGAACGGGTGGTGACGCACGCCCAGTCTGGGACGCCCAACATCCCCAGGTGTTCTCTTCGCTCCACGGCGGCCCACGGAGAGCTTTCAAGGTCATTGCCCAGGAGGCAGTCTACGGGGGCATCGTCTCGGACCGTTACTTTCAACATGCCGGAGACCCCCCCCCATTCGAAGGGGACGCAGGCCATCCGGCACAGGCTTTCCGAGTTATCGGCTGATCGTACAGGGCAGAGAATGTTCGGTAGATATTGTTCTGGGGCCACCAGGTGACAGCGGACGGCTGTTACACTGGCCCCGGTGTCACGAAGGGCTTCGGCCTGGCGTCCATTGATGCTCACCCATTGGCTGTACTTCTGGGTGTTAGCGGGTAGGGGGACCCGCGGGACTATGTCTTTCCCCCCTAAGCAGGCTAGAGCCATGGCGGCTGGCTCCCACTCTTGATGCTCTTGTTCGTATTCTTCCTGCTCCTCGGAGATCTGTTCTTCCCCTAGGGCTGCAGCGGCCACTTGGCGGGGTCTTGGGCTCTGGTACTGCGGGCAGTTTGGGTCGTTCGCATAGTGGCCGACTCGTTGACATCGGTGACACGTGACATTGGCTCTGTACCCCGGTCGCGCTGGGGTGCTGCCCCGGTTGGCCGGGGGGGTGGTGCTGGTAGCGGGGGCGACCGGGGCGTTGTCTCTTCCTCGCCCTTGGCCCCCTCCTCCTCCTCTGGGTCGGTGCTGACCATTGTTGTTCCGGTTCTGTTCGTAGGACCCATTCCGGCCTACTCTGGTGATCTCCCACCGGTCAGCTTCGGCTGCGAGCTGCCGGGGATCCGTTAACTTGCTGTCGAGGAGGTGCTGGCGGAGTTCAATGAAGCAATTGTTCGACAGATGCTCCCATACCATCAGATTAAATAGTTGCTCGTAGGTCGTGACGTTGCTTCCTCTGATCCAGCCCTCGAAGGCTCGGCTAAAGTATGTTACATAGTCCACCCAAGTTGTACCCGGGATGCGGGTGCAGTCTCGGAACCTCTGACGGTACATCTCGGGTGTGAGGCCATAGCGGGTGAGGAGTGCTGCTTTCATATGATCGTAGGAGGTCATCTGGTGGTCCGGGAGCTGTAGCAGGGTGTCGCGGCCCTCATTGAGGAATCTTCCCCATAGACCGGCTCCCCAGTCGTTTCTATCGATCCGGTGTGCAGTCATAGCGATTTCATAGGCCTTAAACCATTGCTGGATGTCGTCTTCTCTGAAATATTCTCGGACAACATCCTTGGGGATGTGTACCTTTTTCTCAGTGGTCCCTGAGGTGGGGGGTCGCTCTGGCACCCCTGCTTCTTTATTCTGCTTGCGTAGGTTGATCTCGGCTAGGTTCCGTTCGTGTTCGTACGCTAGTTTCTTTTCCTCGAGCTCCCTTTGTCTCTGTTTCTCCTCTCTTTCTTCTCGGAGACGCAGGTGCTCTAAGTTGATTTTTTGTTCGGCCAACTTAAGTTCAACGTCCATTTTGAGTCGGGCCATTTCCAGCTCGTGTAGTCGGGTTCTTTCTCTTTCCTGGATCTCGTCTTGCGAGAGACCCGTTCTTTGTCCTTCAGGGGCCGTGGTTGTTTTTTCTGCGGTGCTTTGATCAGGGGTTCCGGCAGCCCCGGTCTCTGCCCAAGATTCTAGGGCATGCTTAAAATCGTCCTTGGTACTCAGTCCGGTGGTAGCGATACCCAGTTCGATGCAGAATTGTTTTAGTTCACGATGGTTGTACTCCTCCAATTTCTCCATTTGGAATTTCTCGGTTGATCCGCTTTCTTTCGTGGTCATTGTGACTTCGTCGTGGGGTGAGCTACTCTCTGTACTTTTATGCGGTGATTCGGATCGCGCCGCTGGCCACCAATGTTAGACGGACCGGGAGGGTCGGCCGAGGTTACGGGGAGAGGTCTCCAGGGAGAGCCGTCTCCAACGACTGTACAGACAAGTAACTTCCCCCCCACAGACGGACACCACACAAGTTTGAAGGTTAACGAGACTTTATATGCAATTCTTAGGTTACGATGATGGATACAAGGAGGTCTGGACTCAGGGGTCCCCTCGGTTCTAGTCTCTGGCTTAGGAAAAGGGGTAGCGGGACAGTCTTTGTTACCAATGAGTGGAAAATAGCTCTCAATCCTCGAGCTCGGCGTTCTAGATGATCGGGCCGCGGCGGAGCCAGGCAGGTCCCGAGATGGACGAAGGAAAACGACGGTCCGCGGCGGAGCCTGCAGGTCCCGGTGAAGATGGCGGTTACAACGGTCCGCGGCCACGCCAGCAGGTCCCGACGACGATGAAGGTGATGAAGATTACGAAGGCTGTGGCAGCGCCAACAGGCAGGACGATGGTGCACAAGACAGAGCTACGGCAGCGCCAGTAGTCCGTCCAGGATGAGTTCCTCTTTACGTCTCTCGACTCCAAGATACAACTGCCTTCCTGCTCTGGAGCTGCCCCAGTTATAGGGCTGGTGTGCTTTGATGTCCGGACCCTCGCACTTGGAGGTCGGGGGGTCCGGGATGAGGGAGTCCAGACACACAGCAGGGAGGTGGAGCCAGTGCCCGGGGAGGCGATGGGTGAGCGGCACTTGGCGGGGGAGAGCCATCGACACCTCTTTCTCCCATTGACTTGCCAAGTAGCCCGCTCACCTCCTGGGTGGAGAGTGGTGCCGGGATGTCTGAGGCCTGGCCAGGCCCAGGGTTGAGGTCGGCCGGAGGCCAGGCGGCCACGTGGTGGAGTGTCCAAGATGGCGCCCCGGGATGGGCGCGTAGACGGGCAGTGGATCGGGCCCACGAGGTTGACATACTCGAGGGCAGGGGTCCCTGAGGGGACGGAGGCCGTGCAAGAGTGGTGTGTGGTTCCTGCGGGACCGGGCTGAGGCCGGGTCGGGCTGGGGGAGAGCGGCCTTCCATGTGGCCTGTCCAACAGTGGTGCAGAGTGCAGAGTGGTGAGTGCAGAGTGGTGAGTGCAGAGTGGTGAGTGCAGAGTGGTGAGTGGTGAGTGCAGAGTGGTGGTGAGTGCAGAGTGGTGGTGAGTGCAGAGTGGTGGTGAGTGCAGAGTGGTGAGTGCAGAGTGGTGAGGGCAGAGTGGTGGTGAGGGCAGAGTGGTGGTGAGGGCAGAGTGGTGGTGAGGGCAGAGTGGTGGTGAGGGCAGAGTGGTGGTGAGGACAGAGTGGTGGTGAGGACAGAGTGGTGGTGAGGGCAGAGTGGTGAGTGGTGCAGAGTGGTGAGTGCAGAGTGGTGGTGAGTGCAGAGTGGTGAGTGCAGAGTGGTGAGTGCAGAGTGGTGAGTGCAGAGTGGTGAGGGCAGAGTGGTGAGGGCAGAGTGGTGAGTGCAGAGTGGTGAGGGCAGAGTGGTTGTGAGTGCAGAGTGGTGAGGGCAGAGTGGTGGTGAGGGCAGAGTGGTGGTGAGGGCAGAGTGGTGGTGAGGGCAGAGTGGTGGTGAGGGCAGAGTGGTGAGTGCAGAGTGGTGGTGAGTGCAGAGTGGTGAGTGCAGAGTGGTGAGGGCAGAGTGGTGAGGGCAGAGTGGTGCAGAGTGCAGAGTGGTGCAGAGTGCAGAGTGGTGCAGAGTGCAGAGTGGTGCAGAGTGCAGAGTGGTGCAGAGTGCAGAGTGGTGCAGAGTGGTGCAGAGTGCAGAGTGGTGAGTGCAGAGTGGTGAGTGCAGAGTGGTGAGTGCAGAGTGGTGAGTGCAGAGTGGGGAGTGCAGAGTGGGGAGTGCAGAGTGGGGAGTGCAGAGTGGGGAGTGCAGAGTGGGGAGTGCAGAGTGGGGAGTGCAGAGTGCGGAGTGCAGAGTGGGGAGTGCAGAGTGCAGAGTGGGGAGTGCAGAGTGCAGAGTGGGGAGTGCAGAGTGCAGAGTGGGGAGTGCAGAGCGGGGAGTGCAGAGTGGGGAGTGCAAAGTGCAGAGTGGTGAGTGGTGCAGAGTGGTGCAGAGTGCAGAGTGGTGCAGAGTGCAGAGTGGTGCAGAGTGCAGAGTGGTGCAGAGTGCAGAGTGGTGCAGAGTGCAGAGTGGTGCAGAGTGCAGAGTGGTGCAGAGTGCAGAGTGGTGCAGAGTGCAGAGTGGTGCAGAGTGCAGAGTGGTGCAGAGTGCAGAGTGGTGCAGAGTGCAGAGTGGTGCAGAGTGGTGCAGAGTGCAGAGTGGTGCAGAGTGCAGAGTGGTGCAGAGTGCAGAGTGGTGCAGAGTGCAGAGTGGTGCAGAGTGCAGAGTGGTGAGTGCAGAGTGGTGAGGGCAGAGTGGTGAGGGCAGAGTGGTGGTGAGGGCAGAGTGGTGGTGAGGGCAGAGTGGTGGTGAGGGCAGAGTGGTGGTGAGGGCAGAGTGGTGGTGAGGGCAGAGTGGTGGTGAGGGCAGAGTGGTGAGTGCAGAGTGGTGAGGGCAGAGTGGTGAGGGCAGAGTGGTGAGGGCAGAGTGGTGAGTGCAGAGTGCAGAGTGGTGCAGAGTGCAGAGTGGTGCAGAGTGCAGAGTGGTGCAGAGTGCAGAGTGGTGCAGAGTGCAGAGTGGTGCAGAGTGCAGAGTGGTGCAGAGTGGTGAGTGGTGAGTGGTGCAGAGTGCAGAGTGGTGAGTGGTGAGTGGTGCAGAGTGGTGAGTGCAGAGTGGTGAGTGCAGAGTGGTGAGTGGTGCAGAGTGGTGAGTGGTGCAGAGTGGTGAGTGGTGAGTGCAGAGTGCAGAGTGCAGAGTGGTGAGTGCAGAGTGGTGAGTGCAGAGTGGTGAGTGCAGAGTGGTGAGGGCAGAGTGGTGAGGGCAGAGTGGTGAGGGCAGAGTGGTGGTGAGGGCAGAGTGGTGGTGAGGGCAGAGTGGTGGTGAGGGCAGAGTGGTGGTGAGGGCAGAGTGGTGGTGAGGGCAGAGTGGTGGTGAGGGCAGAGTGGTGGTGAGGGCAGAGTGGTGAGTGGTGGTGAGGGCAGAGTGGTGAGGGCAGAGTGGTGAGGGCAGAGTGGTGAGTGCAGAGTGGTGAGTGCAGAGTGCAGAGTGGTGAGTGGTGAGTGCAGAGTGGTGAGTGGTGAGTGCAGAGTGGTGAGTGGTGGGTGCAGAGTGGTGAGTGGTGAGTGCAGAGTGGTGAGTGGTGAGTGCAGAGTGGTGAGTGGTGAGTGCAGAGTGGTGAGTGCAGAGTGGTGAGTGGTGAGTGGTGAGTGCAGAGTGGTGAGTGGTGAGTGCAGAGTGGTGAGTGGTGCAGAGTGGTGAGTGGTGCAGAGTGCAGAGTGGTGAGTGCAGAGTGGTGAGTGGTGCAGAGTGGTGAGTGCAGAGTGGTGAGTGGTGAGTGCAGAGTGGTGAGTGGTGAGTGCAGAGTGGTGGTGAGTGCAGAGTGGTGGTGAGTGCAGAGTGGTGAGTGCAGAGTGGTGAGGGCAGAGTGGTGAGGGCAGAGTGGTGAGTGCAGAGTGGTGAGTGCAGAGTGGTGAGGGCAGAGTGGTGAGGGCAGAGTGGTGAGGGCAGAGTGGTGAGTGCAGAGTGGTGAGGGCAGAGTGGTGAGGGCAGAGTGGTGAGGGCAGAGTGGTGAGGGCAGAGTGGTGAGGGCAGAGTGGTGAGGGCAGAGTGGTGGTGAGGGCAGAGTGGTGGTGAGGGCAGAGTGGTGGTGAGGGCAGAGTGGTGGTGAGGGCAGAGTGGTGGTGAGTGCAGAGTGGTGGTGAGTGCAGAGTGGTGGTGAGTGCAGAGTGGTGAGTGGTGAGTGCAGAGTGGTGGTGAGTGCAGAGTGGTGGTGAGTGCAGAGTGGTGGTGAGTGCAGAGTGGTGAGTGCAGAGTGGTGAGTGGTGAGTGCAGAGTGGTGAGTGCAGAGTGGTGAGTGCAGAGTGGTGAGTGCAGAGTGGTGAGTGCAGAGTGGTGAGTGCAGAGTGGTGGTGAGGGCAGAGTGGTGAGGGCAGAGTGGTGGTGAGGGCAGAGTGGTGGTGAGGGCAGAGTGGTGGTGAGGGCAGAGTGGTGGTGAGGGCAGAGTGGTGGTGAGGGCAGAGTGGTGGTGAGGGCAGAGTGGTGGTGAGGGCAGAGTGGTGAGGGCAGAGTGGTGAGTGCAGAGTGGTGGTGAATGCAGAGTGGTGAGTGCAGAGTGGTGAGTGCAGAGTGGTGAGTGCAGAGGGATGAGGGCAGAGTGGTGCGGGCAGAGTGGTATGGGCAGAGTCGTGAGGGCAGAGTGGTGGTGAGGGCAGAGTGGTGGTGAGGGCAGAGTGGTGGTGAGGGCAGAGTGGTGGTGAGGGCAGAGTGGTGGTGAGGGCAGAGTGGTGAGTGGTGCGTGGTGGTGAGTGCAGAGTGGTGAGTGCAGAGTGGTGAGTGCAGAGTGGTGGTGAGTGCAGAGTGGTGGTGAGTGCAGAGTGGTGAGTGGTGCAGAGTGGTGAGTGGTGAGTGGTGCAGAGTGCAGAGTGGTGAGTGGTGAGTGGTGCAGAGTGGTGAGTGCAGAGTGGTGAGTGCAGAGTGGTGAGTGGTGCAGAGTGGTGAGTGGTGCAGAGTGGTGAGTGGTGAGTGCAGAGTGCAGAGTGCAGAGTGGTGAGTGCAGAGTGGTGAGTGCAGAGTGGTGAGTGCAGAGTGGTGAGGGCAGAGTGGTGAGGGCAGAGTGGTGAGGGCAGAGTGGTGAGGGCAGAGTGGTGGTGAGGGCAGAGTGGTGGTGAGGGCAGAGTGGTGGTGAGGGCAGAGTGGTGGTGAGGGCAGAGTGGTGGTGAGGGCAGAGTGGTGGTGAGGGCAGAGTGGTGGTGAGGGCAGAGTGGTGAGTGGTGGTGAGGGCAGAGTGGTGAGGGCAGAGTGGTGAGGGCAGAGTGGTGAGTGCAGAGTGGTGAGTGCAGAGTGCAGAGTGGTGAGTGGTGAGTGCAGAGTGGTGAGTGGTGAGTGCAGAGTGGTGAGTGGTGGGTGCAGAGTGGTGAGTGGTGAGTGCAGAGTGGTGAGTGGTGAGTGCAGAGTGGTGAGTGGTGAGTGCAGAGTGGTGAGTGCAGAGTGGTGAGTGGTGAGTGGTGAGTGCAGAGTGGTGAGTGGTGAGTGCAGAGTGGTGAGTGGTGCAGAGTGGTGAGTGGTGCAGAGTGCAGAGTGGTGAGTGCAGAGTGGTGAGTGGTGCAGAGTGGTGAGTGCAGAGTGGTGAGTGGTGAGTGCAGAGTGGTGAGTGGTGAGTGCAGAGTGGTGGTGAGTGCAGAGTGGTGGTGAGTGCAGAGTGGTGAGTGCAGAGTGGTGAGGGCAGAGTGGTGAGGGCAGAGTGGTGAGTGCAGAGTGGTGAGTGCAGAGTGGTGAGGGCAGAGTGGTGAGGGCAGAGTGGTGAGGGCAGAGTGGTGAGTGCAGAGTGGTGAGGGCAGAGTGGTGAGGGCAGAGTGGTGAGGGCAGAGTGGTGAGGGCAGAGTGGTGAGGGCAGAGTGGTGAGGGCAGAGTGGTGGTGAGGGCAGAGTGGTGGTGAGGGCAGAGTGGTGGTGAGGGCAGAGTGGTGGTGAGGGCAGAGTGGTGGTGAGTGCAGAGTGGTGGTGAGTGCAGAGTGGTGGTGAGTGCAGAGTGGTGAGTGGTGAGTGCAGAGTGGTGGTGAGTGCAGAGTGGTGGTGAGTGCAGAGTGGTGGTGAGTGCAGAGTGGTGAGTGCAGAGTGGTGAGTGGTGAGTGCAGAGTGGTGAGTGCAGAGTGGTGAGTGCAGAGTGGTGAGTGCAGAGTGGTGAGTGCAGAGTGGTGAGTGCAGAGTGGTGGTGAGGGCAGAGTGGTGAGGGCAGAGTGGTGGTGAGGGCAGAGTGGTGGTGAGGGCAGAGTGGTGGTGAGGGCAGAGTGGTGGTGAGGGCAGAGTGGTGGTGAGGGCAGAGTGGTGGTGAGGGCAGAGTGGTGGTGAGGGCAGAGTGGTGAGGGCAGAGTGGTGAGTGCAGAGTGGTGGTGAATGCAGAGTGGTGAGTGCAGAGTGGTGAGTGCAGAGTGGTGAGTGCAGAGGGATGAGGGCAGAGTGGTGCGGGCAGAGTGGTATGGGCAGAGTCGTGAGGGCAGAGTGGTGGTGAGGGCAGAGTGGTGGTGAGGGCAGAGTGGTGGTGAGGGCAGAGTGGTGGTGAGGGCAGAGTGGTGGTGAGGGCAGAGTGGTGAGTGGTGCGTGGTGGTGAGTGCAGAGTGGTGAGTGCAGAGTGGTGAGTGCAGAGTGGTGGTGAGTGCAGAGTGGTGGTGAGTGCAGAGTGGTGAGTGGTGCAGAGTGGTGAGTGGTGCAGAGTGGTGAGTGGTGCAGAGTGGTGAGTGGTGCAGAGTGGTGAGTGCAGAGTGGTGAGTGCAGAGTGGTGAGGGCAGAGTGGTGAGGGCAGAGTGGTGGTGAGGGCAGAGTGGTGGTGAGTGCAGAGTGGTGGTGAGGGCAGAGTGGTGAGTGGTGCAGAGTGGTGGTGAGTGCAGAGTGGTGGTGAGTGCAGAGTGGTGGTGAGTGCAGAGTGGTGAGTGCAGAGTGGTGAGTGCAGAGTGGTGAGTGGTGAGTGCAGAGTGGTGAGTGGTGAGTGCAGAGTGGTGAGTGCAGAGTGGTGAGTGCAGAGTGGTGAGTGCAGAGTGGTGGTGAGGGCAGAGTGGTGAGGGCAGAGTGGTGGTGAGGGCAGAGTGGTGGTGAGGGCAGAGTGGTGGTGAGGGCAGAGTGGTGGTGAGGGCAGAGTGGTGAGGGCAGAGTGGTGAGTGCAGAGTGGTGGTGAATGCAGAGTGGTGAGTGCAGAGTGGTGAGTGCAGAGTGGTGAGTGCAGAGGGATGAGGGCAGAGTGGTGCGGGCAGAGTGGTATGGGCAGAGTCGTGAGGGCAGAGTGGTGGTGAGGGCAGAGTGGTGGTGAGGGCAGAGTGGTGGTGAGGGCAGAGTGGTGAGTGGTGCGTGGTGGTGAGTGCAGAGTGGTGAGTGCAGAGTGGTGAGTGCAGAGTGGTGAGTGCAGAGTGGTGGTGAGTGCAGAGTGGTGGTGAGTGCAGAGTGGTGAGTGGTGCAGAGTGGTGAGTGGTGCAGAGTGGTGAGTGGTGCAGAGTGGTGAGTGGTGCAGAGTGGTGAGTGCAGAGTGGTGAGTGCAGAGTGGTGGTGAGGGCAGAGTGGTGGTGAGGGCAGAGTGGTGGTGAGTGCAGAGTGGTGGTGAGGGCAGAGTGGTGAGTGGTGCAGAGTGGTGGTGAGTGCAGAGTGGTGGTGAGTGCAGAGTGGTGAGTGCAGAGTGGTGAGTGCAGAGTGGTGAGTGCAGAGTGCAGAGTGGTGAGTGCAGAGTGGCGAGTGCAGAGTGGCGAGTGCAGAGTGGCGAGTGCAGAGTGGTGAGTGCAGAGTGGTGAGGGCAGAGTGGTGAGGGCAGAGTGGTGAGGGCAGAGTGGTGAGGGCAGAGTGGTGAGGGCAGAGTGGTGGTGAGTGGTGCAGAGTGGTGAGTGCAGAGTGGTGGTGAGTGCAGAGTGGTGGTGAGTGCAGAGTGCAGAGTGGTGCAGAGTGGTGAGTGGTGCAGAGTGGTGAGTGGTGCAGAGTGCAGAGTGGTGAGTGCAGAGTGGTGAGTGGTGCAGAGTGCAGAGTGGTGAGTGCAGAGTGGTGAGTGGTGCAGAGTGCAGAGTGGTGAGTGCAGAGTGGTGAGTGGTGAGTGCAGAGTGGTGAGTGGTGAGTGGTGAGTGCAGAGTGGTGAGGGCAGAGTGGTGAGTGCAGAGTGGTGAGTGGTGAGTGCAGAGTGGTGAGTGGTGAGGGCAGAGTGGTGGTGAGGGCAGAGTGGTGAGGGCAGAGTGGTGAGGGCAGAGTGGTGGTGAGGGCAGAGTGGTGGTGAGGGCAGAGTGGTGAGTGGTGCAGAGTGGTGAGTGCAGAGTGGTGAGGGCAGAGTGGTGAGGGCAGAGTGGTGGTGAGGGCAGAGTGGTGAGGGCAGAGTGGTGAGGGCAGAGTGGTGCGGGCAGAGTGGTGCGGGCAGAGTGGTATGGGCAGAGTCGTGAGGGCAGAGTGGTGGTGAGGGCAGAGTGGTGGTGAGGGCAGAGTGGTGGTGAGGGCAGAGTGGTGGTGAGGGCAGAGTGGTGGTGAGGGCAGAGTGGTGAGTGGTGCAGAGTGGTGAGTGGTGCAGAGTGGTGAGTGCAGAGTGGTGGTGAGTGCAGAGTGGTGAGTGCAGAGTGGTGGTGAGTGCAGAGTGGTGAGTGGTGCAGAGTGCAGAGTGGTGAGTGGTGCAGAGTGCAGAGTGGTGAGTGGTGCAGAGTGCAGAGTGGTGAGTGGTGCAGAGTGCAGAGTGGTGAGTGGTGCAGAGTGCAGAGTGGTGAATGGTGCAGAGTGCAGAGTGGTGAGTGGTGCAGAGTGCAGAGTGGTGCAGAGTGCAGAGTGGTGCAGAGTGCAGAGTGGTGCAGAGTGCAGAGTGGTGCAGAGTGCATGTTAGATGGACCGGGAGGGTCGGCAGAGATTACGGGGAGAGGTCTCCAGGGAGAGCCGTCTCCAACGACTGTACAGATAAGTAACTTCCCCCCCACAGACAGACACCACACAAGATTGAAGGTTAACGAGACTTTATATGCAATTCTTAGGTTACGTTGGTATGATACAAGGAGGTCTGGACTCAGGGGTCCCCTCGATTCGAGTCTGTGGTTGAGGAAAGGGGTAGCGGGACAGTCTTAGTTACCGGTGAGTTCAAAATAGCTCTCAATCCTCGAGCTCGGCGTTCTTGATGATCGGGCCGTGGAGGAGCCAAGCAGGTCCCGAGATGGATGAAGGAAGGACGACGGTCCGCGGTGGAGCCTGCAGGTCCCGGTGAAAGATGACGGTTACAACGGTCCGCGGCCACGCCAGCAGATCCGGACGACGATGAAGAATGAAGGTTACGACGGTTGTGGCAGCGCCAACAGGCAGGACGATGGTGCACAGGACAGAGCTACGGCCGCGCCAGTAGTCCGTCCAGGATGAGTTCCTCTTTGCGTCTCTCGACTCCAAGATACAACTGCCTTCCTGCTCTGGAGCTGCCCCAGTTATAGGGCTGGCGTGCTTTGATGTCCGGACCCTCGCACTTGGAGGTCGGGAGGTCCGGGATGAGGGAGTCCAGACACCCAGCAGGGGGGTGGAGCCAGCGCCCGGGGAGGCGATGGGCGAGCGGCACTTGGTGGGGGGAGAGCCATCGACACCTCCTTCTCCCATTGACTTGCCAAGTAGCCCGCTCACCTCCTGGGTGGATGGTGGTGCCGGGATGTCTGAGGCCTGGCCAGGCCCAGGGTTGAGGTCGGCCGGGGGCCAGGCGGCCACGTGGTGAAGTGTCCAAGATGGCGGCCCGGGCTGGGCGCGTGGGCCGGCAGTGGATCGGGCCCACGAGGTCGACATGCTCGAGGGCAGGGGTCCCTGAGGGGACGGAGGACGTGCAATGGTGGTGTGGGGTGCTTGTGTGACCGGGCTCGGGCCTGGTCGAGCCGGGGGAGAGCGGCCCTTCGTGTGGCCTGTCCAACATGCGTCCCCCCCAGCTGAAGGCGGGGAGAGTCACCCATCCTCTTGGGGACTCTCTTCGTCGAGGCGGAAAAATCGGGACAGGCCATCCGCGTTGGCGTGGTCGGACCCAGGCCGGTGTTCGACTGTGAAGTCCATACCCTGCAAGGATATGGACCAGCGTAGCAACTTGGGGTTTTCCCCCCGCATGTGCATCAGCCACTGCAGGGGTCGGTGGTCGGTCTGCACCCGAAAGTGGGTGCCGAAAAGGTAGGGCCGGAGCTTCT
Organism: Lissotriton vulgaris; assembly: GCF_964263255.1. Lineage (NCBI taxonomy): Eukaryota > Metazoa > Chordata > Amphibia > Caudata > Salamandridae > Lissotriton > Lissotriton vulgaris. The sequence continues at coordinate 642,534,108 of NC_141700.1, read as the reverse complement.
TGAGGGCCCATACCACAGCGAAGGCTTCCCTCTCTATGGTGCTCCAGCGTTGTTCCCGTGGTAGGAGTCTCCGGCTGATGAAGGCCACCGGTTGATCAAGGCCCTCGGTGTTCACTTGGGACAGGACTGCCCCAATGCCCTGGTCGGAGGCGTCCGTCTGGACGACGAACTCCCGGCTGTAGTCTGGGGCCTGGAGCACAGGAGCGGAACACATGGCGGCCTTCAATTGTTCGAATGCCGCTTGACACTCTGGGGTCCAGTTCACCTTCTTGGGCTGATTTTTTGACGTGAGTTCGGTGAGGGGGCCCACTATGGTACCATAGTCTTTCACGAACCTTCGGTAATAGCCCGTGAGGCCCAGGAAGGCTCGTACCTCGGTTTGGGTGATAGGGGGCTGCCAGTCCTGGATGGCGGCAATTTTCAGTTGTAGAGGGGCCACTAGGCCGCTTCCCACCTGGTGTCCGAGGTAGGTCACAGACCCTTGTCCAATTTGACACTTGCTGGCCTTGATCGTGAGGCCAGCTCGCTGAAGGGCTTGCAGCACTGCTCGGAGGTGGTGGAGGTGCTCGGTCCAATGGTGGCTGTACACAGCGATGTCGTCTAGGTAGGCGGCGCTGAACCCTTCGAGCCCCGCCAGGACCTGATTGACGAGCCGTTGGAAAGTCGCTGGGGCATTCTTCATACCGAAGGGCATGACCGTAAAATGGTAATGGCCATCGGGGGTGGAGAAGGCAGAACGTTCTTGTGCTCGGGGTGTGAGGCCGATCTGCCAATAACCTGCTGTCAGGTCGAAGATGCTAAGGTAGTGGGCAGCTCCCATTCGGTCGACCAGTTCATCTGTGTTGGACAGGCCACACGAAGGGCCGCTCTCCCCCGGCTCGACCAGGCCCGAGCCCGGTCACACAAGCACCCCACACCACCATTGCACGTCCTCCGTCCCCTCAGGGACCCCTGCCCTCGAGCATGTCGACCTCGTGGGCCCGATCCACTACCGGCCCACGCGCCCAGCCCGGGCCGCCATCTTGGACACTTCACCACGTGGCCGCCTGGCCCCCGGCCGACCTCAACCCTGGGCCTGGCCAGGCCTCAGACATTCCGGCACCACCATCCACCCAGGAGGTGAGCGGGCTACTTGGCAAGTCAATGGGAGAAGGAGGTGTCGATGGCTCTCCCCCACCAAGTGCCGCTCGCCCATCGCCTCCCCGGGCGCCGGCTCCACCCCCCTGCTGGGTGTCTGGACTCCCTCATCCCGGACCTCCCGACCTCCAAGTGCGAGGGTCCGGACATCAAAGCACGCCAGCCCTATAACTGGGGCAGCTCCAGAGCAGGAAGGCAGTTGTATCTTGGAGTCGAGAGACGCAAAGAGGAACTCATCCTGGACGGACTACTGGCGCTGCCGTAGCTCTGTCCTGTGCACCATCGTCCTGCCTGTTGGCGCTGCCACAACCGTCGTAACCTTCATTCTTCATCGTCGTCCGGATCTGCTGGCGTGGCCGCGGACCGTTGTAACCGTCATCTTTCACCGGGACCTGCAGGCTCCGCCGCGGACCGTCGTCCTTCCTTCATTCATCTCGGGACCTGCTTGGCTCCTCCACGGCCCGATCATCAAGAACGCCGAGCTCGAGGATTGAGAGCTATTTTGAACTCACCGGTAACTAAGACTGTCCCGCTACCCCTTTCCTCAACCACAGACTCGAATCGAGGGGACCCCTGAGTCCAGACCTCCTTGTATCATACCAACGTAACCTAAGAATTGCATATAAAGTCTCGTTAACCTTCAATCTTGTGTGGTGTCTGTCTGTGGGGGGGAAGTTACTTATCTGTACAGTCGTTGGAGACGGCTCTCCCTGGAGACCTCTCCCCGTAATCTCGGCCGACCCTCCCGGTCCGTCTAACATTGGTGGCCAGCGGCGCGATCCGAATCACCGCATACGTACAGAGAGTAGCTCACCCCACAACGAACCACAATGACAACTAAAGAGAGCGGATCAACTGAGAAGTTCCAAATGGAAAAACTAGAGGAGTACAGCCATCGTGAACTAAAGCAGTTCTGCATTGAACTAGGTATCGCTACCACCGGACTAAGCACCAAGGACGATTTTAAGCATGCCCTAGAATCTTGGGCAGAGACCGGGGATACCGAAGCTCCTGAGCAAAGCACCGCGAAAAAAAGCAACACGGCCCCTGAAGGGCAAAGAACCGGTCTCTCGCCAGACGAGATCCAAGAAAGAGAAAAAACCCGACTACACGAGCTAAAAATGGCCCGACTCAAGATGGACGTAGAACTCAAGTTGGCCGAACAAAAAATAAACTTAGAGCACCTACGTCTCCGAGAAGAAAGAGAGGAGAAACAGAGACAAAGGGAGCTCGAGGAAAAGAAACTAGCGTACGAGCACGAACGGAACCTAGCCGAGATCAACCTGCGCAAACAGAATAAAGAGTTGGGGGTGCCCGAGAGACCACACACCCCCGGGACCACGGAGAAAAAAGTACACATCCCCAAGGATGTTGTCCGAGAATATTTTCGAGAGGACGACATCCAGCAATGGTTTAAGGCCTATGAAATCGCTATGACTGCGCACCGGATCGATAGAAACGATTGGGGAGCCGGCCTATGGGGCAGATTCCTCAATGAGGGCCGCGATACCCTGTTACAGCTCCCAGACCACCAGATGACCTCCTACGACCATATGAAAGCGGCCCTTCTCACCCGCTATGGCCTCACGCCCGAGATGTACCGTCAGAGGTTCCGAGACTGCACACGCATCCCGGGTACAACTTGGGTGGACTATGTAACGTACTTTAGCCGAGCTTTCGAAGGCTGGATCAAAGGGAACAACGTCACGACCTACGAGCAACTGTTCAATCTGATGGTATGGGAGCATCTGTCCAACAATTGCTTCATTGAACTACGCCAACACCTCCTCGACAGCAAGTTAACCGATCCCCGGCAGCTCGCAGCCGAAGCTGACCGGTGGGAGATCACCAGAGTGGGCCGGAATGGGTCCTACGAGCAAAACAGGAACAACAATGGTCACCACCGACCCAGAGGAGGAGGAGGCCAAGGGCGGGGAAGAGACAACACTCCGGCCGCCCCCGTTACCAGCACCACCCCCCCGGCCAACCGGGGCAGCACCCCGGCGCGACCGGGGTACAGAGCAAACGTCACGTGTCACCGATGCCAACGAGTCGGCCACTATGCAAACGACCCAAGCTGCCCGCAGTATCAGAGTCCAAAACCCCGCCATGTGGCCGCCGCAGCACTAGGGGAAGAACAGATCTCCGAGGAACAAGAAACAGACGAGCAAGAGTATCCAGAGTGGGAGCCAGCCGCCATGACTCTCGCGTGCTTAGGGGGAAGAGACATGGTCCCGCGGGTCCCCCTACCCGCTAACACCCAGAAGTACAGCCAATGGGTGAGCATCAATGGACAACGGGCCGAAGCCCTTCGGGACACCGGGGCCAGTGTGACAGCCGTCCGCTGTCACCTGGTGACCCCAGAACAATATCTACCGAACATTCTCTGCCCTGTACGCTCAGCCGACAACTCGGAAAGTCTGTGTCGGATGGCCTGCGTCCCTTTTGAGTGGGGAGGGGTCTCCGGCATGTTGAAGGTGACGGTCCGAGACGACGCCCCCGTGGACTGCCTCCTCGGGAATGACCTGGAGAGCTCCCCGTGGGCCGCTGTGGAGCGAAAAGAACACTTGGGGATGTTGGGCGTCCCGGACTGGGCGTGCGTCACCACCCGGTCCATGGCCGCCCGTGCCAACCATCACCCGGAAGAACCAGAATGGCCGGCGCCACCGCCTCCGGTCGCCCCAGCCGAAACCCCCGACCATGACACCCCCCTCGAACCGGCTCAACCTTCCGACCTCGCTAACCTCGACCAGTGGGCCCAAGAGGGGGGACCCACACAAGAACAATTTCGCCAGGAACAGAAGACCTGTCCCTCCCTTGAGGGACTCCGCCAACAAGCGCTCGCCCAAAGCGCAGGGGACACCTCCGGAACTCATTGGGTCTACTGGGACAATGATCTGTTATACAGCGAGCAACGAATCGCCGAGCTGGGGGCCAACCGAGTACTAGTAGTGCCCCTCTGCTTTAGAGACTTCCTGTTAAACCTGGCCCACGATGTCCCCCTAGCAGGGCACCTAGGACAAGATAAAACTTACAGTCGCCTAGTGACCCACTTCTTCTGGCCCAAAATGAGGAACGATGTGCACCAGCATTGCCGATCTTGCCCCACGTGCCAAGCCAGTGGGAAGAGCGGCCGCAAACTAAAAGCCCCCTTGCAACCTTTTCCAGTAGTCACGACCCCATTTGAGAGGGTCGGAATAGACATTGTGGGACCCCTGGACCCGCGTACAAAACAAGGACATCGCTTCATTCTGGTGCTAGTGGACCACGCCACCCGCTACCCTGAGGCTGTTCCTCTCCGGACCGTGACAGCCCCAGTGGTCGGCCGGGCCCTGATGGGGATCTTCTCCCGTGTGGGGTTCCCCCGAGAAGTCGTCAGCGACAGAGGCACGAACTTTATCTCTAAATACATGAAATCTCTCTGGCAACAGTGTGGGGTCACCTACCGCTTCACGACCCCCTATCACCCCCAAGGGAACGGACTTGTTGAGCGGTTCAACCGCACGCTGAAAGGAATGATCGGGGGATTGGAAGAGCCCCTCCGTCGCCAGTGGGATGTGCTGCTGCCGTGCCTCCTCTTCGCCTACCGAGAGGTCCCACAGAAATCCCTAGGCTTCAGCCCATTCGAACTGCTCTATGGGCACCCAGTGCGGGGGCCGCTCAGCCTGATCAAAGAAGGCTGGGAGATGCCTCCGACCAAGAACCCTCCAGATGTCTTCCGGTACCTCCTCACCCTCCGCAACCAGTCCCGGCGGTTCAGAGACCTAGCAAAAGCCAACCTAGAGGCCAGTCAAGAGGACATGAAAAAATGGTATGACCAGAACGCCTCATCCATTGAATTCGAACCGGGACAACAGGTATGGGTCATGACCCCCACGGAGCCATGCGCTCTCCAAGACAAATGGACAGGACCCTTCAAGGTGATCGAGCGCAAGGGTCCTGCCACCTATCTGATCGATATGGAGTCCTCCCGGAACCCCCTCCGAGTCCTCCACACCAACAGACTGAAACCCCACTTTGCACGAACAGAACTCAGCCTATTGATGGCCACGGACAATGGGGTTGAAGACGACTCCGAGCCTCTCCCTGACCTCCTGCGGACCCAGGAGCAAGACGGCTCCGTAGATGGGGTCCGACTCTCGGAGACCCTCACCAGAGAACAACGCCAAGAGTGCCAAGCCCTCCTGTCACGGTTCGCCAGTCTGTTCTCCCTCACCCCAGGTGTCACTTCCTGGTGTGTGCACGATGTAGACACCGGAGACAGCCCTCCTATCCGCCACCGGGCCTACCGCGTACCTGATCGGGTACGGGCCTGCATCCAGGCGGAAGTGGCTAAGATGCTCACGCTCGGGGTCATCGAGCCCTCAGACAGTCCATGGGCCAGCCCGGTCGTACTGGTCCCCAAAGCAGCCGCCCCCGGAACCACACCAGAACTCCGGTTCTGCGTCGACTACCGGGGCCTGAATGAAGTCACCAGAACGGACGCACATCCCATCCCCCGGGCAGATGAACTGGTCGACCGAATGGGAGCTGCCCGCTACCTTAGCATCTTCGACCTGACAGCAGGTTATTGGCAGATCGGCCTCACACCCCGAGCACAAGAACGTTCTGCCTTCTCCACCCCCGATGGCCATTACCATTTTACAGTCATGCCCTTCGGTATGAAGAATGCCCCAGCGACTTTCCAACGGCTCGTCAATCAGGTCCTGGCGGGGCTCGAAGGGTTCAGCGCCGCCTACCTAGACGACATCGCTGTGTACAGCCACCATTGGACCGAGCACCTCCACCACCTCCGAGCAGTGCTACAAGCCCTTCAGCGAGCTGGCCTCACGATCAAGGCCAGCAAGTGTCAAATTGGACAAGGGTCTGTGACCTACCTCGGACACCAGGTGGGAAGCGGCCTAGTGGCCCCTCTACAACTGAAAATTGCCGCCATCCAGGACTGGCAGCCCCCTATCACCCAAACCGAGGTACGAGCCTTCCTGGGCCTCACGGGCTATTACCGAAGGTTCGTGAAAGACTATGGTACCATAGTGGGCCCCCTCACCGAACTCACGTCAAAAAATCAGCCCAAGAAGGTGAACTGGACCCCAGAGTGTCAAGCGGCATTCGAACAATTGAAGGCCGCCATGTGTTCCACTCCTGTGCTCCAGGCCCCAGACTACAGCCGGGAGTTCGTCGTCCAGACGGACGCCTCCGACCAGGGCATTGGGGCGGTCCTGTCCCAAGTGAACACCGAGGGCCTTGATCAACCGGTGGCCTTCATCAGCCGGAGACTCCTACCACGGGAACAACGCTGGAGCACCATAGAGAGGGAAGCCTTCGCTGTGGTATGGGCCCTCAAGAAGCTCCGGCCCTACCTTTTCGGCACCCACTTTCGGGTGCAGACCGACCACCGACCCCTGCAGTGGCTGATGCACATGCGGGGGGAAAACCCCAAGTTGCTACGCTGGTCCATATCCTTGCAGGGTATGGACTTCACAGTCGAACACCGGCCTGGGTCCGACCACGCCAACGCGGATGGCCTGTCCCGATTTTTCCGCCTCGACGAAGAGAGTCCCCAAGAGGATGGGTGACTCTCCCCGCCTTCAGCTGGGGGGGACGCATGTTGGACAGGCCACACGAAGGGCCGCTCTCCCCCGGCTCGACCAGGCCCGAGCCCGGTCACACAAGCACCCCACACCACCATTGCACGTCCTCCGTCCCCTCAGGGACCCCTGCCCTCGAGCATGTCGACCTCGTGGGCCCGATCCACTACCGGCCCACGCGCCCAGCCCGGGCCGCCATCTTGGACACTTCACCACGTGGCCGCCTGGCCCCCGGCCGACCTCAACCCTGGGCCTGGCCAGGCCTCAGACATTCCGGCACCACCATCCACCCAGGAGGTGAGCGGGCTACTTGGCAAGTCAATGGGAGAAGGAGGTGTCGATGGCTCTCCCCCACCAAGTGCCGCTCGCCCATCGCCTCCCCGGGCGCCGGCTCCACCCCCCTGCTGGGTGTCTGGACTCCCTCATCCCGGACCTCCCGACCTCCAAGTGCGAGGGTCCGGACATCAAAGCACGCCAGCCCTATAACTGGGGCAGCTCCAGAGCAGGAAGGCAGTTGTATCTTGGAGTCGAGAGACGCAAAGAGGAACTCATCCTGGACGGACTACTGGCGCTGCCGTAGCTCTGTCCTGTGCACCATCGTCCTGCCTGTTGGCGCTGCCACAACCGTCGTAACCTTCATTCTTCATCGTCGTCCGGATCTGCTGGCGTGGCCGCGGACCGTTGTAACCGTCATCTTTCACCGGGACCTGCAGGCTCCGCCGCGGACCGTCGTCCTTCCTTCATTCATCTCGGGACCTGCTTGGCTCCTCCACGGCCCGATCATCAAGAACGCCGAGCTCGAGGATTGAGAGCTATTTTGAACTCACCGGTAACTAAGACTGTCCCGCTACCCCTTTCCTCAACCACAGACTCGAATCGAGGGGACCCCTGAGTCCAGACCTCCTTGTATCATACCAACGTAACCTAAGAATTGCATATAAAGTCTCGTTAACCTTCAATCTTGTGTGGTGTCTGTCTGTGGGGGGGAAGTTACTTATCTGTACAGTCGTTGGAGACGGCTCTCCCTGGAGACCTCTCCCCGTAATCTCGGCCGACCCTCCCGGTCCGTCTAACAATCTGCCCGGGGGATGGGATGTGCGTCCGTTCTGGTGACTTCATTCAGGCCCCGGTAGTCGACGCAGAACCGGAGTTCTGGTGTGGTTCCGGGGGCGGCTGCTTTGGGGACCAGTACGACCGGGCTGGCCCATGGACTGTCTGAGGGCTCGATGACCCCGAGCGTGAGCATCTTAGCCACTTCCGCCTGGATGCAGGCCCGTACCTGATCAGGTACGCGGTAGGCCCGGTGGCGGATAGGAGGGCTGTCTCCGGTGTCTACATCGTGCACACACCAGGAAGTGACACCTGGGGTGAGGGAGAACAGACTGGCGAACCGTGACAGGAGGGCTTGGCACTCTTGGCGTTGTTCTCTGGTGAGGGTCTCCGAGAGTCGGACCCCATCTACGGAGCCGTCTTGCTCCTGGGTCCGCAGGAGGTCAGGGAGAGGCTCGGAGTCGTCTTCAACCCCATTGTCCGTGGCCATCAATAGGCTGAGTTCTGTTCGTGCAAAGTGGGGTTTCAGTCTGTTGGTGTGGAGGACTCGGAGGGGGTTCCGGGAGGACTCCATATCGATCAGATAGGTGGCAGGCCCCTTGCGCTCGATCACCTTGAAGGGTCCCGTCCATTTGTCTTGGAGAGCGCATGGCTCCGTGGGGGACATGACCCATACCTGTTGTCCCGGTTCGAATTCAATGGATGAGGCGTTCTGGTCATACCATTTTTTCATGTCCTCTTGACTGGCCTCTAGGTTGGCTTTTGCTAGGTCTCTGAACCGCCGGGACTGGTTGCGGAGGGTGAGGAGGTACCGGAAGACATCTGGAGGGTTCTTGGTCGGAGGCATCTCCCAGCCTTCTTTGATCAGGCTGAGCGGCCCCCGCACTGGGTGCCCATAGAGCAGTTCGAATGGGCTGAAGCCTAGGGATTTCTGTGGGACCTCTCGGTAGGCGAAGAGGAGGCACGGCAGCAGCACATCCCACTGGCGACGGAGGGGCTCTTCCAATCCCCCGATCATTCCTTTCAGCGTGCGGTTGAACCGCTCAACAAGTCCGTTCCCTTGGGGGTGATAGGGGGTCGTGAAGCGGTAGGTGACCCCACACTGTTGCCAGAGAGATTTCATGTATTTAGAGATAAAGTTCGTGCCTCTGTCGCTGACGACTTCTCGGGGGAACCCCACACGGGAGAAGATCCCCATCAGGGCCCGGCCGACCACTGGGGCTGTCACGGTCCGGAGAGGAACAGCCTCAGGGTAGCGGGTGGCGTGGTCCACTAGCACCAGAATGAAGCGATGTCCTTGTTTTGTACGCGGGTCCAGGGGTCCCACAATGTCTATTCCGACCCTCTCAAATGGGGTCGTGACTACTGGAAAAGGTTGCAAGGGGGCTTTTAGTTTGCGGCCGCTCTTCCCACTGGCTTGGCACGTGGGGCAAGATCGGCAATGCTGGTGCACATCGTTCCTCATTTTGGGCCAGAAGAAGTGGGTCACTAGGCGACTGTAAGTTTTATCTTGTCCTAGGTGCCCTGCTAGGGGGACATCGTGGGCCAGGTTTAACAGGAAGTCTCTAAAGCAGAGGGGCACTACTAGTACTCGGTTGGCCCCCAGCTCGGCGATTCGTTGCTCGCTGTATAACAGATCATTGTCCCAGTAGACCCAATGAGTTCCGGAGGTGTCCCCTGCGCTTTGGGTGAGCGCTTGTTGGCGGAGTCCCTCAAGGGAGGGACAGGTCTTCTGTTCCTGGCGAAATTGTTCTTGTGTGGGTCCCCCCTCTTGGCCCCACTGGTCAAGGTTAGCGAGGTCGGAAGGTTGAGCCGGTTCGAGGGGGGTGTCATGGTCGGGGGTTTCGGCTGGGGCGACCGGAGGCGGTGGCGCCGGCCATTCTGGTTCTTCCGGGTGATGGTTGGCACGGGCGGCCATGGACCGGGTGGTGACGCACGCCCAGTCCGGGACGCCCAACATCCCCAAGTGTTCTTTTCGCTCCACAGCGGCCCACGGGGAGCTCTCCAGGTCATTCCCGAGGAGGCAGTCCACGGGGGCGTCGTCTCGGACCGTCACCTTCAACATGCCGGAGACCCCTCCCCACTCAAAAGGGACGCAGGCCATCCGACACAGACTTTCCGAGTTGTCGGCTGAGCGTACAGGGCAGAGAATGTTCGGTAGATATTGTTCTGGGGTCACCAGGTGACAGCGGACGGCTGTCACACTGGCCCCGGTGTCCCGAAGGGCTTCGGCCCGTTGTCCATTGATGCTCACCCATTGGCTGTACTTCTGGGTGTTAGCGGGTAGGGGGACCCGCGGGACCATGTCTCTTCCCCCTAAGCACGCGAGAGTCATGGCGGCTGGCTCCCACTCTGGATACTCTTGCTCGTCTGTTTCTTGTTCCTCGGAGATCTGTTCTTCCCCTAGTGCTGCGGCGGCCACATGGCGGGGTTTTGGACTCTGATACTGCGGGCAGCTTGGGTCGTTTGCATAGTGGCCGACTCGTTGGCATCGGTGACACGTGACGTTTGCTCTGTACCCCGGTCGCGCCGGGGTGCTGCCCCGGTTGGCCGGGGGGGTGGTGCTGGTAACGGGGGCGGCCGGAGTGTTGTCTCTTCCCCGCCCTTGGCCTCCTCCTCCTCTGGGTCGGTGGTGACCATTGTTGTTCCTGTTTTGCTCGTAGGACCCATTCCGGCCCACTCTGGTGATCTCCCACCGGTCAGCTTCGGCTGCGAGCTGCCGGGGATCGGTTAACTTGCTGTCGAGGAGGTGTTGGCGTAGTTCAATGAAGCAATTGTTGGACAGATGCTCCCATACCATCAGATTGAACAGTTGCTCGTAGGTCGTGACGTTGTTCCCTTTGATCCAGCCTTCGAAAGCTCGGCTAAAGTACGTTACATAGTCCACCCAAGTTGTACCCGGGATGCGTGTGCAGTCTCGGAACCTCTGACGGTACATCTCGGGCGTGAGGCCATAGCGGGTGAGAAGGGCCGCTTTCATATGGTCGTAGGAGGTCATCTGGTGGTCTGGGAGCTGTAACAGGGTATCGCGGCCCTCATTGAGGAATCTGCCCCATAGGCCGGCTCCCCAATCGTTTCTATCGATCCGGTGCGCAGTCATAGCGATTTCATAGGCCTTAAACCATTGCTGGATGTCGTCCTCTCGAAAATATTCTCGGACAACATCCTTGGGGATGTGTACTTTTTTCTCCGTGGTCCCGGGGGTGTGTGGTCTCTCGGGCACCCCCAACTCTTTATTCTGCTTGCGCAGGTTGATCTCGGCTAGGTTCCGTTCGTGCTCGTACGCTAGTTTCTTTTCCTCGAGCTCCCTTTGTCTCTGTTTCTCCTCTCTTTCTTCTCGGAGACGTAGGTGCTCTAAGTTTATTTTTTGTTCGGCCAACTTGAGTTCTACGTCCATCTTGAGTCGGGCCATTTCTAGCTCGTGTAGTCGGGTTTTTTCTCTTTCTTGGATCTCGTCTGGCGAGAGACCGGTTCTTTGCCCTTCAGGGGCCGTGTTGCTTTTTTTCGCGGTGCTTTGCTCAGGAGCTTCGGTATCCCCGGTCTCTGCCCAAGATTCTAGGGCATGCTTAAAATCGTCCTTGGTGCTTAGTCCGGTGGTAGCGATACCTAGTTCAATGCAGAACTGCTTTAGTTCACGATGGCTGTACTCCTCTAGTTTTTCCATTTGGAACTTCTCAGTTGATCCGCTCTCTTTAGTTGTCATTGTGGTTCGTTGTGGGGTGAGCTACTCTCTGTACGTATGCGGTGATTCGGATCGCGCCGCTGGCCACCAATGTTAGACGGACCGGGAGGGTCGGCCGAGATTACGGGGAGAGGTCTCCAGGGAGAGCCGTCTCCAACGACTGTACAGATAAGTAACTTCCCCCCCACAGACAGACACCACACAAGATTGAAGGTTAACGAGACTTTATATGCAATTCTTAGGTTACGTTGGTATGATACAAGGAGGTCTGGACTCAGGGGTCCCCTCGATTCGAGTCTGTGGTTGAGGAAAGGGGTAGCGGGACAGTCTTAGTTACCGGTGAGTTCAAAATAGCTCTCAATCCTCGAGCTCGGCGTTCTTGATGATCGGGCCGTGGAGGAGCCAAGCAGGTCCCGAGATGGATGAAGGAAGGACGACGGTCCGCGGCGGAGCCTGCAGGTCCCGGTGAAAGATGACGGTTACAACGGTCCGCGGCCACGCCAGCAGATCCGGACGACGATGAAGAATGAAGGTTACGACGGTTGTGGCAGCGCCAACAGGCAGGACGATGGTGCACAGGACAGAGCTACGGCCGCGCCAGTAGTCCGTCCAGGATGAGTTCCTCTTTGCGTCTCTCGACTCCAAGATACAACTGCCTTCCTGCTCTGGAGCTGCCCCAGTTATAGGGCTGGCGTGCTTTGATGTCCGGACCCTCGCACTTGGAGGTCGGGAGGTCCGGGATGAGGGAGTCCAGACACCCAGCAGGGGGGTGGAGCCAGCGCCCGGGGAGGCGATGGGCGAGCGGCACTTGGTGGGGGGAGAGCCATCGACACCTCCTTCTCCCATTGACTTGCCAAGTAGCCCGCTCACCTCCTGGGTGGATGGTGGTGCCGGGATGTCTGAGGCCTGGCCAGGCCCAGGGTTGAGGTCGGCCGGGGGCCAGGCGGCCACGTGGTGAAGTGTCCAAGATGGCGGCCCGGGCTGGGCGCGTGGGCCGGCAGTGGATCGGGCCCACGAGGTCGACATGCTCGAGGGCAGGGGTCCCTGAGGGGACGGAGGACGTGCAATGGTGGTGTGGGGTGCTTGTGTGACCGGGCTCGGGCCTGGTCGAGCCGGGGGAGAGCGGCCCTTCGTGTGGCCTGTCCAACAGTGCAGAGTGGTGCAGAGTGCAGAGTGGTGCAGAGTGCAGAGTGGTGCAGAGTGCAGAGTGGTGCAGAGTGGTGCAGAGTGCAGAGTGGTGCAGAGTGCAGAGTGGTGCAGAGTGCAGAGTGGTGCAGAGTGCAGAGTGGTGCAGAGTGGTGCAGAGTGCAGAGTGGTGCAGAGTGCAGAGTGCTGCAGAGTGCAGAGTGGTGCAGAGTGCAGAGTGGTGAGGGCAGAGTGGTGAGGGCAGAGTGGTGAGGGCAGAGTGGTGAGGGCAGAGTGGTGAGTGCAGAGTGGTGAGTGTAGAGTGGTGAGTGCAGAGTGGTGAGTGCAGAGTGGTGAGGGCAGAGTGGTGAGGGCAGAGTGGTGAGGGCAGAGTGGTGAGGGCAGAGTGGTAAGGGCAGAGTGGTGAGGGCAGAGTGGTGAGGGCAGAGTGGTGAGGTCAGAGTGCAGAGTGGTGGTGAGTGCAGAGTGGTGGTGAGTGCAGAGTGGTGCAGAGTGCAGAGTGGTGCAGAGTGCAGAGTGGTGCAGAGTGCAGAGTGGTGCAGAGTGCAGAGTGGTGCAGAGTGCAGAGTGGTGCAGAGTGCAGAGTGGTGAGGGCAGAGTGGTGAGGGCAGAGTGGTGAGGGCAGAGTGGTGAGGGCAGAGTGGTGAGGGCAGAGTGGTGAGGGCAGAGTGGTGAGGGCAGAGTGGTGAGGGCAGAGTGGTGAGGGCAGAGTGGTGAGGGCAGAGTGGTGAGTGCAGAGTGGTGAGTGCAGAGTGGTGCAGAGTGGTGAGTGGTGCAGAATTGTTGGACAGGCCACATGAAGGGCCGCTCTCCCCCGGCTCGACCAGGCCCGAGCCCAGTCACACAAGCACCACACACCACCATTGCACGTCCTCCGTCCCCTCAGGGACCCCTGCCCTCGAACATGTCGACCTCGTGGGCCCGATCCACTGCCGGCCCACGCGCCCAGCCCGGGCCGCCATCTTGGACACTTCACCACGTGGCCGCCTGGCCCCCGGCCGACCTCAACCCTGGGCCTGGCCAGGCCTCAGACATCCCGGCACCACCATCCACCCAGGAGGTGAGCGGGCTACTTGGCAAGTCAATGGGAGAAGGAGGTGTCGATGGCTCTCCCCCACCAAGTGCCGCTCGCCCATCGCCTCCCCGGGCGCTGGCTCCACCCCCCTGCTGGGTGTCTGGACTCCCTCATCCCGGACCTCCCGACCTCCAAGTGCGAGGGTCCGGACATCAAAGCACACCAGCCCTATAACTGGGGCAGCTCCAGAACAGGAAGGCAGTTGTATCTTGGAGTCGAGAGACGCAAAGAGGAACTCATCCTGGACGGACTACTGGCGCTGCCATAGCTCTGTCCTGTGCACCATCGTCCTGCCTGTTGGCGCTGCCACAGCCGTCGTAACCTTCATTCTTCATCGTCGTCTGGATCTGCTGGCGTGGCCGCGGACCGTTGTAACCGTCATCTTTCACCGGGACCTGCAGGCTCCGCCGCGGACCGTCGTCCTTCCTTCATCCATCTCGGGACCTGCTTGGCTCCTCCACGGCCCGATCATCAAGAACGCCGAGCTCGAGGATTGAGAGCTATTTTGAACTCACTGGTAACTAAGACTGTCCCGCTACCCCTTTCCTCAACCAAAGACTCGAATCGAGGGGACCCCTGAGTCCAGACCTCCTTGTATCATACCAACGTAACCTAAGAATTGCATATAAAGTCTCGTTAACCTTCAATCTTGTGTGGTGTCCGTCTGTGGGGGGGAAGTTACTTGTCTGTACAGTCGTTGGAGACGGCTCTCCCTGGAGACCTCTCCCCGTAATCTCGGCCGACCCTCCCGGTCCGTCTAACATTGGTGGCCAGCGGCGCGATCCGAATCACCGCATAACGTACAGAGAGTAGCTCACCCCACAACGAACCACAATGACAACTAAAGAGAGCGGATCAACTGAGAAGTTCCAAATGGAAAAACTAGAGGAGTACAGCCATCGTGAACTAAAGCAGTTCTGCATCGAACTAGGTATCGCTACCACCGGACTAAGCACCAAGGACGATTTTAAGCATGCCCTAGAATCTTGGGCAGAGACCGGGGATACCGAAGCCCCTGAGCAAAGCACCGCGAAAAAAAGCAACACGGCCCCTGAAGGGCAAAGAACCGGCCTCTCGCCAGACGAGATCCAAGAAAGAGAAAAAACCCGACTACACGAGCTAGAAATGGCCCGACTCAAGATGGACGTAGAACTCAAGTTGGCCGAACAAAAAATAAACTTAGAGCACCTACGTCTCCGAGAAGAAAGAGAGGAGAAACAGAGACAAAGGGAGCTCGAGGAAAAGAAACTAGCGTACGAGCACGAACGGAACCTAGCCGAGATCAACCTGCGCAAGCAGAATAAAGAGTTAGGGGTGCCCGAGAGACCACACACCCCAGGGACCACGGAGAAAAAAGTACACATCCCCAAGGATGTTGTCCGAGAATATTTTCGAGAGGACGACATCCAGCAATGGTTTAAGGCCTATGAAATCGCTATGACTGCGCACCGGATCGATAGAAACGATTGGGGAGCCGGCCTATGGGGCAGATTCCTCAATGAGGGCCGCGATACCCTGTTACAGCTCCCAGACCACCAGATGACCTCCTACGACCATATGAAAGCGGCCCTCCTCACCCGCTATGGCCTCACGCCCGAGATGTACCGTCAGAGGTTCCGAGACTGCACACGCATCCCGGGTACAACTTGGGTGGACTATGTAACGTACTTTAGCCGAGCTTTCGAAGGCTGGATCAAAGGGAACAACGTCACGACCTACGAGCAGCTGTTCAATCTGATGGTATGGGAGCATCTGTCCAACAATTGCTTCATTGAACTACGCCAACACCTCCTCGACAGCACGTTAACCGATCCCCGGCAGCTCGCAGCCGAAGCTGACCGGTGGGAGATCACCAGAGTGGGCCGGAATGGGTCCTACGAGCAAAACAGGAACAACAATGGTCACCACCGATCCAGAGGAGGAGGAGGAGGCCAAGGACGAGGAAGAGACAACACTCCGGCCGCCCCCGTTACCAGCACCACCCCCCCGGCCAACCGGGGCAGCACCCCGGCGCGACCGGGGTACAGAGCAAATGTCACGTGTCACCGATGCCAACGAGTCGGCCACTATGCAAACGACCCAAGCTGCCCGCAGTATCAGAGTCCAAAACCCCGCCATGTGGCCGCCGCAGCACTAGGGGAAGAACAGATCTCCGAGGAACAAGAAACAGACGAGCAAGAGTATCAAGAGTGGGAGCCAGCCGCCATGACTCTCGCGTGCTTAGGGGGAAGAGACATGGTCCCGCGGGTCCCCCTACCCGCTAACACCCAGAAGTACAGCCAATGGGTGAGCATCAATGGACAACGGGCCGAAGCCCTTCGGGACACCGGGGCCAGTGTGACAGCCGTCCGCTGTCACCTGGAGACCCCAGAACAATATCTACCGAACATTCTCTGCCCTGTACGATCAGCCGACAACTCGGAAAGTCTGTGTCGGATGGCCTGCGTCCCTTTTGAGTGGGGAGGGGTCTCCGGCATGTTGAAGGTGACGGTCCGAGACGACGCCCCCGTGGACTGCCTCCTCGGTAATGACCTGGAGAGCTCCCCGTGGGCCGCTGTGGAGCGAAAAGAACACTTGGGGATGTTGGGCGTCCCGGACTGGGCGTGCGTCACCACCCGGTCCATGGCCGCCCGTGCCAACCATCACCCGGAAGAACCAGAATGGCCGGCGCCACCGCCTCCGGTCGCCCCAGCCGAAACCCCCGACCATGACACCCCCCTCGAACCGGCTCAACCTTCCGACCTCGCTAACCTTGACCAGTGGGCCCAAGAGGGGGGACCCACACAAGAACAATTTCGCCAGGAACAGAAGACCTGTCCCTCCCTTGAGGGACTCCGCCAACAAGCACTCGCCCAAAGCGCAGGGGATACCTCCGGAACTCATTGGGTCTACTGGGACAATGATCTGTTGTACAGCGAGCAACGAATCGCCGAGCTGGGGGCCAACCGAGTACTAGTAGTGCCCCTCTGCTTTAGAGACTTCCTGTTAAACCTGGCCCACGATGTCCCCCTGGCAGGGCACCTCGGACAAGATAAAACCTACAGTCGCCTAGTGACCCACTTCTTCTGGCCCAAAATGAGGAACGATGTGCACCAGCATTGCCGATCTTGCCCCACGTGCCAAGCCAGTGGGAAGAGCGGCCGCAAACTAAAGGCCCCCTTGCAACCTTTTCCAGTAGTCACGACCCCATTTGAGAGGGTCGGAATAGACATTGTGGGACCCCTGGACCCGCGTACGAAACAAGGCCATCGCTTCATTCTGGTGCTAGTGGACCACGCCACCCGCTACCCTGAGGCTGTTCCTCTCCGGACCGTGACAGCCCCAGTGGTCGGCCGGGCCCTGATGGGGATCTTCTCCCGTGTGGGGTTCCCCCGAGAAGTCGTCAGCGACAGAGGCACGAACTTTATCTCTAAATACATGAAATCTCTCTGGCAACAGTGTGGGGTCACCTACCGCTTCACGACCCCCTATCACCCCCAAGGGAACGGACTTGTTGAGCGGTTCAACCGCACGCTGAAAGGAATGATCGGGGGATTGGAAGAGCCCCTCCGTCGCCAGTGGGATGTGCTGCTGCCGTGCCTCCTCTTCGCCTACCGAGAGGTCCCACAGAAATCCCTAGGCTTCAGCCCATTCGAACTGCTCTATGGGCACCCAGTGCGGGGGCCGCTCAGCCTGATCAAAGAAGGCTGGGAGATGCCTCCGGCCAAGAACCCTCCAGATGTCTTCCGGTACCTCCTCACCCTCCGCAACCAGTCCCGGCGGTTCAGAGACCTAGCAAAAGCCAACCTAGAGGCCAGTCAAGAGGACATGAAAAAATGGTATGACCAGAACGCCTCATCCATTGAATTCGAGCCGGGACAACAGGTATGGGTCATGTCCCCCACGGAGCCATGCGCTCTCCAAGACAAATGGACGGGACCCTTCAAGGTGATCGAGCGCAAGGGTCCTGCCACCTATCTGATCGATATGGAGTCCTCCCGGAACCCCCTCCGAGTCCTCCACACCAACAGACTGAAACCCCACTTTGCACGAACAGAACTCAGCCTACTGATGGCCACAGACAATGGGGTTGAAGACGACTCCGAGCCTCTCCCTGACCTCCTGCGGACCCAGGAGCAAGACGGCTCCGTGGATGGGGTCCGACTCTCGGAGACCCTCACCAGAGAACAACGCCAAGAGTGCCAAGCCCTCCTGTCACGGTTCGCCAGTCTGTTCTCCCTCACCCCAGGTGTCACTTCCTGGTGTGTGCACGATGTGGACACCGGAGACAGCCCTCCTATCCGCCACCGGGCCTACCGCGTACCTGATCGGGTACGGGCCTGCATCCAGGCGGAAGTGGCTAAGATGCTCACGCTCGGGGTCATCGAGCCCTCAGACAGTCCATGGGCCAGCCCGGTCGTACTGGTCCCCAAAGCCGCCGCCCCCGGAACCACACCAGAACTCCGGTTCTGCGTCGACTACCGGGGCCTGAATGAAGTCACCAGAACGGACGCACATCCCATCCCCCGGGCAGATGAACTGGTCGACCGAATGGGAGCTGCCCGCTACCTTAGCATCTTCGACCTGACAGCAGGTTATTGGCAGATCGGCCTCACACCCCGAGCACAAGAACGTTCTGCCTTCTCCACCCCCGATGGCCATTACCATTTTACGGTCATGCCCTTCGGCATGAAGAATGCCCCAGCGACTTTCCAACGGCTCGTCAATCAGGTCCTGGCGGGGCTCGAAGGGTTCAGCGCCGCCTACCTAGACGACATCGCTGTGTACAGCCACCATTGGACCGAGCACCTCCACCACCTCCGAGCAGTGCTGCAAGCCCTTCAGCGAGCTGGCCTCACGATCAAGGCCAGCAAGTGTCAAATTGGACAAGGGTCTGTGACCTACCTCGGACACCAGGTGGGAAGCGGCCTAGTGGCCCCTCTACAGCTGAAAATTGCCGCCATCCAGGACTGGCAGCCCCCTATCACCCAAACCGAGGTACGAGCCTTCCTGGGCCTCACGGGCTATTACCGAAGGTTCGTGAAAGACTATGGTACCATAGTGGGGCCTCTCACCGAACTCACGTCAAAAAATCAGCCCAAGAAGGTGAACTGGACCCCAGAGTGTCAAGCGGCATTCGAACAGTTGAAGGCCGCCATGTGTTCCGCTCCTGTGCTCCAGGCCCCAGACTACAGCCGGGAGTTCGTCGTCCAGACGGACGCCTCCGACCAGGGCATTGGGGCGGTCCTGTCCCAAGTGAACGCCGAGGGCCTTGATCAACCGGTGGCCTTCATCAGCCGGAGACTCCTACCACGGGAGCAACGCTGGAGCACCATAGAGAGGGAAGCCTTCGCTGTGGTATGGGCCCTCAAGAAGCTCCGGCCCTACCTTTTCGGCACCCACTTTCGGGTGCAGACCGACCACCGACCCCTGCAGTGGCTGATGCACATGCGGGGGGAAAACCCCAAGTTGCTACGCTGGTCCATATCCTTGCAGGGTATGGACTTCACAGTCGAACACCGGCCTGGGTCCGACCACGCCAACGCGGATGGCCTGTCCCGGTTTTTCCGCCTCGAGGAAGAGAGTCCCCAAGAGGATGGGTAACTCTCCCCGCCTTCAGCTGGGGGGGACGCATGTTGGACAGGCCACATGAAGGGCCGCTCTCCCCCGGCTCGACCAGGCCCGAGCCCGGTCACACAAGCACCACACACCACCATTGCACGTCCTCCGTCCCCTCAGGGACCCCTGCCCTCGAACATGTCGACCTCGTGGGCCCGATCCACTGCCGGCCCACGCGCCCAGCCCGGGCCGCCATCTTGGACACTTCACCACGTGGCCGCCTGGCCCCCGGCCGACCTCAACCCTGGGCCTGGCCAGGCCTGAGACATCCCGGCACCACCATCCACCCAGGAGGTGAGCGGGCTACTTGGCAAGTCAATGGGAGAAGGAGGTGTCGATGGCTCTCCCCCACCAAGTGCCGCTCGCCCATCGCCTCCCCGGGCGCTGGCTCCACCCCCCTGCTGGGTGTCTGGACTCCCTCATCCCGGACCTCCCGACCTCCAAGTGCGAGGGTCCGGACATCAAAGCACACCAGCCCTATAACTGGGGCAGCTCCAGAACAGGAAGGCAGTTGTATCTTGGAGTCGAGAGACGCAAAGAGGAACTCATCCTGGACGGACTACTGGCGCTGCCATAGCTCTGTCCTGTGCACCATCGTCCTGCCTGTTGGCGCTGCCACAGCCGTCGTAACCTTCATTCTTCATCGTCGTCTGGATCTGCTGGCGTGGCCGCGGACCGTTGTAACCGTCATCTTTCACCGGGACCTGCAGGCTCCGCCGCGGACCGTCGTCCTTCCTTCATCCATCTCGGGACCTGCTTGGCTCCTCCACGGCCCGATCATCAAGAACGCCGAGCTCGAGGATTGAGAGCTATTTTGAACTCACTGGTAACTAAGACTGTCCCGCTACCCCTTTCCTCAACCAAAGACTCGAATCGAGGGGACCCCTGAGTCCAGACCTCCTTGTATCATACCAACGTAACCTAAGAATTGCATATAAAGTCTCGTTAACCTTCAATCTTGTGTGGTGTCCGTCTGTGGGGGGGAAGTTACTTGTCTGTACAGTCGTTGGAGACGGCTCTCCCTGGAGACCTCTCCCCGTAATCTCGGCCGACCCTCCCGGTCCGTCTAACAAGAATGGTGAGTGGTGCAGAGTGGTGAGTGCAGAGTGCAGAGTGGTGAGTGCAGAGTGGTGAGTGCAGAGTGGTGAGGGCAGAGTGGTGGTGAGGGCAGAGTGGTGAGTGGTGAGTGGTGCAGAGTGCAGAGTGCAGAGTGGTGAGTGGTGCAGAGTGCAGAGTGGTGAGTGGTGCAGAGTGCAGAGTGGTGCAGAGTGCAGAGTGGTGCAGAGTGCAGAGTGGTGCAGAGTGCAGAGTGGTGCAGAGTGCAGAGTGGTGCAGAGTGCAGAGTGGTGCAGAGTGCAGAGTGGTGCAGAGTGCAGAGTGGTGCAGAGTGCAGAGTGGTGCAGAGTGCAGAGTGGTGCAGAGTGCAGAGTGGTGCAGAGTGCAGAGTGGTGCAGAGTGCAGAGTGGTGCAGAGTGCAGAGTGGTGCAGAGTGCAGAGTGGTGAGGGCAGAGTGGTGAGGGCAGAGTGGTGAGGGCAGAGTGGTGAGGGCAGAGTGGTGAGGGCAGAGTGGTGAGTGCAGAGTGGTGAGGGCAGAGTGGTGAGGGCAGAGTGGTGAGGGCAGAGTGGTGAGGGCAGAGTGGTGAGGGCAGAGTGGTGAGGGCAGAGTGGTGAGGGCAGAGTGGTGAGGGCAGAGTGGTGAGGGCAGAGTGGTGAGGGCAGAGTGGTGAGGGCAGAGTGGTGAGGGCAGAGTGCAGAGTGGTGGTGAGTGCAGAGTGGTGGTGAGTGCAGAGTGGTGGTGAGTGCAGAGTGGTGGTGAGTGCAGAGTGGTGGTGAGTGCAGAGTGGTGGTGAGTGCAGAGTGGTGGTGAGTGCAGAGTGGTGGTGAGTGCAGAGTGGTGCAGAGTGCAGAGTGGTGAGTGGTGCAGAGTGCAGAGTGGTGAGTGGTGCAGAGTGGTGAGTGGTGCAGAGTGCAGAGTGGTGCAGAGTGCAGAGTGGTGCAGAGTGCAGAGTGGTGCAGAGTGCAGAGTGGTGCAGAGTGCAGAGTGGTGCAGAGTGCAGAGTGGTGCAGAGTGCAGAGTGGTGCAGAGTGCAGAGTGGTGCAGAGTGCAGAGTGGTGCAGAGTGCAGAGTGGTGCAGAGTGCAGAGTGGTGAGTGCAGAGTGGTGAGTGCAGAGTGGTGAGGGCAGAGTGGTGAGGGCAGAGTGGTGAGGGCAGAGTGGTGAGGGCAGAGTGGTGAGGGCAGAGTGGTGAGGGCAGAGTGGTGAGGGCAGAGTGGTGAGGGCAGAGTGGTGAGGGCAGAGTGGTGAGGGCAGAGTGGTGAGGGCAGAGTGGTGAGTGCAGAGTGGTGCAGAGTGGTGCAGAGTGGTGAGTGGTGCAGAATGGTGAGTGGTGCAGAATGGTGAGTGGTGCAGAGTGGTGAGTGCAGAGTGCAGAGTGGTGAGTGCAGAGTGGTGAGTGCAGAGTGGTGAGTGCAGAGTGGTGAGGGCAGAGTGGTGAGTGCAGAGTGGTGAGGGCAGAGTGCAGAGTGGTGAGTGGTGCAGAGTGGTGAGTGGTGCAGAGTGCAGAGTGGTGCAGAGTGCAGAGTGGTGAGTGGTGCAGAGTGCAGAGTGGTGAGTGGTGCAGAGTGGTGAGTGGTGCAGAGTGCAGAGTGGTGCAGAGTGCAGAGTGGTGCAGAGTGCAGAGTGGTGCAGAGTGCAGAGTGGTGCAGAGTGCAGAGTGGTGCAGAGTGCAGAGTGGTGCAGAGTGCAGAGTGGTGCAGAGTGCAGAGTGGTGCAGAGTGCAGAGTGGTGCAGAGTGCAGAGTGGTGCAGAGTGCAGAGTGGTGCAGAGTGCAGAGTGGTGCAGAGTGCAGAGTGGTGCAGAGTGGTGCAGAGTGCAGAGTGGTGCAGAGTGCAGAGTGGTGCAGAGTGCAGAGTGGTGCAGAGTGCAGAGTGGTGCAGAGTGCAGAGTGGTGCAGAGTGCAGAGTGGTGCAGAGTGCAGAGTGGTGCAGAGTGCAGAGTGGTGAGGGCAGAGTGGTGAGGGCAGAGTGGTGAGGGCAGAGTGGTGAGGGCAGAGTGGTGAGGGCAGAGTGGTGAGGGCAGAGTGGTGAGGGCAGAGTGGTGAGTGCAGAGTGGTGAGTGTAGAGTGGTGAGTGCAGAGTGGTGAGTGCAGAGTGGTGAGTGCAGAGTGGTGAGGGCAGAGTGGTGAGGGCAGAGTGGTGAGGGCAGAGTGGTGAGGGCAGAGTGGTGAGGGCAGAGTGGTGAGGACAGAGTGGTGAGGACAGAGTGGTGAGGGCAGAGTGGTGAGGTCAGAGTGGTGAGTGGTGAGTGCAGAGTGGTGGTGAGTGCAGAGTGGTGGTGAGTGCAGAGTGGTGGTGAGTGCAGAGTGGTGGTGAGTGCAGAGTGGTGGTGAGTGCAGAGTGGTGGTGAGTGCAGAGTGGTGGTGAGTGGTGAGTGCAGAGTGGTGGTGAGTGCAGAGTGGTGGTGAGTGCAGAGTGGTGGTGAGTGCAGAGTGGTGAGTGCAGAGTGGTGAGTGCAGAGTGGTGAGGGCAGAGTGGTGAGGGCAGAGTGGTGAGGGCAGAGTGGTGAGGGCAGAGTGGTGGTGAGTGCAGAGTGGTGGTGAGTGCAGAGTGGTGAGTGCAGAGTGGTGAGTGCAGAGTGGTGAGTGCAGAGTGGTGAGTGCAGAGTGGTGCGTGCAGAGTGCAGAGTGGTGGTGAGTGCAGAGTGGTGGTGAGTGCAGAGTGGTGGTGAGTGCAGAGTGGTGGTGAGTGCAGAGTGGTGAGTGCAGAGTGGTGGTGAGTGCAGAGTGGTGGTGAGTGCAGAGTGGTGGTGAGTGCAGAGTGGTGAGTGCAGAGTGGTGAGGGCAGAGTGGTGAGGGCAGAGTGGTGAGGGCAGAGTGGTGAGGGCAGAGTGGTGAGGGCAGAGTGGTGAGTGCAGAGTGGTGGTGAGTGCAGAGTGGTGGTGAGTGCAGAGTGGTGAGTGCAGAGTGGTGAGTGCAGAGTGGTGAGTGCAGAGTGGTGCGTGCAGAGTGCAGAGTGGTGGTGAGTGCAGAGTGGTGGTGAGTGCAGAGTGGTGGTGAGTGCAGAGTGGTGAGTGGTGAGTGCAGAGTGGTGAGTGGTGAGTGCAGAGTGGTGGTGAGTGCAGAGTGGTGGTGAGTGCAGAGTGGTGAGGGCAGAGTGGTGAGGGCAGAGTGGTGAGGGCAGAGTGGTGAGGGCAGAGTGGTGAGGGCAGAGTGGTGAGGGCAGAGTGGTGAGTGCAGAGTGGTGGTGAGTGCAGAGTGGTGGTGAGTGCAGAGTGGTGAGTGCAGAGTGGTGGTGAGTGCAGAGTGGTGGTGAGTGCAGAGTGGTGGTGAGTGCAGAGTGGTGGTGAGTGCAGAGTGGTGGTGAGGGCAGAGTGGTGGTGAGGGCAGAGTGGTGGTGAGGGCAGAGTGGTGGTGAGGGCAGAGTGGTGAGGGCAGAGTGGTGAGTGCAGAGTGGTGAGTGCAGAGTGGTGAGTGCAGAGTGGTGAGTGTGCAGAGTGGTGAGTGTGCAGAGTGGTGAGTGTGCAGAGTGGTGAGTGTGCAGAGTGGTGAGTGTGCAGAGTGGTGAGTGTGCAGAGTGGTGAGTGGTGAGTGTGCAGAGTGGTGAGTGTGCAGAGTAGTGAGTGTGCAGAGTAGTGAGTGTGCAGAGTAGTGAGTGTGCAGAGTGAGTGTGCAGAGCAGTGAGTGCAGAGCATTGTGTGCTGTTGAGTGCAGAGTGCTGTGTATTGGCAATGTTAAAGACAATGCCCATTTATTTTTGATTTAAAGAAAAAAAATGTCATGAGCAATGCCAATAGCTCTACTTTAATGATGCCGAGACCATTGCATTGCAAATGCTTGTCTAACTAGCCGCATTCCTGAGATACAATATTAGGATTTTAATCTGTACTCTGGTTTTCTACATTGGCCAGTTAGGCCTACCGCAGTAAAAAATACTTTTTTGGTGCTTGTCACTGTAAGGACATGCTAACATTAAATTTATACGTGTCCTAGAATACCATGCACCCTGCTTTTTGAGCTACAAGGCCTACATATGGGTCATGATTTAATATTTAAAAGGGTGGTTTTTAACCTGTGAAAAGGGTTTACTCTGACTTGTCGAAATACAGTTTTTACGCTGCTATAGTACCATGTTTTACACTGTCACTTTTGTGGATGGAACCGTAGGCGTTTAACTTCTAGACCCTGGGTACATTTTGTTCCATATACAAGGGATTTGTAGGCAAGTGAAATATACACAAATAAGGTGTATGCCAATTCAGCCATGTTAAAGAGGGAGTACAGGCACTTTGCTACTGGTTTGCAAGTGTGAATTAAAAGGAGTTCTAAAGTCAGAAAAATATAGGGTCAAGTAAAAAAGCAAAAATCTGGATGACTGTTGGACAGGCCACATGAAGGGCCGCTCTCCCCCGGCCCAACCAGGCCCGAGCCCGGTCACGCAAGTACCACACACCACCATTGCACGTCCTCCGTCCCCTCAGGGACCCCTGCCCTCGAGCATGTCGACCTCGTGGGTCCGATCCACTGCCGGCCCACGCGCCCATCCTGGGGCGCCATCTTGGACACTCCACCACGAGGCCGCCTGGCCCCCGATCGACCTCAACCCTGGGCCTGGCCCGGCCTCAGACACCCCGGCACCACCATCCACCCAGGAGGTGAGCGGGCTACTTGGCAAGTCAATGGGAGAAAGAGGTGTCGATGGCTCTCCCCCTCCAAGTGCCGCTCGCCCATCGCCTCCCCGGGCGCTGGCTCCACCCCCCTGCTGGGTGTCTGGACTCCCTCATCCCGGACCTCCCGACCTCCAAGTGCGAGGGTCCGGACATCAAAGCACACCAGCCCTATAACTGGGGCAGCTCCAGAGCAGGAAGGCAGTTGTATCTTGGAGTCGAGAGACGCAAAGAGGAACTCATCCTAGACGGACTACTGGCGCTGCCGTAGCTCTGTCTTGTGCACCATCGTCCTGCCTGCTGGCGCTGCCGCAACCTTCGCAACCTTCATATCCTTCATCGTCGTCGGGACCTGCTGGCGTGGCCGCGGACCGTTTGTAACCGTCATCTTCACCGGGACCTGCTGGCTCCGCCGCGGACCGTCGTTTCCTTCGTCCATCTCGGGACCTGCTGGCTCCGCCGCGGCCCGATCATCTAGAACGCCGAGCTCGAGGATTGAGAGCGATATCCATCTTTTGGTAACAAGACTGTCCCGCTACCCCTTTTCCCAAACCAGAGATCAGAATCGAGGGGACCCCTGAGTCCAGACCTCCTTGTATCATTTCATCGTAACTTAAAGAATTGCCTATAAAGTCTCGTTGAACTTTAACCTTGTGTGGTGTCCGTCTGTGGGGGGGGAAGTTACTTGTCTGTACGATCGCTGGAGACGGCTCTCTCCGGAGACCTCTCCCCTTATTCTCGGCCGACCCTCCCGGTCCGTCTAACAATGACCACTCAGAAAAGGCACGTTTTCCACAAATTGCCATTTTTCTTTTGCATTCTTTGTTTTAATAAAGAATGCAGGCAAACAACACCTGGACTACTTGAAAAACTGCTTGTGATAAATGGGGTGTAACATTAAAAAAAGAAAAAAAAAGGGTTCAAAGCAGTAGACTTTCCGTCTACAATTCAGAAGTTCATATATTTACGTGTTGCCTGATGGAGTAAAGATGACTGGGGGTCAAGGTAAATGTGTATTTAAAGTTCACTGTAATTTCACGTCCATGACTAACCAATAACCCACAAAGCACGAGGATAACTAAAAAGAGGAACAGAAACATGCATAAAATGGTGAACCAAACTCCAGACAATATTCCAATTTCAACCCGCATACAATATTTATATTATTTAAGTACTCACTTTCTGGTGGAAGAGATCCTTGCATACAAGACAAAGCTCTTTAATACAAAGTCAGAATACTAATAATGACGTGATTTTATCAAGCCGGGTGGGATTAGTTTATCCAGGAAGCCTTTATAAAATGGAAAACTGTGATAGATTTACAGAAATGCATTAGAATACTGAGGTCAGAGATACATATCATTATTTGAGGTTGAGCAAACTATTGACTAAGCTGCTGCGGAATGCCTTGTTACAGAACCGCCGCTTCACGCCATTGGTGGAGTCGGGGCGAAGAAACTCCAGCTGGGTTCGAAGAGTGACAGCTCCTATGGGAGACTGTCAGGCCTTCCGAGAAAATTGAATGGAAGATTACATAGGCAAATGGAAAGTATGAAGCAGCCTCAAAAGCACTTCTGGATAACCTTTTTCTTACTGAAAGGTGTAACTAATAGTTATAGATAAGCGAGAATTACTGTTTTTGTACATAAAGAAAGTCTGCACATTTGAAGTTGAACAGAATTTCAAATAAATGCTTAG
Source organism: Lissotriton vulgaris (assembly GCF_964263255.1). NCBI lineage: Eukaryota > Metazoa > Chordata > Amphibia > Caudata > Salamandridae > Lissotriton > Lissotriton vulgaris. Next base: position 642,507,473 of record NC_141700.1, on the reverse strand, counting down.
CATCTCCATGGTTTTTTCTTTTTTTTTAAGACAAAAACACATAGGCGGTAAGATGACTCTGCAAATTAAAGTCTTGCAGCTGACATGATTTGATACATGGGTCAAGAGTTTGAGTCCTGGCATGGCCAACTCAGCTTTTCATGCTTCCAAAGTGGGTGAATGAAGTACTCTTTCCTGTAATTTATAGTGCTTAGAAATGGCAAAAATTGTGCTTACGGACCACCTGGGGCAAAATAATGAATTAGTACAATTTGGCCACAGGTATATCTGTCGTTAGCGACACTAGTGCAGAGGCCCAAAGGAGAGGGGTGGCCTATGCATCCCAATTATGGCTGGCTTTTACTTGCCAACCAGTGCGTAAGGGAGGTCCATTTTCCTTTGTGAAAGAAAACAGGTACCCAGGAAAGCTCAAATAGGCCTCACACATTTAAAAATCAAAAATAGGTACCAAGAATCCGAAATATTCTAAGTGCGATTCGCAATGTCAAAAAACCAGAGCTCCACCATCTGAATTTTGGGAGCACATAATGCTAAAATCTATACACTTTTATACTGCTTTTATACATTTTCTTCAATGTATTAACCTGAGGAAAAGAATACATGATCCAATCAAAACTTAAGATACACACCAACGAGCAGGCTCCTAGCTCTTCTTGTGGGAAGAGTGTGAGAAGACCATGGGAGCACAATGCAGAGGGGTGCAGCAGAAAGCAGTCCACTAAATCTGCAGTTCTCGCTCGGCAATGCCAACTTCAAAACTTGGCTGTGCTTACTTGAACTGTCGGCCTAAATGTGCTGTGTACACCACTGAAATACAAATGGCTGCGCGTTTAAAATGTGTGTTACTGTGCAATAAAGAGAATGTTGTTGTAGTGTTTTAAAAGCAGGTGCAAGAACTAACTTGTATGGGTTATTGCAAACGGACTATGAATGTATGCACGTGTGTATATGTGTGTGTATATATATATATATATATATACATATATATATATATATATATATGTTGGACAGGCCACATGGAAGGCCGCTCTCCCCCAGCCCGACCCGGCCTCAGCCCGGTCCCGCAGGAACCACACACCACTCCTGCACGGCCTCCGTCCCCTCAGGGACCCCTGCCCTCGAGTATGTCAACCTCGTGGGCCCGATCCACTGCCCGTCTACGCGCCCATCCCGGGGCGCCATCTTGGACACTCCACCACGTGGCCGCCTGGCCTCCGGCCGACCTCAACCCTGGGCCTGGCCAGGCCTCAGACATCCCGGCACCACTCTCCACCCAGGAGGTGAGCGGGCTACTTGGCAAGTCAATGGGAGAAAGAGGTGTCGATGGCTCTCCCCCGCCAAGTGCCGCTCACCCATCGCCTCCCCGGGCACTGGCTCCACCTCCCTGCTGTGTGTCTGGACTCCCTCATCCCGGACCCCCCGACCTCCAAGTGCGAGGGTCCGGACATCAAAGCACACCAGCCCTATAACTGGGGCAGCTCCGGAGCAGGAAGGCAGTTGTAGCTTGGAGTCGAGAGACGTAAAGAGGAACTCATCCTGGACGGACTACTGGCGCTGCCGTAGCTCTGTCTTGTGCACCATCGTCCTGCCTGTTGGCGCTGCCACAGCCTTCGTAATCTTCATCACCTTCATCGTCGTCGGGACCTGCTGGCGTGGCCGCGGACCGTTGTAACCGCCATCTTCACCGGGACCTGCAGGCTCCGCCGCGGACCGTCGTTTTCCTTCGTCCATCTCGGGACCTGCCTGGCTCCGCCGCGGCCCGATCATCTAGAACGCCGAGCTCGAGGATTGAGAGCTATTTTCCACTCATTGGTAACAAAGACTGTCCCGCTACCCCTTTTCCTAAGCCAGAGACTAGAACCGAGGGGACCCCTGAGTCCAGACCTCCTTGTATCCATCATCGTAACCTAAGAATTGCATATAAAGTCTCGTTAACCTTCAAACTTGTGTGGTGTCCGTCTGTGGGGGGGAAGTTACTTGTCTGTACAGTCGTTGGAGACGGCTCTCCCTGGAGACCTCTCCCCGTAACCTCGGCCGACCCTCCCGGTCCGTCTAACATTGGTGGCCAGCGGCGCGATCCGAATCACCGCATAAACGTACAGAGAGTAGCTCACCCCACGACGAAGTCACAATGACCACGAAAGAAAGCGGATCAACCGAGAAATTCCAAATGGAGAAATTGGAGGAGTACAACCATCGTGAACTAAAACAATTCTGCATCGAACTGGGTATCGCTACCACCGGACTGAGTACCAAGGACGATTTTAAGCATGCCCTAGAATCTTGGGCAGAGACCGGGGCTGCCGGAACCCCTGATCAAAGCACCGCAGAAAAAACAACCACGGCCCCTGAAGGACAAAGAACGGGTCTCTCGCAAGACGAGATCCAGGAAAGAGAAAGAACCCGACTACACGAGCTGGAAATGGCCCGACTCAAAATGGACGTTGAACTTAAGTTGGCCGAACAAAAAATCAACTTAGAGCACCTGCGTCTCCGAGAAGAAAGAGAGGAGAAACAGAGACAAAGGGAGCTCGAGGAAAAGAAACTAGCGTACGAACACGAACGGAACCTAGCCGAGATCAACCTACGCAAGCAGAATAAAGAAGCAGGGGTGCCAGAGCGACCCCCCACCTCAGGGACCACTGAGAAAAAGGTACACATCCCCAAGGATGTTGTCCGAGAATATTTCAGAGAAGACGACATCCAGCAATGGTTTAAGGCCTATGAAATCGCTATGACTGCACACCGGATCGATAGAAACGACTGGGGAGCCGGTCTATGGGGAAGATTCCTCAATGAGGGCCGCGACACCCTGCTACAGCTCCCGGACCACCAGATGACCTCCTACGATCATATGAAAGCAGCACTCCTCACCCGCTATGGCCTCACACCCGAGATGTACCGTCAGAGGTTCCGAGACTGCACCCGCATCCCGGGTACAACTTGGGTGGACTATGTAACATACTTTAGCCGAGCCTTCGAGGGCTGGATCAGAGGAAGCAACGTCACGACCTACGAGCAACTATTTAATCTGATGGTATGGGAGCATCTGTCGAACAATTGCTTCATTGAACTCCGCCAGCACCTCCTCGACAGCAAGTTAACGGATCCCCGGCAGCTCGCAGCCGAAGCTGACCGGTGGGAGATCACCAGAGTAGGCCGGAATGGGTCCTACGAACAGAACCGGAACAACAATGGTCAGCACCGACCCAGAGGAGGAGGAGGGGGCCAAGGGCGAGGAAGAGACAACGCCCCGGTCGCCCCCGCTACCAGCACCACCCCCCCGGCCAACCGGGGCAGCACCCCAGCGCGACCGGGGTACAGAGCCAATGTCACGTGTCACCGATGTCAACGAGTCGGCCACTATGCGAACGACCCAAACTGCCCGCAGTACCAGAGCCCAAGACCCCGCCAAGTGGCCGCTGCAGCCCTAGGGGAAGAACAGATCTCCGAGGAGCAGGAAGAATACGAACAAGAGCATCAAGAGTGGGAGCCAGCCGCCATGGCTCTAGCCTGCTTAGGGGGGAAAGACATAGTCCCGCGGGTCCCCCTACCCGCTAACACCCAGAAGTACAGCCAATGGGTGAGCATCAATGGACGCCAGGCCGAAGCCCTTCGTGACACCGGGGCCAGTGTAACAGCCGTCCGCTGTCACCTGGTGGCCCCAGAACAATATCTACCGAACATTCTCTGCCCTGTACGATCAGCCGATAACTCGGAAAGCCTGTGCCGGATGGCCTGCGTCCCCTTCGAATGGGGGGGGGTCTCCGGCATGTTGAAAGTAACGGTCCGAGACGATGCCCCCGTAGACTGCCTCCTGGGCAATGACCTTGAAAGCTCTCCGTGGGCCGCCGTGGAGCGAAGAGAACACCTGGGGATGTTGGGCGTCCCAGACTGGGCGTGCGTCACCACCCGTTCCATGGCCGCCCGTGCCAATCACCGCCCAGAAGAACCCGAATGGCCGGCGCCACCGCCTCCGGTCGCCCCAGCCGAAAACACCGACCGTGACATTCCCTCCGAACCAGCTCAACCTACCGACCTCGCTAACCTCGAACAGTGGCCTCAAGAAGGGGGGCCCACGCAAGAACAATTTCGCCAAGAACAAAAGACCTGTCCCTCCCTCGAGGGACTCCGCCAGCAAGCGCTCGCCCAAAGCGCAGGGGATACCTCCGGAACTCATTGGGTCTACTGGGACAATGATCTGCTGTACAGCGAGCAAAGAATCGCCGAGCTGGGGAGCAACCGAGTACTAGTGGTGCCCCTCCGTTTTAGAGACTTCCTGTTAAACCTGGCCCACGATGTCCCCCTGGCAGGACACCTGGGACAAGATAAAACCTACAGTCGCCTAGTGACCCACTTCTTCTGGCCAAAAATGAGGAACGATGTGCACCAGCATTGCCGATCTTGCCCCACGTGCCAAGCCAGTGGAAAGAGCGGCCGCAAGCTAAAAGCTCCCCTACAACCTTTTCCTGTGGTCACTACCCCGTTTGAGAGAGTCGGAATAGACATTGTGGGGCCCCTGGACCCACGCACAAAACAAGGCCATCGATTCATCTTGGTGCTGGTGGACCACGCCACCCGCTACCCTGAGGCTGTCCCTCTGCGGACTGTGACCGCCCCGGTAGTCGGCCGGGCCCTGATGGGGATCTTCTCCCGTGTGGGCTTCCCCCGAGAAGTCGTCAGCGACAGAGGCACGAACTTTATTTCCAAATACATGAAGTCCCTCTGGCAACAGTGCGGGGTCACCTACCGATTCACGACCCCCTATCACCCTCAAGGGAACGGACTCGTTGAGCGGTTCAACCGCACGCTAAAGGGGATGATCGGGGGGTTGGAAGAGCCCCTCCGTCGCCAGTGGGATGTGCTGCTGCCGTGCCTCCTCTTCGCGTATCGAGAGGTCCCCCAGAAATCCCTGGGCTTCAGCCCATTTGAACTGCTGTATGGACACCCAGTGCGAGGGCCACTCAGTCTCGTCAAAGAAGGCTGGGAGCTGCCGCCATCAAAGAACCCTCCAGATGTCTTCCGGTATCTCTTAACCCTCCGCAACCAGACCCGGCGGTTCCGGGAACTAGCAAAAGCCAACCTAGAGGCCAGTCAAGAGGACATGAAAAAGTGGTATGACCGGAATGCCTCATCCATTGAATTTGAACCTGGGCAACAGGTATGGGTGATGTCCCCCACCGAGCCATGTGCACTACAAGACAAATGGACGGGGCCCTTCAAGGTAATCGAGCGCAAGGGCCCTGCCACCTATCTCATCGACATGGAGTCCTCCCGGAACCCACTCCGGGTCCTCCACGCTAACAGACTGAAGCCCCACTTTGTGCGTACAGAACTCAGCCTCCTGATGGCCACAGACACTGGGGCGGAAGAAGACTCCGAGCCCCTCCCTGACCTCCTACGGACTCGGGAACAAGACGGCTCCGTGGATGGGGTCCGACTCTCGGAGACCCTCACCGGAGAGCAACGTCAGGAATGTCAAGCTCTCCTCTCACAGTTCGCCAGCCTGTTCTCCCTCACCCCAGGTGTCACTTCCTGGTGTGTGCACGATGTAGATACGGGGGACAGCCCCCCTATCCGCCACCGGGCCTACCGCGTGCCAGATCGGGTACGAGCCTGCATCCAGGAAGAAGTAGCCAAGATGCTCACACTTGGGGTCATCGAGGCTTCGGACAGCCCCTGGGCCAGCCCTGTCGTACTGGTCCCCAAAGCGGCCACCCCCGGCACCACCCCGGAACTTCGGTTCTGTGTCGACTACCGGGGCTTGAACGCGGTCACCCGGACAGACGCACATCCCATCCCCCGGGCCGATGAACTGATCGACCGCATGGGAGCTGCCCGCTACCTCAGTATCTTCGACCTGACGGCGGGCTACTGGCAGATCGGCCTCACACCCCGGGCGCAAGAACGTTCTGCCTTTTCCACACCCGATGGCCATTACCATTTCACCGTCATGCCCTTCGGCATGAAGAACGCTCCAGCGACATTCCAACGGCTCGTCAATCAGGTCCTGGCGGGGCTCGAAGGATTCAGCGCCGCCTACCTAGACGACATCGCTGTGTACAGCCACCATTGGTCCGAGCACCTCCACCACCTCCGAGCAGTGCTGCAAGCCTTACAGCGGGCTGGCCTCACGATCAAGGCCAGCAAATGTCAAATTGGACAAGGATCCGTGACCTACCTCGGGCACCAGGTGGGAAGCGGGCTGGTGGCTCCTCTGCAGCTAAAAATTGCCGCCATCCAGTCATGGCAGTCCCCCGTCACACAGACCGAGGTACGAGCCTTCCTGGGCCTCACAGGCTACTACCGAAGGTTCGTGAAGGACTATGGTACTATAGTGGGACCCCTCACAGAACTCACGTCGAAAAACCAGCCAAAGAAAGTCAACTGGACACCCGAGTGTCAGGCTGCCTTTGAACAATTGAAAGACGCCATGTGCTCCGCCCCGGTGCTCCAGGCCCCCGACTACAGCCGGGAGTTCATCGTCCAGACGGATGCCTCTGACCATGGCATTGGGGCAGTCCTGTCCCAAGTGAACACCGAAGGCCTGGATCAACCGGTGGCCGTCATTAGCAGACGACTCCTACCGCGAGAACAGCGCTGGAGCACCATAGAGCGGGAGGCCTTCGCTGTGGTATGGGCCCTCAAGAAGCTCCGGCCCTACCTGTTTGGCACACACTTTCGGGTACAGACCGATCACCGACCCCTGCAGTGGCTGATGCAGATGCGGGGGGAAAACCCGAAGTTACTACGCTGGTCCATCTCCCTACAAGGGATGGACTTCACAGTCGAACACCGGCCTGGGCCAGATCACGCCAACGCGGATGGCCTGTCCCGGTTCTTCCGCCTCGACGAGGAGAGTCCCCAAGAGGATGGGTAACTCTCCCCGCCTTCAGCTGGGGGGGACGCATGTTGGACAGGCCACATGGAAGGCCGCTCTCCCCCAGCCCGACCCGGCCTCAGCCCGGTCCCGCAGGAACCACACACCACTCTTGCACGGCCTCCGTCCCCTCAGGGACCCCTGCCCTCGAGTATGTCAACCTCGTGGGCCCGATCCACTGCCCGTCTACGCGCCCATCCCGGGGCGCCATCTTGGACACTCCACCACGTGGCCGCCTGGCCTCCGGCCGACCTCAACCCTGGGCCTGGCCAGGCCTCAGACATCCCGGCACCACTCTCCACCCAGGAGGTGAGCGGGCTACTTGGCAAGTCAATGGGAGAAAGAGGTGTCGATGGCTCTCCCCCGCCAAGTGCCGCTCACCCATCGCCTCCCCGGGCACTGGCTCCACCTCCCTGCTGTGTGTCTGGACTCCCTCATCCCGGACCCCCCGACCTCCAAGTGCGAGGGTCCGGACATCAAAGCACACCAGCCCTATAACTGGGGCAGCTCCGGAGCAGGAAGGCAGTTGTATCTTGGAGTCGAGAGACGTAAAGAGGAACTCATCCTGGACGGACTACTGGCGCTGCCGTAGCTCTGTCTTGTGCACCATCGTCCTGCCTGTTGGCGCTGCCACAGCCTTCGTAATCTTCATCACCTTCATCGTCGTCGGGACCTGCTGGCGTGGCCGCGGACCGTTGTAACCGCCATCTTCACCGGGACCTGCAGGCTCCGCCGCGGACCGTCGTTTTCCTTCGTCCATCTCGGGACCTGCCTGGCTCCGCCGCGGCCCGATCATCTAGAACGCCGAGCTCGAGGATTGAGAGCTATTTTCCACTCATTGGTAACAAAGACTGTCCCGCTACCCCTTTTCCTAAGCCAGAGACTAGAACCGAGGGGACCCCTGAGTCCAGACCTCCTTGTATCCATCATCGTAACCTAAGAATTGCATATAAAGTCTCGTTAACCTTCAAACTTGTGTGGTGTCCGTCTGTGGGGGGGAAGTTACTTGTCTGTACAGTCGTTGGAGACGGCTCTCCCTGGAGACCTCTCCCCGTAACCTCGGCCGACCCTCCCGGTCCGTCTAACAATATATATATACACACACACACACACAAATACACACACACACACATATCACATATATATATATACACACATACACATACATATACACACACATACATATACACACACATATATATGGTCTGCTTCTGATAATGTAGTGAGTGAACGAGCAATAGATAGATAGATAGATAGATAGATAGATAGATAGATAGATAGATAGATAGATAGATAGATAGATAGATATATAGATAGATAGATGTTACATCACTGCTCAGGGGTGAACTCAGGCCTGCACTTGGGAACAACTCATTAGTGAAAGGTGGACCGGCTGTTTTAAGCTGCTGGCTTGTCTTTCACTGAAGGCGGCAAACCGAGCCTTGCCATGAAAGAGGAGAAGGGATCCCCGCTGCACCAGTGTGCATGGAAGCAGGTGCAAAATACTGCTGTATACCCAGAGCACTTAACATAATATGGCATCAGATGTGAGTGTGATGAGGGTGGATAGCTTCCCTCAATGGAATACCGCGCCACCCTCCTCGATATCTAGCCCAGGGTCGGAATCAATTAGCTGGCGATGTCGAACGTAAATCTATTACGGTCACATACACATCAGATTTTAGAATAGCTATATTAGAAAGCTTTGTATGCAGTAAACAAAGTAGTACACATACATACTCAGTGGTTATCCTAAAAATCTGATGGAAATCCAGTCCTACTGGACCTATACTCAATACTCTTAAATGAAATACTCTAGTATGAAGGCCTAGCCATCTTGAACACCAACATTAGGACCCCCTGAAAATAGAACATAATATAAAAGTAGAAGGAAGGAGAAGACTTAGATAAGGCTATCATAGGAAGGAGAAGACTTAGATAAGGCTATCATAGGAAGGAGAAGACTTAGATAAGGCTATCATAGGAAGGAGAAGACTTAGATAAGGCTATCATAGGAAGGAGAAGACTTAGATAAGGCTATCATAGGAAGGAGAAGACTTAGATAAGGCTATCATAGGAAGGAGAAGACTTAGATAAGGCTATGATAGGAAGGAGAAGACTTAGATAAGGCTATCATAGGAAGGAGAAGACTTAGATAAGGCTATCATAGGTCAATAGATCTGGTGAGGAAACATACGACGTATCGATGGAATATCTCAAAGCCATGGGATAATGGATGCACTGCAGCATGGTTTGACCAAAGGAGGTTATGGGGCGCAACTGCTTGATGGTTGCGTGACTCACCTTTGATAATGGGATAATAATAAATAATATCCGTTAGGATTTCAGTAAGACAGATAGGTTTTCTTTTCCAATGTGTTTAAATATAGTGATATTTTTCACTGTGCTTCAACAAGTTGAGAGTATTTGAACTGTTTTCGTGGTCTGCAGGTGTACTGAGATTATATTTTGGAAGCAGTTATCCATGTACAATGGATGTATGACGTTACAACGCATACTTTTACCACGCATACCATTACAACGAACAAGTTACTTACCTTCGGTAACGATATATCTGTAAGAAACATTAGTTAGTGTTAGATTCCTTACCTTAGAATATCCCCAGGTGTCAGTCTGGATCCGGAAACTTTTGCGTAGCAGTACCCCTGCGCGTCGGTAGGCGTCGTCTGCAGGCGTCCCCTGCGGCTCCGCGTCCGTCGTTGGCGTCGTGCGCCGTGATGGCGTCGCTGGAGTATATAGACGCCGCCTCCGCGCGCTGACGTCAGTTCTTTGCACACAGCATTTCGGCGCCAGAAGACGCAGAGCCATGAGAGAACCAACACTGGTGCCATGTAAAACTAGGGCCCTGAAAGGGATGACCTTAACCCTAGGTATCAGTTCGCAGAACGGGGAGGATGGGTGAGTTTGGTAAGGAATCTAACACTAACTAATGTTTCTTACAGATATATCGTTACCAAAGGTAAGTAACTTGTTCATCTGAAAGAAACACGTTAGTGTTAGATTCCTTACCTTAGAATACATACCCCAGCAATACCAACCCCGGTGGTGGGTCTGCGAACCAATACAAAACTACACCAGAAAGTCCTGGAGGACAGAACGGCCAAAGAAGCCATCCCTCCGGACTTGACTGTCCAGGCAGTAGTGCCTCGCAAAAGTGTGCAGCGAGGCCCACGTAGCCGCTTGGCAAATGTCCTGCAAGGGGACTCCCCGGCCCAGGGCAGTAGTAGCCGCCGTGGCCCGAGTGGAATGGGCCCTCAGCCCAACAGGAGGCTCCTTCCGAGCCAAAGAGTAGCACGCTTTGATGCAGAGGACGACCCATCGAGAGATGGTTCGTTTACAAACCGCCCGTCCCTTCTTCGCACCCACGTAGCCAACAAACAGTTGGTCATCCACCCGGAACTGGCGTGTGCGATCCATATAGAATGAAAGCGCACGTTTCGGGTCCAGACGATGGAGCCGCTCTTCATCCTTTGAAGGATGCGGAGGCGGGAAGAAGGAAGGGAGGGTGATGGACTGCCCGATGTGAAAGGCCGAAACAACCTTGGGCAGGAAAGAAGGTCTAGTCCTCAGGACCACCTTGTCAGGATGAATGGACAGGAAAGGAGGTTGGACAGAAAGAGCCTGGAGCTCACTCACCCTCCTGGCAGAGGTGATGGCAACCAGGAAAGCCGTCTTTAAAGTCAGGAGACGGAGAGGACAAGAATGAAGGGGCTCAAAGGGAGCACACATCAGGAAAGTCAGAACCAAGTTCAAATCCCACTGAGGCATCACAAACGGAACAGGTGGAAACATGTGAGTGATGCCTTTTAAGAACCGAGTTACAATCGGGGATTTGAACAAAGAAGGCTGATCAGGAAGCCTCAAAAAGGCTGAAAGGGCAGAAAGGTAGCCCTTGATAGTGCCCAGAGCAGAGCCCTGCTGGGCAAGAGAAAGAAGAAACAGAAGAACCTCCGAAAGAGGGGCAGAGAGAGGATCCACAGCATTTGCTGTGCACCATGCCACAAATCTGTTCCACCGACAGGCGTATACCGACTTAGTGGAGGGACGCCTGGCTGCCAGAATAACATCACAGACTTCAGGAGGCAAGTCAAATGGCCTCAACTGCCGCCGCTCAATCTCCAAGCATGGAGGTGGAGACTGGACAGGTTCGGGTGGAGGACCGTCCCCTGCTGCTGCGACAGAAGGTCCTCCTGAAGGGGCAGGCGGATCGGGGGACCGACTGACATGCTGAGTAGCTCGGGATACCAGTACCTTCGAGCCCAGTCCGGAGCCACAAGGATAACTTGGGCCCGGTCGCGCCTGATCTTCTTCAGCACTCTGGGCAGAAGTGGTATAGGCGGAAAGGCGTATAACAGACCGCAACTCCACTCGCGCCGAAAGGCGTCGCCGTGCGAGTGCCGTCTTGGAAACTCCAACGCGCAGAACTGATGACATTGCGCGTTCTCTTCTGTGGCGAATAGATCTAACCAAGGCTCTCCCCATTGCAGAAAGATGCCTTGCGCCAAGTCCGAGTTCAGACGCCATTCGTGATCCATCGAGCACCGACGGCTGAGTTCGTCCGCCCTGGTGTTCAGAGAACCTGCCAGGTGTTGAACCGTCAGAGTCACGCCCTGAGGTTCCAGCCATTGCCAGAGGCGCAGAGCCTCCTGGCAAAGGGTCCACGACCCCACTCCGCCCTGTTTGTTGCAGTACCACATGGCGGTGGTGTTGTCGGTGAACACCTGCACCACACTCCCGTTGACAAAGGGGAGGAATGCCTTCAGTGCCAGACGAATTGCCCGCAGCTCCAACAGGTTGATATGGAGCCGGGACTCCGCCGGAGACCAGATGCCTCTGATCTCTGCCTCTCCCAAGTGGCCACCCCAGCCCTGGAGGGACGCGTCCGTCACGACAACGTGCTCCGGTTGGGGAAGGGAGAGGGACTTGCCCCTGACCCAATCGCGGTCCGTAAGCCACCACTGCAGTTGTCTCGCACTGCCCTCCGAGATCAAGACGTGGTCGGACAAGTTGCCCTGATGCTGGGCCCACTGAAACTTCAGGTCCCACTGCAGAGCCCGCATCCGCCACCGAGCGTGATGCACCAGAAGGATGCAGGAAGCCATCAGTCCCAGCAGCCGCAGCGTCAACCTGACCGAAACTCGGGATAGCGGCTGAAAGATGGGAATCAAAGCCTGAATATCCCGAACCCGCCGTTCCGGAGGATAAACCCGAAACTGCGCCGAGTCCAGAACCGCTCCGATGAAAAGGAGCTTTTGAGAGGGACACAGGTGTGATTTCGGCACATTGATGGAGAACCCCAGGTCGTGCAAGAGGTCTGCCGTCATCTGAAGGTGGTGGACGACTGTCTGGGGCGAGCCCGCCTTCAACAACCAGTCGTCTAGGTAGGGGAAGACTGAAACCCCTAACCTGCGCAGATGGGCTGCGACCACCGCCATCACCTTTGTGAACACCTGTGGGGCGCTGGTAAGGCCGAAGGGGAGCACGATAAACTGAAAGTGCTCCAGGCCTACCGTGAACCGCAGGTAACGCCGGTGGGCCGGCAGGACGGGGATGTGAAAATAGGCGTCCTGCAAGTCCAACGCTACCATCCAGTCTTGCGGGTCTAGAGCAGCCAAGACCTGAGCTAACGTCAACATCTTGAACTTCTCCTTCCGGAGGAAGCCGTTGACGTTCCTTAGATCCAAGATAGGACGTAGGCCCCCCTTGTCCTTCTTGGGCACCAGAAAGTAGTGGGAATAACAACCACGCCCTACTTCTGGCCCAGGAACGCGCTCGATGGCCCCCTTGGCCAAGAGGGCCGTAACTTCCTCCTGCAGAAGTGTCAAGTGGTCCCCCGACACACGGTGGTTCTGCGGTGGCATGGCTGGAGGAGAGGTCTCGAAGGGGAGGGAGTAGCCCCTTCGGACAATTTGCAGCACCCACCTGTCCGAAGTGATTGTGCGCCAGTGAGCGTGGTGATGGCGAACCCTGCCACCCACTGGCGTCACATGGGGCCGAAAGCACGGACTAGGAGGATTTTGGGGTAGATGCTGCGGGGGAGGGTGTGGTTTGACCCCACCGTTGTCCCCGACCGCCACCACGGCGGTTTCCACGGCCGCCACCGCGTTGAAAGGATTGTTGCGGCGCGTGGCTGGCAGCACGTGTGGGGGCGCCCCTTCCTTGGCCACGAAAGGGGCGAAACGAACCCGGTTGCTGACGCTGGGTCGAGAGACCCAAGGACTTGGCCGTGACCCTGGAGTCCTTGAAGCGTTCCAGCGCGTGGTCCGCCTTGTCACCGAACAGGTGACAGCCATCAAACGGCATATCCATCAATGTACTCTGGACATCGGCCGAAAAATTGGCGGATCTCAGCCAGGCGTGGCGACGAATCGCCACCGTCGTTGACATAGCTCTGCCTAGCGAGTCGGTCGTATCAAGACCACACCGTATTGAATATTTCGCTGCATCTCGGCCCTCAGCCACAGCCTGACCGAGTTTTGCCCGCACCACCATGGGGCATTCTGGCAGCAGTTCCGCGACCGTATCCCACACAGAGTGGGTGTAGCGGCCCAAGAGGCAGGCGGTGTTGCAAGACCGCAGGCCCAAACTAATGGACGAGAAGACCTTCTTGCCAAATTGGTCATACCTCTTGGATTCCCGGTCAGGTGGGGCCGACGGGAATGCGGACTGGGAGGTTGAGGCCTGGATCACCAGACTCTCAGGAGTGGGGTGGGTAGACAGGAACTTGGGGTCGTCCGGACAAGGACGGTGGCGCCTGGCCACGTTCCGATCGACAGGCGCACCTGACGCGGGCCTGGACCACGTGCCCAACAGAACGTCCGACAAGGCTTCATTAAACGGCAGCAGTGGCTCCTGTGGGCATGACTGCGGTTTGAAGACCTCGGTGAGGATGTTAGGCCTCACGGCCGCGACGGGGAGCTCAAGGTGTAAGGCCTTGGCAGCCCTCATCAGCACCACAGAATATGCAGCTCCCTCCACCGATGCCACGGAAGGAGGAGAGATCAAACCAGGGTTAGGAGAGTCATCCAGACCACTGGCATCCCCCAAGTCACCTGTCCAGTCCGGGTCATACTGGCACTCGCGTGACAGAGGGTCCTCGGACCCCTCCCAACCTTCACCGAACTCTTCATCCTCTCCGTATTCGGAGTCAACGATGTAGACCGGCTCCTCGGGGTTCATGGGCCCCATCGGCGCCGGGACCGGCGTCGTGCGACGCCCGTCCGGCCCCGCGTCCGGCGTCGGTGAAGGTAAGGGGACGGCGCCGCCCGGAGCCAGCGTCGGAGCCCCAGTGCCGCCCGAAGCCGGCACCGAGGAACCGGCGTCGCGCGGAGCCGCGGGCAACCCTGATGGAATCGGCGCCGGGTTGAGTGGGCGTCCATCCGGCGTCGACCCCGAAGGCCCTAGCGGCGCCGGGATCGGCGCCGCCGGCGGCGCCGGAATCGGAGCATCCGACGGCGTCGAGGTAGGGTCAGCAGAACCGCTAGGGCCCCCGGACGGGTTCACTGGGCCCGTAGGCGCCGTGGAACCCGCCGGAGGAGACAGGGCCCTCATGGCCATGAGGAACGCCTCTATCTCCTCAGGCGTCTTACCGTGCCCAGGGACCTGAGGGTATGGGGCAGGCCGCGCCGGCGACTCTCGCGGAGCCGCGGGGTTGGGGTCACCCGAACCCCCGGCCGCATCGCGCGAGCGTCGGGGGGGAGTCGGGGGTACGATGACGACGCCCCGACTTCTTGTGTTTCTTACCTGACGAGGATGACGAGTGGTGTCGACTTCCGGAACGCTCGGCGCGGCCCCGCGACCGCTCCCTCGAACGCTCTCTCGACCTCCGGCCGGACCGGGACCGCTCCCGGTCCCGACGTGGGGCCGACACCCGGAGCTCCAGTAGCTTGCGGGACCGCTCCCGTCTAGCTTTGCTGGTGAGGGCCCGGCAGTCGACGCAGGAGTCCACGTCGTGGTCGGGGCCCAGACACCGGAGACAGAGGCGGTGATGGTCTGTGACCGACATCGTGCGCTCACAGTCATCACAGTGCTTGAACCCAGGCATCCTAACAGGCACAAAGTGACAATAATTCGAAAAAAAAAACTTGGTCAAAGACCGGAGTACTGCTCTTCAGATCTGCGTCCACTGGCGCGGAAAAAAGAAGAACTGACGTCAGCGCGCGGAGGCGGCGTCTATATACTCCAGCGACATCATCACGGCGCACGACGCCAACGACGGACGCGGAGCCGCAGGGGACGCCTGCAGACGACGCCTACCGACGCGCAGGGGTACTGCTACGCAAAAGTTTCCAGATCCAGACTGACGCCTGGGGATATTCTAAGGTAAGGAATCTAACACTAACGTGTTTCTTTCAGATATGGTTTTTACAACGCATACCATTACAACGTGGTTTTTACAACGCATACCATTACAATGCATAGCGCTTTGGGGTGCTGGATAGTGAATAGTTTAATTTACTATTCCAACTCCAGTCCCCGTGGACACTAGGGAAGGTGTTGGATAGTAAATTAAACGTATTCCCTATCCTAGAGCGCCCCCCAGCGCAATGCGTTGTAATGGTTTGCGTTGTAGTGACTGCGTTGTAATGGTAGTGTGTGTAAAAAGATTCGTTGTAAAGGTTGTATACCATGTACAATAAATAGCTCCTCCCACGCAAAAGACTCAAAGTGAGTTTTTAAAAGGTTGGTGAGGGTGCCCACGACAATTACCTATCAACTAGTAAGAAAGGCAGAGTGGGGACGGATTTGTTTTGTCGACGTTCGACTCTGGTGGAATTTTAGTGTACATTAGGGGTTGATGGCAAGGAATAATAGCCAACTTTCAGCAGCCTATCTGGATGAGACGCTGAACATTTCAGGGCTCACATGATACTCCCTCAGCCAAAATCCGATAGATTGAAGACAAAGAACGGCATGAAACTAAAGCACAGGAAAGAGCCTTTTCCATCCATGGACCCATGATCTGTACTGTAGCCCCTAAACCATCAAAACCACCAATACCCTCCTCTTACTCTGAAAAGAACTGAAAACCATCCTCTTCTCAGAAAAGCCCCATAACACTTACTCATTACTCTACCCACCTTCTTTTCAACGTTGTAGACTATTTTGGATCGTATTCTTGGTGGCCGGCCTTGTACAGTGTTGCTGCCACTAACTTGATTTGCGCTTCAATACATACTCACGTACGATTAGTTTTATGAATGCCAATAGGTTGGTAGGCAATTAGATTATGTTTGTTGTTAAGAGGCAGTGGGTGATGGACGGTCAGGTGAGAACGCAGCAAAATGGTGCCCTTAAAGATGAGTTTGAGAATAGTGAGAGGGCAATAGTGGAGGCCTCTTTGGAGTTGTTAGAACTGTGGGGCCTAGTTTGGTTGCGTTGTACTCTGGTTTTATCGGGTGGACGACTTTGTATGGGATACACACGCATATGGAAGGATTCAGGATTTGATGGGTTTTGCTGTAGTATGGGCAGAATAGGTAAGTTAGGATGCTCACGGCTGAGGCGGACTTCCATGTTTTACGTCAGCTGAAGCATGTGAAGTTAGAACTCTCTGAGGATACAGAAGAAACAATTGCTGTAGTGCAGGTAGTTTGTGTGGGGTTTTCACCAAAATCTTAGGAGTAGAGGAAGTGACATCACACCTCTGTTAACCTTTTGCTATATTGTAGGAAACAGGACATGACCTATGCCAAACCCTGCTCCCCACCATCCTCTACTTTTGGACTTACACTATTAACAAACTTTATTCCATACTATGAGCTATATTATGTTAATAAACAGTAATTATTAACAAATGAAAAGGGACATTTTCAAACACGGTGGTAGGTCAGAGCGACTCAGAAGCGTTATACGGATGCCATCGTTTAAAAAAAAAAAAAAAAAAGAGTTTTTACCCTAAGGACAGATTTTTCAGCAGGGACAGTGGGAAAAAACATTACACTAGTAAGTGCTATATGAATACAATTTAAAATTACATGAAACAAGTTACTTACTTGTAACAATAGTTTTGGGGCTTAAGGCTGTTCCAGTTCATATGTTGTACATTATTCTGACATGTAGTGACTGGGTTTAGAAATATAAGGCTTTACATTTGGGCTTCGACCATAGGCAGAATCAGTGTGATTCATAATGTCTAGGACAGACATAGGAGTAAATATGGTGTGAGAGCAAACACAGATCAGGACACTACGTAGAGTGTAGAGATGTTAATGCAGAATGGCATCAGGAGTTGGGCCTGGCAGACCCTAATATTATCCTCAGCCAGGCTTTAACCACACACCACGGCATGCTGCTTACATTACTAACACTAACCATGTAGTGTTTATTGTATCATTGGAGGCTGGGATATTCCTGGCAGTAGGAGCTGTTTATGAGCTCAGTGAGGAATGGAGGGGATGCTCTCTGGATGAAATGTTTACTGCAGGTGCTAGAATGTAAATGTTTACTGTCCAGGGACTCCTTTTCACAGCTGACTTGTGTGCGACTGTCAGTGTCTGATTATTCCTATTCAGTCACCCATTCTGCAGTAACATATATGTATATATTTTCATTTTAGGATTTATTTATTTTTATATATATTTTTATTGAATGAAGAAAAACAAGAGGAAATATTACACATATCAGGTGTCATACGATGAAATACATTGCAACTGGGAGTAGGCGAATAAGCCAATACAGTAAAGTCAGTGTACAGGAGAGTAGGACGTCAACATGAACAGGTATATAAAAAGAGAGTAACAATACGATCCAAAACACCGTTAAGCTGACTCCAGCAGATTCCGTCCAACTCACGATTCAGGATAATTAAGACCAGAGCAGACACCCAGATTATGTGAAAGAGATAGACTCAGGATAAGCAACCCGCCTCTCGTAAAAAGGGAGAAAAGAAAAGAAAAAGGCCACAGAACTGAACAAAGACAAAATAAAAAAAACTCTCCCCCGTTCCCCCCACCCTGCACCCCTGTAATGGCTACGGCCAAACCCCACTAGCAGGGTGCCTGTCGCCCTACAACTAAAGCATAAAAGAAGGTAAAGAGTGGAGGAGGAGATATCATACAGGCTCCCGGCCCCCCCCTCCCTCACCGCCAGAAGCAAACCACCCCGTATTATGGCCAAAACACTGTGAAGCAGCAATTACAAAACAACCGTGGGAGTTTGTAAAGACCACCCGACTCCCGCATCATTGAAGGCTACAAGTCCTGTTTCGAATAAAGCCGTGTTATCAAACCCATATAATCAGACTCAACCCTGGCCACTCCGATTTTTCTTGTGAGCTCTCTCTGCTCGAACCGCCCCCCCAACAGGAGAATCAAAACGTTCAAGAAAGTCAAAGTCAGTGAGGTACGATCGAATCCAACGTGTTAGTACTTGAAGACCACAAATCAAAAGGAGATACCTGTCCACCAACAGTAAGGCACTAGAACGTAATTAAGTCAACTGGGAGAAAAAGAATGATGAATCATTCCGATAATCACTGATAAAATTACCCAGGAGTATAAAATCAGCAGAGTCCATCTTGGGCGGTATCGGCATTGAGTATGCTGAGTTATTGATAGTTCCAGGCTCGCTAGCTTTTGTTCGGGAGCCGACAGAAAACACCAGATCAGGTTTCCACTCGGGGTCCTCTATCTCAGGCATGCCCTGCTCCGCGGGTAACACACCGTGTTCCAAAGCTATTGAAGAGTTGTGATCCGGTCCCAGACACATACTCTCGGCTGTTGCGTCCATTTTGTGGATGATGGCTGTGACCTGCAAGTGAAGCGCCCCAATGGCGGCCATTA
The DNA here is from genome assembly GCF_964263255.1 of Lissotriton vulgaris. Classification (NCBI taxonomy): domain Eukaryota; kingdom Metazoa; phylum Chordata; class Amphibia; order Caudata; family Salamandridae; genus Lissotriton; species Lissotriton vulgaris. The sequence continues at coordinate 642,488,789 of NC_141700.1, read as the reverse complement.
CGGTCTTCAACGACGGCGTACATTCCACCCGCTCCATATCCTCTCGCAAAACGATAGATCAGACCTTTGGCTCCAGAGGTCGACTACTCCAGGGTAACCGGTACAAGCGGGTCCGACTTTAACGGAGGGCACCAGTCATTATCGCTGTCTAGACACCGTTGCCGCAAGTGAGAATCCAAGCCCGTCGACCCCAGGAGGTCAGCAGGGTCTTCGGGCAACGGACTCCCATCCACAGCAACCAGTGCATCTTACCGCCGTATCCTTAGAATCCTCCTGGCCACCGTAACACCATCCAAGCCGGTCAGGATATTCTCCACTTCGGGAGACCAGACGCCACCCAGGTCCCGCGGCCGATGTTGTTCAACTCCAACCCGGATGGATTAGAAATCGAGGCCCCAGCTTCCACGCTGGGTTAGGCCGAGAATGAAAACACGGCGTAGCTCCATCATTCGAGGAGATGGAAATCTCGGGATTACACATTTAAGCTCAGTAACACTTCAGCCACACGGGAGTCTGGAGCGAATTCAGGATCAATATCAGGATTCATGAGCTACTGGCGACGGTCGGCGGAGCCGGGAGCTTACGCAGCCATCTTGGTTGCGAGCGTAGCTCCTCCTCCATTTTAGGATTTATGCTTTCAATCTTCTAAGGGTGGTAAAACAGCTATGATTTATAGGGTCTACTATACTGTAGGTTTAGGGTACCAATTATGCCTGCTGGGGTATCTTTTCCACTCAGGTTCTACTCTTGAAGAATATATTTCATCTTGTTAAAAATGCTGCAATGGGTTTTTCTCATTTAAATGTGTATCAAGCCTCAACTCCATTCTTTTTCCATTATTATTCATTGGACAAAAATTAAAATTTTAGAAGGCTCACAAAGGAACCAATGTCAATTTTTATATGACAATTTAAGTTAGCAAATTGAAGATCATCGTACCTCCAAAAGGGATCTTTTAAATTCAACCGAAGTATACTCAAGTCAGACCCAAACAAGGTCATGTAAAGCCTTCAAAGGATCAGCACACCCTGTGCACCCCAAGGGGTCAGGTGTCCTATAGGGTCTATATTAAAACATCTCCTCCAAAACTTCAATAATGATCAATAAACCAAACACAACAGCTCAAACAAAAAGAGAATCTCTAAGTAATGGCTAAGCATATTTAACAAGCTAAATAATAAATATGGCTCTAGGACATTCCACTCTGACACATTCACCATGATCTGAAGGGGACTTACTGAGAGAGCAGATTGAGGACTGGATGCTTTTCGAAAGCGTGCGTTCAGTGCAGGGCGGACATAGTGAATTATCTGCTCTAAGCCTGATCTGGAATAGTTCACTTGGTAGAAATAAGCAGGAATCCAGAAGCGTACATGAAAAGCAGGTGAAATTTGTGACTGTGTTTGCCCAAGGGAAGAATACATGTAGGGACCACATCAACGGATATAGTTCATTGGATGTTGTGCGATGTATAGATGATAGTCCGTTTAGGAATGGAGAGAGGTCGAGGAGCAGCAGACAGCAAAATTAGACACACTGCAGTGCAGGTGATGTGTTCCTGCTGTGTGGCAGACAGCATCACAAGGTATTTTGGCGGCTTCCTTCTGGGCAATCGAGCACAAGGCTAATTTTGCTCATTGCTGAAGAAAAGATACTTGATTGCTTACATTCATGGATACCTCCAAAGGTACAGGAATGGGATCAAAAGGAAGCACAGAATCTTACAATTTTGTTTACTGTAACCAAGAGGGGAGGAGGCAGTGTGTCTTACTTACCCTGTTCAATAGTAAGTACCATCTGGGAAGCGAAGAAAGTGTATTATGCCCAGTCGCATTCTGTGAGCTGGTGAGTGTTCTATAGTAACATTTCCGCCAGACAAGACATTCCTCCCCATTTGCTCCTCCAACTTCCCGAAGATGGTTTCCCGGTTTACTGCCACTTACCCTTGAGCTATTATGTTAGTCGGAAGAGCTGCATCCGGACCACGTGAGACAGAATGAGCTGTGACCTAGACGTCTAATCTCTACCTATACCCAGTAGCCTGCATTTTCTTTTATGACTTTTTTCACCTACACTTGCCATGATGTGTTTACCCGTGTCTAGTACAGGTGGCGTATTGTCCATCGGTGCAAAGTTGGTGGGTTTAAGACCACATTGCTTTCCTTTTCTTCCCTCCCCACTTGAGCAGAGACAATTGGCCCTATGGCAATGGGGCTACAGAACAGGAACCAGAGCTACAGCACTCAGGATCCCCTGAAGGCAGACATATTGAGCTCAGCTAGCGCCACTCTCTAAAGAGCTCCTCTAATTTACAGTACTACTTTGACGAGGTGGATATTGGATCCACAAATCTGCAGGCCATCTGGCTTCATGCATGGCTAATAGATCATTGGAATATGTGATTGCGCGAAGTCTGTGTTGTTAGGTTACATAATGATAGGGCATAAAAGATTTGATTAGCAATTATCAGATGGCGATAATGCAATTATTCAGCTTATTCAATAGCGCAACTTGTGCCGTGCCCTTTAATAAATGGTCTGAATGAAGGCAATTGAGTTTGTGGCTCGCATGCGGATGTCAGACTTTGAATTTTTCAAATGAGTTGTCCCGCTTACTAATAATGTGCATTAATTTTGTATTTGCTCTCGAGTCACGTTTTGACCTTTTGCCTTGTTTAATTAAATCAAATGTAAAGCATATGCCGCTCCTGGAACAGTTGTTCCTATGCAAATAATTAGGACAGGTTCTAACTCATTTTGATTGCTAAATATTCTCTTAGGGCACTTGATGACTTGGCTTTCAATCTTTTCTTTTCTTTTCTTTTTTTTTGCTTAAGTTAGATTTGCTTGGAACAGGCTGATAATGTTACTATTAATCTACATTTGATTTGATTTTCTGAGAGCTCGTTACCTTCCCAAAGCAGGCTGTTTTGCTCTACTGGCGATTCCTTCCCTCTCTCCCCACCAAAGTCCTTCATGCAGATTTCTCCATCCTCTGAAATCAAGCGGTCAGCCCAATGGGTGAGAGGCTATTTCAAGTGCCTACATCATAGTCTGACATGGATACTGCCAGCAACCACCATATGTTTATGTCCACCTGACAATTTATGCCAACCAACATGATCAGCGGAGTTGTCTTTGCAAACATAATCCATGCCCTTCAGTCCCGAATCAACCCCATGGGTCCAACTTAAATGGCCAGTATGTACAACCCACCTCTCATAAGTCAAGGGTGCAACTTGGCCAATGGCACCAAGGGTCTCTTGGGCCGCCTTCCCTACTGTGCTGCCAGATGACACCTCTTAAATAAACTGAAACCACAGCATAAAGCCATCATGAAGAATCAAACCAGAGGCAGTAGAGAAGCAAAGGCTCCAAATCACCCAAAGCAGTAGAGAAGGGAAGGCTCTAACCAACCTGAGGCACTAGAGAAGGAAAGGCTCTAATCCACCAGAGGCACTAGAGAAGGAAAGGCTCTCATCCACCAGAGGCACTAGAGAAGGAAAGGCTCTAATCCACCAGAGGCACTAGAGAAGGAAAGACTCTAATCCACCAGAGGCACTAGAGAAGGAAAGGCTCTAATCCACCAGAGGCACTAGAGAAGGAAAGACTCTAATCCACCAGAGGCACTAGAGAAGGAAAGGCTCTAATCCACCTGAGGCAGTAGAGAAGGAAAGGCTCTAATCCACCAGAGGCACTAGAGAAGGAAAGGCTCTAATCCACCAGAGGCACTAGAGAAGGAAAGGCTCTCATCCACCAGAGGCACTAGAGAAGGAAAGGCTCTAATCCACCTGAGGCAGTAGAGAAGGAAAGGCTCTAATCCACCAGAGGCACTAGAGAAGGAAAGGCTCTAATCCACCTGAAGCAGTAAAGAAGGAAAGGCTCTAATCCACCAGAGGCACTAGAGAAGAAAAGGCTCTAATCCACCAGAGGCAGTAGAGAAGGAAAGGCTCTAATCCACCAGAGGCACTAGAGAAGGAAAGGCTCTAATCCACCAGAGGCACTAGAGAAGGAAAGGCTCTAATCCACCTGAGGCAGTAAAGAAGGAAAGGCTCTAATCCACCTGAGGCAGTAAAGAAGGAAAGGCTCTAATCCACCAGAGGCAGTAGAGAAGGAAAGGCCCTAATCCACCTGAGGCAGTAAAGAAGGAAAGCCTCTGTAGAGTGGTTCCTATTTCCCGTATAGGCTCTGCGCATTGGAATGATATACACTATAGTTTTGGCATAGGACTGAGGTACATTAAACATAATTACTTGTGTGTGCCAGCTAACTCAGAGGTCACTAGAAACTTCTCGAATAAACAAGAAGGGATTTGTTTCTGACAACCGCATAAACATGACAACTTTGGTTCCCTTAGAATCAGAACAGTTCTCAGAATCGTTGAAACAATAGATAACAGTTTAATTTAGTCAATTGTGCATGCATCGCTTCTACAGAGTTACAGAGAAATAGATAGACGGGCGTTTCAATAAAAAGGGTTTATTGAACCAAGAAGTATGTGCAGTTTTTTTATAGTCTAGTTTAGCTATAGTTAGTATTGCCAAGAGTCCCTCTCTAGGTTCTAGTCTGCTCCATACCTTAGAAAGAGAGGTTGGAATCTCTTTCCGGGTCTCGATCTTAAACACCCTGCGAAGGGAGTCAGAAACACTGGAGCCGGATTTTCTGCGAGGAGGATGACCGCGTCTGTTCGGCGCGTCAGGCGGGGACTCTAATTTCTACAGAACTTGCCATGGCGAGCCGTATTGAGCTGTGTAGCTGAGCCGTGGTTTGCCAGGGTAAGTGAAGGTATATTTATACCTGGAAGGTGCTTAGGAATGCTAGCACTGATGTAAAGTCGGGCAGAGGAAGGTCATGAAGGCACCCCTAAGGAATAGTTGTTCATGCATAATAAATGAGTTCTTGGAGAAATCAATAATCCAAGCAGGGGACGTCCCAATGGCTTAAGAGTCTGGTTTCTAAAAACTCGTGACGAGGGATGGACGGATGTAGGTGACCATGCCTGTATTTGGTTTGCATGGGCAATGCCTAAATAAGGACTGGGATTCTATGCCTAAATAAGGGCAATGAGAGTTGTGCCTATATAAGGGCATGATTCGGGAAACCTATATACGGGTATCTGAATTCACTCAGGCTTTTTCCTAATGTGAATTGATCCTAAATTTCTCTCTGCATTTGTTTTTTGTCCTGCTGCTAAATTTGCCTCCATAGCGCCAAGAAACCGTATAGTGAATGTTGCGCTATACAAATATTTTAAATTCAAATTCAAATTCAAATTCAAATTCAAAACACAACAGCTCTAATCCACTAGAGGCACTAGAGCAGGAAAGGCTCCAATCCACCTGGACAATATATTGCATTCAGAGATTAGACTAATACGCTATGCCTTCTTTGAGCATTCAACAGAATATCTTTACAAAAGTCCAAAATCCTCATTCATTGTTGTCGTCGTATATTAAAAACGAGGACTTAACTGCACCTTCTTTTATGGAAGTCATTGACTTAGCCTTGACAACATATTCATTGACAAGGTTAATCATGCTGTAAGCGGATTCTTTTCTCTGAGTGGACCATTACAGAGTGAAAAGGTACCATTCAAGACTGTATACCAGGGGCGGCTCCTCCGCTATGGTTGAGGAGCATTGCCCCGCCTCCTTTTAAGCAGTGCACTGCAAAGTAAAGGAAACAAACTGATAATAGCTTTGGATTATCATTTTATGTTTCCTTTGCGGTCGGGTGGGCGGAGCTGCTCTGCTGTCGGAGCAGGGGAGGAGTGGTTTGCCCACTCCTAAGTGCGCAATGACTGTTTGGACGGCACTCTCGTTACACGGTTATTTACGAGGATACTGTAGGGTGGTTTTTCTAGCCACACCATTCCATCTTTGTAACCATGTTATTTTCTTGATTTAGTTATCATTTTTTCACACTAACTATGGTGGATGTTGCAGTAGCTAATAATCCAGCCTGGCCCTGAAGAATGCCGGTAAACCAATACCATAACGGCAGAAACATGTTGGCCTAGATCTTATATGCTTACTGTACAGTGATATTCTCACACTGTCATCACACTTTTTTATATTTGACGTCTTGGTAGATACCAATAAACATATTTTTTTACCCTGACCGTCATTTTAATAACCGTCACTTATCTTTCTGAGCACTTGTAATGGCTGCCCTTTTCTGGCTCCTTTAAGAGGGAGAATGATGGAGAGTGACTCCAGCCTATCACCCCCATAGCATAGGGATTAGGACTATAGACAGGATCACTGCCTTTTATATAGTAGAGTATTTTCGTGTCCCTTTCCTTAGAGTAGGGCTTATGAGTTTAAGTTAGGAGATAGATACATGAGTATTAATCATGATTTGCCCATTTGCTAACGTGTTAGGATATTTTCCATGGAGTTACGCATATTGCGGGCCCTGTAGGCCCTAAACGAGACAGACTCCATCTTGCTCTCTGCCTGGTAGCTCGAGAGGCCTTCTAGTTCAAGTGTAATGTTTTAGTTTCAAGCTGTTGTTCGCTTGGAGAGAACCGGCTCGGGCTGGCCCTTATCGAAGGAATGTATTTTTCTCCACTCCGAAGACACAACGTCAGGCCGGCCGGCTGGGAACGTGTCCTTGGTACAGGGAGGTACAAGAATTTGGTGGGCGGCAGGTTGCTGGCCGTAGCTTTCCATGAAGGAACAGGCTTTGATATTAGCGAAGGTGTTAGTTAGTCGTCAGTCAGTTCGTAGGCGGCATCTAGCCGTTAGCATCTCTGCCATTAATTATTCTATGGCAGACAGTCGCCATCTTTGAAGTCCGAGAAAGATTTAAGACCGAAACTCTCTGAGAAAGACTGAAGGAGAATTAGCGCGGAGCGCACTGAAACAGAGAGAGAGAGACGGTAGTTAATAACCAGCAAGGTTCCGGTGGCCTGTAGGGAAGCAGACGAGGTTGAGCCTAGCGGTGCAGACGTGTACTTGTGACGGCTGGGGTGTGACTGCGAGGCGAGCCAGGACACAGAGACGAGAAGGGAACCTAGATGACTGCCGAGTCCCGACTTCACGTTAATAAGGTGACATCTGCTCTTTTCACCATAAGCGCGCATTCTAACCCTTACCTTTTTTTCTTTTCTTTGCATAATTTGTGTTGCATAGTATTGTGTTATACATATGTTGATGATAATAAATACCATAGTTTCTAGTGAACTAATATGTGCCATGTATTTTTGTTCAATCTTGGTAAACAGCATTCCTAGGTGGTTTCCATTTATATGAATGGACGAGTAATCCCAATCAGGTAAGAGGTGATCACATAAATAGGGAGTAACGTGGACCTTCGATGCCAAGGATAGTAGGCACATTGAACTATTTGGAAACCGTACCAAATTCTATTATTATAGTTTTATCCCAAGTAGACAAAGGAGACATTGTTCCGATAAGTGCTCATAGGAATGTGGTCGTCGTTGATATGCGGCGTTAGTGAGAACGCTGGGTGGGATTACCAGCGTGGATACCCACAGGATTGTGGCTTGTGTAAGTGAGAGCGTCAGGGGTAATGACTGGCGTGTAGGTTTGCCGGATTGCGAACAGTTTGGAAAAGAGAGCATTGGGTTCTGCAGGCCCATGTGTAGACGCACCGGATTGTGTGTCATATCTGCCCTGGGGTAGATCAGTCTGGGTCAGAGTGGCCGCGAGACTAACTGATGTGAATAAGATATAGTAGAAAATCTATGCATGTGTATTGCTATTTCCCCATCCTTAGGTACGATCTATATATATATATATATATATATATATATATATATATATCCATATCCATTGTGAATACGTTCTAAGGAGGGAGGTGAGTACGCTTTGGCTGGGTTATAGGGGCCCCTAGGGGCTGATCCCATCTAAGCGGAAAATCCGGCCATTACATCTGGCGTCACGAACTGTTTACGAAGCCTGTGTGCGCTGTATTGTTTTGATCTTGTTGGTTTGCGCTCGGCTCGTACTTATAATATTTTGTATATAATTGTGTATATCATTTTTGCGTGTCAATATGTTTGCGAAAAAATCACCGTCGGTTTTCAAGTTACCGATTCAGATTCCCGGCTGGGAGTGTACGCCTTATGAGGCTTTGGCTCGTGAATGGGCTGATTCTACTGGTTTGAGTGAAAATTGGTCTTTTTGTTTGGAGCAGGCGGAGCCTGCCGATGTGGTATCGTGCTTACAGAAAGCGCCAGTAGTGAAAGGTGATGAGCTTCCTATTTTAGGACGCAGAGGTTGGATTGTTCTTAATGCATACAGAATACTTCATGAGAGATTTGTTCTGCTACAAAGACAGTTTAAGGACATGGAAGGACAGTGTGTTGAGTTGCAAAATGCGCATACTCTTTTGCGTTGTCAAAATAAATTGCTTGCCGACAAACTTGAAACATATCAGACCATAGCCGAAAGAGCTGCGGTCCGCATTGCACGATATAAGTACAAACATCGTCGTGGTCGGGTATCGACACGGAAAGTGCGTCTGGTTGTAGCAAAAGCCGGAATGGATTGGAACCCTGATGAGTGGGATGGTAATATCTGGGATTCAAATGCTTCGGACTCCTCGGCTGAGGAGGGTGGCAAGCGCGAATCTTCTCGCTCCGGACGTGATTGTAAATCTGCTTCTTCTGATGACACGGTTCCTCACGGTGACCGTGCACGTTCTTCCCATTTGAATGATGTATCTTGCCCCGATTGCTCTTCTAGATCTAAGATGCGGGCTTCCTCGGAAGCTCTTCCGGAGGTTTCTGCTCACCCTGTGTTTCGACGCAAATTACAACAAGCCCCTGGTAATCCAGCTGGTATTGCCTTGGATTGTATTGAAGACTTTACTCAACAGGAGGTTAGTGACATTTTACAACGATTTCGACAACGGCCTGGTGAGGCCTTGCTTACCTGGATGGTGCGCCTTTATGAACTCGGCGCTGCCGGTATTATGCTTGATGCTGTTGATTGCTTGCGGTTTTGCTCTTTGAGTTCTGATTCCACTATTCAAGATCATTTTCGGAACTATAATGGTGCTGGTCAAATTACCTTGCTCCAGCTTGCGTCTGACGGCTGTAACCACAAATATTCTACTGAATCTTATTGGCCTATTGATGACAAGCCATGGTACACTTTGCGCGATGCGTCGCACGTTTGAAGGAGGAAGTCATGAAAACTGCTATTTTTCTTAGTACTTCTGACAGATTGCTGGATGGGCTTTTAACATCTTCTGTGCGTAATCGCATTATCCGTTCTTCGCCTGTTGCTTACAAGCAGGTTATGATGACTTTGTTGATTAATCAAACTGGCAATCCTTTGTCTGCTGTGCTTCAGTCCGTTCGTCAGCTTGGTGAGCTGGGTGAGTGGTTTAAACCTGAAAGACAATCTCGACCTGAGGGTCGTACTGGTGGGGACTATAAGTTCTCTAGACGTGATATGTTTCTTGCTCTTATTGCTGATGGTGTCAAGAGGGAGGACATTGACGGTGAGCCTAATAATCGCTTATGGGATATGTTTCGTAAGCGTGGTTTGGATCGGAAAGAGGGTGCCTGTCGTGTGCGAAAGAATGAGTATGATCGTGCTTCTGATGACAGTGGTGATGAGAGACGACGTGTGAATTCTGATCGCCGTGATGATCGGCGTTATGCACGTGACGTATCCCCTCGTCGTAATGTCGAGAGGGGGAGAGAGGGTGAACATGAAAGAGGGAGAGATGATCGTGGTTCCAACCGGCATAGAGAGGAGAGGAGTTATTCCCCTGAAATGAAAAGACGGGAGGATCGTGACAGACTTTCTGAACGTCATTCACAATTTTTTGAAAATGACAATAATCCGTTTCGTACTGGAGACGGATATGAACAAGACATTCTGATACCGAAGAAAACAGAGAGCATTTACCCTGATTTGTCTTGGTTGACAGAACGCAGGAAAAATGACTAGGAAATAGGTCAAGCTCCGGTACACAAGTGGGCTCACAGAGACAACAGACCCTATGTAGATATTGAGATTTTTTGGAAACATCGTAATATCCAAAGGGCCCGAGCATTAGTTGATACTGGGGCGGAGGCCACTTTAATTCACGGTAAATCAAAGAAATTTAAAGGACAGTTTTTCACAATTACTGGTTTAGGTGGAAAAGAAACCCCCGCAGTACAAACTGCACTTGAAATTAGAATTGGAAGGATTCCTCGTAGAGAATACTCTGTGTTGGTTGTACCACTTTTGGAATATATAATTGGAATTGACATTTTAAAAGGAATGACTTTGCATTTGGAAGATGGTTGTTATCAATTTGGAACTAGACAGTACATTTCGACCAGACCCGTACGGGTTGGCCGTTTGCGAATGCCCCCTATTAAAATTCCTTTAGCCACGAAAGTGGTTTCTCAGAAGCAATATCGTATCCCAGGTGGTCATGAAGAAATTACTGCTACAATTCAGTATTTGGTTGACGCGGGAGTTATAACTCGGGTCACGTCTGCTTGGAATAACCCTGTCTGGCCCGTGCGCAAAAGTGATAATTCTTGGCGCATGACTGTTGATTATCGAGAATTGAATAAACACACACCTAAATTGACTGTTGCAGTACCAGACATTGTTACTTTGATTCAGAAAATTCAAAAGCATCCAGGTACATGGTATGCTTCTATTGATATTGCTAATGCTTTCTTTTCAATTCCGATTGCCCCCGAGTGTCAGGAACAATTTAGTTTTACGTGGAATGGACGTCAAATGACGTTCCGGAGTCTTCCTCAAGGCTATGTGCACAGTCCTACGATCTGTCACCGGCTGGTGGCAGAGCATTTATCTGAAGTGCCCACGAATCCACAAGTTCAGGTGTGTCATTATATTGACGACATTTTGATTCAAGGTGAATCGCAAGACCAGGTACAGTCCCATTTAGATCAGATCCTTGACTGTTTGCGAGCAAAAGGTTGGGAAATTAATCCTGATAAATTACAAGGTCCATCCCAAAATGTGAAATTTTTAGGAATTAATTGGCATGAAGGTCACAGAGAGGTGATCCCACAGGTGAAGCGAAAAATCCTTGATTTTGCTGTCCCAAGGAACAGGAAAGAGGCTCAATGTTTCATTGGTTTGTTTGGCTTTTGGCGTCAACATATTCCCCATCTAAGTCAGATTTTGGCTCCATTATATCGAGTCACTCGTAAGAAGAATGCGTTTGAATGGGGTGAGTCTCAACAGAATGCTTTTAATTTGGCGAAAGAAGCTATTCAATATGCTTTGGATTTGTGGCCGGTGGGTGAAGGTGATGTGGACTTGAATGTGTCCGTGGAAGGTCTGTATGCCAATTGGAGTCTGTGGCAAAAGCAGGGCAGACAAAAAGTGCCATTAGGTTTTTGGACTAAAAAGTTACCTGAGGCTGGTGAGCGTTACTCACCCTTTGAGAAACAATTACTTGCTTGTTATTGGGCTCTGGTGGATATCGAGCAATTGACCCTAGGCCATGCTGTAATTTTGAGGCCTGAAATTCCCATTATGCAGTGGGTTTTGAGTTCACCGAAATCTCATCGAATTGGACATGCTCAAGAGGCGAGCGTGATTAAATGGAAATGGTACATTCAGGACAGGGCACGTGTGGGTCCGAAAGGTGTGGCGGTTTTACATGAGCGAGTGGCGCAGGCGCCCTCCAGTGAGACTGAGAGCGATTGTCCCGTACCTGTAGTGCAGGAGTCTCCTGTTAAATGGGGTAAATCATTTGATGATCTGTCCGCGGAGGATAGAAAACATGTGTGGTTTACGGATGGTTCAGCGAAGTTCATCGGTGAGAAGAGACATTGGAAAGATGTTTTGTTTCAAGCATTATTGATTTTAAATAATCGCCCTTTGTTACATGCTGAATCCCCTTTGATGCGTTTGTTTCCTCCAAATGTGGATGTAAAGCCTAATTCTCTGTCCAACACTGTCATGTATTGGGAAATTACCCCCGGTGCTTTGGCTCCATGTAGAGCGACCCCAGGTTCCGCAGGCCTAGACCTGCATGCTTTAAATGATGCAAAATTACATGGAAGAGACCGAATCATTGTTGAAACTGGCATTGGTGTCTGTATACCTGCCGGTAGTTTTGGATTAATTGCCCCCAGATCAGGCCTTGCCCTGAAAGGTATTCAAGTGCTCGGAGGAGTAATTGACAGTGACTATCAGGGAGAGATCAAGGTTCTCCTGCTTAATAGCAGTGAGACTGATTTATTGATTAAAAAGTCTGACCGTGTTGCTCAGTTATTGATTATGCCTGTCTTCAGTGGTGAGATCAAGAAAGGCTCTGCCCCAACGTTGCTAACTGTGCGAGGACAAAAAGGCTTCGGATCATCTGATCTTCCTGGAGCTAAAATATGGGTGCAATCGCCTAAAAATCCTCCTGAACAGGCTGATATTATTGCGACCGGTCATGACAACACCGTTTTGGTGATGAAGCCAGGGAAAGATGGCTGGGAAGCTGTCCCAGCTGATAAATGTTACTTACGAGAATGATTAAGGCCTGTATTTGTATTTTTTCAGATCATTCTCTGGACTGCTGCTGCAGGATGTGTCGGCGTTGGACTCCTTTTGGCCTGCTACGCCGGGAGAGGAGAGGATCCACCGACGTCGGTTGATGGGAAGATCCGAGTTCCGCGTTCCGCGTGGACTACGTCATCTAATTTCTGGAAACACTCGCAAAGAGAGTGACAAACTCTCCACATTTCTGTCTTACACCGATGAGGTCTGTGACTGACATTTTGGCGACCTGCTTGGTTGCCGTCCCTGCTTCTACCGAGACTTTACGACATATTTTTAATATTTCGAATGCCCGACCAAATGTTATTCTGGGCGATTTTGCGGCCCACGAATTTTGTCCCTTATGTACTGCTCTTCCAGACCTCGATATCCCTATTCATTCCCGGATTACTACTTTTAATATTACCCCTGGAGATCTGTGTTTTGTGATGACATGTGATCCTAAAGCTATCACCGAATGTATTAGGCTAAAGATACAAGCTGCAACTTCTTTTTCAGCTCATCAACGATTGCTGTGTTTGAAAAGACTTCCGAATTCGTGTCTCTCTGTTAAGAATAATATGACATGTAAACGTTTATTAGTTGCCCCTAGTTATTATCGTTCCATGTTATTGCCATCTGGCTGGCTCTTTTCTTGCGGAAATTCGTCCTGGCCTTATATTCCTGCAAATATTTCTGGTGGTCCATGTGCCATCACTAGATTGAGTTTATTAATGTTTTCCTCACATCCTAATTCACATTCCCGTATGGTACGTGATTCAATGTCATTGCATGAGGACTGTGATTCCTCTGTTCATCTTTACTCTAAATCGGAATATCTTGGTTTAGCTTTTTCTATTATTGGAGTCCCTGCGTTGGCCGTTTACAATGCCAAAACAATCGGCAAGATGGCCTGCTGGATGGTTAAGTCCATCAATCAAACCTCTACTGTTTTATCTGATCTGTTATTAGATGCCCAAGGCGAACGTAGAGCTATTTTACAGAATCGCGCTGCTATTGATTATCTTTTGCTAAAACATGGACATGAATGTTCTGATTTTGAAGGTCTATGCTGTTTTAATTTGTCCGACCATTCTAAATCAATCCAAGCCCATATTGACAAACTCCACGACTTGACTGCAGAAATTAGACAACACATAGATCAGGGTTTCTTTGACTGGCTCTTTAATTGGTTACCTGACTTGCACTCTTTACGACAGATTTTAGGGGGAGTTATCGTTGCCATTTGTGTTTTAATAGCTATTTGTTGCTTTGTTCAGTGCATTCCTTCCCTGCTCCAATATTGTAGACTTAGTAAGAGACATAGGTCAGTTAATTTTGTTTCCTATTATTCTTCTACTGATGTGAGTTCTATTTAGTTTGTGGTTGAATAGACTGGAGTCAAGGGGTGTAATGTAATGGCTGCCCTTTTCTGGCTCCTTTAAGAGGGAGAATGATGGAGAGTGACTCCAGCCTATCACCCCCATAGCATAGGGATTAGGACTATAGACAGGATCCCTGCCTTTTATATAGTAGAGTATTTTCGTGTCCCTTTCCCTTAGAGTAGGGCTTATGAGTTTAAGTTAGGAGATAGATACATGAGTATTAATCATGATTTGCCCATTTGCTAACGTGTTAGGATATTTTCCATGGCGTTACGCATATTGCGGGCCCTGTAGGCCCTAAACGAGACAGACTCCATCTTGCTCTCTGCCTGGTAGCTCGAGAGGCCTTCTAGGTCAAGTGTAATGTTTTAGTTTCAAGCTGTTGTTCGCTTGGAGAGAACCGGCTCGGGCTGGCCCTTATCGAAGGAATGTATTTTTCTCCACTCCGAAGACACAACTTCAGGCCGGCCGGCTGGGAACGTGTCCTTGGTACGGGGAGGTACAAGAATTTGGTGGGCGGCAGGTTGCTGGCCGTAGCTTTCCATGAAGGAACAGGCTTTGATATTAGCGAAGGTGTTAGTTAGTCGTCAGTCAGTTCGTAGGCGGCATCTAGCCGTTAGCATCTCTGCCATTAATTATTCTATGGCAGACAGTCGCCATCTTTGAAGTCCGAGAAAGATTTAAGACCGAAACTCTCTGAGAAAGACTGAAGGAGAATTAGCGCGGAGCGCACTGAAACAGAGAGAGAGAGACGGTAGTTAATAACCAGCAAGGTTCCGGTGGCCTGGAGGGAAGCAGACGAGGTTGAGCCTAGTGGTGCAGACGTGTACTTGTGACGGCTGGGGTGTGACTGCGAGCGAGCCAGGACACAGAGACGAGAAGGGAACCTAGATGACTGCCGAGTCCCGACTTCACGTTAATAAGGTGACATCTGCTCTTTTCACCATAAGCGCGCATTCTAACCCTTACCTTTTTTTCTTTTCTTTGCATAATTTGTGTTGCATAGTATTGTGTTATACATATGTTGATGATAATAAATACCATAGTTTCTAGTGAACTAATATGTGCCATGTATTTTTGTTCAATCTTGGTAAACAGCATTCCTAGGTGGTTTCCATTTATATGAATGGACGAGTAATCCCAATCAGGTAAGAGGTGATCACATAAATAGGGAGTAACGTGGACCTTCAATGCCAAGGATAGTAGGCACATTGAACTATTTGGAAACCGTACCAAATTCTATTATTATAGTTTTATCCCAAGTAGACAAAGGAGACATTGTTCCGATAAGTGCTCATAGGAATGTGGTCGTCGTTGATATGCGGCGTTAGTGAGAACGCTGGGTGGGATTACCAGCGTGGATACCCACAGGATTGTGGCTTGTGTAAGTGAGAGCGTCAGGGGGAATGACTGGCGTGTAGGTTTGCCGGATTGCGAACCGTTTGGAAAAGAGAGCATTGGGTTCTGCAGGCCCATGTGTAGACGCACCAGATTGTGTGTCATATCTGCCCTGGGGTAGATCAGTCTGGGTCAGAGTGGCCGCGAGACTAACTGATGTGAATAAGATATAGTAGAAAATCTATGCATGTGTATTGCTATTTCCCCATCCTTAGGTACGATCTATATATATATATATATATATATCTATCCATATCCATTGTGAATACGTTCTAAGGAGGGAGGTGAGTACGTTTTGGCTGGGTTATAGGGGCCCCTAGAAGCTGATCCCATCTAAGCGGAAAATCCGGCCATTACAGCACTGCACCCTATCAGCACCACTCTCGGTGAGGACACATCCTCTTTCAGCATCAGGATCTACTGGCACAAAGCCATTACCTTTGGGCTTGGCCATACAAGAACCTGCTGATAAGGTCCTAGATGACGACGTTCCGCCACATGGGTGGTCTGATAGGATTTCTTTACATCTGATGGTTTTTCACCGTTAGTTGTGATAGTGGTGTGTGATACTTCTTTGTGGCCACTTCTTTTTCTCAACCTTCCAGACCTTCAAGTTTTTTTGTTGTTGTGGCACTCTCGGGCTGCCAAAACCAGTCATGCGCACTCTTACCGTTCTCCATGGAGGTTGCATTACAGGCTGCTTGGAGAACATGCCCAGGCCCTCATTCCCTGGTTGAGCTTTGAACCAGGACGCTCAAAACCAATCACAATGCTGCATTGCAGCGTTGTGATCGGTCAGGGGAACCAGGGTGCTGAAAAATCACAGTGCTGCATTGTAGTGTTGTGATTGGTCAGGGGAGCCTGGCTGTGCTTCCTGTGCCTCAGTCCGACGAGCAAAGCCGGAGCAGAGACGAGGGACACAGCGCGGCAAGCTCAGTGTTTATTTTATTATTAGTTTCTTTTATTTACATTTCACACTATTTCCCCCCTCGTTGCTCCCCACCCACGCGCCCGCACCTACTCCACCACCCGCGAACCATGCTAGCCGCAACTGCTGTATACCCAACATTAACTGTAGTCTCTCGCATCATGGTCATACTATGTTAAGGTTAGGGGATGACTGCAGGTCATCAAGAACTCGAAATAACAAGAGCTCCTTTTTACAAGCTAGAACCCGGGCTTATAATACATACAATGTATTATATGCATTAATTTATATAATATTAATACCCCCACATCGTTTGGACCTTGCAGCAGTACCTATGGATCAAATCTTTCCATGTTTGCCTCCAGTTATCCGCCAGCCTCTCGCATGTGGTGGTGTGACTAAATGCGATCGCTACTAACTCAATTGCTGATTCAATTGCGGATTCATTATTTTGTTAATACACTTCCCTGAAGTGTACTGTGGTATAGAGTTTGTAAATTGCAATCTATGCGTCCAAATGGTGCTAATGTTGACACACGGCTGTAAAGCG
Source organism: Lissotriton vulgaris (assembly GCF_964263255.1). NCBI lineage: Eukaryota > Metazoa > Chordata > Amphibia > Caudata > Salamandridae > Lissotriton > Lissotriton vulgaris. The sequence continues at coordinate 642,472,041 of NC_141700.1, read as the reverse complement.
CTCTGGATAGAAAACACTAAATAAATAAATAAATAAATAACTCTGGGGTGGTCACTTCACCACCTGAGTAAGCCGCCATCTCCACAGTTTGTGACGGTGTCACTTGCACTGCGATTGGGTCACTTACACGTTAGTTACCGGAGATGCTCATCAGCTCCTGGTCTCAGGTGTCGTCTTATTTTTGACCGTCCCGACGAGAACATTACATCCAGAACAAGATTCGAAATGTCAACACTATAGCACCTAATAGATATTGGCATAGACAAAATGTATTTATTTCTATAGGCCCACCATATGTGTGCTATTAAAAACTTACATGAATGTGTAAAATTGTATATTTTTATAATCTATTCACTTGAATGTTTTTGACACCACGCAGAATTGCTCATTTTGTCTTGTTGTACTTATTTTTGTATATGGTATGCTTCATAAGCTGTGTCGCTATGTGTTCATTTTTATAATTAAACCAACTTTTGGGTCATGAATGAGATAATTTTATATTAATTGCTGGCCACTATACACTAGTAATATATAGTGAAGATGATTGAATGGATTCTAAGTGAAACTCCTTGTTTCTTGATGCAGGTCACCAGGGGCCCCATATCCCAGTCCTCGACTTTTATTTTTACAAATCCTTGGTTTCGGGTGTTGGTCGTTAAAGTGGTGAACTCAAATGAACCAGGCTATACAACTCCCAGAGTGAAGAACAGATTGTCCAAGGTAAGGCCAAGACTGTGTAATGGGATATCTGAGGACACGGACTCATGTGGTAACCTTATTCTACAGAATGCAATGCTGGCTGGGCAGTGAGACATGGCCCAGCCAGTTCACCCAGGATGGGGCCATCTATGTTTGGAGAGCAGAAAGGGAGCATGAGGGGTGCAGGTGCAAAGATCTGCGGGGCCTCAGCTCTCTTTGAAAGCAAAAGGTAGCAGGAGAAATGCAGATAGAAGCGTGCACATGTGTGTGCCCGTTTTGAAGAGGAGAAGTAAAGAAAAAAGAATTTAAAATATCATAGTTGGCACAGCCTGCATAGTGAGGTAGATGAAGGGGCGACAGTAACAGGTGAGGACGTGGGCTGACTGGGGACCTGACAGGCTTTTTTCAACCGTGTATTGTATGAAGCCGGGTGAATCGGCAGCCCTTCTGTACATCACTGCAAATCACATATCGCTACAGTACTTCATTTGTAAATAAATAAATGAAGTGGCTTAAATTTTGTCTTCTGGGCCCGCCACCAGCATATTCAAATGCTGGGGTTCCAGAAAATGAAGGGTTTTCGTGTTTTGATCCCACCTTGCACCTTTTTTCCGCCATCCTATGCTTTATGTCTCTTTATCTCACTCTTGCAGGCTCTTTCTTGTGTCTGGTTTCTCTCTTTGTCACTGTTCGCTGATCGTCTCTTCTTCCTTTCTCCAGTTTCTACTTCTCTATTACTCTGTGTCAAAAAAACTGCTGATGAAAAAAGTTTCAGTCCTCAAAATGAGTGCTGGTGCCCTTCACCTGCACCCACCGGCACAAATTAAGCACTTCATGCAGAAGGTTTTCTACGACAGAATCCAACGTTCTCGGTTCTCACATGGCACTGAAGCGGTCTTACAAGGACATGTTAGCAATGCATGCAATATGCATCTGCAGGCATTGCAAAGCCTGAAAGCTGTTCCGGTTCAAAGTGATTCAAAAGGGAGGTGAGTGAACACTCCCAGGAGGCACCCCACAGACTGGAATAAAGATATGTGACTTTCGACTGGAATAGAACTGTGGCCCACAGGAGTTCCAGGGTGCTAACGAGGGCGCCGCATGGCCCCGCGGGGGAAACTAAGGTGTAGCAGTTCATACCAGGTGTACGACTGCAATATGTGATAAATTGAAATTTTACACTCCTAAAGGGGAGTGGGATGGAAGGAGGATTGAGGTACACCCCCCCCCCCTTCCTCCATCAGCAGAAATATGATGACGACATTACTTGCCAAGGATCTGCAGTATTCAAGAACTTGGTGTACCCTGGTTTTATTGATGCGACTGGTAAGCACTACACAACAAAATGGCCTCCCAGGACACATTTTGAGATTATAATTAGGTCCCAGTTTACCTTACTGTTCGGAAGTCAATTATCGAGATATAAAAACAATGCAACCTCGTAGGGAGCTCCGGAAGGCGCCAGCCGCAGTTACATAACACGGTTCTTGTAGCGAGAAGGGGCTAAATAATGAAGTAGGCCACCTGGGTGGGTGAGGGTCTTCATCCTGTTAGGGATAATCCAAGCCCACCCCATACCAACACCCTAGATCGGAGGATTTTCAATTTTTTCTATTATTTCCTTAACTCCAGGGATCAGGTCCTCTTTTGTGAATGGTAAACGGTAACCTATAATATTAAAGGGCAAGGCCAGCGTGGAATAGAGAAGAGAGCTGGTCAACATCTTAGCACAAAGTAGACGATTTTAAGCATTTACTGGGACTCGAGTTCTCATAGCAAGATTTTAAGGCTGGTTTTGGAGGCAGAAGGCTTTCTTTCTTGGAAGAGCACTTTTCTTGGATTTGGGGATGGGGATGGGGATTTATTTATTTAAAAAGGGGGAGCGACTAAAAGTGCAATTTTATTTGCATTCGCAGGTGTTGGGGCCTGGTGATAGTATACTTAACGTGTCCTGTTTGAGAAAATATCTGTCTAAACTCCCTGAAGTTCAATCGAAAGCTTATAATTAGCTTTGCCTCATCAGGACATTTAAAGGAGACCTTGTGGCACTCTCAGGTCCAAAGCCCAGGTCTGGTAGCTCAGTGGGCTTAGCATCCACTGCGGGCATCTGTGTTCTACTTTTAAGTGAAAAAAAAAGTAATATGCTGTTCCTAATCGTTAAAAGGCAGAGTCAGTTGAAGGTATCTAAAAGTGCTTGCCTATGAGTGAATCAAAGGGTGGGAATCCATTTTATTGGAATTGAGGGCCCTCACACTCCCAAATGAATGTCATGCTTCATCATCGGGCTGCTCCTCGTCGTGTCGGCGCTGCAATACCCGACGGGCACCCAATGTGGGGCAATTTGGCGGAGATCTTTTTTCCAATAGCCGTTGGTGCTGTGGGGGTGAGGGGCCTTGTGAGTGACGATATCAAAAAGATGCGTTAAGTGAGTGAATTTAAAACAGGGCTGGGAGTACCTGCAAAAACAATTTTAATAAGTGGGTCTCCTACCCCGAGTAAAAACAAAAATAAAAGGCACATAGCTGAGATGTATGTCTCAGTTGGGGCGCTCTTTCATAAGGAAGGCCAACATGTTTCTCGCCTAATCCTAAATCTAGGGGCGATTCGTCAGGACCTAAAAAACTTTATGTCAGCTCTCGTCACCTAGGGCAGTGATGTGGTCGAAAAATCACACTACTAACCACCCTACCTACTAATTTGTATGGAATACCTGGTAGTGCTGGATCTACCTGATAATACAGGATCTACCTGGGAAACAACCTTTACAACGCAACTTTTACAACGCACTACCATTACAATAAAACTTTTACAACGCAAGATCCATTACAACGCATGCCATTACAATGCAACCATTTCAACACATGACACTACAACGCATACCATTACAACGCATACCATTACAACGCATACCATCACAACACATAGTACCCTTACACTATCCAAAACTTACCCTACTGTTGCACCCCCTGGAGTTAGAATAGTAATTTTTACCCCTACACTATCCAACACTTACCCTACTGTTGCACCCCCTGGAGTTAGAATGGTAATTTTTACCCCTAACTATCCAACACTTACTCTACTGTTGCACCCCCCTGGAGTTAGAATAGTAATGTTTACCCCTACACGATCCAATACTTACCATACATGCAATGTAATGGTATGCGTTGTAAAGGTAGTATGTGTTGTAATGGAATGCGTTGTAAAGGTAGTTTTTAAAAATTCATTGTAATGGCATGCGTTGTAATGGATGTTGCGTTGTAAAAAATGCTTTGTAAAGGTATGCGTTGTAAAAGTATGCGTTGTAACGTCATACATCCATCTACCTTTTTGGAGAGAGATTGACAAATATGTTAATGCATATACAACATCCAGTGTAGGCGTTTCAACTTTTAACGATTAGGAAGGCATATTACTTGTTTTTTCTCATGATTCTGGGCGCATATGCTGGACTTGCCAAAAGCCCTCTGTCCCTCATTTTTTATATTTCTACCTTTAAGTCACAGGTTTGAATCTTGTTTTATGCACTCAGATTTTCATCCTCCTGGTGTTGCTAAAATGATTACCACCGAGATCGGTAATAAGCATCTGTTGTTATTGCCAACAGATGTAAATGGACTTTACAAAAACATATATTGACACAACACCAAACAATATAGTTCACACAGTGTTGTCAACTCAACCATCAACACATCTCTCAACAACATACATCATACAAATACTCAGACAATCTTAGATTTAACATGTAAACCTGTTTCGCACAACTCTGCATGGCAGGTATACATTTGGCTAGAGATGCTTGTCTAGAAAATAGTCATTCAGTGCAGGTATCCACTCATGAAGTCCACTACAAAGGTTCCAAGAGGTATAGACCACATTTTAGTTTTCACTTTACACAATGTGCACCTGGGCTGGACTGGGATCACAGACCAGCCCTGGCAATTCAATTGGATGGGCCCATGAGGGGTGGGGGTAGAGCACTAGTGAGAAGCACTGCTGCTGGTACGGGGGTATGCTAGTGAGGAGCACTGCTGCTGGTGCTGCTGGTACGGGGGGATGCTAGTGAGGAGCACTGCTGCTGGTACGGGGGGATGCTAGTGAGGAGCACTGCTGCTGGTACGGGGAGATGCTAGTGAGGAGCACTGCTGCTGGTGCTGCTGGTTCGGGGGGATGCTAGTGAGGAGCACTGCTGCTGGTACGGGGGTATGCTAGTGAGGAGCACTGCTGCTGGTACGGGGGCTGCTAGTGAGAAGCACTGCTGCTGGTACAGGGGGATGCTAGTGAGGAGCACTGCTGCTGGTACGGGGGGATGCTAGTGAGAAGCACTGCTGCTGGTACGGGGGGATGCTAGTGAGGAGCACTGCTTCTGCTTTTGTTACAAGGAGCCAATATTGCTGCAAAACCGGCCACCATCACCCAAAAACCGGCCCACACCCTTTGGCCCACCAGGCAAACACCCGGTGCCCCCCAAGGCCAGTCCGGCCCGGATGTGAACTATGATTTCAAAAGTGCATAAGATAGACTAGTCTTCTCTAATGAAACACAAGCAAACCAATCTAAACGCAACCGGTCGATATAAACCCCAGGGCCAGATGAAAACAGAGATCAGGCTTTGAAATGTACCATAGTGCCAACAAAGGGTAGATGTGTGCCATACAAATGCTGGTAACATAACCTAACTTTAACTTTTTTGGACGGGGCTGGGGAGATCGCACGGCATATATAAAGCATATGCCTCAGTCTGAGGTCTACGCACCACCATGAGCAGCAAGTATTAAGTGCTTTTCCCAGCTCGTGACAAACCACAGGAGCTTGTCTGGTTAGTGTGTTCGGAGATAGACAAGCATTTAATACACAGCCACAAATGTAATAAGAGGGGTTTGATGGACACATCGTTTCTACAGCACCAGTGTGCCGGAAGCAGTCTGCTTAGGGTACAACTGTTGGACAGACAGTACAAAAGCCAGGATACTTAACCGCTTCAGCGCGGCGCAAATTCCTGCACTGTGCTTAACGTTCCATTGGGCTTATGGAACCATGACGGAGCGGTTCTGTCATGAGCACAGGCCAACCGACGCGGATGACGGAACCGTTCAGTCATGAGCATGGAAGGGGCTAAAAAAAAAAAACTGAAATTAAAAAAAGTCAAGTGCTGGCAGCTGAGCCTTCGCTCTACCAGCTCAGAAAACCAAACATGAAAAATGAAATGGAAATCAGAAACTTTTAATGAAACACTGGACGAGCTAAGGGCATAAGAGAGGGCAGAAAATGAAGGGCAAGGGGAAAAGGAAGAATTTTAGAGAAAGGAACATGGAATAAAAGAGGGTGAACTTAGGGTTACCAAATGTCACCATATAATCATGTTTTCCAGATCTGTGTTCTTCTTCATAAACCCAAGGCTCTGGGAGTTGCAGTCTTCTTCTCCTCACTTGTATCTAAATTGCCAGATAACAAAAGTTCGAAGGAGGAGAGACTAGACTGCAATAAGGTGTTCGGGAGGTGATCAACCTTTACAACGAAACTTTTACAACGCACTACCATTACAACGCAGGCATTACAACGCAAACCATTACAACGCATTGCGCTGGGGGCGCTCTAGGATAGGGAATAAGTTTAATTTTCTATCCAACACCTTCCCTAGTGTCCACGGGGACTGGAGTTGGAATAGAACATTAAACTTTTCACTATCCAGCACCTCTAAGCGCTATGCGTTGTAAAGGTTTGCGATGTTAAAACCGCATAGTAAAGGCATGCGTGGTAAAAGCATGCGTTGTAACGTCATACATCCGTTCAGGATGTCAAGAAGCCATCTGTTAACTTAGGGTACAGAGACAGTTTAAGGCATGGGCAAAGTGGACAATTTCGCAGTGTTTCAAACTTCCAAGGGGCCTCCAGCTACAGAGATCAGGAGAAACATCTATCTTGCTCTATGTAAACTTCTTGCTTCCTATAGGTACCTTGGACTCTCTACTTTTCTGTATGCCTCTTTCTCTACTTTATCCATCTCTTGCTCTTTCATCTCACTCCTGATCTTGCGCAGTCCTGCATACCTCCTTCAATACTTCTATGGCTCTCGATTAGTTTTTTTGACCTGCAACCACAATATTTTACAGGGAATTCCGTGTCTAAACACCCTAGCAATCCAGCTGTAGGAAAAAAAGAACACGTTTAGGGTGACTTCATGAATATTTCAATATTACCTAATGGTCGACTAAACCTCCACCAAGTCACCCTTACTCTTGTAGAATTGGTGGAATTGGGGTGTTAAACAATGAGTTTGTTGTAAAATAGTGTTGCAAGACAAAAAATGGTAAATACAAGCACAAATGAAAAGTATTTGCCAATGTTTATTCTAGCTTTTTTATATAGCACTTATATGGCTGTCTGATACCAAGCAGCTTGAGGTTTTGGCTGTTTTCTTTGGACTCCTATCCCTGACATGAACATATAATTCAATATTATTTGGCATCATGAGTGGTTGAATGAGCCAAAAATTGTTAAAGTTGTTCAGAAGAGCCCAACCCCGCCCCTCGAAATCTCTTGCCTCGAGCTCTAAAAATCTTTAAGATACCACTGGGCCTACAATCACAAGAGGTTGAAGAATGGATAGAAAGAGCATTTCGAATAGGAATGACCGAGTACACACAATAACAGGAGGACAGTGAGAGGGGCAGACAGTGTCGACCTGCAGGAGAAAATAGGGAAAGTTAGAATAGCCACAAATTCCAAAAGGACAGTAAAAAAGGTTGGACGAGGAGAGACCGATCCAAGTGAATAATGACCACAGGATTGAGAGGATTTATTCACGGATTGAGACAAGCATGATAAAAATTCAGCAAGGATAGAGACTGGGCTAGCAGTCAACGGAGGTGGGCGAGGCACTGAGAGTCAAGTATAGTGGGGTAGTGAATAAACTCTACATTCTTATTTTGTGCCGAGTGCATGTAGCTGTAGTTCCTCTGTTCTGCTTAAGGTTTCTGGGAGGCGGACAGGTCCCAATGGGCTAAACACCCAATGTGTACGATCGATACATTGTTTTTTAGCTAGAGAAGGACTTCAATTATTTCTCGTCCACTTGAGAAGTCTAGAAGTCTAACTGCATAGAACTAGGAGGATATGGTAAGTGTCTGCTGAGTGTTGGGTGTACAGGCTTTTGCAGGTACCAGTGCTTGTTGGCTGAAAATCTCCTAGAGGCGCTTCAGATGTTGCCGTATCCAGCCAGCATGACTGTAAATATATACTTTAAAAGCCTTTTCAATGACTTGTGTTACTGGGGGGAACTTATCCTATGGAAACGTCAGGTGGTATAAAGAGATGCAGAACATCTTAAAACTGCCTGATCTCAGCCAATCAGGAGGATCGCTGTTTGAGCAGCACTGTGGCCGGGCCAGGTGGACTCAGTCCAAGTCAGACACTTCGTAAGGGAGAAGCCAAGAATCGGAGTGTCTTTTAATTCATTGTTGGAGAGTTTACAGCAAAATGTGAAAGATGTCTGGATATCATCAGCAGCAAGGTAATGAGGGTGTTACAAGCCTTATTTTTATTTTCATTAATTATAATCATTTTTTTCAACTTGATGCATCACAGACCCATACAAATATACTACGAAATTACACAGGAAAGGAAAAGAGGCAGATAAAGACGCCAACAAAATGGATAAAACTCCTTAACTGGACCGGTTATAGAAGAAACATTTTTGTCTGTGGTGACATCTGCTAGACCTCAAATTCCAACTGCAATCGCACGGGCTAAGAGCTGCTCCAAGGAAGTAAACATGACTTGCCAAACAATACGAAGTTGAGAAATTTATAACAAAAACTAATACAAGAAAGTGAGTGGCTCTTCAGGTATGTGGAAGAGGTCAGGAGAGAGTTAGAGGTTTACATGAACGTGAAACTTCTACAGGTTCCCATCCAGATCTTTAGTTCTTACTGATCAGACACACAACTTATTTGGAAATTTGTGCATTATCTTGGTTTTGTAGATATAGATAATTAATTTGAACCCCACAGAATAGAACCCAATTTTAAGAAGGGCCATGACACGGGCAACAGGGCAATAGGCTTGACTTGGTTGAATGACAATGAAAGAATTGACAACTAGGACTGCAAACTCCAGGTCAGATCAACTAGAGTGGCATGAAGTTGTACACGAGAGGCCTGTTATGGAATTTTTCAGTACCGGCATCCTGACGTTTTTTGTTGATATGATTTTTTCCTATTGTAGCCAAGTTTGATACTAACTCCATTGTCCCCAGTTTTCCACAATATTTAGTACAAAGTATATATACGTAACTACTTTTGCCCTGCCAGGAAATCCCAATAAAGCATTCAACTGACCAAATCACCTCATAGGGGCTAAAACTTTAGATTTTAGAGAGTCTCTTAAAGAGGAAAGAAATGTGTGGGATTTGGGTCTTTTAACATTTTTTTTAAAATAAAAAATGGCACCAAGTCTGCTTTCGTTTTTGGGAAGAAGGCTCAGGAGAAAACATTAATTTTAAAAGTTGTGTTGAAGAAGGAGCAGTGGTCTGTAGATGTATCACTATATAAGACCCTGGCCAGACAGACGAATATGGGGATGGTAAAGATATGTGGAAATATAAGATGGGGAGGCACATTATGCATGTATGGGAAGAAAACCATAGTATGTCAAGAAGAGTGAAGCGAGCCAAAGAACATGGGTGCGGTGGGAAATGACAATGAAAAGAGAGATTCAAAATAGAGGTTGTCAGGGAGGAATAAATAGGCACGAAAGCTAAAGAAGGTGTGAGGGACAGAATGTGAGGGACAGAATGTATGGGATGAAAAGGAAAAGGGGTTAAAATAGAGAAATAATTCAAAGAGTGAATGTACAACCAATAAAATGAATGCAAAGTTCAAAGCAGATAAAAAGTGATAAAGAAAAGAAAGAGTCAAAACAAGAGACCGGGTATCAGAATGCAATGTTACATTTTTAGGCAAAAAATGCAGGTGGCAAAATACGGTCGGCAATGGGCTTAGGGTATACAAAGGGAAAGTGATGGGCAAATAGGGAAAGAGAAATGAAGGTCTGAAAGAGTGAACAGAGGAAGAGGAGTAAAGGGTGGAAGAAAGAAGAGACATGATGCAGAAATGCTGATAGGAAAGGGGGAGGAACCCTGATGGAATGAGAGCTCTATTTAGAAATACAGACCACACAAATGCAAGTTACCAAAAAGATGTAATGACCAAAAATAAAGATCATGGGAAATATTGATCTGTAAATTTAAATTCTAAGTTCAACACAAGTCGTCCTAAATTACTACTTCAGCGCCAGACCTAGCATACATAGACGTAGGTCATGGGATAAATACAAGTCTATATGTACGTTGGCAGTCATTTTTCCACACTACATTTCCGAGTCTTCATTTTATATTTAGAGATATTTTTTAACTACATGAATCCTCAATCACAGAATGAGGGAGGGTGATAGTGTTAAATAACAAAATGGTCAAAGTGAAAAAATGGCAATTTATTCAAGTTATTTTTGTAACCGACCAGAATATATCATTAAAAAAAAACAGTTTCATTTTTCGATTAACAGTAATCCAGAGAAACATATTTACCTTGAATGCTGCGTTCAATTGGACCAAGGAACCATGGGAGAAGCAGCAAGTAAAGAAGATATACAAGTGACAGGGCATTATACCGGAAGAGGCAGGCTGAAAAGAAAACAAAAGAAGAAAACATTAGCATTGAAAGCATTGATGTGGGCAAAGCAAGTGAAAATAAGCCTTTCAGATTAAAGTTCCCTGAGGGGACAGAAGCACCATTGCTCAGAACAAGTGGACTCCCCAAAACGAAACCACGTAACCTCGTATTCGAAGATGGTAAATATGCAGGAATCTGACTGTATCACTCTTACACACCTCACTCCTTGCTTAACCTTTTCGCTGCGGCGGCTATTCCGCCGCAGCGCTAACAGGGCGGAGCGGCCGTGCGGCGGCCGCATGCTGGTGACAGAACCGCTCCGTCACCAGCCGCGGTTGAGCTGTGCTTGTGACGGAGCGGTTCCGTCATGGCCCGCCCCGCTCAATAGAACGCGCCGCGCAGGCGTGGGGGCCGGGCCATGACGGATCCCTCCGTCATCAGCACAGAGCCACCGCAGCTGATGACGGAGCGGTTCCGTCATCAGCAGGGGAGGGGTTAAGTGCAAGTACAGTTTCACTGCAACATGTTTGGCGTGCACATCCGACTTAAAGCATGATAACAAACCCCTTCTCACAAGGTTCATGCTAACAACAAGCACAGAGGATGGAGTAGCCACTTTCTCGACCCACTTGACGTGAATTGGCCCACTGTCTGCGGATAAAATGTGGTACAAATGCTACAATACTATACAATATAATAAATTACATCCATTTGCACTGCTGACCTTGCAGAGGGCTTGGGAAGAGGCATTGAACAAAATGTATAGAGGGGTTCCTAAAACGTCACCTAGGCTAAACAGGAGACCGTAACTCCAATGGGGTCATGTGGGGTCAACGCATCCCATCCTGTTCCTAGTCTGCAGCCTACTGGGAAAATGGGAGAGTGGCATAGAGTCCAATATAGTTCCAAATTGCCAAAGGTCTTGGAGAAAGCAAGGGCCATCAAGGGGAGTCCCTATGCACCATTGGGTCTACAGACAGTCGTGTTAAAGGACAGCCTGCAAACTCTGCTAGCAAGAGTTGGGGGTTCGCCTCTCCACATGGCTCTCCATCACCTACCATCACAATGTTCGAGGTCTCAACCTCTTACATAACTTACACAGTAGTTACTGACGCTCTACACAATATATTACAGACGTGCACATACAAACATTCATTTTTGGATCCTTGATATTTCTGAATTAGGTTGTACTTTCTTGATTATATTTATTCTGCTACCAGATTGATTACAAGCTAAGCCAGCATGCATAGCAACAGCCCAAGCAAATACTATTGGCAATGTTCCTTCTGTCATAAGTGATGCAAGAGCAACATTCGTTGCAGAAGACAAGAAAAATTGCAACCACAATTCTTTTGCCAGGATTTGCATTTGCAGCGAAGTGATAGTGAGCTATGAGCAACGGGATATCATAGTATGTATTTATGCACCTCATTGGCAGCCAGAGTTTCCCTTAACGAGCTCGTAAACAAACTCCGCAAGCTTTGTGGGATCAGAGCCAACTTCAGGTGCTTTAAACCACAGGACATCGATCGTCACCCGCGCGAGTGCGCATCGATTCAGGATAAGGCTCTCCTGATTGTACGTAACAGATGTATTCTAATCTACTGATTACTATTTATACTCTAGGTCATCAAGCACTGGCAAATGCGATAGGTTTGGATTTGGTAAGCATGATTTTTTTAAATTTAATTTTTACATACGTAATAAGCAAAGATAACTGTAGAAATGTTTTGAAAAAGCTGCGGGCACCCTTTCCACCCCGACCAGTGTCGGCACATCAGCCCCTTCACTGCAGCAAGCTCCTTTTCGGGCAGCTGTGCACATGTGATCAGGCAAAATGACATCACTCGGATTGCAAGACAACAAATGGATGAAGTGAGCTGACTCAATATCGCACACGGAATGTTATGGAGTGTGGAAGCAAAAAGTGAATCACTCCTAAACAGATCAAAGGATGAAGAGGCTGAAGGAAGTGTGTGCATGAATATATTAAAAAGAAGAAAAAACAACATGAGTTTGGCAAAACAGTTAAAGCTGCCTAAAGACCAAATCTAAAAAATGGACAACAGGGATGCTGCAATATATGAGCTCATCATCGGAAAAGTCACAATTTTCTCAAAGTCTTGCAAAAAAATATCTGTAATGAAAATGTTCACAATTTACATAGAAGCTAAATATAAATTACATAGAATGTAAGAGCAAAGTACGTACCAAATCTTTACATGAACTCTGCAAATATATACCTAGTGTGCACAATTTAGAACGCACTCATGTATAGTGCATTAAACTACCAACTGCGCACTAAAGCATTCTTGTAGAAGGGTACAGCTGGAAGGGATAAGGAAGTATATATTATTAAATTATCTAAAGAGGAGGAAAAATGCTCTTGAAGTACATTCTTAGGCATTTGATGTAAGTTATGTATGTTATCCTGCAAATAAAAATACATAAAAATTAAACATTGCCCCGAAAAAAACAGAGGCAAAAAGTAAATTAAGTATGTTTGATCGAAGCACAGATGGCTTTAGGATTGTTCAGAGTTCCAGGGGAGCATGCATAATGACAGGGTTACACACTTTATCTCCAGTGTAAATTAGTACAATTACAATTTTTACATTATTAAAACGTGTTACATAATATTGATCAATTGTTAATTAGTAATTCTATATTGCTACATTTCTAAAATAGTTACATGGTTTTATAGGTAGCGCAGTTAAAATTGTTACATTGGTTGATTTTTGGGGGGAAACCCACAAAGTAAGATTTTGAAAGGAGGATGCTGTTAATCCAGCGAATGTATACTTAGTTTGCATGATTTCGGAATGACGCAAGCCCCTTGTTCCATATGGATGCACTGCAGTTTAAGAGTTGTAGAAAGGATGCTTGGCTATAACATGCAACTTTAAAAAGTACAGGGAGTGTTCTGTTTTAAAGGTTAAGAGGTAAAGCTCAGAAAATTACAAAGCTTCTTCTCTCTTTTGCAGAGAGCGGCCTTGCATATTTCATTCTGGCCTTTTCTGTGTTAGCAGGAAAGGGTTAAATGCTACTTTTACATTTTGATAAACACGCTTCTTGTGTATCTCAATGTTGTTTGTGGTAGGCTGTCCACAGAAAGAAGCAAGTTGCTATCATACAGCAAGGAGACATACTGAAATAGATGAAGCGTACAGGTAGAGATGGATAATTCAAAATCGCCTTCATGGGGAGAGAGGGGAAGTAACGTGAATAGAGTGTACAGTAAAATAGCCAATTTAATACCAAACCTCAGTGCCCCTGAGGTAGTGAGCGCACAGCGCCTAGAGTCTTAAAAATGTTGGAGCTCTTGGATGTAGCAACAGAGCTGATGTCTTCAACTGGTGGGTCTTAAATTTAGTTTCTGGATTGAAACAGGGTGGAAACACGCCCAATTCTGTGTTGGACTGGAGTTACACTCTTGGTATATTCCCTGACAACAACATTATGATTTCCACAGAATTACCCTGGGGTAAAAGCGCCCCGGTGTAATGTTGCTACTGCAGCTCGAGAAATTACCACTGGGAGATTTTTCCACCCTGTTCTGAATTAATGACATCGGAATGGGGACCAGTGTGTGGATGCTGTTTCGCTACAGAAGAAATCCCCACACTTTTCCATGCACATATTCCTCCAGGTAACATCTGGAGGAAATTGTGCAGGAGAAATTTGCAGAAGCCAGGTAATTCCACAAAACTCCGACTACTAGGTGTAGCAGTATTTATACCCAAGTATTTCTCAACAAGTCCTAGAGATGGTCAAAGAAAAGTTTCTTCTCGTTTTTGTCTCTTCAACTCTTAGAGGTTATCACATAACATGTAAAGCGCTCTTAGGGGCTAGCTAGCGCTATATAAAACACAAAATAATGTTGTTGTTTCAAACTCACGGCGACTGAGTAACGCATTTCATGGATCCAACAGATTACTAGGTTTTCTACCAGGTTGGCTGGTGGTTTTGTAAAAAAACCTCATTGATGATTAAAGTGGATTATGTCTGATTCTTCAACATATGCACACATTCCGCATTGTTTGTTTATTGGGACTTTTTCTGCATTCTGTTGCAAGGACGATCAATTTTGCCTTTGATAGTCGTTTGACATAAAATGGTTGGCTGTCTGAAGAGCAACAGGAGGGTTTCTGGGAAGAATGCCATCAGCCTTTCATCTTCATGGGGGATTGGTTGCAGGTTTATAGCAATCTTGCATAGAGCAGCCAGATGTGGATGGTGGACGATTACCAAGAGGACACAATTAAGGCTCGGTTGTTGAGCAGCGGTTAGATATTTGTAGGTTTGCTGGTGGCTCTTGGGTTGATTATATGGAACCCTGGGCATGATTCCACACGGAAAGAATTCAGCCCTACAGGCATGTGTCTGCAGGTATAATGTATCGGAGCAGATTCAGGGACATCATTTTGCTTAACTACGAGTTATGATACGCGCACCGCAATCACTTGATAAAAATGGAAAGTGGGAGTCCCACTCCGCGTGGTGAGTTTTTCCCCCATCTGCCCACTATTTGACTCTGCACTGGAAGTGGATTCTTACATTTTTGTAAAAATGACTACTAGAAAGAAACCTAAGCACGGGTTCTGACATCTGAGATTGAATGACTGTCCCTAGTCTAGATGTACAGACAATGAGAAGAGGAGAAACGTTAACTTATTAAATCCCAAAGTTCGGGCTTTAGTCGGCACGACTTTAAACCAAAAGTCATCCTACAGAGAGCAGCATGGGACTCTTAATGTATAATCAGCCGAAATGGCATTTTTCCTGATGGTTTCACTGCAAACTAAGTCTGCCAAAACAAACGCCCTTAAAAACACAATAGACTATTAATACGTGTGGTTAAAGTGACATTTTTGTGTGTTTGTGACTGTTGAGTCCAGCCAAACACTCCTAACCTACACTTTGCAGAAACTTACAATTAGGTGATACAGAAGTGTGCTAGGGACACTTGGCCTCCATTTACCATTCACAAACAGACGCTACATGGACCCCAGCTCTAGCGTTATGCACTCAGTTGTAGTGAGCCCGCTTCTGAGCCAGGGCATTCCAAAGTCGTCAATGGCTCACGTCTCCAGTCACTATTTATGATCCTTAGCTCCAACCCGCCCCTTTTACTGAAAATTGCAGCCATGTAGGATGTAATATGCCCTTTAAGAATGGAAATGGCTCCATCAGTTCTTGTTTTTACTGCCCTGCTCTGCTGAAAGACAGGGGTACAATTATTGCATATGGCCAGGGCGAGAGATTCAATGATTGCAATCCAGTAATGGAGGGAGGCGCCATAAATAAATTGTTAGACCTCTCTTCTAGGTCTTGCGGTTTGAACCGTGAAGTGCATAGTTTGTCAAAATATATACGCAGGAGCCAAATTAGTTTCAGACACTCCTGCCAACAATGCTGTTGAATGCCAGAGTTGCGAATAACAAAACTGCCTCGTCTCGAGTCCAGCACATGCCTACTTCTTCCATCACCCTCTATATTTGCCACATCTTTGTCTGACTCGTTGGATCTTTTTCACCCCTTCTTTCTCTCTGCCACTGTTTCCCTGTCCTTCCCTTCCCTTCGTTTCTCCCTTTTCCACCTCCCTCTCTTGTGCGCAGGGTCAAAGATTGATGATAAAAAGTTATCCCCAGTCCCAAGAAAGGAGTTTGGGAGCCCATCACCTGCAAGTATCTGTACAAATTAAGCAGTAGAACCATGCAATATTTTTGTTGCTGGCCTTTTTTTTATTATTGTGATGTGAGGCCAGAGCTGGAGAAAATCCCCCAGGTCAGACCTCACCAGTGATGGCTAAAATGTTGAGAACCTTTTCTTCTGCTGCTTGCAGCACCTGTCGCTGATTAATAGGACATCTCAATGGTTAGAGCGGCAGACCCTGATGCAGAGGTCTGGCCCGGGACCAGGGTTCAATTCCCCGCCTCAGCGGGTCTTGGGCTCAAAATTCCACGGACCTGATCATTCTCGCCTCGGTGCCTACTCCAATCATGGACTCCCACTCTGCAACTCTGGGCAATAGCTTGCTTAATCTCCACAACGGCCCCCACAATGCTAAGGATGCCTGGCCTCCACCTTGGGGGTGCCCAGGAGTGGACGCCTCACAGGGAAAGCCAGAATGGGTTCCACAGGGGTATTCGTACAAGCGCCTTGAGACCCTTGCGGGTGAGTAGTGCGCTATAAAAGTATCAATTTACATTTACATTTACATTAGTCAGTCAATGATGTCACAAGGAAACTCAAAACTCAACCACCATCACTCATGAGGGGACCTGGACTGGGTGAATAGAAATGTATGTGTTCTTTACACCAGATGAACCCTTCAACAGTGCAGATGCCTCTTCATTTGTCAAGACATCAGTAGAGCGAGGCCCACAAAATACCATTACACTTCAGACTAAACACTTAACTCGAAGGAGGAAACTTCTAAATACATTTTACACAAATTTAAAAATCAAGCAAAGATAAAACAAAAAATTAGGAAGCACAGAATCGAGGGTGATTATTCTCCAACCACTATATTTCGATCTCTACATTGCTTACCTGTTGCACCAGGCACGAGGCCTGGGTTTAGGAAGTTCCACTAATCAGAGTGCCCTCTACCACAACTGGTCACATTCCACCCATAACTGGTCACTTTTCACCCTGCACTTCTGCTTAAGATCGTCTGGTTCCAAGACTTATCTCGACACTCTGTGGTGTTAAACCCAAGCTCCCCTCTCTTTGGCACTCGCTATAGAGTTTCCACCCTATGACAGATCTCTGAATCATCTGCAAATACCAGACACTTACCTACCAGCAGGCCTGTAATCCCACTTCAGAGTGCACTGTTTACATGTACTTGACATTCCTCTAATACCTTGCACTTCAGTTTTCTCTTTATTTCCATGAACCTGTCCTTTGTGAGTGTTAATCCCTCCGGAATATCCAGAGAGGAAAAAAACACCTCCAACTTTTTGAGACCCTTGCCACAATTCACTCATTAAATGCCAACGAGTTAACAAGTGTCTGTCTTGAAGACCCCTGCCTGTGCTAATGGCCAAGATCATGGGGCCTTGTGGCCCATCTTCCGGCCCCTGATTATTGTGTCAGACGTTTTTTTAATTTTGTTTCCTGTGGAAGGAGAAAGTTTTGTTTTTTATGCACTTGTGTGATACTATTATCACTGGTGAAATACTTGGTAGTTCTGAAGTGGGCCTCATGATCATCTGGCCCGAAACATGGATCTGTGGCTTTTGAACCAAGAATCCAATGAACTGTAGAATATATCATATGCCCTTGTCCCACACAAAAACATTTATACCTCTATAGCACTCCACAGAAACGAAAGACATTTTTGTGGCTTTTTTTGCAATAATTTGGTGTCACCACCAGGTGGCGGTCTACTGATGTTATTGCCTTACCTAATGGAAGTACTCGTGCCTGCTATAGAGACCCGGGAGGAGGTCACAGGCAGGGTCATCCCAGCTTTTGACCTTGCCACAGTTGAAAAAATTGGTAGCAATTCTATTGGGTGATAGTAAAATTTGTTAAGAGCATTATCTCTGTCGGGGGAGTGCTGTGCGCTGTATAAATGCATTGAGAAGGACCCAGTATTGCTCAGCACACCAAGTTAAATGCTTTAACATTGGCTCAAGTCCAACGTACAATGAGGAATCAAAATGAATTCCTATGTCCTAGCCCCGAAAAGTCAGGAAAGTTAGGAAGAGGAGTTGGCCTAATGACTAGGACGGTCATCCTCGAATCTGGGGAACTGGGTTAGAGTCTCGGCAACGACGCTGAACATCCTGTAATTCTGGGCAAATCACTTAATCTCCCCCTGCCTAACAAAAAATATGAATGTGTCCTCATGTAACGCAACTGGTGCTATGTAAAGGGCTCTGAAACCCGATTCGGGTCAAGTTCGCCCTATATAAAACTCCGTAAAATAAAAGAATTATATCCATGTGTATTAACGAGTGAACCAGAATGCTGAGCCATATACATCTCCTAGTGGGACAATAGTGTGATTATTCTAAAGACGAGCTGGTGAAAGGAAAACTATGCTGAGTGCCTGCTAGCTGACACTGAATGCACACAGATGTATCCTGGAAGGATTTTGTGCTTCCTGGAAGTCAACCTGCAATCCGCATGTCTCAGACCGCCCTGCACATCATGGCACCATCACCACCCACGCTCAGTGCAGTTGCTGCCAAGTCATAATTCCACATTTGTCCGTGGTCAGGCACGTGGTTTCCCGCCTTCTGAAAAATGCAGCCACAGCTTTGTTTCTCTGCCTCTCTGCGAGCCGGTTTCTAAAATTCTGGCCCAAGAGGGATGAGAAGAGGAAATACAGGGGAAATTAAGTTCAGAATCCTTATAAATTTTAGACTGGGAAAATTAATCAAAACCTCTTTTGCTGAAGATGAATTTGCTGAGATTTTTAAAAATGAGGTTTCTGAATGAACATCTGGCACGGTCAATGGCCCAAGTTGTGCCTAATCACAAAAACATTCGGGCCTGTACCACTCAAGAGCAATTACGTATTCCTTGTGACATGCATTGCTGTTGTCCTTGGATAACCAGAACCAGGTAATACTGTGAGCTCACTAAAAGGCTCACTAGATCTTGACTTCCAGGCTACGGCATACGTCGGACAGTCAAGGCTTACTTTTGGAGGGTGGTGTCCAGTGGAACAACTAGTACAGGCAGCGCGTGTATTCCCAACATTAAAATTATGTCGAAGTGTTATTCTTTACAAAAAGAAGTAAGACGGTATTGTTAAGTCAATACGCTTGCTAACTTTTGGATGCTTTAAGACACTTGGAATGCTTTGCTTCATCCAAATAAATACACAAAGTTTTCTGGGCCTAGTGGGTGGGATATGGTTAAAAGTGGTAATACCTATGCGGAAATCCAGGTTACCATTACACTTTTCCTTAACTGTAATAGCCAAGTTCAGCATCTGCTCTTGGAGCACTTGTGCACATACATCTTCCTGTTCAGAAGAATGAGCTTGCATAGTCTCTTGAGTGATCAAAGTTTCTGCGAGTGGACCGTCGGATCAGTAAAAGCCTACGACAGTGGTTGGTATCGCATTGCTCAACAATGGTACACTTGAGGGTCTTTTTCTGGCGAAATGCGCTAAAGAACGATGGATTTAACCCAGATCTCTTGGCTTGGGGTGAATGTTTGATTTGCTCTGCATTCTGTCCATCATCTGTGCGTCTTTTGCTCTGCCTAGCCAGGCCTGAAAAGGAGAAAAACAGGCAATGTATTTCAAGTTACATCTATGACTACAAAAAACACACACTTTAAAATTGTCACAAGTTAGGTAAGCGAAGATTTATCCAGGCTAAGATGAATGTTTGCATTCTGTGGCCTTAATAATGCTAATGTAAAACTACAAGTCCCGGTATACATGTTAAAAGACAAAACAGGACAGAGAGATAATATGTTTATCCTGACATGGGACAACTTAAAATGTCTGAATAATATATATATAAAAATATATCTTACAGCCAGAGCAGCCGGATGTAAAACTGTAGAACCGGAGTCGGCTCATCATCCTTTGATTCTGGGGAAATTTACTTAAAGGTCCCCGTGCCTTAAAAAATTAAACAAAAAAATGAATGTGCCCTTGTGTAATGCAACTGGTGGTGCTCGTCCTCAAATACCTTCGGGTCGAGCTTGCGCTAAATAAAAATGCGAAAAAAAATCCATCTGGTCGCACACTGCTTCAAAACTTTGGGAAACATCATTTACTACGAAGCAAATAACACGCATAACGTTTACCACGCGTCACTCACCACGCAAAGGTCTTTCCCACGCGTAAGCTTTCAACGACCGTCTTTACCACGCGAGTGGTATTCCTTCCTGGTTTTGGGGGGCTGGGTGGGGGGGGGGGCTGGGGGGAGGGTCTCCCCCCCCCCAAAAAAAAACCCAAGCGGATAATAATAAATAAATAAGAAGAAAACGTAAAAAAAAAACGCTCTACAATGCCTCAAAACGATGAAGGAAAAGAGCACGTCATAATAGAAGTCCGTTATCAGTTTTGATAGACGTGTTTTGACACTTGTTTCCGTGGTCGGTGGAAGAAAGGGCTGATGGTGAAAGACGTACAGGGGTAAGATAAGAATCAAACCTTTGTAAATTAGGGTATTAATTAAGCGCATTATGAAAAAAAAAATGTAAGGGAATCTGTTGTTTATTATAGTTTAAAACATCGATCTTTTCGTAGCCTATCAGTATCATAAATTTTTTCGTAGCCTATCAGTATCATTATGTAAATGTAAATGGGACGTCAGATGTTTCGTAACGTTATGATTGCGGAGTAAAAACATGAGTTGTCAAATGCTGCGTGCAAAAGACACATGCGAACTAAAATTCGCGTGGTAAAGGCATGCGTGGAACTTGAAATCGTTGAATAATCATATATTCCAAAACTTTTACGTGAGCATTCACATAGACTATTGACACAATCCGGAACATGTGAGAATCCTGCACTCCCGAAATGAAGCAAATCACACTCTTATAGGGTCACACGCGCCAATCTTTTTTTGTGCCTACACATTAGCTGATACTACCTGTTACACCTCACACACAATCCTACACGTGCGCCTACCTCTGCTTTACTTCGCATTGCCCTATACATGCATATCTGAGCCCACTCATGCACTCTTGGGCTCCCCTCGCCACCTGCGCGCGCCCCTCAGGTGGGCACTCGCACACCCCTGAACAGCCGCACGTTTCATTACAAACACAGACATTCTAAAACAAACACGAGCTCCCGGGAAAGCGCACAGGCACATTCCAGCACAGACAGCGCCCTGTTCTCTCTGACAGCATCCGAGCCGAGCCGTGCAGGAAGATGGAACATTCCTGGCCTGGGTATTCAGCCGGTACAAGGCCGCTCGTCGGGGAGGGGAACCGCCTGGAAGCACTGCCAAGTTATACTACATGCGGTGTAGGGCGTGCTGTGGAAACGAGAAGTACCGGCCACAGGCGGCGTGAAGCATATCCCCCTCGTCCCCCAATCACGTCACTCTCATACCTGCCTACACCTCCCCCCATGCCTCACCCAGAAGCCTCCTCCACATTCCACAGTCTCCCTCCCTGGGTGAGTGGACACACCACACAGCAGCGTGTTCCAGTCTTTTCCTATTCTCAGGCTCCTTTCCATCTCTCCCTGTCCTCCTCCTCCTGTTTCCCAGGACAATCTTAAAGGAGTTAGGGCCGGGTGATGAGGAGGGAGGTCCAATAGCGAAATACAAGAACCCACCATGACCTATGACCCTCCCCCCCTTCTTCTATCTCCACTGCCACCCGCAACCAGAAGCCACACACGAGCGCTGGGTGCAAAAACCAGCGCTGCACGAAAAGGGAGCCCAGATGAGGGTAGTGCTGCGGTGCCATAGAAGGCGCTATAACGCATGCTGATAACATGACATAGCTGTATATCCTCCATCTTGTTTCATTCCATCCTTCCTTGCTCCTTTGGGAGTATTTTAAAAGGCCAAGGATGGAGGGGGAAATGCAACACAATTCAATGTACTTTGATGATGCCATGGCAGACAGCAGCCGCCAAAGTAAACGTGAAATCAAACACATATTGTAGTCTCCCCAGCAATGCTTGGTTCAATTTTCAAGCCACTCCAAAGTCCACGTTTTACACGCGGTCGCTCCATTCGAGACATGCCCAATCTCAGTGATACCTGTTACGGTTGCTTTAGTCCATTGATTTTTCCCTGATCAATTTCTTATTTTATTTTTCATCTTTCTATTACTTGCAGGCATTCTTATATTTACTGTACACTGTAATACTATACCTATGAATTTTGACTGTATCACTCTATATTGTATTTAATTATTCTTAAACTTTAATAAAATTCTTGAACACAAAAAAAGAGGCTTCCTAGCATGCTGCTCAGTTTGAGTTCCCAGGTCCAACTAGCACAGACCTGCTTTTCCATGCTGAGTGTGGGAAGAAAGTCTCCTGTGTATCTTTACAAACAGGACCGAAGAGGACACAGTGTCGCTCTGTCTCCTTCACCCACAGGCTCTTGGCAGACCCGGTTCTCTCTGGGGCTGCGGTTTGATCTGTGTTGGCTGGTCTCTATTCCTAGCCTGTGGTCAGTCAGTCTGCATTTGGTGTGTTTTCGTCAGTGCTTTGAGGTTTTCACCACAATAAGTTATTGTGTAGGTGAAGGTTCACCCCAGTGTCCTTCAATATTTCAGCTTCTTGTGCTGTCCCGCTTGTGTCTTCCAGGGCATTGTGTAGCGCTTCTTTGGGACCTGTACTAAGAGCATGCGCAAATCCTCCTTCTATTTTTATTTAAAATCTTGTGTTTTTATTGGTCTGATTCAGAAGCTGGTATCAACATCCTGGTCCATTCCAAGCCCATTCTTCTAGCTTGCATGTCCTTGAAGAGGCTTTGACCTTGAAGTGGCTTTGACCATAATTTGCTACACACACAATACATGTTCGCTTCTCCTTTGCTGAATCAAAGTCCAGCTCCACTCAGTCTATTCAGAACAATACTTCACAGCCTTTACATGCTCAAGCCTAGGCCTGTCTTGTTCTAATTCTGAACAATGGAACTGAAAGTTGTCCACATTTCTAAGCTCTGCAGTGGTGGATGGTATACACCACAGGGTGGAGGGCGGGCAGACACGTGCCCAAAATTATATTAAAAAGACTTACCAAATGAGGTTCTCGGCTCTGGAGCGCTTCTTTCGCAGGCGCCCAAAGGAGCTGGATGCTGCTAGTCGCTTAACCAATCCTGGCACTGCTCTCATTCTGTGAGAGCTGCGCCCTAATTGGAGGGAGCAGCCTCATGCAGCGCTCCACAGCGTCTTTAAGGCCTGCACTTACTCTAACCCAGCTGTCTTAAAACGGCTGGGTTAGAGGTTTTAAATTGCGCATGTCTGGCTGGTCGTCGCAAGATGGCTGGCCAAAGGGGCATGCGCACTTTGAAAAGTGCATAGACAGCCCTCCCTCCTCCCTGATGCTGTCACTTAGCAGCGTACCGCCCCAAAGCTCTGTTCGAGACAGGGGTTTAAATATAAAATGGTAATAGATTACCATGTCATTTTTCATCTCGCGGGATTTGGTGGGCGAATTTAAGTGAGGCAACGCTCCTCCGCTCCAACGGAGGAGCCCCCCCTGAAGCTCTGACCACATTTTAAGTAAGGCGTGAGTGTGATCGAGATAGCACGTGTAGATGTAAGGCCAGCTGTAGTTGAAAGTTAGCCCAGCCTTCTGACCAACTACAGCTGGCCTTACATCTACACGTGCTATCTCGATCACACTCACGCCTTACTGACGGACACTCTTCCTTTGTTTTTGTATCTATTGATCGGGGACCAAGAGTGCCCTTGAACCCTGTCTCTCCCTTTGTTGATCGATATTCAGCTGCACACAGCAGTGAGAGTTTCTACCTTTCCCTTTCCTTTGATTCCTTCAAAATATTCATAGATACAATAACGTGTATCTATAGAAACCAAAATGGCAACGCCTAACCTGGGTTTAACTTTCACCACGGAGGAGATAGACGAACTACTGGCAGACCCAAACATCTTTGCAGATCCAGCAATAGCTCAAGCAGTGTCACACACAGCAGAATGGGAACAATTGACGGAATTAAAACGTGATAGAATTAGAACCATTTTACATGGCACAATTCTAAAACAATACCTCACCTCTAACTCGGCCCCAAAAGGGCTATTGGTTACCAACGCTCCAAGAATATTCTTAAATGATGCCACCTTTAGACGGGATTGGGCCATGATTGCATGGCATTGCACAACAGACTGGCTTGTGCTGATCATTAAAACAGCACTACGCCTATCAGAAACCCTACAAGTCGAGATCCAACAGACAGAAGCCCAGTTCAAAACTACAATCACTGGATATAAAAAAAAGTTGGATGAAATTAATAGAGACCTTGTAGAATACAAAGACAACCTGATGCAAGCAAAACTAACAAAGTTCCAAAAGGACCTAAAAAAATTTAAATTTGAAACTGTATACCCTTACTCTGATCCTAACTATAGTATACCAAAAAAGGATTCTAATAAATCTGACGATTCAGATAGCCACTCGTCCAGTGGGAGCTCCACGAGCAACCAGAGCCCAAAACAAAGAGGACGAAGAGGGGGTAGGGGCAGATTTAATTACCCTACACAACAACCAAGGTGGCAGAACTATGGACAACCAAACAATGGTCCCCCACCCATGTTTTACCAACAACCCCAGTTCCCGATGATGAACTGGAACCCCTACATGCAACCCCTTTTTCCTCAGAACCATCCACCTATGCCTTTTTTAGGGAGAGGCGGGCGGGGACGGGGACGGAGCAGAGGAAACACACAAGTGACCTGGGAGGACGAGGACTCAGTGGGGAAACACACTCGCAGTCGAACAGCAACAGCCAGCACGAGTGCAATCTAAGTCTCGTAACGAACCTCTCAAAGAAAATTCTCACACCAGAGGAAACAAAAGTCCTAGAGAGGGGCCTAGGATTTGTCCCAACTTCACGTCCGGACAAATTTCGACTCCACTGCGAGTTAGCACAATTCTTCCGAAAACTTAAACTCAAGGCGTTTTTTGAGTCTAAAGAACAGCCTGAAACCCACGAACAGGAGTTTGACACAACATTCAGACCTAAATCAACTTTTATGCCACCACCGCATACTATACCAGCCGCAATCACGACCTTTGAACAGGCGGTAACAAAAGATCTGGAAGCCCTTGAGAACCCCAAACGGTTCAATAATTTTTCAGCGGCGGAACACAAAGCCCTTGAGAACCTGAAAAATGACAAAGACATCGTCATAAAACCCGCCGACAAGGGCGGTGGAATTGTCATCCAGGATTCCAAGGATTATGACGAAGTCTGCTTAACTCTCCTAAATGACAGGACCAACTATACCCCTCTCATTACAGACCCAACTGCTGATATGAAAGCACGAATATCCACAATGGTACGAGAGGCGGAGTTGAATGAATATATCTCAGCTCATGAGGCGGCTTATCTCACGGCAGGGGGACCAACAATCCCTTATTTCTACACTTTGCCAAAAACACACAAAAATAGATTACCGCCACCAGGACGCCCTATAGTGTCTGGCATTGGCTCAGTACTAGAACCGCTATCCACATTCTGCGATCATTACCTAAAGCCAATAGTACAAAACTCCAGCACCTATTTGAAGGATACTAAAAGCCTTCTTAGGCTACTGAATGACATTTCTTTTGAATCAGACTCTGTCATCTTGGTCACCATGGACATAGAGAGTCTGTACACGAGTATCCCGCAGGAAGAAACATTACGGGTACTGGCACAAGCACTGGACACTGTGACGTGGGATTATGTCACGCCTAAGGCGTTTATTTTACAATGTGCAAGGATGGCACTAAAAGAAAATTACTTTGAGTACAAGGGACAACTGTACCTTCAATGCACAGGGACATCTATGGGCAGCACCTTCGCTCCAAGCGTAGCGGGGCTGTACGTTTACGATTTTGAGACTAAACACATCCTGCCCCCTTCAAACCCCTTTGCCTCCTCCATAGGCTTATGGAAGAGGTACATAGATGATATTCTCATACTATGGACGGGCACTGAAAACAGTCTCATTGAATTCTTAAGCTGGGTCAACACTCTTGACCCTTATCTAAAATTCACGAACAACTACAGCAAAGAATCAATAGTTTTCTTGGATGTGGTGATAAGGATCGATGGGACAGCTCTCACCACTGTGACCCATCACAAACCGACAGCAAGGAACAATCTTCTACAATTCAGTAGTTTCCATCCAAGACCACTACGTGAGAACCTGCCCTACGGGCAATATCTCCGCTTAAGAAGGAATTGCAGTAGCACTACGGACTACAAGACACAGGCAGAGGACCTAACTGTCAAACTGAAACAAAGAGGCTACCCTCAAGGCATCCTCAACAAAGGACAGACTAGAGCCCGGAACCAACCCCGGGAAGCCCTTCTGGAAGAGAACGAAAAAATCGACACAGAGGTCCCTTTGACGTGTGTTACCACATATAGCACACTATCAGACAATGTAAAAAAGTCAATAAACAAAAATTGGAGAATTATCACCAGTAGCATTGGTAATTGGGAAAAACCATTTTTTTCTTTCAAAAAGGGCAGGAGTATTAAGGATGCCCTGGTACACACAAGGCCCTTAGCATGTCCATCAGCACTTATCAGATCTGTTACTGAACCATGGCATTTACCCCCCATTACTGGACACTTCCCTTGTACCGACTGCAGTGTCTGTCATTTAACCACCCACACAAAACAGCTAAATCTGGAACCGGGTAAAATATGGACGCAAATGTCCCATACCAACTGCAATTCCACTCATGTTATTTATTTGATTACTTGCCCGTGTGCCAAGAGATATGTGGGCATGACAACTCGGAAAGTGAAGACCCGCATTGGCGAACATCGCAGCAATGTTCGCTGCAAGAAAGTAACGACCAAACTCAGCGAGCATTTTCTGCAGGCAAATCATACCCCCAATGATATGACCTGGACAGTAATAGAACAGGTCAACAACCCCAGGAACAGAGAGAATATTTTGTTTGAAAAAGAGCAGCGCTGGGTCTACAGACTTAACACACACAATCAAGGTCTAAATGACCAAATTCCTTGGGCCAGCGTTCTGAAACATTAATATTGTGCTTCTCTCCACTTCAGGGCACTACCAATGATATATGTTCTTCACTGGTGATATCGCTTTTTTGGACACAGCCCTCAGTATGCCAATACTACAGACCCTTGAATATATCATCTATGATGGTGGGTACTTACCCCTATCGTTTTGTGTGCTGGTCATATTGATGAGTGTACTCCCGTGTTACAACCCACAGTACACAAATATGATCGATTACATCATCAACCCCCATTCACATTTGTGATGATGGGTACTCCAACATCGTGATTATTCTGAACCTATACCCATCCACTATGTCAATTGATCTTAGCGTGAGCTTTACACTTCATATGATAGCCGACTTCTGTTTCACGAACCTTACTGCCGGTCCGTTTTTTACAGGCTTACGTGTCAAGCCTCTTTTAGAATCTTGCTCGGCAGCTTGCGTGCCAAGCCTCGATCTGGTTCTAACCTTGTTCATGTACGCGCATGCGCACACAACGTGCGT
The DNA here is from genome assembly GCF_964263255.1 of Lissotriton vulgaris. Classification (NCBI taxonomy): domain Eukaryota; kingdom Metazoa; phylum Chordata; class Amphibia; order Caudata; family Salamandridae; genus Lissotriton; species Lissotriton vulgaris. The sequence goes on along the minus strand of NC_141700.1, from coordinate 642,444,498 downwards.
TGCAAGCCTCGCTTTGATGCGGCGTGCAACAGTGATCTGTACGCGACGACGCGAGGCTTGCTTCCCAAGCCTCGTTCCAGTCAACGCTCGGGATTGGCCGACGTCCCGACGCCTCCCTCTCTTAGCGCCGGGCTAGTTCCTCGCTCGTGATCCACGAGATCCAGCGGGGACAGCTAGGTGCCGAGAGGGTGCTGAGCGTTGCGGGCGTATGTACAAGCGACCTGACATCTTAATAAGCTAAGTGTTTGTGTGTGTAAGCTTCTGCCTACTCTCCTTGAACTCTCCTTTGTGTGTGTTTTTGTTTTTACCCTGACAGGGTGTGCCATTGTCGCTCCCACCCCCCCTCTGAATCTATGGGGCGTGGTTCATACTGAATACAAGTGAGGACTGTGCCACCGATATTCTCAATTAGTGTGCCTATTTAAGCTCTCTAATTCACGGCCAACAGGGCTGCGCATTACTATTACGCAGTTCTGTCTCATTACATCACTCCTCGGGGAATATGTCTCCGTACTTTTACCATAGGTAATGTTACTATTATGGGCAGCCTACCAGGCTCCCCACACGGACAGACTTAGCACTGCAAGCCCCCGTTGCATTACCTCACTATTTTTACTGCGCCAGGTCACACTACCCTGGCTCTAGTTGAGGCCCATCACCAAGGTTCTTGGGCACAACTTCCACTTTACAACGTGATCCCCTCCGACCACGGCCATTGATAGGTCTGTTAGCACGTATCACGCCACACCTAAAGTTGCATGGCAACAAACCATGATCATTAATGACCATTTGTTCATTTTATGTTTTGTGTTTTGTTTGTCTGTCTGTCTTTCACCTATCTGCAGACTTCTGGGCTCCTCGCAACAGAGGTAAATCCCCAAGCCTTTTGGTTTGTATTTCCACGCACTTATTTTTACACATAGTGCCACTGTTTTTAACTTTCACAACCTACGGCAGGGTAGGCCTTAGCGCGCCTATACCTGTTGAGGTAACACCCGCTTACTGGTCCTGACGAAAGCCCTGTAAACTCACACACTTAAAGGGCAGAAACATGTTGACCTTCCCCTAACAGGGAAACACCTGTATTTCTTTTGGATAGTTTCCCTGCACATAGCCTTTAATTTTAATATGTCAAGTTGACCAGCGAATAAATGATTTTTTGGTACAACCGCTGACATTTTTAACTACACCTTTTTTCACATTTCACTCTCACAACAACCTGCTCCGCAGTCTCCTGGCGTCGTAGCACACTCGGGAGGTACTCGATCTCCCGAGTGGACCCGATGATGAAGCATGTCACCACTAGGGTGAGTGAGGGTTTCTTGAAGAAATAATGAGCTTTTTCTTGAAAGTTAGCCCAGCCTTCTGACCAACTACAGCTGGCCTTACATCTACACGTGCTATCTCGATCACACTCACGCCTTACTGACGGACACTCTTCCTTTGTTTTTGTATCTATTGATCGGGGACCAAGAGTGCCCTTGAACCCTGTCTCTCCCTTTGTTGATCCACATTTTAAGTAAGTCATCAGAAATTCCTACTCATGTGCCAGTCTGCTTTTGTGCCACTGTCCTTGTTTGAGAACAAGAGCACTCCTGACTGAGAAAGGTAACCACAAATTCACCCTGAAACTCTGGCAAGTTTCAGAATATACCTGTTGGATATTAATGACATACACCTGACAAACATGCAATTAAGCAAACTACAGATTGGTGACTGCCTAGTGAGCACACCCCCTCCATTCTCACCACAAACCATCTTTTTGTTGCATAAAGGAGCCCCACCCACTGAAAAATCTCAGCGTTCATCCCACATTAAATGGAATTTACTCAAGTTGTTCCTGCTTTTGTAACAGATTTTTCATGATGCCAGGTTCGCAGGTTCTTACAGCCACAAACAAATATCCAAAGTCTGGATGCTTTAACAATTGGGTAAGAATTATTTTCCCCACTTTTACAGCTCCAGTGATTCACACTCCTTTTTCATTTATCCAGAAGCCTGATCAGTAGGGAACACATGCAGTCTCATAGTTGATACTGCCGCATAGAGATCCGGAGGGTGAAGGTGGCGGCCTGATTTCTCTGGACCGCTCAGCCGCGTTTGATACGGTGAACCATGGGGTGCTCATCAACCATTTTAAGAGGATCGGGGTTAGAGGTGCAGGGCTCCCACTTCTCAGTTCCTTCCTAGCTAATGGACTTCAAATTGTTGAGATGGCCAGCTGTAAATCCAACTCTTTCTCTCTTCATTGTGGGGTACCACAGATGTCCTCCATGCTTTTTAATATTTATATCACCCCTTTGGTGGAATTCATTCAAACATTCAGCCTTTCGGCTACTTCTTACGCAGATGATACACAAATTATTGTATCTTTTTCCACAGAGGACACACAGCTGCCTATAATTTTAATCAATGCTTAACCCAGACCGCTGTTTGGATGTGGGATCATTTTCTAAAATTGAATACTGAGAAAACAAAGGTGATTTTTTCTGGGAAGAACTTAGCAGCTTGGAACAGTTCTTGGTGGCCTGAGGACTGGCCCACTACCGGCCCCTATCCAATATTTACACAATGAAGCTGCTCATAAGGTTTTTCCTTTTATTCTCATTGACCTGCAAAATACGGTTGTGGTTGCCCTTATCCTTTCGAGGAGCGAATATCGCAATGGCCTCCATTTAGAGAAAAATAAACGCTCCCAATCCAAAGCAGTGATATGCCTTCTTTTAAAGCTACCATAATTCAGCTCTGTTTCTAAGAAAAATCAGGAACTGCATTGGCGGCCAGTGATAGAAAGGGTCAAGTTCATGGCGCTTTGCATGAGACACCAAGCCCTGCATGGCACCAGTGCCATTTATCTTTAGACAAGTTTTACCTTGTATTTTCCACAGCTAGTTTTATAACATGAACAAGTCTAGGTGGGGGGGGGGGGGGGGGGGGGGGGAATTTCTCCTATCTTGGCAGCACATTGTGGAACGCTCTGCCTCTGTATTGAAGATCCTAACCAAGCCTCATCCTTTTTAGGAAATCTATAAAAACTTGGCTTTTCACTCTCACTGTCAAGTAAGTTATTTGTCTTTTTCCCACCGTTTTGGAGGTTTGCATAGCGCTAAGACACTTTGGTATTTGTGTGCTCTAGAAAATTCTTTCTTAACTTACAACTTCAAGAGGTAGCAACAATCAGACAAAAACACACACAAAGTGAGGGGAGGAATGTTTGCCGCAGTGCAAAATGTTCAAAATACAGACCCCAGTGGGTAAAAGCAGTGCGGGAGTCACTTCCTGATGCCAATATATACCAGTCAGTATTTTGAACATTTTGCACTGCGGCAATCATTGTGAACACGGAACCAATGACACCCACATGGGTTTTACTAAGGACTACAAGTTCTATGGCGGTATACTGTGGGACTACTAGAACCATGAGGCCAGGATTGACAACGCCCAATGGGGTGGGACTTGTGTGGACAATAAATCAGCTGTTCCTAATTGTTCTGTGTCTCCGTGTTTTCAAGCCAGAGTGAAGCCAGTGATCAAGAGCGTGACATCGCTCGAAACGCGTTTGGCATTTGCATTTTAATTGAAGCAAGGATGCGAGAGTGCTGACACTGCTGCTGCCGAGGGTGTTTTGTGTCTGTACCCTTCATGTGAGGCATCTTCAATGGGGCAACCTTTGACTTTGATATATGTATATATATGCACAAATACCAATGTGTACTTAACACCCGCCCTCCCCCTCCACCAGCAACCATAAACCCGTCAGCCAGGGATACTGAAATGATGTGGCAGTGGAAGACCAGATTATGTGATAGGGTTGATTACATTATCTGACAAGAAAAGTAAAAGTATGCGGCACACTCTGTGGCAGTATTATTTTGCTATTTTGTCATCTTAACAGGCAATGATACTATCTGGGCTAAGGTTTTACCTACATTAATACCAAATTAACACCTGAACAGAGCATCGGTGATGGCTGGCAAGGTTTCACGCAAACTTTTGCAATGGGATTGCCACTGCGCGGCACCGCAAATGCCACTTATTTTAAAAATAACGTTTGCTATGTTTGGACTAGAACCATTTTTTTGTTAAAATCTGTAAATGATGCAACAGATAATGCAATATGTGGCAAGTGCAGTAAATCAGGATCACATTAATGTAGTAGTCCACACATAGCTGAACCCTTGGCATCTATCACTGAGGTCCACCGGTGACCGTGCACCTCGCTGGTCCTCCTCCCTGGTAGGCCCTTATTGTGACACAGTACCCAAGACCAATCTCACAATCAGAAGGAGGCATGATCTAGAGGCGAAGGTAGATGGACCTGTAACTGGAGAACTATATTTTAACATCAACTTCTCCCATTTGATCAAATTGTGTGATCCTTGGCACATCACCTTATTATCTAGTGCTTCAGGAACCCCACTTACTAAAAATCGGGAGCATTTAGTAAAGATATTAACCTCTGGGCAGCCTAACCATACTTGGTGTATCAATGTTTTTTATCCTCCAAGCTGCTCAACAAACACAAACTAGTGCATTGTTGGCCATCTTAACTTTATGTAAAACTTAGAACCAGCAGCTGTGCTAAAGACCCACTGTATTGGTGGAGAAAGAGAATGCGATACACCAGATGAAAGCATTACTTTGGATTAGTAAGACTCCCAACAGAATAATGTGGCTTTTCCATAGAACCCAAAAGTAATGATGTGCATAATCTACAAACCTGTACACATAAATCATGTATGGAGCACAGTAGAAAATGCACCAAAATATACACTATTTAAAAGGGAAAGCTTCGTGTCTCTATATAGTGTCTATATGGAAACTCAACAGAGTTGGTTACCTTCTGAACTTAAGTTTATGCAGAGGTGATGAACATCGTGACAACTTGGATGGATACGAATGCAATGTCCTGAATTCCAGATACCTGCTATTATTGACTTTGGCACGAAATATAACCCCTGAAAGAACGACAGGTATTTGCTGCATATTTCTCACTTACAAACAAAATAAAAAGGCGAAGCGGGTGGAGTGGCGTAGTATGTAAACACGGTAAAGTCAAACTTCGCCCCTAAAACACGCCATGTCCGTTTCTTTAAATGTCCTCGTAAACATATACATGACAGCGGGCCCTTGAAAAAAAAGTTGTTCCATTTGCTGCGAGGATCAGAATTTAAGTGGCTAGGAGTCCCTTTAATAGAGTCATGCGCACTGTCTCCAGCGCACAGAAGCTGAGGCGCTGTGCTCAGCACACCGCCCCATAGCCCTGGACTGCCTCTTTAGAAAGCAGAGCTTGCCTCCTCAGAGTGAAGTGCACAGCTACAAGGAAATAGTAAAAAAAAAAATCTACTTTTTTTTTTATAGACCTCACCTTTACGAGCATGGTGAGATCTTACAAGACCACACTGTTTCCTCACATTTGAGTTCCCCTTTTAAGTAACTAGACCTGGATTAAAGAGTAATGACTCGAGAGTCCCTGCTTCCTCCCAGACATGCCATATAATCTTATGTAAATACCTATCCCTGCGCCCAAGGCTTTTTTTACCAAAATATGATTTTTTAAAAGCATGTTCGAGGTATGAGTATGTTCAGTGTGATCTCGTTTCTATGGGTACACAGTTACCATAGGTCTATAATCCCACAACAGGCAGACTTCCTTAATACCGCAGGCTTAGTCATGTTGCCTGATAGTTACCACATTTCTCCAATTATATATTTATGTTGTAATTTCATAGTGAAAACATTTCCATAATTACAGTGTAGTGCCTCCATGTAAGATATTGCCTAGTTCCAAGGATACATAATTAGTACATTTAGTGTTACATAATTGCATTGTTCTATGGCTAGAAGAGTTTCATTGTTATACAGTTGAATCGTTAATTGATGCATAGTGCTCTTCAATTACAATTTAAATTTCACATATTGTTTTATCATAATGTAACAATGTTACACTCTATTCCCCCAATGCAATAAAATTATTAGAATTCTATTGTCATTTAGGTAGCATATAGTTCCATGACTAGTTAGTTTACATAGTTCCATAGCAAAATACTTATCCAGATTAAATTAGCTTAAACTAGCAGTTCATAAATTACAATCCTAATATAGCACAGTGAGCTATGAACTGTCAAAGAGCTGCACACAAATTCCAAGGAATAAGTTAGAACATCCTGTTTTCCAACCAGACTTTCATTATCCTAATGTTGCTTAAAAAAGGTTTGTTTGGGTGGAAATGAATTATCGGTAAAGCCGACCGCAACCACTGTGTTACGCTTTCAATCCGGAGTTTGTGCTTCTCCAGACCAAGCACTCTTAAAAGATACAACCTACCAGTGTGGATGACATGGGACTCCTACACCTTGTCGTCCTCATTTTCTCATGTAACATTTCCTATCCACTGATTTACACACTTTTGATTTATTGTCTCTGTATAATATGAGTGCGATTTAAAGTGCTCTGACACCCCACACTGGTATGAGTAAAGCTATAAAACACATGAAATACCTGTGAGAGGGGGGATATAGAGAGATGCAGGGCTGGACTGGCAGTAGTAGGCACTGGGCTTTTCCCCAGCAGGCCGCCAGGGTGGGGGTCGGTTTTGGGCACCTGGTGTGCCGGATTTGTTACAGGGCCATTTTTGCAGCATAGCTGCAATATCGCCCCCTGTAACAAAATTGGCCGAAACGGGCCCTGGCAAACATGTCGGCCGCACCCCCAACCCAACCGAGGGAGCAGCCAAGCACTTTGCCAGGGCCGGATTTGGTTCTCTGTATGGCCCTGGAGAGATGAGAGGCACTTTTGGGGGTGGTAGTAGGAAATTCATGGAGAATGAGTAGATTGGGGTGCCCACAAAGAGTGACTCATTGGACGCCAACAAAGCTAAAGCTGGTCCTGATTACAAGATGGCCACTGTTCATGTGTGCTGATATATGGCAGCCATTTGTAAAGGAGTTAGAAAAAAAAGCACAGAAGAAACTCTTACGTACAATTATGAGCATGCTATCAAGAGATCAATAGAGAAGGAAGGAACTTGTAAGGGTAATTAGTGAACACCAATTCAATGCAATGAAGACACATAGGGTGTGATTGCCAAACAAATAAGTCATAAACCAACAATTATATTGTAATTATGTCATTAAATACAACAAAGAACACGCCCTTACTGTGAAATACAAGTTACAAGTAAGGATGCTTCCACAGTTTTACCAAAGCACTTCATGAGTACCATTAATGGGAGAACAAGCAGGGCAATGAAACAGTTCTCAAAATGCCAGCACAACCATTAGCAGCCCATCCAAGAAATGGCAAACCACGAAAAACCTGTGAAAGCCAACCACTGCAATGGGTTGAAACAAAATCCAACCTGCCTGTATCTTTTCTTATGTGTACTTTTATTAAGCATTGGTAATAAAGGCTCTCCCCCACTACTACCGCCGTATATAGGTGAGGCCTAAAAATACTCATATTGTCCTCCTTCGATTTTGTAAGAAAAGAAAGACCTTGTTTCTGTGCCAAAATACCAGGACCAGAACAATCTCTTAAAGTCTACAAAACAGTGATGGATGAATGCTTGAATTAATCTCAGCCACTGGTAATCAGTTGGGCCGCATCCCAATCCATCGTTATTTTGCACATCATGCAGCCTCTGTTTGGACCCAGCTATATGGAAATCAGTCTTGACCCTGCTCCAATAGGAACAGTCCGAAAACAAGCAACCCAGGACTGGTTTTGTTAACTAGGTAAAAACAGGTCCTGGGTTGCTTGTGTTCTGGTGCAGCGAGGACCTGGTTTGGCAGTTCAGGATGGGCTATTCCAGTTGCATTGCAGCAGGGTCAAGACTGATTTGCACATAGCTGGATCCAAACTGAGGTGGCATGGTGTGCAAAATAACAATGGATTGGGATGTGGCAAATACACCTTACATGCATACCCTGAAAGTCTGTCATTAATCTTGCCAGTCTGGACCTACGTTGGACACCCCGGGTATACAGTAAGATGAGTTGAGAGGGAGGGAAATAAATCATGAATGGTAGAGGTTTACAGGGTAGAGGTGAAGGGTGCTATGGCAGGCTGAGGGGAGTGGCAGAGATGGGTACGTTTTTCCTCCAGTGCCCCGCCCACTTGCCCGAGCGACCATCATTGGACCTCCGGTACCAATGCTCTCAAACTTGGTACTTTTCACAAGTCAAATCCCACGAGCGCCTAGAGGCCATTCAGTTCACAGGAAGTCTTGCAAGTAAAATGCACCTTTTCAGAAATACACTGCTGCTGTGCGAGGTACTTTAACACTTTAAAAGGCTGAGTGGGACAGAAAGAGAACTGCCTGCGTAAGCACTTTCTCCGCTCTATGCACTGGAATGCATAAATAAAACACATGGTGTGATATAACACAGCCTCTTGGGTGCTGTACAAAGATCATTAATAATTCAAGGAAATATGAAATATGGCGCAGGGAATCACATCCTCTGTAACTGACTCTGTGCACTTCAGTCACTTTAGGATTCAGACCCGTCAGCTCTTAGGAGTGGGACAAAGCTTGGCTCCTTTATTGTGCTTTTTGAACTCGCAGTGCTCTTGGATTCAATAAAAGAGAGGAAGTGTTGAGACTTTTCTGAGTTTAAGTCAAGAGGTGCTGTACTTGCATTGTGCATTTATATAGTACTTCATTCCCAGTTGGGGGGCACCTATGTGCATTTTTTGGATGGGCAATATGCTACACCAGTTGTTATTAACTAGGGGTGGGTGGTGTACTCAGCTCCTCTGTCGTAGTTCGCTGAGTTTTGTCCACTCTGTGCTTTGCTTGAAGTGCACAGTTTTAGAAAAACTCCACTAACTGCTGCGTGGCGGAGCTGTTTCTTGCGTTCAGCTGGCCAATGGTAATTTGGCGAGAATTGAAATTAAACACTAGACCGCCTACCAGTTAGATTTCTCAAACGCAGGTGGTCACGGCAGGTCGCTACCGCTCATGTTAAGCAGGCTGCCTTCCTAGGACATCTACACGAGCAGCAGAAAGAAGCAGCACCCATGACACTCCGCGTGGTACAGTTCAAGCTGATTTTACAGTGCAGGAAAAATCTTGGTGCTAAAACTCAGCGCGATGTACCAAAATCCCACCAGTTGCGGAAGTCCGCGGAATCTCAGCGAGTCTTTTTTGGATTCAAGCAAGCCGGGCTGAAGACGGCTGGAATGCCAGAAACCGTTCCTCGGAAGCTTGTTTCCCTTCCAGGGAAGATATGGCTTGGCAGTTCGGGCTGGACTGTTCCCATGAGGCACAGGGTCAGAATGATTTGCATATAGCCATGTCTGAACTGGGGTGGCAGAGTGGGCTAAAGAACGGTGATGGATTAAACCCAGATCTTTTGACTGGGTTTGAGTGTTTGATTGATTCAGATGATCCGTCCATCACCACCCCCTTTTGTACCGCTTTTGGCCGCCATAAGTGTGGCAGGGTATGCTCAGACGTGAGTCCCTTGCTCACTTTGCCACTGGATTCAAGCAAGCCGGGCTGAAGACGGCTGGAATGCCAGAAACCGGTCCTCGGAAGCTTGTTTCCGGTCCAGGGAAGATATGGCTTGGCAGTTCGGGCTGGACTGTTCCCATGAGGCACAGGGTCAGACTGATTTGCATATAGCCATGTCTGAACTGGGGTGGCAGAGTGGGCTAAACAACGGTGATGGATTAAACCCAGATCTTTTGACTGGGTGTGAGTGTTTGATTGATTCAGATGCTCCGTCCATCACCACCCCCCCTTTTGTACTGTCTTTGGAAAACTCAGCAAATTCCATCCTCCTTAACCTGTGATCCAAGGACCCCTGTGGGTCCGCAAAGCTGACTCCTGGGTCTGCCACCACTTAGAAAACTAAATAATAACAACAACAGATTATCAAACTGCATATTAATAGAGAAAGAAAATGTAAACCTGGCAGCTAAAAATTAAGTATCCTCATGTTGATTTGTGGGAGCAGTGCAAGTGTATCAAACAGAATGTGATTTTGACGATGAGTGGTCTCAATTGAATTTAGAAAAGCTCCAACCTTAACTTTGAAAATAAAATGTAGATTTTTTAAATATTTGTTTGTGAATTAAATAAAATATTACATAATGTTTGTATTTGTATTATGAATGCTTGTTTCTGCATTTTTTCTGTATTGTTTTAAATCATCAAAAATGCTTAGGTTGTGGACCCTGGCTTCCAGTAATGACTCAGTGGGTGGCCTTTGATTCCAATAACGATTCAATGGGGATCCCTGGGTTCCAGTAGTGATTAATTGGGGGTCCACAGAAGTCAAAAGCTTATGAAAAACTGAGCTACACCAGGGAGAAATGCTTGGTAGAAAGATTTATGTATTTGTTGTGATCACATGTGGGAAGTGTTTTGGTGTGGTATGTGAGTGACTACGGAAGAGCTCTTGTCTAGGGGCACAGTGCTAGCAGTATTATGGAAGAGTGATGTGCAAACTAGAATTGTAATTACCCGAGGGTTATAATTTACTCTCTCCTGTTTTTTTCTTTTTGTTTCATGATGTTTCATTATGTTTATTGTACTAGATGCAGGAGAAAGAAGCATGCTCTTGTGTGTGGTTTAGGCGAGTGCAAAGTTATAAAAATCAGCCAACTTGCGACCATGTGCATTTAAAACAAGCATTTGCAATGCAATAGGTCTCGCATTCACGCGAGTTTGAGCTATTGGCATTGTGAATGACAATGCCTTTTATTAATGTTTTGGGTTTTAAAACATAAATAAAAGGCATTGTCATTTACAATACTAATAGGTTAAACTCTTGCAAATGAGAGACCTACTGCATTGCAATAAAGGGCCTTCTCAACCTCTGGTTAGATTGTAAATATCAGACGTCTTCAAAGTAGTGATAAATAGTGCAGTGAAGATGTGTAAGTGTTGTAAATTACGCTGACACAAAGTGTGAAGTGAGAGTTACATATGATCCGAGCTATAAAAACTAACAAAGCGCTCCAACACCTTTCGCTCTGTGTTTACAATGTGGCTAAGGTGGAATAGTGGCATTGCGTAATTCATTGCTATCTTTTGACCTAATAAAAAACACTCCAGCTGTTGGTGGTGGTATTGGTGGTGATATTTGTGGTGGTGATGGTGGTGGTATGAATTGTGGTGGTGGTGGTGGTATTAGTGGTGGTGGTATTGGTGGTGGTGGTATTGATGGTCATAGTGGTAGTGGTGGTGGTGGTGGTATTGATGGTGGTGGTTGTGGTGGTATTGGTGGTGTTGGTTGTGGTATTAGTGGTGGTGGTATTGTAGTGCTTCCATCCCTCTTCTGTTTAAAAAGGCTCCCTTGAGCCACTGAGCTGACGAGCTCTTGGAGATGCACCTGTGTGCCAGGGAGAGGTACAGAGACCTGAGAGGATTGTGGCAGCTTTCTCAGCAAACCCCAGATGAATTTTGTTTTATCTTTACTGATGAAGGATAAAATCCAGAAACACATGTGTCTAGAGATTGACAGCACTAACCTGCACCAACTTTGGTGAAACACTGCAAATTTTCAAGTAAGCATTTAAATTGAACTGCATTTACCAGGATGCAGAGGGGCGAACTGTGCTGGGAGGTGAAGCAGTGTGCTTCCATCCCCCTTTTGTGGTATTGTAGCGTTGGTTGTGGTATTGGTGGTGTTGGTTGTGGTATTGGTGGTAGTATTGGTGGTGGTATTAGTGGTGGTGGAGGTATTGGTAGTGCTATTGATGGTGGGGTTTATTGATGGTGGTGGTGGGATATTGGTGGTAGTGATGGTGTTGGTATTGATGGTGGTTGGTGGTGGTGGTATTAGTGGTGGTATTGATGGTGGTAGTGGTATTGGTAGTGGTGGTGGTGTTGATGGTGATGGTATTGGTGGTGGGGTATTGGTGGTGGTATTGATGGTGGTGGTATTGATGGTGGTGGTGGTATTGGTGGTGATATTTGTGGGGGTGGTGGTGGTATTGGTGGTGGTGGTGGTACTGGTGGTGTTGGTGGTATAGATTGTGGTGGTGATGGTGGTATTAGTGGTGGTGGTATTAGTGGTGATGGTGGTATTGGTGGTGATATTTGTGGTGTTGGTGTTGTGGTGGTATTGGTGGTGGTGATATTGATGCTGGTGATATTGATGGTGGTGGTATTGGTGCTACTGGTGGTGGTGGTGGTATAGATTGTGGTGGTGGAGGTGGAATTAGTGGTGGTGGTATTGGTGGTGGTGGTATTGATGGTGGTATTGATGGTGGTGGTATTGATGGTGGTATTGATGGTGGTGGGGTATTGGTGGTAGTATTGGTGGTGGTATTGATGGTGGTGGTATTGATGATAGTGGTGGTGGTATTGGTGATATTGGTGGTCGTGGTATTATTGTTGGTGGTGGTATTGGTGGTGGTTTTGATGATGGTATTGATGGTGGTGGTGGTATTGGAGGTGGTATTGGTGGTGGTGGTATTGGTGGTGGGGTATAGGTTTTCCCGACAACTATTACATTCTCCAGGCAAACAGGCCACTGGGGAAAGTGGGGGGCGGAGTTGCTGCCATTATTTCCCACACTTACAAAGTCACCTCCATCACTATGTTCATAATCCCCTTGGTTGACTTTCTGCTATTCAAACTTGATTCAGACAGTCTTCCCTTAACTTTTGCCCTTTTTTTAATCGGCCACCCGGCCATCTACCGAATTTTCTCAACCTATTTGTTGGTATGGTGGCTGAGTTGGCGATAAACCATGCAAAAATTATTATAGGAGACTTTAATTATTGGCCCCACGATCAGCATGAAAGTGCATGCTCGATGGAGTTCACGGATCTGTTAAATGGTCTCAACTTCACCCAGCACATTAATGGAGCCACCCATATCAAGGGTCATATCCTGGACCAGGTGGACCAGGTTTGGTCTTCAAATCTGGATATGTCAAACCTTCAGATTTCCCCCTGTGCCTGGTCGGACCACTTTTTCATTTCTTTTTCCTTGCTTAAAATTGTCACCACCAAACCCCGTACCTCTGATCTCCTTACGATCAGGAATTGGGGTCGAGTAGATATCTATTCTCTCTGTCTTTCTCTGGCCGCCTCTACACCAAGCCCTCTCAAGCCCTCTGGTTCACCTCTCTCAGTCCATGCCCACGAAGACATCAATACTTGGCTGGCCGAGGCAAGGGATACTTTCGCTCCTCTGAAAATACTCAAAAATAAATGGCCTCATTATGCCCAGCTCTGGTTTACCAAGGACCTGAAAGATAGGAAACTCGCCCTTCGACAAACCAAGCGCAAGTGGAGATCGACTATTGTCCCCTAAAGAAATCTAATTTTCTTACTGCGTTAAATGATTATATATCCTCTATCCTTGAGTGCGAAAAACGAATATTTCTCTGCAAAAATCCTGAATTCTTCTAATAAATCCAAGACATCTTTTCTATAGTCAACGAATTAGCGAAACCCGACCGTGTTGCCATCAAACCTTTGTCATCGCAGTTCCTCTGCCAATCTCTTAACAGTTATTTCATTGACAAGATAATTAAAATCAAAAATTAGCATCCCTAAGACGGTCTTAAATTCCCTTTGCTCTGGGGTGGTCCCCATTTCCTTTAAATCAGCAGTTGTCTCTCCCATCCTCAAAAAAACGGGAGCGGACCCTGAGGTACTGAGCAATTTTCGCCCAATCTCACTGCTTCCAGCAAATTGCCTCAGCACCTTCATGGAAAATTCTCATTTCCTAGACCCCCACCAAGCCGGATTTAGGCCCCAACATTCCACTGAGTCCATTGCCCTGGCGGTTCATGACGAACTTTGAAAGGGGGCCGACCAAAACACCTCACAAGCTCTGGTGCTCCTGGATTTGTCGGCGGCGTTCGATACCATTGACCATTCCATCCTACTCGATCTGGTTGAGAACGTCGGCATCCGGGAACACTCCATTGAGGTGGCTTGCATCATTCCTTCAAGACTGAAATCAAGCGGTTTGCCTCTCCACTTTTATGTCAGAGGCAAAAAGCCTCACTTGTGGAGTCCCTCAGGGCTCCTCACTCTCTCCTTTATTATTTAATCTGTACAATTTTCCTTTAATTTCAGAGCTCCAGAAAAGGCCAGTAGCCATCTTTAATTATGCCGATGACCTTCAGCTCATCTTCAACATTGATTCTTCACCCTCCTTCATAGAGAATGTTCAATCTACTATGACGTTCATTAGCAGTTGGATGAATGCTAACCAGCTCAAGCTTAATACTGATAAGACTGAGCTGGTCCTCACTGGGCCCGCAGGAAATCCTTGAAACACCAATTTCTGGCCATGCTCCCTGGTCTGTCCACCATCCCGTTAACTCGGTTAAGAGCCTAGGAGTTACCATCAGCATGGATCTTTCTAAGGGGCCTCAAATGAAATCAGTGGTGTCTGCTTGCTTCTTCCATCTACGTCGAATCAGGAAAATTTGCAGATTCCTCTCTCATGACGCCCTCATCCAAGTCACTCTGGGATTGGCCATATCCCGGATTGACTATGCGAATGCATTGTACGCCGGAATACCCGCTTACCAATCAATCCACTTCAACTTATTCAGAATCAAGCAGCTAGACCCATTTTTGGACAGCCAAAGTCTAGTCATACTAAGCCCCTCCTTAAGAGACTTCATTGGCTCCCTGTGGCCCAGCGCAGCCTTTTTAAATTGGGCTGCCTGATTCACAAGGCCCTTTCTCTTCATGGCCCGGCCTTTATTGCTTCTCGTATCCACCACCATATTCCTTCTCGGGTCCTCCGATCTTCATGCTCAAACCTTTTGTCCACATGCACCTTCAGACGTAAGAAGCATGGTGGTCTGAGATTTTCCTCGCAGGCCCCACTCCTCTGGAACTCACTTCCCCCAGATCTCTGTCTCATCTCCTCCTACCCCCTATTCAGGAGGGCGCTTCTCCCAAGCATATAATTAATTTACTCCACCTCGCTGCTGTGTTCTAAGTCTGTCCTTGTAAGTGCCAAGAAACCGTTGGTGTACGTGCGCTGTATAAATAATTTTTATCATATCATATCAGAGTGAAACCACAATCTGGGTATCGTCAGTGTAAGAGACTAACGACAATCCAAAAAAATGAATAAACCCTGCCAAAGGGCTGACGTAGAGATTAAACAATGTCAGATTCAATGATAAGCCCTGTTTTACCCCGCTTGCTAGTGAAAAGGGTTCAGATGTAAAGTCTTCCAAGGAGACAGATTGGATACGGTCTGTGAGGAAGGAGCACAGAAAGGCCAGAGCTACACCCTCGATTTCCAAGCTCTGTAACTGGCCAATCAAAGAGATCATGATCGACCATGTCAACGAATGTGGATAGGTCAAGCAGGATAAGGGCAGCAATGCCACCCTTATCCACTGAGGCCCTAATTTCCTCTGTGGCCACAATTAGTGCTGACTCAGTGCTATGACCACCTAGGAAGTCAAATGGTGTATCATCTAGCAGACTACTGTTTTCCAGAAACCTGGCCAGTTGTGTATTCATGGCCTTCTCAACCAGCTTGTCTGGGATGAGAAGCCTGGAGATAGGCCTATAGCTGTTCGGGGCCAGTACATTTAAGTTGAACATCTCCGACAGTGGAAGAACAGGAGCCACCTTCCACTGTTTAGGAAGAACACCTGTACTAAACATGGAATTGAAGATCTTAGGCAGGTGATTATTTTAATAGTTATCTAAAATCCAATTCGATGATTAAGTCAGAAATGTTATAAATTATAAGGAAAAATAATTTTTAGAGAGTTACCTTTTCCCTGCCTGAAGTTTTTGTAGGCTAATTTGTATTAGAACTCCAGCAGAAGCGGAGCTGTGATTCGTGTTGAATGGGGGGGTGAAATGCCTCCCAGAAGCAAACAATAGGCTGACCTGAATGGGCAGAGATGATTCCTCTGAGCACTAAGCAGGGTGTGGGCTGCGGGCCTCCTATTTACAGCAGTGTCAAATCCTGCTTGACAGAGTGCTTGCATATTGCAAGAAACTAAGTACCAACAGAGAGGAGTTCTACTAAGTATAATCAAGTACAAGTTCAATGCTTCTTTTGCGATAATAATAAATGTTCACGTAGTGCTTATTATTGCAGTTTCAAGATTTTGAAGCGCGGTATTCAACAGGTGTGACTAGAACCCAATGTAATTGTCCTCAATGTATCGATCACAGAAAGATGAAGGGCTGTGTTGCCCTGTAGATCACAGAGGTCAGTTGCACTCAGATAACTCACTGAGCCATATTGCACGCTCATGCATTCTGACAAATTTTACAGCACAGAGTTTTGAGTTTAAGCGATATTGATAAATGGGCCCCAGGCTGCACAAGGCCTTTAGGAGTATGTGAATGACATAGATGGATAGTCATCAGGTCTTGTATGATATAATCGATGAATGCAGCCTGCCAATAGGATGGGAAGGTGAAAGCACATAAATGTGAATTTGTAGACGTTAAACCAAATCTGATAGTTCTGTCTAATGTGTGGTGTAGAATCATACTGCAGGAACGCATGCGCAAAAAAACGATGCATGCGAGAAGCACCAGTAATAACTGCCCGACTGACGTCAGACGCCATTCAAGCTAGAGCGAGAGCAAGTTCCGGAACGGAAGAAGAAGGCAGCCCTCTTCAAAACAGCACGTCCAGGAAACCCGGTACGGACTGGTACAGAGAAGAAATCAGCTGTATGCACAGGGATAATCCCACACCAGGAAAAGATACAAACCATAAAAGAGATGGTAATAAAGAAGAAAAAAAGTCTAAGCTCTTCTGCTACCAAGACGACACCAAAACCCATCCTACTACAAACGATATCAGCCCTGATGAAGACCTCGAGATAAATTAACGTGTTGGTCTCACAACTGCAAGGTCGAAACGTGTCGGCAGAACCCAGTGATCTAGAAAGATCTACTCCAAGACAAGTTGGCTTTTTTCCATCTGGTCGAGTTGAAATAGGATAAACTCCCCTTTGCAAATAAACTCAAAAACTCCTTTCAGACCACCCTAAAGGACCATAAGTCAGGACAGGTGAACAGGACGACATTGTATATATAGTCTTGACACAAGGTGTCAAAGGTTTCTCTTCTATGTGCAAAAATATTTAAACGCCAAACTGAAAAAATTTCAAATATTCATAAAAATTAAGTGTATTGTCGTACATGTGTAATTAGTTTTTTTGTACATATTTGTCATGTTGTGTATATAAATGTAAAGGGTTTGCCCTTTTATAAATATTTTTGGTGAAGGAATACTTAATTGCAAAAAGTATACAAAAGATGTAAAAAATAAAATAAGTACAGGGTCAATAAAAGGGACTTCTGTGTACCAAAAGATCCAGTGTGATTTATGGTGTCCGAGGCACCTTGTTTTGTTGATAGCAATGCAAACCTAACACACATTATTTACTAGTTAGTGATGTATAATAACCCCAACAGTGAAACAGGCCATTTCTAACTGCATATCCTAGAGTTGCAGGGTTGCCCAATGTTGGGCCATAAGGGAGAGTCGGGCAATGGTGCTGAACCATGCAAGATTCTCATGCCGATCAAACGTATGTAAATTACTCTCAGTAAGATTCATTATATGAGCAGTTATGTCCTTTGGATAAATTGGACAATCTGAATCGAATATATGGTCAACCCGTTATAAATCATTGTTGGACACCCCTGAACATATCACTGTGGCTGGAGACTTCAAGATATTGGATACCTATAGCAACCAGCACTGGCTGCCATTGAGCCGCCACCTTTAATAAACCAGCGGCAGACGTTCTTTCAGTCTTGGTCCTTCAGTTATGGAAGGAAAAGTCTACTCATATTCGCCAAATTATGAACCACCTGAACTTTTGTTGAGTGCTAGAGGTGCCAGTTAGGTTAGCTCTCTCTCTTGTCTTCCATCTTCAGGTCAGTCCAAGCACTTGGGTGTCTCCCGTGAATGCGGTACTCTACAAGTGCCCCACTCACTCACTATAATTCCTATTTGCAATTCCTATTTGTAAAGCGCAAACATATCACCCACAAGGGTTCAAGGCGCTGGGGGCCGTTGGGGAGATTAAGTGAGCTTTTGCCCAGTGTCACATGATGCTGGGCTGAACTGCCGCCGGCGATCGAACCGTGAGCCCCGCGCTCGGAGTCAGCCGCTCTGGCACCTGGGCCTCGCCCTCTTCCCTTCACTCATTCATTCATTTACGGCTCTTTCCCATCTTCCACCCAAACCCCTCATGTACTGGCTCCTCTCAGCCAATACCATGCATCGCTCATACGACTCGGATTTAGAATGAGCCCAACTAAAAGGTCTGTCTCACCTCTTAGTTTAGTCTGGCTGGATCGATTTTGGAGTAAGTGCTGAACAATGTAAAAATATTAAATATACTTTAACAGCATATAGCTGGAATCACCAGGCTCATTATTCATACAGTATGCAGGGCATCCCAAAAATTCGTTGACAATGTAATTTCCTATCTTTGGAGAACTGGGTGCTTTTGTGTGACAGGAAAAATCCATGCCACATTAATAACAGGCTCACAATAAAATACATAGGGGCATTTCAGATAGGCCGCAAGCGACGGCTAAGGCTAAAGACACGTAAATACGATTATTTCGGAAAATGCACTGCTTATGCGCCTTCATTCTCGAAGCGGTCTATAAGGAGTTTGATGAAATTAGCAAAACCCAGGCTTGGCTGGTTGGTAGAGGTTGCAAGGGTCATTTTCATTTGGTTTTTTTTACCGAGAAAGTGTTACGCCAAAGGTGCTTGGGCTCGCTCCAACCACCCTCTGGCTACCGGTTCTGATTTCCAACCTTATAAATGGAGCATAAGGCGGGTTATTAATTAAATGAACCGAACACTCACCTTTGATTGTCGGGCTCCCTGTGAAGCCTGCTCTTCAGCTGACCTGGCGACTAGGGAAGGTTCCCTTTTGCATCCGCCCCCGGCCTGAGCACAGAGCGTGTGCTCTGTAATGGCTGCCGCAAGCCGCCTCATCTCTTGTCTGACGTCGGCACCTGACTAAGGCGTCTTCCTTTGTGACGTCAGGCACAGGCTGGGCCCTTGTCCTCTGTGACGTTGGATGGTTCATGTGACCTCGTCTTCAGGCCACGCCCTGCGGCTGCCGGATGTCATAGCTTACTGGCAACCTCTTGCAACCCTTGACATTGTGCCTGAAATTATTCCAGAATACGAAGGAAAGGTATGCACGCGTAAACATGCATAAAAAGTAATATCGTCGACGATTGTTATCTGATTTATGTTGTTCGTTATTATACTTGAATAACTTGTCTGTCAGGCCAATAAGGTTTGTTGGAATCAGATGCCACTCCAATGTCACGTGAAAGAGGTCACAAAGGGTCAAACCTTCAACTGTTTCAAAGCCTTGAAACTCAGTCAGTTCATAGCTTGCCTGCACGAGAACTTTGCCACCAGTGAAAACAAGCAATGGCAAAGCCAACGTGTCTTTCCTTTAGGACCCACTTTGCCGGTGCTTTCTGGCAATGTCCAACAGCATCGGTAAAAAGCAATGGTTTTTGGTGGTGTTATTTAGTATTGGCAAAAAAGGCGCAATGAAAAGGCGTAATGAATATGCCTACAGATTGATGCCAAGCCATTTTCTTTTATTTGTTTATTTATTGGCTGATCTAAAATAAAGGATGCCACTTTGATCAATCAATAAAAATCATTTCCTGAATACATGTTATGTGTGCAGTAGTATTTTGCTGTCTGGCTCGCAAAAAAACGAAATATTTAAAAAATAATTTAGAAACAAATTGCAGCAATGGGGTGACATTGGAGGAGCGGGCGGGGAAGGGACATGAAGGTAAGTTCAACATGGAGGTGTGGGGGAGAAGCAAACGAGGGAGACAGTCACGCAGAGCATGGGTGGTGAAACACAAGTGAAAGAGAATAACATGGAGCACGGGGTTGAGAATTGCACGTGAAAGAGCAACATGCAGCATGGGTGAGACGCACGCATGGGAGACAGCTGGAAAACGCATGCCCTCTTATGGAGGGCTTAAGCAAAAAAGAAAATAAGTAGTTCCTGAAAAGTGAGCAGTGTAAGGACACCAGTAAATAGGATATGCTCCAGTGGAGGTACAAACACAAGATGAACAAGGCAAGCCATTGATTAGGAACCAAGGAAAAGAGAGTGCCAAAGCCAACCAATGGTAAGCAATATGTGGGCTTTAAGCTCACTGTACGTTCTTGGTAAGCCGATAATAGGCGTTTTACAATCAGACAGCCTGCACTATCTAGAAAGGCTTGATCTAAAAAGTCAAAGACACTTTCAAAGAAAGTTTAATAATTCCGTCCACCATTAAGACCCCACATATAAAAATCACTCCACATTGGCAAATACAATAGGTATGGCCTTGGCACGCTGGTGCCAAGGCCATACCAAGTGTTACAATTTTTTTTCTACAATGTTTATCAATTTCATAAAAAATAAAGAAGCATGCACCTAAATGTGGTGACCATATGTTTGCAATAAAATAGAACCTATTTTCATTTTAATGTGCATGAAAGGAACATATAATGCCTATTGGTATGAAGGAATATGACTATTGGTTTTGAGTTACTGCAAACTGAAGAGCTTGTTTAATCAGACCAAGATGGCTACAAAAAGGATAATCAATGGAGAGAAAACAAGCATTTACAATGCAATGGTCTCGGCATCATTAAAGGTAGAGCTATTGGCATTGCTCATGACATTTGGTTTTTTTTTTTTAAATAATCAATGGCATTGTCATTTACATTGCTCCCGAACTTCCGGTTACGGGATGTGCATGCTCACGGCTGTCGTGGGGCGGGACTTCCTGGGACTTCCGTCTACTGCGAGAGTAGCGGTGGCAGCAGAAGTCAGGAGTGGCGGCTGATGCGGTAAGTGGGGCAGGGGGGAGGGAGGAGTGTGTGTGTATGTATGTATGTATGTATGTATGTGTGTGTGTGGTGTCCCAAGTGATGTGGTGGTGTCCCTGAGTGCTGCCCCCGAGTGATGTGGTGGTGTCCCCAAGTGACAAGTGGTGCCCCTGAGTGATGTGGTGGTGACCCAGAGTGGTGTGGTGGTGTCCCCGAATGAAGTGGTGATGTCCCCGAGTGAAGTGGTGGTGTCCCCGAGTGATGTGGTGGTGTCCCCGAGTGATGTGGTGGTGTCCCCGAGTGATGTGGTGGTGTCCCCGAGTGATGTGGTGGTGTCCCCGAGTGATGTGGTGGTGTCCCCGAGTGATGTGGTGGTGCCCCCAGAGTGATGTGGTGGTGTCCCCGAGTGATGTATGGTGTCCCCGAGTGATGTATGGTGTCCCCGAGTGATGTGGTGGTGCCCCCAGAGTGATGTGAAAATCGAACTTCTGATGCACAGACTTGAGAACACAAAGGTATAATGGGGGGAAATTAAACCTTCAAGCCCCAGAATACAACAATTTTGCTGGCTAAAATATTGTGCAATTTTCCAGCACTGCAGTCACCAGGATCATCTGTGAAAGATGTTCAGACAAAACAATATCTAGGACGTGTCAACATTACCAGTAGTAGGCTTACAGAAGTAAACCATTGTTTTTCCCGTGGCAGCCACACTTGTAAAAGACCTCTAGGGCTGAGGATTGTTCAGGGGCACGACTGATTTGCTCCTGAAAAGTCGGCAGGCTGTTTCAGATTTAGTAACATCTCCTACCAGTGAATGAATTACAGTTAAAAGGCTGGAGGGGATGCGGTATAACCAGACACATGACACTTCTGAACCTTACCAGGCAACAGAGAAAAGGCAGATTCAGTGGCGCCCCAAGAACCTCATACATCTGACTGATTTCACCTTAGCGCTACTGCAACATATGATGAAAATGAAGAAAACATGCACAAACAACCCAGGCTGCTTGCAGAGAACCTTTCATTCTGAGGAGTCTCTTCATGATATTGTCAGATAACTAATGTTTATTACTGTCCAATTCATCCAACTCTTTTTATTAACCTCAAAAGGATGAAAGGCTGAGTGGACCTGTGACTATAGAGGCCAAAGTTGACCTCTGCAGTGGATGCAAGAGACCTCTGAGCTACCAGCACTGGCTTAATTCAATACATTTGACATAGTAAAATACTGTAACTAAAATACATATTTTAGCCCTTGTTTACTCCATCTGTGAGCCTAGTGCCCATGTACTGTTTTTGCAAACCGTTTTAAGATGGAATTAATAAAGGTAACAACAAGCCACTGATGTAGGGATCAAAAGTTAGGAATTGAAGATTCACACCTTCATTAACCAATGATGCTAAACTTACATACATCTATCTCTCTAAGGGGCAGTATTACAAGTGGGGCAGTAATCAGGAACTTATAATGAAGCCCTAAAGACCAAAACAAACAGGACTGCACGTGAAATTGTGTCGACTATAATTCAGGTTTAAGAAGCGCGGGTACTCAATACATTCCTAACTATCCTCAGATCACTACCTAAAAACATATGTTCATGTTTGAAACACAATTGAAATGGTGTTCTCTGAACAAAGGACAATTGCAGCAGAGTTCCCCGCCCACGTCGTATGAACCAAGTTCAGCAAAAGTGACGCCGAAGTCCTATTCATTTTGACTTGTACAGAGAACAATCTACACGTTAACATTTATTTCCTTATGATGCAGAATGCATTTCTTGGGTTTGTGAATAATGCAAGAGCCCTTCGGCCTTACCATATAAGCCACAAGCGTGTTACTGGACCATTTGAGAGGACAGCACTTAGAGGTCTCGGACTCAGAAGCAAACAAACTTTCTGAAAGTGAGCACTGTGACCTTAAGGACCTTCCCTAGAAGCGAAGCAATCACTGTTAGACTCAATTGTAAAACGTTCACGAAGTGAATGTTTCACCAAGAAATAAATAATCACCCGGAAATATTGTGCTCAATGCAGGTACAATTCCAAATTGGAGAGGCTCGCGCTTCAATGAAATCGTCGTATTCCGGCCGTCCCGGAAGTCAGGCACGGTCGCCTGTGACGGGGGCGGGGCCACGTCCAGACCGGAAGAGGAGGCAGGCGGAGTCAATGCGTCTCGCGGCCCGGGGCTCCTGTGAGCGGTGTGGAGCCCCGGGGCCGCGCTAGCCGGAGGTTGGGCGCCGCGTGCTGAGAGAAGAGTCCCCGACATTGGCCAGGTAAGTTACAAAAGGCTGGGGGGGCTTGGTGCACGTGTGTGTGTGTGTGTGTGTGTGTGTGCGCGTGTATGCTTGTGTGTGTGTGTATGTATGTGTGCGACGGTGAAGGCGGGGGAGGGAGGGGGGCCTCGGTGCACTTGTGTGTGTGTGTGTGTGTGCGCGCGCGTGTGTGTATGTGTGCGCGCGCGTGTGTGTATGTGTCAGGGGGGTGTCTCTGTATGTATGTATGTGCGTGCGTGCATGTGCGCTTGTGTGTGTGTATGAGCATGCGTGTGTGGTGCTTGAGCTTCCCAGGAGACAGCGCCTGGCCACAGCGCGCGTTCACGTTTCAAATCGGCTCCAAGGATGCGCGCGTCCGGAACTGTCTCCTGGGAAGCACACTCGCTAACAAAAGATCTCGGCGAGACGCGCTTCCGCGCGTTGAGCCGAGACCTAAAAAGCATTCTCAAAGTAACGTACTGTCCCACTAGTCCTGAAGTCCCTTTTTTAGATGAAAGTGCAAATGACCAGGGGAAAAAATGCTGTCAACTCACAGTGAAAGGGAGCCAATGTTGGAAATAGGCTGACCCATTACCCCATGCTCTATGCTGTGGTGGGCAGAAACAAAATGTGAATTAGAACTGAACATACCAATGTATGAACAGGGCTGACGCAAAGCCCCCTTGATGTATATACATATTTTAATATATTTTTAGGTCTGTCCCCCCCAAAAAATACACACACATTAACTAGAAACAAGCATTAGAAATGCAATAGGTCTCGCAGCATTAGAGTTAGTGCTTTTAGAATTGTTTATGGGTTTTTTTGTAAATCTTTAGCATTTTTGTTTCCTGTAGCCAATGCTAAAGAATTAAAAAAAAAGCCATAAACATTTCTAAAAGCTCTAACTCAAATTCTCCGAGACCTATTGCATTGGAAATGCAATAGGTCTCGCAGTAGGAAAGTTTGAGCTATAGGTGTTATTTATTTTTTTGTTTTTTATTTATGTGTTGTTTTTTCTAAATAGCTAAATTAATAGCTTTCTTCTTTACAAAGCCAATAGTTATAATTTTTGTAAATGTGACACCTCTAGCATTTGTAAAGCAACATGTTTTGTATTAACGGGACTTATATGTGACTTATATGTATTGATATTAAAAAAATCAATGGCTTTAAAAAACAATTAATAATTAATACGTAAATAAAATGGATTTTATTTTATATTGCCAATAGCTTAAAGTTTATTAAATATATTTAGTGAAGATGCTGTGGTTGCGCTGAGTGAGGGTGAGGGTGAGTGAGGGTGAGGGTGAGTGAGGGTGAGTGAGGGTGAGTGAGGGTGAGTGAGGGTGAGTGAGGGTGAGTGAGGGTGAGTGAGGGTGAGGGTGAGTAAGGGTGAGTAAGGGTGAGTGAGTGAGGGTGAGTGAGTGAGGGTGAGTGAGGGTGAGGGGGTGAGAAGGTGAGGGGGTGAGTGAGGGTGAGGGTGAGGGGGTGAGGGGTTGAGGGTGAGTGAGGGTGAGGGTGAGGGGTTGAGGGTGAGTGAGGGTGAGGTGTTGAGGGTGAGTGAGGGTGAGGGTGAGTGAGGGTGAGGTGTTGAGGGTGAGTGAGGGTGAGGCGTTGAGGGTGAGGTGTTGAGGGTGAGGTGTTGAGGGTGAGGGTGAGTGAGGGTGAGGGGTTGAGGGTGAGTGAGGGTGAGGCTGAGGGGTTGAGGGTGAGTGAGGGTGAGTGAGAGTGAGGGTGAGTGAGGGGTTGAGGGTGAGTGAGGGTGAGTGAGAATGAGGGTGAGTGAGGGGTTGAGGGTGAGTGAGGGTGAGGGGTTGCGGGTGGGTGAGGGGTTGAGGGTGAGTGAGGGTGAGTGAGGGTGAGGGGTTGAGGGTGAGTGAGGGTGAGTGAGGGTGAGTGAGGGTGAGTGAGGGTGAGTGAGGGTGGCTGAGTGTGAGTGTGGGTGAGTGTGGGTGAGTGTGGGTGAGTGAGGGTGAGGGTGAGTGAGGGTGAGGGGTTGAGGGTGAGGGGTTGAGGGTGAGTGGGTGTGAGTGAGGGTGAGGGGTTGAGGGTGAGTGAGGGTGAGGGGTTGAGGGTGAGTGAGGGTGAGGGGTTGAGGGTGAGTGAGGGTGAGGGGTTGAGGGTGAGTGAGGGTGAGGGTGAGTGAGGGTGGGTGAAGGTGAGTGAGGGTGGGTGAAGGTGAGTGAGGGTGAGTGTGGGTGAGGGTGGGTGAGGGTGGGTGAGTGTGGGTGAGGGTGGGTGAGTGTGGGTGAGTGTGGGTGAGTGTGGGTGAGGGATTGAGGGTGAGGGGTTGAGGGTGAGTGAGGCTGAGGTGTTGAGGGTGAGTGAGGGTGAGGGTGAGTGAGGGTGAGGGTGAGTGAGGGTGAGGGGTTGAGGGTGAGTGAGGGTGAGTGAGGGTGAGTGAGGGTGAGTGAGCTACATTTAATGACTTCAGAGGACTGCTTATAGACTGTTTAAATTACAACCACTGTCGATAGTAAGTACTATTGACCCTGATAACACCCTAATATATGTCCAAAGTCACAGTTTGGTAGGACTGGGCCAGACCAATGTATATGTTTCTATAAGTGTAGTCAGGACCATACAAGGGTTAGTTGAATAGCCTTGGCGGAAAACCCTGCTTCATTTTTTCGTATGAAACGATCCAGAGCGCCGCCTCAAATTGACAGGCGAAAGTATGATCTAAACATTACTGACATCTCCATCCTGAGGCGTGGGGTCTATAGCGTGACAGCTCGGTCTACACTTCATGCCCTTGGACGAACGCGGATTGGCTGTTCCGTTCTATGTGTCAGGAGCTCAAGGCTGACAAAACTGATGCCGAACTCCTAAAGGAAGTTTGAGAAAAAATGAGCTTGAGATGAGTAGCAACCAAATCGAAGGCAGGCAGATTTCGCTTCATTTATATCCAGTATCGTTGTTGTCCTGAGCGGCACCCTCGGGGCAACAGAAGCCGCTGCCATTGCTAAATAAAACAATGCAAACAATAGTTTAAAATATGGCGCGCTGAAGGATCTTAAATACAGCCTTTAACCCCTTAATCCTCGCTAATTGTACAAAACACCCACAGTAACGCAAGAGTCGAAGAGCGTTCTGACATACCTTGCCTCGTAGTTTTTGCAGATGCGTAAGAAGTAGACCGAGGACTAACGCTTCCCCAGGGTAGGGTAACGGGGCGGCCATTTCAGAAGAGAGCGTTTCCGGTCGAGAGGAATGGCAGCTTCTCGGATGGCCACCATACCCTGAAGATTTGCCGTTTGATGGAGAAAGTAAACACAAATTGAGACAGAACACTTTATTGGTCTAAATGGAGGGAGTCTCCCTTCCAATTAGAAAGCCTGCTTGTGCGTGAGCTTGAGGTCCTTTCTAAGCAAGTCTGGTGAAGATATAAAACACTTTATTGCATTTCGGGTTACGTTATTAAGTGGAGAGGTCATTGAGTCGGTACTTGTTTTTCTAGCCTCTCCAGTGCATGTTTTGTTTGCTTCTTTACTTTTGTAGCAGGTAGTAAGATCTGATAATGTACCCCGGAGGACGGCAATAAGAGACTATACAAAAATGCAAATTCAAACAAATCGCCCAGCAAAACGTGTGCTCAAAGTCCTGAAACGCAAATAGATTTTCTGCTTGTGACAGGCCAGCTGTTTCTGTAATTCTTACACTATTACGTGATTATGCATGGAGTAAAAGTTTTGAACGCGACATGGCAGGCAGGGGAGGGGGCGGAGCGGGGGTGTGGGAGGAGTGCGGGAACAGACGGGGAGGAGAGTAGGAGGAGGAGAGTAGAGGAGGCACGGCCTAGCGGCCGTGCAATCAAGATGTGAGGGGGTGGAGCTGGGGGAGTCTGTGTGAGAGAGTAGGCAAGGCAGGCGGCTGGGGGCATGTGCACGCGCATTTAAGCTCAATGCGCATGCGCATTGAGCTTAAATTTCTCGTGCACTGCAAGGAATCGCCACGATTCCTTGCAAGTTGGGGATAAAGAGTGGATAAGCCACCATAGACTCGCAAGCTAGATGCGCATGCGCATCGACAGGCGAGACCTAAAAAGGGAGCATTTAAATGTTTTGTATGGAGCTCTAAAACTTCTTTCAATTGAGTTGTTTGTGGTTAGACTCACATATGGGTTCATTAACGTCTAGGTGTTTATGTGGAATGTAAAGAACTGGCTAATACAATTGTAGGTGCATGTGGAGAACTCTTCATGAGTTTATAGCTCCATTTTGTGTGTGGTGGAGACAAGAGGTGGTGCAGATATTTCCATATGCTGAAAGTAACATAAGGTTCATACTTTATAAAAGACTGCATGGGCACAAAGCTATTTCGCCTTAAAAAACCAAAACACACAACTTTCTGTACTTCAAAGGTATCTACACAACTGCATGGAACTCAAATTAAATGAAGTAAAGCTAACCCTGTCTTTTTTCTCCATCTCCTGCTGTGCTGTTTCCAAGAGTTAGTCTGCAGAAGGACCAGGAATGGAAACAAGGCCACCAAGAGTCTTGTTTACTTTTTATATTTTCCACTTTGTACCCTTCCTCAGACACTCAGCAGCAAATACGAGCCCGGCAATGTTATAATGACATGATGATGGGAGTAAAATGGTGCCTAATGTTACTTACGGCACCTGATGATTTTGGTTATATACGTAAAAAAACACCCTCTTGGATCAGTTTGAAAATCAGTGTCATCGTTTTAAAGTTTACACCCCTAGCTGACGCTCTCTGCATTCTCCGACTTTTTAATAATTAAAACTAGACTGTTTAGACTAAATAATTCCTAGCCATTATCAACTCCATTAACTTAGATTCTAAAGCAGAGGCTATCAAGTTTAAACCCAACCTTGCTCTTGCTCGAGACACTAGGACAAGGAAATGACATTATAGGTAAAATCAGCAATAAAATGCAGAGAAATGTGACTATTCTTCCAAAAATGACAAGAGCAATTTAATTAGTCCCCTGGACAATCAGATGGCCTTGGTTAGGGAAACTGGGAAGGGAGGAGAGGTGCAGAAGGGCAGGTAAGGGCCAGTTTAACCTAGTGCCTTCTCAACTCTCTTGTGCATCTCCTGTTGGGTTGGGGGTAGGATTGATTTTCTAGTTAAACCTGCTTTGAAGTGATGCTATCAGAAAATACAAATATTATGTCTAAGTGTATTTCATTAGACAGACCAAACAAAACATGTTGGGGCCCTAGAATGCATTAAACTGCCCCGGAGGTATGGGGTGTTGTGTGTGTGGTCGAGAATTGAAGCAGAATTACAAATGACTCAGTCTAAAATCACACAACTCCTGAATTTGATCACCTTGAGCTCATCATGTGATCCACTCGGTTTATACAAACATATACATATTCACTGTATAAAACACAGTTAAAAACTGAAATATGGTTCTGGCTCAAACATGTAAAACCATTGAAATTCACAAGGTATGGTTAGCAACACACACACAATACACACCATAACTTGCGAAACCCACCATGTTTTTCTCCTGTTAACCGTTTTTTTGCATTTTTGTGCTGCTGGCAAACTGGTGTTTTTAGCATGGTGGATGTCGTGATTTATGGCTGTGTTCTGTGTGTTGATAACTATAACTGGCGAGTTGCAGTGGTTTTTCCGCATTTCAGCCAAAATCATAACTCAGTTTTTAACTGTGTTTTTTCCACTGAATTTCATTTTTATGGTGTAATTAAGAACCCCCAGTGAGCATGGCATTTGGCAACTGAGCTTGGGCGGAAGGCCTGGCTACAAGCCCTGCCCTGCGCCCAACCTGCCGTGAGCACCCCAAGCCCTGAAAAACCATAGAAATGTACAATTTATAGTTAGGAGTACAACCCATAACTTATACAACAGCTTGAAACTATAACTCGCACATCAAAGGCAATCCTGATGACCTCACAATATTTGTACCAATAAATAGCACCTAAAAGCAAAACGTATTGAACAACAGCACAATCTAACCAATTAATGATACTACATTCAGAGTTGTCTCTGCAAAAGTGGCGTAAGGACAATTTGATGAAATACTTTATTCTCACATTTATAACAAACTATTTCATTGAGGGTCAGGTCGCAAGCATTGTATTTGGTGTGTGACTTTTGAGGCTATTATTCAAGTTATGAATTGTGCTCCTAACCATAACTTGTGAATTTCACGTTTTTTTCAGCGTTAATTTACAACCATACCTGCACTTTTAATTGCACTTAGCATTATATTTTACACATCTGCATATTTAGCTTGTGCCATGTTTTTTTTAATGTGCGTTTATTTTAACATAAGGTGTTTAGAGGCAAAACCAGGAGTGGAAGGGCATTTGTGCCAGGTGATAAAGAGCCTTGTGGCTAATAGGAGAGTTGTTTCTCTGAAGAAAGTAATTGCTGCATGCAATCTATGGGGCAGTAAAAAGCGTTTTTCTTATGTCCTTTTTATTCGACTGTGATGGTAGATTCAAATGTGACATTTGCACTGTGTGCTTCTTAGTACAGTGGCTCTAAACTACATGTATTTTCACAGCCATGGCATGCAGGCATGTATGTATTTCAAATGTATACACACAAACACACGTAGTAGATGTTGGTGCAACATTATGCTGTGTTCACAGTAACATGCATCTTCCATTTGTACCATTCCTGTTTTTTCATGTATATTTGGTTTCCCTATTTGGATAAATGGGGACTGGTTAGAGGCAGGTTACATAAACCCAATATTAACATTTACACAATACAAACTATGTCCTTTACTCTATTGAAAATACAATCCATCTCATGTTTGCTTTCAGGCTACCTGTTTTTCTGTGTTCATATTGTATTTGTGTATAGAAGGTTGTTCTGAGAAACTTGTGGGCAAACTAATTGGATCTTTGGTTGAGCTGAGAACATAAATCCAGTGCAATGAGGGACGAAGCTCAGTGGAGGGAAAAAGCAGATAAGACTTTGGCCAGCTAAAGACAGAAGAGATCTGTTGTAACTTCAAGGGACAAAATCACAAGCCTTTTGGACCATGCAAGCACAGAATAGACTTGTTGTGAGAGATCAAATCATACTGCTTTGGGCTATTCATGAAAAGAAGTACAGAGCTGTGTGGAACAAAGTGATTGGGCATCTAAGCTCGCGGAGGACAGAAGGGTTCTAACACATGGGTTAAAGCTACAAAAAGGGGGTGGGGTCGCACACTACTCACACACTCCCTTGAGCAGCGGGCTGACGAGCCTGGGATCCCGCACCTACGCGCCGGAGTGGTACTATACCCCAGACGACCCCAGAACACTGCCTATCCCTGCTGACGAGGGTTGAAAACCCGAAACACGTGTCCAGGGATGGCGAAGACAGCGAAGATAGCAAGATCGAAAGATGATGCATCGCGAACACTCTACTACAATGACCAGAGTCCTTAGGGGCAACTTCCGCCGGTGTGTGAGTAGTGTGCGACCCCACCCCCTTTTTGTAACTTAAAGCTCCCTTGAGCAGCGGGCTGACGAGCCTGGGATCCCGCACCTACGCGCCGGAGTGGTACTATACCTGGCAGATATTGGCAGCCATCGGCGACTCCAGAACACTGCCTATCCCTGCTGACGAGGGTTGAAAACCCGAAACACGTGTCCAGGGATGGCGAAGACAGCGAAGATAGCAAGATCGAAAGATGATGCATCGCGAACACTCTACTACAATGACCAGAGTCCTTAGGGGCAACTTCCGCCGGTGTGTGAGTAGTGTGCGACCCCACCCCCTTTTTGTAACTTAAAGCTCCCTTGAGCAGCGGGCTGACGAGCCTGGGATCCCGCACCTACGCGCCGGAGTGGTACTATACCTGGCAGATATTGGCAGCCATCGGCGACTCCAGAACACTGCCTATCCCTGCTGACGAGGGTTGAAAACCCGAAACACGTGTCCAGGGATGGCGAAGACAGCGAAGATAGCAAGATCGAAAGATGATGCATCGCGAACACTCTACTACAATGACCAGAGTCCTTAGGGGCAACTTCCACCGGTGTGTGAGTAGTGCGCGACCCCACCCCCTTTTTGTAACTTAAAGCTCCCTTGAGCAGCGGGCTGACGAGCCTGGGATCCCGCACCTACGCGCCGGAGTGGTACTATACCTGGCAGATATTGGCAGCCATCGGCGACCCCAGAACACTGCCTATCCCTGCTGACGAGGGTTGAAAACCCGAAACACGTGTCCAGGGATGGCGAAGACAGCGAAGATAGCAAGATCGAAAGATGATGCATCGCGAACACTCTACTACAATGACCAGAGTCCTTAGGGGCAACTTCCGCCGGTGTGTGAGTAGTGTGCGACCCCACCCCCTTTTTGTAACATGGGTTAAAGCGTCTGCTTCCTTTAAGTATGCCAAATGGATGAAAGTGCCCCACTTGAGCAACAGAGGAAAGAAAGCACTATGTGTCAAAGTGATTAGGTCTTTGTACCAACCGAGAGCAGATTATTGCCGTCCTTTTTGAGTTATATAGAGAGGTAAGGGAGTTTCCGGAGGGGGGGTGAAAGATAAACCCTAAAAACACTGGCAGATAGGGGAGGGATGTCACTTGGGCAGTGTTGTCTTAAGGATTTTGATGCATTGGTCAAGACATATTTTGGGGCCCCCTGTTCATTCATTTTACTGCCCATTTTCTGCTAATTGAAGCTCACATGTTGACAAAGAAACTTTCAGTACCGGGGTTCACACAAACACAGTGAAAGATATCTTTCCAGAGCCTCCAAACATCTGTAACATGCCACTGGGCAAGTTGAGGCAGGCAGAGCGGAAAGAGGTGGAGATATGGAAATAGTCAGAGATAAGTCAAATAAAGAAAAAGCTGAATTTTTCCAGGAGGTCCCTTGAAAGGTGGGGTCTTGGGCAATTGAATACTTTGGCCATGCCTTAAAATGCCTCTTCCCTTGGGAGGAAAAGTAAGACCCTTGCAGCCACTTTCTGGCCTCAGGCAGGAAAATAAGAACCAGTGCTTGAAGGGGGTTCAGCAACTGCAATCTAATCCCTTGCTGCTAATCAGGTACCCTCCGTTCCGGTGAAGACAGAGAGCAACAGTGACGACAACTGTACCAGGTGCTACCCAAGCGTAGCCTCGAGTATTTGGTTCTAGATGGGTGACTGCATCGGGTGCCAGCACTATGCTGTTGGGCCAAAGAGGACAGATGGGCCTAGTCGTAAATAGGGCTACAATCTGACTATTTTTACTGGCCTAGACTATTAAGGCCAGGCTAGTAAAAATATTGGGTAAAGCAGGGGGAGGAAATGAGAGCGGTACTACGTAGGTGATTCGACGGGGAATGGCCCCACACACACGGATGTGACCACGGGGTACCCCCAGAACCTTCGCCTCCCATGGGGCTAATTGCTCCCAACTAATGGGTCACTGGACCTTTAAGAGTGGACAAGGACTATAGGTCATATCCACAGAGTGGCACTACCTATACAGTAGGGTAAGATTGGAGCCCCCTAAATTGGTCCTGACGAAAGCCATGTACCTCCAGGACACTATGGCTGAAACATGTTGACCTTGTGTTTGAAAACTCACATAGCGGTGATTGAATAATTGATTTCTTATTCACCGCACTTCTTGCTTTTAAATCCCACATGGTTCCCCTACTAAATAAAGTTTCATGGGGGAATTCTAGATGGCTTTTTAACTCACTTTTCCCTTTGGGCCCCCACTCACTTTAGATAAGTGCATCCCTGTCGTCAGGTGTATGCCCGTCCTCCCCCAAACGGGGGTTTCTGGAGGGCGAGGACTGGCAGATGATGAAGCATGACACCTGGTGGTGTGTGATGCCAGTCCATCACTTTTTGTGAGATGCCCTAGTACTGCTTGGCTATCCACACTAACTTGGTCCTTTTTCTAGAAGCGGTCTATTTGTGTGATACATATTTAATTGGAGGTTGACCTACTTCTAGAGCCCTATTTGCCTCTTGTTCCCTTCTCGGGTCTTTACCCGAGTTCTTGTGGTTTTCTAAAGCAGTGAATACCCTCCTTCCCCCTTCCAAAAAAAACAAACCTAAAACAGCAAACAAGAAAAAAATTAGAGCTGTCTAAATTGTTTCAGAATTATTTTCAGAGCAAACAGGGGGATAATTGCCATGCTACAAAAGAATCCTTACAATTTTACATGAATTCTTTTTCACCAACTAGATCCTGGTCGCTCCACAACAGCAAAAGGTAAACGAATGGCCCGTGTATTTTACTGAAAAAAAGTACTTCTCGTAGGGCCTTATGGGAAGATAAAATAAATACCTTGTCTGTGGGACAAAGTGATTGGTCACTTGAGCCAGGAGTGAATGTGAATGTTAGGGTCACGTTTTGAGCGACTTCATTAAAATAGGTCGCGGGTCTTGGTGGATATCAAGCAACATATCATCCTTGACAATTCAGGGCAGACGGCTGTCTGCGGGGCACAGGGCAGAGGCGGAGAGGGTCCGGTCTCCTGGCACACCGCCTCCTCCCCACTCTCTCCGGAGCAGATTAAACAATTACAAGATGGCGCCGCCCGGATTTTCATCGCGTCGCCGTGTTGACAAAACAGGAAACGTTTCGATACGAGCAGCAACAGCTGCGCGGGCGAGATTCGGATTGGGACAAAATGGGCAGATAAGCGTCGAGAAACCAGACGGGAATAAATAAACGACGGCGGAAAAACAAACACGGGCGGTGTGACCGCAGTTCAAAATAGGATTTAGATGTGAACAGATTGACGATTAACGGGCAATTGGATGGGGACATGCAGGGACAATTAAGAGAACAAACACTACGTAAAATACATGCCTTTCACTAGCTGAAGGTCTGAACTGCGACCAGCTAATGTTGACCCCTAAACCCAAATAAATTTCCCTGCGGTTTTCATTATTGCTTGGGGCTAGGACCCTAGCCTTTCAAAGTCTCTACATTTCTTACACTTTGTGGATTTCTGTTTCTGCTTTGTGAGGAATTCTACTGCGCTATATTTCATTTTAATTTATACAGTCAGTCACCACTTCTTTTATTTTGTTTAGATCGGGCGTATGAGATTAGGTGTGAGATATAAAAGGACATTGTTTACCATATTTAGCAAAACACGAGTGTGCCAGATGAATTCCATATTCATAATTCTGTAAAAAAAACCAAACATCGCTCTAATAGTGAGACATGCTGTCAGCAAGCAACAGATGTTTTAGAAAATGAAAAGTGCCTTAAGAAAAAGTGTTAATTATACCTCAGTTCAGCCAGCAGCAGATGAAAACATGTTTGAAATTGTTTCATTTAATTAGAGAGCTTCTTTCAAACTTTGTGCAAAAACAGAGGTGCATTTTTAACAAGCACTGGCAAAGACAATAGGCCGCGCCTATGGGCAAGCTAGTGGATTTGCCAATCGGGTGGTGGTGGACAACGAGAGGGTGGGTGTGAGGAAACGAGCCATTAAAAAAAGCGCTTTGATGCAGCCAGCGCTGGTAACATCATAACACATTTTTTCTCTAAAGGCTGTTGAGGAGGAGTGGAATAAGCAATTGGGGTTACAAGTGTGTGAAAGTGGAATAAGCAACATGTATAGGAGAGTGGGAGAAAAACAAGCAACATGGAAGGGGGTGGGGGGATAAGAAACATGGAAAATGTGGGTAGGAGGCGGAAGAAGCAACATGGACGGGTGGGGGGGGGGGGGAAAGCAACAGCTAAGGACGGCAGGATAAAAAGAAAGAAAATGAAAACAGTACTTCAATTACACGGAGTCAGTAGCAAAATGACCCAAATCTAGATGAAGCAATGAGTCCTTGGTCCGTGCTCCAGCCGAAAGAAGCGGAAGTGAAGCCAGCTTGCACTGCTCAATTAAAAGGCAGCAAATGTGAGTGGCAAAGAAACCCACAAATGGCAACCAACGGGTGGGCTCCAAGCCCCGTGTAGAACACAAGATCTCATGCACGCGGGAGTGCATGCACCGATGCAGGCAAAACCTAAAGAGGCTTAATTACTAACTGCGGAATGGCTCATCAGGACAGGTCCTTTTAGTCTTCCCATTTTCTGTCTGTCCAACACTGCAGACTAATAAAGGTCCCCATTACTAATTAAGACCAATCACGAGTGCAGGTTGCGCGCTTGCTCATTACTGCTGCAGAGAGTTCGAAACTTAAAAAGTGTTGCAGTTTTCTACAGATTCCACCTTTTCCCTTATTTTGAGATGTGTGTGAAACAGGAACGTGTTCTGTTTGACTTCCTGATGTGCAGCAGGTTTTATCTGTTGAGGGTTGGGAGTATAAACACCTGCATCAGGCACAATGGTATTTCAGATAATACATCTTCAAACTCGATGTACACAGATTTCTACTATAAACACAAGGCCAGATCTATTTTCTCTGACAAAGCCTTTTCTTAGTCTGCAAGGAGTTCCACTTTCTTCCTTGTAATTTCCTGAGGTTCAGATGTGTGTCATGCATTTTGTAATTTGGTCAAAAAATAATAAAGTAATGGAAAGAATGCTGGATTTAATCTCAGACACTGACAATCATTCTCCCGATGCATATTCTCAGAGTGAAATCTGCTATTTATTAACAGCGTTGAGTGCAGTGATGGGACGCAACATATCGAGGAGTACTGTTTTTGGGTCTACCTGTTGGGGGGTTGGGGGAATCTTACAAGGAGGGCTACCTTTTGCTTTTGTTTATGTCTTTTTTTCTACATTGTAAATTTCAATAGAAATGCACTAATTTCCAGCTGTTGATTTTGTAAATCTGTTTCTTTAGGTTCAGCATAATATGTGATGCTTTAGTGCCAAGCACGTATAAATCATGCAATCGATATAGAAAATGGATTAAGTGGTTGCTGTGAGTTTAAAAAAAAAACATTTTTCTACTGGTTGCCTCCTGGAACTATAAGCATCTTGCACGACATGGAGATTTACAATGGAACTAATCTAATGTGGCTCCAGATTTTCCCATTAGCCCTAGCCACAGTGGCCATGTTGGGCCAGTCACTGTGTGTAATCTGCTCAATCTGCATAACATGACATTTTTATCTTAGTGAAAAATCATTTACTTTACACAGTTATATCTGTACAATGTTACAAAATGTTCTCCGTTATGTTTTCACTGTTGTATGTACTCAGTAAACATTTATCTGTGGTGCATTGGGCACTTGTCCACTTCTGAATGCATTTCCCAGAGAAAGGGAAGACCTCTTCAACTGTATTTCTTTACAGCACAAAACACACAAACTCTAGCCAAATGTCAACACAGCATTGAGTCAGGAACATTTAATGGTGAAGAAGTGTGGCTCAATGATTAGAGTGGCAGACCCTGATGCAGAGGTCTAGCCCGGGATGAGGGTCCAATTCCCCGCCTCGGCAGATCTTGGGCTCAAAATTTCACGGACCTGATAATTCTCACCTCGTTGCCTATTCCAATCATGGAGTCCCACTCTGCAACTCTGGGCAATAGCTTGCTTAATCTCCGTAACGGCTCCCACAACGCCAAGGATGCCTGGCCTCCACCTTGGGGGTGCCCAGGAGTGGACGCCTCACAGGGAAAGCCAGGATGGGTTCCACAGCGGTATTCGTACAAGCGCCTTGAGACCCTTGCGGGTTAGTAGTGCTCTATACAAGTATCAATTTACATTTACAATGTTACTTCACCAAGGGCCCGAGTGCACTCGCAGTTTAACAACTTTGTCCCTTTCAGGTTTACAATGTTATCAAAGACAGTATATGGAGGCACGGGCACTTAAAAAAACTTCAATATTTTATATTATTTCTCTTTTGAGAGACCTAGCTACGGTAGTCTGGGGTAATCAAGGGCTACTCGGTTCCATTTGTGATAATGGGAGTATTTTACCACTGGTGCTCTGGCCACACTTTACTATTGTACCCCAAATTGAATGATCATGTACACCCCTCATTAACAGTTGACTCAGTGGTAAGAAGGTAGAGCCATGCAAGGTTGATGAAAGAAATAATGAGCTTTAGAATCTCAGAACACAAAACACCACACTCCCTCTTAATAACTAAATGTCCAGTCAGCATTTACTCTGTAAAAAGAAATGTAGTTTAACACAACACAACCAAAAACTATACTAAAGACACACAAAGAAAAGCTATCGAGATTTAGGGGCACCTTCCTCGAAACCTCACAGGGCCTAAAAATCTAAACAAGCACCCACCTCCCAAACACACAAATAAGTGCCCACACACAATCCTGGCAAGTAAACTTTCACTCAAATGGGGGTGCAGGGGAAGCGTCCTGTACCAGATGATGGGGACGTGAAATAAAGGTGTCCATTAGTCCAACTTGCTACTCTCTGGGGATTAAAGGAGGTTCCAGTGCCAAAGTAAAGGGCAAAGTTAATTAAAAGACCATGTAACCTTCAAACTGTAGGATGCAGCCGGGGTTTCTCAGCACTCAAGAGTGCCTATAGTTCGGGGACATGGTCTCCAGTGATTAAGATAACTAGAGATAAGAGATCAGGGGTGCAAAGGCTGATGTCTTGGGAGCTGCTTGGCAGATTTTCACAGTCAGCAGTTCCAATTCAGCACAGCCTCACCTAGATACCTCTGAGACTTCAAGGTCCCTTCAGGCAATCAGGGCTGTACCTAGGTTTCTTTGCCATGCTGACAGCGCCAGTGGCAAAAGAGGCTCACTGAGCATGAAGTGCAGAACAACTCTACCCCTGGAAGAAGATGTTTTAAGCTTTTCTCCTCGGCAGCAGCTGGGCAGACTTGGAGCGGGACAGACCTTGTATCATCTCCGGCAGGTCCTCACAGACAGGTTGGCTATTTGGCTCCTTCCTACAGCCAGGCTCTTGTTTGTAAGGGACAGTCCAGTGTCCTCTCCACAGCTGGCAAGGCTCTTCTACTAGTAAGGCTGTCCCACAGTGCTTCAGCTAGAATTCTTGGCCCAGACTTAATCATTGGGATAGTGCTGGCTCTCTTAAAGAGGTGGGCACTTTGGGAGATCCGTTGACCCAAAGGCACTATTTTGGAATCTCAGACCATTCAACGGGGTGGTCTTAGTGGGTTTGGGCAAAAATCTAAAATGGCAAATGCTATGCAGGGAAAAGTGTTGCAGTGCTTGGAAGAATGCAATCCAGGACCATGTCAGGACTTCCATCTTAACATCTGTGATGAAATGACTGCTGCAAAATCGACTACCATGTGATTTGTGACATGGCGTTCTCAAGGTAAACACAAATCCAGTAGTAGTTCAAAAATAGACATTATCATCAGGACAGACACTTGTACCTAGGGAGTAGTGACTTGAGATGCCCACAGAGTGTGAAGGGCAAATGTCTTGGGCTCAAGTCAGCTGCCGGACCATAGGTTTATTTCAGGTTTTGCCATTGTATCACCTGTTGCAGAGATATGATTAATCCTTCCTTGCCATTACCAAGTCTTCACATTGCTTTTGAGTTTAACTTCACACACTGATCACAAGGATCCCATCACAGACAGGAGTCTGTTTTCTGACTGTGTTTCAGTATCAGAAGTGCGAGCATGCTTAATCTGATGCTTTTGTGTACTTGTTAGGTTGGGTATGCATGTGCTGTAATGGTTAGCATTGTTAATGTCCACAGGCTTACAGTTTCCGAAGATTCCTCCTGGGAGCGTTAGTATGTGAATTGCCCGGCTTTAAGCATGTGTGTGTAGTACAAGTTATGGGGTGATGGTTTAATTTCTTATGTGATTTTATGGAGTGTTGTACTGTTTTAAGAAGACGACTTCTGTTTTGAACTCAGAGTGGATCAACTAAATGGTACCTCTGAGCTGTGTTGGATATGTGCCCAGTGTTCCGATAAATGCGCTATGTTGGAGGTTGTGACTGTTTCTTTAAACTCGTGGTTGGTACTGTTGTGAGCTCAGTAATACACAACTTCATGGAATATATGAATATAGAATATTTTAGGGGCAACTCCTGACAGACAAGTGAATGTAGTCAGTACCATTAAGTTCCACCAAGCTACCAAACAGTGAGGCATGGTGAAAATTGGGGTTATCCACTTCTATGAAGGATTGCATCCAGATGTGGTTTGGACTGTAATTTTTAGAACCTGTAATGTCTCGCCCATAACTACCCCAGTCAAGGTCCATTCCCTCATGTGTATCTCTGGGTGTTATTTTTGGATGTTGGTGGTGCACGATGGTGATTGTGTTTAGTGTGTTATGTGGGGTTGGATGCACATTTAGGTTGGAAGTAGAGAGCTGTGTATGCGTGTGTTGCTTGTGGAATATATTTTGGAATATCATGTGTGTTGTGGTTGTGTTGGTGAATTTGAGAGAGAGAAAAAAACAAAGAGCTGAACTTGCATTATCTTTGATGCGAGCTGTCACTTCTCAAGTTATGAATACCTACCCAACACACTGGAAAAAGTATCTGTGTATCTCTGGAATCAGACAGCCCAAGTCTTAAAAAAACCCAGGCAATCAAACCTCCCTTCAATCAGACAACAAAAGGCATCATCCCTCCTAATCCCTTTAACAAACACGTCTTTGTCTGGGGAACTCCATCCCCACTTACAGGACTACTTTAAGCCCTTTCTGCGGAGGCCGATTGAAGAGCGGCCCTGGGAGCCGGTTCTTAAGAAAGCTGTTATTGTGTTTTGACACTCACAAAAGCTGCAGGATAAGTAATGTCAGCGCTCCGTGCATTTCCGTCTGCAGAGGATGAGAGAGAACCAAACGCGCTGATGAGCGCTCAGCAGTGTAAAAACTCTCACTTGGAGTCCCGGCCTCGGGATCAATAACCAGCTGCAGGCTCCGCGAGCGCGAGGAAGGCAAAGTCATTAGGACCCCGACCAGGTGACGTCAGCGGTCCCCGGAGCGCGCGGCCCGTCCCATCCACGAGAGAGGCGGAGGCGCGTGCCAAAAGTTGCCTGTGGAGTAATATGAAACGCAAGAATCATGGATGCCATGGCCTTTTCTTGGATGTCGTTCAGGGGCGCCAGGGGTTGCAGCTGCAATGTCTGGCTTGCCCCTTGTGAGCCCTGGCACTGCCTTTGCGACCCCTGGTCTCAGAGGAGGCAAAAGCAGTGCCAGGAACATAGCGGCAGCTGGACATGTTTTGGGGATCCTTGTTTCTGTCAATGTTGTTATTACATTAATAGTGACTAATATTATATTATTTACCAATAAGCGTAACGAAACATGGAGTACAATTAGCTGAAATATGACCTTCCCTAGTAGCTGCAGTAAGTAAAAAAAAAAAAAACTTTTAAATGCATATTGTGAGCATATTTGCGGGTGAGAGTGTGCTTATGTAAGAGAGAGTGTGCTTATGTAATAGAGAGTGTGTGCAAGTGTGAATGTGTGTGTATGTGTGAGCATGAGCGAGCATGTGTGTGTGAGTGAAAGTGAAGCTAAAAGGGTGAGTGATGTCACTTCTGCTAACCCCGGCATTTGGGTGATTTTATGTCCATGCTTCAGTTAGAGTTGCCATGGAACTTCCAGTGATTGGAGTGTACAGGATCTATTGGAAACAATGTTCTCAATCATTTTTTCTATTTACAAAAACAGCTCCTACTGCTCTTTGTTAAAATAAAAAGGCCCTGATTGAATAACACTGTTCTTGAGGTGCCTTATGGTGAAAAGGTAGGGAGAGGATCTCCTGTACTGTGAAAACAAGTGGAAGCAGCCAGGCAAAGCCCACTAAGCCTTCCAGGTCAGTGGAAGCAGAAACTCATCAAAAGCAGAGACGCAGCGGATTGGAGGAGTTCACTGGAGGAGGCAAGCAGAGGAGGCCTCACCCCCATTCTACCTCTCACCCCAGATCCTGTGTGGTGTAGGTTTGGTCAGCGGATTGCTACTCCGGTCCCGTGGCTGCTTACCGCCTATGCCAGGAAAAGGCAAGAAGTGGCCTAGTGGCTACACTACACTTCAGCTGCCCACCCAGCAATCCGGCAGCCTAGTGGCTCGGATGTGCGGCAGTACAGGACCAGTATGGGACCATCTCTGACCAGTTCAGATCAGGCACGGCAGGAGCAATAGCCTTGTGGGAAAGGAAAGCCAGAGGTGAGGAGCTCGGCAGCTTGTGAGGGGGTCTCTCGTGAGGTGTTCCAGAGGAGTGAAAGCAGGAGGGGCAAGTATTTCAGTTAACCCATTGACCGCGGCGCAAATTCTGCCGCGGTGCGGGCGAAATAATGAGTGGACGGAGTTCGGACGGCCCCTGGCCGTCCTCCGCACACGCCCACTGTGACGTCGGAAGGGGCATGGAACAGATTAAACAAGCAAGGAACGAGCGCAGAAGCTGTAGTCAGCTGCAGCAGTGTGTGTGCCCCGGGTGGCCCCCAGAAGTGGCCCAGCTAGAACTGGGTGCGGTTTGTGGGCACACCCGGTGAGCCCCACTCAAGCACAAACATTCAAACCAACGAGATAAAGCTTTCTCACTCTACGCCAAGAGTCACCTCAAAACATGAAGCCACCCAGGGGAGAAAAGCTACTGTTCAGGACGACCTAGAAAATACCTGTTTGAGATCAATCACCCTTTCAAGCAATGGGGATCTCCTACAGGAGATGGAAGTAAAAACAGTTAATCAAGTGAGGTAAGTCAAAGGGGTGTAGGGAAAAAATGACCACAACACACCAAAAGAAGAAGCGATGACACAGGTCAAGTGTCCAAATTATGGTATGCTCGCCAAAACATTCTATGATGCCTCTCCAGTCAATCCCCCGACCCCCCCAACATTTAAAAATTCAGCAAAACACCAACAAAATAAGCACTGGTCCAAAAGCGGCGCAAGGGCAGTTGGATGGTGACCTGGGTGGCCAGGCAGGCCTATATATTTCCCTAATACATACTTTACAAGCCTAAACAAAGGCACTTGCAATGCAATCTGACAAATTGGATATTCAAATAAACCTAATGAATATCATGGCTACTTATATTTCGTGTATTAATACTAAGCTGGAACATCTCACAGACCTAATAATAAGAGTCCAAATGATTCATTCACCATTGCAAGCAACCCGTGCACGTTGCCCAATAATCAACAAATTAAGTACCCTTCCAGCGATATTGGACGAGGTAATAAGCAGCAAACAAGCATTTGCAATGCAATAGGTATCGCATTAGGAAAGTGTGAGCTATTGGTATTGTAAAAGTCAATTTTTTTTATATGTGTTGGCTTTGAAAATATATAAATTAATAGCATTGTTATTCACAAAGCCAATAGCTTACACTTTCCTAATGCGAGTCCTATTGGCTACGGCAATGCTTGTTGGTAGCAAGCAAGGACAGTGCTGTTGTGGTGGTGTCTCCGAGTAACGTGGTGGTGTCCCCGAGTGACGTGGTAGTGTCCCCGAGTGACGTGGTAGTGTCCCCGAGTGACGTGGTGGTGTCCCCGAGTGACGTGGTGGTGTCCCCGAGTGATGTGGTGGTGTCCCCAAGTGATGTGGTGGTGTCCCCAATTGATGTGGTGGTGTCCCCGAGTGATATGGTGGTGTCCCCGAGTGATGTGGTGGTGTCCCCGAGTGATGTGGTGGTGTCCCCGAGTGATGTGGTGGTGTCCCCGAGTGATGTGGTGGTGTCCCAGAGTAATGTGGTGGTGTCCCAGAGTAATGTGGTGGTGTCCCAGAGTAATGTGGTGGTGTCCCCGAGTGATGTGGTGGTGTCCCCGAGTGAAGTATCCTCTTAATAGACCTGTAAACAAAACCCTTGTTATGTATAGAACATTGATTAACAAAGCATGGGATGTGTTATGAAGAGAGACGAGTAGGCACAGATCAATACTGCAATGATTTTCTTAGCCAAGATTGATTTCATATGGTTTTAACGCAATGTGCTGGTTATACATTTAGTATATTGAGTCCTTGTTATAGTGCAAATTTCACGTGTTTATGCTTTATGAGGTTTGACTCTGAACACATTTGTTTTGGCAAGGCAGACGTCCTCAATAACAGCGCTTCATCAATGATGCCACTCCTACTAGGCCTAATCCCAAATACAATTTGCCCATAGTCGTTTAGTACAGAGAAGTGCTAGTGAAGTTGCGAAATAAGAAAGTCTCTGACACTGAGCATACAGCTGACAACACTAGAGAACAGAAAGGCGATAAGACGGGCACGGTCTTTTAACAAAGCTGATTTAACTTCTGACAAAATGTTCCAGTGGGATATTCATGCTAATTATACCAAGAAGAGCAGCAACTTGATAGTAAGTAAATCATGAAATCAGGCGTTAAATACCCCTGCTTGGCAAAGAAGAGGTGTATAAACCAACAAATATAATATACAAATGTAAGAAGACTGGGAATACTGCATAACTGTAGAAAATGCGCTTGTAAAAAATAGAAAAGAAGAAAAAATAGATCAATGTTGTGGGGTGCTTTGTCTTGCAGTAAGGAACAATACCTTCAACAGGTAATCTAAACTACAGTCAGATTTTCTAAAGCATAGGCAGGGTGAGAGAGTGTGCC
This sequence comes from Lissotriton vulgaris, assembly GCF_964263255.1. Classification (NCBI taxonomy): domain Eukaryota; kingdom Metazoa; phylum Chordata; class Amphibia; order Caudata; family Salamandridae; genus Lissotriton; species Lissotriton vulgaris. The sequence continues at coordinate 642,401,059 of NC_141700.1, read as the reverse complement.
TAACTCAACTGGGCATTAGTTAGGTGAAGTCACCCGGCGTGCAAGGCATCAGCTGTGCAGTCACCTTGCAGTCCCCGCGGGCCCCGACCACACTTCAAATTATATAAAAAATGTGGTGGCTTGCCCAATATTATCGGTCTTGCCAGTGTGTATGTGTTTCTTCCAGCACGTTTTATCCACATTGATGTTACCCACGTGTACCACTGTTGGATCTTTGCAGCCAACACATTGTCTGTATTTCTAATTCACCGCATTTTTATGTGAAAATCTCAAGCAGGTATGCCTCAGGTAAACGACATCTGGACAGGACACAGTACTCCGCCTCCATGGGTCTGCATGGGGTGCCCCCACTCTGTTGGCACCTGTGCTGTGTATCAAAAAGTGCAGTGGTCACAACAACTCACATGGGCTTGTGTGAGCCACGGAAAGAAGTGCAGTGGTTCGCTCCCATATGGGCGTGAGGTGAAGACAAAATGCAATGGGTCACAACCCACGGGGCCACCCTATGCTACGTGAGGTAGTGCGGGGGGAGGGGTCACAACCCACGGGCCTCCTTATGCTCCGTGAAACAGTGCAGGGGGTCACGTCACGAGCTTGGAGCATGCAAAGCAGTGCAGGGGGCCGTACACACTAACAAGTGTTCTCCTACGTTATGGTTATCCATTCATAATAAATACAATACGATTACCTCGCTCTGAGCACCACATCCCCTTCGATAACGGTCCAGTGGCTCATTAGGAAATGGAATCAGGGAAAATAATTGTCTGCGCTCTAAAATACTTTTTTGAAAAGCTGTTGTGACGTTGTAAAGCATGGCGTGCGAAATGTGTGGTAGTGCAAGTCCGGGCTCTCGGGGTGATATTTAAGGAGGGTGGGGGTATTAAATGCATAATTAGGTGTGTGCAGCTGGAGAATAGGGGGTGCTGTCTGCGGCGTCAGCGGGGCCATGATTAGGGGTTTGTAAAACAAGGCCATAGCTTTCACTGTGTATAATCAGCATGCAGAGTGAAAAATACACGGAACACGGTGTACCAGTCTTTCAAATCTCGTGCAGCATCACACATTACTCACATGTAGTAAATGCATGTACTTCTACACACCATACGTCAAATTCACCTCTCATCCAAAGTACAGATCTGCATGCTCATGTTAAACAAGCATTGGCCACACAGCCGGTCCGCGAAATGAATAATTAAAAAAACAAGCTTTTTTAGTGTTATTGAAGGTGTAAAGCTCAATGATTATGTTCCTCTGCCCACAGAGGCACGCCAATGATAAACAATGAAACTCACCAGAAAACCTCACAGACTTCTAATGATTGCAACTTATTTAAATTTATGGGATGAAAATCGAATACATGCTGGAGTGTCAACAGAGCCGGTAAAAAGGGAAGAGGTTTGTAACTTTATTTCACTCTGCACTGCTTTGTTCTAGTCTGTCAAACGTAGGGCTCGGCGCCACATAACCAGCAAGGAAGGATCGGGGTCGAAGTGGCTTTTTTTCTAAAGGCACGCTAAGCACTTTGTGTGTTTTGATTTGGCTTAATAAGTTACACTGTTTTTGAAAAATGTAAAAACAAATATTTAAAACATGCAACGAGACGACATGGATGGCATGAGAAACGAATGCTTCAGAAAAACAAGTGACGGATTTAACTTGACGATTTTAAAGCATTTGCAGAACATCCTTACTGGTTCGTTTGAGACCCATATGAGCAAATTCAAAACAAGCTCTCAGCATTGCTGGGGGGGGGGGAGCGAGAGGCATTCCTTTGAAGTCAGACAAATGGTGGAATGGTGGTGTGCGAGCGGAAAGCGGGGATTAAAGAAACAAGCATGAACAAGCTCTTGGCATTGCTGTGGGAAGGGGGAAGGAGAAATGCGAGTCGCGGTCGCCAGGCCGTGAAGCAGTGGGCGGGGAAGCAGATCCCTTTGAAGCTCCTGGGCAGAAATGCAAGTCACGGCCTAGCGGCCGTGAAGTGTGAAGTAGTGGGCGGGGAGGCATGAGCAAATGGTAAGGGGAGCCTTTGAAGAGCAAGGCAGGGGGATAGAAGCGCGTTCACGAGCACGTGCACTTCTACAAATCCTAAGCTTTCTGGTTTGACTGCAATAGGTCTCTCTACGAGACCTAAAAAGTCAATCTGGCTAATGATCTTCCGGATAGGAGTCAAATACAAGAAAATATCAAACACCTCATAAATCAAGAAGGGAAACTACATGAACTTTTTCAGCCTATAGATGAAGTGAGTGAACATCCAAATAGCCAAGAAACAAGAAGGGCATTACAGGAAGAGGTTCAGCACCCCCCAACAGAAGTAGTAAGCATAGAGGAGCCCAAAAGGGGCAGGCAAACGAAGAGGCAAAAAGAAAACCGCAAAAGAAAAGCAAGAAATAAAGCACAACAATTGGCAAAATAACAGGAACCCAGAGTACACTCAACATTTTAAACAAGCCAAGGTAACAAGGCCGAATCCGCCGTATCTATAAATTCCACAAGTACCAGTATAGTGGCCAGTGTGTGCCAAACATAGTGGGAAGCAGAGGAGGTAGAATCATTTGAAGAACCAAACTCAACTAAAGTATCTGGACCAGAGTCCCCATCCATAAAAGCCTTGTAGAGCTTGAAAAAACTGATATGGCTGAAGGAGTCACTGCAATAGCCACGAAAGATACATGAACGCCATTAGCCACGGGGAAGTCACCAGTGTGTGGTAAATAAATTTACCGGACTATTTTTCCATACATTAAATATCAATAAGGATAGCTCAATCAAATGAGAGGCAGAGTCCGTGGTATCGGAGTCATACGGGCTTTAATTATGATCCTCGAGGAACAGGACATCATGTTCCATCACCACTAAGGTTCAGGAAGGGATATTCAACGCTTTATTAACATCACACATTATATATAGTAAAGCAGTATAATTGAAATGAATACAGTAGGCGTAACAAGTGAAAAGTAAAAGATAAGAACACATGTGCGTAACAGGAGGCGTGTAAGAAGGCGTACACATGGGCGTGCACTTGACATGTCAGAGAAACGTCACAAGAAGTGTCATAAGAGGGTGGATACATAGTGAATTCCTGCAGGGTCAGCAGAAACATTTGGCCTAGATGCGCGCGCAACTGAGTATGACGTGTAACTGGGGGCTTTGACTTTAGCACTAGAAGAGGAGACTGGTGTCTGGGATGTCAGAACGACCTGTACCTATGGCATATCTGGTATCTCATGTTTGGAGGATGTAGTATCTGGAGTAAAAGGTCTCTCGGACAGAGGCCGTTCAATACTGGATGCTAGTGCGTGCATACGTGTCTTGGTGCAATGCGCGGGGCCGTGGACCTACCATGGTAACGGGTTCAGTAAATCACTTGCAAGGAGGACAGGAAGGCCGGGCCCTTTGCTCTGCAGCCGGGAATATGTTTACCTATTTCACTAGGCTGGAATGTGTTTTCGAGGAGGCTGAGCTGATAACTGTAGGCAAAATACTGTCTTTGGCAGGAAGGCCAGGCTGAGCCGGGCACCGCGTCGCTGGGCAGGAAGTAAGGCAGAGGTCAGGGATGCATACCTAAACTACAGCTTTCAGAGACAGAAGAGACTTGGAGCCTCAATTAAGGGCCTAGCTCGACTGAGCCAGGAAACATGGAGAAAACGTGTGCAGGATTCAGAAGTGTACCATGTAAAGACGTTGGCACCATAGGCCTAGAAGCCTAATTAACGTGGTTTTCATGTAGGACTGGATAGCTGACATGTTAAGGTTGGACGCAAATGCATATGCGTCTTTCTAGCATGCACGGGAAGGAAGTTACACGACATACAAGGAACATGGGTGCATGGATAGGGTGCGAGTGGGGGACACATTAGCTACCTGAAAATTTCTATTACCTCATTCCCTCCTTGGCCCCTACTTCACCCTTTAGGATATATCTATGTTCATGAGACCATCTATCTGTTCATATAGCATCATTTGTTCATCTTTCTTCATTCGGGAACGGGAACGTGAACTTGGACGGGGAATACAAGCTGTGGCGCACAAGCCGCAAATCGCTGGCCCACATTGCAGACAGAGACAACAACTGAATACTATGAGCAGTATAATTCCTAGGAATGACAATACTTTCCATCCCCAGGCGGATATCACACTCCAAAGCCAACCGGACCAAGTCCAGGTGCTTGGGTTCTGATGTATCTGATGAGCTATCTCATGAAGCCGTGTTATGGCCTTATACACAGATGGCGCGTTATTAGGAATAAACACGCAACAACTGGATCCGATGACTCTACAGGCCCCGCCCCTATCGGCCAGGATGACGTCAAGGACAAGGCGATTTTGAAGAACAACAAGTCTCATGGCAGACTGCTCCTCGGTCAGGTTACCTAAAGCAGAAGTAGTCTCGTTCACTACTGCTTCCAAAGTTCGTGTTAACCTACGTATTAATTTACTATTTTGAATGGGGCCTATGAAGAAAAAGAATCCTTTATTGAAATCTGTATATTGCTCCAACGTTGTTTCAGTCTGATCGACAATCGGGGTCTTGATCTCCCTTCTATGTCTTACATGCACAAGATGTGGATTTCGATGATAATCAGGTGGGGCTAGGAAAACAGGTGGCAATAGGAACGCGATATAACACGTCCCATCCCAATCTAATGGCAGACGTACATAGGCTGTCTGACCACATATAAAATATGAATGGCGGGAGGCTTTGAAAGTAGACTTTCCTTTATCACTGAATTCGACCACAGTATTACAGTCACTGTGTCCTAGATGTATTGAACCATTCTTTCTAACGCATAACTCGCCTTTCACTGGTAAAACTGTAATAGACGGCAAGTCTGAATTAGTCTCAGACTGCACATTCAGAATCATGAGGTTAAGTGTAAAATTACCTAATCCATACACTTCATTTTCTAGATCGGTCCCTGTCCTTTGGGGAAGACCTTCCTTGTCTGGGAAACATATTTTATTCATAACTGTATTCAAGTTCCCCAAATCCAATTGCCTTGGGAAACCGTGGACGTACTGTCTAGGGAGGACATTAAAGTAAACCATGCACCACACGAACCATTATGTGTAAACGGATAAGGAAAGAGGGGCAGAACTCCCTTGTATTTCTGATAGGGAGGGAGTCGGCCACATACCCAACAATTGGTGGCATTGCTGGTCTGGTGAGAATGGTGTAACATACGGATGAAGGTATTGTTACGCATTGCTAATCGATAGGACAGCTCGTGAGGGGGCAGGTCGCTGAAAGTGTGCTCTACAGGGACATTAGAGGAAGTATGTACATGAGAATCAAGAGGAAAGAAAACATGCAGCATTAAACTTATGCATATGATCGTAAGACTCAGAAGAAACATAAAAATTAATGCAATAATGCATCGGCTGTGCAAATTCTTGCAATATTTTTCTCTCTTTTCGTTTCGCCTATCTCTCTGACTACTTGGGTCTATCTTATACATGTCAGAAACCTGTCTAACCGCTTCACCCGAGGGGGACTTAAACAATTAAACGCTGTCTGACTTACTAGACCTCAACTTGGCTCGGTACTCCTGCTGTGGAGTTTTCTCTAGCAGGGGGAGTTTAGAGTCAGTGTCTGAAAGGGGGCAGTCCTTTATTGCAGTCTCTGGACACAATCCATGAAATCTCTTCACGTGGCTGGAGTGCAACCATCCCTTCCGGCCTTCTAGTTTCACTGCGGTCCTCGTCCTTAGCAACACCAACTTTGGCTGCTTCCACCTCGGCTCCAGAGGGCTTGATCGGTCTAAATTACGGACGTAGACGTGGTCCCCTGGAACGATTTCATGCGGTTTTACTTGGGTGTTGTCCGGGAAGGCAACTGCGACCTGTGAACGACAAGATAGTAGTGCAGACATCAAGGAAGCTAGGTAATCTGTCAGCATAGTACTGTCAACATCTGTTATTTTTCGGGGCATAGGCGTACCCCACATGTTTGGGGGACGTCCAAAAATTATTTCCTACGGGGACAATCCAGTTCTAGAATGGGCTACCATTCGCATGTAAAAGAGGGCAACTGGCAAGGCTACTATCCAGTCTACACCTTTTTCTGCACAGATCTTCGCTAACCATGTTTTCAGGGTTTGATTATGTCTCTCAACGAGACCAGCGGCTTCAGGGTGTCGTACGCAATGGAATTTCCACTGGTAACCTAACAGGAGTGATACCTGTTTCATGAGCTCGGACGAGAATGGCTGACCATTATCAGAGTACACGACACGGGGCAAACCGTATCGCGGGAAAAATTCGCGGACCAACTGCTTGGCAGTGGTTACAGCAGTGTAATCTGGGACTGGATATGCTTCTGTCCATCGGGAAAGGGCACATACGACTACGAGGACATACTTGAATCCTCGGCATCTGTCCATCTGGATATAATCCATCTGGAGGACTTCAAAAGGATGGTCAGGAGGATGAAATCCACCTTGTTCCACGGGGATACCTTTGCCTGGATTGAACTGACAACAGATCATGCAGGTACGCACTTTCTGTTTCGCTGCTGCACGTAAATGCTTGTTGAACCAAAGATTCTGTAAACTGTCTAACATGGCTTTCTCTCCTAAGTGTGCTGGACTATAAGCTGTGTTAATGATAATATGGACCATAGAGTCGGGGAGGAACCATGTGGCTCTTCCCTTCGTCATCCATCCCTGATCTGTCTGGACCCCTCCTTGTTCAATCCATTTCTTGATTTCATCTGGAGTTGCATGTGTCTGTATGTCGAGTACGTCTAGCGTGGGATCCTTAACTGTCATACAATGTGTCAGTGTAATTACTTCAGTCTTTGTCGGATCAGTTGGTATGTCTGTCTGAGTCTGAGCTGTGAGTTTAGCTGTTCGATCTGCCAGGTCGTTACCCTGGGAAATAGTATCGGTGACTTTAGTATGTGCTTTGCACTTCATGATGGCTATGGCTGTGGGCAAATGTATTGCTTCTAGCAGGGTTTGAATGAGGGGACCATGTTGTATCTTGGCACCGTGAGAAGTTAAAAAACCTCTTTCTTCCCAGAGGACACCGAAGTCGTGAACGACTCCGAATGCATACTGTGAGTCTGTGTATATATTTACTTTCTTGTTCTTGGCTAGTATGCAGGCTTGGGTCAGAGCGATGAGCTCTGCTGCTTGGGTAGATAATGTGTCAATACAATGTGTTTCTATGATGTCAGTTTCAGTGGTCACTGCATATGCGGCTACTAACTCTCCTGTGCTTGTTCTCATACATGAACCATCCACGTAAAGTGTCAGGTCTGGATCGGACAATGCAATGTCTGTCAAGTCTTGTCTTGGCTTTGTCACGGTATTAATGACTTCCACAAAGTCATGTGGTACTGGATCTGCTGTAATGGAGGGTAATAATGTGGCAGGGTTGAGTATGTTGCAACGTCTGATTTCTATGTGTGGTTGAAACAGTGTCAGTACATAACCTGTCAGTCGTGCTATGGTCAAGTGTTGAGTCTGGGTTCGGTTTAGGAGAACTTCCACGGAGTGTGGAACCTGTACTGTCAAGGGATGTCCTAACACTATTGAATCGCTTTGTCTGATAGCTAAAACTGTTGCTGCAACTGATTTAAGGCACGCAGGCAAAGCCTGGGCTACTGGATCTAATGTACTAGAAAAATAAGCACAAGGCTTGTGGTGTCCTGCTTGATCTTGTGTGAGAACAGATAATGCTGTGCCATCGCGTTCTGGGACAAAAAGCGTTAAAGGTTTGCTGTAACATGATGTAGCTAAAACTGGTGCTTGACATAAAGCTTTCTTCAAGTCATTAAAAGCTTGTGTATGTTCCTGAGTCCAAGGGAGGACAGTCGAAGTCGCTGCCTCCTGTGTTGTCAACTGTATGAGTGGCTTGGCTAGGTATGCATACTGAGGAATCCATTGTCTACAGTAAGAAGTGAGGCCAATAAAAGCCCGTACTTCCTTTTGTGTCTTGGGTTGTGGCAGATGTGCAATTAACTGGATACGATCTGGTGTCAACTGTCTACCCCTCTTGGACAGCAAGTGTCCAAGGTATACCACTTGCTGGGCACAGAATTGTAGCTTCGAAGGGGACACTTTATGCCCCTTTTCGGCCAGAAAATACAAGACAGTCAGTGATGCGCGTTCGCAGTCACGTTCGGTCCGTGCTGTAATTAACAAGTCATCAACGTATTGCAGCAGTGCAGTGTCAGTGGGCATATGAATACTGTCTAGTTGTCGTTTCAGAGCTTGACTGTAAATACTAGGACTTTCTGTGAACCCTTGAGGTGCACGTGCAAATTTGAAGCTTCGGCCATTTAAACAGAATCCGAAAAGGTACTGGCTTTCAGGATGAATGGGAACACTAAAGAAGGCGTTCTTGAGATCGATTACAGTAAAGAACGCTGCTTCGGAATCAATAGCAGTCAATAGGGAAGAAATATCTGGGACTACTGGGTACTGTGGTATTATGCATTTATTGAGTTCTCGAAGGTCGATCACCAATCGGTAGACTGGAGGTGCATTTGGGTCTGTTCGTTTAAGGATCGGAATGACTGGAGAATTACATACATTGGAGTCAGTTTCTACGACTACTCCTTGGGCAATGAGTTTGTCAATAATTTTCAGTAAGGCTGCTACAGCCTCGGGAGGCAATTTGTATTGTCGGATTCGAGGTAGTACAACACCTTGCTTGAGTGTGACACGATAGGGAGTAATGTGCATACAACCTACATCAGTTGGACCTTGCGCCCATAAATGCTGTGGTACATTTTGCAATCTTGGATCAAAATCTCTCAACACATAATGACCTTTAAAGTCACGTAAAAACAATCTCACTCCTTCCGGAGAACAACATATCACTGCTCCTAGTGCTTTCAATGTTTTAATACCAAGTAAGTTTTCTGGACATGATTTCGTAAGTAACAAGTCTGTAGTACGAGACAATGGACCAACTGCAAGGGGAACTGGCTTTGACACTTCGTTAACAATAGGCTTTCCTGAAAATCCAAGGGAAACATTCTGTGAGCCTGAGAGGGGTGCCCCTGGAACCTCGTCGTGACTGACGGTAGTTCTGCTCGCCCCTGTGTCAATCAAAAATTTTCTGTCCTTCCCTAATACCTGACTATGTACATAGGGACCCTCTTGATCTACAGGAACCTCGATAAGGGGCAAGCCAACCTCCCTCTCTAGGCTGTTTCATGAATACTGCTGATAATCGGGGTACTCTGACTGTGCATATTGGTACATTTGCTGTGTGACATGTTGCGTGGCAGAAATGGGTTGGGGCCGGCGTACAGCTACTGTCTGTTGTGCATTCTGGGGAGGTTGCGTGTTCTGTGGAATATTCTGTGGAACATGTTCTGGTCTAGGTGGACGCGGTCTTTCTTTCGTCCTGCCTGAAGCAATATTGTATTTCAGAACGGTACATTCGTTTATATAGTGACCTGGCTGTTTACAGTAATTGCAATTTCCTTTAACAGGGACTGCAGGGTGACTAGTCTGTGTGGTACCCCTCTTCTGACCATCTGCTGGGACGGACTGGGCAACTAGTACTTTCATTTTCGTATCTTTCATACGTCTCTGTTCATGTTCGTGTTCCTCTCTGATTCGGTTCTGGTGGTACTGTAACATTTGTAACATTTGGGAAGGAGTATTTGCTTGCCAAGTACTTTCGACTTTCAGTACTCTGTTTTTAACCTGTGGTAAGGAATTCTCGACTAGTTTGGTCACAAAAAGATGTGGATAAGATTCACTACTTGTTTTCAGGCCGCTATTAATAATAAAACATTTCTCGAATCTAGAATAAAAATCACTAGTGTCTTCGTCTTGTTTCTGTTTGCAGGCTGAGATTGCATCCCAGTCTTCCTTTTTAACTGTCAATAACCTAGGCAAGACTTGTACTAATAATCCTGGTAATGCTTTGGCTATGTCCCCAAGACCTGTACCTGGGACTCGCCTATTTTCTTCGTCTTCTAATTCAGTCCAAATAATCTTTTTATCTCCCACCTCCCATTCTTTCTCTCTTAAAGTTTTTCATAAATGCCGGCAGGCAATAATACCTTTAACATTTTAAGAATGTCGGAATACGTATAATCTCCCATGAGTAACATATCTTTTAATTCACGGTGGAACCCTTCTGGATCTTTATCATGACAGGGCACTAATTTCTTCATTTCCAATAATTCCATTTTGGTCAGGGGTGTGTATACAAATACTCGTTGAAGCTCACCCCCTGGGGTCTGGACGGGATGAACTTCTCGTAAGGGATTCTGTCTGTCTATATAGTATGGTTGTCTTACTGGGGGTGGAACAGGAACGAAATGTGGAGTCAGGAAAGTTCTGTATTTGTGGCGTTGTTCTAGGATGGTATTAATTAAATCGGTACCTAGGCCTCTCCATCTTTTTAGGAGTAATTCTTCCAATATATTATATAGGGGACCTGGATCAGAATGCTGACTTTCATATAGGGTAATGAGATGTTGGATCATGTACATACCAACTAATCGCTGTTCGTCTGGAGAAAGGCTCAAAAATGTTTGTGCTACTGAATCATCTTTATATATACTAGTATTTCCAGCCCATTGTACTGCTGACCGTGCTAGTTCCTGATCACGCATGGTACTAAGTTCACTGTAACCTATTCTTTCTTTCAGTATTCTATTAGTGGCTTGGAATACATGTTCAAGAGAACATTGTTCTGGTATGGGAGAAAGGAAACGTTTCTGTTTTTCCAGACGAATGGGTCTGTCAAAAGGTCTGTCAAAAGAATTCTGTCTTGGAAGTCTCGCTTTTCCTACGTATGCTATTCTGCCTTGAGTTCCTGTGTCCATATCATCGTCCTCTGAGACGTCATCATCTGCTTTCTCATCTTCTCTCGCTGTTTTGTCCCTTACGTGTATGTCTAGAATTTCTTTACGTATCTTTCTATACATGGCTTCTATACAACTTTGTTTATCATGTTTTCCATTAGCTATGTTATCACTCCATTTAATCAGAAGTTTCATTTCTTCTATGTTTTTACCTGGCCGGTCTTGTTCCCTAATCAAACAATTTATCAGGAACTGTAAGATCATACTCTGAGTCTCCACCTTTTGGCGTGCCATGCTCTCGTGAATACTTTCTGGTTTCTCCCCCGTTCTAATAAAGTGATATATGTTGTCTAAGTGTTTAGTCATTTCCGGTAAAATAGTCAAATAGTTTGCAACACGTCGCAGACGTAATGAATATAATATCATCTCTCCTTCGCCTGGTACTGGATCAGATCTACAATCTGTAAGGTACTGTCTAAGGGTTGCGAATGTAGCCGCTTTCGGTGTGCGTTGTAATGCTGCTTCTCTGAGTGTAAGTCGTTGTAGTGGAGGCGGGGTGACAGGAATACCTCCTACCGCTCCTCCTGAAGCGGAAGCGTAACCATCAACTAGATGTGTTGTTGCTACTGGTGTCAGAGCTTGAAAAGTAGGTGTAGGTAATGTAGGCAGACTCTGGGTTGTCAGTGTAGCAAAAGGGTTGGTAGGACCGACAGCAGGGGGGACAGTAGCAGTAGTAGTGACAGGATGGGAAATGACGACGGGTGGGGGAGTCGAGTCTTGAGGGAGTGGGGGTAACGTGTCCTGAACAGGCTGAGCAGGCTGAATAGGCTGCTGTACATTATTAACAGGTGGTACGCGTACATTGGTGTATGCTGGAGCTACATCATCTAAATAGGAAGAAAGGAAAATGTCTGCTGCGGTCTGTTTATGACGGAGTTTAGTCGGGACTAATGGTGGTGGCAAGTTACAGGGTACTTCCGGGGTCGCTTTAGGCAGGCCCTCGGCAAGAACAGGATACATGCCTGTAATAAGGGCATTTCTTTGACGGTCTTGTTGTTCTATTCTGACTCGTTCTCCTTCTTCTAGTAATTCCTTTTCTTTAGCTTTTTCAGATTCCTCTCTACTTTTCTCCGCTTTTCTGATTTCTTTCTCTGTTCTTCTATGCGCTTCTTTACGCCATAATTCTATGGCATCTTTCTGGGAATGTCTGGCTTTCCTTTTCCATAGTGCTTCTTCTACTCTCATGATGCATTCAGCATCCCATGTCCCTGAGACAGGCCATCTATACTTCTCTTCCAGATCTTTAGTATAATCCACCCACAAATCTAGGTACAGTATGACATCTAAGCCGTGTTTGTGGTACATAAAATGTCCTGGAGTGTCCCTAGGCGGGACCGGAACTGCTTCTTCGAGTATCCCTTTCCTAGTTCCTATCTGACGTAATCTCGAGAACAGCGGCATATCTGAACTGACTTTGAACGTGAGCACAATAAACACAGTAATGAATGGCAAACAATCATTCATACCACGACATTAAACACATTAAAACATTTTAGACTGATATTACCTGGAACAAAGAAAACATATATTCTGGAAATCTCGAGAAACAATACTAGAACACTGGATTACTAGATGCACTGCTAAAACAGTACAGACAATACCGGTCCCGTAAAGAGACACGTCATACCGTGTTCACCTAAGTGAACACGTCTGGACCAGGTCTGTGTACCCAGACCTGTCTTGACCGGGCACAAATTAATGAACCCGTCTAGATGCGTTCCCAACAACGGTACTCACCGGGAAGCAGATACTGAAGGCCTCGGAAACTGGACTGGACTGGACTGCGTCGGGCTACGATTTCTCCTACGCATGCGCTTCGGAACAGGTGGTCCTCCGGATACCTCGGACCTTGCTCTCCCGACTTGGGGCTCTGGTCGGGATCCTCCGCATTCCTCACCGCCTCGTCTGGATGCCGGACCGCAGTCTCCGTCTCCTCGGAGGCCTGAGGGAGATAGCAGGAAAACCCGCAGGTGTGCACTGGATCCCTCACGGCTGTAGAAGGGGTCAAGGCCTGCGTTACATCGCCGGCGAGTGGGGAAGGGGGGGGTACCTATTCGGGCGCCAGAATATGTGGTAAATAAATTTACCGGACTATTTTTCCATACATTAAATATCAATAAGGATAGCTCAATCAAATGAGAGGCAGAGTCCGTCATACGAGCTTTAATTATGATCCTCGAGGAACAGGACATCATGTTCCATCACCACTAAGGTTCAGGAAGGGATATTCAACGCTTTATTAACATCACACATTATATATAGTAAAGCAGTATAATTGAAATGAATACAGTAGGCGTAACAAGTGAAAAGTAAAAGATAAGAACACATGTGCGTAACAGGAGGCGTGTAAGAAGGCGTACACATGGGCCTGCACTTGACATGTCAGAGAAACGTCACAAGAAGTGTCATAAGTGGGTGGATACATAGTGAATTCCTGCAGGGTCAGCAGAAACATTTGGCCTAGATGCGCGCGCAACTGAGTATGACGTGTAACTGGGGTGAACTGGGGGCTTTGACTTTAGCACTAGAAGAGGAGACTGGTGTCTGGGATGTCAGAACGACCTGTACCTATGGCATATCTGGTATCTCATGTTTGGAGGATGTAGTATCTGGAGTAAAAGGTCTCTCGGACAGAGGCCGTTCAATACTGGATGCTAGTGCGTGCATACGTGTCTTGGTGCAATGCGCGGGGCCGTGGACCTACCATGGTAACGGGTTTAGTAAATCACTTGCAAGGAGGACAGGAAGGCCGGGCCCTTTGCTCTGCAGCCGGGAATATGTTTACCTATTTCACTAGGCTGGAATGTGTTTTCGAGGAGGCTGAGCTGATAACTGTAGGCAAAATACTGTCTTTGGCAGGAAGGCCAGGCTGAGCCGGGCACCGCGTCGCTGGGCAGGAAGTAAGGCAGAGGTCAGGGATGCATACCTAAACTACAGCTTTCAGAGACAGAAGAGACTTGGAGCCTCAATTAAGGGCCTAGCTCGACTGAGCCAGGAAACATGGAGAAAACGTGTGCAGGATTCAGAAGTGTACCATGTAAAGACGTTGGCACCATAGGCCTAGAAGCCTAATTAACGTGGTTTTCATGTTGGACTGGATAGCTGACATGTTAAGGTTGGATGCAAATGCATATGCGTCTTTCTAGCATGCACGGGAAAGAAGTTACACGACATACAAGGAACATGGGTGCATGGATAGGGTGCGAGTGGGGGACACATTAGCTACCTGAAAATTTCTATTACCTCAAGTGGAAAACAGATAATATCAAAAACCCAATACACATGGGAGAAAAACGATTAAAGTGCAAAAAGAACAACTCAGCAAAGGTCATCTCTAAAGGACAATGATGCCCATGCACTAGGGCAAAGGTCTACCGCCCAGAAAGAACCAGAAACAAGGACCAATCAAGCCACTAATTCAAACAAGACCAACAGGAACAGTTTATGCCATACATCGGACGTCGGATATACTCAGCAAGCATTGCCACCGAAAACGCCAAAAAAAAGAGTGCCCAGGCGACAGAATTTTTGGGGACAGGCACAGAAAGCAACACATGTCTGGCTAGAAGGTCATCAGGAGTGTCTTCCTTTCACTAACCCAGAAGAGTGTAGGCTATCAGTCAATGTAATAATGGATGGTACCACTCCCAAATCAACAGGGCAGTCTTAACAGCATTATAGGCCCCTGGGCAAGGCAATACATTGGGCCCTGCCCACACAACCACTCACTGGAATAAAAATGTTTAACGAAAAATTAGTGTTAAAATCTGGTCTGCATGGGGCCCCTGTGCTTGTGGGGCCACTGGGCAACTGTCCAGCTTGCCTATGCGTTAAGACACAGGGTTATTGTACAAACCCATAGAAAGTCAAACTCGTCAGAAGGTACCAGGCATCTACATCCGAACATAAAGGTAATGCAACAAATAATTCTAACACCAGAATACGGCTCTCAATATCTTTAATAGGGGGGAACATATTAAAACTAACAGCAGAAATCCTAGGGCTAAAGCATATAGAATCCTCGGATCTCATATCAGAGGAATTTATTCCAGCTGAAGAGCCAAAATGTATGGAACAAACTCTCACCACATGGCAAACAGAAGAAACAGCACTCCTCATTCTGAACTTCACACAATTGGTAGCTTTGGGTATAAAGTTATCTAAACAAACTAGATCACGCTATCCCCAACCCTTGATCTCAAAACCACTTTCACAATAAAAGCATCAGGAAAGACCTTGGTATACTCATTGCTGCCGAACGCCTGAGGAAGAAGCTTAAGTACAAAAAATGAGGAGCGACGACCAGACCGATATAAGCCAAAAGCAAAAGAGTTGGCTTCCAGCCACCCGAAATGCATATAAGGAAGAATAACCTAGGGAGAATTCAGTAAAGAAGACCGAGAGGAACGATTTACATCTGCTCTCATGGAATATAGCAGGAAGCAAAAAATTGCTAGAAGGTACACCACCTCAGAATGGAATATGAATGACATAATAGCCCACCAGGAGAAAAGTACACTAGATAACCTAGCTCTAGAGGGTTTTATCCATTTCAGAGTTGGGCAGAAAAAACTTGAGCGGTATGGGCATCCAAAAGGGGGATTAGCAGTTTATGTGTCCACAGCCCTAAATATTAAATCAGAACATCTAAAATCCCCCGACCCTGGACTGCAACTAATTAAATGTACTCATTGGAGAATTCATGAAGTAAACCCAGTTCTGTTGATCAACATATATATTCACCCCCAAAAAAATAAAAAAAGAACTTAACTCTTTAATTATCAACGATTTCAGACATAAGGCTTGCCCACCCATCCTGAGACTAACACCAACTTAATCCACACACCTGACAAGATTGAAAATGAACAATAGATAACATACACTGGAATGTGCAACCCAGTATCAACTATCAACAATTCAACCAAATCGTACAAGTCCATCATTAGCAACTGCTCTAGAGTACTTGGAAATGAGAATAATCAACGGAAGAAAACAGAAGACAACCCCCAAAATTCACCTATCATGCAGCAAATGCACGATCCATACTAGACTTTACAATCATCTCACTTTCATTGAGGCCATTCTTAATATAGTTCTCAATGGAATTTACCATCTTGAGTGATCATTCTTACCAACATATACACTGTAGCATAAGCCCTCCAAAGCATAGCATTACCTCAGCAGCAGTGTGGCACATAAACTTGTCAAATGTACAGCGATTAAGATGGATAAATGATACAGGACAGGATCTTCAAAGCACAGTAAAGGAACTAGTAATAACCAGCAGGAACGAAAAAACAAATCTAATACACTTCTGGACAGAATACACAACATGACATATATAACAGCAGAATCATCGATAGCATCACAACCTGAATGTGCCAAAAATGGAGAAAACGGTGAGGGGAATGAAATAACGGTAAAAACCAGCACAACCAAAGTAAGACAGAGCACCCCTCCTGCAAATAAATTAACCTTGTGGAGCTATTCAGTTGAAAAAGTAACCAACACAATATGCAAAGGCAGAAGAGTTGGTGTACGGGGACCAAAAAGTATTCCCCAGGCTATTTACAAATGAGATTTGGCTTTTTGGGGCAATCATCTATCCATTCCATTTAAAGAAGCATAACTACTAGGTTGTACGCCATCCAGTTGGCAAGGCTTGAATATCAATCCAATCTACAAAGGGGGAGAACGACTGAACCTGGCAAATTATAAGCTCATAGCCTTACTCGACGTAGAAGTAAAGTTATACGCATCACTTATCTTCGCGGACCTCATCAGGTGGTCTGATAAGCACAACCTGCTCCCGGGCCAATCAGACAGGCTTCATGTGAGAAGCTGGCTTGGTATATGGTGTACATTTATGTAAGCGGGTACCTTGCACCAATCCAGACAAGCCTTGTGGTGATTTTAGTGGTCTTAGACAACCTTAGAAAACTCTCTAACTGGTAGCTATGGAGAGCAGCCTTCAGGCTTAGTCCAGAAGCAGTGTAAAGCAGTACAGATTAAGTGAAAAAGAACCTACAGTGTATTTATAAAAATATGTATTTATTATAAGATACTCACTAACATATTCAGATATATCCTACCTGGAGAGGTACACAATGCACACAATACTTTACGATAGAAACAGGTAAATAGCACTTAATACACAGCGGTCACCAGGGGAGGGACCAAACCATATACTAAATAAGTGGAATGCGAAACACGACTCGAGTCAACACTGTACCCAGAAGACGTAGAAGTGTTGGGGACCCAAGGAACCACCTGAGGTAAGTAACTAGGAGCCCCACAGAGATCATGTGCTAAGTGGAACATGACAAAATGTTGTCTTTGATTTGCCTGATCTTTTCAATGAAGAAAAAATTACATTTTACACATAAAGCTTATGTGGGGGCCACTGGGACGGTTAGGCGGTTGGGGTTGGACAATTCTGAGACTGCTTCAAATATTACTTTAGTTTTACTTTCAGAATTTATAATCTTGTTTGAAAAGTAGATGGCTTTGGCTTCCCAGATAAGTTTCTTGTAGGACTTTAACTACAAGAGAATTTGAACCTTTTCGTCGAGGTCGTATGCCATACGCCATTTGTTCTCAGATTTACTTAGAACGAGTTTGGCTTCTTCAAGGTCATCTGAAAACCATTTGGATGCCTTGTGGCGACGAATTAGGCTCATTGTACACAGAGAATGGCATGAGTATCATTTGCTTCCCTGAGCCAGTTCGTCATTGCCGCCTCAAGCTCCTCCTGGAACGCATGCCCGCTGGGATGGGACTGTGCCAAAGAATTGCAAAAGGCAGTGAGATCTACAGGTTTCCAATTCCTGTTCAACGTGCCAGGACATGGGGTTCCTAAAAATAGGGAGCACCTATTCTAAATTTAAATAAATTATGGTCTGGCCAACAACAGGGAATGAACAGGAGATATGGAGATTCAGAGACAAGATTTGATCTAAAATATGGTCTTTGACATGGGTGGCTGTAGACACCTGCCGAGTGAAATTCAAACTGGTCAACTGCTCTGTAAGATTGGAGGGTATGAGGTGTATGGGTATTTCCAGATGATTTCCGAGTTCTGTCTTGAATGGAAAGTTATAAAAAAGTTTTGCACTAGGTACAGTCTTATTGCATATTGCTAAAACATATGTATTTTGGAAGCAGTTGTTTTAATAAAAGCAAAATGTTTTTGCACAATTACTTGGTTGACCTACGATAAGAGCTACATAAATGAACAATAATACTGACCCCATGGGAACCCAAAGTAATATAGCGGCCATCCCGGGTGAATAAAAGCCCCACCAATAACCGCCTTTTAAAGTCACTGGCCCTTAGGAGCATCTTCACATTTCTGTCCTCTCTTCCCATTTATGGGATTCACTTCTAGAAGTGAAAATGGGTTGTGCTTTTGTGGTCGAGAAGAGGCTCTGTTGGGGTATGTGTCACATGGGGCGAGATGTATGAAGCCATTTAGCACTCGCAAACCCTGCAATTCCCTAAAACCGGGGGTTTGAAACTGCTAATTGGCTTTTTAGTATGTACTAAACCCATGTAACAAACTGTAAGTACTGGATCACAGGGGTGAGTTTGAGGCGTCCCTTCCAAATTGAGATTTGCAAAGCAATTTACCAATGATTCATGACCACAATTTGAATTTAGCAAAGGGGAAGAGAGTCCCCTGGAAACCTCTTCCACTTTGTGTAAAGCACCGTTTTCTTTAAGGAAAGTGGACCACATTAAAAAACAGAAAAGTGATCACAGACATGGTGGTCAAATGACTCCCAGCAGGCCCATCCATGTAAGGTCCCAATTTAAGTAAATCACAATTTTACAACCGAACCCATGAATAGTATTGAGGTAGGTCAGACTTCGACCACTCAATCCGATCTATTAAGATAAACGTCTCTTTGCAAAATAATTTAGTGGTTGCAAAAATGCTGCTCACAAACGGCAACCACTATTTTGCCACCACATCTACATACATCTGGCCCAATGTTCTTCGCACGGCTCTTACACAGCCAGGGATTTCTTTTCACTGGTCCACACGAAATCTGTTTCTTTAACTTGGCTGGGGCCAGCATTTGGTTTACACGTCCGCCCCCGCCACCGCCCATCCAGATATGATATCTGATGAACTGCTGTAATCGAGTGTTGACTGTTCCAGATCTGTAATGTGAATTAATGAATAGCATTAAGAGGAAGAGTTCAGGAACAGTGCATGTCTTCAGGGAGGAAGTAGCATGTACTTAGTTACACAAAGTGGACAGCGCATCTGGTACGTGCGAGAAGGAACGCAACAAGAGGGTGCTAGTCAGGTCCACCTGAAGTCTGATAGAGCAACCAATAGCAAGTGATAGCAGTATGTAATGCAAAGTATTTAGGAGGTAGAGCCCTATATTGAGTATCACAGCACATCTGCAGGTCTGCAAACCATTTTCATATGTTCACATCTGGGTTCCATAGGCAAACTCAGGAGGAATACTCCAGATAGCAATTTCACAGTGGAAGTGTAATTTCCCATCTGCACGATCTGCTGGCATGTCTTGCATGCCTTTGGCTGTGAGCAGCCAATCAGAATTGTGTTGACAGAGGTATCTATTTTGATTGGCTGAAAGGTTCCCTTCTTGATGAACATTCTGAATGGATGCTGGCATGGAGGCCTAATTCCTGTGAACAGCCTGGGCCTTGCTTGACTGCATTTTGGAGTCCAGGTGGGTGCAGGCAGCCCAAAGTCTTTTGCGGTTAGGCAACAAAGTCAGCCCTTTTTGTGTTCAGATATGCACCGAATGTATTTATTTTTTATTTTACTTTCCCTTCACAAGTAAACTATAACAAGCATTGGCAAAGCAATGAAGACTTTTTATCTTTACCAATGTTTTTTGCGGATTCTTTTCTCCATTAGCAAAAAGTGGAAATGCTTATTTGTCAATCCCGCACAACGCACATTAAGAAAGGAGCCTTTCAAACGAATTAAATAAAATATGTAAAAAATGAAGTGATGTGAAGGCTGGGGAGATATGGAGGAGCTAGTGTGAGAGAAGTCAGCTCTGCTGAGTGAGAAGAGGAGCAGAGGAGGCAGGAGGAGCAGGGGTGGGGTGGGTTTATATGTAAAATTAATTTTCAATAAAATATTTTGAAAAAAAAAAAGAGATAACGAAACAGTCGGGGGAGCTATGGAATACTGAGGGCGAGAAACACAGAGGGTGGCAGGGGTTTGCAGGGGGAAGTAGTAAAAGCAGGAGAGAGGCAAAAAAATACCCTCACTCAAACATATACATTCCTGTGGAGAGAGTAAGAGAAGCAAAAAATAAAAGTGATTCCCAGAATACAAGCAGTGGAATGACACAAGTAATCCAATCAGAAAACTGCAAAGAACAAATACTACTCCATAGGCAGCACAAACAAAGACTGGGGAGGAAAACCAACAAATAAGAATTAAGGAAATGAGATTGATAAGAAAGCCACCCAATCAAGAGCAAGTGGCTGACCCAATGTCCACTATTTCACATATTTATTGTATTAGACACAAAATTTTTTCAGCAACATTCAACTGAAGTGATTTAATGGCAGGACCAAAAACAGGCTGACTTCTATGATTCATTTTTCAACTAGCAGGCACAAGTTTGAATCACCCACACGTTACATTGTTCTGAGCTCAGTAAAGTAAGTATTATTAAACTTGAAAGATAATACATGTTATTTACAGGGTTTAGAAATGTCAGAAGGATAGTATGACGCACTGTATTTTGAATAGGCAGTTATTTTTACAATTGTGTGCAAGTCTCACATCTCATGAGTCTCAATTAACTAGTGCATAATTTGAGCTCGTGGTTTCCGTTGCTCGACACCAACACTTAATTGTCAGCACCAGACCGCTGCCACATGCTGGCCGTGTTTGTCCTATTTTAAAGCCTAACATATGTTTATTAATTCAGTATATATTAAAAAGTCATATTTATAGCTTTGGAGCCTGGAATACTCAGAACTGTCACACTTGTAGGAGTGTGGTAGTTAGTAGTTGTGTTGCTACTGCAGTTTGCAGCACTGGCAAGGGCTAAGCGTGGTGCAAGCAGAATTGCCTCCTGAAGAGATTCCTGGCACTTTTTTGGTTGCGTTATTTTTACAAATTAAACACTGCAATGAACCCATTGCTTTTAAAAGGAGTCTCTTATCTGGGGCCAGGCCTGGTATAAAGATTTTTGCTGCTCTAAGCAAAATTATATTTTGTCACCCATGAAGTAGGGCAAGATTTGCTGTTGGGCCCATCTTGGCCCCTTTGCCTGTGCTGCCTTGCAGCTGCCTCCAGTTGCTTGGCTGTGGAATGAGAATATCTCTAGATTCACCTTTAATCTGTTACACCCTTAACGTTTGATCCAAAACTGTCCCATCCCATCTCCTACCTGGGGTCACTCTGGCCTTTGGATCACTGCAAAGCAATGGCTTCACCCAGAATGATGCTCCACTACCAAAATGTGAAGATTCTCTGGAATGATTTCGGCAGGCTTCCTCACAAATGTTCAAAATGCAAACGTTTCTAAAATCCTGGCCATGAGATTGACACCACATCTAACTACATTAATACACCAAAACCAATCATGGTTTATGCCGGGTAGAAACACAGCTTTAAATTCGAGGCGCCTTCAGGGCGTGTTCGGACGTAAACATACTATACAGGAGGATGCAACTGTTCTGTCCCTTGATGCGCGAATGGCCTTTGATACGGTTGAATGACCGTTCCTTTTTGCTGTCCACACAAAGATGGGGTTTGGACCTAAATTCTGTTCCTGGGTGAGGCTGTTATATACCACCCCCATGGCGCATGTGGTAGCCAATGGGCATATCTCTAGAGAGTTCCCACTGCACCGCGGCACAAGACAGGGCTGCCCATTATTACTGTTCCTCTTTGCCCTTATACTAGCGCCCCTGGCGGCTGGGATAAGACCAGACCAGGTCATTCGTGGACTCCGTTGTATGGAAAGCTGCGAAGACCGAATATCCCTATGCGCAGATGATATTCTCCTATATCTGGCCTCTTCCCGTCGTTCCCTTTCGTGTCTCCTAGACATATGTAGCTCCTATTGCAGACACTCAGGGTATACGATTAATTGGGCTAAATTGGTCCTATATGTCCTGCATGGGCCTACACCTACACTGCCAAAAGGCTGTGACATAACAATAGTACAGGATACTTTCAAATACTTGGGAATCCATATCACACATGATCCGGAAGTGTTCAGGACTATGAATCGCCAAGCACCCCTGCAACGACTGCAAAGGGACACGAAACACTGGCAATCGCTGCCTCTAACGCTATTGGGAAGGGCAACTGTTTTTAAGACAATGGTGCTCCCGAGATTTCTTTACGCATTGCAAAACACACTTTTCCTTGTCCCCCCGTCATACTTCCGAGCCATAGAAACAGAAGTTACCAAGCTTCTCTGGGATAATAAACCAGCCCAAATAGCCATGACAAAGCTGTTCCGGACGTGGTACGATGATGGCATCGCACTCCACAATATACAGGTATACTATTGGGCATTCCAACTAACCGTAATCAATCAATGGCTTCATGTTTCCCGTACAGACCCGGCCTACGGTCTTGATAGAATTGACCTGGGTGAGGAGGGACTATATCGAGCTCTATACAACAAGACCCGGACCCGGATGGGCCCAACCCAACACACACTCTAGGTATGGAACTTGGCGCGTAAAAAGCTGGGATGGCATAATAAGAACATGTTAGCTATGCCCCTCTGGGTTACGGACAAATTGGGCCGGTTGGGACAGAGCAAAGGCTTTAAGCGCTGGAACGATATTGGAATCTCCAAGGTGGGAGATCTCTGGGCATGAGGAAAGGTGATCCCCCTTCACACGGCTCCAGGAGTAGTATTAGATGACACTGACGGAACAATTTTGTTATCACCAGATCAGACACGTCCTAGAGGCAGCGATTCCCCCTAACACTACTTTGCCCAAGGCCTCGCCATTAGAGGACAGATTGGTAACAGATCACTTGCACACCAAAGCAATATCACTGACATATCGAAAGATTATAAATAACTTGGCTGACCCCATGCAAAAGCCACCGGAAAAATGGGGGCGGGGGAGAGGTAGGCGACCTAGACGACACTGATTGGCAAGAAGCATTAGCGTCACCCAGAGAGGTAGCGATTACATCCAAGCTGCGCCTCATACAGCTCAAAATCCTCCTTAGAATTTATTACACAAGAACCGCTCTTTATAAGATGGGCAGAGCAGATACCCAACTTTGCCTGAGACAATGTGGTGTGCCTGGTTCCTCCTTCTACACACTCTGGGCTTGCCCCGCCATAATGCAATATTGGAAGCCGGTCATGGGTAACATCACAAGAGTCAGCGGGCACCCAGTCCCCCCGGAACCCAAGCGGTGCCTCTTGAACATCTGGGAGGCAACAGATCTTACCGCCATGGCGCAAATATGGGTGACATTAGGAATGATGCTAGCAAAACAAAACATAGCTAAACACTGGGGCGTAGAAGCCACCCCCATACACACAAAGTGGTGCAAAGATATGGATATGGCCATGGTGGCAGAAAAGACGGTATATGTACATAGGGGGTGTCTAAAGAAGTGGTTAAAATTGTGGAGATGTTGAAATACCTACAGGGGCAAAATATGTGAACTGCCGACAGTGACTAATGATCTAGAAATGTACGAAGGTGAACAAAACAATTACGTGTATGGATACAACTAGGTGATACAGGATGTGCGTAATATCTAGGCACTAGCTGCGATAGAAGACTACCAACTATGGACGAAACTGTATAACATGCACTGTAAAAATGTATACATTCATACTGCCATATATTTCTAATAAAAAGAGTTATTAAAAAAAAATAAAAAGGCAAACATTTGTGCAGAAGTAGCAGGTCCCACTTGAGCAAAAGCCCCCTAGTTTTAGAGACGGTAGCAACAAAACCGGAGACGTCAATGAGTAAATATCATAGTCCCCAGATTTAGAGTAGCTGGTGTCCTCGGTTGACTACCTCTGGAAGAGTTCACTACAGGTGAACACATTTATAACTTTGGGGGAAGAGATCTGAAGGATAAGGCCTGCACACTGAAGCCTAGAGGAACAATTAATTCCTAGCTCCACCCTTGACCAAAATGTGTAATCCTGGGCAAATTACTTCACATGCCTGTGCTTCAACTCTCCTATCAGGCGTAACTGTGAGCTAGTTATTTATTTAATGGTGTGTATATAACATGAATTGGCAAATTAATGTAATATGCCAAGACATGTAAATACAGGCATTCACAAATGCTGTTTACATGTGGTGTTTGCACAAGTGTTCCTCAGCACACTAAAGGTGGCTTTATCAAAGCTGGGAACAAGGGTATAAAAAAATAATAGCTTTCTGTCCAGAACACACAGAGGAATTTCAGAACTAAATTTGAAAAAAGTGTCATGAAGTGTCATTGAAACTGCTTCCTAGAAGGCGGAATGATATACCAAATAGCCAATAGCATGAGTTGAGAGAAAAATACTCCTGTGGGTGGAGTCGATACCAACTCTAGGTATATTTTAAAGAACTGATAACAATATGTATTGCATACCGCTTTGCTGTCAAGCCAGACCTAAAAATAATTAAGGTGATTATAATCCATTTTACTAGCCAGGCCATTAATTGCCGACAGACCCCACTGGAGGAAGAATTAAAATGTATTTACATAGATGAGTGCAAAGGGATCCTTTTTTTTTAGTGCTTGGTTCATAGTTGCAAAGCAAAGAAAAACTAATACCTAAAGCTAGGCCTTATAGGAGGGCTTTTTAAAAAAAATGTTGTTAAGAATTCCAAAATTGCAAAAAAATCATAATCTGCAAATGAGGAAGTGGCGGTAAGTTAAGAAGAATGTCATTGTTCATGGGAAAAAGAGAACACATGATGCTACTGCTTTGGGACGGGACCGTCTGTCTTGTCA
This sequence comes from Lissotriton vulgaris, assembly GCF_964263255.1. NCBI lineage: Eukaryota > Metazoa > Chordata > Amphibia > Caudata > Salamandridae > Lissotriton > Lissotriton vulgaris. The sequence continues at coordinate 642,376,256 of NC_141700.1, read as the reverse complement.
ACCTGCCAACGTTTTGGATTGAAAAACCTTAGAATGCACCTTGGTAGTCTCTGTCTGCAGGGAACGTAGAAGACCAGAATTCAGTTATGCAACCAGAAACTTGTTTCCAACGTAACTTTTATACTAACAATCTGTGACAACAAAAAAACGAGGTAGGGTTTTCCAGTTTTAGCAAGCATTTGCAAGCAATAGGTCTCACAGCAGCAATAAACAAGCAATTCAATTTCAAAGCTTTGTCCGACAATTGTCATAAAAGCATCCTTCCTAACCCGAATACAATAAACAAGCAATGTTGTGAGGGTGCAGTACCACAGGCTGTCACTAGGAGTCCCTTCGCACCTCTATTGGCCACATTTGGTGCTGCACCCTGCAACATGGTCAAGGACAGGATATTGGTGCAGTGGTGAGAGCTGCTGACTGGGGATCCCAGTTTGAGTCTGGTGTCAGCCTGATTCTTTAATCCCCCCCCCCCCCCCCCCCTCCCCGAGTGCACGGATAGGTGCACTATATAAATAAAAGCTACAAATGTAAAATAACATAACAATTCATTGTCGGGGGCAGGCAAGCAGTGTCATGGGCTAAACACCAGTGACCTTGGAGGGGTGGTGGGGGCCTGGAGCAGTACTGTGGAATGGGTGATTAAGGGATGGACAGCAAGCAAATGGCGCCACAGGATCAAAGAGGCAGAAGTTTAATTGCACAAGTAAACTGAACACTTAATAATCAAAGTTGCAGACCATTAAAAAAAAGTTCTCTCGAATTATAAATTACCTGAACAGTAAGAGCACATTTAAGAGGGCCAGGCCTCATGTGTGGAAACAAAATTCCAAAAGGAGGGAACCATTCACATGCAGCACAGCCTCCTTCCAGAGTGCCATGCCACCCTTCACCCCTTAGAGAGTACCAAGCACAGGCTGCACAGCCTCCTTCCAGAATGCCATGCAATCCCCCTTACAGAGTGTCATGCAGCCCTTCACCCCTTACAAAGTACCATGCGCATGCAGCACAGCCTCCTTCCAGAGTGCCATGCAACCCTTCACCCCTTACAGAGTACCATTCACAGGCAGCAAAGCCTCCTTCCAAAGTGCCTTGCTGCTCTGCCCCATTTCATAGTATCAGGAATCCTTGTCCTTTTCAAAGTGCTATTATTACAGTATTCTTTTCTATCCTACAGAGTTTCATGCTGCCACCTTTCAGCGTGCCAACACGCCCTGCTCCATCATAATGCCATCATGCCCCCCTTATTGCAATAGAGACCTGCCCCATACATGGTGCCATTCTTACATTCTTCCTTGCCCTCCTGCCTTTCACGAGTCGTGCCAGAAGGACTTCCCTCTAAAAGGCAGCGTCCCTGTCACCATGACGCCATCAATGGACAGGGTAAGGCAGAGAGGACCCCTGTATGTTGAGGTACTGCTAAACGTACTTTCAAAACGTGGTTTCAGATAATGACTGCCCCCGGGTTGGAACAGGTCTCTGCCACGCACGCCCCCAGACTAGTCACTCTTACAACCACATGAAAGTACACACAGTCCCACCGGACACCCATCCCTAGAGACAGGTGTACCCTTGCATGCCTCCTCCCCTGTTCTAGTCGCAGGAATTGTTGTCTTTTGGACCGTTTTCAAATTGTCCACACACACTTGCACCCTGACTCCTGCAGATCTGAACTAAAATGGTTCCTGGTTTCTTGGGCATTCTTTTTCCTAACCAAACGCCCACTCACAGTGTGGCTAATGGCGATGAGGCATGCAACATGACCATCGCCATGTTGTCTTGTGTCTGAGTGACTGAATGTGCTGCAGGAGAGAGAGTTGGAGAAAGAAAGTAAAAGAAATAAAGTCATTTGACTTTAACTCAGGGCGAGAAAGAAAGACGGAAAAGGAAGGACGCAGAAAAGTTAAGAAAACAATGACAAAGGGAGAAAGGAGTGAAAAAAGAGCCTGAAAGAGTGTCATAAAAAGACAAGAAGTGTGGTGGAAAAAACGTCACTATATTTGTACAGTAGCTCAAGTTACATGTACACAGGGGAGTCATTGAGGCCCCAATTTAGCTGCTTGAGTGTAGTGGGGGCCACTGGGCAGTGTGTGTAACATAGAACCTTTATCAAGTTGTTTATGGCTTCCTTGACTTTGATTGGAGACAATGGTCTTCGAACAAGTCATAAATGCCCCTGAAGGATAATAGCATGATGGAGGCATGGGTCGAGTGAAAACACGCGAAACAAGGGAGCAGGAAAATATGGAGGTATAGAGAGTGGGGCTCGATGTAAGGAGAAACTAAGGATGGATGGGTAAATGTAAAGATGACCAAGTTCATTGGAAACTGAGATACATTTGTCTACATTGTCATCAGAATTTCCATGGAGCAGCAGCCAAAACGAGTGCTAGGCTCACTCACCTCACTGGCTCATTCAATGCCTGTTGGGATATGGTTCAAAATGGAGGGTATGTTATTCTTCAGGCTCCTCCCTTACAAAAACATCAGTCAATAGGCCAGTAGAGGGTCTGTAACGGTCCAAGAAATCCTTGCCTTTCCAGGAAGGATCTTCACTAATTCAACTGCTCAGCAAACCCCTTCTCAGTCCTGCCAGCTTGCACCATCCATCACAGCCATGATAGTCACAAGGAGAAGATAGAACAGAGCAACTGGTTATAGTCAGTAGAAACAATCCAAAATGAGGTCCAAGACTGATCCTCAGTGGGAGCAAGACCACAAGCACACCTTCAGCACCACAGGAAGGTGGGCCGGTAAAGATGTGATGACATCAGGTGTCTATGTCCATACACAGCATGACTATGCGTGTCAGTCACCTCGCTCAGGTCCCGGTGGTGCAATGCTTTGCCAGACTATATTCCCCTTAGCGCACCGGCATTGACTGCAAATCATGCCGTATTCAGCTTCAGAATAACGCACTTTCACATGCACATCAGGCGCTGCAAGGGTTTACTAGAAGGTGTTTGGGGTGTACCACTGTACAGTGCCAAAAAGCAGTGCTTAGAAGGAACACAGTGTATTTATTCTCAGAGGGTCAGTAAAATGCTTCTTGTAGAAGCTCTGCACAGTTTAATCGAAGATTCAAGAAAAATCTGATAATTTCAAACAGTTTCCCCAAATGTTTCATGCCCTTCGTGAGAACAACTTTTCCACATAAGAGAATACATGCCTTATGTAGGCTGCATTTTCAGAATGAACCAATGTACACGAATTCCTAAATGACATTAGGTAACTCTTTGCGCCGCTAGAGATACCTCATTCGATCACCATCCAGGCACTCTGTCTGTTGCATCACTAAACCATCTTGCGTCACTTCTTGGAATGAGTCTCTGAACCCTTCCCCAACCATCCAGCAGCCAGACAGATTGTGAATGGGAGCTGCCCAGAGCCTGCTACGACTTTGTCCTTTTCACCTACTTAGGTAGTGGCACAAGCAGTGAGGCATGATCTATCCTCCCGTCAAGGATCCACCCAAGTAGATGACTCGCGATGATCTCCATCATGAGGAATGTCAGGAGGTGGGAGGTTGATGTTGCAATAGTTGACTCAGCCAGGAAATAGCCTGGGTTGGAAGTACCAGCCTGCTAAAAAAATATGCAGAAAGGTATTTTCTTTGTGGAAAGTAGGCAACTACTCACTCTAATATGACTTTCTAGTTCATCCTGTTCAATTTCTTGAGGCTACAATTCGACTTTTGTTTTCAGCTCCAAGGACCTAATCTGGAGCATTGTGTCCAACTCTGCGGCGTCATCTGGATATTTGTTCAGTTTCAGAGGCCTCGCCTGGAGTATTGTGTCCAGTGTGGAAGGACCGACCCGGAGTATAGTGCAAGTTTAAGAGCACTGTGGGTAGTTCTGGGGACTACGTCTGGAATGATTTGACCATTCCTGAATGCCAACACCCTTGAGTTTTACATCAGGTTTTGAGAGATACAGCTCCAGAAAGACAGTCATCCTTGTGACCTCCAAGAGCAGACACCTAGACAGGTAAATAGTTTATACTGAAAGTCCATGGATGACCGTGTAAAAATCTGAAGGGTACACCAGCATCAAGGAGTATAAGGAACAGACCTTTGACTTCCTACAGCGAATAAAAGCACTAAAAGAAAACCGATTAAATCATACTAACTACTTGAGAAATAGAGCAACATAAGAGATAGTCAGGGGTGGTGTCAGGACTGGACCAAGATGAGAAAACAGGTTTTAAAGTCAAAGAATTGGCCATTTGAAATTTGTTCAAAACAAAGACTACTGCGCTGAAAAAACCCAAACAAAAATGATAGATTTATGTGCTGAAATCATCTATGAGATAAATAATTTCATGTGTGATTCTGTGTACATTTGAGATGTAAAATAATAAATCATACATTGCAAATGAAGCAATCTTACTTGCGGCACTGATTCACCAAGCAGCAAATAGCAAGAGAGAAATATTTATTTAGGTGGAGCAAAATTCTGTGTATATTTTACTAAATTGATAGCAATAGGTTTTGCAGGTGCTTTCAAGCCTGACCTAAAAATACTGGTGTAGACTATGTAGGGTGCGTGGGAAAAACAGAAAAAAATCAGTCAGAAATCAGCAGTCTAGCCTTCTCTACCAGATAGAATAGTGGATGTCACTACCAGTGACCAGCTGTCACTGGGACATAATGTATTACTGTATTTTGCAATTAAACATTAGGGGCAGAGTATGGTGACAATAAATGCACAGGTCGGGTTAACTGCACGTAGGGGACAGCAGTGCCCAGGAGGCTGGGTACTTCTATAGCGGACCGCCTAGGAGTATGCATCGCATCAGCTGCCTGCTCAGGAGGCCCCTCTCCCTACAGCTGCCTGCTCCATGGCTGCCAAGTCGCCTCGTTTCTCACAAGACATCCTCAGCCGTGCCTTTTAGCAACTTGGCCCATGTAAATTTTGGAATGGAACTAGTGTGCGCCCCTCCATTTTGGGACCCTCTCCTGTTGTCGCTCTTGCCCTGGGTGCATTTTGCCATGTTGAGATGGTTTCTATTGATGGCCACAACCTGGGTCCGCCATTTTGTTGACTCTGGTCCTTTCCTTTGGTCCCTTGGATTCCATCCTGCTGACCTTCAGTTTACGCTGGACTGCCTGATCTCTTTCTCCCCCTCAGGTCCCCCTCTCTCCTCTCACTAATCTCAGCCTCCAACTCTTCTCCCCCACATACCGCTCTCTACCCCTTTTTATTTTAATTAAACAAAAAACAATATTTCTCTTTTCACTCTGTAAATATGTGATATATACTTGTCCAAGCCGAATCGCTGGTAAAATGGAATCCTGAGAAAATCTATTTGTATATATATGTATATAGAGATAACTAACCACTAGTATATGTAGTAGACCTTTGCACTAACTACCATTCCTATGTGATTTTTAGAGTTTATCCAATTGTATCTCCTCCTTGAATGACTTTCCAACTTGTACTTTTGCAATTTTTTCTATTTGTATTTCTTCCCTGTGTGACTTTACAACTTGTACATTTGGAATTTGTTTTCCTGTTTGTATCTTTTATGTAACTCATGTAATCCTAAGTCCTAATGTATCGCAACTGGTTCTTTTGTAAAGCGCTCCGACACCTTCGGGTAATGTTCGCGCTATAGAAAATCACATTAAATAAATAAATAAAATAAAATACATCTAATACATCACATAATATTGGCTCACTTCACGCAGTAAGGAACTGATATTATACAGTGGCAGCGTACCCATGTACTGGGTGGGTTTACCAATCATGTTTGGCGCTTCTAAGCAGCCAATATCCATCGAGGGACTGGAAAGACCCCAGGACAAAAGCAGCAGCCTTAGCAAGCTATTGTTGTATTTTTTTGGAGCTGTTGGTGGGATGAGGGGGCAGAAGTGCTTCTTTGGCAGTTCTCGGGGTGAAGCTCCACCCATTCAAGGACCCTCTCCTCCTCACAGAGGGATACGCTGATCTGACCAAGAGTCCGGCAGTAGCATCCTGCTTACCGCCAAAGTCTGGGTAGTACATGCAAAGTGCTAGAATGTAGTGAGACATATTAAAGATCCCCTACCCCCACCAGTCCCCTCACTCACTCAAAACAGCAGCTCACTTCTGTTTAATATCTATATATATACATATATATCTATATAATTGCGATCCATCACCAACAGCAGCCGCCGAGAGTGAAGAGGCCAACACAGGAGAACAAGTGGGAACAGCCTTTATTCCATCCGCAGCAGGTAAGGATACATTGTACACCCGCTGTCAAGGCGAATGCATTTCGGCTTCTGATTAGCCTTCTTCAGCGCCGCGGGTGTTTTCAGTCAGTCAGGCAGCGGCAAATATATCTGACAAAAAGTCACGCCCCTCCTGATTTGACCTGCTTTGCTCCACCCCCTTCAGCCCAAAGGCAAACGCAAATGTCTATTGGCGAGTCTTGTGAAGTGACTACCATTCCCAGAGTGCATCCTGCTTAATCACTGGAAAACGTTGCGTGGAGATGGCAAAGCGTCGTTGTAATGCAATTGTTCCCCACTTTGCTGCAGAAGAATACGCTGTCCCCTCCGGTCTCCTATCGTCTCAACCTGCCTGTTCCTGTTATCAAATAAGCGGGGACAAGGCTGACATGCACGCCCAGCCCAACGTAGAGCCAATTGACCCCAACACCGCCGTATATGACCCAGACAAGCAGGTGGACTCTGACAAATCCCGGCACCCCGGGCAACTCCAAAACGCCACCGAAGCAGCAACCAGCAGAGTCAGAGTCAACTTGGTGGGACGGGGGCCCCTTAGCGCGGTACTAGACTCCGCGCTGAAACATGCGATCCATCACCAACAGCAGCCGCCGAGAGTGAAGAGGCCAACACAGGAGAACAAGTGGGAACAGCCTTTATTCCATCCGCAGCAGGTAAGGATACATTGTACACCCGCTGATTAGCCTTCTTCAGCGCCGCGGGTGTTTTCAGTTAGTCAGGCAGCGGCCAATATATCTGACAAAAAGTCACGCCCCTCCTGATTTGACCTGCTTTGCTCCACCCCCTTCAGCATATATATATATATATACTAATTTCAGGTTGGCTTGAGTTGGTATTTTACCAATTCAAAGCTGTAATACTGTGCCTGGAGTGGTAAATGGTTTTTGTCATTTTACAGCTCGGCAAGGACAGCACTGTGCTAGTCCTATGCTTAAAGATTTTGCTGTGCAAATGGCAAAAGACTATGTCCTTTTCTATCTCGGCGTGGATGGCACTGTGCTAATCCTATGCTTAAAGACTTTGATAGAAAAACAGACATTTGAGGTGAGGAGATCTAGAGTGTCGCTGGTGTTGAGAGTGCTCTAACAGGAGCTGCTTTCCACATAAACTTGAGAACTACCCAGAGTTCTCTCCTCCTCTTTTTTGTATATGTATATATATATATATATATATATATATGTGTGTGTGTGTATATATGTATATATATACCGGGCTCGAAGGCGGGGTCGTTACCACACGGGGTCGATTTTTCGGTAAGGGGACGTCGTCACTCACGGTTTGTTGCACGTCGAGTTCTTCGACATCCGACTGGTCCCCTTCCGACCCCGACTGATCCTCATGATCCTCTTCTTCCTCAAGTTGCTCGTCTCCGAACAGCTCCGGGATCGCCTCCGACTGCATTCTGGAAACCTCGTGTCTTCTAGCCCGACGATTTCTAATCGTTAGCTTGGAGGAGAATGCTGCGCAGGCTTCGCAGTCCCTGGATTCGTGTTCAGGCGATAGACAGAGGTTGCACACCTCGTGTAGGTCCTTGTGTGGGAACTTAGCACCACACGCTGGACATTTTTTGAATGGAGTCCTTTCCATGGACTCCGGGCTTGACTGCGTCGAGAAAGGCCTCCTGTTCGTCGACGTAGATCAAAGTTTTTTCTTCGATGTTGAATTCGCAACGCGCCGGAATGGAAATGAAACGCGTTCGATAACAATACCGTCGAATTGGAAAGGGAATACGTGCCGATAAATCACTTTTTCCTGAAGTTGATCTGGAGCGTCTCTATCCTCATCCGAACCCGATGGCGGAAAAAAACAATCTAAGGATGGAGCCGATGCCCATGCGCACTACCAACCAAGGGAGGAGTCACCAAGATACAAAAGACTCTCCAAGAGAAAAACAAAGTGCAATCATCCGAGCCCAACACCAGATGGCGATCTATTCATAATGTACCATCTGCAGCCCATATGCCTCGAACACATATATATATGTGTGTGTGTGTGTGCGTTTTATAAAATAGAGGGTAAAGTGGGTTGCCCTGTGGAAAACAAAACACACTAATGTCTCATGGGTCAATGAGATTGGTGTAGTACTACATAAAGGAAGGATGTCCGGCATGACGGAAACATAGGCCAACTAGAAGGCATCACGCCGCAACGCGTTGGTGGCATGAATCTTTTTAATTTGGGTTTTGCATTTTACATAATTTTTCTTGAGCTTGTTAAAGGCTGATAATATAAACATCAATTTTGCACGCAACAACTACTGTGAAATGAAGAACGGGCGGGGACACACATACACACACACACAGCATTTTCATCTTTTCAGATGGAGTTTTGATTTAACTGAAATGATACGTTTTCCCATTTTGATTCCCATGTACAAGTTTCACCTACATTCTGAGATCCTCAAGCCACAAGACAATTTCTTCCTGACCACTATGGAATTAAAACAAAAATACATAAACTGCATATGGCTCTCACATCCTGTTAACTTGAAGCACGCACTAGAATCGGAAACCACTGGAAGACAACGAGTGGAGCACACACCTGGAAAGATTGTCTATTGCAATTTTAGTCATTGTACTATTTACTAATGTACCAAGATAGCTTCAAAATATATTTTCTGACAAATAAAATTTAAAGCAAATCTTGCCATTCTCTGCTCCATCTGGGCTGCCAGAACTCATCATAACAAATCCTAATGCAACTAAAAACCTTCAAAGGCAGGTCAGGCGATTGCTGGTTCTGTCTGGTAGGACACTGTAGGACGCCTCAAACTTTACTACACAATACAGAAGGTGTTGAGTGCATACTTTTTAGCTTCCATGCAACACTGCTTTATTTTGCCATTTTGAAAAACAATATGCCAGGTTCTTCAAAGTTCGGCAGAAATTGAATAATATACTATTTATTCCCTAAATTCAATGCAACATGCAGATGTTTACAGCATCTTACACATTTCTGGTGCGGCGGTAAGTTTAGACCACGCTAAGAGTTATTTTTGCTAGCAGACAGGATTACATATGACGTAGTCCCACAAACCGCGGTGAGCTGCAGAGCAGCAGGTATTCCAGAAGCAGATGAAGACATGGTGGTTTTGCTTGGCTTGAAGGTACACACTATAACTCATCTCCTCCCCCAACAAAATCATCACAACATCGCCCACATCGTTTACAGGCACATTTTAGGCTGACTTTCAGCAAAACAGTCTGAACCGCCAACCGCCAAATACGTCTAACTGATCATGGCGTCTCCAGATGGAGTTTTTCTGAAGTTAGCCTCGCAACTAGTGCCTAACACTGTTTCACCTCTTGGTTAATCGATCCTTAGAGAAATTATTTACGCTCCAAGGTTGCCATTCGGATGGCTTTAAATTAGACTGTAGAATTGACTTGCGGCAGAACATCACAATGGGCGAGTTATTGGCTTTGTCAATTGGGTGGGGGTGGATAATGGGATGATTTTAAAAAGCTCGCCTTCATAGTGCTTTAATCTTAATACTTCAGAGATGGGGCGGGTGGGAGGTGGGGAATAACTAGGGATAGGATGAGAAGAAACAGGGAGAGGGGGGTGGTGATAAATTAAATTAAAAAATAGACAGTGGGGCGGGGGGTGAAAAGAATCCAGGACAGAGAGAATAAGAAACAGGGAGGGGTGGGGGGTAAGTATTTTTTTAAAAGGCTATAAAATGCGGCCAGCGTTGACAGTGTCATAGCTCAGAAATAGTACTTGAATTCCAGCATAAGCAGCAGATAATATGGCCACTGCAGGGGCACGAATCAATAGTAATTAATCTGTACTTAGTCCGCACAACACAGCAAGAAAAGGAAGTGAGACATGGTACGCGCTGCCCAATGAGAATGCAGGAAAGAAGAGCAACAATGATGCCAACAATTGGTAAACTATGGGCAGGTTCCAAACTCATTATTGAATACAAGAGTCTCACAAGCGAGAGTGCATAAGCTAGAACGCGCTCTCACAGGCTCGACTTAAAAACAGATCAAAACCAAAAAACAGTTCCAACTCTTAAATCAATTAAATAGCATTTTTAGGTCGAGCCTGGGCAGCGCATGCGCTGCTCTGCGAGGCATGCTGTATTAGAGTATGGACTTGAAGTTCCGCCCACTTTCTGCACATAGTTTCCATAGGCTTGTGTCATTGTCCTTTGTAAATGATGGCTGATTCGTTAATAGGGTTGTTAGTCCCTCCTTAGTACCACCTTGTCTTCATTTGTAACCTCCCATGAGGACTGTCTCTTTTACTTCTGTTGTTACACAGTGTGTCTTATGTAGTCTGTAAGCACTATTTTCTTTAATGAGTTTCTCCTACTGCAGGCACGACATGCTTTCCTGCAACATTCAGCAGGCATGCGAGCTTTCCCTTTCCAAGCAGCCCATGACAATGGTGGCCACTTCTTTGAAACGAAATAGGTCTCGCATTTACAAGAGTTTGAGCTACTGGCATTGTAAATGTCAATGCCTTTTATTTATGTGTTAATTATCAAAACAGGGAAATAAAAGGCATTGTCATTTACAATGCCAATAGTTTAAACTCTTGCAAATGAAATACCTATTGCATTGCATATGCTTGTTCTCTATGGCAGTAAAGTTGCTGACCTCATTCTCAAAAGCCTGACACTGGGTCCATTAAAAACATTTGCAATGGATCAAATGGGATTCACAACACGGATAGAGTAAATAATCTACAGTTGTGTTTAGGAGTTAACTGATTGCTCAGGGGCTGATGTGGGCCAGGAGTTCAGTAGTCTTTTCCCAAAACTGCACACCTGCACTCCAAACCGTGTAGCAATGTCCACTCCAACAAAAACACACTCAACTCCAAGGAGACCTGTTGGAGAACTCTATAGACTGAAAGATGTTGGACTCAAAAACCACTCGGCGGGAACAAAAGAAAACAAAGCACAGAAATATGCCACAAGACAATTCACACAGCCAGACAAGAGGCAACACAATCATGCCAGGACACACAATGAAAATGCAAGAGACATATGACTGAAGAAACGTCAACCCAACTATGTGACCTCATTTCTGAGCCAAACATTTACTCCAATCAAAAATCGGATCTTGGAACGTAGAACAATAACGAGTTTGAGTCTAAAAAATCTTTGTGATCCATTAAATGCTGGTTAAACTTGAGCTGAATTTCTTCCGTCTGTTCCATTTCCACAGACAATGACACTTGGATCAAGATATCCATTAAAGTCTTGTGTTGAACTGTCAGAGTTTAGCAAAAGACAAAGCAATTACCCACCGTGGAGCCCGCCCAATGCAGTATTGCCTTCAGTGGCGTGGCAGACATGTTGAGGTCACGTCTGTGGGCGGGAGCTGGAGCCCATCTGGGGTGCACCAGAACAAAGCCAGGAAGTGACTCATGCTCACCACCAATCACACAGCCAATGGTAAACTGCAACTTTAAGCCCAGCATAGCATCCAAATTTAGTATTCTAGAAGAGGTGTAAAGGAGGCACTTACAATCAGTCTAAATTGATGATAAAGGGGTCCCACTGCCCACAGACCCCTGTTTGACCCATGACCTTTATCTAGGTTAGTAAATTTAAGTGATATTCTTCAAGATTCTCACCATATTTTTAATCGGGTCCCATAATTCGGAATTACGTCGGCAACTGATTTCGTATAGTAGCAGCGACTCGCTCTTCAAGCCACAAGTGACAACAACAAAAGACCTAATGAGCCAGTTTTTTCCTGCAGCCACAGACATAAGACACAGAGGTGAGGTGGAGAAAGAGCATTTGGTAGACTCGCCACTTGAGCAATTGACGATTTTCTAGCTGGAATAGTGTTGCATTCAAAAACCATTGATGTCACTTGTTCCCGTACAGTCACATGAACAAGAGTATATGCAATATATGGTTCCACACTCAAACCTCCTTGGTTCAGTGCAGAAGATCCACTGTTCCAAGGAGAACTCCAACCATCTTATGAAAGCCCTTTACTTATTTTGTGCTGGTGGTGGTATGTGGTGGCCCAGACTTTCATTTTTGGGGACAAAAGCATTTTTCATCATCAAACTTTGAGCCACAACAACAGAGAAAAAGACATAAATGGAAAAAAAGGAAGAGAAGACAAGTAGATCAGTGAGAAAGTAGGAACTAATAAGAATGTGCAAGAGTGAGATCAAGAGATGGAAAGTGTAGGGTGGAAGAAGCAAGAGGCATGTGGTGTTGTGAAGACGAAGCAGTCTCGGCATTCGGTAATCTTGAAAGTCGACAACAGTGGCAGTGGGCTCCAAAGAGAACAATGGCACTTATGGTTTTAAAAAAAATATTTTATCGCTAATACAAATTGAGCCCTGCGAAAGCTCCTTTCGCAATCACTTCACTAGGACGATTAATTTCTTTTAAGTAACCAGTGAAGGTATGAAATGACCGCGAAAGTTCTGATTGCACCTCAAGTCATGCTGGGAAGATCAGGACCACAGCATGGTCATGGCACCATCTGAGTAAGTGACATATTCAAGGCAGTAGAACGCTCTTAGCACTTTTGACTCACTCTACAGATTAGAAAAAATAAAGGTCAAGAAGTCAGTGGCTACAAAGGGCTCTCTGTGCCTTTTTTCCCCTTTCTGGTTTTAAAGATGGAGCTCCCCTAGGAGGTCTTCTGCTGCATTTTCCGCATGATCATTCATCACATTTAGCTTTCAAGAAGCTTCTTTCTCAGAACTTCAGCAGCCTGGTGTCAGGGAATGTCTAATTGGTGAAAATAAACAAGGTAAGGAACCTAAGTTTTCTTAGAAACCAACTACTGCTAACTGAATGTTGCCGAATAACAAAGTGTTCTAGTCTAGATTTCATCTCATGTCTCTTTCTTTCATGTCCTGACACGATCTGCCTTTTCATGTCAAACGTACATTCTTTTTCCATTCCTGCGTTCTCCTTCTGTTCCTTTTTCACAGTATCTTTCTCTTACTTTCTCAATTTTCTTGCTCTCTCTTTCTAGTTTTGGCTCAAAGTCTGATGAAATACAAGTCCCAGTCCCCAAGAAGGAGGCGATAGTCCTAGAGTAGAACAACAAATAATAACTTATTCCGGACTGGTGGGCCACACCGCGTGTTTTTCCAGAGAGGTAGATTAGACTAGGACTTTTTCCAGACTGGTAGGCAACGCCGTGCGTTCCCAAGAGCAGGAAGATAGATTGAAGACAATCCTAAAGCAGTAGGGCAGACTGAGGGTTTTCTCCAGAACAGGATTTCTCCCCGAGTATACCAACACAATATTGATGCTTGAAGCTCAGGGGAAGAATGTGGCTCCTAGTTGAGTATAGGGTAGCCTGCGGCTTCTTCCAGAATAGCAGTAGGACAGACATAAGCATGTCCGAGGTCTAGAGAAGGCCATGCCCTTTCCCAGAGTAGTAAGGCAGACTCTGGCTCGCACAAGTGGACCGGCACACAGCGGTTCTCACAGTGCAGTAACAAGGGCTTTGGCTTCTTACAGCATTAGACCAGACTCATTGCTCTGGACCTAGGGGATTTAGTCGGAGTTCAGTATCGCAAAGAGGTTGAGGGCAGGAGGGGGGCAGAGGTAGGCTCCTCATAGCGCAGGACAGTCTGACTGCTTACAAACTGTACAGTATAGACGGATTTTCACCCAGTAGTAGGACAGGCTCACAGATTGCACAGAGCAGGACAGACGTTATTCTGTCACAGCACTGAAACAGAACAACGGAGCAGAATTTGTTTTTGCGTGTCAGCTGATCAGACCCAGTCTTCCCACAGAGCAATATTCAGACCCGGGCTCCGTACAGAGCAGACCCTGGCACCGCACAGAGCTACAGTGCAGACCCTGGCTCCGCACAGAGCTACTCTGCAGACCCTGGCTCCGCACAGAGCCGCAGTGCAGACTCTGGCTCCGCACAGAGCTACAGTGCAGACCCTGGTACCGCACAGAGCTACAGTGCACACCCTGGCTCCGCACAGAGCCGCAGTGCAGACCCTGGCTCCGCACAGAGCCGCAGTGCAGACTCTGGCTCCGCACAGAGCCGCAGTGCAGACTCTGGCTCCGCACAGAGCCGCAGTGCAGACCCTGGCTCCGCACAGAGCCGCAGTGCAGACCCTGGCTCCGCACAGAGCCGCAGTGCAGACCCTGGCTCCGCACAGAGCCGCAGTGCAGACCCTGGCTCCGCACAGAGCCGCAGTGCAGACCCTGGCTCCGCACAGAGCCGCAGTGCAGACCCTGGCTCCGCACAGAGCCGCAGTGCAGACCCTGGCTCCGCACAGAGCCGCAGTGCAGACCCTGGCTCCTCACAGAGCCGCAGTGCAGACCCTGGCTCCGCACAGAGCCGCAGTGCAGACTCTGGCTCCGCACAGAGCCGCAGTGCAGACCCTGGCACCGCACAGAGCCGCAGTGCAGACCCTGGCACCGCACAGAGGTACAGTGCAGACTCTGGCTCCGCACAGAGCCGCAGTGCCGACTCTGGCTCCGCACAGAGCCGCAGTGCGGACTCTGGCTCCGCACAGAGCCGCAGTGCGGACTCTGGCTCCGCACAGAGCCGCAGTGCGGACTCTGGCTCCGCACAGAGCCGCAGTGCGGACTCTGGCTCCGCACAGAGCCGCAGTGCGGACTCTGGCTCCGCACAGAGCCGCAGTGCGGACTCTGGCTCCGCACAGAGCCGCAGTGCGGACTCTGGCTCCGCACAGAGCCGCAGTGCAGATGCAGACTCTGGCTCCGCGCAGAGCCGCAGTGCAGACTCTGGCTCCGCACAGAGCCGCAGTGCAGACCCTGGCTCCGCACAGAGCCGCAGTGCAGACCCTGGCTCCGCACAGAGCCGCAGTGCAGACCCTGGCTCCGCACAGAGCCGCAGTGCAGACCCTGGCTCCGCACAGAGCCGCAGTGCAGACCCTGGCTCCGCACAGAGCCGCAGTGCAGACCCTGGCTCCGCACAGAGCCGCAGTGCAGACCCTGGCTCCGCACAGAGCCGCAGTGCAGACTCTGGCTCCGCACAGAGCCGCAGTGCAGACTCTGGCTCCGCACAGAGCCGCAGTGCAGACTCTGGCTCCGCACAGAGCCGCAGTGCAGACCCTGGCTCCGCACAGAGCCGCAGTGCAGACCCTGGCTCCGCACAGAGCCGCAGTGCAGACTCTGGCTCCGCACAGAGCCGCAGTGCAGACCCTGGCTCCGCACAGAGCCGCAGTGCAGACCCTGGCTCCGCACAGAGCCGCAGTGCAGACCCTGGCTCCGCACAGAGCCGCAGTGCAGACTCTGGCTCCGCACAGAGCCGCAGTGCAGACTCTGGCTCCGCACAGAGCCGCAGTGCAGACTCTGGCTCCGCACAGAGCCGCAGGGCAGACTCTGGCTCCGCACAGAGCCGCAGGGCAGACTCTGGCTCCGCACAGAGCTGCAGTGCCGACTCTGGCTCCGCACAGAGCCGCAGTGCCGACTCTGGCCCCGCACAGAGCCGCAGTGCAAACTCTAACTTCACACAGGAAAAATATTCTGTCCTCCTGGTTTGTCAGGGTGAATAACAACATCAACACGCTTGCCTGCTACAATAACCACTATGAATAAGCCAGATCAACAGCATTTCTCATAACTTTTTTAAATAAGCAGATTAGACGCATGGCATCAGACATAACTTTTCAATCAAGCCTAGAGCGGTTACTGCTTTGTCGCCATGGCAAAATAAGGCCCACTGTAATGAGCTTTCCCACAACCGGACAGTTATAAAAAGACAATGTCAAAATGACGATTGGCAAATCAAAATTCAACTCGTTTGAATATGGCTTGCAAAAGTATCATTGCAGTGAAAATATTATATCGCTCATGGTTTGCCAGAGTGGGTGACCGACACCAAAACCCCTGCCTACTACAGGACACTAGGAGATTACGTGTAACAAAATACCTGACAACAGCTTGTAACAATGTCATAAAAACCCACTGTTAAAAGTCTATTGGCTTTAAGAAAAGAGTTTCACTATAAATAAGACAGACCTACAACCTTTGCCATACATTTTCATAGTAAAAAAAATCTGACCTAAGGAATTGTACGTAACATTCCCCAGTGAACCGATCAGGCCTATAGCTTTTATCATTGGCCTGTCTCCATAGTCAACTATGATTTGTATGGTGTGGTCTAAAGTTTAAGCTTTTCCACAAATGTATACAAATTTGCAGTTGGCAAAACAAAATAGTCTCTCCTCAGAGGACTAACCACAAGATTATCACATTGAATATCTTCTCTTCCCACAGTTTGTCACAGGGGTAACTAACACCAAAACCTTTGCCTACTACGATAATCTGTGAAATTCCATGGAACGAAATGTAACCACTCATAAATGTCTATTGACTTTAACAAATGGTTTTCACAATAAATGAAATATAAATAAAAAGCACTTGCCACCATAACTAACTCAGCCCTGCTGTATGGAGCATTAACTTTTCCGCAAACCAAAATATACATTACAAACACTTTTAGCATTTGTGAAATCTTATTTTCTGTTGAACACATAAGGTCTGCTGGTAGCTGGGCTGTCAATCCATACCAAAAAATACACATAATTTACCATTAAATTATCCTTTTGTATAATTGTCTAAGCTATGAATTAAGTTATAGAAAAAAACTGATTGATTATTTTTGTCGCTTGGGAGAGATTTTATTTTAAAGGATGTAATGGGAAGAGAAATTATTGCAAAACGATAATTATACGGGGATTTTATCTACTTTGAATCTGCCTGAAAATAATTGTGCTGTGATGTACAATATAAGAAATTAATGTATGTATTTATTGGAAAAATCTGATAGGTCATATCGTTAATTTATTTTATTTTCATCAATTAGAATTTGTCATTACTCATCTGCTTATATCATGACTCTTCGTTTGAAAATGAAATATGAGGGTGAAATGATGTCTCACGAGGAAGACACTCCATAGATTGTGCTTAAGATTGATATTTAAATACTGTTGATCAGGGTACCACGATTTTGAATAATTTCCACTGAGCACTTTTATGGTATGGTAAAATGTGTTCATTAGGAAAATAGAAAATGTTTCTGCGAGTTAAAACACACTATGTTAAAAAAATATACATTTAAAGCTTCTACTAGGTGTCAGCGACTGTTTTTCTGCTGTTGTTCTGCAGTGGGACATAATATAAAGAAACTGAGGGAGCTGTTTCAGTCCGGACTCGACTAAGACAGACAGACACACGAGTTGGGACAGCCCTCTACATCCATTGGACAGTCCAGCGGTCATTCACTTTGGGGATATGGGTCCTCCTGCTTCAGCCACTGAGTCACTGTGAGTGAAGATTTTTTTCCCAATGATCACAACTGCTCATTTGGCAATACTTTACTTTGACAATCTTGTTTCTTTTTATTTTTCATCCTTTAAAAAAAAAAAATGTCTTGTGCGTTTCAATTATATATTCAAGTTCTAGAGATTTAAAACCAAGATAATTTTTTCCTTGCTCCAAACAGAGCCATATTTTGCAGTGATGTGCATTTAAACTAAATAAGAACTCTGTACTTCTTCTAGATACTCAGGCTATAAAGCACCTCTACTGCTCTACCCAGTGTTTTATTATTATGTTTTAATTAAAATAGTATTGCAAGCGTATGATCACCTCGTTCAGGCAGCAGCTTTTTTTAATTATTATTTTTGCGGCTTCACGCCCGCTTGCCACAGGCAGACTTAATCGCCTCGGCAAATATTGTATGGAAAACATATTTCAAAGCCACTAAGGATAACCGAGACTCCTCTCCTTTCGGAAGCAGCTTCTCTCGTAAAAGGGAGAGCACTGCTGCCTCTCAATTACTGGGCCCTGAGGGGTGCGTGCCCCAGGCAGCAGGGCTGAGAACCAGGCAAGCAGGGCCCAGCCCTTGCCTGACCCTGGCTGGCTTGTCTTAACTCGCTCCCAGAAGCTGAGGTTGCTAAACTCCCGCATTTCCAGAACTGGTGAGCTCATGAAAGAAATATTCTGCTTCTCGGGCCAGCAGCAACTGCGAGACAGGAGGGACGGGTGCGTTATGGGAAGGATGGAGAGAGTAAAAGACAGCGGGAACTGGACCAGGAAGGAAAAGAATCCAAGAAAGAAGTAGAGGACAGGGGCACGAGGGATGGAAATAAAGGGCGAAAGGGGAGGATGGAGGCGGGAGAAGATGAATAGAGAAGGATGGGAAAGAAACAAAGACATACAACGGGAGGAGGGAGGGGAATTGTAAAATAAATCACGGAAAGAGAAAAGGAAGGGATAGAGAAAGTTAGTAGAATGGAGGAAGATTGAGAGACAAGGAGAAAGAAAGGGGAGGAACAACAAAGAAAGAGCACAAGTAAGTAATGCCAAAGAAAGCCAAAGGAGGAAGTTACAGGATGGGAGAACGAGCAGGTAAAAAGGGAAGAAAGGAGTTAACAGAGATATAGCAAAATAAAATGGACAGCTGGGGAATAAATGCAGGGAAAACGGAAGCAGGTATAATAAGGATAAATTGTAATTGAGTGAGGAAAAAGTGGAGTAAAAAAAAGAATGGAGTGGAAGGTATGAAAGGGAAAAGAAACCGAGGTAAGCCATAGAGAGGTAGCAATGCATACCCAAGACGATAGACACATTCAAAGTGATGGCAACTGTTTTAATATAGTGCTTAATACCACCATTTTCCCGTTTACAAGCGCTGTATGTATTAGGTGTTGCACATACTCCATTAACTAGCGTTTAATATATTGACCTCGGAAAGCTTAGGCTGGCCGTGCAAATATTGGTACTTGAGGCTTGTAACCCATACAGCGGTCATCAGCCAACGCTCGACTCCATGAGCCGCCTTGTAAAAGTCCATTAGTTAACTTTAACAAGGTATAAAGACGCAAATGGGTCAACATGGAAGAACTTGGAAAGGAATTGGAGGGAAGAGAAATTGGCGGGAAGATGAATTAGGTGATGCCTCGAGAGGAGATGGTCGACAAAACTAAAATATTGGGAATGGGATGTAGTTCCAACTTCTTCATGTACCTCATCCGCTGCAGGAGGTCACTAGAACATGGTAAGGGGAAGGTGAGGCAGAAGGGACAGTAGAATAAAAAGAGTGTTAGCATGAGAAGGAGAAGAAAGAACAGGTCGAGGTAAAACAAGGCAATGAGGAGAGCAAAGGGCATGTTCTACGACCGCAAGAAATGAGGTATCTGTGAAAAAACTGCAAGGACAATGGAAGCAACTAGGAGGGGAGGGTGAAGGATTCTACAAGGGTCCCTGTAAAATGGGACTAATAATCCAATGGAATTATTACACTTCTGAGGTCATCCTGCCACCCCACGAGCATCCTAGAGTTAAAAAGAAACCTCCCCTGACTCCGGCTGAGCCAAAGGGTTGTATAATGGAATCACGCATGTGTTTAGCACGCATGCCTTTTCAACACCGGCATTAGAACGTAGGAGTCGTAATGACACATTCCTTTAGCACGCAAGTCATTACAACGGATTGCTTTAGGGGGGTGTATTGGTGGAGTGGTATTAGATATAAAGTCCAACACCTTCCCTACTGTTGAACAAGAAACCTCAGGATACCCTATATTTATTCAAAATTTGCTTGAATTTTTCATCTGTACGGATGCTCTGGGGAAGCAGATGTTGCAGGCAGGAAATGAAATTTGAGGTCTAGCAACAGACTCCAGTTATATTTAGATCCTACCAAACCAGAAGTGCTGAATACCCACATTTTACCCAATACCCTTAGTTTTAAGGATCATAAAAACGCCCTTGTCTTTTGAAACCACACTGAAAAAACCACAACACATTTCTTCTTTCAATGTAATCTCTTACATTGTGCTCCTAACTTTTTTCCTCATCTAACGGCAGCTCTTCATTTATGCTTGTATTGTCTGCCTTCCCCTAACCTTCTTAACAAACTGATGGCCTCTCTGCAACAAGTCCAGAACTCTGCTGTCTGTCTGTTAGTGCGATCAGAAAGAAATACAAATCTTTCTCCTGCCATCCACTCCTGGCAGTGGCTAAAAATATCAAACAGATTTGAATGGGAAGCTCGCCCAGCTCTTTTTGATTGGTGATTTTCCCTTGGTGTCCCTCAGGATTTGCAGCCTATCTGGTAAGGCCCAAATCTTCTTGTTTTGGACTCTGCCAAATTCTATCCACAAATCTTCACATGGATTCCCACCTCAACCAGCTTTGCAAAGCTGGAGAGATTTTGCTTTACAACAGTAATGCAGCATCCGTCTCATGCCATCTCCTAGCACCGACCTCCAAGGCACCTGCTGTGGACAATAAATACAATTAACATAATGCAGCTTAGCCTAGCTTTTAACCCCTTGCACGCTGATGACGGAACCGCTCCGTCATCAGCTGCGGTTGCGCTGTGCTGATGACGGAGCGGTTCCGTCATGGCCCGCTCGCCGCTCATGTGCGGCGCGAATTCCACGCCTGCGCTGAACGTTCTATTGAGCGGGGCGGGCCATGACGGAACCGCTCCGTCATCAGCACAGCTCAACCGAGGCTAGTGACGGAGCGGTTCCGTCACCAGCATGCGGCCGCCGCGCGGCCGCCCCGCCCCTTTAGCGCTGCGGCGGAATAGCCGCCGCAGCGAAGGGGTTAATATATTTCCCCATGAAAGTGCTATGTACTGTGAGTCTGTAAAGAACCCAAGGAAGTCTCATTTTTGGTTTTCAACAGAAAATCTGTGTAATGTTTTAGAAATAATGTGAGACCAATCTACACAGCACAGTCATTATCCAAAGAATGTATTAGGAAAGACAATCCCTTTAAGATCCAGGACCAGTTTTTGGAAGAAACACCGAGGGTGAGATGGACAGGAGTAAAGCAGTCCGAAGATGTTCTATGGAACCCGACAGGATCTCTCTGTAGAGAGAAATTATAGGAACTTTTAGACTACAGCATGTGGCTATCCACATCTGGTGAGATTTCAGAGAAATTAATTGACGTAAAGCCTTTCTTTGCTTCAGTGTGAATGCCAAATTGTTTTTTCCAATACCTCTCGCTGGGTCAGCTTTCAATTCTGGCAACAGGAACATAGTTCAAGTAGCCAAAACCTGGTGATGTAACTTGCTGGCAAAACTCTGCACTGGCATTAAATATTTTTCCTTCCAAATGAATTATGTTGAAATTTGAGGGAAACCCTACAAGAACAAAACAAGCAATTCTTCAAAGAAATCCTACTACTAAACATTCGTCAAAGAAACTAGCTGGGTAGCCTCATAAAAGTCAAGGGGGCCAGAAAGAGAGTATCGAAAAGAGACAGGTGAGAATAGAGATACAGCAATAGGTGTACGAAGGATGTCAAGGTGGAAGAAGGCATGTACGGCCTTAATAAACATCTACGCAACCCATTTCAGTAAATACACACAAATGTGGCTGGAAACCAAGTTATTATGAGATATGTAAGTTCAAGTGCTTAGACTGCTGGCAAAAGGGCCTGGTGGCGGAATTATAACTCATGAGCCAATGAGTAGTTAGTGGCACTATAACTGTTTCTTGCAGCCCACTTAGTGCCACAAAAAGCCTGAATGGGAATGGCCTGGTTGAGAGTCTGTAGCGGTTTCTTGTACTAGTCCCAGACTATTTGCTTTCGCACCCCCTACACTTCCTGCCCATTGTGGCCCTGTCACAGGCCCTAAAACTACACGTCTGCCAGAAAGTCAGCTCCAGAGGTGCCTTAGGCTTCTGCTAGAAGAAAGTGGCTACCTGGTTGATGATAGTGACTTGGATAATTTGGAGGTGGAGGGCCTTTCCTAGAACCGCCCGGGGCATTGTCCAGTGGTGTAACAAAATCTAAGGGGGCCCCCGTTGAGACTACATAGAGGGGGCCCCCATGCTCCAGACACAGTAGGCATCTCTCTGGCCAGGGGTCCATGCACAGTCCCGAAAAGGGCTCCCTGGAGTTCGGGGGCCCGCACTGCACAGCTATTGTTACACCAGTATCAATGTCTACTGGCCCAACCCACATCAAATCGACCATGACCCTTCTGCAGTGGAGAGTCTTTCACCGCTGAGTGTTTGGTGAGGTGGAAGGTACATGGTTCATCTGGGATGAGCATTTAATAATGCTAGTCTACAACTCCCCTTTCCTAAAGCGCACTGTCCTTTCACTTCTTGGTCTAGCTTGGCTGGGGGCAAAACTGCCCAGGATGGAACTCATTAGAATTATGTGTCATGTTCGGCTTGGAGCTGCAATCCTGCGCCAGTCCTCGAGTCAAGCTTCTTTCTAGAGCTTAGCTAAGAGGTTACATCCTTGATTGGCTGCCATCCAAATATTTGAATGAAACTTAAGCCTGATGGTAGATCAACCCCAATCTACCTACCTGAAAACCAAAGACATTCTGTCTCTTTTGAGCCAGTTCTTCAGCATCTCTTGAACTTTGCCTATAGTGGAGCTTCTTGGCTGTTTCATCTGCAAGGCCACTCACTCCGCATGGCTGTGTCTAAGCCTGAGGAAGATCTGATCCGCCAGATGTCATGGAGCTGTACCTACCTGCAAAGAATACTTTCCCAAGGGCAGGGGTTCCACTAGCAGCAACAGTAGACTACCAGATGACCAACGCAACACCCCCATGCTGCTGAGTGATGCAGCAGCAAGCCATGGTGGACCCTTACAGGACCTATGAACTAATGGAGCATGTGCAGGTGAGCAATCCTATTACACAACGGTGACCATGTTCCCCAACACTCATTCTAACCTGGATTATTTTGATGTTCCTCTTGCCGCAAAAATTCTGGCTACAATGTGGATATCTCCTGCTGAGTATTGGGCCCTAAAGCACATTCCAGGGTCTCATTATGTGCACAATCAAGTAACACAAATGTGCAGCAAAGAGGCATGTCCTTGTGTAACAAGAACCTTAGCTCGACATCTAGCCTGCAATGTCCAGCTCTAACTTTGTAACATTCGTGTCAGGGCTGCGCATTTTGCCCTGGAGGTGGGAGAGACTCCTTAACACCATCAGCCAGAAGGCATCTTCTATGTACCCTTGAAGACTGAGCCCATGCCTACAACTTAGAATCGTTTGGATTACCAAAGCTTCAAACGAACGACAGCCAGGCTTTCTAGCAGCCTAGCGCCATTGGAAATGTTCAACCACCAGAAGTGGCTCAATATATATGCATTTTTATTTTGGGAGGGTGACCCTAACAGGAGGCTAGCCTTGTACTCCAGTGTAAAGAGCCACTCGCAGAGCACTAGATACAAGTGCTGGTAGCCTGGGGTGAACCTTGAAACTAACCACAACTTACCAGGAGGTCCCAACTCCCAAAACATACCTTCATTTCTTGAAGACCAGTGAGAGCTGGGATAAATACATTTGTATTCTGTGTTAATTCAAACGTTGTGATCTTTGCTTATGTAATTAAAATTCACATAGAACAAAGGAGAATCATAACAAACCGACCAATTCTACCATCAAAATGGCGCCTCCTCATGGCAAATAGCTACTGTACCACCAGGTAGCTCAATCAACCCCCCACGTCGAAAAATGTCTACATCTAGGAAAGATAATGAGTTGTCCATGGTGCTGCTCTCTCATAGGGGTACATCAGCCCATTACTTTACATGAGAACTGCTTTGGACAACAAGCAGAGCAGAACAAATCAGAACAATGCGGGAACAAGTAAGAGAGCCAAATCGAACCTATTTCATGAAAATCTTCTGTACGGTTATGACTGAGGTCTTAAGACTCACTGGCGTGCTTGATTTTTATGGTATTATAAACATGGGAGCCTACAATCCATGTACAAAAGGCCGTCTATACTTTAATTGTTACAGTTGGGTTGGGATATTATAACACCTCCTGCAAGAAGCCAGAGCCAATGAGAGGTCACATGGCATAACTGCAGCTGCAGTTTAAACAGTGAAAAGGAGTACTAGCTTTTCTTCCGGATATGTTTTTCTTAAAAGAAATGGTGATCAGTGGAAAGAGATATTGATGCAAAGGTGTATTTTTTCCATGCTCTAGGTAGTTACTTCAGCCTCATTCCTCTATATCATGAAAAGTTTAACATGAAGTCTGGGAGCCTGCTGAAATTCCAATATAGTACTCACGGACATACTGCACCCACCTAGCACCCAAGATCAGGAGTAAAGAATGTATTAAACTCACATGCGTCCTTTTACTGCTCCAAAAAGAGCTGCTCTGTGTAACTGTGTAAATATGCAATAAATAATTGTCCAACACTAACCGCTTCAACTTTTCTTAAAATGTAACCTTGAGTGAATTTGCAACTTGTATATATAGAACTCTAACCACTAGTATCTGTTGTAGATTTATGTACTTACTACCATTCTTATGTGGATTTAGAGTTTATCTGTTTGTATATTTTATGTAATTCATGTACTCTGAAGTCCTTATGTAATGTAACTGGTTCTAGTGTAAAGAGCTCTGACACCTCTGGGTAAAGTTTGCGCTATATAAAAACGCATAAACTGTCATGATTTAAGGAAGCACTACGTTAAAACTCACCATCTAAAGACAAAAATAATTATTATTTGAATATCAATTTTTATGTATACACACAGCTTAATATCGGAATCCTGCTGTTTCTAGGCGCTGTAAATGATATGTGTTATTAGTACGCAATTTAATGCTCATCAATTGACTGACTTTGCAAGGATGGAAAGCTGTTTTGGTCCTGCCTGAAATCACTTTGTGTTCAGCAGCAAGCGCCCAACTTGCTGAGCTATCCAGCTGGACTTGCGTTTGTAACCTCTTTGTGGTAAACCTCTGAAAAAGCCTACAAGTGAGACAGAGGTTATGTGAAAAGCCATGGGAAAGTTTATCTCATATTGCCCTACTGTGGAAGGTTCCCCGGTCACATTTTAGGTCTGGCGAAACATTTCTCCCGGTGAGACACTTACCTTTTATTAAAGTAATAAAATATAAAGAATACTTGAATTCTGCCGGCATGTGCTCTTGCTCCTTCGTAGGTGATGAGTTCGCCACCAGAAAAAAAGGCATTGATATGGTAGTTCGAGCTGGACTTTTCCCACCGGGCACAGTGTCTAAACTGATTCGCAAATGGCTGGGTTCAATCTTGAATGGCATGGGGAGCACAGAAAACTATGGATTTAGGACCAGATCTCTGTACTGGGGTGAATGTATGACATTGGT
The DNA here is from genome assembly GCF_964263255.1 of Lissotriton vulgaris. NCBI lineage: Eukaryota > Metazoa > Chordata > Amphibia > Caudata > Salamandridae > Lissotriton > Lissotriton vulgaris. The sequence goes on along the minus strand of NC_141700.1, from coordinate 642,350,942 downwards.
CTGCACTCTGTCCATCAATTGTTCTTTTTTGCATTTGTCACCCCGAGTGGGAAGGGCATGCCCAGACGTGGGCCCTGTGCTCTCCATGCCACAAGAGTCAAGCTATCCTGGCTGATGAGGGGTGAAACCACGAAACTGGTCCTAGAATGCTGGTTTGCAGTCCAGGGAGGACCTGGCCTGGCAGTTCGGGCTGGAATGTTCCCATTGGGTACAGGGTCAAGACTGATTTGCATATGGCTGGGTTCAAACTGGAATGGCATGGTGAGCAAAAAAACGATGGATTTAGCCAAGATCTCTGTACTAGGGTCAATGTATGACATTGTTCTGCATTCGGTCTATTAATTTCCCAGCATATCTGCTAACAGGCCTGCATGAATCTGATTTATATATTATAACTACATAGTTAAATAAACATTGACAGTGGATAACATCCAGGGGGCATATGTAGTCTGACAACATGCCTGCTGGCTGCCAAGCCTTATTCCCTACAGAGTCTCCAGGCCGCCTTTACTCCAGCACTGTTTGAAAGTCATTAACATTGCTAGCATTTTAATGTGTCTTTTGGACAGACAGCCACTTCCGTCTGTGTTACTGACAACCTGTTTAACATCCTGGTTCTTTGTGTAAGACTGTCTTACGATAATTATCTACAAACAGAAAACATTTGCTCTTAATACTTACACGAAGGTCCTCATTTGGAGAAGGCCAGAGCGGTATCGGGTGATTCTATTTTTCTTGTGGTCTCCAAGCCCGGGATCACCGGTTCAGTAAACTCTGGGCCTTCTACTTCCGGGTCTGGGGAGTCGGACCCCCGAGCCCTTTCAGTGGAACTGCATGAAGCTGCTGGCTCGGTCCCGCTCTATAGGAAGCAGGAAGCGAGAAACAAACGCTAACCCCTCATGTTCAACCCTCCCCTGCCCCGAAAGGGCAGATAAAAAGCCACCTGGCCCCTTACCACCTGCTCCAAACTCGAGGAAAATGTATGAAGATTAGAGTCTGGCGTTTCCTCCAGAAGGTGGGGTGGGGGGGGGGGGGGGGGTCATGTAGGCTGACCAACTGGTGTGGGTGCAAATTCAGGACGGTGAGTGTAAAAATTCAGGACAAAAGGTCAAAATTCAGACAAAAATTCAGGACAGAAGGTCAAAATTCAAGACAAAACTTTGGGTCAAAGGGTACGTTTTAAAGACTCATCAGAGGAGATTGTGCAAAAATTTATAAGTAAATAGACAACCAACATAAGTGCAAGTCAAAATAAGTTTATATTAGGTAAACAAAAGGTCTAACTTATACAAATGCTTGGCTGATTGCTCATTTACTTTTAAAAACCAGCATATGCAATGTTACTTCCATCTAATTTGTTCCATTTTTTTCTTCCTTGCCTTCAGGCCCACCACATGTCTTGATTGTCCAGACTAGCCCATTGTTATTTTGTATGCCACGATCACAGCGGGCAGACAGAAGGACAATGGGCCATCACAGTCTGGGAGATGCTAGGGAGGGGCTGCTCTTGAGCACAGCGGAGTGCGACTTGGCCCCAGCAGGCAGTTTTCAGATATCTGAGGCATTTCAAAGGTGCGAAGTGCAGGTCGCTGTAACCCCCAAAATTATGGACAAAAGGCGTCTGTAAGAGGTATCGTCATGGACAATGGACATGACTTCCAATTAACGGCCAGTCTGTGAAATTTATGGAGGGTTGGTCACCCTAGGACATGTGGAACTGGACCCTGTATTCCCGGACTCATTCGTTATTCCCCATTCTGGAAGAAATAGCTTGAAATGGTTGGATTTAGGAAAAGAGGTATTGACTGGAATCCAAGACCTAAATCCGGGGAACTCTTACTAAGGCCCAAAATGTTTTGCTCTAAACATAAAGCAGGTCCATTTGCTTTAACAATGTTTGAGTCACTCCCAGGTCATTTAAACTGATTGGATATTGGTAAATTAATGTACCCTTAATGGGCCCCAAAGCGACCGCCGGAGGAGTGCTGCAGGGAGCAAGGCTCCCGTGTGAGGAGGTTAGCCCCGCCCGCCAGAAGACAGCCGGTGAGTGCGGGTGCTTTCAAAGAGAGGGGGGGGGGGGGCTGTACTTGTAAATGCTTGTGCGCATAGCCCGGCGCCCTGGGCGTGGTGGTGAGGCCCGCTCTGCTGACACCGCCTCTTGGTTACAGCGCGGCGCCCTCCCCCCTGGCATCTCCAATGTGACCGGTCCCAAGCCCCGAAGTGCAGTCAGCAGAGGGCAGCCTGGCATGAAGGCCTCCGCACGTCTAGTTTAATTCATCCTGCCTCGCCCTCCTTGTTCCCACAAGTCTTCCCTTCTGACCCTCTGATACTGCCCGTCTCCTCCCGAGACCCGCCTCGTCTTCATTGCCTCACGCCTCCGGGGTGCCCCCAGCCCACCTCAGTTCCACCCACCCGTCCTCTGTTCCACCACCTCTGCCTTGATTACAATCACCCTCCCTCTGCTCCTGCCTTGGTTCCACCCACATGGTTTCACCACCCTTCTTTGCTGTGGTCTCGATTCCACCTACACTGCCGGGGTTGCACCCACCTTTCCTTGCCTCCACTCTACCTCGGTTTTGCTACTGCTATTTGTCAAATGAGATGTAGGTCTATCCAGCAAGTGAAAGTAGATTCCCTTGCCCTCCATTTAACCTTTGCCTTCGATAATCAGACACGAGGGTTGAGATTTCAAAGGAGTCTAAGTAGATAATAAGGTGATTAAATGTATGGAGTAGATGCATGTTTAAGGGAGTTGTACATAAAAGGGATGCCAAGGAGATATGCAATGGTGCTCCTGAAACAATTTTATTTATAATTTGTGCCACATAGGTTCACCCATTTACTGATTGTTCACTTGGAACCTTGCTTTCTGTTATCTAAATATTTTTTTTACACTGGTCTAGTTTTTCCTTCAGGTATTTAATGAGTTACATTTTATTACGTATGTTAAATTTAGGGCAGATAACGTTTGCCATGTCAAATTATTTTACACTTTGCCCTACCGATTTTCAATACCACATGCCTGCCATGGAGTCAACATTTATCAGGTTTCTGCTTTACCCATGTTTCTATCCTTAGCGTTATTGCTTCTTTAAAAAATGTTCTCTTCTTCAGACAGCTTCTCTGATTTCGTAGCCTTTCTTAGACTGTATATACAGGGCGTTAGTATAACCGTAGGTCACGGGGAAGAAGTCTTGCATGCCTCCTTAGGTTTACATATGAAAGTAATTGTTTCTATCTCGTTGTTTAAAAAAAAAAAAAAATCTATCTATCCGTACTTCCACTCTTAATTGTAAATGGCCAGGATGTTTGATCAATTTACTGCACTAAAAAAGGTACTGCAGCTATCTAAGCATGCATGCTTGGCTTCAGTGACATTGTTTTGCGGCTTTTTGCGGCGATGTCGGAATAATTGTTGGCAGGTATAAAGCCTCTAAATTAATGTTAGCTTTACGACTAATGCATGTGCCCAGTAGCTGCAACCAACACGGTGCTGAATCTCAACATCGTACTTCTGTCGCTACCAGTTTTGTACAAAATGAATCATTTTAACTCTGCATTGTGTGAAAGGTGGTTTCTACTAGGATAAGTTTTGGTACTGTCACATGACTGATAAAGCCAATGTTTTACATTTGCCAGTAATTACGCTTAGCATATTGACTTCTAGATTGCAGTACCCTAGTGTATACAAATCCCAGATGAAAATTCCCCAGTTTGTTTACGAACTTTGCCACACAACAGTAATCTATCTATTAGAAACGAAACACTTTGCCACTCTTATTTTCTCCACTCTGATTTTTAGGTCGAGCCTAGACAGCTTGCAAGCGGCGTGTAGCTCTAGGTGTATGTGTGTCTCTAGGTGTGTGTGTGTGGAGCTCTGTGTGTGTGGATCGGAGTGTGTGTGGCTCAGGATGTGTGTGTGTGTGTGTGTGTGTGGCTCTGTGTGTGTATGTCTTTGTGTGGCTCTGGGTGTGTGTATGTGGCTCTAGGTGTGTATGTGTGTGTGGCTCTGTATGTGTGTGTATATGTGTGTGTAACTCTGGGTGTATGTATAACTCTATATGTGTGTGACTCTGGGTATGTATGTGTAGCTCTGTGTGTGCATCTGGGTGTGGCTCTGGGTGTGTTTGTAATCAGTGTGTATGTGTGTGGCTCTGGCTATATATGTGTAGCTCAAAGTGTGTATGTGTGTGTGGCTCTGGGGTGGTGTGTGGCTCTGGGGTGGTGTGTGTGTGGCTCTGGGGTGGTGTGTGTGTGGCTCTGGGGGGAGGTGTGTGTAGCTCTGGGAGGAGTGTGTGGCTTTGGGGGGGTGTGGCTCTAAGTGTGCATGTGTGACTAGGGAGTGCAGAGTGACTAGGGAGTGCAGAGTGACTAGGGAGTGCAGATTGACTAGGGAGTGACTAAGGAGTGCTAGGAAATGACTAGAGAGTGCTAGGGAGTGCACAATGCTAAGAGGCGCGGAGGGACTAGGGAAGCTAGGGAGTGCACAATGCTAAGAGGTGCGGAGGGACTAGGGAAGCTAGGGAGTGCACAATGCTAAGAGGTGCGGAGGGACTAGGGAAGCTAGGAAGTGCACAGTGCTAGGGAGTGCTATGGAGTTCTAGAGACTCCAGAGATTAAGCTAATAACAATGTAAGTGACAATGCCATTTATTTATCTGTTTTCAAAACCAACACATAAATAAAAATGTTGTCATTAACAATGCCAATAGCTCAAACTTTTCCAAAGGCGAAACCATTGCATTGAAAATGCTTGTTTAATGCTTGGTTGGCCATTGGGACACTTCTCCAAGTCAGTGTGCATTTTTGCTAATGGGGATGCGGTTTTGAATGTCAGTGTGGTGAGCGGAGTTTGGGTTATGGTCATCCCATGTAAGGTGGCCCTGTTGGGGACCATCTGCTGTTTGTTAGTGCAGTTTGCAATCCAGATTTGTATTTCGTGGACCAACCCACGGATACACACTTCATCGTTGATATTCTGAGTGAGAAACAGAACAGCAAAAGTAGCTCTTATGAGCTGTTGGAATGCAACACAGCCATTTACAAACCTGTTCTATAGCATAGAAAGGGATAATTTGCAGAAACAACTCATTGCATGGACACAACTGCTATATTCCACTTGTAAGCATGGACCAAACTGCTATATTCTGCTCGCAATAATATGACACTCAAAATTTTACACATGGCGTTCACAAAAATGTCACACATACGCAACCTGATAACTTGGCAGTTATGGATGCGTTTGATTTGTGCTTTTGTAGCAAAATGTCGTCCCCAGTCAAGGAGATGAAGACGTTACTAAAAAACGTTGCCACATTTGAAAATGAGTAACCAACACAAAAACTGTTTATTGTAACATGGGTTTCACTCATTTGACCTGCCCCCACCAGAAGGTGCAAATGGAGACGATGGGGCCCGCGCACCAGGATTCTGGAATATATAGCAGCGGCGGCCGGCAACATTACAATAGGATGAGGCGCGATGCCCAAAACTCTCACCATATATGTTACACTTGCTGGCACGCAGGCTCTGAATGCGGTCTCTCCAGGCTCCGGATGCGGTCTCCTTCATCCTGGCGCTCTTCTCGGCTCTAAATCGGGCAGAAAGGGAAGGACTTCCTCCCTTGTACAACGCGAAACCAACCAATTCTGGAACTGCAGCGCAGCTCCAGGATTGGTTTGAACTGGCTAACCCAGCGCTCATTTTGAGAATAGGGGATGCAATCCCTCGGCTGTTTCTCAGTCCTGGTATTGCAGGCTCTGAAGTGCGCATGTCAGATTGGTCGGCTCTAGACAGCCGGCCAATCTAAAATGCGCACTGGCCGGGGGCTACATTGATGCAATTGCACTAAGCAGCCCTGCCCCCTGCCCTCGTGCTGCAACAGCGAGAGACTGGGACACATTAAAATAAATAGTATTTATTACCATTTCATTAATGTGTGTGCTTGCTGCAGTCGCAGTAGGTGGGGCGACGCTCCTCCCACATACCTGAGGAGCCGCCGCTGACTAAAAGAGGCGTCACGCACTGACGATATATAACCGAAAGAGAAGCCGCCTGGGAATGTTCTGGAACCCACTGGGCCCCAGGTTAGAGATGGATTTGAGATATGTAAGCGCTAAATGCATTTGCACGGTTTAATGTGTTTACATAAACTGAGCCAAAATAGTTTTGGCAAACCCAGTGCAGGGAGTTTTCATGCCAGTGAAGGGAGAAAAACGATGGGTGGGGCTGGGAGGCCCAAAAGAGACGAAGGGTTGGAGAAAGAGAGAACATAGCAAGTGAAATGCATATTCAGTACAGAAAACGATCTTCATAAAAAATAAACTTGACCCAGTATATTGGTTTGATTCTAACATCAACAAAGTGAACAAGTGCTTTTTAAGCAAAACAAAATGTAAGCTAATGTGAATGGAATAAAGGAACTACTTGCAACAGAGAATTCCGTGTGTAACGTATAGGCGACAAGGTAAAGTCTCAAGTGGGACTGACTCACCTTTCAACCAAAAGAAGTGCCACAGTGCAGCGTAATGACATGACCCGTTGTTTGTAGTGCCAAGAAGCATGGCTGATAGTAAGCCCCATTTGTTGCAAACCTTAACAAGGTCAATATGTTTGGCGCATGCGCAGAGTACACAACAGATGGGCACACTCGCATGTTACTCAGCATGCCTCAGTCTGCCTTACGAAGGGCTCAAGGAGCATGGGCTTTGGCAACAGGGACCTCCTACCAGCCCTCCGCACACCGGCTTTGTGTCGATGTGTGCGCTCAGGCACACACCAGTCTTGCCTTGATGTCATGGCACACACCAGCCTTGTCTCGAGGTCGTGGCACGCACTGACCTGGTCTCGAGGTCGTAGCACGCACCGGCCTGGTCTTGAGGTCGGGCAAGCAACGGCCTGGTCTCGAGGTCGTGGCACGCACCTGCCTTGTCTCGAGGTCGTAGCACGCACCGGCCTGGTCTCGAGGTCGTAGCACGCACCGGCCTTGTCTCAAGGTCGTGGCACGCACCTACCTTGTCTCGAGGTCGTGGCATGCACCGGCCTGGTCTCGAGGTCGTAGCACGCACCAGCCTTGTCTCGAGGTCGTGGCACGCACCAGCCTTGTCTCGAGGTCGTGGCACGCACCTGCCTTTTCTCGAGGTTGTGGCACGCACCTGCCTTGTCTCGAGATCATGGCACACTCCAGCCTGGTCACGAGGTGTGGCATACACTGGCCTCGACTCGAGGACTTAGAGCATAGGCTAAGGTACACACCGGCCTTGTCTCGAGTTCGTGGCATGCACCGGCCTTGTCTCGAGATCGTGGCACGCACCAGCCTCGACTAGAGGTCAGAGAGCATAGACTGAGGTACACACTGGTCTTGTCTCGAGATCCGAGGCCCAAAACAGCTTTGCCTCGAGGGCAGAGAGCATGGGCTCACATGCATGGGTTCTGGCATGCACCAGCCCTCTCTCAAGATCAGAGAGCATGGGCTCACATGCATGGGTTCTGGCATGCACCAGCCCTATCTCAAGGTCAGAGAGCATGGGCTCACATGCATGGGTTCTGGCATGCACCAGCCCTATCTCAAGGTCAGAGAGCATGGGTTCTGGCACGCACCAGCCTTATCTCGAGGTCCGAGGCACACACTAGCCTTGTCTCGAGGTCAGAGAGCGTGGGCTCTGACACGCACCGGCCTTGTCTCAGGTTCATCAGGTGCAGAAAGCTGCAATCCTGAGACTTTTACACCAGAACTATCACTCTTCGGCCTCTGCTGCTCCCAGCCCCCTACATGGGCTGCCAGTGGATGTTAATACCCTGGGACATTCAGGAGGTGTTTCTCCAGGGTGGGTCTTCTAACAGCCCGACAAAAAACTATCCCCTCACACGCTTTACCCTTCTCTCATGATCGTGAGTGTTTCCTGTGGGGAATAGACCCACAGTCGTGGGGTACCATTGCAAACAGCTCCTCCCATTCAGAGAGCAGCTCAAAATCCTGGTGTTTACTCCTAGTGCAACCGAGAATTTGTGATTAGTTTATCACTCGGTCTCCCCAGCACATCCATACCAGCTTTCCTGGGTGAAAATCTGCTAAAAAAGTGATATCTTGTTTTGGTTCAGGAATATCATGCTACCCGCTGAAAAGCACTTCGACACCTCATCAGTGGTAGCAAGCGCTATCTAAGTGCAAACACTTCCCTCTTCAAGCCCTCCACTATCCTTTTTCTATCCAAATAACAAACTCACATGCCCACCACTGAAATGAATTTATTTACTCCCTATACTAATTCACCACTAATCCTTTTTGGGTTCCAGAGTAGTGTGCTACTTGCCGAAAAAGAGCTTTGACGCCTCATCAGGGGTAGTAAGCGATATATAAATGCAATTACAATATTAAAACATCGGTGCACACAGACCAAGGTATACACTGACCCTCCGAGGTCCAGTGCTTCCCAGCTAGATTTGCCATATACATTCCCCATTCCGTACATACACCACCAATGGAGACAGACCAATCAACACAGTGGCAATCATGCACATAGATACACACTCACATGTAATCATGTGCAGCCGGTACTACACAGTGCTATGCGTCAGGGGAGCAATGGGGGATGGTCAATACGGAAGGATACAGTGATGTGCAATAGGAGAGCATAGCGTGTTGTGCAGTAGAACAGCATAGAGTGATGTGCTACAAGAGAGTAGAGGGTGGTATGGCCTAGGGATCACAGAGTCATGTGCACCGGGGGAGCACCTGCTGCGGTGCCCCAAGGAAGCTATGGCAGCCATGCCCCAAGAGAGCAATGGCTGCCGTGCCTCCAGGGAGCAATTGCTGCAGTGCTTCCAGGGAGCACTGGTCCGTGTTGCCTCAAGGGAGCGATTCAGAAAAGGGGGTGGTGATGAACAGAGTGTCTGAATTAAGCAGACCACTCTTACCCAGTCCAAAGATCAGGGCTTGATCCATCACCGTTATTTATCTCACTGCACCATCCCAGTTCAGAACCTGGCTATATGCAAATCAGCCTGTCCCTGGCCCAGTGCATCATGGGAACAGGGCAGACTAAACTACCAAGCCAATTCTTCACCAGAAAGGAGACAAGCTACCGGGGACCGGTTTCTGGCATTTCAGCCGTCATCGGCTCGGCTTGCTTGAATCCTGATGGTGCAGTGAAAAAGGGACTCATGTCTGAGTATACCCTGCCACACCTATAGTGGCCAAAAACGATTCAGAAAAGGGGGTGGTGATGAACAAGGGAGCGAGCAGTGGCTGCGGTGCCTCAAGGGAGCTCCGGGCTGCGGTGCCTCAAGGTAGCACTAGAAGTAGTCACTCAAGGAAGCACCGGGCTGCGGTGCCTCAAGTGAGCACCGGCTGCGATGCTTCAAAGGAGCCGCGGGCGCAGTGCCTCAAGGGAGCCCAGGGCACGGTGCCTCAAGTGATCCCCGGGCTGCAGTGCCTCAAGTGAGCACCGGCTGCGATGCTTCAAAGGAGCCCCGAGTGCGGTGCCCCAAGAGGGCACCGAGCGCGGTGTCTCAAGGGAGCACAGGGCAAGAGCCTCAAGGGAGCACAGGGCGCGGAGCCTCAAGGGAGCACAGGGCGCGGAGCCTCAAGGGAGCACAGGGCGCGGAGCCTCAAGGGAGCACAGGGCTCGGAGCCTCAAGGGAGCACAGGGCTCGGAGCCTCAAGGGAGCACAGGGCTCGGAGCCTCAAGGGAGCACAGGGCTCGGAGCCTCAAGGGAGCACAGGGCTCGGAGCCTCAAGGGAGCACAGGGCACAGTGCCTCAAGGGAGCACAGGGCACAGTGCCTCAAGGGAGCACAGGGCACAGTGCCTCAAGGGAGCACAGGGCACGGTGCCTCAAGGGAGCACAGGGCACGGTGCCTCAAGGGAGCACAGGGCACGGTGCCTCAAGGGAGCACAGGGCACGGTGCCTCAAGGGAGCACAGGGCGCGGTGCCTCAAGGGAGCACAGGGCGCGGTGCCTCAAGGGAACACAGGGATGGTGCCTCAAGGGAACACAGGGATGGTGCCTCAAGGGAACACAGGGATGGTGCCTCAAGGGAACACAGGGCGTGGTGCCTCAAGGGAACACAGGGCGTGGTGCCTCAAGGGAACACAGGGCGTGGTGCCTCAAGGGAACACAGGGAGTGGTGCCTCAAGGGAACACAGGGCACGGTGCCTCAAGGGAGCACAGGGCGCGGTGCCTCAAGGGAGCACAGGGCGCGGTGCCTGAAGGGAGCACAGGGCGCGGTGCCTGAAGGGAACACAGGGATGGTGCCTCAAGGGAACACAGGGATGGTGCCTCAAGGGAACACAGGGCGTGGTGCCTCAAGGGAACACAGGGCGTGGTGCCTCAAGGGAACACAGGGCTTGGTGCCTCAAGGGAACACAGGGCTTGGTGCCTCAAGGGAACACAGGGCGTGGTGCCTCAAGGGAGCACCGGGCTGCGATGCCTCAAGGGAGCACCGGGCTGCGATGCCTCAAGGGAACACCGGGCTGCGATGCCTCAAGGGAACACCGGGCTGCGATGCCTCAAGGGAGCACCGGGCTGCGATGCCTCAAGGGAGCACCGGCTGCGATGCCTCAAGGGAGCACCGGCTGCGATGCCTCAAGGGAGCACCGGGCTGCGATGCCTCAAGGGAGCACCGGGCTGCGATGCCTCAAGGGAGCACCGGGCTGCGATGCCTCAAGGGAGCACCAGGTTGAGATGCCTCAAGGGAGCACCAGGTTGAGATGCCTCAAGGGTGCACTGGGCTGCGATGCCTCAAGGGAGCACTGGGCTGCGATACCTCAAGGGTGCACCTGGCTGGCCTTGAAGCCTCAAGGAAGCACTTGGTTGTGACTCCTCAAGGGAGCACTGGGCTGCGTTGTCTGGGGCGCACAGGCTGAAGTGCCTCAAGGGAGCACCTGATGCAGTACCTCAAAGGAGCACTGGCTGCAGTACCTCAAAGGAGCACTGGCTGCAGTACTCAAAGGAGCACTGGCTGCAGTACCTCAAAGGAACACCGGCTGTGGTTCCTCTAGGGAGCACCAGGTGTGCATTTCAGGGACTCTAGTGATATCCTTGTGATGTGGGATTCCAGCAGGAGTTGCGTTAAGTTTCAGTACCTCTTATGATCTGGTACCCGAGTGCTCTCTGAACCTATGAAGTGTTCTGTCATTTATGCCCCACTCCATTCCTGCAGCTCTAAAACACCAAAGGGCAGGAGGGATAAACTGCCTCATTAGAAAGCATCGAGACCAGACAGCTCTCCAATTAGAGGGGTGTGTCCAAATGTTATTACTTAACTGTAGGTTTGTTTAATGGTCTTTCGTTTCTGGACTTTCTGCTTTCCCTTCCCCTAAGCCCTCAAGCATAGTTTGATACTTTTGTCCCACATGTAAACTCATGCAAGTGTGTATGTATGTAAACTCATTGATGCAAATAAAACATGTCCCAAATAACAAAAGAACTTTTCTTTGCATTCTCTCTCCTATTCTCACAATTTGAAGACGGCAACGTAAAGATCAGTATTTTGTTCTGGAGCGCACTTTGCGCGAATTTCCTTTCGTGTAACTGGACACTCGCGAGGGAAGAGCACCTCAAATTCCACTGACAGAGAAATCTGCGAAAGTCGGGAGTGTGCAATATTAAAGGAATTGCGAACACACCGAATTTTAGGCAATAGTCAAATCGCCTCAAATGTCATAAATGTCACGAGCTTTGGAAGAAATGCGTGTCAAGTTGAAAATAAACACTTTGCACAAGGCTATTTGTAATAAAGTGATGCAGCAAATCTATTTCATAAGGAAACTCACCAATCTCTTTCAAGACATCTGGATGCTTGGATTACTTATAAATGTTCTAGAATACTGTTTAATTTTCAGAATATTATCCCCTCTCCTACTGCACATAAAATGCTGTCAGGCTACACAAAACCATTAAACCCCCCACCCCCACCCCCCCTGTAGCATCGGATGCACGGACCCTAGTGCAAGCAAGGAAATGGGCCCTCTCGCCTGCTGCTTGACAAGTGAAATCCAGAAATTGGCACAGTGTAGCTTTGGGGGGGGCGGGTGTTTTGGATGTTACACCCCCTTTCCCAGTAAATGTAAATTTTGATAAGCCGTTGGGTACAGGTGCTTTCAGTCAGATTTGGGGAGGTGTCTGTCGGATGTCACCGGGACATGTTACATGCACATAGAAAAATACTCACACACACTCTCTCCAGTAGCGGCTGCTCTTTTAACCGGTTGGTGAGCAGGTGGTTGGGCGGATCGGGAGAAGGGTTAAATAACAACAAAAAAAACACCTACCTGCTGATGCCGGCCACCGTCTCGGGGTTCTTCTGCTCCGGTTGGACTCAGATTCCCGAGGGGTTGGTGCATATTGCTAGGCTCCCAGACGCCAATCACAGTGCTTTGCTCTCATACTGGTAATACAGCATGAGAGCAGAGCGCCGTGATTGGCCTGAGCGGGCTGGTTTACACCCACTCAGGTCCTAGGAGCCTGTGCCTCTTACCACCCAGCTATTCAGCATAGCTTGGGTGGACAGAGATCAAAGTGAGCATGGCGGTTTGGCCGGCCTTAGACAGGTGGACAACCAGTCATGCGCACTTAAAGTGTGCACTACCCCTCCCCCCTGCTCTCATCATGGTGCCACCCTGCCCAGACTTAGCTTGCTGGCTCAAGTGTGGAAAGACAAATAAAATGGTCAGTCATGCGCACTTAGTGTGCACTACCCCTCCCCCTGCTCTCATCATGGTGCCATCCTGCTCAGACTTAGCTTGCTGGCTCAAGTGTGGAAAGACAAATAAAATGGTTTATTGTCATTTTATTTTTCCCTCAGCTGGCTCTCTGGAGAGGGGTGGGGGGGGGCGGAGGGGGTAGCATGCTCAGATGAGCCGCCACTGTCTCACTCCCTCTGTTTTTAAAGTCCTAGAAAATATTGGTTGTTTCTCAAAATATTTCTTTCACTTAAAACTCCTACCAGTGTACATTCCTCTCCCTTTCCACTACCTCATAAACCCCTCTCATGCGCCCTGCTAGTTGTATATTGTATTTTAACATTATAAGCCTGTGTGATTGTTGAAAAATCTGAAGCTCACATCCCCCTAACCTTACTGATCAAGCTACGCCAATAATTATCGGGGTTCAACGGGCTCCTTAACCCCCAAGCCCTGGTGCCACTGCACCTACTGCACCATGGATAGCTATGCCACTAATCAGCCCTTTCCCAACCCAAAATCTCTCTCCTCTTCATCTTTTCTAGGTGTATACAGGGCAGCGATTATTGGGAATTCTCGGAATGAACCCCTCAAACTCTCGCAAACTAATTACCCGCCAAAAGCAAGACCACAAAATGAAAGATCAATAAAGATACATTAATAAAGACATCTAAAGGTCAAGTCTTAGAAAGACCCCTGCAGAGTTCGCTATGAATATCCTTCTCTGTTCCCGCCACACGGGAACATGCAGCCATCACGCAGTTAATATTGGATTATTTTTTGTGTCCACAGCAGACCCTGGAGGCCGCGTGCAGCTGGCGCGAGACCGGAAGGAGCTCGGTTTCCTCGCGCGCGCACACAGCCCACGTGAGTCGACGACAGATTCACCACAGAGGTGCGAAGAGCCAACGAATCGGCAGCAAACTGCGATGGATGGGCGGGGCCAGAGGAACAGAGCCCTGGTGCACGAAGGAGGTGACGTCACGAACACACCAGCGCCCGGGAGGAGAGCTTACAAAGACTTCACACCAAACCGGTAAACCCACACCACGGCGCGAGGAGCAGCCGCGGGCGCACTGCAGGCGGCTCTGCGCCACGCGGAGGGCAGTAGCCCAGCTCACGCGGGGCGCACCGCCAATGAGTTTTATTGCAACCCGTGTTAATCCCTGCTCTGTAATTGTTCTGTAAAAATTAGAAGCAACTCTTCTCCAGCTCACTAAATGACGAGCTGTGTCGTGCGTCCCCATCTACTAAGCTCTCTGTAATAAGCCCCCAGCAGTCTACATTTAGGGGGTCAGAATGGTGCTAACTGGGCAAAGGATGGAGCTAACTGGACAACGACCGCTGATTAACTTGTGCCGGTGGCTGCCAGTGGACACCACCAGCACTTATTACTGGGGACCGGCACTCTTTGACACCTCCTGAGCAGAGAAAACAGTAGATTAGCCCTTATTTTATTTCCAGTGGACATAGAAATAGAATGAAAGCCAATATAGTCATCTTCTCAATTTGACTGGATTGGTAGCCTTTCTACTTCTATGAACGAGAATGTAAAATAGAGTAGGTCAGTTTCTCCTGGCAGGTGGGCAGTATGCAGCAGTAGTCCAATGGCAGAGGCACTGCAGGTAAGCCCTGTCTCCCTGTTGGCTTAAACCAAGTTTGGGGACCGACACTACTTCCATTTTTACAAGTTAAGCACCGACAATGACTCACAAACAGAATGTTGGTAGCTGGAACAAGATGCCAAATGGGACAGATCTAGCTGGACATAGACTTACAAATGGGGTGGAGATGTCTGGACAAAGACCCACAGACAGGATGTGATTTCGGTCCAAAAAGCTAAAGAGAAGGAGAAGCCAGTTGGGCAAACAGGTAAGAACACAATAGAGCCGGCTGGATAAAGAGGATATGATACATATAATCCAGCAATCTAGACAAAGAGGTAAGGACATCATGAAGCTAGCAGGGCAAAGAGCAAAGGACATGATGGAGCTAGCGGAGCAAAGAGCAAAGGACGTGATGGAGCTAGCGGAGCAAAGGGCATGATGGAGCTTGCGGGGCAAAGACCAAAGGACATGATGGAGCTAGCGGGGAAAAGAGCAAAGGACACGATGGAGCAAACTGGGCAAAGAGCAAAGGACATGATGGAGCTAGTGGGGCAAAGAGCAAACGGCATGATAGAGCTAGCGGAGCAAAGGACATGATGGAGCTAGAGGGGCAAAGATCAAACGACATGATGGAGCTAGCGGGGCAAGGAGCAAAGGACATGATGGAGCTAGCGGGGCAAAGAGCAAAGGACATGATGGAGCAAGCAGAGCAAAGGACATGAATAGCTAGCAGGGCAAAGAGCAAAGGACATGGAGCTAGCAGGGCAAAGTGTAAAGGACATGATGGAGCTAGCGGGGCAAAGAGCAAAGGAGATGATGGAGCTTGCAGGGCAAAGAGCAAAGGACATGCTGTAAGTCAGAGCAAGGTGAAAAGTAATGCATGAAGCAAACATAATGAGAAAATAGTGGAAGAAGCATAACATGCATCCCACACTGCAGAGCACAAGAGTTTTCTATAAATACTTAAAAAGATAACACAAGTTGGTGATCTGGGGCTTAGTGCCAAGGGTTGACTCTGCCCAGCCTGTATGAACCAATTAACTACCAACATCAATATGTGCTAGGAATAACCACAGCTGATTCACAGACAATACGCAGAAATGTAGTAGTAAACGTGCTCCTGCAAACAGAGGGTTGAGCATGATATTGAAGAGCGCCTTCATAAACTGCAAGAAATATTCTCCACCGTCTTCATACTATCCCGCAGTGTGATCTTCCAGCTAACAACCCCTCCTATGAAATCCCAAGAAAAACAGCCATTTGAAAACATTTGGCAATTTTCTAATTTCTCAATTTCCTTTTCCTTCCCAGATGCCCATTCCCAGAGGTCCTGGTTTCTTCCGCCTTCTTTCTCCCGCTCTCGCTTTCTCCCTCTCACAGTAGGCGGCTTGTATCAGACACACTGTACTGATGGCAAGAAGCCACATGGGCGCCTGTCCCTTGGCACAAGTGGCCAAACCAAACAGCAGCTTATGCACGGGTCAGTCCTCGCGCAGCTTGCCAAGTGGACCCACAGCCCCTCCAGTGACCAATGTTTACTCTGCTACGGAAAACCTGGCCACTGATTCCAGCAAGCCACAGTAAATATTATATTTTGTATACAATGCCAGTATGGTTGCCATTCTTTCTGCTTTCCTCATGCCCAAGTTGTGCTTCATTTTGGAGAGTACTCCAGCACATATTGAACCCACCAGTGCCAAATTCCAGGACAGTTTTATAGAGGTCCATTCTTTCAGCATAAGAGATCAACCTTTAAAAATATGCATAGCCATGCCAAGAAATCAGGTTTGTAAATCAACTAGTGGGATAGTAAGAGTTTAAGCCATGTAATATCCATTTAATAGCAAACTTTGTTGGAAAAGATTAACCTGCAGTAAAATTAACAATAACCAATGGTCCATATCAGTGAGTCATGTTACCACGTAACAATAAATTGTTGTGTATACAGTTTCCAACAATGCAGCCACATCATTTACACAATGTTTATTAGATTAGTATCCATGCTAAAGGCACGTTTAAAGAAATCAATGTGCACAATCTAGCTTTTGCATCCCATAAAACTACATCACCTCAGTTTACCTTTGAGTACCAACAAGGCAAAGTGATGATCTACCCCTGCAAATCCACAGCAAAGTAGACATATCTGATGCTTCTAGAGACACTCTGAAACTCCCTTGCTGGAGGTGTACTGGCCAGCTCCCTAAAATGGTCTTGCCGTAGGTCCATCTTGGTACTGGGCCTCCTAAAAATCTTCTGAAAATGTTCAATTTCCAGTAAGATAGCTGCAGCAAAGCTTCACACAATAAGTCGCGAGCACATTATTTGGGGTGAATGTGGTTTATCTAAAGTGACCAACCGGGAATGTTAAAAAAAAAACTGACAATTACAAATTGCGCACTCTGTCACTTGAACATACCACAAGGGACAGTAATCACATAGTGCAAGTCTGTAATCTTCAAGCATGCAATGGAAAAGTTTTCACAATTACGAGAAGCAATCGAGGAAGTGAGCACTGCAAACCATATGGATTATGAGTCATGAAAGTTAGTCTCTCTGATCTGTATTATACGGGAATTGTAGGAGTGTGGTGCACACCGTGAAAGCGTAACATAGTGTTAACATTTGCCACCGCACAATTGTGAGGCCAGTATAAAAGACGCATCATAGAGACATACAGAGGACCCTCTGATGAAAGGCAGACCAGAGCTAGAAAGGCTCAGAGAAACAGAGTATCCTAGGAAAAAGGCAGCTCAGAACCAACAAGGTTCAAAGAAACAGAGGATTCGATAGAAAAAAGCATCTTGGAACTAGGCAGGGTCAGAGAAACAAAAAGTCTCTCAGACGAGTCAGAAGGCTCAGAGGAATCTGCCCCAGTCATCTAACAAGCATTTACAATGCAACGGTTCCGCCTTCGGAAAAGTTAGAGCTATTGGCATTGTAAATGACAAACTTTTTATTTATGTGTTGGTTTTGAAAACAGATAAATATATGGCATTGTCATTTACAATGCCAATAGCTTACTCTGTCGCAAATGCGAGACGTATTGCATTTGCACACACACACACCCACACAAGAGCCCCACACACACACAAGAGCCCCCCACACACACACGAGGCCCACACACACACCACACAAGAGCCCCCTACACAGACCACACAAGAGCCCCCCCACACACCACGCAAGAGCCCCCCCACACACACGCAAGAGCCCCCCCCCACACACACACGCAAGAGCCCCCCCCCACACACACACGCAAGAGCCCCCCCCCACACACACACGCAAGAGCCCCCCACACACACGCAAGAGCCCCCCACACATGCAATAGACCCCCACACACGCAAAAGCCCCCACACACGCAAGAGCCCCCCACGCACACGCAAGATTCCCCCACACGCAAGAGCCCCCCACACACACGCAAGAGCCCCCCACACACACAAGAGCCCCCCACACACAAGAGCCCCCCACACACAAGAGCCCCCCACACACAAGAGCCCCCCACACACAAGAGCCCCCCACACACACGCAAAGAGCTCCCCAAACACACGCACAGAGCCCTCCGCTCCATTTGCATCAGGTGTGAGGCTCCTGACTGCTGACAGCCAGGAGACTCCAACAAAAGGAGGCTTATGACCCCTAAGACTCGGCCTTTGTTATGGCCAGTATAGAAATAAGAGAGCCCTGTCCCCTCCTGCACTTTGTTGTGATCGGAAGCAGACAACAACGTGCAGGCGCTGCTGAGAGTGTCCCGGTGTTTGGAAATTACACCGGGACGAATTCAGTATCTTTTTCTGTGGGGACCAACTTCTTGGCAGGGTGGACGGCAGCCACCCTGTGAAAATAAATGGGGGGAATCCGTCCACCCGCGTGGACCCCTGACTCGTGCCCTGGTTGCAGCCACCCCTTCTGCACATTGCACCCACACAAGATCTGTGTTGCTCCTTCCGCGCCCCCCCCCAAATGTTTAACTAGCGCTATGAGGTGGCCAGCGCCAACTGCATAATAGCACTTTTATCTCAGTGCCTCATTGCCTGTTAACTCCCACCCCCTTGTTGTTCCTTCCCTCCCATTGTCCCTGTTGACACAGCCACCCTCCTTTTAAAACAAACGATGTGTCCCATCATTGTGCCTTTTTACTACCTTTACTTTTAGCATGCTGCACAGTCCCACTGCTCTACAATTTAGCTTAAAGATATTGTCAAACAGGCAAAGTCAATATCTTTCGCAAAAGCGTGGCCAATTGCCTTTTCCAATGCTTGTTATCCCTCAAGTTTCTTTTTCCTGTAAATCACGGCTTTCCATGAAATGAAGGGGATCCCAGGGCAGGGCAGGCAGAAAGTGAAAGCCTCTTCGGAGCCGCCCCTTCTCTGATCGGATGAAGGGGTCTCATAACTGCCCCGCTTTCATCCGCCAATCAGCGGAAGGCACGAACTTAGGTTTATTCCAAGTTTAGAGCTATAAAAAGAGGTGCTGCGGGCTTTAATCTGGGACACTCGAGAGAAACCCAAGGCAGCAACGAAGAGGACACAAAACGAGCGAAGGACGAGATTCCTGTGTTGCTCCTTCCGCGCTCCCCCCCCCCAAATGTTTAACTAGCGCTATGAGGTGGCCAGCGCCAACTGCATAATAGCACTTTTATCTCACTGCCTCATTGCCTGTTAACTCCCACCCCCTTGTTGTTCCTTCCCTCCCATTGTCCCTGTTGACACAGCCACCCTCCTTTTAAAACAAACGATGTGTCCCATCATTGTGCCTTTTTACTACCTTTACTTTTAGCATGCTGCACAGTCCCACTGCTCTACAATTTAGCTTAAAGATATTGTCAAACAGGCAAAGTCAATATCTTTCGCAAAAGCGTGGCCAATTGCCTTTTCCAATGCTTGTTATCCCTCAAGTTTCTTTTTCCTGTAAATCACGGCTTTCCATGAAATGAAGGGGATCCCAGGGCAGGGCAGGCAGAAAGTGAAAGCCTCTTCGGAGCCGCCCCTTCTCTGATCGGATGAAGGGGCCTCATAACTGCCCCACTTTCATGCGCCAATCAGCGGAAGGCACGAACTTAGGTTTATTCCAAGTTTAGAGCTATAAAAAGAGGTGCTGCGGGCTTTTATCTGGGACACTCGAGAGAAACCCGAGGCAACAACGAAGAGGACAGAAAACGAGCGAAAGAGGAGATTCCGTAAGGTGCATGCCTTGTTTACTGCACTTGATATCGATGCGGTGACGTTTCATGACAAGACAGACTCACCTGTGCCAGTCCTGGGGTTTAATTAGCGGCTCGGTGCATTCTGGGAGCCGTAGTCCCAGTCCTCGAATGAACGTTAGTCTGAGGCTGTTGGTTACAGGAATGAAAGAGTGGTCAATGCGAAGCAAACTAAAGATTAATGGCAAGGCCGGGTGGGGGCTTGGAGGAGGGGGGAGGGCGAACAAAGACACGGACAGCGTTAGGGGGGACGGACGGACAGCGGGATACAACCATGCGGGACCAGGACGATCGAATACCCGTCCGTCCCCCCACACGTGCTGTTTCCCTGTCACTATTTCCGCCTCCCTAGCCGTCTTCCGCGACTGCAGTCTTTTTCTTCCCACTCCTCCACATGCCCCCCTTCTCATTTCACTCTACACTCTCTCACCCCTCGTATCCATCAACCCCTGATGCGTATTTTTTCATCCCTCAAACTTCACCCCTTTATCCCTGGCCCTACATTTTGTACTTTATCTCCTCGCTGCGACGGTCCTCGCATACTATGGCCCTCTCCCCCTCTCTCCATCTCTGTCCCTCGCGCGCGCGCCTCCCTCCCGCCCTCCTTGCCTGCCCGGGTTTGGAACGATGACGCCGCTTGGCTGCTGGATTCCCCTTTGAAACTGGAGCCCGGATTACAGCCACACTTACCACATCTCCTTTTATCAAAGGATAAAACACAGCCGCGCTCAGGGAGGGGCCGCCCCATACCTTGCCAATCACTTTGAACAGTTTAAGGGGGCAGATGAGAGCACCGAGTAAGGACAGATACATTGGATTAAAAAACATTTCCAAAAACGTATTTGGCAGGGGAGAACATCCCAAAGAACAGCTTAACGTGATCTTTAAAGCATAGGATTTATAAATGATAACTATACACCAGTTCTCAACGTACCGATTTACTCCTCAGCAGATACGAAGCCAGCTCTTCCGCGGCTGCTTCCACCAGCGGCTCAGGAGCCCAGGCAGAGCTTCGGCTCACTCCCGGGCAGGGGGCGTGAGGGGGGCGGGAGAGAACACGAACGGCGGGAGGGAGGCCTACGAGGACAGGGGGGGGGGCGGGAGAGGAACGGACGGCGGGAGGGGGCGGGAGAGGACACAGGGGGCGTGAGGGGGGCGGGAGAGAACACGAACGGCGGGAGGGAGGCGGGAAACGTGCCGGGGAAAAACATGCCCAGGACAGCAGCAATCACGGCCGGGCCGGACCAGACTCGGGGGCGTTCCCGGCGTCGCGTGACGTCGGCAAAAGCCAAAGAATCTCGGGAACGCCCCCGTGTCTGGTCCGGCATTGATGGACAGGCCCCTCGTCCAATGGCTAGGCTCCATTTATGGAGCTAGCCAATGGGACGGGGGGCGTGTTCCATAGTGCCTTACTGTACTCAATAGATTTCTCTGGAGGAGGAGCCTCTCCTGCCCCCTCGTTGCTTGTGCTTGCTGTCCTGCCCCCTCGTGGTTGTGCTTGCTGTCCTGCCCCCTTGTTCGTTGTGCTTGCTCTCCTGCCCTGCTATAGGCATTGTAAATGACAATGCCATTTATTTATGTTTTAAAAACAAAAGCATAAATAAAAATAATGTCATGAGCAATGCCAATAGCTCTAACTTTAAGAATGCCGAGACCATTGCATTGTAAATGCTTGTTCCCTTTTGGCGGC
Organism: Lissotriton vulgaris; assembly: GCF_964263255.1. NCBI lineage: Eukaryota > Metazoa > Chordata > Amphibia > Caudata > Salamandridae > Lissotriton > Lissotriton vulgaris. The sequence continues at coordinate 642,329,766 of NC_141700.1, read as the reverse complement.
ATCTATGTAATTGGTACACAAGCTCCTCCCGCTGCCAGTATTAGAATAAACCCTGTGGATTGAATGGGCATGAAGTCTCATCTCTCCTTTCACCTACCTGACCTTGTGTGATTTGAGTGTAGGGGCGCTGTATTGTACAACGCTTAAAACCCCAATATTCCTAATCTGGCGCTTTTCAAAACCACCAGACACAATGAACGCACCTGAACGCCTTGAAGTGAACCACTTTGCAGGATGAGCTATGAAGGAACTTGATCCCGTCACCGGGAGGAGGATGTATGGTCAGTCGGGATGCCCTATGGTCCAGGTTTGGCACGTTCCAGGAATGGAAGTCCATCACTACAGCGCTGTCATCAGGGACATTTTAAGGATTTTGGGGGCTCTGGGCCAAACGTATTTTTGGGGACCCTGTTTGGAACGTCTTGGATTTATGATCCAGTTTCAGGTAGTTCGTGCCCTCTTTGGCCAGATCACTGACAGTGCACAGGGGCACTCGTCCAAATTCAAAATGTGTGTTTATATGTAATATTCGGAGACAGTGAGGTGTATTTAGAATATCGTAACATAGCAGCAGCTCACACATAAGAGGGTGCAGTGGGTTCGGTTTCACATCTCAGGGGGTTCAGTGGTACTGATCCCCCACGAGCTCCAGGGAATTGTGGGTCCCAGGCTTCCTTAAGTAGTCTTCAGGCTTATGGACCGATAGCATGAGGGAGTCTCCGAGACACAGAGGGTGAAAGCGAATGAGAGCAAAAGAGTGAGGAAGAGAGGTAGGGAGAGAGGGGGTACGGAGAGTGTGAGGGAAGAAGAGAGGAAGGGAGGGGGGCAGGGGAGAGAGGGAGGGGCGGAGGGAGAGAGGGAGAGATGGAGAGAGGGGGAGAGGGGGAGAGAGAGAGAGGGAGGGAGAGAGGGAGAGCGAGAGGGAGAGAGGGGGTACAGAGAGGGGGGTACGGAGAGTTTGAGGGAGGAAGAGAGGAAGGGAGGCAGGGGGGAGAGAGGCAGGGAGAGAGGGAGGGAGAGAGGCAGGGAGAGAGGGAGGGAGAGAGGGAGGGAGGGACGGAAGGGGGGAGGTAGAGGGAGAGAGAGGGAGAGAGAGACGAGGGAGGGAGAGAGAGAGGGACGGGGGAGAGAGGAAGGCAGCGAGGGGGAGAGAGGGAGGCAGCGAGGGAGAGAGAGGGAGGGACAGAGAGGGAGGGGGCGGGACAGAGAGGGAGGGAGAGAGGAAGGCAGGGAGGGAGAGAGGGATGGACGGAGGAAGGTAGAGAGACGAAGGGTGGTAGAGAGAGGGACGGACGGAGAGAGGGAGGGATGGAGAGAGGTAGTGAGGGAGAGAGGGAGTGAGGTGGGGTGGGAGGTGGAGAGGGAGGGAGGTGTTGAGAGAGGGGGACTGGAGAGAGGAATGGAAGAAAAGAGGGACGGAGGGAGGAAAGGAGGGAGGGAGGGGAGGGAGAGGGAGGGAGGAAGAAAGGGAGGGAGGAAGAAAGGGAGCGAGAGAGGAAAGGAGGGAGGGATGATGAGTAGGAGGGACAAAGAGAGGCAGGGAGGGAGGCTGGGAGGGAGAGAGGAAGGAGGGAGAGAGAGGGGGAGACGAAGGGAGGGAAGAAAAGAGTTAGGGAGGGAGAGGAAGGGATGGAGAGAGAGTAAGAAAAAGAAAGAAGGAGAAATAGCAATGAAGTGAGGGGAGATAAAGTGAGAACGAAAAAAAGAACAAGAGCTAAAGAGAAAGGAGAAAAAGCAGAATGGAAAGGGGTGAGAGTAAGAGAGAGAGAGACACACATCTAGAGCAGGAGCGAGACAATGTGAAAGAGAGACCGAAAGAGAGGGAGCACGAGAGCGAGCGAGCAGGAAACAGGCAGAATAAGAGAGATGAAGAGCTAGAGAGGGAGAGAAGAGACGCAGAGAGAGGGGAGTAGACTCTGTGTACCTTGTGAGAGAGAGGGGCAAGTAGACGTCACCAACAGCAGAGCTGACGCTCCCCCCTGGGTCGGTAGGTACTCACACGGGTCAGCGTGAGAGGCACAGCCTTGCAAGCGCTATGTTACACAGTCTAACTAACTACAAAACAAAGCGCTATGTTACAAAGTCCAACTAAATACAAAACAAAGCGCTATGTTACATGGTCTAACTAAATACAAAAGTAAGCGCTATGTTACACAATCTAATTAAATAGAAAACAAAGCGTTATGTTACACAGTCTAGCCAAATAAGAAACAAAGCGCTATGTTACAAAGTTCAACTACATACACAACAAAGCGCTATGTTACACACTCTAGCCAAAGTCAAAACAAATTGTTTAAGGAAAACGAATCTGACATTAAAATCACCCGTCAAAAAGAGAAAGGAATGCTAAGAAAGGGTCCGACCAGAAATGCAGTTTAAGCTAGACCCCCCACGAAGCACTGACATTTCACAATAGCACTGACTGTGTGCCGTGTTAGCATCCAAACAAACGGACGAGTTGAAGCATCGAGGGGGGGGGGGGGGCAGGGGGGCATGACTGGTGATGGAATGTGGGTGCCGCATGATTCACAAGGTCAACAACACACCCACTGAAGCCCACTGACCCAGCTGTGGAATGTAAAGTCTCTTTAATTTTAGGAAGAAGAACGATATCTCCAATGGAACGAAAAATAAACATTTGATTTAAAAAAAAAAATACTGACATGAAGTTATCAATACTACAATAGGGAGGCGAGTTATCAGAAGGGCAGCGGGGCAGTTGATGTTAAATCGACATGGCAGCGCCTTTCTGTACCGCCGCATCTTCACTCACAGTCATAAACGTTAGATTAGTTGCCGGATGAAAGCCTGGCGGTGGTAACAGGGCACCTGGGTGGAGCGCACAGCACCGGTTCAAAAACACCCCTGCTGTTCCGGGCTCACCTCCGACACCACAGACCCGGGCGTCGACTTTAAAGACGCGTTTCAAGCTCTGCGCTTGGAGCGCGAGAAGAAAGCGCTCTCCGGCGGCACCAGCACTGGGCACTTTTTTGTTTAGAAGAAAAACATAAAAAAAATTCTCATCAATGGCATGGAGGAATAATTGGCAAAACAAGAGAGGGCAGGCTATCAGAAGCGGCCGGCAGGGTCCCTTCCACGTCCAATTGACAGTGGGTGCGTTTACTCACGAACGCGAACACGAACGGCGGGAGGGAGGCCTACGAGGACAGGGGGGGGGCGGGAGAGGAACGGACGGCGGGAGGGGGCGGGAGAGGACACAGGGGGCGTGAGGGGGGAGGGGGGCGGGAGAGAACACGAACGGCGGGAGGGAGGCGGGAAACGTGCCGGGGAAAAACATGCCCAGGACAGCAGCAATCACGGCCGGGCCGGACCAGACTCGGGGGCGTTCCCGGCGTCGCGTGACGTCGGCAAAAGCCAAAGAATCTCGGGAACGCCCCCGTGTCTGGTCCGGCATTGATGGACAGGCCCCTCGTCCAATGGCTAGGCTCCATTTATGGAGCTAGCCAATGGGACGGGCGGCGTGTTCCATAGTGCCTTACTGTACTCAATAGATTTCTCTGGAGGAGGAGCCTACGGCTCCGCCCCCCAGCGAAACCTAAAAATGTGTCCACCCAAGCTCAAATTAGGTCCGTAGAAAGTTGAATTTCTGGTTAAAACGTCTAAATCCTGATTAACACAATTGAGATGAAAGCTTTTCTGATCACACCTACTGGTAGGGGAAATCTGCCCATGTACAAGTGTAGGGGTAGGACCATGTAACATGGGTATACCCAGAGGAGTGGCATACGAAGTATTTGTAGCAGCTACAAAGTCACACGGTTGTGCTTTGCAGTACTCACAAACATTTTGCAGAGCCATCCCACCTCTGAAAACTTAGATTAAGGAAAAACATGAAGAAAACAAAACATGTGTTCATAGACGTCAACTCACCAAAATGCCTGGGGTAGCGGAAGTGACATCACAAACTATGTGACCCCCGCTTGATGTCACAGGAAGTGATATCACGTGATCTTTGGACCCCATGAACTCAAAGAAAGTGACATTGCATGACCTTTGGCTTGGTGCTATCACATGAAGCGATGCATCTAACTTTTGATTTCTTACATTTCACACAGAGGCTGGAAAATCTGGACAGTTATAAAAGAAGCACCCTATAAACATCAGGATAGAAAGACTGGATACAAAAACATAACTTTCTAACCTGTACCATGCAGCTTGCATGCAGCCTTTAGATGGCAGTTCATAGCTCACTGTGCTAGATTACACATGTAATTTATGAACTGCACAATAACAACAGAATCTCTGTGACAAAAGCAGTAACCCACTGAGCTATCCACATAAAATCTAGTTCGTTGGTATGCACGGTACATGGTCATTGCAGCAGGCATATTAACCTCTGAGCTACCTTAGGTAAGTTAAAACTGCCACTAGAGAAAACTCCCAACTTTCTCCAGCAGGTAGAGTAATAAATCACCAGAGTTAACTTTGACACATTTATTGCGGTCCAAAAACTGTTGAATATACAAGGAACTTTGCAGTGCTTTTAAAACTGCTGCACTGCTACAAAACCGGCAAAACTCGCCACCCACCCTTCCAGCCTCACGGAGAAACGCCAACCCGTCACCAGATGCCCGGTCATTCCGGTCTTGGTCGTGTTCAAAACAGACAATATCTTGTTGGCTAGTCCACCAACACTGTACATCAAAAATTATTTCATAAATTAGAACCAAACAAAAACCACGATTACAGCGCCAACCTGGAGAAAAAGCCTTGGCAGTTCTCATTTATTACTCCATTCATTCATTCATGCGTGCATGTGCACATTTATTTATATATTCGTTCATTCATTTGTGTATTTATTCGCTACGCTCCAACACATATAGCAGCAGCCACAGGCCTCTTCTGGACAATTCTGCACAAGTAACTATGGAATAACCAGGGCACCAATGACACATATGTCCCTGGAAGCAGTTAGAATGGTAGTATTCTGGCCTGTCCCTTACACGGATGGGGGGGGGTGGGGGGGACACACACCATTAGCAGCTGCAGAAGTCGGTTTAACCCCATGCATGCTGATGCTCGTGTGCTGATGACGGCTCCCGGCCGTCAGGACTGCACCCGCGATCGGAATGTGCCACACAGGCGCAGAATCGCTGCAGCATGCAAGGGGTTAATATCCTCACCCATACAACAGACACCACACCAAGTGCAACGACTCCCACCAACGCCTAGATGTTTTAGGATCATCATTTTCATTCCCGTGATTTTGTAATTTTTTTTTACTAGGTCCCATGTCCACACACATGGACTTACATGTGATCCCTTAAAGAGAATCACATTAAGTATTATAGGGCTGTACAGTAGAGCTTTATTTCCCAGCAGCAGAAAATCATGTTCGCAGTTATAAGACAGTTGCTTTAAGAATGGCACTTGAGCCATTGTAAATGACAATGTCTTTTACCCATGTATTTTGGTTTGGAGTGGCGTGGAGTGGATGTATGTGGTGTGGAGTGGAATTATGTGGATTGGTTTGGAATTATTAGTTGTGGAATTTGGTGGTTTGGAATTGTGTGCTGTGGAATGAATTTGCGTAGTGGAAATATGTGGCATGGTAAATAGATAGGGATGAGAGCTGCACAGAATAGACAGGAAGACAGAGAGGGACAGGTAGTTTGTGCACAAAGTATTGCATGAACTCTAGACAGAGGAGCAGAAAGAGAGCGTGAGAAAGAGGGAAAGAGGAAGGGAGAGCCAGCGACAGAGGAATAAAGAGGGAACGCCTGTGTACGCAGAAGACACCCCAAGAAGAGGAGGAGAGCCTATGATTGAGGGGCCGAAACCATGAAAAGGCACAGGAAAGAAACTGTGCTTGAAAACCTAAAGTTTGACAGGAGAGAGGTGGGAAGATTGGTTAAGAGAGTGTGAGAGAGAGAGAGAGTACGAGAGAGAGAGGGACTGGTTGCTCTTTCCAAAGAAACCTTATGACCTCAAAGTAAGGCAGGAGTTCAGAGAGACAATGACCACCCACCAGGCGACGGCGGGGCACAGGGAATGGGCACAGGCCCAGGAGAGGCATCTGAGCCAACAGAGAGAGAGCAAGGAGAGAGACAGGTTGTGCACATCTTCCAGTTTCCAAGTACAAGTGAGAGCAGCACCGAGAAGAGTGGGAAGGGCACCCGGGTTGGGGTGAGTAGTGGGCGAGTGCACAGCGCGAGGAAGTACAGGAAGGCAGCATGTGGGAGCAGGCAGTACAGAGAGGAGACAGGGAGTGTGAGGGAGGATGAGAGGTGGCAGCAGGAGTGCAAGATGAGGGGGCAGGGGGAGTGTGAGATAAGAGGGAAAGTGTGGGTGTGGGGGACAAATGGGCCGAGCTAACCAGAGACATTACACCACCTAGATTAAACACGGACACACGCTTTTTGGAGAAAGATTCAAAAACCATTGTTGGAGAGATAAAGCAAATTTGTTGGAAAAGAAGATTTCACTAGTTCAGAAATATTTGAACAAACATTAACAATATAATCCAGATGTTGCATGAGGTGTGTTCCCTTCCCTACGTCCTATATAGAGGAAGTGAGCTATTCAGGTTTGCCAGGTTTCGTATACAGAAGTCAAAACATCACTTTCTGCAGCAATGTCAAACAGCAAACCAATGAAACTGTATTTTGGTTTAGGAGTGTCTAATTCTGGAGAACAGAAAGTAACAGGTAATGGGAGGATGCATACGAGGGTATTGTGATTTCTAGGACTCCATTTTAGGGAAAGGGGAGACTAATATGGCTTTCAAAATATTCTTGCAAGGGAGGGGGGACTCAGACGAGCTTCCACTACTGTCTCCTGGGTAAGGGAGACTGGGATGACTTATAATTCAATTTCCAGGGCCAGGGATAGCAGCATGGTTTCCAGTAATCTCTCCTGAGGAGGGGACTCTAAGGAGACTAGCATATGATGCCACTGTTTGGTGCTATCAGAGCTCCTTTTCATCAACCCCAGCAGACTTGGGGCACATGGACAGGCATTGTAAATAGTGCAGGGTATACAGAGCCATTGTGCTAGGACCTTGTGGTACACAGAGTGCTGAGCACGTGGCACATGGATAGACGGTGGGAGGAGCTTGCGCTTTTATGGAGGGCTTTGGCTTCCAAGGGGTCACATTTGACAGGGACATATGTCCCACTGCCCAGTGGTGATGCAGCTCAGGAGTGCATAACAGGTGGGTCAGAGACAGGACTGCAGCATTTAAAATGGTGTGTGCCCCAGAGTAGGTATTTACATACCGTATGATCAGGGCCACTGAAAAGGGCCTCAGGGGAGGACCAAATTATGCACAAGCTTTGACTAAATTATGCAGAAAGAAAAACGCAAATTATGCGACATAACGGGGCCCATTTTGTGTTAGTATTGCCTTATTATTTTTGCATTTTTTACAGGTTATCACTTTTCTGGGTAAATGTTTGTCATTATTCGTTGCACTTTGACACCCAAAAAAATACAAGAGAAGCCGGTCTCGGCCGCGTACAGAGCTCTTGAGATCAGATGGAGCCAGTGACCGCATCTCGAGGAAGATAGTAAGGTCTGAACTATTGCCTGGCTGAGGAAGGAGCTGGAATCAGTTCAGGGGACAGGGATGAGCTACTGCCTGCGACTGTCTTTGGAGAGCAAGCGCTCGAGCCTGCACAAATTTTTAAAATTGTCTGAATGGAGCCACGCAGCCAGGAAATTAATCCATTCGTTCCGCTGGTTTACGCATTCCTGGCTTATATGAAACGCGTAATGTTACTAAAAGGCTCTGCATGCGCGGAATACATCGCATCCGGATTCCAGCACATCATTTTCTAGCATTTTTTTGTGACCATTTTCGAATAAAATATAAACTCTGTAACTAATGGTATTTAACGTAACTTCTCTCCTCTGCTTTATTTGGCAGAAGGAACACTCCAGATCTGCCCTGTGGGCAATATAATTCTTTGCACAAAATCAAATCTTCCTCACAGCCTGCAAAATAGTGTTGTAAAAGTAGGCATCTGCTTTAAAGCAGATGGGACGCGTACATCATGGGCAGGAGAATAAGAGGATCATATTAGAATTCTACCAAAAATGCCTACAGTGGTGACAACATTGGGATTTTTAGGCCATCTGAAGGCTGTGAGCAACTGGCCAAGCGTAGAACAAAGACACATGAGAATCGCAGAGAATAAAGGCACAGGGAACCGGCGCACGCTGATGGAAGCAACTCAAGTGATGGCCATAATAATGTTATTGACGGTCTACAAAAGTGACCCATCACACCGAGTACTGCAGCAAAGAAAAAAGTAAACAGAATGCCCATGCATGCGCATTTCCCTGAATTATTAGGTAGCACCAGTGCCTTACATGGCGCTCCCCACCAGTGCCTTACATGGCGCTCCCCACCAGTGCTTCACATGGCGCTCCCCGCCAGTGCCGTACATGGCGCTCCCCGCCAGTGCCGTACATGGCGCTCCCCGCCAGTGCCTTACATGGCGCTCCCCGCCAGTGCCTCACATGGCGCTCCCCGCCAGTGCCTCACATGGCGCTCCCCGCCAGTGCCTCACATGGCGCTCACCGCCAGTGCCTTACATGGCGCTCCCCGCCAGTGCCTCACATGGCGCTTCCCGCCAGTGCCTCACATGGCGCTCCCCGCCAGTGCCTTACATGGCGCTCCCCGCCAGTGCCTTACATGGCGCTCCCCGCCAGTGCCTTACATGGCGCTCCCCGCCAGTGCCTTACATGGCGCTCCCCGCCAGTGCCTTACATGGCGCTCCCCGCCAGTGCCTTACATGGCGCTCCCCACCAGTGCCTTACATGGCGCTCCCCCCCAGTGCCCTACATGGCGCTCCCCACCAGTGCCTTACATGGCGCTCCCCACCAGTGCCTTACATTGCGCCCCCCACCAGTGCCTTACATTGCGCCCCCCACCAGTGCCTTACATTGCCCCCCCACCAGTGCCTTACATTGCGCCCCCACCAGTGCCTTATATGGTGCCCCCCACCAGTGCCTTATATGGCGCCCCCCACCAGTGCCTTACATGGCGCCCCCCGCCAGTGCCTTGCATGGCGCTCCCCACCAGTGCCTTGCATGGCGCTCCCCGCCAGTGCCTTGCATGGCGCTCCCCGCCAGTGCCTTACATGGCGCTCCCCGCCAGTGCCTTACATGGCGCTCACCGCCAGTGCCTTACATGGCGCTCCCCGCCAGTGCCTTACATTGCGATCCCCACCATGCCTTATATGGCGCTCCCCACCAGTGCCTTACATGGCGCTCCCCGCCAGTGCCTTACATGGCGCTCCCCGCCAGTGCCTTACATGGCGCTCCTCGCCAGTGCCTTACATGGCGCTCCCCGCCAGTGCCTTACATGGCGCTCCCCACCAGTGCCTTACATGGCGCTCCCCACCAGTGCCTTACATGGCGCTCCCTCCCAGTGCCCTACATGGCGCTCCCCACCAGTGCCTTACATGGCGCTCCCCACCAGTGCCTTACATGGCGCTCACCAACAGTGCCTTACATGGCGCTCACCAACAGTGCCTTACATGGCTCTCACCAACAGTGCCTTACATGCCGCTCCCCACCAGTGCCTTACATTGCGCCCCCGCCAGTGCCTTAGATTGCGCCCCCCGCCAGTGCCTTACATTGCGCCCCCCGCCAGTGCCTTACATGGCGCTCCCCGCCAGTGCCTTACATGGCGCTCCCCACCAGTGCCTTACATGGCGCTCCCCACCAGTGCCTTACATGGCGCTCCCCACCAGTGCCTTACATGGCGCTCCCCACCAGTGCCTTACATGGCGCTCCCCACCAGTGCCTTACATGGCGCTCCCCACCAGTGCCTTACATGGCGCTCCCCACCAGTGCCTAACATGGCGCTCCCCACCAGTGCCTTACATGTGCTCCCGCCAGTGCCTTACATGGCGCTCCCCACCTGTCACTTACATCTGCTCCCGCCAGTGCTTTACATGGCGCTCCCCGCCAGTGCCTTACATGGCGCTCCCTGCCAGTGCCTTACATGGCGCTCCCTGCCAGTGCCTTACATGGCGCTCCCCGCCAGTGCCTTACATGGCACTCCCCCGCCAGTGCCTTACATGGCGCTCCCCCGCCAGTGCCTTACATGGCGCTCCCCGCCAGTGCCTTACATGGTGCTCCCCTGCCAGTGCCTTACATGGAACCTTAGTTTCATGACGTCACTTGGGGGAGTTGCCCTCCCCAACCAGGCATTTAATGCTGGAACAAACACAGTGAGCTATGGCATAGTCAGGGAAGAAAATCCCGTTCTCACTCTAAAAGCATTCCCTGATGAGTAGCAAAATATACACAAAGCAACCTGCCTGCTGCGTATACAGAGCAACACCTACACAAATGAACAAGGTGATCGTTGGTGAGGGCCAGCTTGCACCACTATTAATGAGATGGAATCATCTGTCTCAAAAATGTCCAGCAATCAATGACACGCCCCTCACTTTCCAGCGTGTTTTGCATGGCCAGTCGAAGGATTTCCTGCTCAAGGCAAGCAGACATTTGACTACAGTTCCCCAAAAAGGAGCTCATGATTGATATTTTTGCTGGAAATCTGGATCCCCAGCTGGTGGCACAACAGGCAGCTGCTAGTTAGTCTGCAGAAGTACCCCTCTTGACGTTTTAACAGGCACAGCCTCCTGTAATTTGTGGAGGAAAAACCCACTCATTGTGAAAACCAACAGAACAAAGCAAAGAGCTAAATATGGGTGCATTGTAATAAGTGAGCGCGCTTGTGATTGTTGAATAGCTTCGAGAGAAGTGTTGGGCAGACACGGTCAGTGCTGGACAGTGATCTAAAACCAGCAGACCTGAAAAATGTACCACATCTGAGGTATGTGGGGGATGATGAACGGGGGCCAGGAAGCGACCATCTCACTGCACTGAAAGCCGCAGTGATAGGAGCAAAAGTGTGGCGAGGAGACAGTGGAGGGGATGGCATGGTGAAAAGTGCATAGGCTTCAGCTGTTTTTTTTCCTTACCCCTAAAAATCAACAAACCAAAATCCTGAGGCAAGGCAAAGTAAGAAAATTGTCCTGCCAAGGTAACCTAAATGCCCCTTGGAGAGATGAGACATGTTAGAGGGCCATTCGCCATGGGCGTGACCCAAACCATAAAAGGAGGGACTAATGTGACACATTTGCCACACAAAAAAACACAGATTTAGAAAGGCACTATAATGGACCAATGAAAAGAGAGGGGCATGCCCAAAGCCAATACAGTAGATACTGCATGTCTCAAAGAGACAGCGCATGCACTGCCTAGGCGAGACCTAAAAAAGCACCTTCAGTATCGGGGCGAGGGGGTACCTGTGACCAGACTGTTCAGGCCCCGGGGCTACCAGTGTGAGCAGTGACGTTTTCTCTGCATTCGATACATTTCTGTCATCTTGGGAAATCGGTTTATATCCATTAGCCTTGGGCCATTGACTATTACAGCCCGATACTCAAGGAGACATGGCTGCCCTACTGACAACAGAAGCTGAGCCACCACTCACCCTTTGACCTCTCTTATTAGTTCATCGTGAGAGCTTGTAACAGGGTGAAATACACTGAAGGGTTTGTTTTCAAACAGCGCGGCTCGCAGGTAAACCTGCAACTGGGACTAGGATGTGTACCAATGTTTGTCCAGGGGATTACTCAACTGGACAGACAAAACCCTACAAATTATACCATTATGCAATTCAAGGGTTTTCCCAAATCCTCATCACGTGATGCATGGCTGACTGCGTAGCTATAACACCCATGGTGGTAATACCTGCTTTTCAGAAAGAGAGGTAAGCTAAAATGAACGAGATATCAAACTGCCACCACCTGGGGATTAAGGCAAACTACACATTACCGCCCAACTGCGTTCTTCTACCTCTGTGTATCCGGAAGTTTGTACATTCATTTCTGTGTGTTCCTGCATGTTGCGTAGCTGTGAGTTTATTCATGTGTGCACTTTAGTGCATGTCTGACAGTGGCGGCTCCTCCGCTAAGGCGACTGAGCACTGCCCCGCTGCTCTGCAGATAATGTTATTATCATTTTATTTTGCACTGCTGCTGCAGCTTTGCGTGAGGGGGTGGGGCGGGGCTGCAGAGCATGGGAGGAGAGGCAGAACCCTCCTACGTGCGCAATGACTGTTTGGCAGGCTCTCTCGGGCCGCCCAAAACAGTCATGCGCACTTTACCTGTTCTCCATGCAGGCTGCATTACAACCTGAGTGGAGAACATGCCTGCCCATCCAACCCCTGCCTGAGCACTGTGTCACTGCGCTCAAACCAATCTCAACACTGTATTGCAGCATTGCGATTGGTCAGGGGAGCCTGGCCTGTGCTTCCTGTTCCTGGAATCAGACGCAGGAGAGCAGAAGCAGAGACGCTGGACCCAGCGGCAAGTGTTTATTGTATTCTTTTTTTTGTACATTGCACCCGCTGCACCACTTGCGAGCCATGCCTGCCGCCACTGTTGGGTGAGTGTGTGCGCAAATTAATAAATGTGTGTCTCTGCCTACGCAGGTATCTTACTTTGTACTGTGTGTGTGTTACTACACAGGCATGTTTGCACGTTTTCCCATTAGTGCTGGATCACATCACCAGCAACTCACCCATGTCACTGCAGATGTGGTCATGTCTCTGGGTCCACTCGTCTCCAGGTGTTTGCATTTCATCTGCAAATTTCTTAGAACTCAAGTGGAGCAACGCACCATGGTGGGTGGTGGAACTAGTCTTCCTGAAGAGAAACTAGGCAGATGCTTAAACCAGTTGACATTTGTAATGAGGAAACACTGGCCCTAAATACATAAGTAAATCGTGAGACACATCACCAGCGTCTTAGGCACAGGATCAAGAACCTCTTGTGTTGTTCCTGAAAGAGGAGATACTGGCAATCTGACAATGTATCAAATCAAGGATTGTAAATGCCTGCCTGGGTCACCATAGCAATGAAATAAGACCAGTTGTTTCTCCCATCCAGGGCCAGATTGTAGGCCACCATTTTGTCTCTCCAGGCAGAGCTTCACCACAGCAGTGCAGTCAAGGGCTGCTCAAACTGCAGCTGCTTTTATACCACCAGAGCGCTTGCAAAGGCAGACAAACAGCCAGGGGTCGCAAGCAAGGTATCAGAGGTTGCAACGTACGGTTTGCGACCCATAATTGACATCCATGCATGTGCTTATTTTCATATCTGCAGCCCATAACCCTAGAGATTGCCCGCATCATGGTCAATCCTTAGAGCGAATGATATGGAATGAGTATGCATGAAGGACTTTGACTGAAATGGATTCCAAATCTTACAGGTTGCCTACCTTGTGGCCAATCCTCTGAGCTATGTACATAGAAGAATGCACTGAAGGATTTGACTAAGATTTTAGAAATTCCTCTTGACATTTTTGTTAATCACCAATATGTCAAAAATCTCCATAAAATTGTGGGTAAAAATAATAGTGTGCGGATTCCGAAGGTTTACCGATTTTATGGGGGGCATCACAGGGTGACAATTGTACAAGGCTAAGAGGGGAACGAGTTATCCCCAAGGAGAAGTAGAAGGAAAAAGGACTGTGAAAGAGAAGAGATGGTAGGATGGACATTTAGTGAGAAAGAGGTAGAGAGGAATAGGTTTGGGTTGGAGAAACTAAGAATATAGTGGGAAAGCAGAACCTCGAAATTCTCCCACTGTAACATAGGCCACTGGTGAGTTTTAGAGGTTACTGGGCTGTTGGGCTTACACATTATATAATATGCTCTCATTAAGAGTTTCATACAGCCCTATTGGACACCCGTGTGGGCCAAACTACGCCATTATTGCCCTCTGATATTGCCCCATTTGGCGTTTCTCCATGACATAACAGATATACCTGATGTCGACTTCCACACCCGTTTATTATAAAACCAGGAAATGGGGGTCCAGTGTTTGCTGTTTGCCCACAGATTTGATCTGTTTGTTATGTCAAAGCCAGTAAGGCCTGACCTACTTATTGTGAAAAGCACGTGTTAAATGCAAGAAATGATTGTCAGGGCTGGATTGTTATTACACTGTGCTAAAGTCTGCAGATAGACATTTTGTTACATAGAGTATAACAGATTACTGTAGTAAGCAGGGCCGGCTTTAGGGCCGTGCGACTGATGCGGCCGCACTGGGCGCTGACGTGTGGAGGGAGTGCTGATCGCTGACCTCAGGGGGTGGAGAGGGTCTGTGTTTAGCAATATCTTCTGATTGGAGAGATGAGAGGGACTTTTGCCCGGTGGTAGTGAGAGAGTTCGAGGAGGCGGACATGGTGGCGCCAAAAGTGATTGTTGCACCGGGCGCCACTTATGTAGCCGTTGCTATGTACACAGCACCAAAACCATTGCCTACTAAAGCCGGCCCAGGTGGTAGGCAACGGTTTTGGTGCTGGTTAAACCCCCTGACAAACCGTGGGTATAGAAGACTTGAATCCTTCTTAGGCCCTCTTAGGAGTGATAGTATTTTGCTTCTCAAACTGCCTACTTTTGAACTTCTATGACTGCATGCTTGATGGCTGCCTTGTGGGAAAGCTTAAGCTCAGTACAGGACACCTGAGTTGGTTATGGTGACAAACTAATAACAGTTAGAGGCCCAATTGGGGCGCAGAGAAAAGTTAGGTCAGATGCCTTAGGTCTAGTCTGTTTAGTATGAAAAGTTATGATAAAGGCAGTAGGCCTGACGTTTTGTGAAAAAGCATTTGATAAACCCAATAGGCCTCTAACTGTGGGTTGTTACCACATTATATTATAGACTATAGGCATGTATTTGGATACAATCAGTTCACTAGGAAAATATATTGCAGATGCCAAAGGCCTAATCTGTCTATTATGCCAAGTTATGATAAAGTCATATGGATTCTGAAAAGCATATGTTAAAGCTAATAGACATTAAAGGGTGGATTGCCATTTCTCTCTATTAAATCCGAAGGATAGATATTTTGTTACATGAAATGTCACAGATTACCATTGTAGGGAAAGATTTTGGTGTTCGCTACCGCCTCCGACAAACTCTAGGGGTAGAAGATTTGCAATATAAAAGTTCTTGCTAGAATCTCTTTGGAAGGCCTAACTGACTGACTGCCAAGAACTTGCAATAAAATCTTTTTTCTGACTGCCAAGAACTTGCAATAAATAAAATCATTAAATAATACATAAATTCATACATATGCTCAAATGGGTACATAGAGGACTTTTGGTCAGCTCTCTTCTCACATTGGTCTGGCTGAGTTTACATTCCAACCATGACAGCATACTGCATGGGTAATGGTTGAGTCAACATCAGGTATTTGCTCTCTTGCCCTGTGAATGATGGCATTTCTGACCACATGTACACGTCTACCTGAAAATGAGCATGCTTCAGTGTCGGAGCTGGTTGACCAGTCCTTTAGTGTTCAGTTCTGGCCTTTAATAGTTCCGTTTTCATTTCTTTGCATCTCCGCTTTTTATTCGCACTTTTCTTAAATGTCAACTTCAGCTCTCGAGGCAGTGCTAATGGGTTGCTTGTTTGCCACTCTTCTGCCGTATCCCACATGCCCACTTTATGGACTCCGTCATGGAATGCTTGTTTTTTTTTTTAATTAAGAACTCATGAAACACAATGAAAACCAATTTACATTGTTAGAGGAAGGAAGACAACATGAAAGACATACAATCAACCATCATTATAAGGGCAGAGGTAATTCAGAGATCGATTTGGCAGCCTGCATAAATTAATATCTGGTTAAATTGATTCCTTTAAATGGTAATAAACCAATTACATGCGATATCATATATTTTGAGACATTTTGAGGGGCGGATTAGCACACTACACTCTGCTGTGCTCCATAGAATATCATTTTTTTTACCATTCCACGATGGTCAACATATTTCTGTAAATCTGGTGGCCATGGTAGAACTTTAAAGTTACAATAAGCTATGTACAGCACATCTGCAAGATGGACACCCATCCAGTGGTTAGTTTTCTTATTGCAAGCATATGCCAGTTGTATTTTAGGGCAGACATTTTCTTTTTGTCCAATGATATTCTTAAAATGTTCTTGCATAGGTTGTTGAGTTTGTGTGTGTTTTATTGTATTGTCAGAAGGTGAATGTAAGTGTGAGTCAATGGCTGGATGAGTGCAAAGATGAGTGACAGAGTGCATGTATGATGACTTATTAAGGGCCTAATCCCATCACTGATACAAAATGCAGTTTTATTCATAAACCAGCATATTGGCATTGCCAATGGTTGTTTTGATTTACAATTTGGGCATTGCAATGCACAATGGGGTTCAGAGCCAAACAATAAATCCTTTCAAATCCCTTCTGTTAGTCTCTGAGCGCTTGTAAAAGACAAACACTGTTTTCACTTGGAGCCTATTTGAGCTTTGAAAACACAGACTCTAGCAGAAGTGGGTAAGCTCTGCCCAGAACCAGGATACCAGTTACTTGGAAAGATTCTGTGCAAACAGCCAGATGTTCTTGTGATCCTGTTGACAAGAAATGCTGGACTTCTGTTACCTTACTGTAGTCTCGACATCCAAACACTACAGGCTAAACATCTTTTGTTGGACTAGCTGGGGATAGAATGCTAAAATGGTTCAGCACATGCACTTTCAAAGTCCCACAGGCTCCTCCCTCAGGTGACAGAGCCAGAGTCCAGTGAAAGAAAGAACTTGCCTTCCCAGTATGACGCTGTACCTTTGGAGCAAAAGATTTTAGCTGTGAGAAGAAAAGTTCTGTTTTCTGCATGAAGTAAATGTGTAGGAAAATGGCTGCCATCGGAGCCTGTGTGCTGGCTGGCAAAGAAGGGAGTTGGGCAGACCCTCTCCCACCCTCCTACCCACGGGAATTTCCCCTGGGCATTCCAAGGTCTGAAGGTGCAGCTCTGCCTCTGAATCTTAGCTTGAGATGATTTGTTCCGCAGAAAAAAAACACTAACTGTGCCTGTCTGAAGGCAGGGGACCTACCCTAGCCCCAACAGCTGTGCATAGTTTCTACTGTAGAGAGATGGGCCCCAGAATAGCACACCTGCAGCCGAGTACTTCACATCAGCATTAGAAAAGGAATGCAGACCCTGCCTCACAATTGGTGCTAAATACATAGCAGGGCCTGGAATACAGCCAATCACCATTTGAGATTAGCTGCATAGTGGCTGTCTGGATGACAGATCTTGTGCAGTCAATCACACTGTAAACAGACCAAGGACTTGTCATGGATGGGAAAGGGAGGAAGCCAAGTGGTAACATGCACACTCGCGGCATACCATTGACCCTGGCATAATGGTGGTAGTTCTGGCATACTGCGGGTGACTCTCTGTGAAGATGCTGACCCCTAATATTGTGCTGGCCCGAGCATACTAGGGGAAATTTGTGGCAAATCAAGAGCATCCACTGCATGAGGGATCCCACGCCTATTACTGTGGTTGTCTGGCATAATGTTGATATTTCTTGGCATAGCATAAATATCAATCGCATAGTGTTGCCCATACTGGAATAGTAATGGTGCTGACATAATCATGGTAATTCTTTGCATGAATCTGGCATCAAATGCATGACAAAGCCCATCTCTGGAACAGTTCTGGCCCAGAGATATTGTAGGCATGGTTTTCTAGACATTTTTAAGAGACATTGTAGTGAAATATACAAAATCTGCCACTAATGTTTCCAACTTTCCTTGTGCAGCTGAACCGTCAAGTTCCATAGTGAGGGGCAACCTTGCTTGATACACCAGGTAAACATGGGAAACTTTAAAGAGGGTCTTTTCAACCTTCCTATTTTAGAAACGATGTAAAAATAATGCTGAAAATGTTCTATTTAGCCCAAGGGTTTCTACATTTTCTTGTGGGAGAATCCCCTAAATGTCTACTGCTAGAAGTAGGGCTGCTCAGCTTTCTTGCACACTGTACTTCAGGCTGGTATTCACACCCCACCCCACAACACCCCTTTCAAAGGGCCCATCTGCTGCTGTCTTTGTAGGAGACATCATTGTTGTGCGTGTGTCACACCGTGCTCTAAAAGGACCTGCCAGGACCGGGCTCTCGCAAAGCCAAAAAAATGGACATTAAACAAGGGACCGTCTATTTCTGTCATTCACAGAATGAAGAAAAACTCCCAACCTTGCTTCCTGTCACATGCTGGTGCTGCAACACAAGTCACTAGAAGCTCTTTGGGTGACACAGAGACCAAGTGGCTACTGTTACCATTGATATTTCAGGGCCCAAGACATTATTTCATTTCAACTAAATGACTAATTTATTGACACTTTTAACCTCCAAAGTGTTAAGTTTTTTATTGCTTTTAGCCCTGGATAAAGCGCTATATAAAATGTTATATAAAATATCCTGCTAATTTTCATTATGCTGTGTCTACTGAAACCCTCTAAATGAATTAGTTAATCAAAGGATGCTATATCACATGTACTAACTACAAAAGCCACGCCTCATATAAAGGCTGATCGAGGTCCACGCTTTTAGGGACGTCATCTTTTTAAGCCCGCTTTACGCAGTGGTGCGATCGGAGTATGCCTGGGAATTTGTGTGGTTCATCTACAGATTGTGTGTGGATCATCAAAGGACCGAGTAGTGTGTCTGAATGTGTGTTCCATAGTGTTCATATAGGTTTGGGATATCTGTGAGACTGTGTATAGGGGACGATGTACATCTGCAGAGGGTCTCCACATGGGATATGTGCACATGCATGGGGTGGTGTGTGAGAGAGCGTGCATTAGAGAGGCTCCGCATGCAAGGAAGAGGAGAGTGTGCGAAGTAGAGAGAAAGAGAGAGAGGGACCCATGTCATCTGAGACGCCTGACCTTCAGCCATAACTGGACTCCAGGACTGGTCTTCCAGCCAACTGCCTCTGAATGCAATGTGGAGTTGGCTAGAAACCCTAGACACGTGTTGCACATGGCATTCAGCCTCTTTCCAGCTACACAGGCTGAAGGGAGGGGAGTGAAAAGAGAGGGACAGAAAAGGTCATGCAAGCAGACAAAGGATGATGGAATATTACATAAAAAAGATAGACAGCACCGCCTCGAGGCACTATAGCCGACTGTCTGACCCAGACTTCACCCTCCTGCTCAACTGATTATCAGGATCGTTGGTTGCTTCCTACAGTGTCCGCAATTTCCAGTTGCTCTCTGGAGGATATCGGGGATTCCAAAGAAAGTTCCACGAATGAGTTATAAATTACATGCCTGCCTATTACGCGAGAACTATACTGTAGGGGCCAGATGTAGGAGACCAAATACCGGTCGGTAACGGCCGATTTCGGCCGTTACCGACCGGTATTTGGGTATTGAAATGTAGGGGGCCTTTATTTTACAGAATAGGTAAATTAACTGATTCTGTAAATCCAGATGTTGGTGGCACTGCAAACAGTGCCACAGGCCCCTAAGAATTCGTTATTTACCATGTAATACTATTGCATGGTAAATAACGAATTCCTGTGTACATGTACATCTGTGCTTGTACACCTGTGCCATGTGGCACACATACATGCCCTAAGGGCATGTATGTGTGTCACATGGCACACAAGCCAGAAACAGGGGTGCAACAGGGTGTCAAAGTGACACCCTGTCCCCCTTGGCAATTCAGTATTGTTACCGATTCGGTAATTACCGAATCGGTATTTGCCATTGATTACTATGGGCTTCAAGGCCCATAGGAATCAATGGCAAATACCGATTTGGTATTTGTTACCGAATAATTACCTACATCAGATTTACCGATTTATGAATACCGAATCGGTAAAATTCGGTATTTATGAATCGGTAAATCTGATTTACCTACATCTAGCCCTAGGTCCTTTAGACTACACTCCTTTTGTGTAGCGCACAAGAAAGTCGGACAAGCAAAGACTCATGACAATGGTCTCAGCGACAATGTCAGTAGAAATTCAGTCGCACAATTCAACCATGTATAACATTGAAGAACAGGACTTTTTATATTTACATTTTTTTTAAACGCTCTAATCTTGCAGAGATAATAGGTGTATGCCTCACACTCTGTCCATATTATACATACACATATGTTTAAATAAGATGTATCCTTTACATTTTGAGATTCTGGAAAGCTTGCATCAGAAGTATTTTGCCCCAGCCCTTTCTCTCTATCAGACTACTTGTTCATATTGTTGAGGACCTTTTATAGAGCTGGTCACAAGAAAAGCCATAGCCCGGAGTTTGTGTTTTTGGGGATGGGGCATGGCCCCTAGGTAAGTCAACGTCACTAAAGAAATAAACAACGGGTTAAAAAGCGTGTTGATGAGGTTTACAGGTAATGTTCATAAGAAACTTTTTAGAAAAAAATGTTGCAGTGTGTGGTTAATTTTTTACAAACACAACATGCATTTTCTTTTTTGATTACGGTATCATTTTCCTTTGAATAATTTTGGGACATATGCGGTCCACAAATGCTCGTTAAGGCAGATGAAACACTGAGTCCCCTGGTCATGCAAAACCCTGCACTCTGGAATGTGCTCAACCTCACCTCGAAATCTCAACCCAACATCTTACAGTAAAGATACTCGTGAGATCTAAATTGTCGAAACCTTTATTGTAACGGAACACCAAAATAACCGGTCAGTGATCGCAGAACATCCGCTATGATTCACCCACCACGCCTTACTGGAGGCTTTCTTCCCACTCCATTGTTTTCCTTTTTGACTAAAAGTTGCTGTCTTTCTCCTCTTCCGCTCTTGTATTTTAAAGCTTATTTGTGAAACCTAATCATATTTAAAAATCAAATGTCTAAGTGTGATGCGGGTAGACCTTGTGCAGGCTTGATTGGGCACTTACAAGATATTGAGAGATTCTAAGAGAAACACTTTACCTCTGTGAATTAAATTGTAAATATCTAACTATGTAATGTGAACATATGAACTACACAGTCGACAGACAGTTCATTACATATTTAACCCCTTTAGTTGGGGTTAAACATTAAAGAACTCCACAAAGTGTGCAGATAATCCTAATTTCTACCAATTGCATATGCTGCAGAATTCTCAGTGTAAAACTCTTTCCTCCTACACTGTGACAAATGAAAACCCTATCCTAGTGCTTGTGTCAAAGAGTTCAGAATGTAACACCCGGCTCTCGGGGTACTGAAGTCGAGCAGTCCAAGGCTGACTCGTTGATTTGTTGTCTGTTAAAAACGGAGAATCCGAAATCACCAACATACAAATTTCCACACAACAAATTAAGATCCAACCAATGGCTTTCTTTAAACAGGAAAAGTACCTTCACCCATAAGAAGCTAAATATTATACTCGAAATGGCAAATATGTACAAGATTTCAGTTGGATTTACAGATTGAATTACCTTCTTTACGGGCCCGCAGACTCAGAAGGGTGAAAAGTCATATACCCAAACTAAATAGTTTTGGGGGAAACTAACCCTGAAAATGTAGTCTGCTCCCATTATCACTGAAGTACAATGTGGAAATTTGCACATCGGCATGGTTAAATCCTAAGAACCAGCAATGCTCCTGGATGGGCCTACTCGAAAAAATGAGGTTCCACAATCAAAAATGTTAAGTCCACAGCCATGTCAAGTCCTTCAAAATGTAAAATGAAAGGGCAACAGACTTTGATAATAATCAACAAAGTAAGTATGCTGGCTTTAACGTGAGGCCAATAAGCAGGACCATGTTGGCTCTACCTAGAGAGACCCAGTAAATGTTTTAGGAAGACGTAAATATCTACATACAGGTATCAAGATTTTTCGGAGGCGAGACCAAGAAAGGGGGCATATGTATTAAGCACTTCTTATTCTATTCAGAAGATCATTCACAGTCCAAATTCCCATCCTATAGTATTTGTTAGATAGTTAAAAATGCAAAGTATGTTCCTATTTTTTCCCCTGAAGTTGACCTTGTTAAACCCCTTCTGGGGGAACACAAGCTATGCAAGACCAGTTTCTTCCTGATTGGGGCAGCTTGGATCCAATCAAATCCAGTAGGGAGGAAGATCAACATGTGGGCAGAGCCAATAAGATCTTTTTCAGAAGATCACAAACGATGGAAACAGCTAACCTGTAAAACCAGACCTAAAAAAAAGTAATAAAATCCATTTACAGTTATCATGCCAACTTGAAATCTATTTCATTAGAAACTTTTGTCATCTCAGTTAGGACCATGAGTTTGCACACTCACCCAATGCATTATCTGGCTAGAGAAGAATCCTAATTTAAGAAGTTTAATGGTACCTGTTCCTGAATGTGCTACACACTCTGCAAACCTCTCCTTGTTCAAATTCAGTTATTCTTGAATCAAGAAACAGGAAAATTCATTCCAATTTTGTATTTAATCTGGTTCGAATTAAACTTTTCTTCCCCGCTATTGCCTGGACGTTAATACTGATGTTGTCATGGTCTTTTCCACGGATAATGTTTTCAGCTCAGTGAGGCATGGCCACGTTTCCATTTTAGTTTATAAGAAAGCTAAAGAAAGAAAATGCTAAATTAGTCATAAATTGTTCAACGGAATCAATGATTAGCCCAATCCATCTTATGTGCTGCGTTAACACCAGGCATTCTGCAGGGATCGCGGTTGTAGTAGCATTTTGTAAGAGAAAAGGAGGTGTGTGGCATATCAGTGATGCTCCAGTACAGATACGTTGACAGTTCTGTTCCAAGAGGAATGATGCTGATGATTCACAAATGCTTCGCAATCTTCGCTCCTGTGGGAGCAATGCATTTGATGGACAGTAATGCACCAACAGAGAAATACTTAGAAATCGGAAAAATAAATGCTTTGGCAGTGCTTATTCCTAGGTGGCTGGTATGCGTGATACAAACACTGGAGGTGTCAAGAGTCCCTGTCACTTTAAGACCTGATCCTACGAGCAATGAGATGCCTTCAGGTCAACAGAATGCTGATCCTCGACTTGGCCCTCACTTCATAAAATGTCAAGTCTTTTTCATGAAGGCCAATGCAATCTTTCAATCAAAGACATGTCCTCAAGCCCCAAAGGCATAAAAGTCAAAGCCATTTTTACGTCCCTGCCAAGATATCTCAACTCTTAACTGTGACTGATAAGCGGCAATCAATACTGAGTGACAGCTGCCAAGGTTTTGATGTGCTCAGTAATTGAGGAGCCCCAGCGGATGCTAGGGAGAGGTGTTGTGTAGCGGCCAGAGTGGCTGAGTCCGGAGCGGGGACTCTAGGTTCGATCCCCGGCGTGGATGGCAGCTCAGCATCATGTGACTCCGGGCAATAGCTCACTTAATCTACCAAACGGCCCTTAGCACCTGGATACCCTTACGGGTGATAAGTCGCGCTTTACAAATCTGGAATTATATTTTACCAGCAGATGGAGCGCAGACTCGAGCTTTGGTGTCCAGATCCCTTCTCCTCCATCGCAACACTAACAACAGTGAGGCTGAATTTCACAGGGCCATCGCAGATGAGGATTGCTTTTCCAACCCAGTATGGTCTTGTGGCCTGGTCGCTTGTGCCACATATGGGGGTACCACAGGACATGCTGGGAAGCCACACATTGGTGAACGCCATTCACACAGTTGAAGCAGAGTTGTGAATCAATAGTATGTTTGCCAACCTCTCATATTCTTCACTTAGCTGTAAACATGGCATTTAAAAAGGTTGAGTTGTATATTGAACCAGCCAGATAAAGTAACTTTCCAGTTATGCGGTGGAACAGAAACCAGATGCGGACTCAAGTTGGAAGTGACTTCATGCAAGTCTGAGCAGTAAGAAACCAGGAAAAGATCTTAGGGCACACACTGTATTTGGGATTGATTTCCTTTTTTGTTTTTTAACAATAAGCAGAATGCCTCATCCAAATGTTAAGCTGAAACATGTGGTATATGCAAAGTGACGAGTAGCAAAGACACAAAATTAAGCATTGACAAAGCGAATAGGTATGGCTTTAATGCGCAAAAGCATTTGGTGTTAGCACACTAGAGGAAGATAGGAGGGAGCCAGCAGGAGTGAAAAAAGTGCAGTTGGGTCTCGAGAAAATATTTTTAGATGGGGCATAAATAAAACTCACAAGCCACCGACAGTGTGCAAGTGTGCGTGTATAAATATTACATGAGTAAGCCTTCTTATTGAATGTTTACCAGAGGTTTCAACGCTCATATTTCACATAAAAGAGGTTTTAACTGAGAATTATTTTTCCATAATTCACATTGCTGAGTTAATTTGTAGAATATTCAGCTTCCTTAATCAAATAAAGGAGTTAGAAGGGTGGTTAACTCAGCATTATTTTTTTTTCTCAGTGCTGGGAAAAACACTTTCCCAATGACAGTGCTGCTCCCAGAGCGTTGACCACACATCTGATGAATTCACCCTTGCAGGCACTTCCTTGATAGAGGCATCTACCAATGAATCCTCCCCAGTGTGTGAAAATAAGCATTGTAAACGCAGAACCGTGTCAACCAAAAAGTTACGTTCTCCCTTTTGCACTTTATTTTCTTTATATATGTCTTTTTAAGCCTTCTCTGTAGTGCCAATATACTTCAAAAAAGCAGTATATTTCAGTATACAAGTTTCATTTCCTTACAATGCACTTTACATTTAGAATATAACATAAGAGGGGCAAGATGGCGGCCTCTGCGGTGGCCGTGTGAGCAGCTTGTGCACTGCTCTCCCGTGGCTCCTTACCTGAATTGAATCACCCGACTCTGATGGATTGAGGACAGGGTTCGGGCTTGATTTGTCGGCGGCTGTGTGTTGTTCAGGCGGTCCCGGCTGACGCTCCAGCGCCCGCGGATTGTGTCTTCTGTACGGTGCTGCGCGAAGTCTGGCGTCTTCGGTTTGCCTTCGCGGAGTGGGGCGAAGCAACTCCGTGCGGTGCTGCGGAGTGGAGCGGAGCTCGCGACGGAGAACGCTGCAAGTTAACTGGCTTCGCGCTTTACTTGGCGGCTCGTAGTGGATGGCTGGAATAGCGGAGGAACAATGGCCCCGAAAGGGAGAGGGGCTAAAACCCGCAGGGCTGCAGCGTCGAGTACAGCAATGGCAGCGGCGGCATCTATGAATGGAGGGAGTGGATCTGCTGTGAATATGGTTGCAGCTACCACTCCACAAGCGGATAACTGCCGTGTAAATGGGAATGGCGGACATAGACGGAGGCAAGCTGACCAGATACGCGGTTCCCCGGGGCCAGGTGAGAACGCTGATCTTGGGGCTGCAGGACTGAATAAAACATCAGCGCTAGATGGTAGGCGGGCGCAGCAAGATACTGCTGGTAAAGACCACACTGTACCTGCAATCTTCTATAAAAAAATCCACGTTAAAAGCCAAGTCAGCTGGAGACCCGGACTTGGTAAATCAACCCTCAGTCCCGCCTGTATGCGGGCTTGCTGGCAATATTATGCTACCGGTCTCACCGGCAGACACGGATGACACAGTTGATTTGGTGACAGATATGGCGGTGAGCACACGTGCTAGTGATACTGCAGTTGAAAAGCTCCTGAATAATCCCACTGAAGCTCCTATATTAGAGCCTGGGAAGAGTTTGGATGTGCCTAGCGGGAATGGGTTATTAACTGCGGGTAAAGATACGTCAAGCAGTTAAACATAGATAATAATGGATGTACTCTTTTGGATAAGGGAAACGATGCAGACTCCGCCGGTTCAGGGGGAAATTCTATTCCATGTCTGACCTGTCAATAGTATCAGAAAATGATAACGATAATGACAATGTGAGTACAGTTCGTGACTGGGGGGATGATGGGGCAATACAGGATGAAGACGATGATTCTGGTTTAGATCAATCTCTGAATGAAGAGACTGTGAGAAAAATGCAGTAATTTGGTGATCTCCCACTGCATGAGATGATGATTCCAGTGGATCAACCTAGATGGGATGGCACACCACCCGAGCATCCGGTTCAGGCAGCATTTAGTATCAACAACCCGGAGGATGAGGGTGACGTGGTTACTTTGAATACAATTTACAAGATCATTTTGGCCTACCGGGCGGAGACAAAGGCGGAAGGCTTGCAAACACAGGGGGTGGTGCGTAAATTACAAAATACTGTACGCCATATCGCGAAGTCGTGTGCAGAAATAACTACTAGGGTGGTGGAAGTAGAAGAGCGCACCTCTAGCGTCGAGGACTCTCTGGTCAAACAACAGTCAGCTATTGAAGTTTTGCAAAAGACCTAGGTGGATGTTGACTGGAAACTAACAGATCTCGAAAATAGATCGAGACATAATAACATTTGTATTTTGGGCATACCGGAGTCCAAAGAGGGGCAGGATGTGCGACAGTTTGTTGTCGAAATGTTCAAAGAGGCCTTCCTTGACTTGAAAGACTGGAACTGGGAAACCGAGGTCATCAGGGCACATAGATTTCTTTTTGTACAACCTAGTAGAACAGGGGGGTCCAGGGGAGAGGTGAATGCACAGCCTAGAGCAATTTTAATTTTTCTTAACAACTATCTGCTTCACGAGGCAATATACGATCTTGCTCGGCCTGACAGGCGTCGGTCTGGCAAAGGATGCAAATTTTTTGTGCGCCCAGATTTTTGTCCGACCACTGTGCAACAAAGGTGGCAATTGCTGCAGTTAATTTCACTCTTCCAGGCCAAAGGGGGGCAGCCATTCCTTTTAAATCCTGCCAAGTTAAAGGTGATTTATAAAGAAAAAAAACTCAGTTTTTAACATCAGAGGTTGTGGCGCAAGACTTTTTGAAGACATTGGGTAGTCAATAAGTGTATAGAACCTATCTTTTCACTCTCGTATTATCTCAGTTTGTATGTTCTCTTCCTTTTTTCTCCTTCTTTGTTTTATGCTTTTCCCTCTTTTGGTACAGGATTAGTATGATTGTAATGCTAGGATACAAAGGCAGTGTGTTGATTAGTCAGAAAAGTACAGGACTATAAATTTAATGCTTTTTTATGTTTAAACGTATGAATAGTGGAGTGGTGTGGCTCACTGGTGTGGCTCACTGGTTAGAGGCGGCAGACCCGGAAGCAGGAGTCGGCCTGGGGCCAGGGTTCAATTCCCGACGCGGCAGGGTCGTGGACCAGGGTCAGCGGACTCGATAATTCTCGCCTCGTTGCCTACTCTAACCAGGGGTCCCACTCGGCAACTCTGGGCATTAGCTTGCCTAATCTCCACAATGGCCCCATCACCGCCAGGGATGCCTGCCTCCACCTTGGGGACTCCCAGTAGGGACAATCCCAGAGGGAAAGCCAGGATGGGTTCCCCAGCGGTATACCGCGCCAGGATACTCCGGTAGTAATTGTGTGCGTTACAAAACAGCATATAACATAACATATAATAATAATATGCGAGCATGTTAACACCGGAAGAGGGGCGTATTATAACTGAAGAGATATGGTGGTGATGGGTGGAATTCGGGCGGGGGGGCCAAGGGGCGGAGGCGGCACACACTCTGAAGACATGGTCCTTACGTCCCGTTTTGGGTGGTTTGGGGTGGAGAAGGGCTGGCAGGGGGGACGGGGGGCAGGGGGGCAGTATGGGGGAGGGGAGAAAAATAAAAATATAATACACGAGTACATTTTTTTTCATTGTATGATAGCTAGCTATGTATGGCACAGGTTTCTTTCCGTTGGAGGCACAGTAGAGATAGCTGGCGGTTAAGGGTATTAGATTTGGCTAGTTGAAGGTCAGGGGATTGAACCATCTTAATAAAAGGCAGCGGGTTGCAAGCGAGTTGCAGATGTTCCACTGTGATGTGGTGTGTCTTCAGGAGACCCATATAGCATGGGCTAAGAGAAAATTATTAACATAGTTGGGGTATACTGTAGTGGCTTGTACTAAACAGGCTTACACATCAAGGGGCATTGTAATTCTGGCAAAAAACACATTGTTAACACAGGTAGGATATTGACGGATGGTCTGGGGAGATGGGCAATTGCTGAGTGTGCTGTTGGGACACTGAAATATACGTTGTGTTCTATATATGGTTCTAATATGGATGAAGCATCAGTCTTAGAACTCCTCAATGTTGAGCTGGCGCTATGGCCAACTCCAGTGATTGTTTGTGGCGATTTAAACATAAATCTACTGCCCAATTCTTTGGGAAATGACAATTACAGATATACCGGCAGAAAACCAAAAGTGTTTAAGGCGCTGCAATCTTTGATTACTGCACATGGCTTGGTAGATGTGTGGATCACATTGAGGGGAAAGGATCCAGGATATACTTGTTTTTCTTGTCCACACCAAAAATTGATGAGGTTGGACTATTTTTTTGCCCCTCACCAGTTGTTGAAGGATGCCCGAATTCAAGTGTACCCAAGGGTCACTTCTGATCACGGCCCGGTGGTATTAACTTTACTATGTTCTGGGGTAGCTGTTAAGCCTCAGGGTTTTTCTTTTGATCGGAAATTACTGTTGGATAAAAAGTTTCTTTCTCATATGAAGGAATGGATTGTTACTTTCTTTTGCAGTAATCGGGGTAGTACGGACATTGGGTTTGTTTGGGATGCTTTTAAAGCAGCTTTTAGGGGGGAAGCTCTTAGTTTCGGGCTATATAGGCAAAAACAACAGGGTGGAAATTTACAGGAATTGTATCAGGGCCTGACACTGGCTGAAGAGATGCTTATGCGGGGCATACATGCTGGTATCGATGTCGGAGAGTTTTCAACTGAAGTAGCCAGGTGTAAGGCAAAAATAAACCTTCACTGGAGCCAAGAGGCAGCTAAGAAATATGTAATTAAGCGACAATTGAATTACGAGTATGGGGAGGCAAGTGGCTGGTGCCTGGCCCAAAAACTCAGATCAAAGGAAGCGGCTCAAAGAATTAATGCTATTTTAGATTCCAGTGGGATGCGTGTTGAAAATGAAACTGGTATACTGGATGTATTTAAAGATTTTTATGAAACACTATATGCAGAAGAAAAATAGGATTGTCAAAAAGGCGAATTACTGCTACAGAGCTTTTGTGAGAAGGATCTGGATGAAGTAGAGGAGGCCCCTATAACTTTGGGTGAGCTAGAGAGCTATAAATGAGCTAGCAGCCGGAAAAGCGGCAGGGCTGGATAAACTCCCGCTCGAGATTTATAAAATCTTTTTTGGAGTCCTGCAGGAGGATATGTTAGCCACATTTAGACAAGCTCAGATTGGTGCCTCTCCTATGTCATGGGATGAAGCCAGTATTGTTGTGTTTTAAAAAAAAGGATAAACCTGCTGTTCTTCCGGCATCATATCGTCCGATATCTTCTGAATGCGGATAGCAAAATATATTCGAAAATTTTGGCGACTAAGTTGGCGGAAGTGATAACTTCACTGGTGTTGGTTAGACAACATGGATTTATTCCTAAACGGGGAACAACAAACCATGTTAATAGGGTTATAACGCTGCTCGATCATGCTAACTGTAGTGGCGATGCGCTTAGTCTTATTCTATTAGATGCCGAGAAGGCTTTTGATCGCGTCGCATGGGGATTTTTGTGGGCAGTGATGCGACGACGTGGGTTTAGGCAACAGGGACTAGACAGGGGTGTCCCTGCTCCCCATTATTATTTTCATTATACATAGATCCTTTTTTAAAAATGATAGAAACCAGTCCCCGGATTCAGTCAGTAACTCTACAGCAGCAACAATATTGCGTTTTTGCATACGCTGATGATGTGGCCGTAGTATCACCTAAGCCAGCAGCAGCGATGTATGAAATAGAGCAACTGGCAGCAGAGTACGGGGCAGTATCAAGCTATCAGTTAAATACATCCAAAACACAAATGTTATGTGTTAATACCGGCCCAAACACTGATCAAAGGGTCTTACAAGAGCTGACTTACTTGGGGATTAGGATACAGGTCTCCTAGAGTGCGCTGGTTGAGTCTAATTGGGGGAGGCTTGTGGCGGGCGTCCATAGACAATTGGATCAATGTGAATGTCTACACTGATCTTTGGTGGGAAGATGTAACGTCCTAAAAATGATGATCTTACCGAAAAGGTTATTTTTTTTTAGACGTGTGCCCTTGGAGATACTGCGAGCCAATCTCGCTCTGTTACAGTCTATTTGTGCTAGATTTATATGGGCACGAGGAAAAATGCGAAGAGCAATGCGATATATGGTTTTACCAAGGGCTCAAGGGGGCTGGGCTGTTCCTGATTTTACTTTATACTATTTTGCGTGTATGTTGCAACATATGAATATATTGCTCACTGGGGTAGGACCAACAGATATCAATCAATCAATCAATCAGTGACACTTATAAAGCGCGCTACATACCCGTAGGGTCTCAAGGCGCTGGGGGGGGGGAGCCGCTACTGCTCGAACAGCCAGGTCTTCAGCTTCTTCCTGAAGGAGAGGTGGTCTTGGGTCAGGCGCAGGTCGGTCGGGAGGGAGTTCCAGGTCTTGGCGGCCAGGTAGGAGAAGGACCTTCCTCCTGTAGTCGCTCTTCGGATGCGGGGGACGGCGGCGAGGGCGTGGTTGGCTGATCGGAGGTGGCGTTTGGGAGCGTAGAAGTTGACTCGGCTGTTGAGGTAGCTCGGGCCTTGGTCGTGTAGGGCTTTGTGTGCGTGGGTGAGGAGGCGGAAGGTGATTCTTTTGTTGACGGGGAGCCAGTGAAGGTCTCTCAGATGTCCGGAGATGTGGCTGGTTCGTGGGATGTCGAGGATGAGTCTGGCTGAGGCGTTCTGGATCCGCTGGAGTGTCTTCTGGAGCTTGGCGGTGGTACCGGCGTAGAGGGCGTTGCCGTAGTCCAGTCGGCTGGTGACGAGGGCCTGGGTGACGGTCTTCCTGGTCTCGGTGGGGATCCACCAGAAGATCTTCCGTAGCATGCGTAGGATGTTAAAGCATGCCGAGGAGACGTTGTTGACTTGCCTGGTCATGGAGAGGGAGGAGTCCAGGATGAAGCCCAGGTTGCGTGCATGGTCTGTCGGTTTGGGTGCGGTGCCCAGGGCGGGAGGCCACCAGGAGTCGTCCCAGGCGGAGGGAGAGGAGCCCAGGATGAGGACCTCCGTCTTGTCCGAGTTCAGTTTCAGGCGGCTGGTCGTCATCCACTCGGCTACCTCTTTCATCCCTTCGTGCAGGTTGGCTCTGGCGGCGGCGGGGTCGTTGGTCAGGGAGAGGATCAGCTGGGTGTCGTCGGCGTAGGAGATTATGCTGAGGTTGTGTTTGCGTACGATGGCCGCGAGGGGGCTCATGTAGACGTTGAAGAGTGTGGGGCTCAGAGATGATCCTTGGGGGACGCCGCAGATGACTTCGGTGGCCTCTGACTTGTACGGTGGTAGGCGGACTCTCTGTGTTCTCCCGTCGAGGAAGGAGATGATCCATTCCAGCGCCTTGTCCTGGATTCCGACGTTGCTGAGGCGCCGTACTAGGGTGCGGTGGCAGACCGTGTCGAATGCCGCGGAGAGGTCCAGGAGGATGAGGGCCGCTGTTTCTCCGTTGTCCATCAGGGCTCGGATGTCATCGGTGGCGGCGATGAGGGCGGTCTCGGTGCTGTGGTTGGCTCGGAAGCCGGACTGTGAGGGGTCGAGGGATCCGTTCGTCTCGAGGAAAGCGGCCATCTGCTTGTTGACGGTCTTCTCGATGACTTTGGCTGGAAACGGGAGGAGCGAGATGGGGCGGTAATTCTTGAGGTCGGTGGGGTCCGCTGTTGGTTTCTTGAGTAGAGCGCTGAGTTCGGCGTGTTTCCAGCTCTCGGGGAAGATGGTGGTGTCGAAGGATGTGTTGATGATGTCTCGCAGGTGGGGTGCGATGACAGCGTCGGCCTTGTTGAAGACGTGGTGAGGGTAGGGGTCGGTCGGTGATCCGGAGTGGATGGAGTTCATCGTGCGGATGGTGTCTTCGGTGCTGATCGGGGTCCAGGCGTGGAGGGTGGTGGTGGGGGGTGGTTGTTCGGTCATGGTGTGCGTTGGTTGGTTGTTGAAGCTGTTGTGTATGTCCGCGATCTTGTTGTGGAAGTATGAAGCCAGGGAGTTGCAGAGGTCTTGCGATGGGGTGATGTCGTTGTTTCCTGCGCTGGGGTTGGAAAGCTCTTTGACGATGTTGAAGAGTTCCTTGCAGTTGTGTGCGTTGTTGTCCAACCGGTCCTTGAATGCTGTTTTCTTGGCGGCGCGGATCAGCTGGTGGTGTTTCCGGGTGGCAAGTTTGAAGGAGGTCCTGTTGTCCGGTGTCGGTTCCCTTCTCCAGACTTTCTCGAGGGCTCGGCAGTTCTTCTTGGAGCTCTTGAGTTCGTCGGTGAACCATGGGGCTTTCTTGCTGCCGGGTCTGCTGGGCGGGGTCCTCAGTGGGGCGAGTTCGTCCGCGCAGTTGCTGATCCACTTCGTGAGGTTGTCGGCGGCCTGGCTGGGGTTCGCTGAGCTGGCAGGAGGGTGCTGGCTCAGGGAGGTGGCGAGCTGGTCTGCTGTGATCTTGTTCCAGCTTCTGCGGGCGGCCTGTTGCTGGTGGTGGTGGGTCGTTGTTTTCTTGAAGGTGAAGTGGACGCAGCTGTGGTCCGTCCATTGAAGCTCTGTGGCGTGGCTGAAGTCGATGTCCTTGCTGGATGAGAAGACAGCGTCGAGTGTGTGTCCGGCGAGGTGGGTGGGGGTGGACACCAGTTGCTTGAGTCCCAGGTTGGCGAGGTTGTCGAGCAGGGTGCTGGTGTTGCGGTCGTTGTTGTTCTCCAGATGGAAGTTGAGGTCTCCCAGGAGGATGTAGTCAGCGGAGGGGAGGGCATGTGGGCTGACTAAGTCGGCGATGTCCTCGCTGAATTGTGTGCGTGGTCCAGGGGGTCGGTAGATCAGGGTGCCTCTGAGGGTGGTGTTCGGGTTGGTGTGGATCTGGAAATGCAGGTGTTCGGCGGTGGTCAGGGAGTTGTCGGTGCTGGTCGTGAGACGGATGGTGCTCCTGTGGATGATGGCGATGCCTCCTCCCATCTGGTTGGCGTTTCGGTCCCTCCGGACGATCTTGTAGCCCTCTGGGATGGCGATGGCGATGTCGGGAGCTGAAGAGGCGTTCATCCAGGTCTCCGTGAGGAAGGCAACGTCTGGAGCTGTGGTGTCGAGGAGGTTCCAGAGTTCGATGGCATGTCTGTGGACGGAGCGGGTGTTGAGTAGGATGCACTTGAGGTGGGTGCTGCTGGTGTTCGGCTTGGTGGGTGCTGGTGCGAGGCAGGTCCGGATGCAAGTGAACTTGCAGGCGTGGCAGCTGAAGGGTCCGTGGGTACGTCGTGGAGAGGCTTGATGGCATTCTGGGAGTCGGCCGGTGTTGAGAGCGGTGAGGGTGGCGGCGGAGTACGTCAGGCGGGTCGGTCGGGGTCTTCGAGGTCCAGGGGTCCTGGCACTGGGCGCGGTCCAGTCGCGGACGGGCGTAGACGGGCTTACCTTTGGCGCGCCTTCGGCGCACAATCGGCGCGCCCGCTGCGCGTGACCGCTGCGCGTTCGCACGGTCGCCATTTAAGGCGAAGTGCGCGGGTGGGCGGAGCAGCTGGGAGGCGGGAGCGGGGAGGGTACAGAATAGAAAAAGGGGCGGGGAAAAGCGGCGGTGGCGGGAAGGGAGGGCGGAGGGCGGCGAGGTAGGCGGACAACAAGGAAGGAAACCACAACACGGGGGAAATAAAATTTATACAGAACGGGCACAAATTCACGACAAAACAAGGAAAACAAGGAGAAAACCAAAGTTATATCAAACAGGCACAAATGTTGGACAAAACAAGGGCAAAAACAACCGCAGCGGCGCCCGCCGGCAATCGGCAAAACGAGGCAGCAGCGAGGCAGAGGGCAGGCAAGGGGCACACGCAGCAGCTGGTGGCCGTGCGGCGCGGGGGTGTCCCACAAGTGGGTCACACTCACCTGCGTCGCACGGTCGCCATTTAAGGCCAAGTGCGCGGGTGGGCGGAGCAGCTGGGAGGCGGGAGCGGGGAGGGTACAGAATAGAAAAAGGGGCGGGGAAAAGCGGCGGTGGCGGGAAGGGAGGGCGGCGAGGTAGGCGGACAACAAGGAAGGAAACCACAACACGGGGGAAATAAAATTTATACAGAACGGGCACAAATTCACGACAAAACAAGGAAAACAAGGCTGAGTCTCCCTCTATTTACCAAATGTTGTTGGGCAGCGATGCAAAAAAAATCGATGGTTTGTCAAATTGGACTGGAGCTATTATAAGCGCCCAAGATTTAAAATTCTTATAGCTGCCTATAAAGTATGGAAAGCTGTCAAGAAGATGTACAAGGTAGAAAGAGTTTCTTGGTACACTCCACTAACAGCATCTATCCTTCTTCCAATAGTATTTTGGGACCGGGTGGTATACAACTGGCGGGCTAGAGGAGTCTTCATGGTTGGTGATTTATTTATGGACGGTGGGCTAAAGTCGTTTGAGTAGCTTAGGGATCCATATCATTTGTCTTGGGCGGATTTCTTTAAATATCTACAATTTAGGGATTATTTGTTGAAAGCCCGCTGGCAAATTCAACCCAACCCTCTTATTGAGGTAGTAAGGAAAGAGGCACGAATCGGTACACTCTATACCTTAATGCTGGGCACAATGCCTAATGATTTTGAAGTCCATAGCCGTAAATGGGATAATAGATTAGGATGCCAGGGTATACAGTTTCAGACTTTCATAGATTTGCTGGACGACTCTTTATGTCTGCTAATGTTTATGCCCAACACTATAAGACGGTCTTCAATTTATATTTTACACCTGATAAAATCACTAAGTGGGGGGGTGGTCAGGAGGGAAAAGGGTTTCCGCTGTGGGACAGAAGCTGCTGACGTGGTGCATGTTTTTTACTCATGTGGGCACTTAAGTAGGTTGTTTGGGCATATGGAAACATTTCTCCCCAAAATCTTGGGGGCGCCTACACAATTGTCAGCCATGCAGATTTTGTTGGGGGTAGAGATGGGAGCAGCAGCGGACAAAGTACTTAGCAAATCAGTATATTTGATTTTCTTAGAAAAGCGCTTCAAACCCATCAGGGATAACACGTGCTATATGAATGAAAACCTTTCTTCCTCTTTTTATCTCTCCGCTATCCTTATCACTTCAAATAATTGACTAAATATCCACCACTGAAATTACTTCATATTTCACCATATTAAATTTACCACTAATCCTTTATGGGCTTCCTGAATAGCGTGCGTCAACAAGCACTATATAAATATAAACCTTTTTCCTCCTCTACCTTCTACTAGAATTCCAAAGCCAAATAACTGACTAACCTATCCACCATTTAAAATGTACTTGCATGTTTCACTATACTAATTCAACACTAATCCTCTATGGGTCCCGGAGTAGCGTGCTACTCGCCGAACAAGCGCTTTGCTGCCTTGTCAGGGGTGGTAAGTGCTATATAAATGCAATTACAATACAGTATTGCATGAAATACTTTTTAAATATTCACACATTATGCCTAACAAAAACATACATTTCCCAGTACATTGACACATATGGCAGTCTTAGACAAACAATGAATACTAATGAATGCTCCAACTCTTTCTAAACAGTAGAAAAATTAATGAATAAATCATATAATACACAAAATACATAATGTTTAACTTATAATATGGTTCTATATTGCCTCTGCCTTCAGCCTCATGGCATATAAATGCCATCAGAGCCCACTGATGGTAGTGTAGCACCTATTTTACATTCCGTTGCCCATTATGAACTATATATTATATATAGTTATATAACTAATTATAATATATATATATATATATATATATATACACAATATATACACACACACATATATATATATATTCATATCTAGACACACGCACATATATATGTATATATGTTTTTCAATCATATTATTCAATTTTTTTTTACACTGTTGCAGTGGCCAATGTGTCGTTGTAAGAGTCAGAGTTTCCACAGGAAGAACATTTGTTTTGCTAATAACTTTAGCAGCATTTGACAAATCTTCATGAGAATTTAAAAAGAAAAGTTCAGCCACCTCACTCTTTGCTGTGAAGTTTCAGTGTTATCTGTCAATCAAAGGCTGAGAAAAATGGAGCAGAGTCCCAAAAAATGTTTTTGCCCCCATGCATTTTCCATAGGAAAAGTCAGGCAAGGATACAGATAAAGTGGCTGGCCAGAACTACTCCAAATTTGGCAGAAAGGTAGATCTTTACTCACAAAATGCGTTTTTTACTATTCGGGGAAAACTGTTCAGTAGTTTTTGAGAAATTAAGGTTAAAAATGTATAGATCTATTGCCAGGTGATCCTGTGGAAGTCACGCAGGATGCAAATTTTAAAAATAGAATGATATGATTGGGCATGAGTGCTTGTTTTCACGTTGGTCGGCTTGCTACAGCGCTATCCGATTAGCTGGTTGCAATATAAAAGAAAATTTTGCGGCAGCCATTACAAGACAAGGCTCGGATTCCGTTTCCCTTGTCCAGAAATGTAAAAGAATAAATGAGGTAGTATGGGCAAGAGTAGGGGTACTCTGGCCGATATGGTGGGGTCTGAGAGGGACGCACCCTCCCCAGGTCCAAAAAGAAAAAACAAACATGGCCTTTTAATGATCCCACAGGAACCAGCGTAGCATTACGTGTGCTCCTAAGGGACTCCTACAGGGACCCAGGATCGTTGTGTGCAGCGGGGGAGATTGTCAACTCAAGGGGTTGGGTCGATAGATTGGACGCAGGGTGTGGACGCAGGGCATGCCCTGTGGCCAAACCCCCCTGACTGGCAGCACACGCGGCCTAAGGCTGTTTGTTCCAATGGGTTGGGAGCAGGGCCTTAACTTACATAAAAAAGAAAAAAACTTAAAGATTCACTGAAAATTCACTATCTTTCAAAAAACAAAAAGGGGGAAATTTGCCATATATAAGTAAATGACACTAAGTATAACAGTATAACTTTCAACACTGAAATGATTTGTTTATGACAACACATATTACAGCACTGATGACATCTAAAATCTATGGCAGTGCAAGGTATACTTGTGTAACTGGTTTGGTTTTTGTGTGCTTTTTAAAACAGCAGGGCTTTTTCAGTGAATTTCTAAGTTTTTTTTTCAAGGATGTTAATATCTTACTACCTTTTTCAGTGAGGGTGACGTCTTTGCGGTATTCAGCCATCATAAGTTGAATGGAATTACGGTCTCTGGTGAGCTGGAACAAGAAGGTGGGTGAAGGCAGCTGCTGTTCAATGCAAGCACTTCAGTGAAAGTGTGAGGGTGCATCCAAACATAGTATTAGGCGATAGATGAATACTCCATTGGGCTCAGCCAATGGGTGATTTAAAAAACATCAAACCAAGGGCTGAAAGAGCCTGGACGAAGAAAGACAATGATTGAAAAGGGCTGCCCCCAAACCCACTCAATGTATTTTGTTTGCAACAGTGTGTGTAAGAAAAGGAGGTATCTCCGACTAAAGTTCCTAAATCAGGATCACTATATTATTTGAAAAGACAGGAGTTTAGGAACATAAATTTTAAATGGACATAGACTGACGGCAGAAATTACTGACTATGGATTAACAATGTACATAGTAGCATGTGGTTAAAAAAGATGCTTTATTTAATAATATTGTTAAGGATTTAACTTTTTAACATTCATCGATTTAGATCCAGCAATGAATCTCATGCTGTGCCATTTAGGATTTTTTTTGGGGGCACAGTACATTTCAATATAATTATACAGTTCATAAATAGATCAAAAAGATACAAAAATACAAGAATGCTTAATACTAATCTGAAAGCATGGCTAGAAGTAAATTATAATTGCTACGCGCGTTTCGGCTATTAGCCTTCATCAGGAAGCCATGGTGTACGTTCCAAATGTACCTATACAAATACAAAAAATACATGAAAAATACATGTCAGTGTCAGTGTAGCGTCCTACTAGTAAAGTTACATGTGCATTCAGTGCTTTACATTTATTATTTACAAAACTATGGATAAAAGCAAGAGGGGGAAAGTCTTATTATATACATATATACAAGATTACATACACTAGCATAAACAAGTCATGCATTGAATAGCAATTCATGGGTTTTGCCATTACCTCTAATTTAACGTGAATAGAAGGGCTAGAGAGGAGTTCCTGTTCCCCAAGACCGTGAATTACAAGGAGTCCAGACTGTCTGCAAGTCGGTACTCTAGCTAGTTGGTATCTGATCTATGTAATGAGGGGGTAACGGAACGGAGAATAGCAGCTGGGAGGGAGGTGTAAGAAAGAAAGGGAGGGAGGAAAAGGGTGAAGGATGAAAGATAAGAAATAGACGAATAATTGGTATACACCGCTTAGAGTCAGTTAGAATAATAGCATAGTGTTAAAGGGACGGAGAATGGAAAACAGAAAGAAGGGGGGAAAAAGGGGGAGACAGATAAAGAGAGGGGTTGTTTGTTAGGAAGATTGGAGGGAAAAGTAGTAAGTGCTACTATACTACTAACATAATCTCTTACCAATATAGTATTGTAGCTGCAATATGGGGGGGTAGACTCTAGATGCACTTTTAGAGTTGCGCTAAAACCAAGGATGTAACAAGCACCACTAGTCAGACACTACTTGGAAGCAAAACATAATGCCAATGACATTCGTTGGCTCATTCTTGAGAAAATCCGAAAAACATCAGGCACATTAAGTACCCAAGTACGTAAATGTAGAGAAGTCTATTGGATTTTCACTTTGAACACCTATGCCACAGGATTGAACAAGGAATTACCCTGGGAGCAGGTTTTAAAATATAACTATGGCTAATTAATACATGCATCTCCATTAAGCCATCTCCCCAAAATGGTCGTAACACTCTTCGCTAAAATTGAAACATACTGACTGTACACCGAAACAGACAGGGAGCAGGTCTTATAATATAACTATGTCTAATCAATACAATGTATCTCCATTAAGCCATCTCTTCAATATTGTCTCAAATAGGTTAGTGTGAAAACTATTGGAAAATCTATGCAAAGAGCTGCAGGATGTACAGAGTTTTCGGAAAAGTCTAGATTGTACTTGTGAAACGTCTCCAGGCTCCAAACCCCTCTGAACTGGCTTTGAGCCGCCCCTGCTCTACACTGCTGTCAGTGCAGGCTCACAGCGCAGAACACTGGAGAACGGTTCTCTGGCTCCAGGCCTCAGTCTGCACCTACTAGAGAGGGCTGTCTTTGGTAGCGGTAGCTTGATGTTACTCTCTGCACCAAAACAATGGTTGGGAAAAGATTGTTGCCCAGCTAGAGCCAGGGCCAAGAATCAGAAGAGTAACAATTTCCAAGCACAGGAGGGGGCAATTTGTGACAATTGAAGGAAACCCACTAATCTTGAAGAGATTTCCCAGAGCAGCCAGGAGAAGCAAAAAGTACAAAATGCACAGTTTCCAATGCCAAGAATGAGCGTTTTCCATTCTTGGCAGGGACAGATAAATACCTGCCCCCACTGACAAAATACCAGTCCGTTGGCAGATGCCGTAATTTGGACTGTGAGCACGATTTGCTACATGTTTCAGCATCTGCATATTTTATTTCAGCTACTCCTAACCTCAAAGTGAAAAAGCTCCTTCCAAGTACTTGACATTACCCAATTTTACTTCTTTTATCAGAATTCCATGAAAGAACTCGAGTGGAGTGGTGTGGCTCACTGGTTAGAGGCGGCAGACGGGAACAGAGGACGGCCCAGGTCCAGGGTTCAATTCCCGAGGCGGCAGGGTCGTGGACCAGGGTCAGCGGACTCGACAATTCTCACCTCGGTGCCTACTCTAACCAGGGATCACACTCGGCAACTCTGGGCACTAGCTTGCCTCATCTCTACAACGGCCCCCCACATACGCCGGGGATGCCTGGTTTCACCTTGGAGATACCCAGTAGGGACCATCTCACAGGGAAAGCCAGGACGGGTTCCCCAGCGGTCTATTGCGCAGAGATACTCCTTCGGGAGTCGAATCTAGCGCGTTAGAAACTTGTTAGAAACCCGCAATTAATCAACAACTTCTAAACAAATTGTCAAGTTATATTGTTTTGAAAGAAGCATAATAAAATCGCTGAATCTCCTCAGCATCAGTATTGACACGGTGTTGCCACGGCAGTCAGGGATGATAAGCAGCCTCATTTATTTTGGTCACAGAAAGTGGTGAAAGTTTTGGGAGCTGAATGAGAGGCGTACAGTCAGTGATTGCTGAATTATTGGAACAGATATGTTGAGGGATCTCAACGGTCTTTATTTTCTAATCCCTCGCGCTCTCAGGAACCCTTTATTGCTTGCCCTTGAAATATAGACTTACACCAAATTTA
Organism: Lissotriton vulgaris; assembly: GCF_964263255.1. Classification (NCBI taxonomy): domain Eukaryota; kingdom Metazoa; phylum Chordata; class Amphibia; order Caudata; family Salamandridae; genus Lissotriton; species Lissotriton vulgaris. The sequence goes on along the minus strand of NC_141700.1, from coordinate 642,289,713 downwards.
GAGCTTGGCGGGCAGGGTTTTCCACCATGAACGAACACCATCGCCATCAAACACTTGGTCCAACTCCTCCATTATCAGTTTTCAACAGTGGTGCCTCTACCATTAGCAACCCACACTGACATCCTGATGGGGTAGGGGCCATCGGTGTAAGAACTTTAGAACTAAAGCGGGAGGTGTGATGCTCTTTTTCCTCTGTTTGTGATACCTAGGATAAACCTGACAGTCCTGAACGGAAAAAAATGAACAACGATTCCACAAACTGAGAGGAAACTCAGAGAATCTCAGAGCTCCCACTTTGAGAGTATGTTTTTGGAAAAAAAAAAAAAGTTTGGTGAGTGGGTGACTGAACCATGGCCGATGCTCACCAAACGTTCTGTGCCTTCAAAGGAGATGCTGTGGTGGCGGTGACTCCTATTAACACCCAGAGATCACTGCGGACCAACGGTCCTCTGTAAGGGTATCAAATGTAATGTCCTTTGTCACCATCAGGTCAGAGTAAACACCACCAGGGTCTAAATCCGGCCCTTTATCTATTTTTTAACCCCATGCGCGCTATGCGTTTTCCCGCTGTGCGCTGAGTTTTTAAAAAAACCTGCGGTTCATGATGAGCTCCGTTCGTCATGAGCGTACGACAGGCGTAACTCATGACGAGCTGAGCTCGTCATCAGCGTCGAAGGGGTTAAGCAAGCTGCATTCGTAGCGCAATTGATTGCATTGAAACAGGCTTGAGAGAAGTTCAGGAGGTGGAGAGGAGGGGTGCACCCTGATGACACTGTACTACCACACACCTGCAACAAATAAACACAAATACCTGCACAGACTCTACCATATCAACTGTGAGGCACAAAAAGAGGAAATCTTAATACGAGGTAAGTTATTTCAATTAAAACCTCTGTATAGATCCCTTGAAAACACCTCTAGTAATATAGAAGCTAGGGTACCAAAAACGCCCATGGGGGCGCTGCTTCTCAGGCCGTGCATCGCACACTATCCTATACCACTGCTCACTGCTGGCTCTGCCCTGCACACTACTTTTGGGGGACTACTAGTTGATGTCTGTTTATTCGATAATGGTGCCCAAATCTGAATCAATAGCGTATGCTCATGCCAGGGCGTTGCAAACCTTTGCTGCCTGTGCATTGCAAACTGTTGCTACTAATGCAGAAAGTGTACGGAAGTGCCCTTTCTTACACATCACCCCCCACTTTTTGCCTGGTATTTGACATGATTTCTACTGGAAGTGCACTGGGTTCCTGCTAACCAGGTCCCCAGTGCCAGATCTCTACGCCAAGCTGTGCAATTGTTTTCCCCACTTGACGATAACTTTAGAGCCCTCTGTAGTTCCCTAGTAATTAGTACCCCCTGGACCCAGGCCCTGAGGTACCATAAAGGGTGCCCAAGGATGCCCCACCCCCCAGAGTTCCCTCACCAAGCTCATGCAAACTGTCACTGCAGGCTGCATGTTTTGGTGCAGACCAAAGTAAAAACACGACATGGCACACAGCCTATGTGCCCTGCCTGACGACACTGCATGCAGTATAAGTAAGTCATCCCTGCCTCAGGCATTACTGCCCTAAGTCAGGGTGCATTATACTGCATGAGCAGATATGCCCTCATAGTGGTCAGTCACATTACTGCCAGTACAAGTGATCAGGGAAGCCATTACAAATGCATGTGCTGGACACTGGTGAAAATGAGTTCTCCAGATACATGAGGGCTTCACTGAAAACAGGGATGTTTGGTATCATCTTGGTGATGGCAAATTCTCCCAGGAAGTGGTCATATTTGGGGACTAGTGACCCCAGAGGTAACTAGCCCATTGGCTACTACCCTATACTCTAACGTCCCTAAATTCAGTATTTAGAGGAGCCCAGGCACCAGGAAATCAGATCCTGCCAACCAAAGGAAGGGTCGAAGAGCAGCGAAAGCAAGAACTGCAGAAGAAGCAACTAAATTGGCACCAGCCCTGCCAGCCTGTTCACCTATTCGTCAATTGTCCAAAGTCATCTCGCCTTGCAAGATGCTGATCCCCCAAAGCCTGGGAGGACTGCCAGCACTGCTCCAAGGCTGTTTCCAAGCATTTTCAGGTATCAAAGACTGAGCTGGGAGGCTCCAAGTTCTCGAAGACTCGACACTGGAAAGCCTCACTGCATCCGAGCCACCGCACCCGAGCTTAAGTGGACCAACAGTGCCAATGTGGTCCCCAGACCCTCCAGACTCGTAGCCCACCTTCGGTCTCCCTGCTGTGGACTCTGACACCGCAAGCAACATCTATTCGCAGGCCCTATATACCACTACCACTCCCAGTGGAAAAACCTGATGCCTAAGGATACCTCTGCCCCATTGCCCCTGACCCATGGAAAAGAAGACCAAAGGTGTCCCCCACATCCCTTAGCATTGTGAGGTATGCATCCCCCCTGTTGGTTCAGCCGGACTGGCCTTCCAGTCCGACACTGCAATATATGTTCACAAAAACCAATCCCCATCAACTTGTATTAGGCAGCCAACGCTGTTTTGCACCACTGCACCCGGCCACCCTCGTGCCGCTGGAGGTGAACTGCAGGTGCCGCATTAGACCTTGCCCCATACACCCCTCAAGTCCTGGAGCTCTAACACGAAAGTTGCTGCAACAAACTTGTATGCTGTATTTTTTTTTTGTTTCCTTAGGATAACATTGCAGCCTCTGAAAAATGCAAGGTGTCGACTGTTTAAATGCAAACTTATTTCTCTTGAAAAACGTACTTACCTGATCATAATGATTCTGGTGCCGAAACATATATAAAGATGTGTTTTCTTTTCATAAATTGGTGTGGATCGCCTTATTGAGTCGTGTGCATCATTTATTGGCTTTTGTGTCTGTTTGCGGATGTCTCACTCTCCTCTCTGATAAGCCTAAGTCTGCTCGACCACACTGAACCCTAAAAGAGCATGTTGGGATTGCTAGAGCAAGCCCCTGTCCACTCGCAAGGGAATACCTGGACTCTTTGCACAGTATATGTGTTTTTAATATACTACATAAAGAGCAGGCTGCCTACACTATGCTACTTCACTTTCTCCGTACACCGGATTGCCAATGTAATTGGCATATTGCACACTGCTTCAGGTGCACTAAACCTTAACTTTGGGGTTGCAATGCACCCCAGTTTTCTTTTTGGACTCTCTTGATTTGAGAAGAACTTTGTTACCCAAACACATTATAATCATCAATCAGAATGTTCCACCCACAATTTCAAGGTAAGCAGAAGGCAAGAGGCAACAGGCCTCAACGACTTAGCTAAGGTGCCAAAATAAATAAAACATTTTTTTTTTAGCAACAGGGAGCAGAGCATTGTATGGAGGCTTCTGGGCAAGAGGAGATGGGCTGTGAGAGGAGTTCACTTTTTAGATGGTTTATCCCAGGACAGGCACATATTTTCAACTAAATATGCAAGTAGAACTTGCTACCTGAGTGAGATCCACAAATGGATATTAAGACAAATGATACATTATTAACAGGTGCCAGCAATGAAAAGAAAGTGCACCACGACCACCCACAAAGTGACATTTTTTTCTGCAGCTGCTAAAAACAGCTAAAATGTTCTGCCTGTCAATCTTCACTTGGTACGAATAGTTATGGCTAAAAAGAAAAAACTACTGGCAAATCAGTCTCCAGTTTTTGTTCCACAAATGTAGATTTTTTTTATTGCATTTCAAATTGATTTAGACTTTTTAAAAGTCTATGTAATGTAGTTTGTGTTTTTAGTTCTGATACAATTTCTGTTTATTTAGTTTTTTATTTTTTTTTTATTTTTTTTTTTACATACCGCGGACTGTATCCTGTGGGAGCATTAGAGCACGTCACATAAGAAATGTAAGGCCAGGCTAAATATAACGTTTAAGTTTGTTCGGGTTAATGAAATGGTAATATAAGATCTAACTCTATATATCGATGGTTTGAAAGTAGACCTTCCATTGCCCTTATCACTACCCATTCAGTGACGGTCACTTGATATATTGTGGTAGATAATGTGTTATCTGCAATGGAAAGCTCTCTAAGCACAGCACATCATTTTTTAAGGACGATAAGGGATTTTTTTCATTTTCCACCCAGCTTCAAGGGTTTCTAGTGGCATAATAATGTTTTGCTTTGAAGATAAATAAAGTAGATAAGAGGGGAGGGGAAGAAACTAGCTTAGTCATCCTTACTCCCAGGGCAGGATTACTGCCACCCTCCTCTTGTCACTGCTGCGGGGAGCCCCCACAGAGGGCAGTGACACATGGTACTGCCCCCTTGAGAGCAAGGCTCAAAGGAGGGGAGCTAACATTCAAGGGTGCTTGGGGAAAGGTTTGACGCTGGCCAACCCAACTCAGGAATAGCCTCATTATTGTGGCAATGAGGCGTGGGGGCAAAAGACCAATTTTAAATATGAAAGTGCACAACATGTGTAAAAGTGGTGGGCAGCAGTGATGGGCTTCTGTGCACCGCTTTTATATATATAGTACATTATACAAAGAGCGGGAAATTCAAAACAAAAACTCAATACCACTCCCAAAGGAGAACTCTCAGTATGGTCCTGTCCCAAAACACTGCTGGTACTGTACTCTAACTGTCAAAGGACGGGTCAAGAATTTGGTGCTGAGCCGCTGCGGATAAGGAACATGTTATGTTATGTTAAATAAATTTCTAGAGCGCAACTAACACCGTTAGGTTTCTTGGCGCTGTAATGGAGAGAGCAGATGAGGAAACAGAAGAAACAGTTATTTATAGGATTCAGTGAAAAGAAAAAAGTTTTGAGGGAGGATCTGAACTTGGGATAAGGAGAGGACAACCTAAGAGGGAGGGGGAGGGAGTTCCAGAAGGTGGGGGCCAAAAAAGAGAACTTGAGGCCGCCGTGTTTCTTCCTCTTGTATCTAGGGACTGATAACAAGGCTGATTGGGATGACTGAAGAGTTCGAGAAGGAACATACGGGTGGAGGAGGGAAGAAATGAAGAGGGGACCATGACCAGCGAGGGATTTGGAGATGATGCAGCCAAGCTTAAATTTGCAGCGGGCAGCTACCGGAAGCCAGTGGAGACTTTTTAAGAGAGGGCGGACATGTTGATCTCTAGGTTGAAAATGGATCAGGCGGGCAGCCTGGTTCTGGATCAACTGAAACCTCCTAAGTTGGTAAGCAGGAATGCCTACATATAGTGCATTGGCATAGTCAAGCCTAGACATGACTAGCGCAAGCAGGGCCAAGATAAGGGCCTCAGATGTAAGTAGGCGGGAGATTTTCCGTATTTTCCCGAGTTGGAAATGGCTTGAGGAGACTACCGCGCTTATCTGGGGCGTCATAGAGAGGTCACTACTAATGACGACTCCCAGGCTTTTGGCACAATTGGCAGGGCAAGGAGGGCTGCCAAGGCTAGCAGGCCAAAAGGAAGAATCCCAAGGATTGGAGGGGCCCCCGACAAGAACCAGCTCAGTCTTGTCGGGGTTGAGCTTCAGGTGATTTGAGCTCATCCAATTGCTAATGAAGCAAAGGGTGTTTTGGAAAGTGGAAATGGATTCAGCAGAGGAGTCAATAGTAAAAACTAATTGTATGTCATCCGCGTAATTGAACGCGGTGACATTAAACTGACGAAGGGCACGGATGAGTGGGGAAAGATACAAATTAAAAAGAAGAGGGGATAAGGAAGAACCCTGTGGGACACCGCAGGTCAGTTTGACCTGAGTAGCGGAAAACTGGGACAGCCTGACTGCTTGATGGCGTTGGGTCAAGAAAGAGCGGACCCAGTCCAGGGCGGTACCCTGGATGCCAGCCTCCCCGGCACGGTCGACCAAAATGTCATGGTCGACCATGTCAAAGGCGGCCGACAGATCCAGGAGGACCAAAGCCTGGCAGATGTTAGCATCAGCCCCCCTGCGCAGTTCCTCCATCACAGAAAGAATGACTGCTTCTGTGGAGTGCGCAGGTCTGAACCCGGCCTGCTGGGGGTCCAATACACTTGAGTCTTCCACAAAAGAGCCAAGAGTATGAGTAACGTGCGACTCTAGAACTTTACTGAGAAAAGGAAGAAGGGAAATTGGGCGGTAGTTGCTCATGATGGAAGGGTCTGCCGATGGGTTTTTCAAAATGGCAACCACCTCGGCCTGTTTAAAGGATCCAGGGACCTCCCCAATAGTCAAAGAGTTGTTCAAAAGAGCAAGGGGAGGTTCTGGACAGGAAGTAAAAGCTTCCCGAAGGGCCGAGGGGGGGCAACAATCGCTGGGAGAACCGGAGGAAACTTTGTGAAGAAGTGATAAAAAATTATCCTTTGAAATAAGGGGAATATGGGTAAGAATATGAGTGTGGGAATGACCGGGGACACTGAAAGATGTGGGAACAGGTGGGGCTAGAGTGGAGATGCTGGTTTTGATCTTAATGATTTTGTCCACAAAAAATTGATTCAGGGAGTCGCACAGAGACTGGGAAGGGAGGGGGGCTAGAGTGACTCTTGCCGGGTTAGATAATTCTTCCACAATAGAAAAAATATCTTTGCGCCTCGTCTTGACAGGTTTTAAGGGTGCCACAGAATCGGCAGCAGAGGTAAGCCAGTGTGTGAGGGTTGAATGGAACTAGAAGCCACCCCATGCGTTAATACTCCTAGAAGTGACTGTAAAATTAGTTGAGTAGGACCACAGACATGGCTAGCCGGTCTACATACAAATCATGCAAGTAGCCCACAGGCCAGCAACTCTGGAAGGCTAGTGGGGATGCAGATGTACGTGCATGTCAGGCAACGGCCTGACACGCAGAGGACTTTGCTAATCCACCTGAAGTTTGTCAACGCCCTGGGATGTCATCTCATGGCCAAAACTCCTTCTAGGCCCGCCTGCTCTCACCCAGAGACACCGCTGGCATCTCTACAAAGTGCATTGACCAAAATATACACCGTGGCCCTCCTGATCGGTGGCCCAGTAACTGATGTGGTATTTACTGCACCAGATAAAACCCGAATTCCAGCTCAGCTGAGTCGGATATGATAAATCTCACCAAATTACGAGTTTTGGAGGGGAAACTTGCTGGTTTTTTGTGCAGTGGTTTTTGGTGCTTATCGCACCAACATCTGAATGTTCCAGAAATAGCCGGCATTTTCTTGCCCCTAATACATATTGACAGGTTTGACATGCAGACATTTATCACAAAACCCAGTTACCACACATATCACAGATAACTGAAACGCTCTTCTAAAGGCCTGTGTATTTGGGAGCTGCATTTTAGTTGAGCTGAAACATCCGGTTTGGGAATAGCATTGTATTAAATGGAAAAAACGAATAGTACCCGAGTTCTTATGAGCCCATCCCACAGGGAGCAAGCTGGACGTGTCTGTAGATAAAGGGTTTTCCAGGAAGGCCCATCTGGACTTTCCTGCAAACCTCAGAAAAGTAGACTCGCCCACAGCATCCTGTTTTTGATGGAAAATTAATTGAATACCGTACAGCCAATGAGGGGCCTTCATGACCCTACCTCCCCTGGGGCAGGCGGGTGACTCATAGGCCAAGTGAAGGGGGTGGAAAACCCCCACCGCTGCTTCAGAAGCCCCCAACCCCTTCCAATGGGTAGAGAGAAAAAAATTATGTTGAAAATTACACGTGGAGCAAAGGAGCCATAAAGTTGCCATTTGGTGGTGTAAACACACTCCTTAGCTCAGTAACAGGGCAAAAAGGAACAATGGGCAGTAAAAAGAGGAATGCTATATTAAATGTAAATTGATACTTGTATAGCGCACTACTCACCCGCAAGGGTCTCAAGGCGCTTGTACGAATACCGCTGTGGAACCCATCCTGGCTTTCCCTGTGAGGCGTCCACTCCTGGGCACCCCCAACGTGGAGGCCAGGCATCCTTAGCGTTGTGGGGGCCGTTGTGGATATTAAGCAAGTTATTGCCCAGAGTTGCAGAGTGGGACTCCATGATTGGAATAGGCACTGAGGCGAGAATGATCAGGTCCGTGGAATTTTTTGAGCCCAAGACCCGCCGAGGCGGGGAATTGAACCCTGGTCCCGGGCTAGACCTCTGCATCAGGGTCTGCCGCTCTAACCATTGAGCCACACTTCTCCTATATTGTATGTATTACTTATAAAGCGCACTGTGACCAATATGGTATCCTGGCACTAGTTATAACCACTGTGAAAGAAGAAACAACAAATCGAAATCTAAAGCTGAAATAAGGTTATTAATGAGGGAACAACCAGGTTTTCAGTGATCTTCTAAATTTTAATAAGTCAGAGTGAGATCTTAATGGAGCTGGTAGTTTGTTCCATACTCAAGCTGCATTTGCGGTAAAAGCACGTCCTCCTTGTTGGACTTTTGAAATCTGGGTTCTTGGACATCATTGCCTGTGGTTGATTGGAGGTGTCTGCTGGGAGTATATTTTATTAGTTTAGCTTGTAGTGGCTTTGGCCCTTTGTTGTATAGTGCCTTATGAACAATACAGAGAAATTAAAAAAAAAAATCACTGTTTAATGGACAACCAGTGGAGATCATTCAAAGCCTTTGTGGCAGAAGAGTGTTGAGGTCTGTTCAATGTTAACTTTATTGTAATTATATGAATTCGCTCTAGCTTCTTTAATAAATAGCTGGGGGCTCCTAATAAAAGGGCATTAGAGTGGTCCAGCCAGGGCTCGAGTCGGGGTACCACACGGGTGGATGGCGTCCCCCCACTTATTTTACCGGTTGGACGCCATCCCCCCTGCCAAACAGCTGGACTTCATTCACTCTTTGTCCTCTCTGGGACGAGGAGCTCGAAGCTCACAGAACGCTGCTCAGGCGCTGACTTCTCAGATGCAATCGCATCTAAGGGGTGAGCGAGGGGAGGCAATGAGCCCGATGGTGCAAGCCACCTTTTGTGACGTCACATCCAGTCGTGACGTCACGTCCGGTGACAGCGTCCCCCTACTTCTTTTTTTAGGACTTGTGCCCTGGGTCCAGCCTACTTAGTATTACACTTCTAGAGATCAGTGATCTGGCCGGCAGGTCGAGCAGAGGATATAGCTTCCCGAGGGCCCGGATCCGTGCGAAGAAAGTCCTGGTAAGTCTGTTCACTTGTTTTTCCATGGACAGACCATCTATAATCACACCAAAGTTTCGTACCACCGCTGGGTTGCCCAAAGGCAATTCCGTGGGTGGAGGCCAGAAGTTAGGGGATAGAGATACCGGGATTTTATCAGATGAGCAAAAGAGGAGCTCAGTTTTGCTTCCCATGCCAAATATTCTATATCTATGCCAAATATTCTGTGCCACTGCTCAGCCTGTAGCAGTGATGATGCGTGAATGTAAAGGTGAGTATGGCTGGATGAGTGAGTTGGGGGTCTGATGTTCGAGAAGAGAAGACGTTGATCCTGGTGGGGTGTCCGAGTGGCCTACTTACTACATATACCTGTGATGTTGTACACGCTCTAGTAGTTGGAATGGGAGGAGTTTCGGGGTTTGAGGAAGAGGAGGGGCAGTAACAGGAAAGGGGCAGTTAGAGTAGGGACAGGGACCTGATAGGAAGCAGATAATAAAGCTCCTAGAAACAATATATATTTTGTATGTCATTATTGGAGTTACCACATGACAACTGGCAATGAGGGTGGGATGTGAAGAGAATCACCCCAGAAATCCAGAAGAAGCGTCCTGTCCCTGGGCATCACGAAGTGAAGATTGTCTGCAAGACACGTGTGCCCCGACGAAGCCGCCACCTACCAATAAAGGCCAGCGGTGAGTACCCCGCTCTGCGATTTGGTGATCGCGTGGAGCCCTGCCAGAAAGTGTGGCCAAGCGCTGCCCGAAATTCAAATCGAGCGCGAGTTCGCGCCAAAAAAAACGGGAGTGCGTTCCCGGTGCGCACCGAGCCGTGTGCTACAAGTGGGGAAGTCGGGAGCCCACCCCGATCCTACCGTGAAGCTGTGAGGAGAGGAGAACGCGGGGAGAAGCGTAGACAACCCAGAGAAGCGCGCGAAGGAAAACGCCGATGTCGGAACTCACCCCCGATGCGTGAGGAATGGCACCCGTGTAGCGGCACGAGTTAGAACAAAGCTCTGAGCTCACCTGGATGTTCGTGGAAGCCGAGAAGTATGGAGCAGGCCGTGAGACTCCTGGTGCCCGTGGAAGCAGCGGTGGTGAGTGCTGAATGAAGCCCGGCGAGTAAGAGAATGATTGCAGCCGAGCCTAGTGAGAGATAAGAGAAGTTGTGTGGCGGCCATCTTAGAGTCAGGCGGTCGAGAAAGACACCCCTGTGGGATACATGAACGGCCATTTTAAAGTCAGGCATCTCAAGTTGAGGTTGAAACAAGCACTGAAAAGGCAAAAACAAGCATTGATAGATGCAAAACAAGCACTGGTGAGTGCAAGGACCAGTATTGAGAATTGCAAAACAAGCATTGGGGAGTGCAAGTACAAACGTTGACTACGGCAGAAACAAGCATTGGGCAGTGCAAGAGCGAGCACTAGCCAGTACATAAGTGCGTCGCTAGCACTTCAACCCAGCCAGGTCGAACTCGCCAAGCCGGAATGGAGGTGGTGCAGCGATGGCTGCTGCCCCTGTCGTGCCCATCGTCTCACACCTGCGCCCTCCGGAACCGCTGACCCTGATGGCGGGCGGAAGTATGGGCCCTCGGTGGCAGGAGTGGCTGGAAGACTTTGAGGACTATTTAGAAGGGTCAAAAGTCACAGGAGACAGAGACAAGCTGATTGCACTCCGTAATCTCGTTGGTAAAGAAATTGGGAAAGTGATCAAAGAACTACCAACAGATGATAAAGGGACCTATGACAAAGTGCGTGATGCACTCAACCGAAAATTTGTGCACAAAAGAAACGTGGACTACGAGAGGTACGTGTTTCATCAGGCACGTCAGGACAAGGATGAAATGATGAGCACGTTTATATTGCGACTGCGTCGGTTGTCGCAGTACTGCAATTTTGACTCATTCTTAACAGAGGATGCCATCCGGTTGAGAGTCATTGAGGGCTGTCATTCAGAGACGCTGCGAAGGCGACTGCTAAGAAAGAGCCATGACCTCGACGAGATTGAGGAAATGACGAGAGTATACGACCAGGCAGAAGAACACGCGAAAACCATGGAGACAGGGCGGGGCGAGAAAAAGGAGCACGCATACTGGACTCAAAGCTCCGGCACTCAGAGGAGATCAAATGACCATCAGAGAAGATCTCGTCCAGCGTCCAGACACACACAATGAAGTAAATCGACGCTACGAATCAAGAAGGAGAGAAAAGAAATCGAGCTACACCAAGAAGCCAGAACGTCCACGGAAGTGCTACCGATGTGGGTACCACTTCCCACACACAGACACCTGTCCAGCAATGGGCCAACAGTGCCGGAAATGTGGGCGCATGAACCACTTCGAAGCCATGTGTGGAGTGTACAGCATGGAGAGAAGGAGTGAGAAAACCAGATCGCGACCGGATGAAAAGCGACACCACGCAAAGGCTGTGCAAGACAGGGCACTGTTGTCTTCTGGCTCGTCACATTCCAGCAAGGAGTCACACAGATCTCAATGGACCAGAAGGTCACCGTCGAGGGAATCGAGATCGACCTCTCAAGAGACAACATTCACAGATGAGTACATATGTATGGTGGCTGACCCGGACCAGCTGAAAAAGTATCCTCCGCTAGATATCAAAGTGGGGACTCATGACTCTAAATTTGTGCTTGACAGTGGGGCCTCATTAAACTACATGCCTGTGACTGAATATCACAAGATGAAACCACGGCCTGTCCTGAGTCCTGCACACGTCAGAGTGTTTACCTGGATGGCGAAGAAACCGCTTCCTTGTCTGGGCAAGTTTGCTACGACGCTCAAGCACGGGTCCACAGCAGTACCGGCTTACATCCACGTCATTGAGGGACCGGAGGCTGATTGCCTTCTCAGCCTGCCCACGGCAGAGAGACTCAGACTGGTTGAGATCCTATACCGAGTCCATGACAATCCAGACATTGTCCGGAAATTTCCCAAGTTGTTCAGTGGACTCGGCAAAATGAACAAGTGTCTGATTCGCCTCCACATCAACGACCAAGTGCGCCCTGTTGCTCAGCACCCGAGGTGAGTGCCGTTCCACCTTCAGCAAGCAGTTGAGAACGAGATTCAGGAACTACTTCAAGCGGACATTATCGAAAAAACGGACGGTCCCACACCATGGATGTCACCAGTGGGAATTGTCCTCAAAAAGGGTACCCCTGAGAAAGTACGGTTGTGTGTGGACATGAGGCTTCCCAACACAGCCCTAGAACGGGAGCGGCATCCAGGGCTTCACCTGAGTGACATGATAGCGGCACTGAATGGAGCCAGGGTATTCTCAAAGCTAGATCTCAACAAGGGATACCATCAGCTGGAGTTGCACAAAAAATCAAGATACATTACAACATTTGCCACCCATCTGGGCCTGTTTCGGTACAAAAGACTGAGTTTCGGCATCTCTTCCGCAGCGGAAATATTTCAAGAGGTGATACGCCAAACCATCAGGCATATCCCGAATTCTCTAAACTACAGTGACGACATATTGGTGTATGGATCAAACACACAAGAACACGACAAAGCCCTGGATCGAGTATGTCATGCTCTCCTGGAAGCAAATTTAACTTTAAACAAGGACAAGTGTGAATTCCATCAGTCCACTCTCAAGTTTTTCGGTCACGTGTTTTCAGGGGCCGGAATGAAGCCCGGCCCCGAAAAAGTAACTGCGCTCAACACCACCAAGAGCCCTCAAGATGTCAGCGATGTCAGATCATTCCTGGGCATGGCTAGCTATTGCTCCAGATACATCAAGGACTATGCAACGATCAGTCACCCCCTTTGTGCCCTTACGAAACAAGGACAACCGTTTGTGTGGAGCCCTCAGTGTGAGCGGGCTTTCCAAGAAATCAAGCAAGCGGTGGAATCAGCGAACAATCTGTCATATTTCAACACCAAAAGGAAGACGGAAATAACAGTGGACGCCAGTCCAGTGGGTTTGGGCGCCATTTTAGCTCAATATGACAGTGACACTGACGGCGTCACATCGTGGCATATGCAAGCCGCAGCCTCTCCCACACTGAGAAGGCCTATTCTCAGCCCGAGAAAGGGAGCCTAGCAGTCGTGTGGGCCTGTGAACATTTCCATGTGTTCATCTTCGGAAAACATTTCACCATGATCACGGATCACCAGGCCCTTGTCACCATTTTCGGCAATCCCAAAGCCAAGATGCCGCCCCGCATTGAAAGATGGGGTCTGCGATTACAGGAATACACATTCACTATTATTCACAAACCCGGGAAAGGGGAGAATCCGGCGGACTACATGTCCAGACACCCCCAAGCATCCCATGAATCACATCCATCGATGGCTGAGGAATTATACACTTTGTGGTAGGTGTAGCCCGACCACCGGCAGTCCCATTAGAAGCGATCAAGGATGCTACGGCACAGGACAACATCCTTCAGAAGGTGGTGCGCCGACTGCGCACACATCGCTGAAGACATGATAGTGAGGATGAAATGAGTGACTCACAAACACGTCAGGAAATACAAGCCTTCCGACGAGTTGTCATCCACCTCAGAGGGGCTCCTGCTGAGGGACCATTGGGTTGTCATCCCGAGGCAGCTACGTCAAGGAGTGGTCAACCTCGCGCATGAAGGTCATCGGGGAGTGGTTGCCACCAAGAGAGCTTTAAGGGGGAGAGTCTGGTTCCCGCAACTCGATCAAATGGTTGAGCTCACGTTGAAAGACTGTCCTCAATGTCAGCTGGTGAAGTCGGGAGAGCCTCCAGCTCCTCTTCAAATGACTCCACTGCCCAAAGGGGTATGGCAGGAACTTGCCATGGACTTCTATGGACCCCTCCAATCAGGCCGGTATGTGGTAGCTATCATGGACGAATACTCAAGATTCCCAATAGCTCAGTTTGTGTCGTCCACCAACGCCTCCAGCACAATTGCCGTGTTGGACGAAGTATTTGCCGCATGGGGCGTTCCCAAGGAACTCAAAACAGACAATGGGACTCCTTTCAATGGCCATGAATTCAGTGAATTTGCAAAGCATTTGAACTTTCGACATAGAAAGATTACACCGCTGTGGCCCCAAGCCAATGGCACCATTGAGAGGTTCATGGCCACCCTGAAAAAGACCTTTCAACAGGCCACGTTGGAAAAGAAAGACTTACAAATAGCATTGAACGAAGTGCTAAGAGCGTATCGGACCACTCCGCATGCCACCACCGGGAAATGTCCTGCCACACTCATGCTAGGGCGACCCATCAGGACAAGGATCCCGACATGGGAAGGAGCTCTGGCACCGGTGTCCCCAACACGCACCCATCGAGAAACAGCAAGAGCTGACCGAGCGGAGAAGAGCAGGATGAAAACATAGGCAGACGCCAGACGGCGCGCCAAGTCTACCTCCCTCCAGACAGGAGATTGTGTAGTGGTCAAACAAGAGCAGGCCAAGAAAACGGATTGTCGGTTCAAGGAAGAACCTCTGATTGTTACTCAGCGCAAAGGCACCATGATCACCGCTGAGTCGGAGCAGAGAAGAATTACCCGAAATGTGTCTCATTTCCAGAAATGTACACCAGGCATGAAAGAGACCCTTGAGAGGGACACAACCCAACGAGATGGTGGCGGACTGAGTCAACCAAGTCCGACCCTGAGACTTGACAGGCCACAGGAAGATGCGCCTACAGATGTTGGAACGCGTCTCCGACCGCGAAGAGACATACTCAAGCCAAAGAGACTGATTGAAGAAATGGATTAAGACTAGCTAAAGTTTTTTTTGTTAACAAAGGAGGAAATGTGATGTTGTACACGCTCTAGTAGTTGGGATGGGAGGAGTTTCGGGGTTGGAGGAAGAGGAGGGGCAGTAACAGGAAAGGGGCAGTTAGAGTAGGGACAGGGACCTGATAGGAAGCGGATAATAAAGCTCCTAGAAACAATATATATTTTGTATGTCATTATTGGAGTTACGACATGACAATACCCTTCTCCCCTTTGAAGTATACAACGAACTGGGGTAATAAAGTATCCTGTCGTGTGACTGTTCAAGGTAACAAGGACCAGGCCTGGCTGTCTGGCTATTCTCAGTCCAGCCCTTCCGCAATTGCCCTGCCATGGAAATGATCACCTCCTGCCAATAAGGCACGCTTCGTTAAAGCGTTTTGTGCTGCCTGGTTGGTTGCTGTTTGGGCCAATCAGGAAGCCAGAAACTTTCTGTGTCTGTGCTCTGCTTGATGGGGCAGAGGTGGAAAGTAGAAGGCAGACAGCCATGTATTCCACATCACTTTGATTAACTGCATCTTGCCTTTGGATGAAATGCTTCACCAATCCCCACTGGGCTGCATGGAAACAATATAAGAAACTAGATTTTATTTGATTTATCTCCGTACAGCACTACTTGTCTCAGTTTTGCGCACTGTGAAACAGTGCAACACACTTAGCACTGGCAAACTCAGTCAAAGCTTTCTGTTTATAGGAAAATGTTACAGTGCACTTGAGCCAGCAAGTGTTTTGCATTTTTCCCGAAGATTGCTAAGATTGTAGAGAGCAATAACATTAGAGGGGTTGAGTGTGGAACACAAACAATAAGATGTGTTTTATTAAAAGTTATATTAAGAGACTTTTTTTTACTATTCAGAAAATGGTTTTCAAATATTTCCACACCATTTATAAGGCAAGCGAAAAATACAGCAAATGACCAAGTGGAATTTGTAGTACCACATCTCGCAGAGAAAGACACACATTGCCTTTCTGCTAGGACCGCTTGTTAATGTACAAATGCATGTGTTTTTGCAGTTAACCCATGTATTGCAACTTAAGTTTGTTTTATCGCAAGCTATTGAGACAAGTGTTGGCAAAGCCAATAGGTCTCGTTTTTTCGACTTATTGTTTTTGCCACGGCATCACCAAAAATAAATTCTTTTTAGCTGATGCAGCAGCAATGTCCAAAAAAATAAAAGGATATTGGAAATAACTTGTATGATTAAATGCGAGTGAGCAAGCATGTGCTCACATCATGACACTGACAGGCCAAATAGATAATGCAGGGACAAGCATACAACATGAAGTGGCCTCCATTAGTAGTTTTTCTCCTTCTCTTATTTACCATTCCAAGATGGTGGATGCAGATCTTCGGGCAGCTAAGTAAAAAAATTAAACTGCGCAAAAGCGCATTTGAATAAATAGGAGCAGACTGGCAGCAATTGGCCACTGCCGGGCCGTCCCAAAAATTGAAAAAGGTTCAACTTTTTTTATTTTTTATTTAAGATAATAGGAGAGAAAAGATGGTAAAGCAAAAGAGGAGTGCTGTGAAGACAAGGTGGAGTGGAAGGAATCAATGGGAAGTGGGCGAAGGAGCAATGAAGGTGTTTTAGGCGGGGATGCAAAAAATAAAACAAGGAGGGATGGTGGAAGCAATGGACACAATGAGGGGGAGAGCGCAACATGGAGCACATAGGGAGGGGCGGTATTTGGGAGTGGAAAGCAGCACACAAGAGAAAGAAAACACATGCACTCTGATGAAGTACTGATGAAGTACTGACAGAAAATTGAAGCTGCCTAAAAGTGAGCAGTGATATGATCCAAGTCATCCAATCAAAAGATTAGTAATAAGGTAATGTTCCTGGGAGGGCCAAACATAAGAAGAGAAGAGAAAGGAATACGCTAATACCATCTTGAACACCAGGATACACATGTGTGTGTGTGCCTACCCGACATAGACCACCCCACGTACTGCCGCATATATCGGTAATTTCACCAAACCGCATCACCACCGCGGTTTCACCTTTTGCCGCATTTTTCCCGCCTATCTAGCACGTACTACCAGAAAAAATGTATCCTATGTGATTACGATATTAATCATAATGAGACTCTTTTACTGTATGTTTGTTTACCCTTAATGTTGTATGTCTAGTTATGCTTGGAGAGGGAATCCCCCTCCCACACGTATGGCACCTTAGCGCGTGCAACACATTTTAGATCACACACTCACTTTAAGTGTAGATCTCCCCTTCACATACTTTACGGTCCTCAGGAAAGCCAGAATTACAGAAAGGCCTGGCTGAAACATGTAGACCACCTACCGGAGGCAGGAGTTCATAATTAATACTCCACCTACATCCATAGCCTTGCTTTTATTACTATCAGAGGCCCAGATATTAAAGACAACCCCTGGGTACAGGGACCACTAAATAGTTTTTAACCTATCACCTTCACTTCACTTTTCACTGCACACTCAGTAATATACCTGCTCCGCTGTAATGCAAGCACCTAGGCCTTTTTGATTACACATAAATAGACTTGGGGACACGATCTGGCTACCTAGTCCTCTCTCTCTCCTTGATAATTACAGAAATGGAAAGGTAACACTTCAATGTGGTGACGTGGGGTAAAGGCACTGGGAGAGGCGGGTGCATGGTGGAGACTTTGAGGAAAGGGAAACTGATGCCAAAAGGAAGTTGAATGAAATGGACAGCCACCCAAACCACCCGATTTTGAATCTTTTGAGTGGAAAGTGCAATGTCGGAACACCTTTCTGGTGCACTATCTATCGAACTTCTCAGCTGGGTATTGTGGAAATGTATTGAGTGGAATGTGCCAGTTTTCATCTTGCCCAGTCCACGGGAGTGTACTTTTGAAATTAAAATTTATACTATGTAATTAGTTTCTTCGATGAAGTAGCAGGGTCTCACTGAAGTTGGAAAGTGTGGTCCGAATAGATAACCCTGGAGAGGATGAGTGTACGGTAAAATTAGAACAGTCATTGTAAACCGCATGTCCATGATGTAAGAAATCCTGAAAAGACCCATCTATACACATGGGGAAGCAGCAGATGAAGAGGTATTTACTTCAAACAGCGTGTGGGAAGTTGCATTTTTAGTAGGTACTCCAAGAAGTAGAAGACCTTATAGGAGATTGCACAGGAAGAGTTGTTGAAACTGTGGGTCAGAAGCTACATTAGAAATCCTTTTGAGGTCTTTGTTGACAGCTCGGCTGACTACAAGACCTATTGTGCTGTATCATTACAAATTCTTCAGAAAAATACAGAGTGAGCTTTGGCTATCCATAGGAGTATTACTCGCTTTCCCTCTCATGCTAATGGCAGCTGCGTGTATCCTTCCACCTTCTCTGGCGGGCTAGCATACCAATGTAGGAGGGACTATTTCACATCTGAAAAGTATACCGGTTTAGTCAGGGCTCAAAATGTCAGCCCGACCTATTGGCTTAGCAGGTGTTTGTTTAATATACTTGCCAGTGGTTACATGAAAACCCTCTCAGTGGAAGGGCCGGGGATAAATAGAGGTTATTAATTAAAAGGTTGGGAATACCTGGGGCAGGCAAAAAGTAGTGAGTATATGTTGAGAGTGGCAGCCATCTTGAATGAGTGTGGCTCGAGAAACGTGCCTGCAGGCTGAGGGAAGGGCAGCACTCCAGCTCTGTCACAGACGAGGCTTAAAATAAACTGTGTAAGGGCAGCACCAGTGACCTGTTAGACGCCCTTCTCCCCGAAGTTGTGCGACTTTTGACAGTCCTGATGTAACAGACTACAGATGCACACGCTTCAGGGTCTGAGAAAACGACCTCACAACAGTCCACACAATGCAGAGCAAAGCCATCAAGCTCTGATCCGGAGCGGGTGATGACAGACGCCGCAGTGTGTTTATTTGTCCAACAAAACAGGATTATCGCAGAATAACAGCTACCAGAGAGGCGACAGCAAGAGAGGCCGGGATACACTCAATAGCGTAGCCAAGGGCCCTAGAGCAAGCAAGGAAATGCGCCGCCTGCTCCCTAGTTTGTAACATACAGCAACAACAAGGGTTCAGTGGGCCCTTCGGACCACTAGGCACTGGTGCCACTGCACCTGCTGCCAGTGGCGGCTGCCACAAAATCAAATGGGTGAGTGGGGGACGGGCAGGGAGAATTTAGGGGAAAATAATATATATTTTTTAAATTTACCTTTCGCTGTCGCACCCTCCGACGCCGATGCTCGCCTCGATCCTTCAATCCCAGCGGTCTCTGGGAAGGCACAGGCTCCCCACCCAATCCAGACGCTGCTCTCCAGGATTGGTTTGAGTGGCCTGGTCTGGCACTCAGACACTGCTTGGGTGCCTGCGGCTTTTCTCCAACCAGGCTGTGAACACAGGTGGGTTGAAGAAATAGAAGTGCGCATGTCTGTTTGACCGACCGAAGTCAGCTGGCCAAACTTACATATGCACTCCTAAGTGCCCACCACTCCACCCTTTCATGGCCCATCCCCTACAAAGGCATACCAGCCAGTCACAAAAAAATACAATTATAATGTTTTATGAACATTTTGTTTTTGTGTGACGACTGACGAGTGTAGCGACGCTCCTCCGCCATTACGAAGAAGCCGCCCGTGCCTGCTGCACCAATTATAGCTACACCCTTGCATACACTGCAGCATAAAAGATGAGAGAGATCAGCAGGCAAGCAAGATAGGACTGGAGTGAGAGGTGCAGACACTGAAAGCAAGATGGCAGGATACAGAGGGAACAGGCAGAGATACATTCAGAAGAGGAAAGAGAATAGAGACAGCCAAGAGGCATTATTGCACGGTAGAGAGTCAGGAGAAAAGATCGCAGGGATGAGAGACATACAGTAGGCTTGGGAGCAGACGGGCAATGGAAGCAAGAGGGAAGAGAACATGAATATAAAGCAAAACGCCAGAAAGAGACAGTGGGAAAGAGTATGGACAGACAACTGTCAGGAAAGGGCGACTACGATAAACAAGAGGAAAGAGTCAAGGGCAAGAGGAGGAGAGCCCGCAAGGAAGAGGGAAGGGACAGAGAGCAAAGGGAAGGGTGGGGTAAACAAAAATAGAATGAGAAAGAGGGGCAGATAGTGTACATGGAGTGCTCTTTTTCACTAACAAATGATATATCCAAATGGGTCTCGGCTCAGCAACTCACTGCAGAGTCACAAGCACCGCTGCATTTCTTATAGCCATAAGGTGCCAAGGGGTAAGTATGTCAGCATAGGCCCCTGTGCGGTTTTGCTCTCTCATTTACCATACGTGTTGTTTTGAGGCGTTGCTTGTGGCTATAGGAGCACCCCCTTCCTCCCATCTAGGGCAGCAGGGCTTTAAGTTAAAACAGGGGCTAGATTTGTATGTATTGGACTGGTCGCTCTAGGGACCCCCATCAGGGCTAGACCGGGGAATCAAATCAGCCCTAGCAAAAATGATCAAACCAGGAGCGGTCCTTTCATCTCTTGGTGCAGTCTCAGCCTTTCTTTCCATACATCCATACATCCATCCACCCATCTATCCACCCATCGATCCACCTATCCATCCACCCATCCATCCATCCATCCATCCATCCACCCACCCATTCACCCACCCATTCACCATCACTCCTCTCCTCTTCCTCTTTCATTGCTTTCTCTCTACCTTTTCCCTCCCTCTCTTTAGCTCGCTCTCCTGAAGCCTCCCTGTGTGTCCTGCAATAAACCTCGGAGGGCTGGGGAAAGTAACAGAGTCGAAATTAGTGGCCTTGGACTTTCAACAGTGGCATCAACGTCGCCAGCCCACCTGTGAAATGCCCAGAATAAAAGGCCAGTCCGAGTCTGGGCCCCTTTCTTCATGGGACTAGTGTGTGGGGCACAGCAAAAAGAGTTGGCCAGTACTTGTGCATTTTTCTATCGGCCTTCTGCCAGGGCCACTGCTCCTTTGGAAGGATGCAGAGGCAGACAGCAGTACAACCCCATAGTCCCCTGGTGTTACTACTTTCCTATTTTTGTTCTAAGACATTTTATTATTGTTTGGCAAGTGAAGCAATGCAGTCACTAACACAACCGATTTTCTAACAACTTCTTTTAGAAACATCTACCGACTATTCAATCTAGCAATTTCCAAACTAAGTCAGCCAGGCCGCCCCAACACTTCTGACCCAGACCACTGAATTCTGCATAGTTTCAGGTAATCCCATAATTAACAACATCCCTCTGTATTGTCGCCATGCTTGCCACATTTTCACCCCCTTGTTCAGAAAACCCTTGCAAACTTTCTTCTCTGCGAGTATACACCAGTCCATGTCCTCCTTTCAGCTTTTTAACTCGGTGGGGTGCTCACTCCCCATTTTCAGCGATGTTCCTTTTTGCCACGACCAGGCTGAGGCCTACAGTTTGATTTATTTATTACAGCAGCCCTCCCTACCCCAAAAAATAATTACAATCCAAGGGTGGCTAGCAACTTAAAAAAATCGGTGAGGCGCGGCGCACTATAAAACTCATCGATATGTTGCCTTTCTCTTCTCCAGACGACAGCGAGCAGGAAAAGAAAGTGGTTTACTTCCTGCATGCCAATCCAACCAATCCTGGAGCTGTTAACCAGCTCCTGGATTGGTTGGAGCAGGCTAACCCAGCGCTCATTTGAAGCCTGGGGCCTGTACATGCAATTCCTCGGCTGTTTCACAGCAATGGGATTGCAGGCTCTGAAGTGCGCATGATAGATTGGCCGGCTGTAGACAGCCGGCCATTTTCTCATGCGCACTAAGCACATTAAGCAGTCATCCTACAATACGGAGAAATCTGTCTGCCCGCCCCCACCATCACGCTTGCAATAGCGGGGCCGGTGGCACAGAGAATAATAATATGGTTGTTACCATTTTATTATTCTGTGTGTACTCGCTGCGCACGCAGCAGAAGGGACGACGCTCCTCCATCTTAGTTGAGGAGCCACCGCTGGTAGAACCAACACATCTGTAACATCTATTTGTGCTCAACTACCTATCTCAAACAGTCACTCACTTCCTTCGAGAAGTGTGTGATCTTGGGCATGACCACAGTATATGGATAGAGCTGCCACATTGATTGCACCCTCCTATGCATTTTCTGTATTGATCTTCCCTATGTTCTGCAGTATGACTCTAGCATTGTATGATCTGTGTAGGATGCACTATTTATTGTATGAATCGAAACACTTTCGTATGATTGCCACTACACGTGGGGATCTCGGGCCTCCTCCCTTTTTTCCTCCCGCGGATCCCCTATATCCCTCTCCCAGTCACTCTTCAACCTCACCTTGGGGTTTGGGGGAGTTGTTAATGGTTTTCTAGCAGATCAGTGAGGTAGCCTGACCCTGTCCTCTACCAGGGAGGAGTCCTTTGTGGTTAGAATTGCTAAAGGGTGCCAAACTTGCATGCACCTGTAGGCTTCCATGTCACCTAATTGGTGCTCTCGTTGGAGCTGATCAGGGGGCACCATTCTATAGGTCACACAACTTGCTTATTCATATCGAATTCCTCCTGAGGACAAATACTTTGAATTTTGAGGTGTATATGCTCCCCTGCCTCTCGATCTGCACCGACAAACCCTTCTACGATAACTCTGGGTCAGGTTTTTAGCCATAGGCCTCAGTCTGCGATGGATTCCACTGGGCTTATCCTTTTAGTGGATCAGAGGGCTCCCTGAAAAGTATAGAGGAAGACAAAAGGTGAGACAGGGTGGGCGCAGAGGGATGTCACCAGTGACATTATAATTTTGTCTCCACCACACTGTCAAGGGTATCTCAAGATGATGACGTAGAACTTTTGTGTTTTGTAGGGCTAGTGACAAATTTCCCTCCCCCGCGGATGTTGGTGCACCAATAGACTTAGCATGCAACGAACATACATACCTTATTGCCAGGGTTACTGGAATTATGCAGCAATGGAGGACTGAATGAGACATGAACGTTGACTAAATTATGCATCGAGGAAAGGCACATTATGTGGCCTAAAGCAGCATGCTTTGCAGAAGTATTTCTCTACTACTTTGTTATTTTAACACATACTACCATTGTCTTGGTAAAAATGTTACCCCGCCTTTAATACCAATCTGACAGGTTAAAACAGGAATCCTCAACTACATGGGGGCCAGTTAACCTTAGGCAAAGGCTCAAACCCTGTACAGAACCATGCGTGGCGTTTCTTTTAAGGAACTTGTGATCTGTTTGAGCTAGAGACAATCTTTCTGTTCAATCTGCACATCATGTAGCTAGCTGATGGTGGGGTATGTGGCAATTGAGGTAAATCTCAATACTGCTGGCCACATAAATGAGAGTAGTTGAGGACTTTGGCAATCCCTTCACCCCTTCCCTCTTACTTCCCCAACATTCTTCACATACTCTCAACATCCCACCTTCCAAACCGCCCTTATTTTCGCCGGTTCCCCTACATCCCATGTGAATTTGCTCAAACACATGTACACCTTGTACCACCCTTAAAAGGCTCACACTCAAGGATCTCCTTCATTTTCATAGGTTTTCCTCCCACCCCTTACTAGTTGCCAATCTACTGTCCCCACCGTTTTGTCCACCTATTCTCATTCTGCAATCACCTTCCTGTTGGAAGTCTAGCTCCATCATGGATAGGTGGTATTGGTGTCTCTGTCTGCAGGCACCATCCCTTTCTTCAGGGATGGGGGAACTTATAAGGGTGTCTCTACAGGAGGACTACGTGTTGATCACAAGTATGTTTCTGAAAGTTAGGTCCCTCCTTACTGGAGTCTGTCACTGACTGGCAGGTTCACCTGAATTGTTTGTATTTTTAGACATACCTTAACCACAATAGAGTTGAGGGCTGTATGGAGGCAGACACAAGTCATTAAATTAAAGAGGACAAACTTTAATCCTTTTGTCAAGAGCTAAAGCGAGGGAGAAAAACTGAGATATGTGGTTTTCATTCCAGAGAACTGGGGTTCAGAGAGAGAAGGCTGTCTTGACAAATTTGGCTCACTGGGGTCTTCGAAGGGGTGCACAGTTCTCCAGTGGGCATCACTTCTAACAGCAGCCATTTTGTCTACGTTCGATTTGCTCTGATCACTGGTTTGCGATCTTTCTTCTCATAGAGGCAGCAGCAAAAATACAACAAAGCTGCTAGAGACACTTTTAAGCTTAAGAAAGTCTCTTACATTCCAACAGTCCAAGAGAACTGAATTGAGATTCAGTAGATTCGCGACTAGGGTGCAAGGGGCTGTGCCCAGCTCGTAGGGCCCGGTGGATCAAGAGCAGAAGTATCTTACAGCGTTTGATAGACATGGGCCGCCACGACCTCAGACTCTGAGATCGAGCAATACTTGGAAACTAGAGTACGGTTCAGCGAGTCCGTGCGTTAAGGCAGGTGTGCCCTGGCATGCCTGGTGCGCCAGATGGTGGAGTACCTTGCCAAGAAACCTCGCACGATGTTGAAAATCATACTGGCTTTAAGAGGCAATGAAAGACTAAAGTTTTAGAAGATCATACACAACAACAGGCAAATTAAAGATACAATCAAGCTGGAGCTCTGCACTTTAGCACAATTAGGGAAGCTTAGGAGTGAATAATAACGACAAGCACAGAGTAACACAGCAAGGCGAGAGGACGAGTAAGCTGGCCTGACGGATAAGAGGATAATGCAGAAGAACTTTACGGCTTGGGATGGATTGGATGAAGGAGTCTACGGTGACGGCTAGGAACTCAACTTTTCAAGAAGTCCGGCTGAGATAGGGGTAAAAAGTTGGTGATGAAGTGGTTTGCCCGCAGCCGCTGCGGGTGGTGATTAGGAGGGCTGGCAGCAGTTGAGGGTTGATGAGAAAGTTGAGCAGCAGAGGGCAGATAAGTCCACAGTGTGCTGATGAAAGTGGCCTTTGCAGAGCGGTGGCTGATGGTGCAAACAACCCACTCAGTGCAACACTTTGATGGGTGGCAAAGGCTGGTGAGGTAAGATCCTGGGAGCCCATAAGGGTAAACATGGGATTATGATGATGACCCATGGGGTTCTGGGTCTGCTGCGGAAGGTGGGCAGCAGTTGGCAAAGGGATGCAATGACAATTAACTTCAGGGGCCAGAAAGTGATGGTTAGATGAGCAGCAGGGGTTCAGAAGGGGAGGGTGACACGGACCTGCAGAGGTCACAAGGGTGATGATGAAAGTGACCTGCAGGGATCGAAAATGATGATAATGAAGGTGATCAGCAGGGAACAGGTAATAAAGATGAAGATAATCAGTAGGGGCCAGAGGGAGATGAAGGGGTCTGCAGGTATCAGAGGATTAGGATGGAGGCCCATCACCCCTTATTTTTCGGGACTGACACTTATTTTCCCACATCAGATACTTACTGAGTGCAAGAGAGGGAGAAAACAGAAGATGGGAAAGACTGAGGAAGAGAAAGAAGGCAAACCCGACACAAAGGGAGAAAGCAGGAACCTCGACGAGCGAAAAAAGGGACAGCGAGTGTCTGATAGTCTATTAGTGAGGCATACATGTGATTTAAGACTACCAGCCTCATTAGCAGGGCCGGACTGGCCGTGGCGGGCACCGGGCAATCCCCCGGTGCGCCACAAGGGTGGGGGACGGTTTTGGGCCCCTGGGGGCCGTTTTTGTTACAGGGCCATTCATGCAGCATAGCCACAAAATCGTCCCTGTAACAAAATCGGCCGAAAACCAGCCCCGGCAAAGAGCTTGGTCGCACCCCCAACTTCCCACCCCCCGCCGGCCGAGCACTATGCCGGGACCGGTTTTGGTTCCCAGTCCGGCCCTGCTTATTAGAAAATATATTCCCCAGATTTGGTTTTTGAAAATATATTTCCTGTTTCCATGCCATGTATCTCAGCTTGGTACTCAATGGCATTTCTTCTGTTCTCCCACGTTAGCGGTTTCAGACCAGAACAAAGTTAAAGAGTTAACCCAGAGGCCAGCGCTTCTAGGCGCTTTGAACTTCGGCTGCTCTGGCGCTGTATAACTCTGCTTGGAAGGGGTGTGTGCGGCGGCATGGGGGTCACGGAGGGGTGTATCATCGGTAGGTACATGCACCTGCCTCACAGAGCCTTTATTTCCCAGTGACTAGAGTGCTGAGCGAAGGTGGTAAGGATTTTTTAGGAGGAGTTCCTAGAGTGGGTGGTGTAATGCTCTGCTTTGTGGCCTCCCAGACTTCACAATGGCACCCCTGCTGGGCATCCCACACACCACAGCAAGTCTCGGCCAGAGCCTGAAGAAATATGACCACATCCATCCCCATCTTGATGGAACGTTACTGGTAGCCCAAGCCAGCCTGTATCATCTGCAAACCTAACTGCATCATTTACAAACACTTCATGACCTGCACCCCAGCTTGCAGGGCCAGACTGGGAAGAGAAAAGAGGCCAGGGCAATAAAAAAAAAAGTTGCCCCCAACTAGAGAATTAAAAAGGTAAAAAATGCTCCATGTTTGCAAATTTGAGGCAGTGTTGAACTTGTAAAGATGCTCTGTACACGTGTTTTGCAAGGTATGGGAGACTGCATGGATTTGAGTTTGCTGCAGATGATGTTTGTTTTAACCCCTTCACCGCGGGGGCAGCACAATGCAGCTGTGCTCATGACGAGCTGGGCTCGTCATGACTCCGCCCACTCCCGTAGAACGTCCGCACAGGCGTGGAATTCGCCGTGCGGGGGAGTGGCGCGGCCGTCTCGTCATGAGCACAGCTCCACTGTGCCTCATGATCAGCTGGGCTCGTCAGCAGGCAAGGGGTTAATATCAGGGAACTCAACAGAAATAACAGGCCCAGAAACCACGGAAAAAACAGCCCACACATGGATATGTCAGACCAGCCTATTGGGCACTGCCCAATCGCCCTAAAGGCCAGTACGACCCCGCATGCTTATCTTGGAGACAGGCCCCGCTGGTTCTCATCACACCAGCATCCAGGACACCCTCAGACTGCACACTAAGTGGAAAAAAACAAAACAAAAGACAAGACGCCACACCTTTTCCATTTATGTACCCAGGATCTGGATCAACATCCCGGTATTCATCAGGACTGCTCCAAAGCTGCTCCAATTTAGGAATGATTAGAAGACTCGCCTCTTTAAAGAACAATGCATCACAATAGATTAACTATACATAATTCAGCCTCCTCTCCAATCACTCGTCGACTTTAAGCTTGCCTTTGACCATGTACAGCTCTCCGCTACCTTTTGGCTATGTTTGCACTATAGAAATATCATATACATACATACATACATTGCAGGGAGTGCTGCATTTACCTGTTGACTCAGCAACTGACATATAGCATGCAGGCTTTTAATGGCACTGGGCACACTAGTCAAACTGCACTGTTAGTGCTTAATTTGAGCCGGTGGTTTCCGGTGCCCAGCACCGGCACTTTGTCAACACCGCCTCTTGTAACAACCTGCCACATGATGGGGATGTTGGTCTAATGGGAGCACGACAGTTGTTTAATAATTAAATATACTTTAAAAATACTAATGCCTGCCACCCGAAGCTATGAGAATATCTTGGGCGGTACTAGTCATTTTTAATGTATATTAAAAGTCGGAATTCTCACACTTATATAAGTGGGATGGTTAGTTGTGATCAAGGCTCCCGGTTTTCCATTTAAACAGATTTTGGCATATAAATACAGATGGAAAAATATTTTCCTTTGTCTGTATATATAAATAGAATCAGTAAAACGGCAATTAAATATGTTTAACTTTGCTGCTGTCTGCGAGGAGAAGAGGAGCCTGTCTGAATGCAGACGGAGAGAGGGCTTATGGGATTTCAGCTGAGCCCATAACAAAGGTAGATGTTAAGGTTCCATCAGGCCTACTTTTATTTAAGTATGGTGGCTGGGTGCTATAATGGAAGTGGTGGGTGGAGAGGAGGAGACACACACATAAAAGCAATTGAGGGAAAACAAATGCACACAGCTTATCACTTCACAGGTACTTGAGAGGCATGCTTTTGACTATCTTCAGCCCCTGAATCCAAGAGATATGCATGCACTGTAGGAATGTTAGATGGGTTGGTCTGTCCCAGCATTTACACAAATAATTTAAATACCACTATTTTGTTTATTTCTTTTATAGCGCTACTCATCCCAATGCAGGGTGTTGGAGCGCTTTACATCACACATTATACATTGACAATAACTCATATGTGTCTAAATCAATGTATAGATGTGTTACATTAGTGAGGGTTGCAAGGTCCTTCATAGCTCACTGTGCTAAATTATAAGGATTGCAATGTATTAACAGCAAGTAACAAAAGGATCTCTTTGTTAAAAGCAGTAGCCCATTTATCCACGTACATAAATCTATCTAAACCTATAAAAACAAAGCGCACATTGCCTATGTAAATAAATGTGAAAAAATACTAGCTGCAACATCTTTTTTTGCTTGCGACAAAATAAAATGTGGAGAAATACGGATAAAATGACCAAAAAATAAATATGGATAAATACAGAGGGAAATGTTAAAAAAATAAATACCATAAAACCGAAACCCCTAGTTGTGATGGTACGGTCATTGGCAGTGCTAGTGGGGACAACGGATGGTGCAAGTTGAGAGGCCTCCTCACAAGGGACCTGGCAATTACAGTTTTTACAAATTAGTTTCTTGCCTCCAAGCTATGGAACTCTCTTCCTCTATATCTTCGACAAGCTAAACGAGAGCTTCTGTTTCAGAAAAAGTTAAAAACATGGCCTTTAAGGTAGCTTCTTCTTTCTACGCCGTTCTCATTTTGGCAGCTATCTCGCATTAGCACTGGAACACTTCAGTGGAAGTAGTCAAGCGCTTTATAAATTGTTTATTATTATTATTAGTACTGGTGTTAGTACATTGTTATGCTTTAGAAAGACATATGTGACATTCGGCAATGGGATATCCAATCACAGGAAACAATGTAGCCCATGCCTTACTCCATGACCTGGACAGTGGTGTTTTTTGACCCACCGAGAGCAACAAAATACCCAAGCGCGACAACCAGCCAACAAGAGATGCTATGAAATCTTGCCAATATCAGACTGATGCAATCTCCCGCTCTTCTCTCTTTACTCATTCACTTTTTTACTTCTCTTTTCTTTTTTCCCTCCTTCCTTCTCTCTATATTACTCACCCGAACGAGGGGCCCGTCATTGACCGAACATGTAAGATGTAAAGATGCCAACAGGCGGGTTCCCACATTGAAGCCACCCTGTTCACTATATGTATATATGCAAATACCATAAATAAATAAAAAAATTTAAAAAAACAATAGCTTCAACACCCCCCACGATGCGGGGGGGGGGGGGGAGGGGAGAGCTCCAGGGGCCCGCTCCGACACTGTGCAGCACTGAGAGCTCCTGACTGGGTTTGGAGCGTGGGACCCTCCCACTTCCAGGTACTTTGCAGGGAGCCCCCCACAAGTTTTGTTACGCCACTGGAGCGGGAGTAATTCAAATAATTAGAATAAGTCAGTAGACTGAGTGTGCTCTCCTTCTGGGCCCATATACACTGCACTAACTGCACCATTGATGGCATGACGCTGCCTGCAGGGACTAGTTGGCGATGAAGCCTGTTGCTGACAGGAGTAGGGTCACCGCCTCCATCCAGGTCATTACAGACCCTATTCTCAGTCCTGGTCTTTCAAGTGTTAAGCTAATGCATTCTGGGTTTTGTAGTCTGGATTGGTTTCTATTGAACTAATTAGACTGACACCCGAAAACATGAATTTGTTGCTGAAAAGTTCATTAATAGATGCAAAGTCCAGTGGCCTGGAGTCAGGTGCTTGCCCTATACAGAAGTGACCTTGCTTGTGATTGAATACCCTCTCAGCGGCCCAGCCGTCTTGAACTTGGGGCATTTTCGTATGGACCAGTGGAGTTTCAAAGTTCGCATTTTTGTAGCCATGTTACGTCTTTGTAAGCCTGTGACGTTGCGGCGAGAAGCGCGCGCGTTTGTCCCAAAGGGCCCCCAGACTCGATCAATGCGCCGCTCCGCGTGCTGCACGGTAACATTTTCCACTCACAGCCCGAGGCGGGAGCGGCTCCCCGTGTCGGGCACCAGGGCTCAAATATTTGACGGTTTAAATAAACAATAGAGTGTTTCATGTAAACTCGCGGAAACAGCGCATACCGATCCAAGGGCCCGCTGCCAAGGCCCGGGGGAGGGCTTACTGCAAGGAACAGGAGGAGGAGGATGCTTCGGGAGACGAGCTCGGGAGCCAGGATCAAAGGAGGGCCTCAAATATGCAGGAATGGAGGGACCAGGGAGCGAAGGGCGGAGGTAACCATCAAAGAAAGGGTTCAAAAACGCAAGTTCCCAAATGAAGGCTTGACAAAAGCAGAGAGCGAGGGCAGAAGGAAAAGAAAGACGCAAAAATGTAGGGGCAAAGGGAGGTAAGGAAAACCAAAATGCAAGGTGCAAAGGGAGCGAGGGAAGAAAAATGCTGCACAATGCGGAGTACAAGGGCGGAAAGCAAAGGCGCAAAAACTGCAAGTTATAATGGAAGCATCAAGGAAAAGGCAGGGAGAATAGAGAGTACAAGGACAGAAATCATAGCAAAGGCGCAAAAATGTACGGTCAAGGGGATAGAAAGAAAGATTAAATGCAAGCAAATCAAAGGCTGGATAAGTCAAGAATGCAAGGGTTGAAATCAAAGCAAAGTTCCCACATTACAATTTATAAGGGAAGCAATCAAACTCACAACTCAGTAAATGCCAGATGAAGGGTTGCAAAGCAAGGCCCAGTAATGCCAAGTGCAGGGGCAGAATTCAAAGCAAAGGGCCAAAAATGCAGGGTGTAACAGTATGGACAACATAGCCCAAAAATCTAGGATGCAAAAGCAAACACTAAAGAAAGGCCCAAAAATCTAATGATGGAAGAGAGGAGATAAAAGAAAATGGAAACAAATGCAGAGCAAAGTGAGGGATTGAAGCAAAATTCTGAAGAAATGCTGGATTCAAGCGCAAAAACACAAAGAAAAGGGCTACGTTTAGAGGGTTAAGCACAAAGGCTCAAAGAGAAGGTTTAAACTACGCAAGGTTACCAGTGCACAGGACCCACCAGGCGAAGGAGACAGAGACCTAACTCACAGCTTTGCAGCGGGGAACCAAAGAGGAAGTGAGATACCCTTCAAGGCCACAGACCAAGATGAAGCTGGCAAGCACACGTATTGTGTCGAGTTCTGCTGCGCCAAGAAGCGACCTGGTCCCATGCTCAACTGCTGCAGTTAACATCAAGTGTCTGGCTAACTTCAGCCCACATGAAAGCCCCTGGCATGACTCGCACAGCTTGTCACTGTGAAGGGCAGATCGGCCACCGCTCAATGCCACCAGAGCACCAACCCCAACATAAGGCAGCCATCTTATGTCATGCCATGCCCAACCGGATGCAACCAGGGATCGACATTGCACTGAACCTCGGAGGACCAAATATATTAGGCTTACTTTAGGTGTTTGTTCTCGTACTGGCGTAGCGCCTCGCAATAGCAGAACCCTCTGCAGAGGACATATTTTTTGTAGCGGGGGATATTATTCAAAATAAAAATAATATTCATAACAATAGCAGCAGTAAACAACAAGCATTTGCAATGCAATAGGTCTTGCATTCTTTAGAATTAGAGCTATTGGCGTTGTAAATGACAATGTCTTTTATCTATGTGTTTTTCTTTGGAGTGCAGAGGCCTTTGGGACCTTATAAGTGTTTAGCGATGCCAGGGGGCTGTGGGGGCCACTGTTGTGTCCGTCGTTCATGGATCTCTGCCTGGTGAGGAGTAAGGACCCCCTTTACGGTCTTTTGCTTGGGGACAGGGGAGAAGGGCAGACATATGTGAAAGGAAGATGGGGAGAGAACGTGAAGAGAGAGTTAGGTGGGGTGAGGGGGTGAAGATAGGATGAGGGGGTGAAGATAGGATTGGGGGGTAAGAAAAGGTTGAGTGAGGGAATGGTAGAACAGAAAAGCGAGAACAAGGAAGGAGCAGAAAGGTGGGACACAGATACAAGCACTGTGGAGAGAAAGAAAAAAAGATGAATGAGAAAACACAGCGAACCAGAGGAAGACCACAAGAGGCAGGAGGAATAGAGAGAGAAGAGACTGAAATGGAGAAGAAGCGAAGACAATTGGGCCGAGAATAGGATGAGAGGAAGAGTGTGACTGAGTGACATTATACGCCTAGGTGCCTCGAAGCCAACAGCAGTGCAGTGCTTGTTGACTAGCGCTCTCCTTGATGACTGCAGTGTGTTTGTAAGTTGGCAGTGCACACTGTGACCGAGTAGCTGCCACTGCGCAGTGTACTTGGTTACTGCCTCAGTCTAGGCACTGTCTAGTGAGTCTTGCGGCTTCCACTGCACACTGTGGTATTGAAGCTTTGTGCAGTGCCGAGAGTACAACTGTTATTATGTAATGTTATGTTAGCAATTTAATCGACCCCCGAAGGGGTATCTCCGCGCTTACCAGGACGGGACGGGTTCCCAAGGCAAGCGCGGAGATACCCCTTCGGGGGTCGATTCTGGCGCTATATAAGAAATATAAATATAAAGAGCATACAAATACCCAAGGGTGTCTTGGCGCTATGGACTGTAACGATAGCATGAGGCTTCTATTGCTCAAATAACCAGGTTTTTACTTGTTTCCTAAAAGATAGTAGTGTAGGGCTAGTCTGAAATTGTAGGGGGAGCAGGTTCCAAAGTTTAGCCGTTGCCACTACAAATCTTCTGTCACCCCAGTTAACTTTGCTTGTTCTGGGAACGGTCAGAAGGTTGGCAGCTGCAGAGCATAGGGCTCTGCTGGGCGCATAAGCTCGGAAAGTTTTTCTCAGGTATTCAGGACCTGTACCATGAACTGCAAGGCGCTGTCCATACCATGGGCCTGTGTGAGGGTGCTAATAAGGCTGCCTGCATACAGTACATGACTGTCACTGATGTTAGCACAGCGCTCCCTGTTGCCTTTGTGCGCGTGCTGCTGGCCTGGCATGTGAACACGTGGCCTCCCCTCTGCTTCTTTCCTAGGGTCATCCTGTGATGTTTAAACCCAAAGACAAGGTGGATACATCCTCACACACTGCAATTGCTAACCAGCACTCTCAGACTCAGTCCTCGCAGCACTAGAGGCTCGCAGCCTGATTCAGAGTTTGCTGGAAGCAGGACATGTGCCAACCAGCAGTGACTAGCCCTCTATGCGCAATATATAGAGCTGACGGGACATCCGCTGCTGCTTGGCAGATGTCCCACCATGTGCTTTCTACAGTCTCCGCCTAGAAGGCAGGCCAATGCTTTCTGAAGTTTATACCAAACAGGAAAGAAACAGCCCAAAGCCTTCGATTCCTGCAAGAATCCTATGTGCAGGTGACTGGTGGAAAGGCACCTGCAGGGACACGTTTTGTTGTGTTCACAGCGCCGCCAAATAACACCACAGTAATTATTATACATCACATCGGGAGTCACCCATATGTGATATGGTTATTTAGAAGGCCACACACTACTTTTAATAGTTTGGCGACTGCAGCAAACCAAATACATGCAACTACTTACTACAAGCCACAGGGACAATGGGAGGGCAGATGGGGGCCCTGCATTGGATGAAAGAGGGCGCCGTGCTGACAATTGAGGCGCGGTTCCCTTGTAAGTTTGATGACGTGCACTAAAAGCGCCGCTGCTGTAGAGGACAAGAGCACAAGGGGGAGTGGGAGTGACTGGAATGTATGTTTCAGGACTTTTTTAATATTATGCAAGACCGCACAAAAGAATTGAAATAAACCAACCTTATGAACGTGGCCCGGATAGAAAGCAGCCCTCGTGCATAATATAAAACAAGCATTTCAATGCAAAAATGCGTCCGGCGCCCGTGTAATAATTTGATCTTTTAAAAGCGCTAGGAGAGTGTGTCTTGCCTGCAACAGCAGCTATTTGAGAAAATGGTGCTCGGAGGCTGTAATTAAAGCCTACTGAGCAACAGCACACGTAACAGGGAGTGTCGCCATGGAAGGTTGCAAAATGAGACAAAGTGGCACTAAGGAGAGACTACTAAGCTTACTGACCAATGAACAGCAACAGTTTACAGTGGACAATGACACAAGCCAATGAAAAATATGGGCGGAGCTTCAAGTCGTTACCTGGGTACAGCATGCCTCGCAGAGCAGCGCATGCACTGGCAGGCTCGACCTAAAAATGTGATGGCAAAACTAATCATAATAATTATGTGTGCATCTTATCGCACTAAATATTACACTTCTATTTCTAAAAGGTGTAAATAACAGATGTTATCATCACCCACTTTATGATACTTAATCCCGCAGGCAAACATCTCAAACCAGAGACTTTCTACATAGGCTAGTATGAGTGAGAGGTGTAGTTGAGATGGACTGTATAAAATAGGGGATGGTGAGTGAGGGG
The DNA here is from genome assembly GCF_964263255.1 of Lissotriton vulgaris. NCBI lineage: Eukaryota > Metazoa > Chordata > Amphibia > Caudata > Salamandridae > Lissotriton > Lissotriton vulgaris. The sequence goes on along the minus strand of NC_141700.1, from coordinate 642,255,645 downwards.
TCTAACAAGTAATTGGGACATTACAATGTATAATTGATGCTTACATAGTTATATTCTACGCAAATAATTTGAGCAATCGGAAATATGACGTTTTGCTCAGAATCACATAACATAACCTTTTAATTCACATGCTGAAGCCAAGATTGATTCCCATATTCCAAGGTGCACATAATTTATTATATAGACTGGGTGTTAGAATTGTGATTTATACTTTACTTGATTGGATGCTACATGCAAAGTGCCTTAAAAATGATTTGATGCAGAACACACCAGGTGGGGCAGAGATAGATTAGCCTTTAGGGGGATTTGGAAAGTTCTGAAAGGGCTGATGGTCAGAAGAATAAGTACACGGTTGTAGCATTCAGAAACAAGTCAGGCTCTGCATGACAGTTGGTCAGCAATCCTGGCTTTTAAGTGGCACTGAACTACCGTGAAATGTACAAGCCTGTGCACATGCACAGGTATACACAAAACCCAAGGGTATCCCTTTTAAATCTATTTGCTTAAGGCTCTGCCACAAGTTCGCTGCAGCACAATTGAACGCAAATCGGCACAAACGGTTATCCCAATATTCAACCAAGGGTGTAAAATAAAGAACTGGCCTGGTCCTCACCCACCCGAAAGCGCCTTCATTAACTATACTGGGGCATATATGGGTAGCTCTCCCCATGGAAAAGACTACTGCCAGAGCAGTATAATTCAGGAAAAATGTGAGGTACAACACTGCCTTCCCAGGCAGAGCACCACATAAATATAGTAAAAAATGCTCAAATCACCTGTCGGTGCTGGGCCCATGAGCACTTCTGTGGCAATTTCAGCTATTACTATGCCTCCAAAGTACAATATCTAGGCACTGTTGTGAATGGCTGTCAGACTTGCATGTTGGCATCAAAGATAGTGGCAAAATCTTAGCCAAGACCGCTCTCATAGAAAAGAGACCCCCATGTTTTCGTACATAAAGAATACAAATAGAATATACTGCAACAGTAAACACATCAAAAAAATCTTTGAGATATTTGTTGCAAGAAGAAATTCGAATCGATTTAATACAATTCAGTTTTTTTTTTTTTAAATGTGCCACCATAGCTCGGAATGTGCAGAAACGTGCAGAAAGATTCTATATTTTCTACAATTACCTGAGGAGAGCAGAAAATGAAACGTCATCATATTTCCTTTCTGGTTGTCACTGTACAGCTAGAAAAACAGAGCAGAAGAAAGAAAAGCTGCACTTCGTTTTGCTACTTTCAGCTGCTGCTTTAATTATGCTCCGTGACCGGACCTGCCTTTCATCATGGCTGTTGACCAAGACCGGACTGGGAGCTCAAAGCAACCCTGGCAATTTTGTCGGACTAGCCCTGGGGGAGTGGAGGGGGCAAGGGAAGGATGCACAAGTGTGAAGCACTGCTCCTTTTGTTACTGGTGTTCCATATTGCAGCGCCGCTGTAAAACCAGTCCAGACTCCTGCAAAACCGGCCCCCATTCTTCCAGCCTCCCGGGGAAATGCCTGATGCCCGGTACAATCAGTCTGGCCCTGGCGTTGACCCTGGCAGCAGGCACTGTGATGTCAGAACTCAACTGTAATAAGTTATTACAGTTTAGTTCTGGCATCATTTCTTCATAATCGACAAACTGGATGCATCACAAGTCGCAGATTATACAGAAATAAGGCATGGGTTTTTATACAGGGACTACAGAGCCCCATGTATTATAATTGTATTACTAGCCAATACACATATATATTCTAACACTGATGACATGATCCAACAGGATGCTCCAATAGGCAACACTAAAAACAACTCATTACAATGCCCTTTAAACCTTTTGATTGCAGTCACAATCATTGAGAATGCATTTATTACAAACAGTTGACTTTCCAAGAGATAAGAGAAGAGGCTTAAAATGCAGAGTGTTGAGCACAGTAAGGGAGTCAAGCAAACTTATCAAGAAATGCTGGATTGGAGAGCCAAAACACAAAGGAAAAGGGGACAGTAAAGGCTCAGCGAAGGTCCAAAATATGAAAAGTGAGCAGTGCACAAGACACAACCACACGCCAGGCGAAGGAGACAGAGTCCTAACTCCCAGCTTTGCAGCTGGCGAACAGAGAGGAAGTGAGACACCCCACAAGGCCCACAGACCAGGAAGAAGCTGGCAACTGAAAGCATTCTAGTATGTTTTGCGGCGTCAAGAAGGGACCTGGTCCCATGCCTATCCGCTGACTCCTCCACTGCAGAAGAGGAAGCGGACGAGGGAGAATGAGTTCTCTGTTTCGCAATTAATGAGGCTGCATTATGTCTGGGTAACTGAAGTCCGCGTCAAGGCCTCTGGGATGTAGCGGTGTAGCGTGGGTTGCCAGCGCCCGGGGCAAGGCAAGCATCCTTCCGCTTTCTTACGAGCGCAAGATTATCTTTTAAAATGTTGTACCCTTAAGAATGCCTCTAAGAATTTTGCATCGGGTGCGACCGCCCCTCTGCCCCCCACACTACGCCCCTGCTGGGTTGACTAACACAACTGGCCAAAAAGGAATGTAAGAAGGGCAGATACGCCACTGCTCAATTGCACCAAACCAAGAACCCCAAGATAAGGCGGCCATCTTATGTGAGGCAATGCCCATCGGCTGCAAGCAGCAGCCAGCCTTACACCCCACCTCTGAGGACCAAATACAATGTGTTTATTTAACTCTAGGTATGGTTTCTAGTTTTGGCCTAGCTTTTAGAAAAAAAACAGAACAATCTGCAGGGGACTTCTTTATTGTAATAGGACATATTATTAAATATATTAATAATATTGGCAACAGTAATACAAATATGTAATGAAAAAAATAATAATAAATATTACACTTCTATTTTAAATTGCGTAAATAACAGCTCTTCTAATTAACCAATGTATGGTACTTAAACCTGCAGGCATATATCTCAAACAGGAGACTTACTACATAGGCTACTGAGTGAGGTGTAGTTGACATGGATAATTTAAACCAGGATATGCTGGGGGAGCGCTGGAGGGAGTGAGTGTGACAGATCAATGTATTCTTGATATTTACAAGGCTACATTCTACACAGGGGCGTAGCTTGGTCAGTAATATTGGGGGGTTGCAAGCTTCACATTTTCAGACAATCAGGCTGGCATATAACGTTTAGACGCAGGATACAACAAGAAGGGTGCATGAGAGGCGCCTTTGGGCAGTGGAAAGGAAGAGGAATGCGGACTGGTAGGAGTATTAAGAGAAACAAAACACAATATTTTGGAAACTAACCCATATTTTTGAGGACTTTCAAAACAGAGAATGTGTGTGCGTTTTTGTCTGTGTTTTATGTAAAAATTCCAGCTGAAATCCCCTGACAGCTCACAATACCCGACTGAAAGCACTGGTACCAAACTCTTTATTAGAAAATACATTTATTGAAGTGATGTAAGACCTTAAAGCCCCCAGCCCCCCCCCCCCCACAAACACACACTCAACTAAGCTAGACACAAACAATTTGAGCTATGGGAAATCTGATGATTTTCCCAGAATTAATAAAAACCTTTTGGACAGGTGCTGAAATCAAGATTAGTTCCAATGTTCCAAAGTGCATTTCATTTATTATCCAGATGAGATGTTAGTATAGTTACTTATGCTTTACTTGAATGGATGCTACGTGCAATGCTCCTTAGAAACCCGATCTGATGCAAAGAAGGCTAGGCATGTGTTGGCCTACAGGGGCATTTGAAAGGTCTCGAAGGATGGTGTGTCAGAAAGGGAAACAAAATGTTGTGGCGTTCTGCAACAAGCCAGGCACTGCATGTAACTAGGTCAACCATACTGGCTCTTGAGTGGTCCTGAACTACAATGAAATTTACAAGCCAGTACACATGAAAAGGTATGCACAAAACGCATATGTGTCCCTTTTATAGCTATTTACTTCCATCCGTGCTAAGCGCAGCCACAGGTTCACTGGAGCACAAGTAGAACACAATTCTCACCTCACGCACGGCACCAAAGATTATCCCACATCAGGAACCTTATAAACCCACACACTACCAGCGGTGTACAATGTACCAGAGTCCCGAGGGGCAATCCGGAGGAGGGGCTAGCGGTGTGCGGTCCATTGCGATTGTTTCTACAATGAAAGTTGCCTGTTCCTCATCTGTCTGGAAGCACCTTGAGGCACTTATATTTGGGGATAGATGGGTGCTATCCCCTCAGAAAAGATTCTTGCAGAGGAGTCTAATTCAGGGAAGAGAATGTGGGGTGCATATACTGTCCTCCAAACACGTCACCACATAAATATAGTGACAAAAGCGCACAGACTACATTTCCTTGCTGAGCACAATAGCAGTTGTGTGCCACATACAACTATTATTATGGCTGCAAAGAGCACACTCCAGGCACTTTTCTGAATGGTTGGTCCTTCTGCCTGTTTGCACTCCGATTGAAGGGCGAAGTTTAACAGTAACCAGGCACTGCGCACAGCCCATCTAAGCACCTGGGGCACAAAACACCAAGTCAAGAAAGGCACCAGAGAGTGTCAGTGACTGTTGGAACGTGGATTATTGGTAGGGGTAAGTATGCACCTACCACTAATAATAAGGCCACCAACACGATATAGGGTCCAGGAAAGTTCTCTGGAAATGAGTCCCTTGCTCAACCCTTGTAGCTGACAATGAGCAGTCAGGGATAACTTGGGAAATAGGAGTGTAACGCATTTAAAAACACCAATACATTAAATAAGTAAGACATAGAGCACAAAAATATCATACCAATTTATAAAACAAGGTAATATTTTTATTAACAAATAGACACCAAAACGACAAAAATCCAATGTAGGGAACCAGAGATGTGAATTTTTAAAGACAAACCCCTTTATAGTGCTTAAAAACCGATAGCACCACTTTTGAACATCTGGTCGTGCTTGACTGGGACAAAGTTTGAGGCCGACCGCAATGGAGCTCTGGTCAGATACGCTATGCAGGAGGCCTTGGTCAAAATGTTACCTTCGCACTTAGAAACCTTTCTGGAGGATTTTCTTCCGATGTCGATCGACCCACCACGAAAGTTTGGATTCGGCACGGGTTGACGGCTTGACTTTGTTCGAGGAACAGGTAAAATCCTGAAAGTCTTGAGCTCTAGAGCTTTCAGCACGACAAACCTGAAATCCTGTGAAAGTAATGGCTGAAGGTAGTCGGCTTGACTCTCCACATCGAGTCGGCCCCCTCATGGAGCTTTTTCATAAAGTTCTCCAAACTTCAGGAGGTGCTACCTGAAGGTCTTGTTGTAGGTCAAAAGTGTACAAAACACCAACCCAAAGGGCTGGATCTCAGAGGTGGTGTCTGGGATGCCTGGACTACAATTCTCACAATGCACATGACCAAATCCTTAAAAGTCCACTGGACACATTTCAGGATGAGAACTCTTTGTGGAAATCATGCAGGTGAGCTCAGTTAAACTGTAGCTTGCATGGAGTTCACTCCTTAATCCTTTTTGAAGCAAGTCACAGTTTGCACATCTGAAGTACCACATTGTGCTGCAAGCACAGTCATTCAGAGTGCAGGCCTTTGGGTGCAGATTCCAGTAGGGCAGACCTTCTCCTTCTAGTTTCAAGCAGCAGATCTGAGCGGCTAAGCAGCTCTCACATACTTATTCAGTTGTCTGGGTGACAAGCAGGAGGGCAGCTGTGTCCAATGTGGTGCTGGGTGCCACCCAAAGCATTACAACCTCCTCTAATGTGTGGCATCTTCTTGTCCCACAAAGCATTGCACATCCAAAATCCAACATTGATGAATTTCCTCCAACAGACGTAAGAGCTGGCTAAAGGAACTTACAGATGCTGCTCATTTACCTAAACCCTCCCCGTCCAGACCCCTGCAAATTCTATTCTTTTTTTTTTTTTAAACCTTTATTGACATTTCAACCAAATACAAGTATGGGCCTACAACCCCCGGGGCTGGCCGCTTAGCAGTTAGATTAGCAGAAAGCAAAGTTTAAATCACATGCAGCACCTCGGGGAGCAGAATCACCACACTAGCGTACTCTTGGTCACTAAATAGCACAATTAGAAAAACAGGATATAAAAGGTTTTCATTTTATAGTATAAGGTGGAAGGATCAGGTGCCGAACAATTTCCCAGCAGTGAAAAATGGCAGGCAGAATAGTATGCATGTCAACAGTAAACAGTAATCGGTCAAATCAATGGCGCTGAAACAGGCGGTTCAGGATATGAAGGAATATTACGGTCAATTTGCGCCTGCTAGTCACCTGCCCTAAGCAAATTCTATTCTTGACCCTGCCTGCCTGGCCTGATCTTTGCAGCTGCAGAACTTCCACCATCAGATAACCCCTGCTCCAGCCAGACCACTTATTTCCTAATCAAAACAACCTGGCTAAGCCTGTTAAGGCTGACCAATCAGCATAGACTGCCATGAGGCTGGATTTTGGCTTACAGAAGAGAAAGTTATGTGACTTCTCTTCTGTACTAGTTATGATAAATTCAACAGTGGCAAGTTGTTGAATTTATCAGGACCAATCTTTTAAGACTTTGAATGATATTTACTCCTTTCGTAGCAATAGTTATACCTAAAAAATATTGCCAGGTTAGCCGCTTGAACTAAGTATCTACAATGGGGAAAATGAAATTGGCTGTTTATCCCTCACCAGGGTATATACAACATATTTTATAAGGTCCCTGCTTATAGTTATATGGCCCCCTACCCCTGGGACACTTAGGGGAGATCTTCTGGGTGTCTAATATGTAAAATAAAGGTAGATGATCACTTTTAAAGTGCCCTATCGCCAAAGTCAAATTTGCATACAATTTACTTTTAAGGACAGTCTGCAAAGTCAGGCTGCTTTTAAAATGACAACAGGCACTCAGCAGTGCACACATGCAAGTGCAGAAAATCTGATGGGCCTCTAAACTTCCATGCCCCATTATATACTAGGGACTTATAGGTAGTTTGATACCTCCTAGCCCTATTATATACTAGGGGCACATGAGATCCGTCAATATCAATTGTGAGAATGTACTTGAAAAGATAGGTTGCAAGGCAGGACTGCCTTTAAAAGGGCAGCAGGCACACAGCAGTGCCCACATGCAAGTTCAGGAAATCTGCAGGGCCTCTAAACCTCCATGCCCTATTATATACTTGGGACGTATAGGTAGATTCAATCGCCTGGCCCCATTTCTAGGGACTTATAGGGTCGGTCATGACCAATTGTAAGTGTACCCAATTACACGTACTTTCAGAGCACTGGACCTGGACCTGGGCCTGGGCCTGGGCCTGGTTAGCAGAGCCCAGGGCACAGTCAGAGTCAGTTACCACCAGTACGAGTCAGCAAACAAAAAAATTGCAGTGAACAGGACAAAAGGATGATTTTCTGACAGTGACTATTTAGATTAATCCAGGACCATATTCCCCTAGTTTTAGTAGCAATTGCCAGTCCAATCAAGACGTGTAAAACAGAGGGTTTCTGCTTCAGCAGAGCAAAAAGACAATTTGTCCGCAAAAGGCTGCAAGAATTGTAGCAGTGTATAGAATCTCTTGTGCTTTAGTGGTGCATGTTCCTAGCCTGGTTATGAGCCCGTGATTACGAACCTTTTCCCTGTGTCTACCAACAGTTTGAGCGCCGCCAACTCTTGTGGGAATTCTTTGGTGGCACCTGAAATTTAATGTGGCGTTTCCTGTGTAGCCAATATGGCGTCTGAGAGGTTTCTAGGATGAAACTGCTTTCCGGCCCTACTTCCTGTTAGGCAGATTAAACCAGTCTGATGCTACAATGTATGACCACCTCTCGTGATGCGATTTCTGATGCGGCTACTATTTTCCAGGCACACACATATCCTCCCTTCCTCTCTTGCAGTTAAGTGAGCGATTATCACCCTTCTGTGAAAACAAAGATGGCTGGGACCTCGCTTTCCCTAGAGAGCTGGTCTTCTTTTGGCGGGGGTTTTCCAAACCCCAATTTTCATCTTTAAACAGGCAGATAAATATAGCTGTACTCACTTTAATTGAAATGTGCTTTCTGTATGTTTTGGTGGAAAGTAAAAATCAAACGATAACTTTTAGCTTTCTTCTACTTGTGTCTCTAATTTTGTCCAAGCAGATCTTTCAATGTGTTCATAGCAAAAAACAAATGCAAGTCAAATTACAGTTTATAAATCAGCGGTGCAGCCAGTAGGCTTTGCCCATTGGCCATATAAAAGTGCTTAATTTGTAATAAGTTCATAAATATTTATTTCAATACCCTATTTAACTGCTCAAACTCCAGAATTTTCTTAGAACCACGCCGCCAGTGCTATAGAATGCTGGGGATGTTGAACACCAAGGCGGAGAAGACTCTGCTCCACCTCATGCATTTTTCTTCCCCCACTGCTGCATTTCCTGTTTCTTTATCTCACTCCATACCCTTCGCTGTGGGGGTAATTCCCCCGCTGTGCTGGGGGGCGGGGGGGCTCGCACAGCGCTCCCATGCTCAAGACGAGCTCAGCTCATCATGAGGCACAATGCTCCTGTGCTCATGGGCATCCGCAGAAATTTTTCCAGGGGGGGGCAAAATGTTAACGTCATCACCATCCTCCGACATGATGTGTGCCAGGTGGGGCACACGAAACACTGGGGTGCAGAACTAGGATAGACTCAATTAAATGCCAGGAATCCAGGACATGTGACTGACCCTGCCACGGGCCAACAAACACCACCTGTAGGGAAAACGCTAAACTTTCTGACAAGGTGCTTTATCTCTGTCTGCTAGGTGTGCAGACTTCTGGGTCCTCGATCCAACACCAATCAAGGCTGTCTTTAGCACGATTCGATTTTTATCAGAATACTTTAAAACAGCCTATGATTAAAGCACCAGATTAAATATACTGTATGCACAGTGTATGTTAGGGATTATTTGTAGCACACATATTTACCAATATTGGCTTCTTGGTGCTAGAATTCATAATAACTTTTATCCAAAGTTAAAGCACAACGTCAAAGTTAGTAATAAATAATGCAATAATCACAAACGCTAGTGATTTGACAGTGGGTGCTCCCTTTACTAGAATTCCCTGGGCATTGCTAAGTTTTACACACATTCAATTCATTTCTACAAAATAAAATGTATAGGTCCAAATGTTAGCTATATTTTTGAAAAGAAACTTAAGAGTCCCTCTACGTGTAGTCAATGTCAAACTGACATTGTGCGCACGTTTAGGGATACAATAATGGCCAGCTCCATTATGCGGAAGCCTGGCACCATAAATGTGTGGCACATGTGGCGCCCGCAGCTGCGCCTCATCACAGGTTCAGGGATGCTGAGTCTTACACAGTGGTCGAAATGGGGGAAAAAAGTAGGGGAAAAGTGGGCGGAGAATTAGAGGGCTGGAATAACCCAAGGATTGGATCTGTGGGTGGAGCCAGAGGTGTTGCTAGAATGCGCAGACATCCCAATTTTTAGTATTTGTTTGGCATTTCACTGCCCAGTTTAATCAACCAATGGATACACATGATTATTTAAGGTTATAATGAGTTAATGACATTAAAATATATTCACAAAGTGGGATATTCTTCTAATCACAGAATGTACCAAATATGATAAAATGTGGAAACACAAGCACTTTGTCTCCGAGCCATGGAGTTTCTGTCATCAGCACTTAACCCTTTTTCAACAACAGCAGTTCAAACATGAATGGCAAAATATCCTAGTTTGCAAATGTTTTCTCTAAAATTATGGCTCTGCCATATTTGCCTCATAATTCAAGATCTGCTGCATGATCTGACCATTTAAACTAATAAATTGTTTGTAGCTCAAACATATCAAAAGTTAATATAAAATGTGACTTGTGTTGCTGCGGAGTGGATGGCCTATTGTAAAGGTTGACTGGTCACCCTTCTCACTGCTGCATTTGTATGTTACACTGGTACTAATAAGGCAAAATATTTCCATAGACTGTTAGCATGTGTACACACGTCAAAATAATAAAATATCTGAAAATATACTGCATTACGCTGCAGCCTTTTTTTTAATGCATAATTTAGTCAACACTACGGCATAATGTTGTCATCCTTTGCTGCGTAATTAATTCCAGTGGCCCCACAGCAGGCAGCACATGTTAAAAGTGCTTGTGAATGAAGCAGGGAGACTGTGAAGTTTGCGAACTTAGTTTGGTATGTGAAAATTCTGGATTGCCAATCCCTGGTGAGTTGCAGCTACTGCTGCTGAAACAAGGCCAAAGGAGGTACCTTTGGGTGAGGCAGACTGGCCTCAAGGGCAGGACCAGCCATAGCACTGGTGGTGTCCTGTGCATTAATGTTTATTAGTGCCCCCAAAGACCACCTCTGCACAAGGATTCCTTCACTACCACCCTTTACTTGTGCCCCCAAGTCTCCATAACCACTCTCTCTCAGATGCATTTAATTTGATTTACAGCGCCACTCATATCATTGTAGGGTGTCAGAGCACTTTACATCACACACATTAGACAAAGACAATCAATATGTGTGTAAATCACTGTATAGAAAATGTTACATAAGACTAAGGACCACAAGGTGTAGGAGTCACATGACAACCACACTAGTAGCCCGTATAGTTTTATAGTGATTGGTCTGGAGAAACACAATACCCGGAATTTAAAACTTAATACCATGGTTGGGGGTTCTTCTTAATAATCAGAATTGATTTCTGTCCAAAAGAACACTTCTTGGGACATTAGGATAATCAAAGACGGGGGGCAACATAACGCTGAAATTTATACCTTGCCGTTTGTATGCAGCTCTTAGATGACAGTTAATAGCTCACTGTTCTAAGTTAGGATTTTAACTTATAAACTGCAAGTAACAAAAGGATCTCTGACAAAAGCAGTAGATCACTGACCTATTTACATTATGTGCACTTCGTGATCTGCATGGCGCATGTTCTTTGCAGCCGGGACATTAACCATCTGAGCTACCTTTCCATGAGTCAAAACTTCCACTAGACAAAATTCTGATCTCTCTCTAGGAAGAACATTAATCACCAGAGTCTTCATGACATTTTTATTGTTGCAGAAAATTGCTGGAAGCCAGGAAGGAGACAGCAAACGTTTTTAAAACCATAATATACTTGCAAACATGATGCCTTCACCTAAAGTCATTACCTGGTGCGGTCACACTGGTTGCACCGCCCTAGAGCTGGCCCTTCTCAGGGGGCCTGTGACCTCAGTGACTGTTGTTCTAGGGTGTGCTGCTTCATAGGCCTGCTGGCAAGACTGGAGGTGAACTTCAGTATGGATAGTGGTGGACAAGCCGTGAAGGTTAACCTACACTTGCCATGCTAGGGTCCACCTGCTGGTACGTAGACACCAGGACTTCTTAGGTGTTGCGAAGCCTTCTAAGGTCTGGCATGTGATTGTGCTCTCGCAGGAGAGTGGTCTGGCGGGCTGGTTATTAACCCCTTCGATGCTGATGACGAGCTCAACTCGTCATCAGCCACGGGTGACGTGTGCGGATGACGAGCTGAGCTCGTCATGTAACGCGGTTATTTTAAAACAGCCGCACAGCGCAAAAATAACCGCAGCAGCGATGCGGTTAAGGCTGAACCTGGTTCCCAGTTCCAAATTCAGCAGCTCTGACCATAGTGCCACATCCTCTCCCCCACTGAACAAAGTACTGCCCCACTGAGAAAAACTCCCACTGTTTTCAACTACAACCCAATTGTTGCCCGATATAACACCTGGATGCGCAATTTAAATTACGCACTAGACAAGATCAATATGTCGTCTACAAAAAAAAAGGGAACAACATCCTGGAATAAGCAAACACTTATAGGGAATGCAAGATTTAGCAAACTATGGGAAATGTAAGCAGGAACAACATGGTTACCTTCATGCTTTTACACTCACTATTCAGAAATCCGTGAGTGCTTTTGCCTGAAAAGTTAAGGACACAACTACAGGGCCCTGAATGGACCCATTTCAATGGCCATTGCTTATATCCTTACAAAACGTAAGCAGTATCGTAAAAAGACCACATCCCTGGACGCAGAGCTGCAGCACACATTTTGTTTTCCAATCCACACATTTTGGTACCTCCAGGATTGGTGCACTAGTTCCAAGTCCAGGGAAAACAAAGACAAGAAAACAAAAATAGCGCATCACTGGCAAACTCTGTAAAAGTGGCACTAATGTGTTTAGGTGTGAATAAAATCAGTTTGGCCAATTTGGTACCACTCTGTCTTACTTTATTTAGTTATTTATCTATTTTTCATATTTTTAGCCTTTTATTCTCAATGCTGCACTTTGGAATTAAAATGACAGAAAAATACTACATTTTCAGCAAAAGCGTCTTTCTTTTTTGGATCCATTTCACAGGGAAGCAAATAAAAGAAAGGAGAGGAAAGAGACTGAGAACCCCGTCTTGAAGTGACGGTTTTCATGGGCGTCCGCAGAGGGGGCAAGGAGGGTCGCTCCAGGGGGGGGGCAAGGGCCCCTCCTTGCCCCCCCCTGTGGACGCCATGCTCATGACGAGCTGTGATCGTCACGGCCGCACCCGTTTTCGTGGAACGTTCAGCACAGCACGGGAATTATCCCCCCGTGTGAGCGTTCCACGGCTCATGACGAGCTCAGCTCGTCATGAGCACAGGAGCACCGTGCCTCATGATGAGCTGAGCTCGTCATAAGCATGCAAGGTGTTAAAGGTTGTGTTTTTTTACATGTGTGATGGTGGAAAACACGAAAACACCTGAAAACAAGCATTTACAATGCAACTGTTTCGCCTTTGCAAAAGTTAGAGCTATTGGCATTGTAAATGACAACATTTTTATTTATGTGTTGGTTTTGAAAACAGATAAATAAATGGCATTGTCATTTACAATGTCAATAGCTTAATCTCTCGCAAATGCCACACACACACCCATAGAGTGCCGGCTGCACTGAACGGTAATCCCCCAGCAGAGGTCCCTTCCACTCAGGGAGCGCCCCCCCCTCCTTACAGGAAATAAACTTTCCGGCGATGGGAGCACTTTTATTAAGACGTGCCTTTTTTATAAAACTAGGAACTTTTTTTTATACCCACCAGAGTTTACCCGAATATAGATTCACTGTTAAGCTGATGTGCAATTGTACATATATAGCTCGCAGCACCATATTGGCGCTACCAATGTTACTGAGATAGGAGGGAGTTGACAAACTGTTTAGCCCAAGATTACACATGGCATGGATACGGATACGTTGAAAATACATTTCATCTCGTGCTTTCCGCCTCCTTCTTCGCACTCGTCACCACCAAGTGATATCATATGCTAATATCAACTGGACAGCACTTATCCTATCGATATTGTGAGGATGAAGGTGAAGTCACCCAAGGTGGCGTACAGAGCAGCGTCAAGCTTAGAGAAACAGATCTCAGTCCTACTGCTAGGGAGAAAGGTACTCACAGTCTGAGGACAGAAGTGAGCCCTGAACTAAGAACTAACCATGCAGGTAAGTGTATCTGTCTGACATTTACTCCCATCCAAAACTATTACTTTTCTACCAAGTGAATTCGAAATGTCATGAATGTTTACATTTTTAAAAGTACGCTTAGACATGAGCTCACTGGTTCGACTATCCATCCTACATACCAAGCGCCGTTGATCTAATACGAACAGAATCATTTGCAGTGAATACAAAGCGCTGAGAAAGTGTTCAATGAAAGATCTGAATGGAAAGAAGTTATCTACGGATAGGTTACCCATTCCCATAGGTCCTGGCAAGATCGCACTCATTCAGGCAACCCTGCTTGTTCCACACAGACATCAGCAGACCCCCAGTCTCGTTCCTCCTCCCACAACCGTGTCAGCCCTGCAGGCACAGACCCTGTTCTGTATCTGATGTGATGATTGTGATCCCCTGACAGTGCAAAATGCACAGCTCTGAAATGATGAGTTTCTATGGTGCAGTAGCTCACCCATAACAAGTCTACTTTTTGTGCTTTGTGGAACTGTCACCGGGTAGTCGCTTTCCAAGTTCGACTTCACAAATACGACAATACACTGAAATTAAAAGGAATGGATCAGCCCCCCCCCCCCCAATCACGGTTTGAATGACACTAAAATACTAACAACTGTCTGATTCCGTGGGACTTATTTTCAAGCACTTCGACTAGTAGGAAGAGACCAATATCTATGTAAACAAAAATTCAAAGTCCTAAAAACGTACACATTTTAGTTTTCTTTCAGCTCGTCCTTGCAGTGTTCTGATAAGGCATTTTAAATTAATCAATGCCGTCACATAATCACCGAGACACGTGCAGTTTTTCACTGCAGGGGTCAAGTGCGAGCTATTTATGGTTGAAGATTGTTTTGAGAAAGAATAGCATATGTGTAGCTAAAGTAAATGTCATATTTTGCTCGAATTCTATTTTTTTTTTGGTAATAATCTAATGCTGTTGGGACAAAAATTGGCCACATCTCAATCGAACTGCGGCTCTGAGTGGGAAAAGAAACAGGAAGTAAAACACGCAGGCACCAATGTAATTCCCAGCACTACAGCGTGTGCTATTTTTCAAACACTCAGTGAAGGTTTTTTGTACTTGCAGCTGCCATGCTAACAACTCCCCTTGGTGCAGAATGGGATGAGCAGCCCCCGGGTCTCCCATATCTGGTCTTTGGCTAAATAGGGCCTCCTTTGAAGAGAGTTTCAGACAGCGGGAGGGGGGGGGTGGGGGCGGGAACGGGCAAACAGACAGCGGGAGGGGGGGCGGGAACGGACAAACAGACTTAGCAGTATATCATTTTATTAAGAACATACCGTGTGCATCTGTAACTTCAGGGTACAGCTGTGCAGGTGGGCAGACATACGGCCCTTTAACAATTGTTGGCCTCTTAGTAACTTAGGCAGGCTCCCAATGAAAGATAAACTTAAGATCAAGCTCGTCTTCTCTTCAGCCCCAGCGCCTGCCACCAACAGCCAAAAGATGTTTTACGAAGGTCTGCGATATTACATTTATTGTAAGAGCAATGATAAAAATTATACGAAATAGGCATTTAGAAAATAACTAATGGTCCAGAAGTAAAGTGCCCACATAGGAAACACGTTGTCGCGACACACCAATTGTAAGGTTACATAAACTAACAAGCATTTACGGACAGACAGCAGGGGGGGGGGGCGGTAACGGGCAAATGGACAGCGGGAGGGGGGCGGGAACGGGCACACGGACAGCGGGAGGGGGGGCGGTAACGGGGAAATGGACAGCGGGAGGGGGGCGGGAACGGGCACAAGAAAAGCAAGAAAAAAAACAGCCAATTCATGGCTTTGTCTGGAGAGAAAGATATGAGACTGAACCGCTTTTCATTTACGTAACCAATGATGACACGCATATATTCCTAATATTTAGTTCTCTGATCGTCAAAGCAGGAATGGTACATCAAGGATTAATTTAAACACACCCTCAACATTTGCGCTTACACATGGTTTCGCAAGTTTTGTTGATGTTGAAAATCCTTACTTGTGTTTGCAGTCTAACCTGTTAAATGCACCCTTTTGATTTACACTGCTTGATCGTATTTCAAATTGCCCACATTTGACGTTGGTGTTTGAAGCCCACCTAAGTTAATCTTCGGTTTTCAAAAGAAAGACCGTGTTTTGTATTGGCTTATATTGAAACTCCGGTTTTTGCAGAGCTGAGTCATATTGCAGTTGGGCGGAACATTCACTTCTCTTTTCAGCAGAGGTCACAAGATTCACAAAACCCATAGCTTGGGAAAACAAGCATTTACGGACGGACAGCGGGAGGGGGGGGGGGGGCGGTAACGGGCAAATGGACAGCGGGAGGGGGGGCGGGAAGGGGCACGCGGACAGCGGGAGGGGGGGCGGAATCAAAAGCACTCACCTGGAACTGGACTTCCTCCGGCGGCGGCGGTCGGCCGCGGAATGAGCTGGATGCCGAGACAAAAAAAAAAAAAACTCCGCCCACCGCCGCATGACTACACAGAGGGAACGCCCAGGGAAAAAATCGCGGGAACGCCCACGAATCTGGTCCCGTGAATGACGGACAGATCTCTGTTTCAATGGTTAGCCTCCATTTATGGAGCTAGCCAATGGAACAGAGGGCGGATTCAAGTCCCCCATACTGCAAAACAAAAGATTTCTCCTGGGCGGAGCTAGGAGCTCCGCCCCTAGGCGAAACCTAAAAAGGAGTGCTGTAGCCCACTATCCACATCTACCAGCACAAATTAAGCTTTTTCCAGATTAAAGTACAGTTTAACAGTAACTCCACTGAGCTCTGTAAACTTACATTGTGGTGAGGCAGTACGGTCTACAACAAGGGTCTCCTACCTTATATGCAAGAAGGTCTACTAATGTTCAATGAATATCATCCAGAGCTACTGTTATGACTGCTGTAACGGTGAGCATAGCAGACAAGCTTATATTTGTGGCCACCCCATACAAGAGTAACAGCAATGATTGTCAATTTGGAATACCTCTACACAAGAAATACATAACAGCCAGAGCTGTACTACCCCGATACCAAGGTAATAATAGTAGTAATAAGTATCCCTACACCGCTTAAAAAATATATTATATATTACAAAGTCAACAAATTATTTTCCAAACATGAGCTAATGAGTTCTGAAAATACACACATTTTGATCTTGAATACCGAGTTTTCAATTTTGGCGCACATATAGTAATTCAAAAAAAAGGAACAGCTTTCAATTTAGTAAGCAGGGCAGCACACATGAGAGCTATGTACATATGCTGGACCTACTAGTAGCTCACAAGCTACTCTTTGGAGAAGCTTGGTCTACAACAAGTGCACTTCTAATATGCATGCCATTTCGTACATCAGATTGTCACGCTGTGGTATGCATGCGACACGTGTCGGCACTGATGATGCAGAATGGTCCAGGAGACAATGCTTGACTGTACTGAGCTGCCAAAGCACATGTGCACCCTGTGTGACAGGATTTCGGGTCTCTTCACACGGGCTTCCAGTGAAAAGCTGAGATCACATGGTGGAAGACAGGGTGAGCTGGAAACCTCTACGTGGAGTAGGGTTTCAGCTGGCGTCACCCATCCAAGGGTTAGAAAATCCTACAGACATGGGGATGTGCGTCAATAACCCTTGTTCACCTTTCCTGTTTCCAGGGGATAAGAACCTCTGCTTAGGTAGTGCCAAACTCTAGGCCAGACGTCTCTCCTTTTCCCCGTGCCTTCCATAGCTGGTGAAGCAGCGAGGGATCAACAGTCCACCCCTCTCCTCTCACACATTAAAATGTTTCAAAGTTTTGCAAGTATTACATTGCACTCATCCACACCTGCCCTGGCCTGGCCCACTGCAGCCCACAATTACACAGAGCACAGACACCACACTAGCTTAGGAGAGCTTTGGAATAAGATCCCCAATCTTTAGCCGACTGCCAAAAAGATGCTGCCAAACATAAAAGAATTTGGGGGCGGCTGAATCTCTAACAATACAGATCTCTATTTGGTGATTAGTAGACTCAAAGTCAGAAAATTGAGCACACAGAACCACATGGGTTGTGACAGATGATTTGCAATGCCAACCGCCAATCACAAACTTCTTCAATGGACATACGTACACAATCCTCCAGGCAGATGTGCAACAGGATCCAGTCAGCTGCTAGCCAATATAATTGGATTACTAAACAATGCACTTATGTGCTCCAACATTGATAGACAGTATCACAATGCCCCATAAACTTTTTTTTACTCCAATCGCAGTCATTGAGAATCCCAGATCAGTGATGGCCGCCAGGATTCCTGAAGCACAAAATGACCACACAAAGAGTAGAGGTGCACTAAACAAATGCTCCTATCATAACAAACAGTTGGCTTTCCATTGCGGTCACATTCATCCAGCACATTGATCAGCTCATGAGTTGTATATTTCTATGTTTGCAAGGTAAAAAAAAAAAAAAGTTTGAACTCCTTGAAGAAGCAGCATAAACTGTGCAGGATGAAATTTAGCAGCCAGTTCCTTAAGGTTTCAGACTTTGTTTTGCCTTTTGTCCAAGTCTTCAAACATTTTTGCTCTGATCCTTCCCTATGCAAAATGTTTTGAAGTCGAGCCCCCTTCCAAATATTTATGGCAAGAAAAGGAGTGGGATGAACGGGCAGAGCTTGAGATCATTTGAGAGGTATTTTTCTGTGGCTCATAATCCAATGTATGATTTATTGTTTTTAAGTTCAAGTGAAGGTTTATTAAAGAATTAAAATTGTTGTGAAAATAATACTTCGCACAAACAGTTATTTATCAATGCCCCCTGGTTTGGGGAAGACCTCTGGTTGGAGGGGCATATCAAGAAGCTGGAATCACCTGCAGAGTCTGCACTGGCTGCCAGTTTCTCAAAGGATTACTTTTAAAATGTTGACACTGGCCCACAAAGCTATCAACGGACAAGGACCCGCCTACTTGATGAAACGATTTAGTCGCTACTCTCCCAAGCGACTTTTGCGCTCTGCCGCTCAACATCTGTTGCTGGTACCGCGCTTCCGGCTTTCCCGGCTGGGAGGGCAATCAGTGGCCGTGAAGGCCGCTTTGGCCTGGAATGAGCTCCCTCTATCCTTGCGAGCTACTGTGAATGTTATTTCCTTTAAAAAAGCATTGAAAACCCATCTGTTTCGGCAAGCCTTTTAGCTTTTTTTTTCTTCTTTGAAGTGTTGGCTGTGTAATCTGTTTCTTCATCTTCGCGCCAGGATACTCCGGCAGTAATTGAGCGCGTTATAAAACAGCATAATAATAATAATAATAATAATAATAATAATAATAATAATAATAATAAAGGCATGAGAGAATACTGTTAATATAAAAAAACAACAAGGCAATAAAAGTGTAACATAGAAGATGAGATGAAAACATTCATAGGTTCATGAATATTGCAAATAGCAGTACATGTCCACAATACATCATTAAAGGAGTGCAATAGGGATTAACAAAATAATCAGAATTATATACAAGTAAACAGTAGGAAGTCAGGGAGGCTTGGTAACTTCTTGTATTGAGGGCTCGGGGGAGGAAGTGTGTTTTGCTGCTGTATTTAAAAAGTGTGTGAGGGGGGACCAGAGGTGTAGTCTTTTAATAGCTAGAGAGATAGGGTGGACTAGAGCTGTATCTAAGCGAATCCAATGTATGACTTATAACAGTGCAAGAATATCAAACAGAAACTGACCAAAAACACTACGGTGCGTTCTGTTTGTTGGGTGTTGCAATTTCTTCGCATAAAAAATAAGTTTTGTATGGTCACAGCTCTATATAAGAAGATCAATGTATGTTCTTCAAAAAAAAAAAATGGGAGAGTGTGGGCCTATACTGACCATTATCCAACAACCCCAAAGCACTATTTAAAAGACAAAGTGATTCTGCCCAGCTGCATTCAGCATTCACATGCTGTGGGTAATCTTTGTTTTTGATGCAAGCTGTCCTTGGTGAGTTTAGGATCGTGGCCTCACTATTGTTTTAAACGTTTTTAAGGTTTAGATCATGAAGCATCACTTTGATCAATTCCAGTCCTTGATTTTTAGAATTGCTTGGGGACAAGGAATAAAGTGCTAGTTGTTGCTGTATTTAATAAGGACCCAGTGTTAAAATTTGGAAAAGCAGTAATCTGTGCCCTTAACACAGTTTGTTTTTCGCTCAGGCTGATGGAGGACAGGGGAATCAGGGGAATGGGTATATTGATAAAAAAAAAAGCACAGTAGAAGGGGGGTGAAGCTATTGGAGAAGCGGGTAAGCCATGGTGTTAACAAAATAATTAATAATAAATCTAATTATGATTAAAAAAAACTGTTGGCTTTCGGTCATGATTCTACTGATTCTGTAGCACATACTGCCTAAGTTTAAAAAGTCAAGT
Organism: Lissotriton vulgaris; assembly: GCF_964263255.1. Classification (NCBI taxonomy): domain Eukaryota; kingdom Metazoa; phylum Chordata; class Amphibia; order Caudata; family Salamandridae; genus Lissotriton; species Lissotriton vulgaris. The sequence continues at coordinate 642,235,853 of NC_141700.1, read as the reverse complement.
ACCGACAGCGGTGTGACAGTAATTAATTCAGGCTGCAGGCATTATAATATCTGTCTTGTCTTCCTGTCTGAACACCTCGCCGGGGAGTGTGTGCATGAAAAACTAAAACATTTGGTGGCAGTGTGTATTGCTCCGACCAATACACCACCAAGGGCCAGATGTAGGTGAGGGACATTTAATGATTCTAAAATACCGAATTTTACCGATTCGGTATTTTAGAATCGGTAAATGCTATGTAGGGAAAAATTCAGTAAGTATTACCGAATCGTTAAGATTCGGTATTTACCGAATCGGTATTTACTGATTCGGTATTCCCCATTCATTCCTATGGGCCTGGAGGCCCATAGGAATGAATAGGAATTACTGAATCGGTAAATACCGATTCGGTAAAAGGGGGAAAACATTGAAGTGTGGCAGGGTGTCACTTTGACACCCTGTTGCACCCCTCAATTGTGTATGGGTGCACATGTGGTACACATACATGCCCTAAGGTCATGTATGTCTGCCACATGGCACTGAAATAATTTGCATGAAATTGCTTTTTTGGGGGTTTTCGTTATTTACCACCAACTTGTAGTTGGTGGTAAATAACGAATCCTAACATGGGAAAAGCACTCCTTTAAGTGCGCCCTACATTAGGAATTCGGTAATTTACCAAATCGGTATTTAAGAATTCGGTAATTTACCGATTCCTTAAATTACCAATTTGGTAAATTACCAAATCCTTAGATTAGGCCCCTAATTCAGAAAAACCTAATACCGGTCGGTAACAGCCGAAATTCAGTAATTTCCGCTGTTACTGACCGGTATTAGGCATCCTACATCGGGCCCCAAATGTTTTAGTTTTTGATTCACTTACGGTCACACTCTCGACATTTGGTGGTGTACTATTGCTCCGATTCAGACGTCAACTCTGATTGATGTGAGTATTTCCCCTGCACATTGAGTGGCGAACATTCTTTTTTTTTGCTTCCTTGGGTCCGCTTGATTGATGCCCCCACCTTAAATAGGGCTCACTACACCTCCAGATGCATGAAAGGCTGCAGCCCCTTTGGCCAATGGGCCTCCATTTTTGCTAACGGGAGACAGCAACACGTACCATATGGTTTGTACTGATAGGTTAGATTAGGTATGGTAGGTTAGTGTGGTTGGAGAGCAACAAGGCATGGTAGGTTATATGCTAGTTTAGGTGTGGTGGGTTAAGTATTTCCTTAGTCAGTCCTAAAAAGTGTAAGAGTGCATGCATCTGTATACATAGTACAAATGGAAAAGGCATTGCCTTTTTAAACAGATTGGACTTAAAATCTTGATTTTGCAACAAAGATGTAAATTATATGAACAACCTTTAAAATAAATGGGTGAAAACATTCACTCTCCAGTCTTTACATTTCCAGGAATGTGCTTGCCTGAGGCCCGTAGTTAATGAGGCACTGAGGCGGTTTTCATCTATATAGTTAATGGTCCCTCAGCAGAGCATAGGTTTAAAGGTGTTTAAGGGTCACTAGAGGTCAATATGGAACAGAGTGCGCCCTTTCCTTTGATATATATATTAAAGTTACACATGCATGCTGAACTTGTAAGATTTTAGCTGCTGAAGTGATGAGCCAGGTTTCACCTGGAACAATTTCCTAGTTACAGTTTCACTCAAAATATTGACCCAGCAGATACCATTGTTACAGTCACCAGATTTCCTAGTAAGATCTCACAGTGAGTTACTCACACATGCTGGGGTATATAGGAAACGGATAGCTTTCAGGGGAAACGGCCTTTACAACGAAGCCGTTTCCACGAAATCTTTAACCACGCATGCAGTACAACGCATGCGTGGTTACCACTAAAGCCTTTACCACGCATACCTTTACTACGATGTTTGTAGTAAAGGCATATGTGGTAAAGGTAAATAGTAAAAAAAAGGGGGGGGTTTGGGGGGTCTCCCCCCAAATAAAAAACTCACCAGAAGTCACGTCAAAATCTGCAGATTATCAGCGTCGTTAAAGAGAAATCGGAAAAAAAATCCGTTTCCTCTTAACGACGTATGACGTCACCACGCAAATAGTCGAGGTAAAGGTTATGCGTGGTACACGAATTCCGTTGTAACGCATGCGTGGTAAAGGCATGCGTGGCAACGGAATTCGTTGAAACGTCATACATTCAGCTTTCAGCCTGGACTAAGCCACCTGAATCTTCCACGGCCACAAAAGTTGTGCATTGTGAAGGTTGGTTTTGGTATTATATATGGATTTTATTTAAAGCACCTCAAAACAGCAGTGCAAGCGCTATTTGAAAGTATATTAGAATGACATTTAAGAACAGTACAGCTAACTTCAGACTACTGCTGTGCTTGCATACTGTCCTTAGGTGGTTTCATTTTGCAACGATACATTGGCAGGTGTTTTTGGCATGGCTCCAACATGCAAAATATGTAACAGATGTCCTCTGACATTGAAATTGTGGCTCAAACGTGAACTTTCTATTGAAATGCAAAGCATCGCCACTGTACTGGTAGTGTTGCTTGCATTGTGATGTAAATTTGAGAATGTGGATACTGTAACAGTAATTAACTCAGGCTGTACCTACATCATTATAATATAAACGCTCTTCATTGATGTCATAACTATACTTTCACAATTTTGCCTTATTAACCTTTTTGCTTTCTAAAATTTGATTGAAATTGAACCATTTGCCCAATCTTTTTTCAAAATGTTCTCGGAGATGTGTGTGTGGTGGTGGGGGGGGGGGATCCCCGATCCCTCCTTATAACAGTCGAGCTCGCCAACTACGCTCGCTCGCCATAGGGCCCTCATCCCGAACTTTTACGCCTTACCACTTTACAATGTCACCAGCCGCCACTGCAAATGACCATACATATAGAGCCACTTCCTCTGTGCCATCTCTTCAACACTATCCAAGGATCTCAGTACTTTCCTCTTTCTCCTGGGCCATTACTTTAAGGCCCTTGGAGTACAGATGATCTGAGCTCTGCGCCTGAACGCAACCTTCTGGCCTGCTCCCCACCACCCCTTGGATTCACCTTAAAGGGCATCTTCATGTAAACAAAGGTCAAAGTGGGTGGGAAGTATGAGGGCCAAGATGCCCATCTTGTTCAATTTAATTTTACAAAAGCAGTTCCCATACCTTTTGTTAAACCTAGTTAATAAACAACCATCCCTGAACAGTTAATGTGGCCCTTGGTCTGCCCCTGCATGCGTGAGAGTGAAGGGAGGACAGTTTTGGGGTGGGAAAGGTAAATGTGTGCAATTTGTTAATCTCCTGATGTAAAGGCTGTTTGCAAGCCAGAATAGGCTTTAATTGAAGGAGTTCCTTGGAGCTTCATTTGGACAGCAGGGTAATCTTTTATTTTTCATGACACATTTTATTAGATTTTATATAGACATTACATGCTGGCCACATGGCCTGTCCAAACTTACAGAGCGGTGACAACCCGTCGGCCGCCCTCTATAACGCAGTCATATAGTATTAAAAGGTAATCCGCCCTGCCCTATGCCACTAATCTCAGGATGTTATAAGCTGACCCCTGGAAAGTGTACTTTTAATAGATACTTATAGAAATATTTGCACTTTGTAGAGTTTACCCATTACTAACATAGATAAGTTAAAAGCACTCACTTTTATCTTAAACACGAAATCATTTTGTAGCTGCCTACTTTACACATTTTAGAATAATAACTTACATATTCACAGTGCTTTCTGTTCCAAGCTGGGACCTCGTAGCACAATAAATAAACAAGTCACTATTCCCCCCATCTTGAGTGATCGCATCACCCAACTGAACTTTCAGAACACAAAAGAGTGCATTTCCGATCTACTAGCTTAACTTGCATTTATTTTTCAATTTAGGTTGCTACATTATTTTATATGCAGGTAACTGGAAGTGATGAAACAAGACACTTGCAGAATATTATGTTACTTTTTAGCCATGTTTTTGACCCTGCTACCGTCGCACTCTGGATCTCAGTTCTCATAGTTTTATTTAGGCACTTAAAGGGCAGCCTGTAAATGAAGACAGCCTGGAAACGAGCCGAATAAACAGAGTCGTGCTGCCAGGCCATATTCATTTACAAATCTTGCTGGGGCATTTGCGACCCATCCACTCCCAGGGTATGCAGCCACAGGCCCGCAGTTTGCAGACCTCTGGTCTTAGTTCTAGTGCATGATCTTTGCTTTCTTCTGGGTGCACATTGTGATGGAAATCACGTTGTACACGAGCAAGGTTGGATTAAAAATCGGCCCAGGCATGCATAAAAAAAAAAAAAAAAAAAAAAAAAAAAAATCGCCCCACATTTGCATAATGCCTTCCCTCATACCACTGCTTCAGCGTAATTTTACATAAAAAAGAGGGGGGGGGGGGGGAGAATGCACGCATCAGTTTACACTAGTGAAACACACCTGAAAACAAGTCAGGCCACTTCTGCTCAGGCCCCCTGCCCCGCTCAGTATGCCTACATTAATGGGAGGCCCAGCGAGAGAAAAGGGGTGACACCTCTACCTGTTGCTGCTATACGCGAGGTAATGAGCGCCCATCTCTCTCCAGAAAGGCCACTCAGACACCCACTAGGCCGCTGGCGGTATAGTCGAACAACAGAGACACTGCTCAAATCGGCCCCCAGGCTGCTCAAATGCAGCCCTCAGGTGGAACTCGGGCCCCGGCCGTTCGGGCATTGCCCGAATGCCCCCGTTACCAATCCGACGCCGTGAACGAGTGTTCCTCACAATATCTCGTACTGGAAAAACTGAAGTGGAAACACCTAGTCAGGGTCTAATTTGCAGCATCAAACATTTAATCAGATTTCAGAGGCAGCAGCACAGAGTACATTCGGAGTCCTCCACTCCAGAAACCATTCGTGCCCCTGAGCATGAGGCACGACTTCCTCTTCGGCCTGACCTTTGTCAAGACCTACATGGACAGTAGCGGATGCTACCAGACCCGGGTGGTGGGGCGGTCGGGACGAGGGTACGACGAAAAAAGAAAAAAAATACACTTACCTTTAACTGCTGGCCGCCACCTCTCCTCCGTCATCTCCCTTTTTCCTGCAGTCCCAGACGACAGTAGGAAGTACCCAAGCTCCCCTGAGCCAAACACAACGCTGCAATGCATCGTTGTGATTTGTCTGAGCGCCATGGTTCGGCGCTCAGACGGGGACTGGGAGACTTTGCATGTCCCTTACCAGACGGCGGTATGCAGCCTGGTGAGGAAGATGCAAAGTGCGCAGGACTGTTCGGCCGGCACTCTCGGCCACGCAGTTGTGCCCACTTAGGGAGAGTAAACCACTCCTCCCCCTGCTCTGGCCAGCCCCACCTGAGAGCTACTGACTTCAATTGGAAAACTAAATTGATAATAGCAATATTTATTACCATTTTATTTGTCCTTTTGTTCAGTGGGACGATGCTCCTTTGCCTTAGCGTAGGAGCCGCCACTGTTCCTGGACCCTTAACTATTCACCCCACTAGCCTCATTTACCCATCAACTCTCCAAAGTAGAAATATACATAAACTTAAATCACAACTCATCAAGTTAGAGCAGGTTCTCATAATACAGTTATTTTTGCCTTTTCCCCTGAAAGGACCATTCTGGCATCTTTTGCTGCAGTGTCAGCCCTTCCAGAATTCCAGGGGGAAGGGGGGGGGGGGGCTGCTTTATTTTTCATGCTGGTACCCTAGTAGGAAACTGTTCCACCTAAGAAAATATTGTTCTCAGCATCGCTTACTCTGAGCAGGGAAGCCACCTCCCTCAGATAAAAAAAAGCCTTTTACGGCAGCTCCATTTGCATACAGCTCTTCACACTCCTTGCACAAGTGAGAACATAATTGGATATGGCTTCATCATGGCCTGACAGCAAAACCATTCACCGTTATCTCCCCATCTCTTTGTCACATTGAAATGGAAGTGAGCTGGGCTCCTGAGCGCCATGATGCACTGCCCTGGTGATGGCCTACTGTTCCCAAGACACCTGCCCTATCTCCATCGCTCTGCCTCCACTTCATTATACCTGGAGGCGTGTAAATATTGCTATGTGCTTTCTGCCACCAAGGGAGCTTGACTATCTTATCGCACCAGGTTGGCTTTATTGATCTGCGGCGCGCAGCTCTTCCAATTTGCAATATTTCATCCTAATTGCACGCCCTTGCCCCCCTATAGATGCAGATTTGATCTGCCATCTGGGCCTGGTCTTGGACAAATGGATCCCTGCAAACTGTCCTTGAAAGCATATAATGACAGTCTAGTGGTGTCTAAATCACTGACCTGGTGAATTAACTAAGCTAACAACCAATCTATCACTGCTGGAAGAGCATCACTGTCAACCTAGTGGAGCGGACATGTAAAGACTGGACCGCTGGTGATGGACCACGTTGCATGGTGTCTTTTAATAACTAGTTCTTGTTCTCGCCAATCTGTTTGTCTTCTGATTTGTATGTGGCAGTGCCATTCACCACACAAAGATTTTTCTAGGTCAATGCTGGGGTCTGAAAGAAACAGTTTCATAGCAAGAGGCCTATTGGCCTACTTAGGGGACTCCCAAGGCCGGCCAAGACTGTGGCAGCCATGTAGGCCTTTCAGGAAAGCCAAACAAACATGTTAACAGTTCCCTTTTGGATAAAGTGCTTGCAAATTTATCTCAGGGTGTAATCCGGAAACTATGGCATTGTTACAGCACTCATGGACTGAACCCTTGGTCTCTAAAGAAGTTGGTGAATCTTACCACAAGGAGTAGCCCTGAAACGTCAGAAGGGCTGGTGCAGAAACAACCATCACAGGAATCCATTGCAGCAGTGTGAAGAAGTGCAGGTGCTTTCTCTTTCCAAATAAAGAAGTGCAGGTACTCAGTACCAGTTAGCACCAGCCCTTTTAGAGCACTGCTTGACAATATGGCCTAAAAACCAAAAAAAAACAAAAAAAAACAAAAAAAAAAAAACACCTTCTTCTGTTTACCTGCATTAGAAATTACAGAAAATAAAGACAAACTAGACGGGCTTGGCAAGTAATTACAAAGTGTGCGATAAAGTAAACTCTTTTATTAATTACTTTTTTTTTCGACCCTTAAACTGTTCTAGGGAGTCGGGGAGAGATTGGGGAGACCATGGAGGGAGCCGGCGCTCTTTGATGCCACTATGTGCTTCTGAAACGCACTTCCGGATACAGAGCACTGATAAAACCTTCGTCGGTGACATGGACAGCTGATGGAATTAAACAGGCCTACTCGAAAATGTGAGAGCGGAGAACATTCACGGATTTGGTGGGACATTCTGTAGGGGAGGCGCGCGCCACACAGTAAATGCAGGTTACTGTGTTTCAAAGCAAAGCTTTCATTTGTGAACATTGTACGGGCGACGCAGATGCCCGCCTGCTTCTGAAGCTCAAAGGCCGTGACCCAGGAAGCCCCATCAGAGACCAGTTTCTCACACCTGGCTGTGCGGAGTGTGGGTTCTCGTGTCACATTGTTAGTTTGATGTGAGGACCCTTTGATGAGCTGCCAAGACCCCTCCAATGCCCCATTGCTTTCCCTCCAATCCAATGCACCATCTCTCTCTGGAACAGCAGTGGGCTCTTTGTTATACGCAAACTAGGCAGTTGCGCTTTCAAGGGGGGGGGAGGCATTAAAAAAAAAAAAAGAAATCTCAAAATTGGGGGTCCTGGCAGCATAATTCTGCTAGGGTACACAATTGGAGGGACATATTCTAGGAGTAGCAGCAGGGGCGGCCTTAGGCATGTGCAAGCTGTGCACCTGCACAGGGCCGCCACGCCGATATATATCCTTAATATAATAATCCTCTGAGGATGGATACATATTTGCCTGGCGGCCAATGGCAGGGATTTGCCGGCCACCGGCTCTGTAACACCTTTCTGAGCTCCGGGGGGGGGGGGGGGGGATCCGCCCCGCCCGGACCCCCTCTTACTGGGCCCCTACCTACGCTTTCTGCCCAGGGCCGCCATGAGCCTACAGCCGCCCCTGCTAGCAGTGGGCAAAACTTTTGCCAGAATGCAACGCCTACAAAATCCCATTTTCAGAAAAATCTCACTCATGGAACGGATGCTCCACTTTTTTTGCAAAGTTGTTCTGCTGCACAAATTCCATGAATTTCATGTAATTCCGGAGTGTATGTGGAATTTTCATCCTCCCACTAGCTACGTCAGTGAACCAGCAACATGTCGCGCTAATGGTGAAAACTATGAAACGGTGCATTTCATGGAAGAAATAAAGAACGAAAAAAAAAAAACACACAGGAATACTCAGAAGCCCTCCTCAAAACAAGACAGCAAAATATCACCAGTCACAAAGATTGAAAAAAATAAACTAGCAAAGGCAAATGATGTTTTAAGTTCCGAATCCAGGATTTGGAACTTCCACCAGGGCACACCAATAATAATAATAAATCCACATTTGTAATGTGCACAATCACCCACAAGGGTCTCCAGGCACAGGGGGCCGTCGGGAAGATTAAGCAAGCTGTTGCCCAGAGTCACATTGTGCTTGGCTAACCTGCCGCCGGAGCCGGGGAATCGAACCGTGATCCCCAGATTCCGGAGTCAGTCGCCCTAGCTGCGGCGCCACACCTCTTCCACCAAGCATGTTCCCATTCTCCTGTACTTCTGAAAATAGAATTATTCAACCAGCACCTCTATTAAAAGAGACACCTCTTCCTACTAGGGTGGCCACGACACTCCATGTTATCGCAGCGCTTTTTCCTGACTTGGGCTTCCACGTGGAAACCTAATGCATTCTGGGTGTTGTAGTGTTGCTTAGTTAATAATAAACTAATTAGACCGGATAGCAGCGCACCAGTATATCCCTTCTTTTATTTCCATTTGGCACGTTCATGTGAGAACTGCTAATGCATTATGGGACTGGTAGTAACAATATCATCCCCATGTGGGTCGCTGCTGTGAAACCAGTTTAACAGAGTTCCTTGGAAAACCACCAATGTCTGATGTAGTCACTTTCACCGTACAACAAGGCACCTCCTGTTCTGCCGATTACTGTCCCAATAAACAGAGGCGGACGCGCTTGACTCCTGCGGTGGTGCCATTCCGTAGCCGGGCTGACCACAATGCATTAGCAGTGCTTACATGAGCGTGCCAAATGGAAATAAAAGAAGGGATATACTGGTGCACTGGCTGTGCTTGCTGTGTTTCTCCAAAGGCTGTCCATGAAGAAGGGCGTAGCCCGAAACGCGTTGGACAGAAAGAAATAGCGGGAAAGTATGTCTGTTGTAACGGCTTTCTTTAAAGAGCATATACCTACTTGAGAGTGGCGTTCCACCGAGGGGCAACTCTTTTTTGGTGGAGATATATATATATATATATATATATATATATATATATATATATATATATATATATATATATATATATATTTTTCTTTCATTCAGTGAAAGAAGGTTTAGAAGAAATGGCTATCAAAAGCTATTCTTCGTCCTCACTGTTTGACCGGCAATAGGTACTCTGCTTAGGGAGCTGGCACTGTGGCATCAGCACTTACATGTCATAAGTTATTACAGAAGAATACTGATGTTAGTGTTTTTTAATACATGGAAGTCTGCAATCCATATATAAAAAAACCTTTTTCTAATTTACTTATTACAGTCGAGTTGTGACATCTCTAGTCACCTGTAATAAGAAAATGATGCAGCTGCTCAACCGTACTATATTACTACAGTCACTTTGGACGTCACAACGCTTGCTGCCGGTAGCCAAGGTGAATGGCAGGGCAAAGAGCATCATTGCAATTTCAGTTTAAATGACGAACCAAGAACAGTTGTCAGCAGAAAGGAAATATTTAAGGCAACATGTTAATTTTTGCATGTTACAGGTCATTACAGGAAAAAAAAACTCTGTATGCTACTATACTTCCCGAGCTACAGTTATTTTTAAATATAACATTAAACTAATTGTAATAGGTTTTTTGCAAAAAAACACGCCTTGCTTTTTGGTGCGTTCAATTTTGTACCTCACATTCTTCATTTCTGCAACCTCAGTAGCTCTTTCATATGAAGCAGCAAGTCACCAAAAAGTTATGCTTTTTTTTACAAGGATGATAGTGTGACCATGTATTATAAAGAATGCAATTAGGAGTGGGCAGAATGTTCATTTTCACCCGCGGAATTGTCTGAATTTTGGCCACTCAATGTTATTCTTTAATGCAGAGTTCTGGCCAAATTCCACCAATCGCGGTGGGGTGGAATTTTTCTCCCATGAGGCTCCAGAATATGCAAGCTAGATGTGGATTCCCGTAGCCCGATTTTCTAAAGCGAGCGGTCACCAGCGTTCATGAGCATTTGCAGTCAGAGGGCTGCCGTTCGAATAGATCTACTGCAGCGCAAGTAGATTTTATACTCAAGCAGCAGGAAAATCAACTCAAATGGCTGTGTGTTCTTGCTCAACGCATGGTGTCATTCGCACTGATTTTCACTGCTGCTCGCACTGCCGGCATTAAATTGCAGTGCGAGCAGCACAAGCTGCATATTTTCTGCCGTTGTTGGAATTCCACGGAACCTCGCAATGTTTTTTTGTAACTTCACGGAATTACGCAAAATGAAACTTCACGAGTCTGCCCATCCCTAAATACAATACCTTTGGCCATATCTTAACCCCTTCGACGCTGATGACGAGCTCAGCTCGTCATGAAGTACAGCTCTCGTACGCTCATGAACCGCGGGTTTTTCAAATCTTCAGCGCACAGCGGGAAAATGCGCCGCACCAATGGAGTTAAAGGGATATTTCAAGTTGCTGTACAGTTCCATGGCCTTTTAAAGGAACACAGCCTTGTCCTGAATATGGTCACGGAAGTCCTCAGTAGCTTGCAAAATCCATACAATATACAACAGGAGGTGTTTTAGCCCATATATCATACTTGAGTAGTGATATAAATGTCTTTTTAATGGTAATCAATGACATCAGAAGAGAAATATGGACTTTTATATAGGCATTATATGCTTCCAATATATATTTTTTTTTAAAGAATCAAGACTCATTCACAAAGTCATAAAAAATCCTCAAAAATACAACGCACAAGTAAGCATGAGCGAATTTTGCGGATCTCGCGTTCGCGAATTTTGCGGATTTGCGGATTCGCAATCCGCAAAATCCGCGAATTCCCGCGAATTTGCGGATTTTTTTTTTTTTTGTGTTCGCCCGTGTTTCTGCCAGTTCGCGAGGGTTTTGTACACTTTCGCAAATTGCGAACTTACCTGTCGGGTCGCAAGTTTCGCGAACTTGTTGTTTCTACGTGTCCAGCCTGTTTGGGACACTCTTCTTCATCACTGCCACTCTCTGTCACCACTGCCACTCTCTGACTACTCATGCCACCCTCTGGCCCACCCATGCCACCCTCTGTTTCATCACCACACCCTCTGGTTGTCCAGTGTACATTATTTTCGGCAAAGCAAAGCACACCTTCCCTGCCTCAAGTGACCTGAATTAATTTGGGGCTGATTCATGTGTCACAGAATATTTTTTTAGCTGGCACCTGCTTCCTTAGTGCGCCCTGATTAGTGATCTTTTGCACTTGCTAAGTGCTTTCATTGTTGCAAAATTAGTTACAACACCTGCCCTGCCCCAACTGACAATAATGAATTAGGGGCTGATTAATGGATTTTAACTTCCAGCCTGGCTCCTGCTTGTCTCCCTTAGCTGTAATTCAGGACCTTTGTGGCATATGTGTAACTATTCTGAGGTTCAGAGCAGGGTCACATACTAGTTTCAACTGGCAACTGAACTCTGGAGGGGCCCCTCAGGAAGCACTCCAGGAAATGGCTACTAATGATGAGCCTGAACTTTTGAACCTGGTAAGTAGTTACTTTCAGTTTTGCTAAAATCGTATTTCTGCAATTTTGCACTTATTCGCGGGGCGCGAACTCACGCGAACAGTGCGAGCAGTGCGAGCAAAATCCGCTGCTCGCGGATTTGCGGATTTTGCGGGAAATTCGCAAATCTCGCGGATTGCGGATTTCCCGAAAATCCGCAAAATCCGCGAGCGGAACGGATTTTCCGCCCACGCCTACGCACAAGTCCCTGTGTGTCTCTCTGCTTATCCAAACAAAATCTACTCTACACCCACAGAACACGCTGTAGCAAAATAACGAGAGCACAACTTATCATTGTGTGGACCTGCCTGGAGAATAAAAAGCCAAACTTCCACTAGGTCTTCAGAAAGAAGCCACAAAAGTCCCCCATTGTGGCTCCAACTCTTTAGCTGCAAACCTCGAAATGTGACCCAATTTGTGGAGCAGCAGTAATCTATCGTTCTTTCACTATTTATAAATTAACATAAGCTCTGTTTTTATTGTTGTTCAAAGTGCCATTCCAACCTATATTGCCAAATGTGGGTCAATAATTCATGTAGAGGACCACTGGCCATCATATGTTCTAAAGCCTGTGAATAATTAATAAGTGAGCTGTATTTTTACAGTACAGACACTTGATCAAAGCAATGGAAGCTTAATGGTGAATCAATTTTGCTCAAGTATGGAATACTGGCTTTGTATTTTGAGAAGTGTATGTACTAACTCTGATCATCAATTTACCAGTAATCACCTCCGAGTCTGGGTGATTTTTATCTGCCAAGAAACATGGAAAACAAATCCCTAGAAGCTAATTAATTTATAGATTTTTGATTAGCAGAATGTCCACTTGCTCAGGGAGAATTTACTGTGGTCCTTGAAGAATGGGCTCACAGGGTGATCCCGCCAAGGTACACTCTTTCGGACTTCCCACAAATGTACCCATGGCAAAGCACCATGCTGAGGTGCTCAGTTAATAGGGTGCTAATCCTTTTCTGTGCAGATTCAAGCTGCCTCCATGTGATTGGCTGGTTATTATCGAAAGTACAGCAGCCATCTTGAAATGGTAAACTTTCCCTATATATTGACACAGCATCCATTCAGATGCAAGGAAACTGAAGTTTTTGCCATTCACAAAATCTAGTTTTTCATTATTTGAAGAAAAAAACTGCGCCAATTACTACAATAGTTATATTTGTTGCAATCAAATATTGAATATTTTAGTATTTTTACAATATTGTTTAATTGTTAAACTTGTAAAACTGTTTAACCATGTAAGGATGCAAAAACTAATGATTTATTCACAGGGCTTTTGTGCATTGAAAGATAACGGTTTTCTATTTAATTAAGTAATACTCAAGTAAACTGGTTATTCACTACCTCATATAGTAAACTGAGAACCAGGCTACAGCAAAGAGAAATGTATTCTCAGATTCTTGAACACACTCGGTGCCTTATTGTTGTTGTTCTCCCCCAAAGCCTTGAGATTCAACATTTGCCTCGGTTTTCTCTTAGGTGAACCATACAACACTATAATACCAGGTTTCTTTGGTTAGATAAGTTCTGGTCCGCTACAAAAGATGTACATAACTTGTGGAGAGGACTTTAAAACGCAACAACGTTCTATTTTTCTTGCATCAATATATGCATCACTTTGCTTTGGTTCAAGGGGAGGGCGGGTGCTTAATTTATTAAAACAGAAAAAAAATAAAAACAAGTTCCGGGGCCCAAAGTGTTTCTGAAGAAACCGCTCCCGGGTACCAAAGTTGCGTAGTTCTAGTCCTCCACAGGCTTCTTTCTTCCACACCTCTAATAATCTGTCTCTTTATCTCAATCTTTTAGGTTCATTTCCATCACTGCTTTCTCCCTTTCACCCAGTTTCCTATGGTTCAATTTCTCCTTCTCTCTCCCTCTTCTACCTTTGTCTCTCTCTCTCGCTCCTGGTGGAAATCTGAAGATGGAAAATAAGTCCCTACCTAAATTATACTACAAAAAGTTTTTGCTGGAAAAATCGGATTATAAAAATGTGTAAAATTCCATGCACAGTTGAAATTTGAAAAGGTGACTGCCCTAACAATTTTGTGAAACTGCAAAGTTTGTCACCTTTGCAAAAGTTTATGGGTGGAGTTATAATTTTTCATAACCCCAGTATAGACACTGCACGTTCTTGATTGCTTCCCTCTGGACGCCCTAGCATTCACTGGCATTCTTCTGCAGGTGTGGGCCCTAGAGGTGGACACAAACCTCCAGTAAATCCTATGCATGAGAAGTTAGGCCCAGATTTGTAAAGAGGATCCCAATTGGATTCATGTTCTAAGTGAGTTAAATATTTTGCTTGTGTTACAAAGCACACAGCATCTTACCTAGCAGCCACCTCGCACTTATTTTTTTAACCCCTTCGATGCTGATGACGAGCTCAGCTCGTCATCAGCCACGGTGGTCGTGTGCTGATGACGAGCTGAGCTCGTCATGTATTTTTGCTCCTTACATTTTTCAGCACAGGGGAAAAATAACCACAGAAGCCAAGGTGTTAAACAAGAAGATTAATGTGCGCCAAAGAAAACTGTACACTACCTTTATAGGGGGGTAGAACAACTCACTCAGTAATCTTTCCTAAATGGAAAACATTATAAATCCAACATCAAACGTAACCTGTAATATAGGTCAGTAGGTTCAGCAATCTTACATTTGGAGTTTGAATCCAAATTGGGCCAACTCAGCCTTTCAACCTTTTAATTTTGTTAAGTAAGTATTTTATATTCCCAAAAGCGACCCATTGTTTACAGTGTTTATTTAGTAAATGCAACACTGTCAACTATACTTAGATTCAGAGGCTGGCCCTTCTAACGGTGCTCTATCCTTATGTCTTTTTTTCTTTCATCTTCTTTGTGTCAGAGGCATATTTTTTTTTCTCAGGTCGGACTGGCTCGGGCGGAACTAACAGCCCATACTCACTTACCATCAATGAGGGCAGTTGCCCTTACGCTTCTGGTGGGGTGGTGTTGGGGGAAGGGTGGTGTTGGGGGAAGGGTGGGTAAAAACTTTTTGTTCTGGGGTGCAAGGACATACAGCTGAAAGACGTTTTCATTCTAAGCTCATGATCCATTTAAGGCAGGTGTCGAACTTTGGAAATTTCTGTTATTTTTGTTATTATATGTCAACTGTGCTAAATCACTAAAAGAATAGAATGGCTAATTTGACGATATGTTCTATTAATGTTTGTGGTTTAAATGATAAAAGAACAAGCATTTACAATGCAATGGTTTCGCCTTTGGAAAAGTTCGAGCTATTGGCATTGCTCATGACATTTTTTTTTTTTTACTTATAAATAAATGGCATTGTTGCTACAAAAAAAACTAACAAGGGATGGTCCTTTGTCCGTTTGTATGAACATCTCTTTCTGTCTGATGATATGCTGAGTGCTATAGGGCCTGTGTTCTGCAGTGTCTTGCAGTGAGTGGTCCTTTCTTTGTGGGTTGCAGTGGCTTGAGGTGAGTGGTCCTTTCTTTGTGTTACCCCTACCGCTAATTGGGTGGTCTTAGGTTCCATAGTTTGATAAAATCATAAAATGGTGGGGCTTGTGCTGTATATCGATGTTTGACCGTCTAGGTCCCTTTCATGATCCCCTTCCTCAGTCTACCCCGGAGCGCAGCTCTGGGTGCCCCTCCACCGCCAGCTCATGAGTGAAGATCATATCAATGAACAAATGTTAAAGAGCAGCGCGAAAGTTGAATAAACCGAGTGCTACACCACATCGGTTATTCAGCGTGTTGACCTCCTCGTGCAAGCGGGGGCACATCAGACCTATAATTGCAGCTCAGAAGTATGCGTGGGGCCAGGGAATGGAAGGGGTCGCTAGAGCAGTGTCATTCGTGACGGTAGCCCGCACTGATGTTGCATGCAGCTGGGTCCTCGGCGACGGTCGTGACTGCTCCTGTGTTACGATCCTCTGTGCGGGGGGTCACCCGGGTGCTCCAGCGTGCGGGGTCAAAGAGACTCTGGACCCTCCGAATCCGCCGTCTCAGTCCTCGTTGCCGAGGGGCTCGCCCTGGTGCTCCGGGTGTCGCTGTTAGGCACTCGTTGTTTGGACGCTCCAGCACAACTGGGTCCACCTCAGATCAAGCTCCTGTCTTCCTGTGTTCCTGACTTGGCTTCTTCGGGGATCTGCGAAATCCACTCTGCTAGTATGAGCCTGTACTATGCGGTAATTTAAGGCAATGGGTGGGTCGGTCGAACGGTGGGTCTCTTTGACGTTAAATATAGCACAGAAAAGCATGCTGATGCCATGTGGATGCGGGTACCGTAAGTGCAGTACTTTAAGGTGGCTGGTGACTAAAGTGTGAAGACTTCAGTCTTCTGCAACAGTATTTTTATCGGGAAAGACACGGAAGCGGGAGGGGGGCAAGACACGGAAGCGGGAGGGGGGCGGGAAAGACACGGAAGCGGGAGGGGGGGCGGGAAAGACGCGGGAGGGGGGGTGGGAAAGACACGGAAGCGGGAGAGGGGGGCGGGAAAGATATCGGTGTTTGACCGTCTAGGTCCCTTTTATGATCCCCTTCCTCAGTCTATCCCGGAGCGCTGCTCTGGGTGCCCCTCCACCGCCAGCTCATGAATGAAGATCATATCAATGAACAAATGTTAAAGAGCAGCGCGAAAGTTGAATAAACCGAGCACTACACCACATCGGTTATTCAGCGTGTTGACCTCCTCGTGCAAGCGGGGAACAGCAGACCTATAATTGCAGCTCAGAAGTATGCGTGGGGCCAGGGAATGGAAGGGGTCGCTAGAGCAGTGTCATTCGTGACGGTAGCCCGCACTGATGTTGCATGCAGCTGGGTCCTCGGCGACGGTCGTGACTGCTCCTGTGTTACGATCCTCTGTGCGGGGGGTCACCCGGGTGCTCCAGCGAGCGGGGTAAAGAGACTCTGGACCCTCCGAATCCGCCGTCTCAGTCCTCGTTGCCGAGGGGGCTCGTCCTGGTGCTCCGGGTGTCGGTGTTAAGCACTCGTTGTTTGGACGCTCCAGCACAACTGGGTCCACCTCGGATCAAGCTCCTGTCTTACTGTGTTCCTGACTTGGCTTCTTCGGGGATCTGCGAAATCCACTCTGCTAGTATGAGCCTGTACTATGCGGTAATTTAAGGCAATGGGTGGGTCGGTCGAACGGTGGGTCTCTTTGACGTTAAATATAGCACAGAAAAGCATGCTGATGCGGGTACCGTAGGTGCAGTACTTCAAGGTGGCTGGTGACTAAAGTGTGAAGACTTCAGTCTTCTGCAACAGTATTTTTATCGGGAAAGACACGGAAGCGGGAGGGGGGGCGGGAAAGACACGGAAGCGGGAGGGGGGGGCGGCGGGAAAGACACGGAAGCGGGGCGGGGGGGGGGGCATCCCAGCGAAGACTCCTCTCTGACTCACGGAGAGGACAATCGTGCAGCCCACTCCTGAAAAATACACTTCGAAACTGACCAAAACAAGGCGACCAAAAAAAAAAATAGGAACCGCCCACCGCCGCAATGACGACGTGAAAGAGGCGGAGAGGGAAAAAATGTCAGGAACGCCCACGAATCTGGTCCGTGATTGACGGACAGATCTCTGTTCCAATGGCTAGCCTCCATTTATGGAGCTAGCCAATGGAACAGAGGGCGTAGTCAAGGCACCTCATACTGAAGACTAGAGATTTCTCCTGGGGGCGGAGCTTACGCTCCGTGCCCCAGGCGAAACCTAAAAAGGGGTATAATGGCACAGATGCTCAAAACCATGCGGTTGGATATAGTCTGCATACAGGAGACTCATATTGCTTGGTCTAATAGAAGGTGGTTAAGAGATCTCGGATTAGAAATCGTAGGGTGCTCTCGCCAGAGCTCTACAATAAGAGGAGTTGCTATTCTAAAGCGATTTGGATTGGGGGAAACTAAAAAAGTTAAAGAAGATTCACTAGGACGATGGGTCATTGCTGAAATTAAATTTGGAGGATTAAGTATTACTATTTGTTCAATATACGTATCTATAATGGACGATCCTACTGCTCTTAATCATCTAAGTGTGGAGTTAGCTCAATGGCCATCCAATATCATATTATGTGGAGACTTTAATCTACATTTAGATGAAACATTTGATATCTACGGCAGTACATCATATAAAGGCAGGAAGAAGAAGGTATTTGGGGCACTTAAAGGGATAATTCAAGATTATAGAATGTTGGATGTAGGGTATGAGAAATGGGGAGCAATGTGTGGATATACTTTTTTTTCTGCCCCGCATCAAAGACTCTTTAGATTTGACTATTTCTTCGTATCAAAATGTTTATATAACGAGCTTATTCAAGTGGAATACGATGTGCTATCAAAAATTATTTCAGATCATAATCCCATTACTCTTTAGTTCGAAGCAGTTACTTCTTTTACCCCCGATCATGGTCTTTTGATCGCAAATTACTGTATGATTCACTTTATATCGAACATATGAGCAACTGGATTCCGGAATTTTTTTCACATAACAGAGGCACTGCATCTGCGGAAATAGTGTGGGATGCTTTTAAGTGTGGGGTTCGGGGAGAAACACTGAGCTATTCAATAAGAAAACAAAAGGAGGATAGAATGCGAGAAGTATTAGAAATGAAAAATCTAAGAACTCTAGAGATTCAACTTATGCAGGCGTGTAATAAGGGATCATCTACTGAAAGTATTACAAGGGAGATAATGAGCTTTAAAGTTAAGATTCATCAGGGATTTGCTACAGAGTTTGCTCAACAAGTTTCTGCCTTTAGGACAGAGGTATATGAAGTTGGAGAAAATGCTGGTAAACATTTGGCTAAGAGGGCTAAACAGAAAGCGACATTTGCCAGTATTGATAAAATAAATAACCTGACGGGAACGACTGTTAATAAAATAGAAGATATTCTTAAAGTATTCAGTGACTTTTACTCTAATTGGTATACTGAGGATGTTAGGTTAGACTGTTCCGATCAGATTACCCAGTTTGTTGATCCAGCTTTGAACATCACTCTATCTAGCGAGGAGAAGGAGAAATTAGACTTACCATTTACGTGGGAGGAAATTGAACTCTCTTTAATGTCTTTAGCATCAGGAAAAGCAGCGGGCCCTGACGCTATCCCTCTAGAGTTTTTTTAAACAGTTTAGGTCTGTCTTAAAAGCAGAATTGCTGGACTTATGTCTAAGAGCGCAACAGGGAAGTGCCCCTCAATCATGGCACGACTCTATAATTACTGTGTTTCTCAAAAAAGTCAAGCCACCGTTACTACTCAACTTTTCGTCCTATATCTCTTATAAACGCAGACAGTAACATTTTCTCTAAAATACTTGCAAAACGACTATCCAATATCATCTCTTCCTTAGTCTCTATTTTTCAACACAGCTTTATTCCTGCTAGAGACACTGCTGATCATATTCGGCGAGTGATAGCATTTCTGGATTGGTCCCAAGCAACTCGGTCTAATGTAGGACTTGTATTTTTAGATACTGAAAAAGCTTTTGACCGGGTGGCTTGGGGCTATCTCTGGGATCTTCTATCTAGGAAGGGACTAGGCCCTGGTATTATAAAAGCCTTAAAAACTTTGTATATTGCTCCTAAGGCGTATATTCGAATTAATGGGCAAATTTCCTCGCCCTTTTCAATTACCTGGGGCACCCGACAGGGTTGTCCCTGCTCCCCTTTACTTTTTGCCTTTTATATTGATCCTCTAATTAACCGTTTTTTTTAGAACAAAAAATTAAACCAATTTTTTTAGCCAATGTTAATTATCGAGTGTTAGCTTATGCTGACGATATAGTTATAACCACCGCTGATGTTCAGACAGCCCTACCAGCGATTGATGATATCGCTAAGCAATTTGGCCTTTTTTCGGGTTACAAACTTAACCTGGAGAAAACACACATTTTTTGCTCAGGAGATAAACCACCTTCAATTATCTCCACTACTCCAGAAGTTACATATTTAGGAATCAAGATCTCCCTACCCATAGAGAAGATACCAGAATGCAATGTAAATCCCATAATAATGCAAATTAACGCTTCATTACAGCGTTTAGACCACTTACATTTATCACTCTATGGCAGACTGAATATCTTAAAAATGTTGATTTTACCAAAAGTACTGTATTTGTATCGTACAATTCCACTAGAATTCCAACCGCTCTGTTTTAAAAATTTAGAAAGAAGTACTTTTCGGTTTTTATGGGGTTATAAACGTCATAGAAAAGCATCAAAGAAAATGATATTGAGCAATGAACGTGGCGGATGGAATGTTCCTTATTTTCTTTTTTATTATTTTTCTGCAGTATTGCAATATATAAGCCCTTTAATCTTGGGAGACAGAGTAGAAGTGTTGAATTTTCAGACTCCATCAATCTACGAAATGATTATGGGCGAGAAAGTTAAAGGCAGCTTTTTGAGGATTGTAGAGCCTAGTTACCATAAAAAAATGAAATACAAGATACTGAAGGCCGCTTTTGGAGTCTGGCAAAAAGTTCGAAAACATTTGAAATTACGTAAATTAAACTTTTATACTCCCCTTATATCAAAGGACCTTTTTCCTGAAATTTTCTGTGATCTAATTATGTATAGATGGAAACAGAAAGGAATATGCTACTTCGGAGATCTGTTTAATAATGACCAAATGCTTTCATTTCAGGACTTAATGAACATATTTTCTGTGGGAAGAAATGATTTCTTTAAATTTCTCCAACTACGAAGTTTCCTACAGAATCATCCTTTAAGCCCCCCAGTTAAAGTCTCATTGTTAGAACTTTTGCAACAAAAAAAACCCGTATAGGAGTTATCTATTCAAGTTTAATTCAGGAATATGGAGATGATTTGGGACAATGCCAGCTGAAATGGGCTAACAACCTTGGTATACCTGATGTTGATATTTTGCTTTCAATTAATATGGCGGCAGATTGTTTAATAACAGGGATGATGAAATCTCAACATTTTATGTGTATTCATAATTTGTATTATACCCCTAGTAAAGTTGTTAAGTGGAGTACGACGACAGGTATAAACTGCAGTTGTTGCGGGTTACTTGCAGCTGATGAATTGCATACGTTTTTTCTTTGTCCTAAACTCTCTACGCTGTTTCAACACATGGAAAATTTCTTATCTATTATTGTTAAAAGTCAGATTAAGATAACGGCGGAACTATTGTTACTAGGTATTGATCATACTGTTACAAGGTCAAGTTCAATTTCTTATTTTTTATTTCTTTGCATGGCTGCAGCTAGATCTTGTATTACTAAGGAATGGATCAGCTCGGATCCGCCGTCATTCTTTATGTGGCGTGAAAAACTACTGTTTATGTATAATACTGAATCTGCTATATACAAGTTAAAGGGGGTTAAAAAAAAAAGCATTGGGGGAGAAAATCTGGGCACCAATTGCCGAATGGATTTAAATTATTAAGTTGTTAGACTTATATTGATATTTATTTTACAATACGATATATACTTTAAGAAAGATTTGTCTTATTTTATGAGCTATGAATTGCTGTATTTCCTTGCAACAAAACAATAAAATAAAAAAAAATAAAAAAAGTAAATGCAACACTGTAGTATTAAGGTCTATACAAAAATTAATTATTAGTTCAAAACAAGAAGACTTAACCTGTAATGAATCTCAAAAATAATTTCACGGTTAGCTTTAAACAGGAGAATGTCCAAGTTAATAACAAGAGAACACTGAAATATCAGACCATATTATCTTGAAGACATGAAATAGCTGGGTAGTTGCAAAAAGAAAAAAAACCATAATGCAAAATGTTTCAATATTTTTAAAATCAAGATAGAGATGAGAAAGGGGCCGTCTATTGCAATTCGCTTGACTCAGATAACTCAAGTGAGTGGTCGTAAGTCTGTTCTGATACCAGATCCAATTGGTTTGGTGTTTTAGTTGAGGTCGTTCGCCCGTAAGATGAGGATTTTTTCAAAACATAATAGATCGGGCATTTGTGCCGTGCAGTACTCCCTACATAGAAGTACGTGGAGGGATGAAGTGTGAACATGATTTCCATTATCCGGTCTATCAGCAAATTAGGCTACCACAAATTATTTGGTTCATCTTTGTGAACAGGTAGACCAATACCTTAGGCCTCTTTCCCGCCTGCCCCAGCAGCCGATAAGGCACGGACATTGTAAGGCATTGCAGAAGTGTGGTATGGGACTGGAGTATGACTGCCACTAAAAAGAGAACACCTCCTTTACCTGGTGTAAAGAGACAGTTTCCTAAAATCAATAACCACAGACGTTAGGCTACTTTTATTTATTCAAATATTCTGTATTTGATGTACACTATCTAGGTACTTTTGTGAAGTAATCTTGCTCAATTTCATCACAAACACTGTTCCAGTCTGAAAAAATAATTGCTATGTGGACAGTTAGGCCAATACATTCAATCAATGGAAACTCAGATTATAAGACCCAGAATGCACTATGTTGTTACACAAAAGCCCAAATATGGAAAGAGTCCATGCTGAAGGAGTGATTTGGCGTCCCTGAATTTCTTGAGTGTCCAGAGGTGACTCTTGTAGGTGGCTTAGAGCGGCAGACCCTGATGCAGAGGTCTAGCCCGGGACCAGGGTTCAATTCCCCGCCTCGGCAGGTCTTGGGCTCAAAACTCCACGGACCTGATAATTCTCGCCTCGGTGCCTATTCCAATCATGGAGTCCCACTCTGCAACTCTGGGCAATAGCTTGCTTAATCTCCACAACGGCCCCACAACGCTAAGGATGCCTGGCCTCCACCTTGGGGGTGCCCAGGAGTGGACGCCTCACAGGGAAAGCCAGGATGGGTTCCACAGCGGTATTCGTACAAGCGCCTTGAGACCCTTGCGGGTGAGTAGTGCGCTATACAAGTATCAATTTACAATTTTTGTAGACTGGTTGGCTCTTAACATATTAATTAAATACAGCATGGAGAGGTCTCTGTTGCAGAACTGATACTGCTTTCATTTTCTTTAAGTAAAAGAAGCTTGCCAGGAACCAAGGGTTCTGCTTTCCATCTTGGCTCTAAGATATTTTCCACAGAGAAGCCTCCAAATCACCTACAAACATGACTTCCAGAGAAGAAGTATTAATCTATTTTCGATTTTCCAACACAAACCATTTAAGAGGAAAATATTTTGTTAACAAAACACAAAGATCTTTGCATTGTTGAAATCTTAGAAGTATCAAAAGAGCAAACGTTCTACCAATTTTATTTTGCAATGTCATTTATTTTCTAAAGGTGTGACCAGCGCAGAAAACAGAAAAGAAAAGCTTAACCGTGGTAAATCCTAAACAATTGAAAACAAAATGAATCAACGTGAAGCGGGGGATTAGCTGTACCTGTAGCCGCAGACCATTAGACGAGAACAGCTCTATTGCACCTTGGTTTGCGCAGGTAAATATTAGGCATGTGCACAAAATGTGTTACGCCGGCCTAGTCTTGAATTCGAATTTTTCATTCTCTCATATAATAATAATAAAATAATTCCTATTTGTAAAGCGCAAACATATCACCCCCTTAACGGTTTCCAGGTGGAGGGAGCGGTTGGGGAGATTAAGCGAGCTACTGTCCAGAGTCACATGATGCTGAGCTGCTGCCAGCAATCGAAGTGCGATCGCCGCGCTCCAGAGCCAGCCATTCTGGTCGCTGCGCCACACCTCTCCCTATAGGTGAAATTATTCGCATAACGAACTTTTGCATGATTTTTGCCCGGAGAAGTTTGGTGTCAGTAGAAAAAGTCTCACTTCTGGGTTCATCTTAAAAAATACGGACTCTGATGTGGTGATATATTCACGCACACGGCATACCTCGGTCTGGGAAGAGGGCTGAAACAAAAATGCCAGGTGAATTCGTAAATGGTGCAAGATTCTCTAAACAAATAGGCATGTATCCATGGCAACATGGCGTATGGAGTTACAAGCTTGCTGCTGACATCCACTGTTACCTGCTGGCCACAAGTTAAAATTTCACCACAGTCAATTCCAGGTTAAAAAATGCAGCCTTGTGGTATGAAGCATTAAAGTACAGCACATGATTATTACTTACAGAAAGCCCTCTGTGTAGAGTCTAAAGGAAATACTGCGCTAAATGTCATTGTACTCCCTGCTTGTGCTTACATCGCACTATCGCACAAACATTAATTACAAAGGCTCAGTGTGGCAGGACAACATTTTTAAAAAGAAAACAAACCTTCCACGAGAAGTGTCTCCTAACTGTTTAATTTGTAAAAGACTGAGTGCTGGGGGCCCAAAGTTATGCTCAGAAACCCTCAGTATTCCCAGACGTGGGTCGCGTGCTCACGAAATTCAAGGTAGCCTGGCTGATGAGGGGTGACTCCCCGAAACTGGTCCCAGGATGCTTGTTTCTGGTCCAGGGAAGACCTGGCTTGTCAGTTCGGGATGGACTGTTCCCATGAGAAACAGGGTCAAGACTTATTTGCATATAGCATATGGGGTGATGAAGTGAGCTAAAGAACGATGATGGATTCAACCCAGATCTGTGACTTGGGGGGAGTGTCTGAAAAATTTCAGTGCTCCGTCCATCATCTCCTTGCGTTTGCCTTGCTCATGCTAAGTTGGCAGGGTATGCCCAGACGTGGGTCCCTTGCTCACTTTGCCACTGGATTAAAGCTAGCCTGGCTGATGAGGGGTGTTTTCCTGAAACTGTTCCCAGGATGCTTGTTCCCGGTCCAGGGAGGACCTGGCTTGGCAGTTCGGCTGGATTGCTACCATGAGGAGCAGGGTCAAGACTGATTTGCATGTGGCTGGGTCTAAACTGGGGTGGCATGGTAAGCAAATTAACAATGGATTTAGCCCAGATCTGTTGACTGGAGGTGAAGGTTTGATTTGTTCTGCATTCCGCCCATCATTTGTGTCTTTTGCAGAAGCCCATAGGTGGCACTAAGAAATGTTGGGTTCCAAATGCCAAACCAGTGTAGTTGTAATCCTACCTAATGCCTCCTTCCTCCACCACCAGACACTTCCTGTCCCCTTCATCTCACTCTTTCATGTTTTTTTATTTTTTTTTTCCCTGTTTTTCCACCTTTCTCTTCCTCCAGCCTTCCCTCTTTCATATTTTCCCTCTCTCTTACTCTGGGTCAAAGTCCGATTACGAAAAACATGAGCTGGAACGCAAAAATGAGTACTGGTTGACCCAACGCCTCAAATTAAGCACTGGTCCCCATTTTGAATACAATAGGTTATTCACACACAAACAATATAATTTTCTATTCCCAGAACCTTCAGGAATGAGAGCCAAAAAGGCCATAAACCATTATTATTTTGTTGCATGAAAAATAGTCTCCTTTCAACAAAACCTTCTTGATAGCTTGTTCACATCCCTGTGACAAGATAACTAGAAACTAAATCTCACAACAGTGCAACCAAGCATAAGCCAACAGATACAACATAAATAAATAAATAAAAACACAACGCGCAAAATGAAAAGAAAACAGTATAAAGTAGAGGTCAATTCAAATTGCCAGTAATAACCAGTTTGTGCCAAAGTAAGCGAGAAATGAAATACTAGAGTAAAGAGAGAAAACCCACAGGCAAAATATTTTGAAGGCATTAAGAAAACACTGGTTATTGCACAAAGACTTTTGTTAGCAGGACAGGTTAAAGATTTAATAGAGAACCCCTAATTTAGATCATGAATGCTTGAGAAAAGCATCGCTCAGGGGAGTCATGAAAATCGAAAAGTTTCATTGGGATGGTGGGGTTAATGCCTGAAGTTCACATCAGAAAGGTGGGCTGTACGCACCATGGGATCTTCTATCCTCGATCCCCTTGCAGAAAGTGACAAAGAAAAAAAAAAGATAAAGATGGGCGATTTAAGCAAAACCCTGAAACTATGACAACTATAAATTCAACTTTAACATTTTTTTTTTTTTACTTTCAGCAATGTTGTATTGAAGCCAGCAGTGTTTTACAATATGGCTAAAAAACCAATATTGACAAAGCCAATAGATCCCGCATAGGCGAGATCTGTTGGATTTGCCAATGTTTGTTTTCTTTGAGCGAGAAAACCTATGTAATTGAACAGGCCACCAACGTGTAAACAAATAGAATCTTTGCTATGCAGGCACTGGTGAGGTTTTTGCTGGGTGCTTTGCTTGTTCTAATAATTCTTTCGAGTGTTACTGTCTGGCTATATACATACTATAGAAAGGGCTGTCAGGGTGGTACATATCGACAAGGTGGAGCTCATATTCAGAACGCAAAGCCCTGTTCCAGATAAATAAATAAAAGCATGCATTTTACAGGAGATTTCTTATAATCACATACTGCGCACAACTCTGGAGGATTCCTTTTGGGGTTCCTGCGCATCTGCAGGCCCGGACTGGCCGTAGCGGGCACCGGGCAATCCCCCGGTGCGCTGCATGGGTGGGGGCCGGTTTTGGGCCCCTGGGGGCCGATTTTGTTACAGGGCCGTTTTTGCAGCAAAATCGGCCGAAAACCTGGCAAAGAGCTCGTACGGGGGGGGGGGGGGGGGGGGAATGGGGGGCGGCCGAGCACTTTGCCAGGGTCTGTTTTAGTTCCCAGTCCGGCCCTGCACATCTGCATTGACCTAAATCCATTCCGTTAAAATTGTATGAATCCCCGACCCGCCACCCCTTTGCTGATATGCGAGAGCTCTATGGCACATGCAATGGAGGTTGCCAAGGGCGATGTAGCTTTGTCACGGCAAGGAGGCTGGAAGGAAATGGGTGAATTAAGGCTTCTTTGTGGAGAGCCCTCAAACAATTTTATGGCAAGGAACACCTTTTGAGGAAACACTGATGTGCTACTTTAAGACAGCTTTCTGTGGTATCCTCCATCATACTGTAAACCCAGCAGCCGTCTGCATAGATGTACTCACGGCCACACTAGCACATAAACTAATCTAGGATTTGAGAAAAGGCCAAACGGGCAAGAGTGAGTCAGTCGTATGTAATGAGTCTGACATGGGACACCTATCAGCCCTTTAGAGGGATCAGCCCAGTTGATAAACTGACAAGATTTCCATTAGGACACCATCTCTTTGAATGTACAGGATAGAATCCTATCTATTTTCTGCTGACACCAACAACCAAATGGGGAAAACATCATTTAAAAAACATTGCAATCTTGGCAGACAGTCTAATATGAACGCACAATTTAAATGAAATAGTGTTAGAAACTGTTTTCAAAACATGCAATGAAGTGAACGTAGCATGAACACAAACTGTCAAAACTTCCTATGCTTCGGTGGCATAATGAAACCATAAGAAGGCGTACCATGTACCAAAATATCAAAGGCTTTCCGACTGACACTGATGCACCTGAGCAACACAAGGAGGAGGAGTAGATTTTAGTAACAAGAAAAACAGGCACCCTCGAAAGAGGGTACTTGACATTTGACCTCTGTCTTTGAATGCCCAGCTAATGTGACAAGATAAGAACAAGATTTACAGGAATGTTTATTACAGAAAATGAGTTCGTAAAAGATTATTTTAAACACAGCTTTCGCATGGGGAGGTAGGAGCTCCAGGTGGAGAGCCTAAAGCAAAAACAGCCAGCAAATGGGAAGCAAGAAAACGTGAGTTACAAACCACAAAGCCAATGGCAAGTGACTTGAAACTCCACAAGATTTCTTTCACATACCACACAGCTGCGCTGTCTGGTAGTCTACGACCAAAAAGGGTTAAAAATTTACTGTAGTATCCTTTTTTTAGGTCTCGCCTAGTGTTGCAGTGCAGATGCAATGCTTGCTCTGCGAGACTTATTGTGGTAGAGGAGATTTCAGAAGGGGAATTGAAGCCCCGCCCATCATTTCCATTGGCTGGCATCATCGTTTATGCTAAATGGTGGCCTCCGATTGAAAATTAGGCTTCTTTTTTTACCGCCCTGTCTCCTTTTGGGATGGCCCATCCAGACTGGATTGTTTGCTTAACGGCTGTCGTGCGGGTATTTCTTATCTAAAGGAGGCCTGTAGTGACGGATCAGGTTTCTGAAGTCTGTTGTTTTTTCTAAATGTGATTATGTCTGGCAGTGACGACATTACAAAACCGCACAGCGCACAGTCTACACCAAAAGAAAATGTTCACACTACTGTATTTTTCCTCACCCTAAACCTAATGTTTAGTTTAAACAGTTTTCTGTGATGATATACATACACCATCTTCCCCCCTCTGCCTCCAGAGCACACGTGTGCACCACCTCCCCCCTCTGCAAGCCGCCAATGCTCCCTTCAACTCTTCAACCAGTCACTGCTCAACACCAGAGTCCAGCCTTCCTTTGTTGTTTACTAAGGTCTCAAGACACCCCTTCACAACCTCCTTTTGCTTGGCCTTGCTGTAGTGATGAGCTAACAGTAAAAAGGTGTGAGATCACCATCACTGCAGATATAGGTGTGAGACCACCGTCACTGCAGATATTGGTGTGAGATCACCGTCACTGCAGATATAAGTGTGAGATCACCATCACTGCAGATATAGATGTGAGATCACCATCACTGCAGATATAGATGTGAGATCACCATCACTGCAGATATAGGTGTGAGATCACCATTACTTCAGATATAGGTGTGAGATCATCATCACTGCAGATGTTGATGTGAGATCACCATCACTGCAGATATTGGTGTGAGATCACAATAACTGCAGATATTGGTGTGAGATCACCATCACTGCATATATTGGTGTGAGATCACCATCACTGCAGATATAGGTGTGAGATCACCATCACTTCAGATATAGGTGTGATATCACTAGAACTGCAGATATAGGTGTGAGATCACCATCACTGCAGATATAGGTGTGAGATCACCATCACTGCAGATATAGGTGTGAGATCACCATCACTGCAGATATATAGAATACCTACGTGTTCGGTATACAAGAGTTTAAGCTATTGGCATTGTAAATGACAATGCCTTTTATTTGTATTTTAAAAACAAAAACAAAAAAAAAGGCATTGTTATTTACAGTGTCAATAGCTCAAACTGGTGTAAATGTGAGACCATTTGCATTGCAAATGCTTGTTTTAGATGTGTACTGTTGCGTGTTTATCTAGGTTCCTGATCGATACTGTGACCTTATGCCCCTATTCGGCTATAAATCCATTTATTCCCTATATTGGCATAACCGTTCAAGTGCGATATTCAGAAAGTCATCTCTGGCCTCACACGAACAGAGCCACATTCCAGAATAGTTCTCTGCCACTTCCTTTGCAACCAATTAGTGCAATGACAGAGCAGAAGTCACTATCTGATATTCCTAGATTAACACTCCGAGTTCTTCAACAAGATAAAAACTCAGCAAACCTGGAAATCCCCGCTTGCTGTGTTTTGATTAGTAATGGAACTCTAATGAGCAACTGATAGCTATCACTTCCTAGTGACATCTTTAATTGACGTCTTATGTCCAGCAAACTTGTGTCAAACCAGGCACCTGTCAGGTATAAATACTACCAACGTTGCCTTAAGCAATTGCTGGTGTACCATTGCTGTTGTATGCTGTATGCAGTACGCTGATGCTACTGCTGTCCCCGTGGTGGTGAAGCTACTGATACCATTATCGCTGCTAAAGCGCGAACGATGGTGTGGTAAGCTTAGGAGCTGAACAGCCGTCCCTCTGCGAAGAGCCCAGCAGATTCCAGCTGCCTCGGACGCTGTCCCCCGCCTCCTCCTCCCGACGCGCTAAGAAGAGAGCCGCTGCCTTTCTCGTGCAGAGAAATCCAGCTCCAGCGTTTCCGGTCTGCCCTCGCGGGTGACTGGGATATTGAGTGCCCCCTGAAGGAAATACCAGACTTCCATCATTCTATTCAGAGGTATGGTGTTGACTAAACCCTTAGATGAGAATTCTTGAAGCAAACCTTGGCAAAACCAACTTAACTTAAAGCTACTTACTTACTCCCCTTCCACGTGTTAGGCTTAGGTCAGGCACACTGGGGTAGGCGTAGTTAGAAGCACCAGTTGAGTATTTTAGCCTAATGTATATATGACTGTATATATGTTTTATTACTTTTAAACCATTGTATGGCTAAGAAACCATATCAATGCTTTTACAGTTCTATTTCGCAATACTTATCTTACTGTACGTACTTTTTATAATAACAAGTCTTGCAATTGTGGCAATACATTTCTCTTGTACGAGAAGAACGACTGTTCAATAAATGTTAACCCTTTATTGACAAACGCCCGTCTCTCTATTCTCTACATCTCGTGAAAGTAAACTGCACTAACCTGACTGAGTGAAATACCTGTCTATTGTTTCACACGACCCTAGAGATTGACTCTTGATCTGAGGAGCAAAGTTGTCATGTTGCACGGTTGTTGGAAAGCTGAATCTCTTCTTGTCTGTGCCAGGGAAGCTGATCACTTCCTATACAGAGAAGAAAGTTTCCAGTGACCTCTGAGCTAGTTGGTAACAAACCCAATTAAGTTTAGCATAGTCAGTGGAGGCCTGGAATATCCGCAGTTCCACGTCGATACTACTGTTTATGTTATTCCAATGCGCAGGGCCTAGTGGGAAACTAGGAACTACACTACAGTACAGCAGAACTCGCTCCACAGATACCAGTCCCCATCAGCCACTTACTGACTGATTACAAACATGACAGCCATCGTGGAATGAGAAAAAAGGACAATAAAGTGATAACATGACTTTGCTTACATATATGCCTTAATAATTGCTTATAAAATATGAAAAGGCAAATCAACCTACGTGCCTTGCTTGACATGTGCAGCCATATTTTATTAATCAGTTGTGATTTCAGTTTTGTACCTACTTGAAGCTCACAACCCTGCAGCATATTTACACACTGTAACGGGGAGTCAGGAACAGGCTGGGAACGTGGTTTTGGTAAAGCGGGTTTTATTTTCATATACAGTTTCTTTTTACGAAATGTCAGTCTTTCTTTTGCAAACTTGGCTGGATCCGTGGTGCCTCTTTGGATAAACGTCCCTTATGAAACGGTGTCACCCTCGGTTTGGGCTCCTCGTGTTGTTGGTGCCGGACTCTCGTGGTGACCAGAAAGGAAAAAAAACAAATAAAGGACCAATTAAAAGGATGTCCTCGCTTCTGCTGGAAACCCGAGGGAACCGGGGTAGTTAAGGGACACCTCCGTAGTGACGCTTTACCGCTGCTGTGTTTTGTGGTGAGGGTAGATAGGGAACAGGAAGTGGAGGGAAATAGGGATCGGGAAACAGGGAAGAGGGTGTACTGGCTAACGCAGGACTACACGACTTCCCACCCAACTTGCCAACTTGTCCCGTACCTGTCTGAGCCACACTCCTCCCTCGGGAGTGTGGCACGGCGCAGCGCAGTTCCGTTGGCCTCCTGGCTCGTCTGCTTCGCCTTGCGGCCCGTCTACTTCTCTTCTTCGCCCTTTGTCCTCGTTTCCTGGAACACTCCAGCTCTTCTCCGCGCACTCTCCCGGTCTCCGCTCCTCTTCGGTGATGTCACACGTCAACCCTGGGATATCCGGGTTCTTGACCAATGCCCCGAAGCGGACGTCACGGAGGGAGGGGTCTTCCTGGGATTCAGTCGACCAGTTAAAGGCGCCGTACATGGTTCTCCCTGACGCTGATTGCCATGGAACCTGTTCGTCCTGCGGGGAAGGAGGAAGGGAATCCGAATCATTGTGAGTCCACCAGTCCATTTACGGGACCACCCCTTGGGTACCGGGTTCCTTGTTACACACACGTCCATGCATCCTAACTGAGTTTCCATCTTGCTATCCTGTGTTGCACACTGCACATTTTAGGGACACCATTCTAGTAAGTCCGGCCTTGTTCTGAAGTTATCACACCTAGGTGAGGAGTTTAGAACGACTAAGAGTCAGCTCTTGCTCGCGATACACGTGTATCCCTCCCAAGCAGGTCTTCTTGCATTCTTCCCACGAGTAAAACCTGCACCTGCTCAGTATCACCCACTCATCAGTAGGTTTTTGTTTTATCAAGTGTTCCCCCTTCTATTCACTTGCATTTACAAAAACTGCATACACGTTGCACCAAAACGCATAGCCTTTATTATTACACGCACCATCTGATCGTGGGCAAAGCTCTGGTGCATAGACTAGGCAATTGCCGTACTTATTTTTGTATGCTTGTTGGAACTTTTGCATTAACTCCTTCGATGCTCATGACGAGCTCAGGTCGTCATGCAGTACTCTGGTCGTGTGCTTATGACGAGCTGAGCTCGTCATGAAACAATGTATTCCATGGATCTGCAGCACAGAGGGGGAATTGCTGCAGCATTGATAGTCTTAAGACTATCAATGCTTCATGAAACAATGTATTCCATGGATCTGCAGCACAGAGGGGGAATTGCTGCAGCATTGATAGTCTTAAGACTATCAATGCTGCAGCAATTCCCCCTCTGTGCTGCAGATCCATGGAATACATTGTTTCATGACGAGCTGAGCTCGTCATAAGCACACGACCAGAGTACTGCATGACTTAAACACATGTTCGACTTCTATGCATTATGGATTCTCCAAAGCAGGTTTCTCCTTTACAAAAGGTATGTGTTAGAAATGGGACCCTGGCTGGCCAAGACTCGCGTCGAGGTCAGTCAGGGATCACCATTCCCAAGGTCAGAGCAAGGGAGTTACACGCCAAGATAAACCCTACTCGCCCTCTAGGTAACGTGGCGCGAGCAGCAAGGCTAAACTTGGAGGCGATATGAGTTAAGTATCTGCGCACGCACCCCAGCAACAACACCCAAGGCCCACCACAAAGGAAACTCCACACAAGGTTATATAAAAAATAGCCTTTGTATTACAATAAACACATTAGATAAAAACACCCACTTTACAATGTGCCAGGGGCACGGGCAGAATTTACAGGGGATATTTACAAGACAGGGCCACCTGGACCACTGTCAGGAATCAGCACTTTCAGAACACAATACTTGTAGGCCTAGAACTTAAACATAGAGCCTAACGGACAGTACCTCCCGACCTGGTTGCAGGGATAATGCGAGTGACCTCCTTAGTAAACTTGAGCGGGCGGCCCAGCGAAGCGGCACGACTCAGGGGAGAGTGGTGCGGCTCGAGGCTTGAGCGGGCCACCGGCAAGGTACAAGCGTTTCTCTGGGGCGACCAATGTGTGCGGCTCAGAAGAGGAGGGGGAGGCAGGATGCGGGCGGCCCAGCGAAGCGGCGCGGCTCAGGGTAGAGCGGCGCTGCTCGAGGCTTGGACGGGCTGCCGTGCACGAGCTGCCGAGGGGAATGAGCGAGGCACATTTCAGCGAGGCCCCAGGGGCCCAAGAGAGATCAGACAAGTCCCAGCAATTTGTCAGGGCAGGCACAATAGAGTCCACTGGTCCTGGGACTCTGGTCAGGGGGCGAGCTCAGTACCACGCCCTTGGAATAGCACTTAGAATATAACAGAAAATCACTGTAGCTCAATACAAGTAACTACTGGTAATCAGGTAAGTACTCCCTACGCAATCCTAACCACCCTAGGAACAGGTCACGCAGGGAACCAGGACCTTACTAGCACCACCTGCACTAGCAAGAACAACCAACTAAATATCAACATACATTTAGGGGTATAGACCTGGGGACAAAACACATGATGTATCAACAACACATTCAGCGGTGTAAGGAACACATGACGCATCAACACACGTTCAGCGGTGTAAGGAAAAAGGCACATGATGCATCAACAACACATTCAGAGGTGCAGAGCACAGGGTGCACAAAACATACTACACATTGTACATTTCCTAGCACCCAAAAGCAATAGGACATAGATCATAACAGCATCTAAACCTCAGTTGGCGCATAAATCACCTTTAGCGCAGAACTCACAAAGTCCAGGTTGCGCCACTTGCGCCAGAACCTAAACGTAGCAATAGCAAAATCCACATTAGTCACCAACTGTGACTTTCCCTAGGCCAACTGGCCTTGTTGGGGCTAGGACGCCCTGTGTCTCAGAGTCAGGGTCCTAAACGTGGCAGTTGCCCACAAAGTGCTGGGCAACTGGTGCAAGCAAGATGGGCCAATCGTGGGAGCCTCTCTAGGCTCATGAACAAATATGCTTGTCCCCTTTTTGGAGCCTCGCTGGGCTCTGAGTAAAGAAATGGGCCCACAAGCCTCTCTGGGCTCTAAACAATTGTGGCACCAACGTTGGAGTCGCCCCTCTGGGGACTCGGAATGAATAAATGCCCCCTTGAGCCTCTCAGGCTCAACCACAAACTGCGGCCGTCTCTGGAGCCTCTCCGGGCTCTGAAGCAAATGTGGGGCAATCGGTGGAGTCCCCCTCCTGGGGACTCGAGGAATAAATATGCCCCAGAGCCTTCCAGGCTCAAACATACAATGCGGCAGTTTTTGGAGCCTCTCAGGCTCTTGGAAATGCCCAGGACTTTGTGCTACTGAGAGGGTGGGGGGCGGACACCGGCAATGTGTCCCGACGCCCCCCTCCTCCCCTTTGCAAGCACCCTCACTCACCGGATCTGCTGTGGCGGGGACTCCTCTCGCTGGCTGCGGCGCTGCTGGCGGCCCCGGGGCTCTCCATAATTCACTGGAGCCCCGGGCCACGAGACGACATCTCTCGGCCGGCTGTTTGTTTCCTTTTTCCCCCGTGGCAGCGAGCAGCCAATCGGTGCGCGGCGGCAGGCGGGACGTCCCTCCAAAACCGGAAGTCCCGCCCCGCGTCAGGCACCGTAGTGCCTGGCTTCCTGTTTTGCGGCGCTCGGGCCGCGGCGGTGATTCTCGGGGGCATTTAAGAGGGGTGAGCACCCTCGAAGTGAAAGGATAACGGGGACAAGCTCCCCAATCTCTGGCAACGCCGGGTGGGCACCGGCTGTGGATTGCGGAAGTCGGCAAAAACAGCGGAGTGGGCTCCCGCGCCGATCCTCACGCAAAATGCGTGCAAACAAACGCCGGGTGGGCACCGGCCTCGGAAAACAAAGCGCTCTCAGCGCTAGCGGGACACAAAGCGCTCCAATGCGCCAGGGACAGCACACAAGCGCTTTCAGGCGCCAGAAGCCACCAGTCAAGCGCTCCCAGCGCCACCAGCAGGACAAAGGGCCTCCAGGCGCCTCAGGGGAACACAAGTCCAGCAAAAGTCCAAGCACAGCGCTAGAGGGGAATAAACAGCGCTCCCAAGTCCAGCAAAGTCCAGCAAAGCTCTCCAGGAGTCCAGGGGCTGGGGAGGGCCCAGGGGAGGCAAGCCTTCCCCCTGGGCCCAAGCAGCAGCACGCCCCTGGCAGATTCAAGTTGCAGAACAAGAAGATTTTCATGGGGTCTCAGCCCCTCTTTTATACACCTTTTCCTTTGTCTGTAGGTGCAGGGTGGGGGCAGAACCAGTCGCAGCTGGTCTGTGAGCACTGTTGATGGCTCAACCACCCCTTTCATTCATCAGGCAGGCTAGGGTCATCAGTCGCACCACAGGGGGCGGAGCCAGCATTGTGTGGGGGAAACCCAGCCTCATTCAGGACACAGGCGCAGCCCCTCCCTCACATCAGCATGCTAATCTCTCCATTCACCACCGGGGCAGACCCACACAGACTTCCTGGAGCCTGGCATCCCAGCCAGCTCCAGCCAATCACACACCAGCACCTTCACAGCACATACACAGTCATGTCTAGAAGAAGCACTTCCGCACAAGACACAACCATGTCACATACATCGTTGCGCAGCATTCACTCTCACGAGTTCGCACATACCAAACTTGACCATGCACGCCTCACGCATCAGGAACTACCAGGGACACAGACATTCCCCATGCATTCCTATGGGAGAGCAGGCCAATCTCACACATGCACTCAGGGAGAGCACGCACTTTACACTGCGCCACAGTGTCAAAGTGCGCAAAGACCAGCAATCACTAGGCAAAAAGTTCAGGGGTGAACCTGCCAGAAGGGCCAAGTCCAACACAACCCCCTTCCAGCCAAAACGCAGGGGAGAACAATCACCACCGTGATGGACTTCCCTGCTTGGGGCGATAGAACACGGACGCGGGCCCGCACTGCAGGGACACCCTCCGGTTCTACGCCATGTCTATCCATAAGACAAGTACCTACTTAAAAAAAAAAACAGGCCCAACTAGGCTACCCCACTGGTACTCCTTAGTTGTCCACGGCTAGGACCAGGCCCTAGGCCACCCAGATACCACTGGTCCCTACCAATCCACAGAGTGGGGGGTGGTAACCCCTGGCCTACATAGCCATTCTCCACTCCCTTTCTCAGTGTAGTTCCAAACTACCACTGATTCTTCAACCTAGGGTCCGCACCCTCAGGCTGACCAGAGGTCACGGGCAAGAGTGCCCCACCCTACCTCTACTTCTGAAGCACCCTCCAGAACACAACTCTCCCACCAGTTCGGGACCTTTACTCCCTCAGCAGCAGTGACCATGGTCAGACCAGCACCAGATCGGTGTAGTGAGGCGTTGCACTTTGCGGGTTGCCAGATGCGGCGCAGGCGGCGGCTCACGGACCGCGTCGAGACGGGGACGGTGAGCGGCATAGGCTGCGCGGCCGAAGGCAGACGCGGCTCAGTGCGGTGCCTACAGGACACCAGGCTGGTCATGACAGAGTCACAGCTCCCTTAACTGGTCTACCACCTGGGATTCGAATTCACTCCTCCTTCAGCAGCAAGGCAACCACTGCAGGTCAATCCCCCATACAGCTTACCCGGTTCCTTCTCTTCAGGCAGGAGTTCCTTCAGGACACTACATACAGTTGCTCTTACGTCCAGATCCGGACACACCGGCTACTGGCTCCCCAACCGAGGGACGTACCCCTTTGGTCAGATGCCTGGCGCACCAGGACTTCCTTGAGGGTGACACATAACTAATGGGTCGTGTACAAGTCTGCCTGACACTCAGGACAGAAGTGGCATCACCCTGGTCACTCCTGGGTGACACAACCCTTCTGGTTGGCCCCTGACCCACTGGTTACTCCACTGGGGAACCTATCCCCCTCGCACCCCTCCATCTGGACTTCTGCACCCTCCCAACTGGAGCGGTACTGCCAGATAACAGAACTACTAGAGCCCTGCTTACAGGCGCTCCACGTTCTCTCCACACTGGGAGATCTCCCTACAAGGACGCTCCATACGGACACGCTAGGCTCCCTCGCCTGGTGTTCCTAAGAAAAAAAACACCCAGACTACGAAGACCAGGCTTGTGCTCCTCCGAGCCACTTCCACCACACTGGGCTGGAAGACCAGAACCTTTCCTTAGGGTCACTCCCCAACAATTAACACAATAGCACAGGGGCAGGGGAAACTCCCATGAGCTTCAGGCCCACCCATGAAATCATGTTCACTGATGTTCTACATTCTTCAAACACTCTGGGAGATCTTCCTCAAATGACCTATTGGTACAGCCTAGGCCCCCGACCTGACGTTCCCTTCAGAAACATTCTAGGCCCTGACACTGGGTTTCGGGCACCTGGAGACATGCAGTCCCACCCACTCCTTCTCCTCTTGAGACAGGACGTGAGCCCCTACACCGAGACCTAGCTGGGCTACACTTAACCTCTTCCACCACACTGGGCTGGAAGACACCTCAGCCACTCCTTTTGGAATCACTCCATCCCCTATGCCTCTCTCCTCCCAGAACATTACCAACTCCAAACATCTGTCTCTAAATAGACCACAGAAATCAAAAGCCAGCTCCACTGTCTGCAGACGTTCTTGGGAAAAGTTTAACACACGGAACTTTAGTATCTGAGCAAAACAAGAGTACACAAGCATTCAGCAAGCTCCCCTCCAGAGAACTCACACACACGTCCAGTGCCACACACCATTCATCCACACACACCCCTCCCCAGACTGGTAAGGCAGTTTCTACCACCCCTGATTTCTCAACCTGACCACACGTGACACAGGTACCATTACTCCAGGGCAGGGACGGGGGACACATGCACTGAACATATTTATGCTGCCACCACTGGATCCCACCCTCCTGGTGAATCCAGAAAACACACTGCACTTAGGGGGATGATCTACCCTCCCGAGCTAGGGACACCTAATTCAAAGTGCACAAGAAACACATTTCCACAGAAATGAAATTTTTAGCAAAAGCACCATACAATAATCCCCAAAAATGTGATTTATCTAAAATGCAGAGCTTTGTAGTGGCCAGTTGCCACTGTGGTACAACGCAAACACAAATCCTTATCCCACCGCTGCCACCAATGTTAGAAATGGGACCCTGGCTGGCCAAGACTCGCGTCGAGGTCAGTCAGGGATCACCATTCCCAAGGTCAGAGCAAGGGAGTTACACGCCAAGATAACCCCTACTCGCCCTCTAGGTAACGTGGCGCGAGCAGCAAGGCTAAACTTGGAGGCGATATGAGTTAAGTATCTGCGCACGCACCCCAGCAACAACACCCAAGGCCCACCACAAAGGAAACTCCACACAAGGTTATATAAAAAATAGCCTTTGTATTACAATAAACACATTAGATAAAAACACCCACTTTACAATGTGCCAGGGGCACGGGCAGAATTTACAGGGGATATTTACAAGACAGGGCCACCTGGACCACTGTCAGGAATCAGCACTTTCAGAACACAATTGTCAGGATTTGCCGAGATGCGCCACCTAAAACCTGAACTACATCTCCCAGAATTCTAGTGAGGGGGCGGGGCACCATAAAAGACAGGGCGGCCCCTCTTCACGTTGTTCGTGATTTTGTGTATCTCCTGTGTTTGGGAGAGTCTGGAGAAGAGTGCGTTGTGGAAAGACTTCGTAGGAGGAATTGGGTTTGGAATTAACTGTAGGCGCGTGAGCGCGCAGAGAATTGAGAAGCGCTTTGGAAGTGAAGCCTCGTAGAGCGAGGTCGGCGCTTTCTGCCCTTTTCCTCGAAGCGCGAGGTCGGCGCTTTCAGTCCTTTTTTCCCCGTAGCGCGAGGTCAGCGCTTCCTGAATATTTGGAACCTCGCTGGAGAGACGAGGCTTGTCTGGAGCTGAAGGCTGGCGATAAGTTAAGTCCGGAGATTGGAGGAACCAGAGTAACAGCGGCGACAGTACTGTGAGTCCCTGAAATACGCGTGAGTTTTAACGCGTTAGTTGCCTAAGCTGTGGTGTAGTAAATAAAGGCGCCTGAACGTTTAAAGGTGATTTGAAGGATTTTGTTGGCATTCAGTGAGAACGGAGTACGGCGGATTAAAAGTTCTGCGTACTTCCGTTACGAAGAAAGACACTAGTGCTTAGCTCAGCAAGTGCCAAAGCGGAAGGTAGTGGGGGGAGATCCTACACCTTTCCGTTTTTGGAGTGGAATTAATAAAGGAAAGCTGGGTGTGAAATAGAGAGCGGAAGACAGTAGTAGGAGGCTACGTCTTACCGTGTCCTTCAGAAAGCATACGGAGAGTATTGTATATATGTGAACAGACTTATTTGCTGAAGAGGATTGTTGCGGATTTCACATGGGATTTTTTGGGGTTCTTCACATGTTTATAATTTGAACTCACTTCAACACAAGGCAGGGTAGGTTCATTACTAATAGAGAGCATTATATGTGATTCAGGAAGAGGCTTGCCACTAATCGTGTTTGTGTTCTCTAGGGACTAGTGTGGCGAACGTCAACATTAAGGAATACAGGAAGGAGGAGGAGATATCTTCTTTTCATAAAGGTGAACAGCTACACTTACCTAGTAAGACAGAGAGAGTGTAGGGATTCAAGGCGAATACGAATTAACCTGTATAATTGTTTTCTTGTCTTCCAGCTGTCCCTTCCCTGCAGCCCCCTTCCGTCCCCTCCTTGTTTGTTTCCTGTTTTTTCCCTCGCCTTATCGCTCGAACACGCTGTGTTGTTATTACAGGCGTGTTGGTGAGATAGGGAGGTGGAGTCATATGTGCATCAACCGGATCAGGCAGCGTGGAGTCTGACAGAATCACGAACCTACGAATTGCATTCTGCCTGGTACGGTCGGGGTACATATGGCCACCTTGGATGATGTGTTGAGGGCGTTGGTTTTGGTTCAACAGGAATTGGCTTCTTCCAAAGCTGAGGCCGTGGCTCTTAAAGATAGGGTTGAACAACTATCTAAGAACCCTTTTTCATCTGGCCCTTCTCAGATCCAGGTTACGGTTCCTCCCCCTATTCCCTTGGCCACCCCTGAACGTTATGGGGGGGATCCACGTAAGACGCAAGCATTTATGACCCAAATAATGCTTCACTTCTCATGCAAACCAGCTTCATTCCCTACGAATCACTCCCGGGTGGCATTTGCTATATCATATCTGGTGGGGGATGCAGCCAATTGGGCGGTTCCGCTGGTAAAGAGAGATGATGCCATGTTATCTAACTGGACAGCGTTTAGGGAAGAGTTCGAAAAAGTATTTGATAGAAGGGCCACCAATTTCAGTGCTGATAAAGAGTTGCTATCTTTGAGACAAGGAAGGAGTGATTTAATTACCTATTTAACAACTTTCAACAGGTTGATAGCAGAAACGGAATGGCCCGAGGGAAAAAGAATGTCCTTGTTTTATCAGGGTTTGAGAGATGAATTGAAGAACGCTGTGGCCTACATAGATCCTCAACCCACTACTTGTGTAGATATGGTGAACTTGGTCCTGAGATTAGATGGTAGGCTGACTGAGCTGAGTGGGGATAGAAGAAAATGGGACAGGGGTTACAATAGTATAGTGAGTTCCCCTCCTATAGCTCTAGAGGCATCGGCAGACGGGGCAGAACCTATGGAAATAGGAGCTGTTAGATCCCCTCTGTCCTATGATGAGAAAGAAAGCAGAAGAGTACGCGGTCTTTGTATGTACTGTGGCAAGAAAGGGCATTACGTGCGTGAATGCCCTTCTAAGCCCCAAAACTCCTCTAGTTGGAATAAGAATAAAAGAATAGCTGTTTCCACTGTGGGAAGGGAGACAGACAACTTGTTAGCACCTTCATCCATAGAGAAAGTGATACCTGATTGGAGACTCACGTCCCTATCTTCACCGGGTATAGGAGTGAATGAGTCACACCTGGTTCTTAACATGTCCTTAGAGTATGAGCAAATAAGTCATCCAGTTAGGGTTATGCTGGACACAGGAGCCACAGGCAATTTTATTGATAATGGGTTAGTGTCTCGCTTAGCTATACTCAGAGTCCCTAGAGATATACCAGAGGAGGTTTTGGCAGTAGATGGACAGCCTATAAAATCAGGTCTAATAGTGGAGAAGACAGCTGAAGTAATGTTGTCAATAGATGTGTCAGAAGGGAGACATGTGGAAAAGATAACGTTGAACATCATAGAAGCTCCCCAATACGAGATCATATTGGGGATGCCGTGGTTTACGTACCACAACCCTTCTATAGATTGGAGAACTCGAACAGTTCAGTTTTTGTCTGGGTATTGTCAGGAACATCTGGTGTCTTATGCATCATCACCTTTAGCGGTAGTCGCATGTCAGTTCAAGGTGGCCACGTTGGCAAAGAAAGAGGTGGTCACCGTTCGCAATAGGTTGAGTAGTTTGAATACAGACACATTCACCCGACAAATGCTGCCAATCAAGGAGGGAGTGGACGACAAACAGTCTATCATTCCTACAGGGAAGGTTAAACGCATGATGAGGGCGGAGAGGTCTAGTAAGAATGAGTGGCGTAGTCCCCCTGGAATGATCCCCTTCCTTGCTAATTCCGGAATTGATACCAATACTTTGCCGGTTGTTATCCCTTTTGATCTCCAATTTCAGCCTGTAGTTAAGGAAAAGGTGTTAATGCTGCAGAGGGATCATAATGGGGTGCAGGGATGTTTGAACAAGGTCAGGGTAGAGTACATGCAAGGGGTGGGCTGTTCCGAGGTGCCTGCTCCTGGGAAGGTGCTGTCTGTTCGTCAAAGATTTCCTGTTAAGTCTGGCCCTAGAAGGCGCTAGGGAGGGGGGCATTCTGTCAGGATTTGCCGAGATGCGCCACCTAAAACCTGAACTACATCTCCCAGAATTCTAGTGAGGGGGCGGGGCACCATAAAAGACAGGGCGGCCCCACTTCACGTTGTTCGTGATTTTGTGTATCTCCTGTGTTTGGGAGAGTCTGGAGAAGAGTGCGTTGTGGAAAGACTTCGTAGGAGGAATTGGGTTTGGAATTAACTGTAGGCGCGTGAGCGCGCAGAGAATTGAGAAGCGCTTTGGAAGTGAAGCCTCGTAGAGCGAGGTCGGCGCTTTCTGCCCTTTTCCTCGAAGCGCGAGGTCGGCGCTTTCAGTCCTTTTTTCCCCGTAGCGCGAGGTCAGCGCTTCCTGAATATTTGGAACCTCGCTGGAGAGACGAGGCTTGTCTGGAGCTGAAGGCTGGCGATAAGTTAAGTCCGGAGATTGGAGGAACCAGAGTAACAGCGGCGACAGTACTGTGAGTCCCTGAAATACGCGTGAGTTTTAACGCGTTAGTTGCCTAAGCTGTGGTGTAGTAAATAAAGGCGCCTGAACGTTTAAAGGTGATTTGAAGGATTTTGTTGGCATTCAGTGAGAACGGAGTACGGCGGATTAAAAGTTCTGCGTACTTCCGTTACGAAGAAAGACACTAGTGCTTAGCTCAGCAAGTGCCAAAGCGGAAGGTAGTGGGGGGAGATCCTACACCTTTCCGTTTTTGGAGTGGAATTAATAAAGGAAAGCTGGGTGTGAAATAGAGAGCGGAAGACAGTAGTAGGAGGCTACGTCTTACCGTGTCCTTCAGAAAGCATACGGAGAGTATTGTATATATGTGAACAGACTTATTTGCTGAAGAGGATTGTTGCGGATTTCACATGGGATTTTTTGGGGTTCTTCACATGTTTATAATTTGAACTCACTTCAACACAAGGCAGGGTAGGTTCATTACTAATAGAGAGCATTATATGTGATTCAGGAAGAGGCTTGCCACTAATCGTGTTTGTGTTCTCTAGGGACTAGTGTGGCGAACGTCAACATTAAGGAATACAGGAAGGAGGAGGAGATATCTTCTTTTCATAAAGGTGAACAGCTACACTTACCTAGTAAGACAGAGAGAGTGTAGGGATTCAAGGCGAATACGAATTAACCTGTATAATTGTTTTCTTGTCTTCCAGCTGTCCCTTCCCTGCAGCCCCCTTCCGTCCCCTCCTTGTTTGTTTCCTGTTTTTTCCCTCGCCTTATCGCTCGAACACGCTGTGTTGTTATTACAGGCGTGTTGGTGAGATAGGGAGGTGGAGTCATATGTGCATCAACCGGATCAGGCAGCGTGGAGTCTGACAACAATACTTGTAGGCCTAGAACTTAAACATAGAGCCTAACGGACAGTACCTCCCGACCTGGTTGCAGGGATAATGCGAGTGACCTCCTTAGTAAACTTGAGCGGGCGGCCCAGCGAAGCGGCACGACTCAGGGGAGAGTGGTGCGGCTCGAGGCTTGAGCGGGCCACCGGCAAGGTACAAGCGTTTCTCTGGGGCGACCAATGTGTGCGGCTCAGAAGAGGAGGGGGAGGCAGGATGCGGGCGGCCCAGCGAAGCGGCGCGGCTCAGGGTAGAGCGGCGCTGCTCGAGGCTTGGACGGGCTGCCGTGCACGAGCTGCCGAAGGGAATGAGCGAGGCACATTTCAGCGAGGCCCCAGGGGCCCAAGAGAGATCAGACAAGTCCCAGCAATTTGTCAGGGCAGGCACAATAGAGTCCACTGGTCCTGGGACTCTGGTCAGGGGGCGAGCTCAGTACCACGCCCTTGGAATAGCACTTAGAATATAACAGAAAATCACTGTAGCTCAATACAAGTAACTACTGGTAATCAGGTAAGTACTCCCTACGCAATCCTAACCACCCTAGGAACAGGTCACGCAGGGAACCAGGACCTTACTAGCACCACCTGCACTAGCAAGAACAACCAACTAAATATCAACATACATTTAGGGGTATAGACCTGGGGACAAAACACATGATGTATCAACAACACATTCAGCGGTGTAAGGAACACATGACGCATCAACACACGTTCAGCGGTGTAAGGAAAAAGGCACATGATGCATCAACAACACATTCAGAGGTGCAGAGCACAGGGTGCACAAAACATACTACACATTGTACATTTCCTAGCACCCAAAAGCAATAGGACATAGATCATAACAGCATCTAAACCTCAGTTAGCGCATAAATCACCTTTAGCGCAGAACTCACAAAGTCCAGGTTGCGCCAC
The DNA here is from genome assembly GCF_964263255.1 of Lissotriton vulgaris. NCBI lineage: Eukaryota > Metazoa > Chordata > Amphibia > Caudata > Salamandridae > Lissotriton > Lissotriton vulgaris. The sequence continues at coordinate 642,192,011 of NC_141700.1, read as the reverse complement.
TTGCGCCAGAACCTAAACGTAGCAATAGCAAAATCCACATTAGTCACCAACTGTGACTTTCCCTAGGCCAACTGGCCTTGTTGGGGCTAGGACGCCCTGTGTCTCAGAGTCAGGGTCCTAAACGTGGCAGTTGCCCACAAAGTGCTGGGCAACTGGTGCAAGCAAGATGGGCCAATCGTGGGAGCCTCTCTAGGCTCATGAACAAATATGCTTGTCCCCTTTTTGGAGCCTCGCTGGGCTCTGAGTAAAGAAATGGGCCCACAAGCCTCTCTGGGCTCTAAACAATTGTGGCACCAACGTTGGAGTCGCCCCTCTGGGGACTCGGAATGAATAAATGCCCCCTTGAGCCTCTCAGGCTCAACCACAAACTGCGGCCGTCTCTGGAGCCTCTCCGGGCTCTGAAGCAAATGTGGGGCAATCGGTGGAGTCCCCCTCCTGGGGACTCGAGGAATAAATATGCCCCAGAGCCTTCCAGGCTCAAACATACAATGCAGCAGTTTTTGGAGCCTCTCAGGCTCTTGGAAATGCCCAGGACTTTGTGCTACTGAGAGGGTGGGGGGCGGACACCGGCAATGTGTCCCGACGCCCCCCTCCTCCCCTTTGCAAGCACCCTCACTCACCGGATCTGCTGTGGCGGGGACTCCTCTCGCTGGCTGCGGCGCTGCTGGCGGCCCCGGGGCTCTCCATAATTCACTGGAGCCCCGGGCCACGAGACAACATCTCTCGGCCGGCTGTTTGTTTCCTTTTTCCCCCGTGGCAGCGAGCAGCCAATCGGTGCGCGGCGGCAGGCGGGACGTCCCTCCAAAACCGGAAGTCCCGCCCCGCGTCAGGCACCGTAGTGCCTGGCTTCCTGTTTTGCGGCGCTCGGGCCGCGGCGGTGATTCTCGGGGGCATTTAAGAGGGGTGAGCACCCTCGAAGTGAAAGGATAACGGGGACAAGCTCCCCAATCTCTGGCAACGCTGGGTGGGCACCGGCTGTGGATTGCGGAAGTCGGCAAAAACAGCGGAGTGGGCTCCCGCGCCGATCCTCACGCAAAATGCGTGCAAACAAACGCCGGGTGGGCACCGGCCTCGGAAAACAAAGCGCTCTCAGCGCTAGCGGGACACAAAGCGCTCCAATGCGCCAGGGACAGCACACAAGCGCTTTCAGGCGCCAGAAGCCACCAGTCAAGCGCTCCCAGCGCCACCAGCAGGACAAAGGGCCTCCAGGCGCCTCAGGGGAACACAAGTCCAGCAAAAGTCCAAGCACAGCGCTAGAGGGGAATAAACAGCGCTCCCAAGTCCAGCAAAGTCCAGCAAAGCTCTCCAGGAGTCCAGGGGCTGAGGAGGGCCCAGGGGAGGCAAGCCTTCCCCCTGGGCCCAAGCAGCAGCACGCCCCTGGCAGATTCAAGTTGCAGAACAAGAAGATTTTCATGGGGTCTCAGCCCCTCTTTTATACACCTTTTCCTTTGTCTGTAGGTGCAGGGTGGGGGCAGAACCAGTCACAGCTGGTCTGTGAGCACTGTTGATGGCTCAACCACCCCTTTCATTCATCAGGCAGGCTAGGGTCATCAGTCGCACCACAGGGGGCGGAGCCAGCATTGTGTGGGGGAAACCCAGCCTCATTCAGGACACAGGCGCAGCCCCTCCCTCACATCAGCATGCTAATCTCTCCATTCACCACCGGGGCAGACCCACACAGACTTCCTGGAGCCTGGCATCCCAGCCAGCTCCAGCCAATCACACGCCAGCACCTTCACAGCACATACACAGTCATGTCTAGAAGAAGCACTTCCGCACAAGACACAACCATGTCACATACATCGTTGCGCAGCATTCACTCTCACGAGTTCGCACATACCAAACTTGACCATGCACGCCTCACGCATCAGGAACTACCAGGGACACAGACATTCCCCATGCATTCCTATGGGAGAGCAGGCCAATCTCACACATGCACTCAGGGAGAGCACGCACTTTACACTGCGCCACAGTGTCAAAGTGCGCAAAGACCAGCAATCACTAGGCAAAAAGTTCAGGGGTGAACCTGCCAGAAGGGCCAAGTCCAACAGTATGGAGAACACACCATGATAAATTAGGTAGAATGCTGCTCCAAGATGGTTCACTGCATTTAGAATCTGCAATTGGTGCAACAGAACTAGGGAGTGAGGTCTAGCAAAGTATCTGAAAAAGGGCGTTTCCTGAAGCATCGGTTTTCGGACGCATTTGTCAGCGTCAACGCTTCAGTGCAATAGGGCTACTCGCTAACTGATTTAAGATGCAAGATATTCCTACATGCATTCCAATAAAGATGGAATTAATTACACATTTAAACAGCCTATAGAAACACGGTGAGACTATAATACTCCGGTGGGCTGACCCAAGATGAGATTGACAAATATCTCAAGCCAATGGCTGAAGGTTCTCGAGCAAAAAAAAGACACCAATCACTGAAGGAAGTGGACTCCAAAGTTCCTAAAGTATAGCATACAGGATGCTTGGCATGAATGGCACAAGCTACATGCATGTGAAACCCAACTAGAAATGGCAGAACCAAAATTGACTTGTCTTCTTCACTTAAAACCAGCCCCACTAGGAGCGCAATCACTAGCCACACTTCGTCCACCATCATCACTGATAGACGCGTCTCAAACTCTTTCTTCGGGGCCTACTGAACTGGTTGAATTCAAGATTTCAGCCAGCAAATGCTCTCGTGACCCTGTCAATTGTGCATGTACGTATGTATGTGGCGTATGTACAGCACGAAAGTAGCCAAAAGGCAGTGGGTCACTTCAGATGGTCAGAGGAAAGGATCCAGTAGAGTGACAGGAGAGGTAGTTGAGCTCTAGGAACAGGAATCTACCGATGCTGCAAGGTGATGTAGTGTTCTTTAAAAAAAGGGTATCTTCAAATGTCTCTTAAATTGGAGAAGCCTTTAGGGCTCCTGATGGAGACAGGTGAGTTGTTCCAGATACTGGGTGCATAAAAGAGAAAAGTCCTCCTGCTTTATTTTTGACACTTTTTGGCTCCAGTCTGATGGTGGCCTGACTGCAGGTGTGACACTAGCCACCAGAGATGGCGAGTTTGTCTGCATGATAAGCCGGGGTGCTAGCCATGAAAGCTTTGTAGACGATGCCGCTGGTTTTTAAGATGGTGTGGGCCAGAAATGGGAGCCAATGGAATTTCATCAGGATGGAGGTGATGTGATCCACGTACGGTCCATAGCAATGAATAGGAGATGACATGGACCACTAAAGCTATGTTCAGCTTCTAAATGTCCACACAACCTCAACTTGCTATTTTTATCATCTCAGAATCTTCCCGTCACTGAGCACAGGCTGCAGCCTTTGCCATGACAAACCAACTTACATCACACTCAGTTGCTGTGGAGAACAAAGTCCCACCTCATGAATAAAAAACCTCTAATTTATCAGAACAGATCTTCTTTCCAGCTTTGAAGGCACCATTCTTTTTCATTCTTTTTTTAATGGTTCTTGAATTAAAAGTTACGCAGCTCAGTGAGCAAGTAAGATATAGAATATATCTTGTGCATATCTAGCGTACACATTAGCATAATCTTTGAACTAGTACATGTTGGTATACATGAAGACATTTACACAGCTTCCAAACATATCAAACAGGCTCTGGTTCTGTTATTATCAAGAACAACTAATCATTTGTGCTGAAGTACAGTGATGTCTTTTCTGTTCTTAGGGAAACTTAATGCGGACATGTGGAGGTCAGCTGAGAAAGCAGGTGGGTAAACATCAATATGTTGTGAATCCACTACAGCAGGCCAGAGTTTTGGGAGACTGCGGGCCTCTATTCAACACAATTGAAAACCTATCAAAACAGTCATGTGCCCTCGAAATTTAGATCCAGATTACATGCTCCATTTTGTTCTCAGATGTGGACCCCGCAGGTACCTTCTTGTTCGCAGATATAGACCCTGCAGGCACATTCTTGTTTTCAGATGAGAATCCCGCAGGCACCATCTTGTTTTTAGATGAGAATCCCGCAGGCACCATCTTGTTTTTAGATGAGAACCCCGCAGGCACCATCTTGTTTTCAGATGAGAACCCCACAGGCACCATCTTGTTCTCAGATGTGGACCCCCCAGGCACCATCTTGTTCTCAGATGTGGACCCCCCAGGCACCATCTTGTTCTCAGATGTGGACCTCGCAGGCACCATCTTGTTCTCAGATGTGGACCCCGCAGGCACCATCTTGCTTTCAGATGAGAACCCTGTAGGCATCTTCTTGTTCTCAGATGTGGACCCCGCAGGCACCATCGTGTTCTCAGATGTGGACCCCGCAGGCACCATCTTGTTCTCAGATGTGGACCCCGCAGGCACCATCTTGTTTTCAGATGTGGACTCCGCTGGGATCTTATCTTGCACATATTAACCCAATATCAATCCAATGAAGCTGCCATTGGCACAGCCGCCCCAAATTTTAGACGCACAGCGAAATCGTACAATGGTGCTTCCAAGAATTCTGCCGGGCATTGGAGGGACTGTGGAAAAAGGCTGGCATGACTAAAGACACACTTGCCAGCACATTACAAGTGGTGACAAAGCCAGAAGAGGCTTCAGGTGACACCCGTGGCATGGGGCCGCTTAGCAATAATGAAAGAGGACCAGGCACAGCATGTTTGTGCGCCAGGGCTTGGACTGTCGATGACCCACGGAAACCATGAGCCTTTCAAGAACACATCTACACTCGCCCTGAAGCGCGCTTGACCTCATTTCATTAAGTTTTGGCATGCTATAAAACAACCATAATAAATCTACAAGGCAAGACGTTTTGTTACTCACTCATTCCACACGTGTTGTTAGTGGGGAGTATGCCTAGGTGACAACAGTGGAGATGGGGTTGTACGAGTCAGGAAACAGGTTGGGATGTAAAATAATGGTGCAAATACAGTCTGCACCGAAGAAACACGACAACATTCTGCCAAGGTAGTGGGCCAGGGCCTTGTTTACCTCAAAGTGTGAACTGAAAGCACTTCATTCATCAACAATTACAGCAAAGTGCCCCGAAAGGAATGTTCTCACTTGCAACTTGTTTCACCTCCTGTTGCCTAGAGTGCAAGCTTTATACCCATGTATTTATTTACGTGTCTAGTTACCATGCCAACAGCTAGCATATATTAACGGTGTTTTTCGGAAGGTTTACGAGTGTGTCCCGTCCAGAGGTCTGGAGGTTTCCATGACATCTGAAAGGCATACACTTGTATCCCAGCAGGGCCAACTCCACCTTTCAGCCTCTCGTCTGAAGACAGGAAAGTACAAGACCAGAAACATAGATTACACTCCCTTTGAGTAAGGACTGATTCCTCGACCGGGGCCAGACACGCTCTTCACACTATTTCCCGTGGCCTTGTACAAAACACAAAGCAAAGGTGCGATATCAAGGGACAAAACCAGCAATGCACCAGCACCAACTTACAGCCGAGGCTCCTCCGCCATGGCGGTGGAGCGTCGCCTCACATGCCAGTGTAGTGTTGCGCTCTAGTCTCCGACGGGTCGGCGTGATTACGCGGTGCGCCGGAGCCAGAGCGGAACACTCGCGCATGCGCAGCTGGGCATAGGGAATGCGCGCGAAGCGAGATTAACGGCATAAGCGACCGGAGCTGTTACCAGTCAGACGCTCGGCGTTCCTTTGCGATAGCTGTCCCAATACTCAATAAAGAAACCTGTTCTTGTAACCACTCTCTCTCAGTCTTCATTGTGGGGCGAATTTACATCATTACAGCCAGCAGCCGAAAAAAAGAAAACGACAATAAACTCTTGTTTATTATCGCTTTAACTTTCCTCTCGATGCCGAGGCTTAGGGGGGGTGGGACCAGGGTGGTGACAGGTTGGCGGGGGAGTGTTGTTCACCGCCTTCACTTAGCATGTGGGTTTGGCCAGTCCAGCATGTGGGTTTGACCAGTCGTCTCAGGCCGGCCAAACCCAAATGCACAGTAAAGCTCTCTCCAACCTCTGCGGCATTGCTGGGTGGAGGAGAGCAGGCACATGCTCCCAGTATGTGTGGGAGCGCATATCATCGGCACTCACTCAGGCCAATCCTACAGCTGCTTTCAGCAGCATGAAAGCAGCCCCAGGATTGGCCGGTATGCACTCAGGAAGCCTAAGCCTGGAGAATCGAGGAGGGCGATGCGGCGAGCAGGTAAGTGTTTTTTTTTATTTTTATTTGTTTCCTGCCCGTTTCCATTCCCCACCCCCCTAACCGTCACTCTGTCAACTCGCCAGCCGTAACTGTCTAACTACCCAAGATGAATAAACATATCAAGCCAATCCCAAACAGCAAAGTACAGGTGGGATGACATGGGTAGATATCACCATCAAATACATTGCACTATGTGCTACAGCGCTGATAACAAATGCTAAACCACATAAAAAATAAGGCTAGCCAACACCCACCCCGCTCACAAACACATCCAAGACGAAACAGAGGTTACATTATTGCTCCTAAGTAAACAGGGACTGTGGACAAATAAATGTGAGATATAAATAATCTAGTACCAGTAACCCACAAAATGAAACTTAACCCGTTTACCGCGGGGGACATTCCGCCGCGGTGTAGGCGTTCTAAACGGTGGGCGGGGCTGCGTGGGCAAACGGTTGTGCGCAGCACCTGGAAGGTAGTGCTCGCGTCAGCCATTGGCCGACACCAGCACGGAACGGGTTAAAAAAATAGCAGGCAGAGCCTCAGTGATGATATTTTATGGGTTTAACATGTTCTGAACTGCAGTTAGAAACATTTAAGTCAATCGAGTATTTGATCACCTGCTGCACAGTTGACATTATTAAGGGTTCACAATTCGACAGGTTGGACTCATAATAAACAATAGTATAGTAAACAAACAAAGTTCTTGCATGTCAATGCGGAGCAATTGTGCAGACCGACCAGCGGCAGCTCCTCCACTATGGCATGCATGAAAGCAGCTTCAGGATTGGCCGCAGGGGAGTCCGTGCCTACAGTGGAGCCACAAGAGGGGCAGAGGGCAGAGGAAGAAGTGGGCTACAGGCCACATGCAAGTTCTTTTTTTCCATGTTGTCATCTCCTGTCCAACCCCCTCGCCACTCTCCTCTGACAACGGCCACTCCTGAGTACGACCTTGCTCCGAAGCTATATCTAAATAGTATTCTCTGCAGCATAAGAAAACATTATGGGTACAATACCTTACAAAGGTGCAGAATTAATGGTTTATGGGACACTCCTGTATGCAGAGGAACCGGAGTTACTATACAGTCAACACAACAGTGGTTCCTTCAGAATTATTCAAAACACATTTTCATATATATTAATCATGGGCGGAAAATTCGTTCCGCTCGCGGATGTTGCAGATTTTCGGTAAATTTGCAATTTGCGAGATTCGAGAATTTCCTGCAAAATCCGCGAGCGGAACGGATTGGGTCAAAAGTTCAAGCTGACTTTTTGTAACTATTTTAGAATGGCGCCGGCAAGCTGCCAGAGCCTCTAAAATAGTTACAAAAAGTCAGCTTCAACAGGAAGCACTAATAGATAAAGTAAAGCAGGTGCTAGAGTTGAATCTCAAATTCAGTTACAAAATCATTAATCACCCCAAACTTGGGGTGATTAATGACTGTGTAACTTAATTTGACCTTCAACTCAAGCACCTGCTATACTTTATCTATTAGTGCTTCCTGTTGAAGCTGACATATGGCTGAGGGCAGAAGGGCACAAAGTGGGACAGAGAACATGAGTTAGGCAGAGGGCAGAAGGGCACAGAAACCAGTGGGGCAGAGGGCAAAAGGGCACAAACAAGAGTGGGGCAGAGGGCAGAAAGGCACAAAAACAAGTGGTACAGAGGGCAGAAGGGCATAAAAAACGAGGGTGGCAGTGATGAACCAGGCAAAAAAAAAAACGAACACGCAAAGCGCCCCGCGAATACGCAAAGTTCCCCCGCGAACACGCAAAAATAGAAAATCCGCAAATTCGCACAAATTCACGAATTTTGCGGATTGCAAATTCGCAAATCGCGAATTCGCAAAATTCGCCCATGCTTAATATATATCGCTGAAGATCATTGAATGTATTAACAAGTAATTATAATCGTAAGTACAACTCAGCCATATATATATGCACAAAAAAAGACAATTTATGTTGGAGTCAAGTAAATATTTAGGACTCAAAAGTGGTAAGATGGTGCTCCAAATAAAAGTGAGATGGTGCAGTGCCAGTGAGTTGCAAAGAATTGGCTATTGATAATATGCCAACAAGTCTTCACAGCAATCCTATTGGCTGCAGTATCAAATATTGATCAGGACACAGTTCTCAATTAACTCAATTGTCACTCAACAGTATTAATTTAGTAAATGCAGTCCAATATTGGATTTAAAGTCAGCATTTCGACACGGGAGCCAATCCTCTGAGACTGGGTCTTTTTCAGGACAAAGTTTTGCCCTAAGGGAAAAAATGCAGCCAAGGCAGTGGAATGGAAGAAACAGTTGGGTTTCACTACACCCCAACTTGGTGGCATAGATGGGTTCAAAAGACAGACTAAAGGCTTGTGCACTGCCACAGCAAACAATACAGGGTCTGAGGCCTGCCCCACGAATGTGAACAAACTTATTGATGACATGAACTACTTTGTATTACTCTTACAAACACTTTTGGCAAGATGGCTCAATGCATTACGCACTTGCTGCCAACATCTGGTGTGACCTCAGAACTAAATCACAGCAAGGCCAAATCATCAATTCATCCCTCACAGGTGCGTACATGTAGGCTGGTTAACAGTAACATCTTTTATTTTAAGCGCTCAAATGGTAAGAATACATGCAGGCTTAGAAACAAATTATTTTTATTTGTTTCTCAACAGCGGCAGAAGAGCGTCCCCCTCCCCAAAACAGCAGGAAAGAAAAAATAAAACATTTGTTTTATTTTTCCTTGCCTGCTTAGTCTTGGGGGCAGGGCCTGGTGGTGACATGCACTGAGGGGAGTGGTAGTGCACTCCCATCATTGCGTATGATGGTTTGGCCGGCCGCCTCATGCTAGCCAAACCATCATGCACAGTGAAAGCTCTCTCCAACCCAGCAACGCAGCTGGGTTGGACCTAGCAGGCACAGACTCACAGTCTGCCCTGGAGCGTAAATCAAGGGTGCTCAGGCCAATCCTGAAGCTGCTTTCATGCGCAAGAGCAGCTTCAGGATTGGCCGCAAGGCATTCTGGGAGCCTGTGCCTTCCTGAAGAGGTTAAGAGGAGCAGAAGAGCTTGGCGGGGATGGCTGGAGGTATGTTTTTTTGTTATCCCCCTGCGACCCGTAGTGCCCCTCCTCCTGAAAACCAGCCGCTCCTGTTTGTTAAGAAGGGTCATGTCTGGTTTCAAGAGCTTAAACATATCTAAAACAGTGACATACAATACTCTGCAAGAGAAAACACTGCATGTATTGTATACAATAACAGGATATTCTTAGGTAGTCATCTATGGTCTTACTTCTAAGTGATAAGTTAAACTGAAATGAACAGTTACAAATATGAAGGCTAGTTCCCCTTTCTCTTATGCATACTATTTTTATGGACTGTAACAAATGTATTTTGGTATAATTATCAAAGACATTTATGAATGTGATAAGAAAGCTTCCATATCTCTGCTGGGCAGACCCTCATATCCCTTTCCCCAGTGGTGGGCGGGGTGGTGCAAAGGTTGGATTGAAACATAGTTTCAAGACCACAGAATTAGAAGAAATGTGCGTATGCTTATTAAGATTTTTTGGGAAACAGGGGGCAGTTAAATCTGTATCTAGAAGGCTAGACCATAACAATTCAATAGCCAGCTGTAAGAGGCTCTGTACGTCTTAAAACTATGTCCGTGCCTCCAAAGATGCCCTAGTGCAGTGCTTAATTTGAGCCTGTGGTTTCCAGTGCTCGGTACTGGCACTTAATTGTCAACACTGGCACTTGTGGCAGTCTGCCATAAAGTGGCACCGTCTGGCTAAGTTAGAGATGGCCACAACAGCACTTAATTATTAATTCAATGTACACTAAAAATGACTAATACCTGCAGCGGAACTCATTCTTTTAGCTTTTGGGGGTCTGGGATAGTCTGAATTGTCCCACTTGTAGTAGTGTGAGGGTTAGTAGCTGTGTTGTTACTATCATTGGCAGTGCAGACAGGGGTAATGTGTGGTGGTAGCTGCCGTGGCTTCCTGACAAGGGCCCTGGCACTTATTTATTGTATTTATTTTTACTAATTAATCACTGCCTAGAAATTACTATTCCACCACCTTTAAAATCAGAATTCACCAAGAAGCAAGCATAGAACAAGAAACTAAAATACATATGGGAAGCGGAAACCTACTGAGAGAATGTTATGTATGTGGGAAATTAAACCAGACAAGTGACAACCATAGGCCTTTGAGCCAAACCGTCTGTCTCCCCTCTCCCCACCCCCTTCATCCTTCTGTCTACCACGCTCAGATCTGCAGATTAGAAAGGGCAACATTTTGGATACAAACAATACAATGTTGCAAAAGAAGAAGTCTGTGAAACACAAAGCAACTCATAATACACAAATTAACCCAGTTCAGCTGCAGAAAAGAAACATGTGGAAGAGACACTGCTTCAGAAAAACCTCTGACATGGGGTACAAATTAACGGATAAACAAGAAATGCCCCATGGGCACATAGGCACTGACCGAGACAACTTAAACAGATGGGTATTAAATGCCACTGAAAACGATGTTATTAATTGCACAGATTAAATCGCTTTAAATACTGAGTGATGCATTAACTACCAGAAAGCGGGGCTTTCCCTCTCTGAGGGGAGGCAGGAGAAATGAGAGACATGGTGTCTGAATGGTAAACAAACAGTGACGTATGCTGATAAACCAGCTCACTGGGTGACTGCATAACTTGCACAATGTCAATATTTGAACCCCCTTCTGTAAACTCAGCCTCGCATCTTGGTAAGAGAGAGGCCCGTTGAGGTCTTAAATTGCCCCTTAGATTATCACATGACATTTGGTACTTATAGTTTTGCATTTCCGGTTACAAAACTAGGACTATAAATCCCAGAATGCCAAAAAAGACCAAGCTTGTACGAGCAACTCACGTCTGACAAATATCGGCCTTTATGCCAAACGACTGCCTTGGCAATTTAGTTGCCTTGCTTCAAACTGATCAAAGTGCCTAGACACATGATCGGAAATACTACCGTGTGCTATGCACGTGCAGCTTTTATTTGTCTCAGGTGCCTGCGGGAACAGAATTCCGAGAGCTCCCTCGGGCTGCTCACCCTCCCCTGAACCTGCAGGTACAGACTCTGTGTCCTCAGAGCCGGGCTCCCGGGAAGGGCCGGGTGGCTCACTCCGCGGGTACTTGCGTTAATTACCTACTGATTACATTCAAGTCTCCCACGGCCAAGGAACAGAGCGGACAGGACCAAGCATGTGTGCGAATGGGTAATTAAGGGGGCCTCGGGGCGCACCCGAGGCAGGACCCGCCCTCACGTACATTCACACGCTTCACAAACACACTGGGACAGAAATGATGCCCTGGCACTAAAATAAAAGTGGCCCTCGCATATCAGGGCAGTTTTGAACTTGTAAAGACACGCGGTGAAGATATTTTGCAGGGGAGGAGTCACCCAGCATGTATATGTATGTATGACAGCTCCATCGTGTGACAGAAGCTGGGCTCGAGGGTGTTAAAAGGTGTCAATACAACCCAAATTAATGGTCCTCCTCGTGTTGACTAATGTAGGATAAAAGGCCGAGCTAGCCTCGTGCATTTAAACCAGAGACCTCAATGTCCCACCAGCAACTGCAGCAAGGATGTTATCCGACTGAGCTACCTCGTAGTCTTCCGCCCTGTCACCCCTCTGCTCCCGTTCACACCGTGGAGTAAGACCAGTGCTTCAAACTGAAATGTAGGAATTAGAGTACACACCGCCCCACAGCACCAGCCTGGTACTGCGAAGTGCCTGCACTCGCCCTTTAAAAGTATCCCGACCCTGCTGAGAAGTGCCGGTACTCCATTTCGAATTAAAGAAGTACAGTACTCTGTATCCCCACTTGACCACCATGTGTGATTCTGTGCACAACATTTTATCTCACCGCACGTCTCTTTCGTCAGTGAGCTAACAATGCCAACAGTAGGCGCTACAAAAATAATCCAAACAGGCACCTGTACAGGTAGGTGTGTTGGGATACGGTAAAGCAAATCACAGACAGTAAAAGTTGGCAGGAAAGTGGTCTTACCTGCCAGAAGGGAGAGCGGCAGCAGCAGCCAGTACAGTACCCCACACAAGACCCGCAGCTCCATGGCCGGGTTCCCTGCCCGGGGGTGCGGGGTCACCCCTGAGGAAGGCGATCAGGCTCTCGGCATCACCGCCCGATCTCTTCCAGCGGGGTGAGCAGGTGACAACGAGGTCGGTCCTTCAGAGCTCCCACATAAATCCACTCGGTCCAGTGTCCGACTGAAAGCGCCCCGGAGAAGGGCCCGGCCCGTACCCGCAGGACAGTCCCAAAGGAACGCGGGCTTTGAAGCGCAGCGTGAGCAGGAAGTGGGTGGCAGCGAGGGGTGCCCGCAGAAGCTGCGCCTTCTTGAAAACTTCCCGCTGGTTCAGTAGCCGGGCGCTGCACTCCGCGATCAGTGGAAAATCCGCCTCATGTGGAGGAGGGGGCGGGGGGCTGCTGCTGCTTCCAGACCTGCAGAAAGGGAGAGCAGAGGAGAGTGAATGGGTGGAGCAGGGCAACGATCTTCTGATGCCCAGGTCTGCCACACAGGCTCTGCCAGCCGCCTGTGACTTCTGTATACCTTGTGCATGTGTCAGCTCTGCCCCTGGGTGTCTCGCGTCGGGCCCAACCCAAAACTTGAGGAAAGCACCTTTGTTCTCAAACTCTCCCCAGAGAACTTCAGTTTCCCAGGTCCACGTGAGAGTGACTCATAAATGTAAGTTATGTTGTATTTGCACTCTGGAATTTGCAGTCCTGCAGAGCCCGTTGCAAAAAAATCAGGACTACAAGTCCCATAATGCAAAGGCGGCCCTGGGATAAATGAGGCACTGAAACATGAGAGACTGGAGACTTCCCCATTCTGTAGCCACTCTTCCCCCTTCTATAAGCCAAACACCTCCCCTCTCTATTGGCCTCGTGGCCCGTTTACTAAGGGATGGAGCCCAACACACACACACACACTTCCACTCCCTGCGCTGAGAACCCAGGGATACCCGAATACATGATCCGGACCGCCTGTCACCGAAGATACAAGTAACAGCCAAGTGTAGTCCGTTAACTGAAAAGTGCATTCTGGAAGTTGTAGTACCGTTTCCCCTCAAATAGGCTAAAGTTCACAAGAAGGAGGGTGGGTGGAACATCCTGTACCCGGTGACACGGAGTCATCCTATAATGTCACCAGAGCCTCTCTGCGCTCTGGGACCACCTGCTGTCTCGGCCTCCTACCTCAGCTGACCTCACGCGACACTTTACCTACCAAAAGGCTCGTGCATGCCGAAACTACAGGTCCCTCCTTATCTATAGGCACGTGTTTCCGGGCACACCAGAGCCCTCGGTTAGAACAAGCTCATTACAGGGCAGGTCTGCGGGGTTATCGACGTCACCACATGGCGGGGAGATAACCATGCCCTTGCAAGTCAGGCAGCCTGGAGGGGGCACCAAATATGCCACAACAGAGCAACCTGCAGAAAAGACAGGCTAGGGTGAGTGGCACCCATCTTACTGCATGGCAGGCGGGTGGCACCCACCCCATTCCAGGACAGGCAGCAGGGAACGCTCACCTCACTGCAGGGTAATCTGGTCAGAACCCTCCCATGCCCCAGCAGCTGGCATCCCTTTGCAGCACAGACTGGGAGAGAGGGTGCAGACATGTGGCTGAGGGGCACTGAGTTATGCCAATTAATACTTGCCCTGTAAGGCATGGGTTAGGAAACACCCTCGTTCCCTCCCACTGAGCACTATAGGATCAGAAAATAGGCTCATCTGCCCACATGTGGCTGCCATGTGCAACCCTCCTTAGCCCCGCCCCCTCCCTGCGGTTCAAGCCCATGACACACTCACCACGTCAGGGTGAGTCTGTCTGTGCATAGGAGAAAGCCTCCCCCGCCCCCACCCGACGAACCCAAACACCCTCGTATCCCATAGCTACGTACCTCCTTCCTGCCTGTAGCCGTGCCATGCCCCGGGCTCCTAACTCCGGGGCTGGAAGGTGCCCGGTGCTCCTCGCCACATGTCTGAAACTGATCTATCCTCTCCGGGGTGCAGGGCGGTCACATGCCCTGCTGACCTCACACAGAGGCGGGAAGGGGGATCTCCTTGAACTGCTCCGCGAGTTCTCTTCTAGATTGCGGAGTTGGAGTGCGAGTGTAGCGCCTAGAAGCTGGTTGCGCGGTTGGCTCCCTGGTGGTACAGCTGGCACACTCCCCGAACTTCTGTCTGTGCACGCGTTCTCTGGCCGGGCCAACTACGTCAAAGTTGCACTTTGCAGAAAACATTCACCAGCCACTGCTTTCTGTGCGTGGGGGGAGCTGCATTCCAACGACAGCAGCGCCACTTAGCGAAGAGTCGGGGAAAACACGCCCCTCGAGGTCTAGTGATATTAGATCTCCGCACAAACATCAGCAGAACCACACATCACTCTTTTTTGCTGGAGCAGCAGTGCCATCTAGCGATAGACACGATAATGGCTTTTTACGTCACAGAGAAGTAGCCTGGCTGGTTGTTAGTGACAAGTTCAACAGGGGAGCCTCTAATTCAGAGTATCGATCATTAAAAAAAAGCTTTAAAAATATGTTTTCTTGCACCTATAGGCTGACGGCGGGTTTGGTTATTTGCATTGCCTCATACTGTGTTCGGCGCAAATGTTTTTACGTCCATGTTTTCTACTCTGCCCAAATGAGACCGATTCTACACCACCTTTATTTTGTATTTATTTAATGCAGTTTTATATAGCGCGAGGTGTCAGAGCACTTTACAAAAGGATCAGGTAATTTACAAAAGGTACACAAGATAGACTAAACACGCTAACAGGTTACATATATATAGTTACAAAAGGTACACAGGATGGACTAAACAGAGGATTTTACATATACAGTTACAAGAGGTACACAAGATGGACTAAACAGAGGATTTTACATATACAGTTACAAGAGGTACACAAGACGGACCAACCATGCTAACAAGTTACAAATATACAGTTACAATGCTAACAAGTTCTGTATATATATATATATATATATATATATATATATATATATATATATATATATATATATATATATATATATATATATAAAGGTGTCAGAGTAAGGTTAAAACAGGAGGAAAATACATATTTTAAAGTTGACCTCATGCGAGTGCCAGAATACCTTAAGGGTCAAGAAATGGGTTGAATTATTCCAGGAAGTGCTTTGGAGGCGGCGCAGTTGGTAGCATGCATTCGTGGTAATGGCATTGATATGGGACTGTAAGTTGAGCCTTTTGTCTAGGATGATGCTAGAGATTTGGCACTGTCAACAATGGTAGGCTTGTTGTTGAGAATGTTCAGATTGTTCTTTCAAGATTGGATAGGAGGTGGAGATAGTGAGGTTGAGAGGAGATGGAATTTTGTTTTGGAACTATTCAGTATTAGTTGATGAGTTAAGAGCCAATAGTGGATGGAGTTGAGAGTGGTGTTGAGGATTGAAATGTCATGAGTGGAAGACAATTTAAGGTAGATTTGTGTGTCATCCGCATATGGATGATAATGGATCCCAGACCTTTTTAGGATATTTCCCAGTGGTTCAATGTAAAGGTTGAACAGTGTGGGCATGAAGATCGAGCCTTGAGAGACGCCTTGTTCGACAGCCATTGAAGTGAAGAGACAATTCGCCAATTTGATAATCTGGGGTCTGTCCGAGAGGAATGATTCAAACCATTTGAGCACTGTGCCTTCAAAACTTATTCTTAGTTTTAAAGAGCTCAAAAGAGTGTTCAAAAGAGTGTTGTGATTAATAGAGTCAAAGGCTGCGGATCAATCAAGAAGAATCAGGAGTCCAGATTCGCCCGATTCAAGTACTCGGAGGGCATCATCGATCACTTGACGTGGGGCTGTTTCGGTACTGCATCCTTGGGTAAACCAGATCGAAATTCGTCAAGGAGGAAGTTGTCATTGATAAGTTTGGAAATTTGCTTCGCCACACAACTTTCTGTAATTTTAGCAAGAAAAGGGAGGTTAGTGATAAGGCAAAAATTGTTTAGATCTTTCACATCAGCAGAGGGTTTCTTAAGAAGTGTGGTATCCTGTCCTGTTTTAACGGCAGCATGAAGGGAGCCTTGGTTTGAGGAAGAGGTTAATCAGATGGTCCAGTAAGAGAGTGTGTGGGTGTGAAAGTCAAATGAATGTCACTGGGGATGGGAGTCGATGGAATGATTAGAGGGTTTAGTTTCTAGAATGCTTTCAAGATGGGCCATTTCAGTAATTATGTCAAAGTTCTGCTTGCGGAATGTAATAACGAGACCTAAAAAACTCCATATGAAAAAGGTGGTGTGCTTTGGAAGGTCGAAGGAAGAGAGGGCGGAGTGTGGTCAGATCTGAAATGGACCAAAGGGGGGCAGAAATTTCACGCAAGTGGGCCTATCAATCAGGCTCAATGGGCTGGGACTTTCGGCACGGGTGGATCAACAAGCTGGGGGCTCCTGGACAGCCCTTCTTTCTTTCATTTTCCTTGTTGGGAGTTGTGCCTCGTCCAGCATCTCTTTGCTCTGCGGCTCCGCCTTGGTCGATGTCATAGGTGTTCCACGATCTGCAGCCAGGCTGTGCGTCACGTCCGGTCCCTCTCCTCTGACGACTGCATGATATCTTCAAATAAGTAAAAACAATTTTTAGAGAACTGGCAGGGGAAGACGTTTACACAAGTCAATTTCTCTCCCAACCCCAAGTAACTGGGGAAACGTTTATCGGTTGCTCAAAATGACGATAGGGTGGATACTTTTTAATCCTTACATCGGGGTATGCTATTAACTCATAAATTATTGCTGTGGTGCAGGTTTGCAAGCATTTCTACGAATTTCCATCATATTTTTTTTTCTCTCTCTTTGGTGTTCATTCCTGTTACATTCGTGATCGCGGCAAGAAGTCTGATATCTATCAATTACATGGTCTATCAAATTCAAACCGGCTCCTCCGGCAGAGACTCGTCTTTCTAAAACAATTCTTTTGAACAATAGTTTTCTTCAGGGTCTGCTAACTACGAAAAGTGTGAAGTGCTACTATCATGGGCTTATAGGTACTCTTCCTAGAAAGGACACAGGCTAAGCATTGTTCCATCCTGTCAATGTTTCCTACTCTTTAGCTAAGCATTTTGGTTTCAATACTCTTTCAGCAGGGTTTACTACAACATTCCTTTTACTTTGGTTCAAATCAATTTTTATAAACATTATTCTAATTTCTGCATCAACTTTTACAATCTGGTTACTTCATTAGTTATCGAGGGACTGGCAATATCCATACAACTTATATCTAGGGTGACCGGAATCTAAAAGTAAAAACAACTAGGGACATTTCACAAAATTTGCAGAAGGACTACGATCTTACTTCAGGCTGCGAGTGCGTTCCTTAGCAGAGAGCTACAGAACGGTCAGAAAGAACTTACATAAATTGCGAATTTTTAAACCTGGAGGCTTGTTTGCCAATTAAATCTTTTCTGGAAACAACAGCTAACTTTTATCAGTTTTAGACAATTTATCCTTTTGAAAACCTGGTCATGAGCTACATTTCTTAACATTTTCTGGGACAGCTGGTACAAAACTGGGGCCATTCTGGAAAAACGGGGACGTTTTGGTCACTCTACTTTTGTGCAATGGGCGGGGTAATATGAACAATGAAGGTTGTGCTACCAAGGCACTAAAACAAAAAGCCACTGACATATAGCTCCCTTTTAAGGTCCGGATTAGGGGACATCAGTCGTCTTACCTGTCCTTTCTTTCTCAGCCAATTAAGTTCCATCATTTTACGGAACGGAGAGGTAGTAATATGGCAAAGTATGATATTTTGTTTCTGTCAATTTATTCAAACACTGTCGTGTTTAAAGCCAATTAGACGTGTACCGGTGAGGTACAGCGTCGTCATTTATTCAAAAGTGAGCTCTCAGAGGGAGAGAGGGTCGTGCGCAATAAATAGGCTATTCAGTACACCTACAACATAAAGAGAGAGAATGTGTACAATAATAGGCCATTCAGTGCACACACAACATAGAACAGTACAGGTCAGTTTTACATATAAAACACACAAGCTGAGGGAAAACATAAATTCATAGTTTACATACACACAAATATCAAATAGGGCGCGACAGTACATACATCAAGTAAAAAAAAAAAACAACAAAAAACACAGTTATTTTGGACAAAAAGACTTTTTTATTCATGTTGCGCATTCTCAGTACTCTACTTAATTCATTCGGTGGTCAGACTCTTTACTTTCCTTCCTTCCTAATAGTTGACAATTTTAGCTGGTGGCCTATTTTGAAAATACTTACTCCTTTTTTTAATTGGTGTGACACTAGTCCAGTCGTACTTATACTCACGGTGGGGTCCCCCAACATCTAGCAATGATGATCCAAGCTGAAGTAAAGGAGGGATGTCAGTCGGAGGTGTGACGGCACAATTCTTATTTTTCTACGTGGATGGAAGAAGAAGGGGTAAATCTAAAACATGACAATATCTCTAATTTCTGGGTGGAGGAGGATTTGGATGAGCCCCAACCCTGTGTACTCTGCATTTCTCTATTTGGTCAGCACATAAATCAACTCACAGGTGCGCATTACTTTGGTCGCACACTTGGGATATCGGTTGGAGTTGGGCTCGTCGGGTTGCAATAATCCTTCAAGCTCCTGATGTAGGTTACCCTCCCAATCACTAGCTTCAGAGAGAGACTTGTTTCTAAGTAAGGAATGTGCTATACTTCAATTCGTCTTTCGCATGTAGGTACCATGTTCGGGCCTATTTTTCTCATCCCATTAACCATTCGATCGACACCTCAGCCATACAAAAGGCATTCTCTTATCGACCCAGGCGTACACCACACATACGCATTGATACCATACAAATCAGCACACAGACGCATTCATACCATACAATTTTTCACGCTCCCAGAGATAGTCTCTGCATACAACGTACCATCTCACAGTACTAGCCTATTTTTCGCGTGGAACACGGTGCATTTAGGCCTTCTCCATTCTTCAGCGGAAACTTCGATGTAACCTAAAGAAAAAGAGAAGAGGGGGGCAGCATTCAATGCACGCCAGCGTGCATTATAACGAGAATATTTTTACTTACCATGTACCTGACTTATCTCTTGGGATATAGTCCTTGGCATTTGGCATAGAAGCCCAGAGGAACTGTTAGTGCGGCTGGGATAACCAATGATAGGATGCTCACTACATAGATCGTCCGAGTGGGGTATAACGGACCGTATGTAGGAAAGGGTCAGAAGCCAGAGGTACTCAGTATAAGGTGAGGGGGGTGATGGATCCATGTTTTTATTTGGAGAAAAACAATCTACAGTTGCCTGGGGAAGTTCCTATTCGTGGAGCATGGAAACTATAGGGGGTAGCGAGTTTCGCTGGGTGCATTCGTGTTTTTAATGGTATGCATTTTTGCTACACAGTAAGACCACTCACAGACTTGTTTGATGTCTGCATGGAGATCAGTTTTTCGGGCGGGTGGAGGACACGGTGCAGTTCTAGCGCGGTAGCACAGTTGTGCCAGAAAATCACAGATTCGTATTTGCCAAGGCTGGCAGACCTATTCATGGGGTCCATAAACACGGACTAGGCCATGCCTGAAATGTTTGTGCAAGGCATACTGTTAGAACCGGCTATCTCTAGTTGGCAGAGGTATACACTTCTGACAAATAGGGACACTCCTTTTCTAGTCAGGGCAAGGGGATCACACCCTTCGATAACCCCTGCTCACCCCCTTGGTAGCTTGGCAGAGCAGAACAGGCTTATCTCAGAGGCTGTGTGTTAAGCAATTATGACCACATACAGTAATAAAGTGGATACACTACAAATGGACACAACACCGTAGTATTATAAAAAATAAGTATCTTTATATAAGACTTAGCACAAGACCAAATAACGGCAAAACTGTACACAATCGGAATAAATACGTTCGGGAAGGAAAAAGGGATAGTTCAAACGTAGTTTCTTCTTTAGCACAAAAGTCTTTTAGTATCAAGCAAATCTTCTTCTTGGAAACACAGTTCTTAGCAACAGGGTAACTCACACGGGAGCTACACAACGTCGAGGCAAAGTTAATCAAAAGGCGTGGCGTCGACCGCGAGGAGCGCTACGTCGGGCCTGGAGTCACACGGACCCCCAACAACACAGTACCTTAGGAAAATGAAGCACACGATGATCAGCGGCGTCGAGCAATCCGGCGTCGCGTCTTCGGTGTCGATCAGGCCTCAGCAGGCGTTGTCGATGATGCAGTTGCACAGAGTGAGCAGCGCTCACGGCGTCGAAGGGCACACGGTTGATGCGATCAGCAGCGGGGCAGACACGAGGTCCTCTAGAGTTAGAGCCGTACTCCTACTCACTGGCGTTGCTGCTGGCGTCGGTTGGGCCCAGCGTCCATCGTCGTGGTTGCTGGTTCTTTCAGAGGTGCTGGATTCACACTTCCAGCAAATAGCACTTTTAGCAGGTGAAGTCCTTTAGCCCTGTGACTTCAGCAGGAGACTGGCACTCTTCCAGTCCTTGGAGATTTTCTTAGCAAGCGTGAGAGTACACACACAGTTCCTCTCTCCTGGTTCCTTGGCAAAAATAAAGAAGCACCGCAGGATTCCCCCAACAACAGCACACCAGCAGAAGGGGTAGGCAGTCCTTTAGATCAGCAGGCTTCTTGTCCTTGGTTACAGGGTTCCTTGTCAGAAGTGATCTGATTTCCTAGTTCAGGGGTCCTTCTCTTATACCCCTTTTCGTCTTTGATCCCTTTGTCTAGGCCGGGGGTTTCCCAACACCCTGGGTCTGCGGTGGGTGGAGCTAGGCAGTAGCACCTGGCCTATTCATGGAGCCGGGCCGGGTCCTCAGACGCCCCGCAGGAGGTGGAGCCAGCATTGATACTGGCAGGAGCAGAGCTATCGCCCTCCTGGCAGGAGGTGGGGCTAGGATCGTCCATGGCAGGCACAGAGCCATCAGTCGCTTGGCAGGAGGTGGAGCCAGCATTGTATCAGGCAAGGCAGGCTATCAACAACTGTGCTCATCCTGAAAGCCAGCAAAAGTCACTGGGAGTAACGACGCCATACCGGGTTGCCAAAACCGCCAAAGAACGCCAGTCTCGCCGACCTCGCTGCAGCTCCACCGCTGAGATCATCCTCCCCCCGCCGCAGCCTCACAACAACAGCGCTGCTGCAGAGTGGGGGAGAGGGAAAAACTACAATTCCCAGCGGCCTCCGCGACCGGAAGTCGCGTCGAGGCGGAGCGCGCCAGGAGGCGCTTAAAAGCAGCCTTCACCTGCAGAGGAGCGGGTGCTCATCCTGAAAGCCAGCAAAAGTCACTGGGAGTAACGACGCCATACCGGGTTGCCAAAACCGCCAAAGAACGCCAGTCTCGCCGACCTCGCTGCAGCTCCACCGCTGAGATCATCCTCCCCCCGCCGCAGCCTCACAACAACAGCGCTGCTGCAGAGTGGGGGAGAGGGAAAAACTACGATTCCCAGCGGCCTCCGCGACCGGAAGTCGCGTCGAGGCGGAGCGCGCCAGGAGGCGCTTAAAAGCAGCCTTCACCTGCAGAGGAGCGGGTGCTCATCCTGAAAGCCAGCAAAAGTCACTGGGAGTAACGACGCCATACCGGGTTGCCAAAACCGCCAAAGAACGCCAGTCTCGCCGACCTCGCTGCAGCTCCACCGCTGAGATCATCCTCCCCCCGCCGCAGCCTCACAACAACAGCGCTGCTGCAGAGTGGGGGAGAGGGAAAAACTACAATTCCCAGCGGCCTCCGCGACCGGAAGTCGTGTCGAGGCGGAGCGCGCCAGGAGGCGCTTAAAAGCAACCTTCATCTCCCGCGTCGCGGGAGCGCGCGGGGCAGCGCCGGGCTAAGCCCGGGCAAAGGGCGGGCCCTCTGTGGCCCTCAGGGGACCGAGGAGGACGGGACGGGCCATTCCCCT
Source organism: Lissotriton vulgaris (assembly GCF_964263255.1). Classification (NCBI taxonomy): domain Eukaryota; kingdom Metazoa; phylum Chordata; class Amphibia; order Caudata; family Salamandridae; genus Lissotriton; species Lissotriton vulgaris. The sequence goes on along the minus strand of NC_141700.1, from coordinate 642,169,900 downwards.
TTCGTCTGCGTTAAGGTACCCTAACACCCCTTGCTCTCAAACCGCTGCGTACTAAAGGGGAGCCTCTCATTACTGTTATACCTCGGAAAATAAAGTGAAGATGTCCAAAACTAGAAAGACCCCCGTGGCCACTAGATCTGTAACAAGAACTATAAGTGCTCCTAAAACCCCTCTTCCTACAATAACCGCTATTGACTTAATGTTACAGAAAACAATCAGCGTGGTGGCTGACGCTATCCAGGACACTGAAAGACGACTATCTCTAACGCCAGATCTGTGTTTTCCGGATCTTTCTCTTCATACCACCGAAAACGTTAACTCTAAAGACAATACAATGAATTCACAAGAATCAATCTTAATGTTGTCCTTCACAGGGCTTCCAAGTCCCCAAACACGAGACAACACTTCAACTGCCCTGACTATTCCCTCCCTAGGCAGCAGCAGGGACAACAGCCTTATAGTGCCTAACAATAACGGAACTAATACATGCTTGCCGTCCTTAGACCACTCAGATCCTGGGTCCTTAATCTCGGCAGGTTTAACATTTACTGCACCTACAGGAATAGAACCTCCCCCGGCTAAGAGATCAGGGCCAAAACATACAAACAGGTCCTGCAGACTGCGAAACAAAAAAAAAACAACTATAGTTAAAAAAATACCTTGTTTAAAGGCCAAAAAACATAATTTAGCCAAAGATATCTGGTCCACTTTTAGACTGGCTAACCCAACACCCATAGCAGTAAATCTTTGTTCTCCCTCAACCAGTCAGGAGCTAGGGTCGTCCCTGAGCAAGCAGCAGACAGGCCCTACAGATATGACTACTGCCCACTCAGACCAGTCAGACAATATACCGACAAACAACAAGCCACTCCTGGGACAACTAGAAGCCCTATTCAAGACCCTCCTGAAGCCCATTAGTGAGAGAGTCATTAACATCGAGAAGGCTCTAGGGAAATTCGAAAGGGCCCAAAACGATGCAACTTCCACTTTACTTAAAATATTGAACGCACCAAAAACCACCTCCACTTTTGTACCAGCTCGCAGCTCACTTGCCTCAAGTCATAATAAAGCAGTAAGGACAAAGCAAACTACTCACAACACTGCAAATAACCACACTCTGCCAGCTTGCCTGGATAAAACTCCCCACTCTAAGCCGAGAAAAAATCTAGACACGGTGTCTAACCCCCCCCCCCATAGTGGCCACTACCCTGACAAATGCCCAAATCCCACCTGACAATGAAACCGAGGAAAGTGAATGGGCCGCTGAAAGCTCCCCAGCCAAACTAGTACAAACCCACCTAGAGCAAACGAGTCAAACTAAAACTACACATTTGAGTATCCCTATATTGCAAACAGGGGACAAATTGCCAAAACCAGTGGCAGTTAAAAGACCACCCCACATAAACCTTCCCCCTGAATCCAGTCCTTATACCAGCGTTATGATTGGGGTTCCTAAATTACCGGAGGAGAAAACAGAATCTCACGCGGAACTAAAAAATAAGGTCAGCCACTGGCTGACAAATCACAGACCCATTCCACAACACATAATTGGGCATATCTCACATGTGAAAAGAGTAGACTGGGTGGGCACCAGATTCAAATCAACTGAGGGTGACTGCATCGTGGTAACCTTCGGTGATAGTCGCGCAGCTAGTTTTGTGAACAGCTGGAAAAGTGGCGTGACCAACAGCCTGATCCGCACAATGGATCTAAGCTATTTTTACCCCTCCAATAATCCTGGTCACAATGTAAAACAACCACATCTAACCTATGGACAGGGGGGGCCGCCTGAGCAAACGGCGTATCACCTAGCTAGGGAAACCCCATGGCTGTATGAACCGCCTACCCCGCTGGACCACATTAACCAGAGGAATGAACTCCTATGGTCTAACAGGCAAAATAGACATCGTACATACCATCAGGAGAGAAGGGAGTTTCTACCCCACCCACAATCTCAGCATTATCCACATCCACAACAGTTAAACATGCACTATGGGGTCCCCGTCTCAAACAGATATGACATGCTTTACGCCCCAGAATATCTGGATGAGATCGATTGACATACTGTACCCCTAATCCCGCTTCCCACATACTCAGAGTTTTCATGCATGGAAACAGCTCCCAATAATCCAGTGAGCACTATACTAGAGTGTACAAACAATTCTACTCAAGGGTTAGTTGAAATCCACGAGGCAGCTTCTTTAGCAAACCAGACAGAGAGCACACCGCCCCTATATGAGTTTAGTCCCTCACATCCGCCCACTCAAGTCCATTGCGGTATTGCCGGTGCTGTAAACTCTCTACCCAGCACTGATACACAAGCAGACACAATAACTGACCAAGGGAATCAAGTGACACCCCCACCTATAACCATCGCCCAGGAAGTAAGCCCAAATGATACATCACCATGCCCCATAAAACTTTTGTCCTGGAACGTTGCAGGCCTGGCTTCCAAGGTAAAGGATCCAACATGGGTATCACATATAAAAGACTATACTATCTTGTGTTTCCAAGAAACATGGTTGGAAGACGTAAATGTACATATCGAAGGCTTCCAAAGCTTCTTCCTACCGGCAACTCCAACGAACAGTGGAAGATCAAAGGGGGGCTTGGCAGTTTACGTTAGCCTTGCACTCATCTGTCAGGTCTTAAACAGGGAATCCAACAATAGACATATCCAAACTCTGGTACTCAGGAGGGGCAAAAGGGCATTGACCCTCATTAACTTCTATAATGCTGTATCATCAAATAGGGAGTGCAACATTCTTCATCTACATAACTTCCTTAAAGCTAAAGCATCAAGTCTGCCCCGCAGCACCATCATTGCTGGAGACCTTAATACGCATCCATGTGGTAACCCTGCAGAAACACCAATTGGTCTTCTAGGATGCAATAATAGATCTGGTTTCCACTTTGATCATTCGCCACGAGGTACCCATGTTAACAACTTAACTGATGACAGGAACCTGACAGTTGCAATGACTATATCAGAGGATTCTTACATTTTTGACGTCCCCACGTATAAAGGTCCTAGAAACGGCACTTATATAGATCACATTCTCCTTTCAAGAGATCTCGTTGATCTAGTAATTGGCTTTGAAATTCAAACAAGCCTGTTCAGTGACCATAATCCCATCTCCATGAAAATTAGAGGAGGTATCTTCGAACTTCGAAAGCCCAGGAAAGATTGTGGCCGTTTAAAGCCAATAAATGGAAATCGTCGTTTGAAGTGGTCAAAAGTCGACAGTGTTACCCTATATAACTCAATTAATAACAGCTGTGGTAAAGAACTCGCACTTTGTGTCTCCTCCACCACCTTACCTGAAGAGACCTTAACCGCCTTTTCAGCTGTGGTAGACAGAATTGGTGAACTGTTAACTATACCAGCGAAGGGACATCATGAACCCCACCCGAAATGGTTTGACCAAGCTTGCTCAAAGGCCGGACGAAACTTAAAAAAAGCACTAAAGGCCAACCCCAGAGATCCTATCCTTGTAAAAGAACTGAGAAACATCTACAAGACATCTCTAGCAGCCCGAAAGAAAGAGGTGAAGGCAAGCATTTGGGATTCCCTGAGTGATCCAGCAATTCTGGGTAATAGTTCTAAGTTTTGGAAGATCATAAACCAGCCCCTGTTCGACGACCCCAGTAACTCTGTGATCGGGTCAAACATACCCGAGGATGAGTGGTTAACTCATTTTAGAACAATTTTCCAAAGTGACGATGCACAAGCGGACATTGATTTTAATACTCCTGACGAAGAATTATTGTGTTTCACAGTGGGGGAGGTAGTAAAGGGTATCCAGGGCCTGACTAGCAACAAAGCACCAGGCCCTGATGGTCTTCCCCCTGACCTCTTTAAATCAGACACTCAGCTATGGGCACCAGTCCTCACCGCAGTAATAAATGCTGGGATCTCCAAAGGTTGCCCGAAATCATGGGGGTCCTCGACCATAGTGCCTGTATTCAAGAAAGGGGATCGTAGAAGTGTAACATGTTATAGGCCAATATCATTGATCAACTCAATTGCCAAGGTGGTGGGGGGTATTATTTTAAATAGGCTAGTACTCTGGGCCAAGGAAAAAAACATTCTGTCACCCATCCAATACGGGTTTAGACCGGGTCATTCCACGATAGCTCAATGTCTGAACCTGTATCTAATAAACGGCAAATACACCCTGGCCAGAAAAGGGTCTATCCACATGGCCTTTATGGATTTATCATCCGCCTTCGACTGCGTCGACAGAGGTAGGCTCTGGGAGGTCATGCAAAAAATGGGTGTGGAGCAAAATCTCATAAATTTTTTATCAGCTTTACATTCGGACACCAGAGCAAATGTTCGCTTCACACAGGATATGAAAGTAACTAGGGACTTCAGGATAAACCGCGGGGTTAGACAAGGGTGCATCCTAGCCCCGTTTCTTTTTAATCTTTATATTAACGACCTGGAGGATCACCTTCTAAAAACCGGTGCAGACTACCCATACATAGGGAGGAAGGGCGTGCCCGTCTTGCTATATGCTGACGACGCCGTCCTAATCTCTAGAACAGCGATCGGCCTCCAAACTCTGCTTGATTCTTTTTTTGTATTTATGAATTCCCGTGGTCTGAGCATTAATAATTCGAAATCTTTCACCATGATGACCGGCTCAGGCCCCAAAAACAGTTACCCCCATTCTGTTAACAACGAAAAAATACCGACAACCAGGACTTTCTCGTATCTTGGTGTCCTTTTTGACCACAAATTAACCTGGGCACCTGCAATACAAAAGAAAAAGGGCGAGATAGTGCGCGTAAACACAGGTATAATGGATTTTGCTAAGAAAATGGGAAATAGCCCAGTGGCCGCTGTTCTGAAGTTATACCAAGCCAAAAGCATTGCAGTCGCATGCTATGGGAGTGAAATATGGGGTTCTGAATCCATAGACGCCCTTGAGGTCATCGAAAACAACTTTCTAAAGCAAGTTCTAAGGCTCCCTAGGGGTGCGGCAAACTTCTCTGTCCACACAGAATTAGGTATGCCTTATCTAAGTGATAGGATTGCGGTAAACCCCCTGCTATGCTGGCTAAACAGTTGGCTAAATCCAGATATACCCCTCACTAGAAACATCCTGCAAGAGGCTTTAGAGTGGGAAGGGAAGTACAAGATCCCGTGGTTAAAATATATTAAAAGATGCCTCTCTGAACTAGGCCGGCCTGACCTCTTTCTAGCCCCAGAGAAAATAACCAAATCTGATGTTATTTATGTGAAGAATACCTTTATGACAACTAGGTACTTAGCAAGGGAGGAAAGAGAGTACGCGAAAAACAGTGTGAGATTGCATGCTCTCACCAAAACGACCCTCCATATGGAACCCTACCTAGTCTGGCCCCTGTCGGGTCACGAACGCTTTTTGCTCACAAGGTTTCGATTTGACATGTTCCACCTTTTGCTAGCTGTACCAAGTGGGGCACACAGGGGCCAAGTGTTGCCAGCTTGTGGCTGCGACAATAAGTCTCCACAAGATCTGGCACACTTTTTATTCTTCTGCTCATATTATATAGTCCCTCGTAAATTGTTTTTAAAACCTTTACTACAACGGCTCCATTTTGCACAATACAGACCAGCACTTTATTACCTTCAAATGCTAAATAGCGACAGCACCCTGTTCTTATGTAGTTTTTTAAAACTTGCACTTAAATACAGGAAAAGCATGGAAGGTTAATCAACTCTGTTCCCGATATGATTCTTCTTTTTAACATTGTATTTTTTACTGTTTTTATACTATAAATTTGAAATTTCCGCTTGTGCTCATGTTGATGTGGTAACATATTTTATTTTTTGCACAAACTGTACCATGTGACTAATGTTTATGATATGTACTTTTATGATTGTTACATGCAAACAATCGAATAAAGATATTTTACTTACTATCAACAACTACTCTCCCCCTACTCTCAACGTAAATGTCCCACTCATCCCACACTGACTCATCCAGACCTCTTGGAGCCACCCAGCTCCTGTCACACACACGCAAGACCAGCAGAGACCAGATATGGTTAGACAAGAAAATAGACACTTTCTAAAAGTACTACTTTCGAACCTAGAGTCCAAAAACCATCCACACCAACGGATGCGTAATTAAACCCCGAGTTCAGGGATACCAAACTCGACATTGCACCGTACTCTCCGAGCTAACTAGGATCATAACATTAATAATCCCGGCGGCCCATTCTATCCAACGGAGAGCAGGCTACCTCGCAATAGTGAAGCCCTAAGATGGCGGTACTTCACTATCAGGACATGCCAACTTGGTCAGGCTTGTCCTACCTTACACTTACAATGCACCCTGCCCATGGGCCTACCATAGGGGTGACTAACATGAAGTTAAGGGAAGGTTGGAGGGGCTGGCAAGTAGGTATACCTGCGCAGCCGACGTGACAGTGCAAGACTGCACGTGGGTCTCGCAATGACCGACCCGTAGACATTCTTTTACAAGGCCGCTCCTGTGGGTGGCACAACACGTGCTGCAAGCCCACGAGCGGCATTTGTATTTACAAGCCCCGGCACTCCTGGTGCACTAGACTAGGGACTGACAGTAAACCAAATAAGCCAAACATGGATACAATAGATACATCATTTTAACATAGGGAGCACTTGCGCTATGGCACTGATCAGCAGTGACACGGCGCCCAAAGCATATACCAGCAAAACATCGTAAAACAGTAGAGGTAAACAGAAAAATGGAGGAGAGACTCAAGCCAATGATGTCAGGTCTAACACGTGTCCCCTCCAGCTGAAATGTGGGGAGAACTACCCTTAACCTAGGGAGTCCTCATCACTAAGGCGGAAAAATCTGGACAGACCATCAGCATTGGCGTGATCTGTACCAGGGCGGTGTTCCACCGTAAAGTCCATCCCCTGTAGAGCAATGGACCACCTCAACAGTTTGGGATTCTCACCCCTCATTTGCATCAACCATCTGAGGGGCCTGTGGTCTGTCTGAACCCGGAAGTGAGTCCCAAACAGGTAGGGTCTTAGCTTCTTCAGCGCCCAGACCACAGCAAATGCTTCTCTCTCTATCGCACTCCACCTCGTTTCCCTGGGAAGTAACCTCCTACTGATGAAGGCTACAGGCAAGTCTCGGCCCTCTTCATTCACCTGAGCTAGAACAGCCCCCACGCCATGCTCTGAAGCGTCCGTCTGAACAATGAATTCTTTTGAAAAGTCGGGTGCCTGGAGTATAGGTGCTGTGCACATTGCAGTTTTCAGGGTGTCAAAGGCCGTTTGACAGGCATCAGTCCAGATCACGTTTCGTGGCTGCTTCCTGGAAGTCAGCGAAGTCAAGGGGTGCACAATGTTACCGTAATCCTTGACAAACCTCCTGTAATAACCCGTGAGTCCTAAGAAGGCTCTCACCTGTGTTTGGGTTTTGGGCGGTGCCCAAGCCAGGATGGTATCAATCTTGGGTTGCAGGGGGGCCACCTTACCACTCCCTACTTGGTGCCCCAAGTACACCACAGAACCCTGCCCAATCTGGCACTTACTGGCTTTGATTGTGAGGCCTGCTCCGCGCAGGGCCAACAACACTTCCTGGAGGTGGCGCAAGTGTTCCTCCCAGCTGGCGCTGAACACTGCGATGTCGTCCAGGTAGGCGGCGCTGAATTCCTCCAGTCCAGCCAAGACCTGGTTGACCAACCTCTGGAAGGTGGCAGGGGCATTCTTCATCCCAAAGGGCATCACCCGGAACTGGTATAGCCCATCTGGTGTGGAGAACGCTGACCTCTCTTTTGCCCCATCAGTCAAGGCGATCTGCCAGTACCCAGACGTTAAGTCAAACGTACTAAGGTACCAGGCAGCCCCCAACCGATCGATGAGCTCATCAGCTCTGGGGATGGGGTGCGCGTCAGTCTTCGTGACCGAATTGAGTCCTCGGTAATCCACGCAGAACCGGAGTTCTGGTGAAGCACCAGGCGCTGCAGCCTTCGGGACCAAGACCACTGGGCTGGCCCAAGGACTGCTAGAGGACTCAATCACCCCTAACGCGAACATTTTGGAGACCTCCTCCTTAATGTACGCTCTGACCTTGTCAGTCACCCTGGAAGCCTTGTGCTTCACAGGAGGGCTGTCTCCGGTGTCAACGTCATGGACACACCAATGCGTGACACCCGGAACCAAGGAAAACAGATCCGGGAATTGTCCCAACAGGTGGCGACAATCCTGTTTCTGCTCAAGGGTCAGTGTGTCAGAGAGGACCACACCATCCACCGACCCGTCTTGCTCTTTAGCATACAGGAGGTCAGGAAGAGGCTCACTCTCCTCCTCCGTTCCATCATCTGTAGCTAAGAGCATGCCCACTTCGGACCTTTCTAAGTGGGGCTTCAAACGGTTGACATGCAGGACCCGCAAGGGGTTCCTGGGAGATTTCAAGTCCACCAAGTAGGTAACATCGCTCTTCTTCTCCACAACCTTAAACGGTCCAGTCCACCTGTCCTTGAGCGCACAAGGTTCCACAGGGGACATGACCCACACTTCCTGACCAGGCTGAAGCTCTACCAGAGTGGCGTTCCGGTCGTACCATCGCTTCATCTCCTCCTGGCTGGCCTCCAGATTTGCCTGAGCAAGTTCTCTGAAGCGCCGAGTCTGGTTCCGAAAGGCCAGCATGTAGCTGTATACATCCTGGGGAGGTTTCCTGGGAGATTGCTCCCAGCCTTCCTTGACCAGACTCAAAGGCCCTCTTACCGGGTGACCGTATAAGAGCTCAAAGGGGCTGAACCCTAGAGCCTTCTGCGGTACCTCACGGTAAGCAAACAACAGGCATGGCAAGAGGACGTCCCATTTCCGCCTCATTGGTTCTTCAAGACCCATAATCATGCCTTTCAGGGTCCGGTTGAATCTCTCAACCAGCCCATTCCCTTGAGGGTGGTAAGGAGTGGTGAACTTGTAGGTTACCCCACACTCCTTCCACAGAGACTTCATATAGTTCGAAATGAAGTTGGTGCCTCGGTCGGACACCACCTCTCTGGGGAACCCCATCCGGGAGAAAACACCCATCAGTGCCCGTCCCACCACGGGGGCCGTCACTGTCCTGAGAGGGATGGCTTCCGGGTACCTTGTGGCATGATCCACCAAGACCAGGATGAACCTGTTGCCCAGGGCTGTCTTGGGGTCCAGGGGCCCAACAATGTCAATACCCACCCGGTCAAAGGGGGTGCTGACCACCGGAAAAGGTTGGAGGGGAGCCTTCTGCTTCCTTCCGCTTTTCCCACTTGCCTGGCAAGTGCGACAAGTCTTGCAATGGATGTCTACATCCCTACGCATCTGAGGCCAATAAACATGGGTGACAAGCCTGTCATAGGTCTTGTCCTGCCCCAGATGTCCAGCTAACGGTACGTCATGAGCCAAACCCAGTAGGAAGGCTCTGAAGCGCTGGGGTACCACCAGCACACGGGCTGACCCAGGCTCAGCAGCCTTAGGCTCGCTATACAGGAGGTCGTTCTCCCAGTACACAAAATGTGACCCTGACTGATCACCTGAGGATTGGGCTGAGGCCTGCTGCCTCATGCCCACAAGAGAAGGGCACACCTTCTGTTCCGCACAGAATTCCTCCCTGGAGGGACCACCATCCTGCTGCCAGTGGGTCAGCTCGGGCAGATCTCCCAGTTCGGCAATTTGTTCCCCGGTGGGCTCCAGGGCATCCCCCTCAGGGTCTACCTCCTTCTGGACCACGGGAACAACGGGGGCCGGTTTCCCGCGCCTCCTGCCTCTTCTCTTCACAGCTCGGTCCTGGGCCGTACTTTCAGGCTCCGGGACCCCATCAACACCCTTACTCGCTGTCATGGATCGAGTGGTTGCACACACCCACTCTGGCACACCCAACATTTTCAAGTGCGCCGCTCGCTCCACCTTAGCCCAAGGGGAGTCTTCCAAATCATTGCCCAGGAGACAGTCGACAGGCATGGCGGGCCTCACAGCAACCTGAAGAGTACCTGAAACTCCCCCCCATTCAAAGGAAACCTGAGCCACCTCACACTCTTTCTGGGAGTTATCGGCAGCTATCACGGGGTAGAATGCGTGGGGAACCACCTGCTCTCTGGACACCAAGTGACACTTGACAGCTGTCACACTCGCTCCGGTGTCTCTGAGAGCTTCCACTCTATGGCCATTAATGGTCACCCACTGCCTATATTTACTAGTGTTACTAGGCAGAGGGGGTGGAGGGACCATTTGCATGTCTCCTAGCGAGACCAGGGACATTTCCGCGGGACCCCTCCCACCATGGACAACCATTTCCTCCCCTCCCGAGGCTACACTTGCCAACTGACGAGGGGGTGCACGCGGCGGTGCATTTGAATCCTTTTTGGGACACTGGGGGTCATAAAACCGGTGTCCCACCTGCCCACAACCGTAGCAGGTTAGGGGGCCCCTATGAACAGGTTTACCCGTCGGGGCCCCTGGCTTCTTCTCAGGGAGAGGCTGGGAACCTTTCCCTTGGTTCCCTTGGGGATTACTTTGGGGCCCTTTCTGAGACTCCTTCTGTTTACCCTTGTCCCCCCCACTCTTCTGCTGGGGACCCTGCCCACCTTTGGCTGAGTCTCCCACTGGACCCTTGTGGACCCTGGTACTGACCCAGCGGTCCGCCTCCTCAGCAAGTTTTCTAGGGTTAGATATCTTGCTATCAATCAGGTGCTGGCGCAGCTCTGGAAAACAGTTATTAGACAAGTGCTCCCACGCAAACAAATCATAGAGAGCTTCATAACTTTCCACTTTGCTGCCCTTTACCCAACCATCCATGGCTCTGCAAAAATAAGACACATATTCAACCCACGTCGTACCAGGCAACTTCTTACATTCTCTAAAAGCTTGTCTGTACTGCTCGGGGGTTAAACCATATCGCAACATTAAAGCATCTTTCATATGAGCATACGACATCCTATCTGCAACAGGCACGTCTAACAGGGTATCTCTTCCCTCATTCACAAAGCGACCCCACAACCCGGCTCCCCAATTCTTCTCAGGGACCTGGTAGGCCAACAATGCTAACTCATATGCTTTAAACCATTGACCAATATCTTCATTCTTATTGTAATCTTTGATCACATCTTTCGGGAAGTAAAACTTACTTTCTGCAGGCTCGGATGGAATGCTGCCACCAGAGGGATTCAACTCTAACTTTTTAGCTTGGATATCCAGTTCCCTCAACCTGGCTTCACGCTCCAAAGCTAACTTCTCTCGTTCAAACTCCAACTTTTTGATCTCTAAATCAGCTTCCCTTCTCCCTCTTGCATTTTCTAACTCCAACTGCCCATTTATCTTTAGCCTTGCCATCTCCATGTTGTAAGCTCGCTCTTTCGCCCTTTCTTCTCTTTCTTCAGGGGAAAGACCTTTGGAGGAAACACTGCTTCCGGGAGAGGGCACAGGTCCATTCACTGGCACCTCCTCATCCCCTTCCTCTGTGGGTACCACCACCACATCAGAGGGATTTCTGGATTCCCACCAGGCCTGTAATGCTTTATAAAAATCATCTTTTCTCGAGAGGCCGGTGGTAGGAACTTCAAACTGGTTGCAAAAGTGTTTCAGCTCATCTTTCTTGTATCTTTTTAGCTTACTCCTCTCGAACTCTTCAACAACAACGATAGCAGGGGCAGTGACTCCGTTGTCACTCATGGTTACTGGCAGTGTTCAGAAAATCAAGTTTCAGGAAAGCGGAGAACAAAAATAGGATCCTTCCGAATCAGATTGTGACTGCGTTAGGGTCTGCTTTCACTACGTAGCGCACACTAATCACTGTACATGGGTCATAAATGCAAGGTCCAAATCCTCACCGCTGCATCCAATGTTAGAACCGGCTGTCTCTAGTTGGCAGAGGTATACACTTCTGACAAATAGGGACACTCCTTTTCTAGTCAGGGCAAGGGGATCACACCCTTCGATAACCCCTGCTCACCCCCTTGGTAGCTTGGCAGAGCAGAACAGGCTTATCTCAGAGGCTGTGTGTTAAGCAATTATGACCACATACAGTAATAAAGTGGATACACTACAAATGGACACGACACCGTAGTATTATAAAAAATAAGTATCTTTATATAAGACTTAGCACAAGACCAAATAACGGCAAAACTGTACACAATCGGAATAAATACGTTCGGGAAGGAAAAAGGGATAGTTCAAACGTAGTTTCTTCTTTAGCACAAAAGTCTTTTAGTATCAAGCAAATCTTCTTCTTGGAAACACAGTTCTTAGCAACAGGGTAACTCACACGGGAGCTACACAACGTCGAGGCAAAGTTAATCCACAGGCGTGGCGTCGACCGCGAGGAGCGCTACGTCGGGCCTGGAGTCACACGAACCCCCAACAACACAGTACCTTAGGAAAATGAAGCACACGATGATCAGCGGCGTCGAGCAATCCGGCGTCGCGTCTTCGGTGTCGATCAGGCCTCAGCAGGCGTTGTCGATGATGCAGTTGCACAGAGTGAGCAGCGCTCACGGCGTCGAAGGACACACGGTTGATGCGATCAGCAGCGGGGCAGACACGAGGTCCTCTGGAGTTAGAGCCGTACTCCTACTCACTGGCGTTGCTGCTGGCGTCGGTTGGGCCCAGCGTCCGATCGTCGTGGTTGCTGGTTCTTTCAGAGGTGCTGGATTCACACTTCCAGCAAATAGCACTTTTAGCAGGTGAAGTCCTTTAGCCCTGTGACTTCAGCAGGAGACTGGCACTCTTCCAGTCCTTGGAGATTTTCTTAGCAAGCGTGAGAGTACACACACAGTTCCTCTCTCCTGGTTCCTTGGCAAAAATAAAGAAGCACCGCAGGATTCCCCCAACAACAGCACACCGGCAGAAGGGGTAGGCAGTCCTTTAGATCAGCAGGCTTCTTGTCCTTGGTTACAGGGTTCCTTGTCAGAAGTGATCTGATTTCCTAGTTCAGGGGTCCTTCTCTTATACCCCTTTTCGTCTTTGATCCCTTTGTCTAGGCCGGGGGTTTCCCAACACCCTGGGTCTGCGGTGGGTGGAGCTAGGCAGTAGCACCTGGCCTATTCATGGAGCCGGGCCGGGTCCTCAGACGCCCCGCAGGAGGTGGAGCCAGCATTGATACTGGCAGGAGCAGAGCTATCGCCCTCCTGGCAGGAGGTGGGGCTAGGATCGTCCATGGCAGGCACAGAGCCATCAGTCGCTTGGCAGGAGGTGGAGCCAGCATTGTATCAGGCAAGGCAGGCTATCAACAACTACTCTCCCCCTACTCTCAACGTAAATGTCCCACTCATCCCACACTGACTCATCCAGACCTCTTGGAGCCACCCAGCTCCTGTCACACACACGCAAGACCAGCAGAGACCAGATATGGTTAGACAAGAAAATAGACACTTTCTAAAAGTACTACTTTCGAACCTAGAGTCCAAAAACCATCCACACCAACGGATGCGTAATTAAACCCCGAGTTCAGGGATACCAAACTCGACATTGCACCGTACTCTCCGAGCTAGCTAGGATCATAACATTAATAATCCCGGCGGCCCATTCTATCCAACGGAGAGCAGGCTACCTCGCAATAGTGAAGCCCTAAGATGGCGGTACTTCACTATCAGGACATGCCAACTTGGTCAGGCTTGTCCTACCTTACACTTACAATGCACCCTGCCCATGGGCCTACCATAGGGGTGACTAACATGAAGTTAAGGGAAGGTTGGAGGGGCTGGCAAGTAGGTATACCTGCGCAGCCGACGTGACAGTGCAAGACTGCACGTGGGTCTCGCAATGACCGACCCGTAGACATTCTTTTACAAGGCCGCTCCTGTGGGTGGCACAACACGTGCTGCAAGCCCACGAGCGGCATTTGTATTTACAAGCCCCGGCACTCCTGGTGCACTAGACTAGGGACTGACAGTAAACCAAATAAGCCAAACATGGATACAATAGATACATCATTTTAACATAGGGAGCACTTGCGCTATGGCACTGATCAGCAGTGACACGGCGCCCAAAGCATATACCAGCAAAACATCGTAAAACAGTAGAGGCAAACAGAAAAATGGAGGAGAGACTCAAGCCAATGATGTCAGGTCTAACACATACCAATCTTTAACCCGCAAAAGAAACTGTGCCTTTGTAAAAACCGGTAATATGCATTTGTGCACGACTGCTAAAATACAGTGCCTAGAAATGTTGTCAAATATAATCTAAACAGATGACTGTTACGTTAGGAGGTTACGAGAGGTTTAAAACAAAGCAGGACTTTCCTAAAAATGTTCATTCTAATCATATGACTTGTGCAAGGACATCAAACGCTAACATTTAAACCGGGCTTTCTTGCGATGTTTTTCGAGCCCTGGCTTTGGTGAAGAACTGGGGTATCAAATACCCAGCGGCGCCAGGGACACGCCCAAAGTCCTCTGGGTTCCCTTGCCTTGGTATACAGAGACACGGAATACTTCTAGGTGGCGTCAGAGATCACATTTATTAGCTGCAGGTAGTAGCAGAAATCCCAGCAATACAACACGGTGTACAACTCAAGAAACTGCTCAATTTTACTAAGGCGAGACATCCCTATTTATACACAAAAAGGTACATTTAAAATGCACGCCCCTGCACCAAAATTCAACCAATAGAAAATACATGACATCACACAGCATCATATAGTAAAGCTCATTTTACAGTGTCCCAACCCACAAGTTAATATTTAGGCATATCTAAATAATAATCTGGAAGGCCCGGACAAACCCTTAATTGAAAACGTAACCCATGAAACGAAGAAACAGTAAAGAAAAGTAGTTTCAGATAATGTGCAAGATAACAGAAATGTAAAGAAACTTAAAAGTTAACAAATGTCTTGAATGGTGATTGGGAAAGTGGATAACGATCTTGCAGGGAAATTGGCTTGGCAGGGTCAATTCCAGGTGAAAGGCCAGCTTCTGAAATTAACTCCAGCGCACGAAGAAAACCTTAGTTAATGTATGCATGACCCACAAAAGGTCAGACTGCTTTGCTCGCAGACTAACTTCTGAGGCCTACGTAAAAAGCAACACCAGATGGCAGTCACGATGCATGGCAAAAACCCATGTTTAGAAAAGAAAGTCGTGCACTTTAAAAGCACGCAAAACCACAGAACCTCAGACCCTCCTTTTGCCATTACGTAGGCAATAACCTAAACTCATGTCAATCTGAATCCAGGCCTATATCTATTCTCATCAGGTCATCAAGGTGTTGCTGTAACATCATCTTATTATCCTTCACTGCTCTCGGGACTGGTCTTCTCACACAGATCGCAGCACAAAGACTACAATTGGCGGGACCACACTGGATACATAAACAACATGAGAAAAGGATAGCTAACGCCATACCAAGGAACATCACAATCTTCCATCCCCATTTGGACAGCGATTCCCATGACCATCCCATCAACGACCAGTTACCTTCGTCCACATGAATAGACTCAGAGATCTTATGTAGTCTAGAGATGGCTTGGTACACTGTCGGGGCATTATCTGGTATGAAAACGCAGCAACTAGATCTAATCAATTTGCATACCCCACCTCTATCTGCAAGTATAATATCTAGAACAAAGCGGTTCTGTAATGTCATAAGGCGATCCGCTTGAAGCTCAGCTGTAATATTGCTAAGGGCACTGCAGTCTCATTTATAGTGGCCTCAACCACTCTCGTAAGCTGACGAATATTCCTACTATTAGCCATAGGACCCCAAAAGGGTAGGAAACCCTTGAAGAAGTCTCCAGCTTCTTGTGCGACAGTATCTTTTGCATCGATTATACCTCTACCATATCTTGTCTTATGGTAGTCAAAAGCAGCAGTGTATGTAGGGGGAAGCAGAAACGCCACATAACATGTGCCAGAAAAATCAGATGGCAACCATGTGTAGGCTCTGTCGTGACAAATACGTGCCTTTAGCTGGCACGAACGGAGGAGATTTCTGGGACGTATAAACGTATGTGTGAACACACACACTCTTACCAAACTGAGCTCTCGGATTCTGACCATTACCTTGCAAACAGAGATGACCTCGGTGGGGTATAATCCAAATAGGAGGATACCTTCGCTGCCTTTCTTTCTCCGTCAAGCTAACACTATATGTCGTCTTATTCTAACCGACATATGCTCGTACCTCATTTCTAGGGATAGCGTTATACGCATCGATATCTCTAATCATATGAACTATTCCCCGTACCAAGGCATTATTACTCGCATTGTCTTTGACAGAACGTACAGAAGAGGCTTCATTCGCATAGATAAACATTGATTGGAGTGCCCAAACTGACCCATTAGGCGAAAAAGGTAAAACCAAATATGGCATTCCTTTATCTGTAGTATGTGGCATAAGACCACACACCCAACAATTTGTGGTATTTATGACTAGCTGATGCTGATGCAACATCTGTATAAACAAATTGTTCACAAATTCTGATCCTCGTGTCTGTTTATGTTCAGGTAATGTATGAAACTCATGTGGAGAAACAGTAGAAAAAGAAAGAGTAGGTTGGGAGGTAGATGTAAGTGGCAATTGTGTGACATAGAAAATCCAACCCACACAAGCTAACGTAATATTCACAAGCATAAGAAAACACATTATTAAAAAACATTTGCTACAAATCAATATACATATTCGGACTTTAGAATCCACTTTCCTAACACATTTATCAGACTCAAAAAACTCCATCCTCTAACGTGCTGCTCACGGAAATTTTCCTTCTTCACTTAAGTGTGCGCCAAGATCGCACTAACGACCATGAACCACAGACCTTGTGTCAATACGCGGCTCACCCCTTAAGAACTTCCTACCGTGACCCTGCAGCTGAGTCCGGATGGTGACTCGAAAAAGGAAAAAGCAAAAAAAAGTCTCTTGATCTGACAAGGTATAATTCACTATATAAAAAAAATTGGTTTTATTTGTCCATGGCAATAGGCTTTCTTGGCCTTAAATCGTAGCGTTCTTTATCAGGTACAGTTGGATCCTTAAATAAAAGTTCTGGATTGGTGGTGTCAATCTTTAGATGAGGAGGAACAGCAGCTTGCAGAACATCATCATCCTCTCGTTCTGACCGTGTCCATGTCAAATGAGCATCACTAAAAGGGATGAATGTGGGGACTCTCTCGCAATCTGTGTCAGCTATACCATCCCTCACCCACTGATCATACGGTAAAGGCAAAGGAACTTTTTTCGTATGGGTGGCATGCACCCAGTTCTTTTTACCAGCTACTCTAACAGCAGTTCTAGTGACCAGCAATACCAAATAGGGACCAGTCCATCTCGGTTCCAAATTCTTGGATCGCTGAAAATTCTTCGTCAAGATAAAATCCCCAGGTTGGATCGTGTGCCCTGGATCTGTAGTAGCTGTCGGCAAACTGTCATGGACCTGTTGGTGGAGAACACGTAATTTAGCAGTCAAGTCATGTAAGTAATCCACCAACATAGGGTACTCAATACTGCTGTATTCTTTAGGACGAGGCACACCCCAAACATTGGCCGGACGACCAAACACAATTTCATATGGACTAAGTCCCACTCGAGAATGTCGTCCTTGTTGACAAAAGAGCCAACGGCAAGGCATCCGGCCATGTAAGGCCAGTGCTCGCTTGTACCTTAGCTAATTTCAGCTTCAAGGTACCATTGTAACATTGAACAAGTCCAGCAGACTGGGGGTGATTCGCTGCATGGAACTTCTGATTTATTCCCAAACCAGCACATACTTTCTTCATGATTTGACCCACAAATTCACTCCCATTGTCCGACCATACAATTCTCGGCAAACCATACCTAGGGAAGTACTCTCTCAGCAAAACCTTGGCTGTAGACAAGGCAGTATTATCCTTTAGGGGGTAGGTCTCTATCCACCTGGAAAAGGCACAAACAACCACAAGGACATACTTCAAATTATTGCATCTCTCCATATGTATATTATCAAATTATTGCATCTCTCCATATGTATATAATCTAGCTGTATCACCTCAAACGGATACGTCGAAGGAGCAAAATGACCAGCTGGAGTTGGAGTTCCCTTACTAGGATTATACTTCAGACAAATCATACAATCTTTCACCACGTTCTCTGCACATTTCGGGATTCCAGCATTCTGCCAAACTGGAGCCAACAACTTTCATATTCCCTTCGAACTTATGTGAGCCATTCCATGAGCCATTGTAACCACTGGGAGCACATAGGTATCAGGCAACAGCCATCGCTGGTGTTCTGACAACTCAACCCAACAACCTGTTGAATCCAACATACCCGTAGTTTCTCTCCAAACACTCACTTCTTTCTCAGTCGCTTCAGCCTGAATCATTTTCACACTTTCTATTGTGTCTTCACACATTCCACCAGCCATAACCCAATTAGCTGGGCCTGCAACACACATACGGCTCATCATTTCTTTCGCCGTTTCCTTCGCAACTTCATCTGCAAACGCATTCCCTCGACCAACATCGTCCACAACTTTCTTATGCGCACTACACTTCATAATTGCAATCTGCTTTGGGAGAGTGAAAGATTCCAAAAGTTCATTCACCAACTGTCCATGTTGAATCTTAGTTCCATGCGAAGTAAGGAACCCACGCTCTCTCCATAAACGCCCCTGGGCCTGATGTATTATTAAAACAGGAGTGGGCACCACCCCTTCCCCCCACATGTTCCCAATTGAGGCCCTGGGCACCCCATCCACTGGGGCCAAATATGAACTAAAAGAGGAGAGGGCATGCAGCCTTTCTCCCCAAGCCAGCCTGGGCCCCAGGGACACAATCCCCTTTTAAAAATCGGGAAGGGGGTTTATGGCTCCCCTACCTGAGCCTTTATGAGGCCCTAGGGAACCCCATACCCCATAGCTGTTTTCTAATGTTGGACAGGGAGGCATGCATGTGGCTCTCCTCTCCGAGCCAAGATCAGCCCTGTGGACCTCATCCCTGGGGCCCAATACTCCATCGTGTTCCAGGGAGCCCATCCCTGGGACACTGTGGTTTCCTGCAGGGAGAATGCAGGCATATCCTGCAGTGCAGGGAGAATGCAGGCAAATCCTGCAGTGCTCCACTGGACAGGAAACAGAAGTTCGCTCCCATCCGGGCGGGAGCAAAGTAAAGGTGCTGACTCTCAGCAGCACCCAGTATGGTTCTGGCAGTGGCGCCAGTAGGTGCCGGGCAGGGGGGGTTGGGGGCTTGGGACTCCCTTTGTGGCTGCCAATGAACCCAGAGTTGTGGGTGCCCTAGGTGGGCAATGGGGTAAGCACCTACAAAGAAAATGGCCTTCTCCTCCAGGTGTGCCAGCAGGGGCTTCGGGGGCCCTGGGGCTCCCCCCACAACTCTCAACAAAAATAGAGATGTGGGTGCCCCAGGAGGGCATTAGAGTACCCACTTTTCTGTGGGCTTTCTATGTGGGCACTGGGGCACCCACTTAATAAAAAAAAATCTCACCCGGCACATATAAAGTGTGCAGGCTGGGGGCCAGCTGGGGCTGTGGGTTGTGGGTGACCTTAAGACTCCCACCACGGCCCAAAATGTACCTTGAATAGTGGGTGCCCTCTGAGGGCACTTGGGCACCCACCTACAAGAAACAAAATGGCTTTCTCCTCCAGTTGTGCCAACTGGGGCCGCCGGGCCTTGGAGCTCCCCCCACAACCCGCAACAAAAACAGAGATGTGGGTGTCATGGGTGGGCATCAGGTGCCCAATTAATTTTTTAAAAAGCCGACTCGACCCAGCGCAAATGAAGTGGGCTAGCTGGACAACCAGCTTGGGCTACGGGGACCCTGGGGCTAACCCTGTACCCATCCCAAAATAAAAACAGAGATGTGGGTGTCCTGGATGGGCACTGGGACACCGACAAAAATGTATAAAGCAAATAAAAATAAATGAATGAATGAGCAGCCGAAGCCACTCAATTATTATTTACTGCTCCAGCAGAAGCGACCAATGGTGACCTATGGCTTTTTAAAAATAGATATTTTCTGGCTGGTGGTGCACCTAAAAGCTAAAAGAGGCAGGGGCACTACCAATAATTTTTTTTATGTTGTCAACAACTGCTGAAAGGGCAGCAGCCCACAGCATCATTACATTTTTCATTTTTTATTTTTAAACAGTAACTCCCCTGGATCATTTAATCCATGACTCATATTTTCAAAAGCCCTTCTAGCTGCAGCTATATGCTCTTCAACTTGAGTGTAAGGCACTCCTGTGGTTATTTCTATGATTGCATTTTGTGGACTGAAGAATGTGAAAAGAAAGACTCAGATACATGATGTTTTTTTTAGATATATAAAAAATATGCCTTGCTTTTAATATTTTAATGAGGTTGCCATCATCCTCTTTGACCTCTCGGCAGCCTTCAACATGGTCTCCCACCACTCCCTCATCACCAGACTCCACTACTTATAAATGTTTTGTTGTTAGCAAATGCATTGTTAGCAAATGCAATGTTAGATCCTCAACATCTGCTTGATATCCCAACATATACATGAGTAGAAATGTGCATATGTGTACTTTACAACTGAGTAACTTGCCGTCTCATTATGCAACTAAAATGTATTGGATGCATTGCTTTATAAGAGCATTCATCTGCAAAACCCAATAAAATGTGTTACAAAAGAAAACCGATACACTTATTGCTGCCACTCGTGTGAAATCTGAACTTTAAAAAAAAAAAAAGTAAAGCCCCGAGATTAACTTTCCTTTAAAATGTATGGGAAATTAGTCAGCCCGCCATAAACATTTCAGGCACTCACTTCTGCCACATTTTAATTTAAATACATCCTGACTTGGGGGAGGGGGGGAATAGCTGGGGATAGTATTGTAACAACAATTTTATGTCAAGAACGGAGGCTCCTATTATGCCTTCTTTTCTTGCTTTATTCTCAATAGCAGCAAGATAAGTAACAACTACAAATACCCAGAAGGCACAGCAGGAAAACTACTGGCCAATGGGATTAGAGTAAACAAACAATGGACCAATAATAACCAGGATAGTATATATGGCCAGCTCTGACCACACAAAGTCCTCTTTTCTTGCTGCTACGCAGTCAGATAAGTCGCATTTACTATTTCTCTATTGATTTTATTGTTCTTTGCGTGTTTATTGCGTTTCTATTGCTTACTTGTTCCTTATTTGTTGACATATTTGGTATTTTGCCTCGAGCGCGTTCGCGCTCGTTTTTCAATTTGCTCCGGTCCCGTTTTCAGGTCCCCCCCCCCCCCCCTCGCGCGCTGCAGCGTTTGGTTCTTACCGCTGCGCACGCTTCCCGCTCCCTGCTCCTCACCGGCTGCTCACGACTGTGCTCTGTGGCTTCCTGCTGTTCGTCTGCCTCTCGCTTCTTCATTAACGCGGTGCCCGCCCCCAGGGGAGTGTCTCCCTTCCATTCCGGCCCGTTTACGCCCCCTTTGTTTCCCTGGTCTAATTAACCCCTGCCTCACTGTTTTTTCCTGTTATGGAGATTCCAAGCTCTCCCGAGTAGGACAATGAGGAAAGCGAGGCTTTCAAGACAGACCTCAGTCAATTTATTAATAATTCTGTGGAGACTGCTATCGAGGCTTCAATGACTCGTGTTTCTAAGCACATGGAGAATTCCCTTTTGAGCCTCTTGACCAAAGCTTTGGCCCATTCTACGGGGGATAGCAGAAAAATCAAACTGGTTCCTTCCACCTCTCTTTCCAAAAATGTGTCACTGTTGGGTCGCGAGTCCTCCTCGCATTTGACTGAGGAAGTGGTTCCTCTCAGGCCTCCCACCAAGGAGGGGATAAAGATTACTATGTCTAAAAGTAAAACTAAGACAAAAAATGTGGAGGTTCCTAAGAAGCTGGTCATTAATACTATTCCTGACACAGATGATGACGATGATTTGGGTGACACTGATGACTTAGCAGATTTCTTTCAGTTGGTTGATCCTCCTTCCCCCAAGAAAGCGAGATTGGATGCTTTTGCATCTCAGCCTGTGTTGGATACAGAGGGCAATCCTATGTTTGACCCCGCTTCTATCAGACAACCTAATTCTACAGAGTGGTTCCCCACTCCCCATGTGGGAGAGTACATCTCCTCCAAGCTCCGTCTGCCTTTAGACAAGTCTGTTCGGGCAAAACTCAAGTCTGAATGTCCCAAACCTTCCCTTCCCTGTCATGTTACCATTACCCCTTCTATAGATCAGTCTCTTCTTACTTTCTTCTCGAAATTTGGCAAAGATCCACGCAAGGGTGTGGATAAGGCCTGGTCCACTTGCCAGGACAAGCTTTTGGACGTCGTAGGTCCTTTGGCCCGGGTTTTGGATATGGAGGAGACAGCCTGCTTGGAAGGTACGGACCTTAATCCAGAAGAAATCTCTTTGTGGCTCCAAAGGTCCTTTTGCCTGTTAGGTAATGCCAATGCAGGAATCATTCATGAGCGCCGTAAGGGCCTGTTAATCAAATTGGACCCGAAGTTGGCCAACTTGGCTACCCAGGATCCTGGTGACAAAGCTGACGGACTTTTGTTTGGTGATTCCCTTGTCAAGGATCGCAGCCGTTATGTGTCCACTTTTGCTTCCTTGGACAAGGCCCAGTTTTCCATCAAAAAAGTGTTTGCCCCTCGGGTTTTTGGCAGGGCTGGCAGAGGCAGGAACCACTCTTCCGGCCGCGGTTATCCGAACCAAGGTTCCAGAGGCGCAGCCAATTCTGGCTATCAAAATTCAAGCCGCAGTTTTACCCCCAACGAGGACGTGGCTTCTGGGGCCGAGGACAGAAAGGCTTCCGTTCCAACAACAACAATGTCAACAACCAAAGTGAGCCCTCCTCCTCCTATCGGAGGTCGTCTTGCTCTTTTTCTTCACAGGTGGTGCACGCTAACAGCAGACCCCTGGGTCCTCAATTCTGTCCAAGGCTATCTCATAGAGTTTTACGCTCAACCTTCCCAGGCTATTTTTCCTCCTCCGTTGGTTTTTTCCGCAGACGTAGCTCTGCTCGTCCCTCAGGAGATTCAAAATCTTCTCCAAAAACAAGCCATTCTTGTCGCTCCCTTCGATCCCTCAAGCTTTCTAAGCTCCCTCTTTTTGGTTCACAAAAAGAACAAAAAAGTTCGTCCAGTCATCAATCTCAAGTGGTTCAACCAGTTCGTGGTTTATCGCCACTTCAAGATGGAGACCATTCTCCATCTCAGAGATACTTTGCGCCAATCCGATTGGATGGTCAGACTCGATCTTCAAGATGCATATCTTTCAATTCCTATCCACGAGTCTCACACAAAATATTTACAATTTCAGTGGTCCGGTGTCACTTACCGGTTTTGTTTGCTTCCTTTCGGACTTTCTTCCGCTCCTTGGTGCTTCACCAAGGTGATGAAGCCTGTGGTATCCTATCTGCGCTCCCTAGGTATTCGTCTCATCATTTATCTGGACGATATCTTGATCATGCACTCAGACAAGCAGACTCTTCTTTCCCATCTCGATGTAGCTCAGTCTCTCCTCCTCGATCTGGGTTTCCTCATCAATTCCGAGAAATCTGTTAGTCCCTTCTCAGAGTGTAGAGTTTCTAGGCTTCCGCGTGGACTCTTCCACCGCATCCCTTTATCTTCCAAAATCCAAGGTTTCAGCCATTCGGTCAGACTTATGTCAAATTCTTTGTCTTTCTGAAGTGTCTCTACGTTCTCATGCAAGAGTCGTAGGCCTTTTGTCAGCCTCCATTCAAGCTATATTTCCCGGGCCTCTACACTATCGAGCCCTGCAACGCTTACAGATTCGTCATCTTCGCCAAGGCTTGGCGTACTCAGATCTCATCCAGTTAGACCTAGAGTCCCGTCTCAAACTACAATGGTGGATAGACCATTTAGATGCGTGGAACGGGAGAACGATCTTCGCGACGGCACCAGATCTTGTATTAGAATCAGATGCCAGCCTGTCGGGTTGTGGCGCCCGATGTGGTTCAATCTCGACTGGAGGTACATGGTCTCCAGAGGAGTCGTCATTGCACATCAACTGTTTAGAGATGCTGGCAGGCTAATTTGCAATCCGCAGTCTGGCAAAGAACTAAGCAAGTTGTTCTCTTCTCCTTCGGATGGACAATGTTTCTGCGGTTCGCTACATAAACCATCTAGGTGGCCAAAGTCGAAACCTCTCGCAGAACTGGCAAAGAGTCTTTGGGAATTCTGTCTTCAACACAAACTATCTCTTCGAGCAGAATATCTTCCGGGCAGTCTCAATGCCATAGCGGATTGGCACTCTCGATACCTTTGAGATTCAAGCGATTGGAAGCTGCTTCCCTCCGTCTTTCTTTCTCTCTCCCAGAAATGGGGTCCCTTTTCTATCGACCTTTTTGCTTCCCGTCTCAATTCCCAACTTCCCGTTTTCTTCAGCTGGAGACCAGATCCACTTGCTCTCGCAACCAATGCCTTTCTCCAGGACTGGTCCCTGCATCTCAACTATGCGTTTCCTCCATTCCTGATGATCAACAGGGTTCTGGCCCAGGTTCGTCGCCAGTCGACATCCTTGGTTCTCCTGGCTCCTTTCTGGCAGGCTCAAATTTGGTTCCCCTCTCTCCTGGAGCTGGCAGTGGACTTTCCGGTGCTTCTTCCCTTCAGCGAGGATCTCCTGCTGGACCCTCGGGGTCTTCCCCACGCCATGATTCTAGACAGATCTCTGGTTCTGTCAGCTTGGAAGATTTCCGGACTTCCTCATCTGACGTCATCATTTCACAGGAGGCTTCACTCTTTATCAGCAGAGCTTGGGCCCCTGGTACTTCCAGAGCCTACAAGTCTGCTTGGTCTTTATGGGCAAGCTGGTGTATGGAACAGTCTGTCGATCCCTTTTCAGCTCCTTTAAGCTTTTTGGTTAATTTCCTGGCTTCAGAAGCCAGTGCAGGTAAATCTTATTGCACTGTTAATTTGTACAGATCTGCTATCTCTTTGAACCATTGTCCCATCGACAATACGCCAGTAGGTTCCCATCCTTTGGTGTGTCGGCTGCTTCGTGGAGTTCAATTTTCAAAACCTCAGTTGGCTAGGGGATGTTAATTTGGTGTTCAAATTGTTTATCTCATGGCTTGACAATGATGCTCTTTCTCTCAAAATGCTTTCAGCCAAACTTACCATGTTGTTATGTTTAATTTCAATCAAACGTGTCTCTGATGTCAAAGCTTTGGATTTGTCTACCAGACAGTTTTCCCCTACTGGTGTTTAGTTTCAGGTTCACAGGCGTACCAAAACTAATTTTATAATCTGTGTTTTATCCCTATTTTTCTTCGCAACCTCAACTTTGTGTTGGACAATGTTTAAAAAGTTACGAAGAGAAAACTGCTGATCTCGGGTCTTCCTCTCATTCGCAATTGCTCATTTCTTTTCGCAAACCCCATCATCCTGTGTCCTCTGCCACTTTAGCCCGTTGGGTGAGGTGGATCATGTCCCTCGCGGGCATTGATGTTACTGCTTTTGGTGCTCACTCCGCTAGGGGTGCTATGGCCTCTAAAGCCTTTTGGGCAGGCTCTCGTTTGGAGGATATCCTGAAATCAGCAGATTGGTCTAATGATACTATTTTCAAAACGTTTTATTGCAAACCTGTTGTTACTGCTTCTTCTTTAGTTGTTGATATGCTTTGAACAAGCATAATAGGAGCCTCCGTTCTTGACATAAAATGTAGATTTTCCTAGTATTTATGATGGAAAGTCTTAATTTTATTAAATTTAATAACAACAAGGGACCCCAATTTTAGTCAGCAGGGACCATGGGGAGCATACTTTTTGAACAACAACAGTGGTCCCAAACATTGAAGGATATCACATGAATAAAATATAGACAGAGTCAATCTATACTTTCAAGAAAGACATGTCCAGCCGGACAGGGGTCTTCCAGAGACTTTACTCGAGAATTATGTATTGAAATCACATAAAAATCATCCAACAATCACCAAGGGTGGACCACAAGCCTGTGTCCAGTACTAACAGAACAAGTACAAGAGGTGATGTAGACAGCAGAGAAGGGCTTAGTAAGGCAGAAAAACGTTACTCTATAAACAGTACAATTATACAGAGTATACCAAACATGCACTGGACATTTTAGTAGTATTCACAGTTAGGTTCAAGTGCATAAAAGGTCGACGGCGTTTCGGACCCCTATAAAATATCAGGGACCATCATCAGGACAAATACATTGAAAAGCCTTAGATTAATTAAGCCTCAAAATGCCGGGTAGCCTCATAGGATGGGGGCTGACTCCTCGGGCATTAGGATACCGCGCGATCACCCAGAATCGGGTCGCGACAACCGCGGAAAATTAAGGTCCGTCGGCTTGCCAGGCCTTAATTTTCCGCGGTTGTCGCGACCCGATTCTGGGTGATCGCGCGGTATCCTAAAGCAGGAAAGCAAACACAACAACATAGTAAGCTTGGCCGAAAGTTGTTTACGAATCAATAAAGAATTAATCGGCCAAGCTTCCAGGAAACGTAAGACAACCGAAACGTCCCATAAAGAAACATATTTAGGACGAGGAGGAGTAGCCATACGAATACCCTTAAGAATCCTAGCCACAAGTGGATGTTCCCCCACAGGTTTCCCATCCACAGAAAGATGGCCCGCCGAAATAGCGGAACGGAAATTGTTAACGGTGCGGTAGGCCAAACCAGAAGAAGAAGATAGAGAAGCCAAGAAATTAACTATCAAAGAGACATCCGCCGATGTGGTATCAACTTGCCGTTGAGCACACCAATCACTCCAACGTTTCCATGAACTTCTGTAACGTTTGTGAGTACCTGGGGCCCAGGCGTTGCTGAGAAATCTGGTAGCGTCTGCAGAAAGGCCTGACACCGCCCAACGTTCCCCGAAATCCGCCACGCCAGGAGAAGGAGGGAGCCTGACTGAACCAGGGGATGCGGATTCTGAAGCGGATCGAGCAGGAGATTCCACTTCTGAGGAAGAAGGAATGGCAATTCGCATGTCATTTCCAGAAGAACAGGGAACCACGGCTGAGCCCTCCACAGAGGGGCAATCAGAATCAACTCCGCCCGAAAGCGTGTCACATAAGCCAGAACCCTGGGGAGCATCATGAATGGGGAAACGCATAACAGAGGGACGACGGCCACGGTTGGAGGAAAGCATCTGTGGCCAGAGCTTCCGGATCCGGTCTCCAACTGAAGAACCGGGGAAGTTGGGTGTTGAGACGGGACGCAAAGAGGTCGATCAGACACGGGCCCCAACTGCGAAGGAGTTGGCGAAACACACGAGGATGGAGCCTCCAGTCGCTGAAGTCCTTCAGGTACCTGGAGTTCCAATCTGCCACAAGATTGCGAGAGCCGGGAAGGTACTCTGCAATAACTGTGATCTTGTGCTGAAGGCAATAGTGCCAAAACTCCTTGGCAATCTCTGCCAACAACCTCGATCGAGTCCCTCCCAGCTTGTTGATGTAGCGTACTGCTGAGACATTGTCCATCCGGAGAAGGATACAGCAGTGGGACCGAAGAGGTGACAGGCATTTGATCGCAAACGATCCCGCCAGCAATTCCAAACAATTTATGTGGAGTGAAAGTTCCTGCGGAGACCACCGTCCCCCTGTCGAGATTGGACCGCAACGGGCCCCCCAGCCCCAACGACTGGCATCCGATTCGATCACAATCTCCGGAGAGGAGCCGAAAAGAGCCCGGCCGTTCCAGTCTTCCATATGGTCCAACCACCATTGCATTTCCGATTTCGCTTCCTCCGAGAGAGGAATCAGGTCGGAATAACGAAGGCCCCGTTGAAGGTGTTGAATCTTCAAACGCTGTAGGGCACGATAATGCAGCGGAGCCGGAAATATCGCTTGTAGGGAAGACGCTAAGAGACCGACAACTCGTGCTAACGATCTCAATGATACAGTCTGACTCGAGATAACGGAAGTCAATTCCCGTTTCATGTACCGAATCTTCTGTTGGGGAAGCAGAAGCTGACAAGTGAGGGAGTTGACCCTGAACCCCAAGAAATCGATCACTTGAGTAGGTCGTAGCACAGACTTGGGAACATTCACCAGAAAACCGAGGGACTGAAGAAGGTCTATGGTCCAGTCTAGATGAGTCATCAGTTTGACAGGACAATCCGCTAGTAGGAGGATGTCGTCCAAATAGATGATCAAGCGAACTCCGCGGCTGCGGAGAGATTCCACCACAGGTCGTAACAGCTTCGTGAAGCACCAAGGTGCTGACGAAAGGCCGAAGGGTAGAACTTGATACTGATACCAAGTCCCCAGCCACTGAAACTGCAGAAAGCGGCGATGGGGAGGGAAGATCGGAACAGAGAGATAAGCATCTTTGAGGTCCAGACGGACCATCCAATCCCGTTCCCGCAGGAGATCCCGCAACAGATGGATGCCCTCCATTTTGAAGTGTCGATAAACCACTCCCGCATTGAACTCCTTCAGATTGAGGACCAACCTCGATCCCCCTCCCTTCTTCTCCACCAGGAAGACCGAACTGGCAAAACCCTGAGGATGGCGCACTGTCGGCACAATGGCCCCCTTCAATTCCAGAGACTTGAGTTCCTCTGTGATGAACTCTTGACTTTGCCTTGAGAAGTGAAGGGGAAAAGGAGGACGAGACTGGTGTAAGGGATGATAGAACTCGATTTTGAATCCCTGAACTGTCTCCAGCACCCAGGCATCGCTGGAGATTGCGCGCCAATTGGCTAGAAAATGGGGAATCCTGCCCCCCAGAACAACACTGCATGCAAGAAGAAGTCTCACCTGAAGTGGCGGAATCCTGATATCCACCGGAGTTTCCGCCTGATCGTCCTTTTTTGTATTGTCCACGTCCTTTTCTTGAGGAGTAGAAGTTAGAACGCTGGGCATAGCCTGAATCCTGCTGGCCTCCCCTATGGGACTGATACCCACGTTGACTGGGTTGGTGTTGACCATGGCCGGACGAGCATCCCCTGTTTCGTCCGGCCCTGTTGAAAACCGGACGCATGGCCCGTTTTAAGGATGCCTGAGCCTTGTCAATACTGCTGAAAGTACTGACAAAATGAGTCAGTTCTTTTAAGAAAGGCTGGCCGAAAAGGAGACCCTGAGCCGCAGCCCCCGCCTCAGAAGATGAAAGTTCAGATAATTTCGGGTCCAACTTAAGCAGAATGGAACGCCGACGTTCACTAGAGAGTGCACAGTTGGCGTTACCCAACTGGCAAATGGCGCGTTGCGCCCATTCAATGAGATCATCAGGATCAACCGTGGTGGATGCTTCCTTGGCTATGAAACCCAGATCCAGAATTTTAGTGAGAGGCCCTAGGAGGTCCAAGACCTTGTCCTGACAAGCCCGCCAGGAACGATCCAAACCCTTCTTGGGGTCCTTAGAAAACTTTTTCAAATATGTCAACATGGTAGGGTCGACCTCAGGCGTGTCCGCCAGGTTATCCGCTAAATCAGGCCGTGGACACTCTGAGCGAAGACGCCCACGCACGTCCTTATCAAATGGATGGCGGATATGTTGTTGAACATACTCTGCCACAGCCGGGGAGGGGAGCCAGGCAGAGGAATGAGGATGCACAATATCTTCAGGTTCAAAAGTCAAGACAGGAGGGTGAGAAGGGGCGTCAACAAAATGTTCTTTACATTTACGCTTTTTGGTGGAGGAGGCAGAACCTCCGAGGAGGATGAGGAAGCATTGTGGTCATCACTGTCAACATCCAACAGGAACAGCCTTCAATTTGGAGGAGGACAATGACCGTGCCAGTTTACGAAAGTCAGAAGAATGGGGATTACCAGGGGAAGAAGCGGACTTCTTGGAAGGCACCCAACCTTGCTTCTGCGCATATTGCGTCAAATGGCGCTTCAGGGGCGTAATGGCGCGTACCAGCGCCTTGTTCATCGAATGCTGAACCCCTTTGTCCAGCGCCTCAACAAGGTCCTGCTCAAAATATTCGGACCCCTCTTCCTCATAGTCACCCTCCTCCTCATAGTAATATGAATCCCTCATGGTACACAGTGAACGTGTAAATACAGCCCACTAGGTGACTATAAATCCTGTATGTCAGTGACACAGTCAGAGGGAGTGAAAAAACCTCGCAGCAAGCAAGTTAAAGCAGAAAAAACTGCGTGGAAACAACAATTAGAGCGTGGAGGGAGGCTTGATGACAAAAAATATGCTCACTCTCGGCAAAGCCTATGCAATTATACGACCGGAACCTTTTTCACAAGCTCCGGTGTCAGAAGGGGCCAGCTGAGAGGCAGTGGGCGTCTTCGTCGTTCTGACGAGTTCAGGAGCCGGCGCTGCAATGTCAACAAACTGAGCGTGAGGAGGAAATGCAGCGGGAGGAAAGCCGCGCATGCGCGGAAACCCGGCTGGCCAGACAGCACCGGAACCGCTCGCGCTAGACGCGCGCGAGGCAGAACCACCCCAAAACTCCCTCCACAAAGAGAATGGGACACAGGCAGCAAGCGCCTGACCCAGGGAGGTGGCACACGCTCCCCACCGCGAGCACCGGTCGCGGGAACACACGCAACGAACGGCAGCAAGTGCGCGAGATAAGCGCTTAACAAAGCGGCACACAGCGCAAGCAAAGCGCTAATCAACAGCATAAAATTGCACAAGTAAGCAAAGAAGAACAATAAGAATGCACTTAACTGGCTGCGGAGCAGCAAAGAAAGAGGAAGTGGTTACCTCTATGACTGTTTATATACCATTGGTGTACTCTATGGTTACCCAGGGTTTATGGGTAATGTAGTTTTTTCGTTTCTTTACTGTTCTGTGATTGGCTGCTGTGTTTCAGTAAAAAAATTGAGTATAAGCATAATCGGAACCTCCTGCCCTGAAATAGAATTGATTCAATCACTGACCGCACTCAGTATTTGAGACAGTGAACTATCTGTGCTCTGCACTTTTTGCCCATGTGAGCATTATATCCAAATGCATAAAAATTGATATCCGTTCTGCCATCGTGTGACTAAGGTGGTTTACGAATCATATATACCTTTATGTTCCACAGCTCAACACTATAAAGGTTCAGACTCTTGCCTTTCCTTCCCCCGTATTATATATTTTGTTTATCACGCCATTCCATTCCAACATGGCGGCCATTTATGGCATTGAAGTTCGTGTCATGACGCGCAACGCGACGCGCGGTCCAGCTTTCGTATTTCTTTATAAGCAGCAGAGCACACGTGCTGCTACTGTTTACAGCACATGCCGCACAGCTGTTCTTCAAGGCAAGTCAACGGCAGACGAGTTCATGACCTACTTTCGCGTCAACTGCGATGCCGTTTCCGATATTTTCTTAACAGACCCCGCGTTCAGCCACAGATTAGACGGCTCGCGAAAGGTTTTGTGAGCAGTATGTGTTCGTGCTCGGGGAAAGTTTCCCTCCCACCTTCTCTTCCTCAGGCTAGCGAGCAGAGGGGGTTGTTCACTCACTTTAATGGTAGCTTTATAATGTTCCTATTTTTCTTTTGTCTGCAGACAGTATTGGTATTATCAATTTCGGTTGTCCCTGCAATGTTTGGCATGAACGATGTTCTTTACCAGATATTCCTTTAAGCGTTTCCACCTTGGTTGCAAGAGTTCTGTTTGGCACCTTAATGTTTGCAAGCCATCGCACATTTGTTTGCGAACTTTTTTGGTCAAACAATTTTATTAATTTAATAGAGTATAAATAATTCAGGTACTACAGCATATAATACATAAAAACCATCTTGAACAATAAATAAAAAAAAGAATAAATATGAGCAATATTATAAAAAATGGATAAACCTTAAAGAGAACCGGTATATAAGAACCTTGTTTGCGTACTTGTAAGTAGTTGGGGATAACTTTATCAGCGTTTAAACACTTCCGTATTCATGCTAATCATAGTAGGCCTTCTAGGCTAGGGCCACTTAATCTGCCTTTTAGACGTTTTTCTGTTTGTCAACTCTATTAGCCGTATCCCGTCCCCTACTTCGGTGTGTATTCCATTTCGGTGGTTTTAGCGTATCAATTTTTGCCACTCCCTGCTAAACATAATTACAAATTCTATTTACTTTCCCAGCTGCCTGCCAGAAGCACGCCTTACTTTATTACGCTGCACTTGCAGGTATATGATTTTAAGCTTTCATTATTGCTCATGAGACCTCGACCCCAGTGGTCACACAACTGATGAATTCTTGTTATTATTCTAGGACATTTTGCTTAGTCCAGAGACCGTACGAAACATCAGGAAGTTTATCAGTGGCTATATCAGCAAAATATAAACTTTGGCTGAAAATCAAACCGGTACGTTAAAAGTAAGAACTTTTTTTTACTAGTTCTTTCATGTGCGTCCATGATCGGCTCATTATTTAAGGTAGTACTTTTGGTCTCTAAATGTTGTCTATAGGGGTTCTAGTTTTTTCCTTTATATCTGCTCCTCTGTTTAGTTCTCATTACTTGGGTTTCGCTATGTTTTTCGGTACACACTATGGGTTTCCGCACTGTTGGTTTATGCATGGTCACCCATTTTCAGCCTGAAGCTTTGGTGATGGTGTTTGGTTCTTTCGTCCATTTGGACTAATTTATCCAGAAATGTATCCGTCACCTCTACCATCTCTCAAGTGGATTTCTCTGATAATCTCCCAGTAGTGATCGTTCGATTTGAAAGGAAAGTTGTTCTGGTGTGTGACTGAACATAAAGAGAGCTTACCAGTGGATTCTAGCGCCTTGAGACCCTCCGGGTAAGTAGTGCGCTATATAAATGTCTGTGATTGATTGATTACATCTCTTTTGTTATATTTATGTACTATTCTTGTTTTATTTCCTTGTGAAGTCTGCCGCACATTTTCCACAAGTGTATTTTATCAGAAACATCATTTCTTTTTATTTTGCATGTCAGCCTGTCTTTTATCTGTGTGTCCAGGTCTGTTCTGGGGTGTTTAATTGCCCCCCCCCCCCTTTTATTGCTCCAGTGCAATTTGCACATTTCAAAACTGTCATCCTCTCTTTAAGGTCAGCGGTAGGATTTAAAAAATAGTATCCTTGTGTAAGGTAACTATTGCTCATGTAAAGTGCTCCAGTACCTTCAAGTCGAGTTTGCACTATATAAAACTGCAAAGAAAAAATAATCATGTTGCTACTGCCGCGTCCGGTCATACTCATAGCTGTTTGAGGATATGCCATGCACTTTATTCTGGTGACAGCCAGGTTGCAAGAAAGTTCAAAAGCAATGCCACACCCATTTGCATTAATTATTAACAAAATACTTCAAGAGCACAGTGACAGAAGGAAGACTACTATCGGAGAAACTGCACTGACTGAGCAATACATCAACTCTGTAGTGGTGGGCAAGTGACTGTCATGCAGGCGTCATGAAAGACTTTTGTGTTGTTTTGCAGTCTGCTTTGTACACACAGCGTGTTTGTGCTTTTTTTTTTTTTAACTCTGTTCATTTACTTGTAAGTCTTTAGTTTATGCTTTTGTCACCGGGCAGTTTGTTCCAGGTCCACAGTTTGTCTCCTTCCAGTATGTGTCTGTGAGCACTGATCTTCGTTATGAAAAGTTCGTATAGCATGTCACTGATGTCTAATGGGTAAATCTTCTTACAGTGCTAGACTCTGTCTTCCTTCTCATATTTTGCCTTCAGACGTGTTTGATGTACAACTTTACAATGATGTAATGTCTCTGCTGTCTATCACTGCTTTTGATTACTGCTGGTCTCATGTTCTTTCCTGCTCAAAACCCAATAAAGTTGATTATCGGTAAAAAAAATCTTCTTACAGCTCATTAGCCCCTTCTCCAGGACAGCTCGGAATCACTCCATGCCTTCACCGATATTCATGGACAAGAAGTCCAAAAACATGGTGAATGAGATGTTGTCACCAATGTGGCGGAGACAGTACCAGGATCGTCCTACTGTTTTGCATGCGATGGTGAGTCCATGTAGATCTGTGAGCTTTTTAATCTCCGGATGACCCAAGCCAGTTTGTCTAATCGTGAATTCACTAATCAGCACTATAAAACTAGGGCAGACCTGGAGAAAGTTGTATGCCGGGTTGCAGTGGTGTCAAAGGGAAATCTGCTTGATTTAACTTACAGGGGCCACAACCTTCTAGCCTAGCTTATGAAGACTGGTTTACTGTAAACCTAAGTGCTTGGACTCCGTAAGACTTTGCGCGCTAAGGAGTCAAGGCAGATGTCCATGCAGAGTTTTAACATGCATTGCAGGTACAATGACCACTCCTTCTCGCTGCACTGCTGTAATTTGCAATGTGAAACTGGTGTGACCTAGTGGTGATGTTGGGTCTGGTTGGTTTGAGCTATGGAAGTGTATGTGATGTTTTGATAACCTGTTTTGCTCTATTGCTTAAACTGTGGTGTACAATTAATGTTTCCTGTAAACACAATTTATAGTTTGATTGCAATTCAGCATAGTGAAAGATTTGTTTATTGCCTTTGCTTCCAGACACTTAAAACTATAAAGTATACATTTGGTGTATGTTTATTTCACTTTTAGTGAAGGTAATTTTGCTAACACATTTTAATCTACTTGTAATCGTAAATTTAATTACCCTTTGGACAACACAGTAGGAGCACCACCAAATTGTTTATAAATGTGCATATTAAATGTGTGTTTTAGATTATTTTTCAGGAAGCCCTAAATAACAAACTAGTGTATCATTGTGGTCATTGTTTCAGCTGTAAAACCTATTTGACCCAGTCTTGCTATGGACAAGGCCACACTCTGCTCAAACGCGTTTTTTCCCCTTTACTTATGCCTGAATCCATTTTCTAGGGAGATACTTGCCCCACAAATATGGACTACCTCATACCACCAGGAATCTCTGAATCACAGGACCCAAAAACGGCACAAGAAATCAATTAGACTGCCTCCTGTAGAATTGTAACCCTTTACCAGCACATCCAATCGAACATGTCAATCTTGTTACCATAATGTATAACCCAAAATAGAATGATTGCTCCATCTTAGGTGATGACAGGACACCAGATATTGTGAGATTAGACCTAGGCTGATTTGCACGAGGTTGATCACTGTCTTATGAGCAATAAATCATGGAATGGAATGTGGTACACAGTAAATACAGCGCTTGACTCTAATTCAAGCAACCTACCCTACACATTTTTGCTTTTCTCACATTCAAAGCCTAGGATTCGGGGAGGGGAGGAGAATACATCTGAAAATATAACCAATCTAAAGCGAGAAGGCCACATCATAAATTTGAATTTTTTATAAAAAGCAATCCCTCTTCATGATTAAGATTTACATTAGGATGCCAATTGCTCTTTTTAGGTCATTGTGAGGGGGGCCGTTGCAAAACCGTCGGAAAATGATCAATGAGCTAAAACATAATCAACATAAATTAATTGATACAGATAAGTGGAGCATCGATTTTTTTTGTTATTTTTTTTTTTTTTTTTTTTTTATTATGAATGGAGATAGGCGACAACTCTGATATCTCGTACTAAAACCAGAAGGATATCAAAAGCCTTTTTAATGACGTGCCTGGCATGTTTGTGATAAGCTCAATTCTCAGTTGATATAGTCATCTGTATTACCTATGAGCTAGAATTCTTTTGTTTTTAAATAGAAGTCTGTGGAATTCATCAGTACCTTCCCCTTACTGAAGGCACCATTTATTTGAATTAGATTTGAAGAGGATGCCCTTTTTCGGGTCTTTTCATAAAATAAATGGTTTCTAGAAAATCGGCAGTGTCCCATAGCTAGAGTCTTTACGAAAGCCCCTCAATCATGTGTGTTGCATGTAGGGCGCACGGTGTCTCGGGAGCATACATTGAGTGCCTGCTTTAAAATTGCTAATTACTCTTCAGACTGTTTGTACCAGTTGGGATAACCGGTATGCAAGTGATACCCAGGTGCCATCCCTGAAACCCTAAAGATGCCGGGCGTATATTCATACCCGGTGCCCACCAACCAGTTTCTTCCCTCCAAGGTACCTGAGCTCCTATTACATATTGTTCTTAGTATGTTTAAGGACTTGAAGTTCTGATCAGAGTAAATGCACACAAGTATAATCGGTTGATACCAGTTTCTCCCCCTGGCTTTCCTTTGCTCTGCAAAACTCATGGAGATTCAATATGTCCTGACTTGGAATGTTTCACATTTAAGTGAAGCTCAGGTTTTTGTTGGCCTTGTTTTCCCACTTTTGCTTCCCAAGGAAGAATAAATATTGACACCATCTGACCAATTGTCACAAAATGCTGTCGGAGCAAGCCTGAGGGTGACTGTTGTTCGTGCTACCGCTGCTTCATTCACTAGCTGCAGTAAGCCTGAAAACTCATAAGGGCTCTTGCACCAAACCTTTCCCTGTTGCTTAAAACTAGATCTGTAGTTAGAATTGTAGTGCTTATCAGTGTTTGTTCAGTCTCAACGGGCTGTGAAAGCTCTAGATTCTTCCACTTTGTGTGCATCATGATTTTATCCAACCCACTTGTTCCCGTCTGTAAATAGTTGCATTCCTCCATGACTGCAGTTTGAGTGTAATTACTTGTCACATAGCATCTCTGTTCTAAACCATGTCCCGCCCCTTTTCTTAAGCCTCAACTGCTCCTCTTCGGTACTCCTTTGAGAGTCAAGCATTTAACAGGAGGAATGCGGTTACTCATTTGGTGTTCAGTAGTTTCTGGTCCAGGAACACCAGCGATAAATGACAGTACCTGATATGGTAACTATCCACTAACCTCTGACTGCTAGAGCCAGAGATAAGGCATCATGGAAAACCCAAATGCCACCATCTGGCTTGGATACACTTACCCACATCTACTATGGGCATACTGCTAGTGTACGCAGGTAGACACTAGATGCACTCTCCCACATCAAATACAAACACCCACACCAGAGATGAACACCCTCGTTCCAGCACTCACTATTACAGCATGTCACCCACACATGAAGATATAGATTTCCTGGCAAAAACCAGTGAGATTTGCCAAAATGATAATTCTAACCTTTGGCTGGCACATTTGATGTGTAAAACAGGAAAACAAACTTCACACTGTAGATATTTTTCCTATTAAGCTGGTATATCCATCATGTGATCTCGATGAGCTGTTGTGGTCCCTCATTGGGTATGAGGATTGGAGTTACAGCGAAGCTTTTACTAAGTTGCTCAGTTTGCTTTATGTGGTCTCACGTGCTTCCTTCTCACTGCCTACAACATGTCTTTAATTGAAGAGTAATATATAAAAGTGTGTTAGCTATTGCAAAGCAGACAGATTTGTCTGAGGCTGCTGAAATTAATTGTAATACTTCTATCCACCTCACACTGGCGTAACGAAAATTGAGGGGGCCTCCCTGCAAGGTCCGTGTAGGGCCCCCCTCCAGGCTCAATCAGGAGCTCTGGCCAGAGTGCTGTGCCGAGGCACCCCTTCCCACCGGGGGGCTACAGGGCCTGTGTTACGCCCCTGCCACCTCAGAATAAAGTTCCTGCTAATATTTAAAGCTGGCATTGAACCATGTTCTATACCTCACTCTTACTTGCATTCCGAGACACTGATCTTTTTTCTGTCTCACTCTTGCATTGTCTTTCCCACTTACACACAGATTGTTTTCCCCACCCTTGGTTTAGCCAGTGCAGTGTATGGATTAATCAAGCAAAGCACATAAAATGTTGAAAGGGTGAACCAACCACTGGCATCCAACAGTTTGTCACTCCAGTTGATGGTCTGCGGTCACCCTATTGATGCTCCATTTCTGGCATGAGCTGCCCAGTATAGTAATGTATGTGTATTATGTTTTAGCTGAGTGCGTTTTGTCCTGTGGAAGGCTGAATGAAATGGGTTCTAACGCCAAAAGAATTTTTGAGGAAATTTACTTCCGGGATGACTTGCACAACATTTCATGATTCATAGTCTCCCAGAGGAGTCCAGGTGCAATGTTGTGACCACTTTAGCAGACTTGTGTCATTACAAGGGTGTGGGCTGTCATTAGTTTACTACACTTGATAATTTCAGACTAAATAGAATATTGTAAAGAATGAACACATTTCAAAGTATTCTTTTGTTGGGTTAGAAGAGGACTTCTTACTACTTCAAATTTACATCCATAATTGGCAATGAAACCTGTGTCCTCTATAGACACTGGTACACAACAAATCTACACTTTATGGTAGGTATTCAATATATATATTTGAGGGCCCTTCTAGGTAGGCCTTATAGATCTATTGTGTATCTGCTGGCAAATGTCTCAATCCAACGTTTCCTTTACAGCTCGAGGAAAACCTGGTAGAGCTGAAACTGCATCCGAAAAGACTTCAAGAAATCCGTCAGGAACTCAATTTGCCTCTGACACCTGTGCCTTATGTCTCAGACCTCAATGATTTGCCAAGGCATCTGGTCAGTAAGGGCTTGGACCCTGTTGGTGGCTTAAAACGTGCCCGCCACTGGAAATCCAAGGAGGAGAAAATCAATTGGGAAACCAAGGACATGGAACAGGAGATAAATGAGGAACAGAAAGCCTATGAAGGGCAAAGTCTGCCATCAGTGCCTGCTTTTGAATTGTTGGACCTGGAGGGTTGCTTAAAACGGGTGCAAGAGATTGAGGCACGAGTACAGAAATTAAAAGCCATGGAGGAAGAGCAGAAGCAGAAAGCCATAGAGGAAGAGCAGAAGCAAAAAAACCGAGCAGAAGAGCGGGAACAGCTATTTAGGGTCGAAGTGTGTCTGCCATCCCGTCCTATTATTCAATTGCTGGATCACGAGGGCCAACTACACCGGGTTGAAATGCATGTTGCAAAGCTGAAAACCATGAAGGAGGAGCACCAGAATGCCAGAGAAGAGGGATGGAAAGATAAAGAGAAGAAATGGAAATGTAGAAAGGAGGAAGAGCTGGAACAGAAAGCCCCTGGGGAACAGCGGCTGCCACCGCGGCCTGTGTTCGAATTGCTGGACCGACAAAGTTGCCTGAAACGGATGCAGCTGATTGACGCACACATTGCAAAGCTGAAAGCTGCGAAAGAGAAGAAGCAGAGGGCCAGAGAGGAGGAGTGGAAAACCAAAGGGAAGAAAGCCAAGCTTATGGGACCCCAAGTCAAAGAGGAAAGGTAAGGTAAGGGAAGGGGAGTTTAACCAGAAGGGGTCGGTAGTTTAGGGTGGGTTGGGGAGCGGTGCAAGCTTGGTATGGGTAAGTGTGCAACTGCTCTCGACCAGGTGCCCCAGGGCATTCAGCAAGGGCACTATCTATGCTATTTTTAGATGGTTCTCAGATAACATTGGATCCCTTTCCCAATTACTGGCATGTTTGGACCTTGAAACAGTCTGACTTAATGAGTTCAACTTACTGATGTCTGTTTTTATCAACTCTGGATGGCTGTCAGTTGAAGCTGTTGGCTGTCTGTCTGTTCTTGAGCTGTTCTGAGTTTGATGTGGCTTTTCTTTTTATAATTGATCGGCGGACTAGCTGCATTCATAACTAAGGTTCCGCAGATCTAGCGTTGATGGTTGAAGTTGACATACAACATGCATGTTGTATATATTTTGCTCGTTTTATCAAATACTAAGGTTGGACATGCACTGTATCTTAAAGCTGGTTGTTGAGACTTTAGTGGAACTAAGGTGGAATCCTGAGTATACTGCTTGTTTAACTTGCTGCTTTGTTGGCAGATGTTGGACGCATAACTGACCTTATTGGTGACTCTTTCACTTACTGCTGAGACTGTCCATGCAATATTCCTCTTTCAATTCAATATCACTTCATTCAAATATAATAATATCCATGAAAGAATCATAAAAGTAATGCATATTCCTCTTTCATAACTTGCTCTTTCTGTCTCCACAGCCCTGTCCCTGAGGAAGCACCAGTCTGCCAACGTGTCCACACTGTGACCCAGGATGTGACCCCGGGGATGTCCTTGCCACACAAGTACACAGTGCTGGCTCAGATGTTTTGCAGCATGGACACCATTGTGACTAGTCTCTTCAACCAATGTGAGACTGTGACTTTTGCCAAGGTCAAGCAGGGTGTGCAGAACATGATGCACAAGTGAGTGCCTGAAAAGATGTAGGCCGTCTGTGTTTTTTTGGGAAAGAAGTGTTTGAGAGGGTAGTTGCAAGCTATACTAGTACCATGTGATATTATGTTCCATGTTCCTTCGCTAGCTGGTATCGGTTTGAAAAATACATTCAAACATCTGGGTGTAATGCTAACCTGTCCAGAGACCCTTTCTGATTAGCGAGTCTTCTCTACTGGCGATTATTCCTTCGAGAAGCCTTTCTGCCAGATCTTCTATAACTTGTTATAAGCAGTATTGGGCATGCTGTATTCAGCAGCATTTGTTCTTCTGTCCTCGTTTGCTTTGGTAACCCCCTGCTGTTATGGAGCAACATAAGCCGTAGTTTAATATAGTTTGCTTTATCTTGTCAGTGGATCTCAAAACCCCTTACTCACCCTGCTCTCCCCCCCCCGCCCCCCCACACACACACACTCTCCTCTCAAGGCATGTCTGTTAATTCTCATAGTTTTCAAGCTCACACATTCCTGAGAGTGTAGGGGCTTGGTATTTGAGAGTAAACCAAGATACATCAAAAAGTTGACTGAGAACTCACATCCTTTAGGGGGGTTGTTCCTCTGGTTCTGCAGGCTGTTCTCTGGAGAAAAAAACATTTGGAAGGTAAAGTTGGAATGACTGTTTCAAGAAAATATAATTGGCTCTTTCAAGTAAATAATTGCCCTGGGGATCCTTTTCCATTTGAAACCAAAATATTCGATTTTCCTTCCTTATTCCATTTGTTTCCCTCCTGTAAAAGGACTGTGAGACTTCATTTTTAATATCCATGAAAGGGAAAACAGGTCGGACCTCCTTGGAGTGGAATTGGGAGTCCATTGCACCCTCATCTAAGGCCTGTGTCTACCCTTGTAAAGCTGACAAAGGTTTCAATGCACCTGAAAAACAAAACTGGGGGGGGGGGCAAACACACACGGATCAAGTGAAAATTGACATCTTACATTCTTGCTAGTTCTGGAAGCTGAAAGTCCGAAACCGCTCCTAAGATGCTTGTTTGCAGTCCAGGGAGGACCTGGCCTGGCAGTTCGGGCTGGACTGTTCCCATTGGGCACAGGGTCAAGACTGATTTGCATATGGCTGGGTCCAAACTGAAATGGCATGGTGAGCAAAAAAAAAAATGATGGATTTAGGCCCAGATCTCTGTACTGGGGTGAATGTATGACCTTGTTCTGCATTCTGTCCAATTGTTCTTTTTACTTCTGGAAATAACTGCATGTTTTTTTCAGCAGTTTTTCCAATTGATATGGCAAGAACGTGTAATTTATAGTATGTAATCTGATTATTAATATAATTATTTGCTATTCATGATTACCCCATTGCAGATAATCATGTGGAATTTACCTTCTACTGTTAAATGTCAAAGACTTGTAGCACCAACATTTTTGGTATGTACCTCTGGTATGTTTACCCGAAGACTGTAATAATGTAGAAGGCTCTTTGGTAAAAGAATGAAACTATAAAACCCGTGCAAGCACTCAAGCACTGCTCCTGGTGTATCTACTCTAAGGTGACTAATTTGAGATGGCGGTTTCCGGTGCTCAACACTAGCACTTAATTGTCAGCACTGTTTGACTAATTTAGAGATGAGAACAACTACGGTTATTTATGAATTTAATATACATTAGAAATGACTAATACCTTGGAAGCCGATTCCATGGCACACAAGATTAGAGGAGCGCTAGGGAGCGGGGTGGGGGGGGGGAGGTCTGGGCGGGTGGCTCCCCGAGGAGCATGTGACTGAGGGGTTGGGGAGAGTTGATGGGGATCCATTGGGGTAGACTGCCTCCGGCCTCCCGTTTGGGGTCGGGTGTCTGCTATGCCGCGACAGATACTTCGACGTTTCTGAGGTATGGGAGGGGGGGGGGGGGCAGTGGGAAAGGGGGGTTGTTAGAGTTGGGGTTAGATCGTTGGTGGGGGGAGTTTTTGCATGGTCTCATGGGAGTCGGGAATGTTGATTTGTGTGCGCAGACAGGGCCTAATGACTGGCCGTTCACCTTCGATGTCCCCTAATGGCTGATTCTGAGCATAGAACACATGGGTCCAGGAGCACTCTTAGGGTCCTCAGTTGGAATGTACAAGGTGTCCTGGATAAGATCAAGAGGGGGGCAGTACTACAGCAGGCTGAGGGCAGGCGCAGATGTGCTACTACTCCAAGAAACGCACCTAATGGGCACAAAATTACTATGCCTACAGCAGTATGGGTATCACCAGGTGTTTCACGCGGGCTTTACGAGAGGCTCTACCGGAGTGGCTATCCTCATACATCGCAGGATCCCTTATGTCCACACAGCGCAATAGGCTGATGTACAGGGCCGCTACATCATTATCAAAGTTACCCTAGGTGAGGAACCGCTGGTATTAGGGAGTGTTTTGCCCCACCCCCTCTGCAATGGTCGCTGGTTGAAAAACTGTTTGGGATGTGGGCAGACATCCCGATGCCCTACAAATTGTAGGAGGTGATTGGAACGATTTTATGGACGGCTATATAGATGGGTTTCGCCCTGGGAGCGGTGTGGTTGTAGGCCCCTCTACTAAACTTCTGGACATGGCACGGGGTCTCAATTGGGAGGCGCCTACACGGTGCTATGAGGGGGTACACCTACGTCTCTGTGGTCCATAAATCCTTTTCTAGGCTGGATTACCTATTTGTCCCAGGTGCAGCGATACATAGGGTGGAGGCAGCAGAAATCCTGCCCCGAGGGCTCTCGGACCACTCCCCTATTACAGTGGATGTTGGTTTAGACAAGGAGAGGCGGCCATTCAGGTGGCGCCTTTCCATGTGGCACCTGCAGCAGCCAGATTATCAAAAGCACATGGGCGAGGCCATTGCCCACTTCCTGACCGAAAATGTAGGGACAGTAGCGGAGATTGGCACGGTGTGGGAGACAAGCCAGTGCTCAGGGGAGTAGACATAGCATGGTGTGCTGCGGCGTGGAAGAAACGTTTGGAGAACCTGGTTCGGTCCGAGGCCGACATTGCAGCATTAGAGCTCCTAGTGAGTATGGAGGGTGGGGCGGCAGGGCAGCTTCTTTTGGCGCAGCAATCCTACACGTCCATGCTGATGGACGAAGCCAAACAGATATGGCTGGCCACCCGCAGGCGGATCTCCCTATTGGGAGACAAGTCCGGGGACAATGCTCCACCGGCTCTGCCAGGGTACATTCCAGGCCCAAACCCTGTCTCGAATGTTAGACGCTGAGGGGAGCCCAGTCACGGATCCCACGGCATTGGCAGAGGGGTTTGCCTCTTACTATGCCAGCCTGTACGCTTCGCGTGAATGTCTCCCGGCCGACGTTGTGGATAAATTCCTAGCAGACACTCTAGGGCAGGGGGGAGTGGTTTTCCCCACTGTTGGTAATACTGTCTGTTTGGCAGCCTGAGAGGCTGTCCAAACAGACAGTATTAACTGTATTCATAACAGCGGGGAAAGCCGCTCCCCCCTGCCCTCGGGTAACCCCTCTCACTCTCCCTGTTCTCTGTATGCTGCAGCATACAGAGAAATGATGTGGTGTTGGGGCAGCCGGCCGAACCAATCACAGCGCTGTGCTGTGGTGGAGCCGGAGGGGAGGGAGGCTGCCTGGCTTCCTGCGTGACGAGTCTGACGACGAATTCAAGAACAGGACGGCGGCAGGAGTCAGAGCTAACTTGAAGGCGGGAAGCCGGAAGGTGTAAGGTAAGTAGTTAAGTTTATTGACTTATGACTTTGTTGTTTTACTATGGATTGGGCTCTGAAATGCTGTTACCTATTTACTAGTTTTAAGAGGTAGGTGCGGTGACATAAAGAAGTTTCCGGAAAGTCACACAATTTACTCTACAAATTCAGTGAAAGGAGAAAGCGTACATTTTGGATTGTATTTGTGATTACACCATTCATTACGCCAGTTATCTCATTTCCTTGATGCTATTTTTTTGTTTAACAAATCGGCGCAAGGGAGGGGGAGAGTGCTGTGGCCTTGGCTGCCCTTCAATCGAGGCCCAGAGCTGGCGTTTGGATCACGCCACACTCTGTTGGTCTGCCGCTGTCTTGTTTCACTAACTTATATATGCTCTTGATTAACCCACTTTGCTGCTGTTAGAGCACATATGTCTTCCTTTCCACATGAAGCGGGAGGCTCCTCTCCGTTTCCTGCCCTTTGATGCTCACTTTCCCTCCGTGTCCCTTAGAGTCAAACCGACATTCTCTGTGCCTCTTGTATGACTTTGTGTTTGTGCTGCACTCTGCAGTTCCTGTGTTTGCAGCACTGTGCCCGGTAGATGTAATATAAATAACTAAATAGGCCCTGCTGGAATGTGTCACTGTTACCTGGCAGTGGTTGCCTGTCAGATGCC
Organism: Lissotriton vulgaris; assembly: GCF_964263255.1. Lineage (NCBI taxonomy): Eukaryota > Metazoa > Chordata > Amphibia > Caudata > Salamandridae > Lissotriton > Lissotriton vulgaris. The sequence continues at coordinate 642,125,713 of NC_141700.1, read as the reverse complement.
AATATGCTTTTCCCACCCTGGACTCAGAGGTCACGCGATTGAAACTGACAGAGCGCCACTCGAGGGTCTCTGACCATAGAGGGGGAAAAATCACACACCTATCTTTTTCCGGCCGCGGTCCTCGGGGATGACCAGTGGGAATAGATACTGTCATCACGCCCCGCCACTTTCAAATGTCACCAGCCGCGACTGAGGAAATATCACCTACAGCTAGGGAGTCATTATAGAATGGCTGTGGAGGAGGCACAAGAGCGGGGCAGCCTTCCACCCGACTGGAGACACACGGAAGTGGTTGTCTTCCATAGACCTGGCCGTCCCCCCGAGCAGTATGCATCATACCGCCAGATTTCTCTTTTAAATGTTGAAGCAAAGATTCTTGCCAAGGCTTTGGCCAATCGTCTCCTGTCCCACGTGGCTGATCTTGTTCACCCAGACCAGGCTGGCTTTATGCGCCAGAGGGCAACCAGTCATAACATACGAAGAGCACCATGTGGCAGTACAGAAAACCGGGGTGCCAGCTGCGCTCCTGTTGGCCGACATGAACAGGGCATTTGACTCGCTGAGTTGGATTTATTGATTTTCCCTCCTGTCGCGACTGAATCTGGGTCCTCGCTTCCTGTCGTACATCCGGCTATTGTATACCGACTTGACGGCCTCAGTTAGGGTAGCAGGGGTCACCTCCTCTAGATTTGCCATCGGGAGGGGCACCCAACAGGGTTGTCCCCTCTCACCCTACCTTTTTGCCCTGGCCATGGAGCCGTTGGCCGTGTGGGTGCGCATGGACGCGCAAGTACAGGGATTCGAGTGGGATCGGGACCTGTCTGATAGAATAGCGTTATATGCGGACGTCGTATTATTTTTCCTAACCGACATCAAAAGGTCAGGACCACGCATCATGGAAATAATGCAGATCTTTGGCGAGACGTCGGGACTCTACATGAACCACTGCAAATCCACCCTATGGGTACTGGGGGGGGGGGGGTGACCCCCAGCAGGGGTTGGGCGTCAGCGCTACAGGTAGCGGTGGGAGGCATTAAATACCTGGGCGTGTTCATATCCCATGTCCCGGCGATCTCCTGGGAACCGAATGTCATGCCAGTGTGGGAGCGGGCCAGAGCTGATATAAAAACATGGTCCCGCATGCCGTTGACCATATACGGTAGGTTGACCATTTTTAAAATGGTGTCCCTAGACTGCTGTACCAACTGCAGAATCACCCTTACCCGATACCCTCCCAGTGGTTTAGGCAGGTCAATGCGGCGCTCAGGCAGTTCCTATGGACAGGGGGGCAGTACGGGTCGCAGTGCGCACGTGCTTCCTCCACCTATTGTGGTGGTTTAGCGACATCTGACATCCTCTCCTACTACCAGGCATCCCATCTGCTCGTTCTAAATGATTGGTGGTATGGGGATAGAGACCCGGCGTACGCTTTGGAGCGCCTCCTAATGGGTGCCCACTCGCTCCACACTATCGTCTATGCGGTGCAGATACGAAAGACGCTGCCGCCCGGCACACAACTGGTGTTTCCGATCTGGAGGTAAGCCCTGCAGCGTATGGGCTGGTGGCACACTTTGACAGGTGAAACTCCTCTGGCGCAATGGTCGACTTCCCGTCCTAGCCGCGTTACAAGGCTTTGGAGGGTGGGACAGCATCGGAATCTCCACACGGGGGGACGAGCTATCGGGCGTGACCCTTAAGTCCTTCCAGGAGTTAAGCCGGGAGTTTGGTATGCCCCGCACTCAATTTTTCAAATACCTTAAATTCCGCCACACTCTCTCCCCGTCTCTGGCGGGGTTGGAATCCCTCCCTGAGTTTAGCCCCCTAGAGGCCAAGGTATTTATGGGAGACCTGGGGCCCAAAAAGATATCCCGTATATATCAATCATTAGTTATACACTGTTCCACTTCACTACAGAAACTGCATGAGTCCTGGGAGGCGGATGTGGGTGCCTTGGAGGAGGATTGCAGAGAGGCGTTGGCCGGGCCCCGGGGTGCTGCCATCTCAATGCGCCTGCGGCTTATACAGTTCAAGCACCTCCATAGGGTCTATTTTACCAGACCATGCTTATGGCGGGCGGGCCTGATACTGTCCCCGGACTGTCTACGATGTGGGCTGGCAGTTGAGACGTTCCTGCATACAGTGTGGAGCTGTTCTGCGCTGACTAGATTTTGGAAAGGGGTGTGGGACTGTCTGTCTGAAGTGCTTGTATGGGAACTCCCTTGACATCACAGCTAGGTCTCCTTCATGTCTTATAGGGGGTAGGAGGGAATATTTATAAGACATTTGCTTCTGTTGGGCCTCACCCTGGCAAAGAGGGATGTGGCCAGAGCTTGGAAAGATACGCGAGCTCCCACGGTGGTGGCTTGGAAGAGGGGGCTCGATTTCTGCATGGGGTTGGAGAGGCCGATATTTGTTGCTAGGGGCTGCCCACAGAAACACTTCAAAAATTGGAAAAGGTGGGCAGATTATAGGGGTCTGTGGCTCGAGCCTCTGGAGGATCATGACCCTCTGGTGGATGTGGGATGAGATGCTAATAATCAGAGTATGCATTAGGTTCAGAGTTTGCGTGCCAAAGTGGAGACTAAGGTTGATGACCGTGCGAAAGGGGGGGGATTGGGGGAGGGGGGAGTTTGTGTGGTGGGTGGTTTGGTGGGTAATGTTTACATTTGCCTCAGTATTTGTTGACTGATCAGTTCAGTAGGAAATTGGATTGTACTATATTATTGGAAGCTTAACTGTCCTACGGTTATCTCTGGGGAACAGAGACCTGCACATTGTGTACAATCTTAATAAAACATGTTTTTAAAAAATAAATGACTAAAACCTGCTGCCAAAGTCATTTCTATAGCTTCGCAGGCCTGGAAGAGTCTAAATTGTCACACTTGTAAGTGTGTGCTGGTTAGTAGTTGCATTGGTACGATCATCATCAGCACTGGCTAGGGCAGACTGGATTCCAAGCTGCAGTGATCCCCTGACCAGGGCCCTGGCACTTACTTTATTACAAATTAGGCACTAAGTAGGAGGCACCAGGTAGAAGGACAAAAGTTATTGGTAAGGTTCCCAAACAAAGAAGTTCCACCAGTTGATTAACATACTCAATGATTTTTCAATGAGATTGTCAAAGTGAATTATTCGCTAGCCCATTGTCTGTGAAGTGCTTCAGGCATGTTTTCTTTGATCCTGGTAAGTTGGAAAAACAATGTTTTGTTCCATAGGTCGGTTTTTAGAGATCAAATGTGCTCCTATGGAAATTTGGGTACAAGGTGTGAGTAGGTTTTTAAATAGTCCTCATAGAACAACCTGTCTGGGTAAAGTGAAGCATTATCTTGCCAAGAAATTTGTGTCTGCTGATCACGTTTACATGTGATCTTTAGATGGGCTTTAATCTTACCAGTAATGCTATTATGACCAGAAATAACAGATCTTAGAGCATGTACTACAATTGTCGTTGGAAACAAGTATTTGCTTTTTACTATAGTACTTCACATCTTACTGGTCCGTAGATGATAAACATTTAATTATGTGTTATTTTTTATTATATCTGTTGGACAATTATTTCTTTCTGTTCCTCGCTTCTCAGTTGCTCAGTTTGTACACTTTCTCCCTCTCATATTTCCTGTAGTTTTTGTCATTATTTTACAGCATCTTTTTCTTCCAGAGCACCGTTTTCCATTTTTTTTTCAATGAAAGGGTGTAATCTTTAACTTTACCAAAACAATTGTAAGACTAACTTCAGAAGGAACTATTTGGCTAATCTTTGACCGTCTTCTCCTGGGCTGGTTAAGGCTGGTTCTTGCCCACTGTAGTCCCATGCTAACCAATCCTTCTATATAGCTAGACATATCATTGTCAGAAAAAAGAGCCAATGGAAGTCTCAATGATGCACATGACGTGTCTTTACATCATGGAGTTTCAAACAAAAATAACCTAAAAGTGTAAAACCTTTTTTAATGGCATGATGCAATGTAATATTGTGGAAGGTTGGTGATCTATAAATATATGTACAGTTTTTTCCATTCTTGTTTGAAAAGCAAGCTGACTGTCACCATCTAACTGTTAAATTTACTTTTCTTGTATCGTTTTGCAGGCCATTCGAAGAGCGCAACATTGGTCAGATTAAAACGGTTTATCCCACAGCTTATCGTTTCAGTCTAGAGAGCAGTATCCCTACGTACGAAGACGGTGTGAAGAAATTTGATTGCCAGCTCACCATCGAGCCACTGGCTGGGGATGGTATGTCTCTGCTGCTTCTGCCAACCCTATACGTCTCCTTATGTTTTTGTAAATGACCTTCTAGAAAGTGCTTGACTGATTTGGACTAGCAGGAGTTATTTTTCTTTCCTCTAGGGAATGCGCAGGAGCAGTTCTGCACATTGCGCTTATTGGAGCGATGCCGCATCTTTGAACGTAACCTGGTGGACATAGTAAAGCAACATCACACCGTAAGTTCTGAGTCACTGCAGATGGTACAAAGCAGCAGAGCAATCCATCGTGATTGATGGTGGGTGTGGATTTGTAACTCTGCCTTTGATGTTGCACCATATAAGTTTATGGTATATCAGAATGGTCATTTTTTTTTCTATTCTAATCTCTTGTGAACTTCAGTTTGACAAACTTTCAGAAGGACGTTCTTAATATTCATAGTTTCTCCTCTGCATTTGCAATGCCAGTGCTCCACTTGACTAGTTCCTCTTCTGCGTTACATTCTTTCTCACATCACCAGCTAAACTTTGCTCTTTTTACATTGTGCTTCACCCTACAAACCTCTTTGTGGCCAGGGCTTTAGGCTCCTCACCCAAGACGCTTCTTAGTTACTCCCTCCAATTCTGCTTCTGCCTGCCAACCTGGGACCCTACCCCAATTTGAGCTCTGAGTTGTTTCCATTCATTCTTGGCATCTCTTATTTCCCTCAACTCTCAACCCGTCTGGAATTCCATTCTTGCACCTACTAATCTTAGTGTACACAATGTCTCTTGAAAGATTACTGCATTGTTCAGCCTCCCCTGCCAGCTCTGCCTCAATAACCCAAGATTATCTTCTCCCTCAGGATTCCAACAACCTCAGTATCTGACATCTGATTGCCTCCTACCCATTTGAGACTGGATAGCCACATGCTACCTATTGCTGATGACCACCATCCTCCCCGCTCGCCAACCAAGTAACCATTGAACTGCAGCCCATTTTAGAGCACATTAAACCAGTGTATTTCCTGCTTTCTTTTCTTCCTGACTTTTTTCCTTTACCCAATTCTTTGAGGTCTGCTTCAACCGGGAAATAAGGCGTTCTGTCTTAACTACCCCTTCAACAAGGGATGGCGGATCTTGGAATTTATTTTGTATCCAAAACTCAAATGCATTTATCGCGAAACACAAAACTAATCTCTAGTAGGCAGCAGGAGAGAATACTAATTTACTCACGTGTATCAATATTTCTGATAGACTCACATTTGGCTCTAACTTGCACCTACTGTGCTTAATTTGTAAATTATATCCTAATTCTCAGATTTACGAGATGCGTTAAAGGTTATTTTGGAAGGCTCTCAATACTTCAGAGCTGGAAAAAGAGACCAGAACCTCTTAACCATGCTTTTCTTCCTTGATTCAGTTCCCCGGTAGAAGAGTGCCATTCATGGTTTTAGAGCTGCAAACCTGTTGGATAATCGATGGGTTTTAATAAATACTGGTGTTTCTGCCAAATGACTAAACTTCTTCTGCTGTTAACTGGAGAGGTTCTGGTCTAACTGCTAGGGCGGTTGACCTCAAATCTGGGGAACTGGGTTTGAGTCTCAGCAATGACGTTCAACATCCTGTTCTGGGCATCACTTCATCTCCCCATACCTAACAAAAACAAGCACTTTCAATGCAATAGGTCTCGGATTTACGTGAGTTTAAGCTATTGGCATTGTAAATGACACTGCCTTTTATTCATGTTTTAAAAACCAAAACATAAATTAAAGGCATCGTCATTTACAATGCCAATAGCTCTAATTTGCGTAAATTCGAGACCCATTGCATTGTAAATGGTAGGCATTACGGACAACGGGAGGGCGGGCAGGGGGAAGACACAGACAACGGGAGGGAGGGTGTGAGGGTAAAAAAGGCACGGACAACGGGAGGGAGGGCTTAAAGTGATGAATATATACAAATTAACACAATCTACAAACTTGTATTGCACTGCATTTGGGGTAGAAAAAAAGGAATTGGTGCATGTGAGGTGTGATACAATGTGACAACACAGGCTGGCATAAAGTACACCCATGAAGTGAGTCCCAAAGTTTTCACAGTTGATTTAATATAATCATCATGAATAGAACAGTATGAGCTCATCTCCAAGATGGGTAGATATACTGGACTGGGGGCGGGGGGGGGGGGGGTGGGGGGGGGGGGGAGTATCAAAGTGCAGAGCAGTAAAGGAGAGGGGCACTGTATGATTACAGAAAGCTTAGCTGCTTACATCGAGATGCCAACACAATGTAACAGAAGACGCCCCTGGCTGACACATTAGCAGCACACCCAAGTGTGGTTTGCTAACATGCACAACTTTGTCACCTACTCACTGGTACTTAATGAATACAATTCAGGAGTACTTGGCTTGTATATGCAGTAGGATGTGCACCCTCTGCAGGCCAAGAAATTGCAGCCCTAAAGAGTTATAGAGCAGATCAGTGTCCAGGGAGAGATGGAGAGCATAGCACCAACCAGGGTGGTAGCTTATGAAATTGGCCAGGAGAACTACTCTCCAGCAAAAACACTCCTTTGACATGAGCAGAGGGTCCAGAGCATAAAGCTCAATGTAGCTTCTCGCAACGTTCAGACGACCATGCAGAGCGCAATATTAACGCCAGCTACCTTGATTTAGTGGGCTCCTTTTAACATTTTTGAGTAGACTAGGAAATAGCCAAAGCGATCAGTTTGCGTTATTTATTTAAACAGGAACCACAAAGTTTCTTATACGAAAGAAAAATATAGTAATCTAAATTAGAGAATAAGAACCTAGGTCGCAAGTCGAAAACCATCGATCCGGAGATGTGTGCTGCAGCCCATCTTCTGTATTGGTTAACAAAATAAAGACTAATCCAATGAAGCTCCCGTTAACTCTTAAACGCCTCATTAAACAACGTCCGACGCATTCGCTTCAGGAAAGAGCGCTGGCCAAGTTACTTCAGCAACTACAATCCAGGAATGTGGTCAGGTGAACTGGGAAAATACGACTGTCTGGAAAAGAGAATTTCTGACCTGCTTTCCTCCCAAAAAGCCTCCATTCGCCTTGGTCAGGTTTTACTTTGCACATCTGAAACAAATGCTGGATTGCCGTTTACAGACCGGCACATCCTGTATCTCCGCAGAAAGTATGTTTATATTTCCAGGAAATAAGTGAGCGGCGCTAGACAGTGATGTCATCCAAGAAGTGCAACAGAGAAGCCGCCACCACTGGAAGGCCGGACGTGTGCCTCATTAAAGAAGCCAACTAACCCAATACCGAGAAATCTAATACTGCATTAAACAAACGCTGAAAGACTCCTGCAGCCACGAAAGTTTGTGATGTGGGAGCGAGCAGAGGGTACAGCGATGAGGCTTCAAATGGGGGCGAGACTCGCACAGCGTTTCCCTTGTGGGAGGCAGCAGTGGCGATAATTGCAAACAGATGGCGCCGCTGCTCGCTCCCGCAAGGGAAGCTCTAAACATGCACGAGTGCCAATAGAGGCCCGTGCAAAACATGCACAAGTTTTAACAAAAGTCCTGAGTGATTCAAAGAGGTCCCTCCTAGGCTATGCTTGCTCGCTGCATAGGCGAGACCTAATGAATGTGTTCTTGTGGAACCCAACTGGAGCTAATGTAAAGTGTTCTGATAACCGATACCTTTGGGTCAAGTCTGTACTATATAAAAGTTCATTATAGTGTTTTCTCAAAAGCCGAGGCATATATCAAGAATAGTCAGGGACATATATTGCATTATATGAAACAGTAGGCGCTATCCCCCCCCCCCCCTCCCCCCTGAAGGTTATTGTTAAAGTGCTAACCGTTTCTAGCCTGCACTCTGTGGTCACCTTGCTCTTGCAAGAATAAGAAATTATGGAGGAAGAGAGGGTCAGGATATGACTAGGATTTGTAAAGGCAGAGATGACCAAGGGAAGGTTAAGTAGTCGAAGCTTTTTAATCACTAGTTGATTTGGATACATTCAGCAGAAGCAAGGAGAGTCTAAGGGGCCCATTACGATGTCGGGCGGATCGCCACCGCCATGGTGGCGGTGGTTATCTGCCTGACAATGCCCGCCCGCCACCCTTCCCCCCCCCCCCCCGCCACATTACAATGGCGGGGGGGACCGCAGCGGAGGCAAACACTTCCCGCCACTTTTCCGCCGCGGTCGCCAGGCGGACTTCACTCTGGGGGCCCAGTGTGGGCCCCTAGAGTGAAGGGGAGTAGGGGGTGAACACAGGGGGTACCTGTGGTACCCCCCTTCATTTGCATTTACAAAGCGGCAGGCACCGCGCGGTGCCTGCAGCTTTGTAAATGCAAAGGCTGAAATGCAGCTTTAGCATTGTGGCGGGTGGTGCAGAGAGCCCCGCCCGCCACAATGCTAAAAATACAGGATGTGCCCGCCACTGTGGCGGGCACATCCTAATATCCCCCCCCCACGGGACCCCCGCCCTTATGGCGGGTGGTCCCTATTACCACGAGGATGGCGGGCGGGCAAAGTCCGCCCACCATCCTAATGACCCTCTAAGTGTACTTCAAAAGGGCAAACATCAGCTTGGACTAGTATTTGGGAGAGGAGAGCGCATTAGCAATTTAAGAGTAGTTCTTGAAGTGAATGGAATACAAAGATTCTGTCCATCATACTAAAGCTGGGTGTATATACTTGATGGTAGGCAAGCAATTCAGATTTCATCCAATGGGGAGCAATTGGCATAGAGCAGGATGTGCTTTGTCTTTCATGCCTCTTTGATCAGCACAAAGTTGAATGAAAACTCTGCATATCCTTTATTCCAGAATTGTTCACGGGATGATTTGAAGAATACTGGAAAGCCAAGGTTTGTTCTGCACTTATCAAGACTTCTACTACAGATGAAATCTGTGGTCCCATTGCTGAGTAGCAATGACTTAACCATTGTTTAGATCGCTGGGAACTGAATAATTTAGTATACGTATTTTTAGATCTTTTTCGTAATCTCGGTCATATCCTTTCCTAGCGATAGAAGTGTTTTATATAGACAGGGTAGGAGCACGAGCAGAAGGCTTTCTAGCCTGTGCTGCTTCCCATCCTGTGGGAGTGTTGAGTCTAATTCCATTGTTAGTCTCAGTAACTTGATATCCTGACTTTAGAGTATGCTTCTATTTAGTTCTGGCTGTATTTTTTACTTTGTATTCTGGCTGCCTTTTTTTGTTCCCCCCCCCCCCCCCCCCCCAGGTTTTCATAGAGTCCCTGGATCCACCAGTGATCATTCGTGGACACATAACCCGCTGGCATCCACGTTTTGATGTTGAAAGTTTGCCGGATATTCCTCCTGCTGAGCTTCCACAGCCTCCTCAGGTCAGCAGGTTGAGCACTGCTCTGGAGATGTTGAAGAAGGCACGTAAAGTGTTGACACCCAAGGTGAGGACCCAGAGGAATCCTTTTCACTGCAGGGTCTTCCCTGAGCTATGTGCATCCTCCCAGCCCTTTTAACACAAAGTAAACTAAAACCTATTCTAGCCCAGGCTTAATAGGCTTCTCAAAGACCCACTATTCTCTGTCTGCCATTTCGCTAGTTGTAGCTTCTCATCTAGTGTAATGTGGAGTGGTGCATTGTTGGCAGGACTTCCGTACAGTATTTTCTTTTATGATTGAATGCTTTGCCTAAAAAACTGTCTTGCCCCCACATGACTGTTCTTGCACTACCCGTATAATAAACACTCCCAAAACTGAAATACCAATCTATTCTGTCTGTTACAAGAAGCCGGTCTATTTTTTTTTTTTATTGCTCAGACCCAGTTTTGATACAGCCTACTAGTTTGTAATGGTGCCTTCTTTCCTCATGCATAGATTCTAACCTACATTGCAGACTCAGTATGTGAAGAGTGTAACAGATTGTTTACAGGCTTCCATGCAACAAACACCTAACAGATTAATGTATAGTTCCAGTGCAGAAAAAAAATAAAGCCTTCAGTTGTAAGAATTGTGAACTTTTTGAGTTTCAGCTGTCGTTTACATTTTCTACAAAAGCGGGGTATCTTAAGTTGATATTAAAATCTGTGCCATCCTTTTACAAAGGTGTGTGCTTTTTTGTTTGTCTTCTTTTGTACAGCTGGAGGGTGCATTCACCAATCTAACCTGGAGCAGTCCAAATATGAGATCAGTGGAGAAAAAGGACCCTGTGGGAGAACTTGTGAGCCAGGGTCCACCGGCCAGTATCTCTGAGGCCCACAAGGCAATTCCGAAGACCCTCTCAGATAGGGTACGTCTAGAATTTGGGGTTCCTGTGAAGAGACATTGTTTTTGTGGGAGTTTAAACAGAAGTACAACATTCACCAGGGGTGGAGACTGTTTACTACATATAAGTAAGCATGTCTTTGCAACAGTCTGCAGAACATATATTGAATTGTTGAATGTCATTCATTACTTTGTTTTCAATTGCATCAGGAGTCCATCAATCATGGTTATTACATCAGGAGTATTTTAATTTACATCACTGAATTATATTTACAGGTTACATTTGATTTGTATGCCAATTTTCTAAAATTAGTTTAAATTTTTAATTTTAATAACGTCCGTTTAAGGTACTTTAATGTTGCATATATTGTATCCCTAATGTATACATATATCGAAACCTATATGAACATAACCTAAGGTTCCAGCTTTCTTACTGCACTGGCCCTAAACGATTTTTTTTGTTTAATACAATGTGAAAAAGACTAGGCAGGTGCTAAAAGCTGTGGAAAAAGCAAAGGCATGTGGCCATTATCCCACAGCACCTCGTCTCGTCCTCGTGTACTCAAAGTGAAGTTCACTGTTGTCCTCTGTGGTCTGGCACCTCGATTGCCACCCTCCACCTTACTGTATGTGACTCATGGTAAAATGAAGGTGTAGAAGCCAAGTCTGTTGCCTAAGGTAGGAGTAGATGCCAAAAAAATTACTTTCAGTGTTAAATGCCAAATGAAGAATCCTGCAGTGCATACAAGTGGAATGTAGGAGACATTCACTTCACATGGACTGTCACTGCTCCTACTGGAGGTGGGGGGGCTTGTCATGAGAAGATAACTTGATACTGCTAAGCCTCACTTTCAAGAGGAGTGGCAGGTACTCCTAGAAGGTGGTCTCATAAACCCATAAATGTAGTTCTATGTCTTAATTTCTGGGTGTTTTTCCCCCCCACTGGTAGAATGTCTGCAGCCCTAACCCCATCAGAACTCTTGTAGCTTGGACATTCCTGGGCCTGGTGGTAAAGAGTCTCTACCTTTGAGCAATGTGTCTAAACAAATGTTAGAGATAAGCAAACAAGGTGAGGGGTAAGCTGGTCATTGCAAAGGAAAGCTTGTGTTCGTCTGCTAGTTAGTTAGATAAAATATGTTAAGATTTGTTTGCACTTGTCTTTCTGGATTGGGTATCCTCCCCCCCCCCCCCCCCCCCCCCCCCCCCAATATCTGGCTAGAACGAGTGTAGCCTCATGCCCATGAGACCATTTTTCCTTATTTAATTTGTTTTCTTTCCATTTTTGGATTTACACCAGTTTGATCACGTGGCTTGCATGTCTCTTCTACTCTTCAGATTCAAGCAAACGAATTGCAGAAAATGCAAGCTATACTGATTCGGAGCCTCCAGCAGGAGGAACGGCTTGCCATGATGTCTAGGCTGCCAGATATAGCCCGCCTACTGCTCAATGTCTTTGTGCTTGGAACAAAGCCAATGCTGAAAATGGAGGTGGCCTGCTACAGAGCAATCACTAGCTATCCCTCTTCAATTACACAAAGTAAGGCACAGGATGCTTATTGAAGTTCTGGTCTCTGAGTTAAGGTTTTTCACCTCGGGTCTGTTTTTTTAGCATATGAGAAAGTAAAATACAGGAAGTGAAGTGTGTGAAACCCACAAAAAGCGTGCCCTCCCATAAGCTGATACATTTATTACACAATTAATTTAAACCATTGCAATGAAATTGTATATTAATAGACAATATAAAATGTTGTTCCCTTATTGTACAAGATAAGACCGATTGTTTCAGTTATGCAAAAGTTAAGATAAGATGACTAGGTGCCCGGCCTCAAGTTGAATTTAACTTTTTAAAGCCTGATCTGATTAAAAGTCCATTATGTTTTCTGGAAGTCCCTGGGGTTCACTGTATTCATATATCAAACTTTCTTATTTAGCAGGCATGGAAAATTGTCACCTCTAAGCGAGGGTTGTGACTTAATGTGGTGCTGGTAAAAGGCGGCAGTAGAGAACACTAGAGTGAAGTTCACATTTAGAGTGCAAGTGCATCTCGTCCTGCTAGCCAGTTTGAATCTTGCCCTGCTCACCAGTATGCATCCCTGCTTCATGACCCACTTTGAAAAGTATTTGAGCCTCATCCAATCCTTTTCTGGTGTGATTAGACTTTCCAGGATGGCAATGGTTGCTCAATCCAACATGGGCAATCAGACCTATCTCACGTTTAATATTTAAAATAGGTTAGAAAATGTGTACATCTTCTTGAAAGTAGTATGTGTGAGGATGTTTATTGGTGAGTGTGTCTAGCTGCAGGAGAATAAATATTTCAGCCAGGAAATGGAGGCACGTATTCTATCAAAAACATCCCTTGCCGTAATTCTTAAATCTGTTTATCTTTATTCATAGGAGAGCTGGAGAAACACCTTCTCCTCCTTTCAGAACTGGTTCCGACTTGGCTCAGTATTCACCCTGTCCAGAACGAAATATTCTTGAAACTGGAAAATAAGGTTGAGCTGAGCTATGTTCTAGACATTCTGGATAAGAAAGTGAAGGAAGAAGAAGGCCGACGCTGACACCTTGCTTGGACCTGCATTTCCTCTAGAATGGGATTTTTTTGCACTGCTCTAACTTGGTCTCCTTGAAGGTTCAGGACAGAATCTGAGTTCTTACTACCATCTGTCTGCTTTGCAGCAAGCTCAGAAATGTTATTGGCTTAAGCTATATGAGCTTGAATTTATGAACCTGAAGGATACTGCTGATGTTTATTTGGTCCACGCACCTTCTACGCCATTCAATCGATTGCTTCAGATCTGATTAACTTTTTTCGCAGTTGTGACATTTTTAGATTTTTTATTTTGATCACGAAATGTCTCAACTTTTGTTTAAACTAGATCTGAGGTCCAAAAACAAAACTAATGTTCTGCCAATCTGCAACCTGCAAAAAAAGCCTGTTCAATTTACTGTGCTCATCAAATGATCATCTGAGTGTGCTGTGCAGTGGAAAAAACTAAGCTCCGCAAGAGTGGCCTTCTTGGTCAGCAAGTCATTCACCCTGGCCTGGACTTGTGCTGCCTGTGTAGCATATTCAGTATTTTTTGGACAATCCTGTCTTTTAAAATTAACAATGTTGGTTTTTGTATTTGCCCTGTGACTATGAAAAGATGTGTCCGTTGAGGACTTTATATTTGCACTAATTATATTATTCCTTCAGTATTTATTGTCAAAATTTAGAGTTTAAATAAATATATTTTATTACTTGAATTGTTTATATGTTTGCCTTTTTGGTATTTAAGCAATGTATTTGTAGCATGTTGGCTGTAGGTACAAATGCCTAGCTTAATCCTGCCATCAAGTGCTCCTCTTGGATGATTACAAGTTTTTCTTCGAAGAAGTTTCGAATCACTAGGTATTGTGACCCCTTCTCTCGTGTGTTGCACATGTTCCTCTGCTTCTTTGTTAGTGTTTTTTTTTCCGCCATCTGGTTTGGTCATTGTTATTGCAGCTCTGGGACTGAAGCTTCAGTCTACACAGAGGGCTTTTTAGTTTTTCGGTATACTCTCTAATCTTATAAAGCGCAGACCCGGAAGACAAACTGGTAATACCTCTGTTCACTGTGCCTTTTCAGGCCTGCCGTTACCCGACTTATTCAACTCCGATCTACGAGAATATATCAACGGGGGCTGGAAAATGGGCCTTCAGTTTTTTCCCTAACTGTAACGCTAAATATTCCAGACAGGACTTGCATATAGTATGTCATCTATGTTTATGTCTGGAACATTAAGAAACCTCTTGTGAGGTCTGCTATGCATCTAGATTGAAAAAGACGCTTTGGAAATCAAGAGCGTCATTGGGTCTAAAAAAACATGTATCAATTTAGGAACAATATTTCGCTTAATGGTGTCCCCTTGGAGTTGGTTGATTCCTTCGACTATTGGGGTGTTAGGGTAAATAGCCGGATGAATTGAAAAGGTCACTTGGCCAAAATGCTATTAAACCATAATAGCATTTCAACCCCGGTATGTGACCCCTTCCTGTTTTTTGTTTTCCTGTTTCCTTACAGGTTTTTTCCCGAACGAGGAAAAACACACTATTTTACACGAGTTCACAATTTGTGATCTCTGATTTGGACTAGGGCAGGACGCGCCTTAGCGTGTGCGGACCACCCAGTTCAAAATAACACGGTCCTGACAACCTATGAATATATATAATGGTTGAAACATGTAGACCTTTTTAATCAATAGCTTTGTAAATTCCACATCTCACATAGCACACTTCGCTATTTTTAATACATTACTTACGACACCAAAGCCTACCTAATTAGGCACAGGTGCCACACCATTTTTAACAAGGGTTCAAGCACTCAAGAATAAATACTTGTAGTGAGTAGTTTTGGCCCTTTTTAAACTCACTTCTTGATAGTTATGCACACATAAAAGAAAATACTAACCAGCTCCACTGTAGTCAGGTGTCGCAGCACACCCTGTAGGCACTCGGCCTATGGGGTGGAACCCCGATGATGAAGCATGTCACCAACTAGGTTGGTGAGTGAGGGGTCTTCTATAAGGATATGCATTATCCAATAACAGGTTGGGGCATATTGTGCTGACTAGAGCACTTACGCCTAGATCCAGAGAAATATTTCTCTACCTACGAGGGGACACTCCTCCATTGTTTTTGTAATCTATTTCGGGGACCAGGAGTTCACACCTCACATAGTACTTGTAAAATTTCCCTCACTCTCTCTTGTTATATAAGCTGGGCCTTAGGTGTCATAAAATGGCCCTACGGGTCCCCTGCACCGACACGTCCTCTACTGCTATGGTGTGTGGGGTAGCTAAATATTTGGGTAGTGCATGGCAGACATGTATGAGGAGGGCCAAGCCCACCCCCCATTCAACCTAACTGCCAGATGGCCCTCTGGTAGGATGTTTCATGGTTCTCGTGTATCTGTTTTACTGTATATTTTATTGATTTTAGAATTTGGGTAGTATGTGATGCTGTATGTATACAAGGATTGGCGGGTTCTTGTTTTTTATCTTTTTAATTGTATTGTATAAATTGCATACTTTTATGATTTTTTTTGTCGATTAAAGTACATTTACATTACATGCATCGACGCAAAGCTTAGCTGCCAAGGTTTCAGATTGCGCTGTGTGACATTTTGATAATTTCAGTGTAATTATGAGTGACATTCCAACATCTGAGTGACACTTTTTCTGCAAGCAAAATCATGCAATTAAGGCGAGGGAAACCTAAATATCAGAAAATACACCCATAAGAGTACACACATAGCCTAGAGGTCACAACCCGGCCGCAGAGTGCACTTTATTTAAAACTGACACACTGAGCAGTTTAGTAACACGCGGATTACAGCAGGGTGCGCAGCCCCGCCCATTATTTATTATTAACCGGAAGCTGAGAATAAGTTGCATGGCTATTCTAAGCCATTAACATACGACACAATCAGGCATGAGGGGGGGCAGGGCAAGCCTCAGGAGGAGAGGCGACTGAGGTACACATAGCTGTATAACTATTATCTCAAAAAGACACTTTTTGAGAGAGTGAGCAGTATTATTTATAAATAGCTGTGCGGTCGACCGCCATGGTACACCTGTACTACCAAAGAGTACTTGTGCCAGTCCGTGTCATGCAGCATGCGGTCTAAAAAAACACATCGTATCTATAGTGGGTTGTCTCCCAGACCATCAATTATCATGATTTACTACTTGAGGATCTTGAACATTATTCCTAGTAGGAGTCTCTCATTAACCTCTTTTTACTTGCAAAAAATAATTTTGGGTGTAAATATTCAAAAATCCCCACATCCAGGTTAATTTACAGACCTGCACAGTTAGTAAACACGTCTACACTGAGACTTGTTTTCAATTCTTTACGTCAAAGTAATTTTTCATTTGGACATAAGACAATTGATGAATACTACGAACCTAAACAAGTAATACAAATCAACCAAAAGCTTGTTGCGACTGGGTACATCAAATTAAATTACATATTGGCTAATATCTAACACTTTATGGTGACAAGACAATTTTTCATTCATCTGTGTATTACCTCATTGTTTCTTCATAGTAGCACAGATCACAAACATTACTTTTACAAATATTGCTCATAACGGTGTTGTGTCCTTATTCTTGTGTACTTTGACCTAATGGCATAATGTCCTCTAATACTGTCAAGTACTGATGTTTTATAGCGGTCCTGGTAAGGTCAGATGTTAGTAGACTGTTAGTAGACCATTTAAAGTAGCGTAGAACGAGGAGACAGACCACTCCCATCTAATCTATCCAGCAGACCTGCCCCTAGATATAACCAGAATTCTGAGTCAAGGCTTGCCTTTCATTCCAACCAACCGTCCAGACATGGGGCAGACTAAAGTAGAAATAACTGTTTAGAAAAATGAGATTAAAATCTTTCTTCTCAGATAAACCTAATATAACTGAACGTAACTTTTCCGGACTAAAAGTCAATGTTCTTTCCACCAACATCAATGATACCAATCGAACTCCTAACATTCGAAAATTTAAAGCATTAAAATTTGTTTCAGCACAGACATCGCAACGCGCTTCAAACCTGAAGTCAAATAAGGACTTGGACAAGGAAGCATTCCGCAAATCTGAAAAACCTGAGCTGAAAAAAACACATCGTAACTGAAAACTATCTTGGAGCCGAGATATAGTTCAGCTGCAAAAGCTTTGATATCTAAAACTACGCACCGTCTGCACCATATACAAAGACGCAGAAAACAACAAATAAGGAGTGCTCTTCAAAGCTCTATGGCTGAGATACCCGCCACCCCCTCTCCACAATCCCCAAGAATGGGAATACGGAAACAT
Source organism: Lissotriton vulgaris (assembly GCF_964263255.1). Taxonomy (NCBI): domain Eukaryota; kingdom Metazoa; phylum Chordata; class Amphibia; order Caudata; family Salamandridae; genus Lissotriton; species Lissotriton vulgaris. The sequence goes on along the minus strand of NC_141700.1, from coordinate 642,108,460 downwards.
TTCTGAACTTTTGGAAGGCGGGAGGGAGTTACCCTCCCGGCCGTATTTATTAAAATATGAAACAAAAGTAAAACATTAAAATAACAGTTTCATATCATGTACAATTTCATTTCCACATTACGATGTTTTGGCTGACCTTAACACATTTCTAATACAAAGGTTCTCCTAGCCGATACTAACATCCTACAAATGCATTTTCAAATTGAAATTGTACATCCTAACGTTAAGGGCCAACGGCAAGGTCGTAACCGGTGTCAGATCCCTAAACCAGAACTCCCCCCTCACTTGTGAGGGGCGGCCGCACAGAGGACTGCACCTCATGTGCACATACCAATTTCCCTTTTCTTGACGGGGGCCCCAATTAACTCGACGCCATCTTATTGGTCGTCCGAGGACTCGTGTGAGGTGTCTAGAAGGTAGCGTAGACCCCCCTCCCCACCCCACACAACTTACCACATCTGCCGTCACAGATGTCCTGGCCCCGGGAAATTCCCAGGAGGGGCCCGTAGCCCCTCCTATCCAGGGAGGGGCCTTGACCGCCTTCCCTTTCCTTTCGGCGTCCCATCCTTAGAAGGGACCGCCTCCCCGTTGAGGGGCCAATGGCCACCTCCCCCCGGGCGCTCCCATCCGTAATGGGTGACGCCCCCCCCTAGGGATCTTCCAATTACTGCTCACCGATCATGACCTTACCGCCACAGGCCGGATAGTTGACCGGCTATCCGGGCCCCCCACAAAACTCCTACCTAAAGGTCATGCTGCAAACTTTTTAACCAAGCCACGAGGTCTCCTATGAGTAAAGAATTCCCCACCCGGGACAAATGGACCCCATCCTCTAGATACATAGGGTCCCCCCTGATACACCCATGAGGAATCGAATGCAATGTACTTGTACGGAACAGTCTACCAAGCTTGTTATTCACCTTTTTCACAGAATGATTTATAGCAGACACTGAATTAGCCCCCCGCCACACCTTTCGTGGAATCATATGGGACCATGCAATCGTGCACCCTGGAACCCTTCTCGCCAACCAACTTACAGTGGATAGTATCGCCTCGAGAAGTAGTCGTCTAACAGTGGTCACCAAATCATTGCCCCCAAGATGCACTATGATTATAGATGGCGGTGACCTTGTCCGCCCTAACAAACCCTCGAAAAAAGGTTGAAACTGGTCAATACAGAGCCCGCCCCTTCCATAGAAGGTCACCCTGTACCCGTATTCCCCAGCCATGTGAATCATGTCACCTGCCTTGAATACGTCCGCGGCACGCCTCACGTATGAGTGGCCCACGACCCACACCACTTTTTCCTCAGCCGGTGATCTTTGACCGCTGGTTCCCAGGTGTCGGGTCGACTGCACAGTCCGCCCCGCCTCGTAAGCTTGCGAAACTGAAAACCAAACAAAACAAGAAGCGTGAGTACATGATATCAGCTTCACAACATGTGCAACCGCACATACCTTTTGTAACAATTCGAGGACCAACGCCCCAACTGTTTCACCTTTTCCACACTCAGACCCCTGGCGGTAGCCTCTGTAGCAGCCCCTATCCGGAAGGAATGGGTCCCAAACTCGCCCGGGTTCAAGCCCGCGGCCGAAATTGCCATCGTAAGCACCCGCTGGAACTGAAACCTCGTCAGTGGGGTGGCATCAGCGTGTCTCAACAAGGTCCCCCCCCATGATGCCGCTCTCTGCGCCAAATATTCCTCAACGCATACGACGGGGCACATGGGAGATCCGGGAATCCGATGGACTACTACGATGTCCCCGATCGCACCCTGATCGGTCTTGGACCTGGCAAACGAGACAATCATCGTCTCCCCCTTAACTTGAATGTGCTCTCGGCACAGTCCCCCCCCCCCCCCCCCCCCCCGTATCCTGCTTGTTCTTTGCCACCAGTTCGCTTACCCGCATAGCCCCATGGAACGCTAATGCAAAAGCGGCCCGGAATAACACTGTTTCTGACTGGGATGAACATGTCGCAGGGAGTACGGATAGTAACAGGGCCAACCTCTCCAGACCTATCGGGTGCCTTTCATCTACTCTGCGACCCACCAGGCGTTGCCACCCACGCAGCGCTTTCTGTACTACAAAAGACGCTGTAGGGTCCTGGATACCATGAGCCCGTGCCATGAAGGAAATGGCGGCCCGATGCCTCTGGGCCGTGGCTACCGATTTGCCTGCCTGATGTAATGACAGCAAAAACTTTACGACAAACTCTTCCTGGCCCCAAAGCTCCCCCCTAGCAGAACCCAAAAAGGACCAATAGGAACGGAACGCCCCTTCATATGCCTTCCTTGTCCTGGGTGCTAAACTCTCTCCCATGAGGTTTTGTAGTTCGGGGCACCGAGAGACCAGAGAGCTTCGGGAAATGGTGCCGCCACCGGGTCCGCTGTGGGCAGAAAACCCCAGAAGGCCTGCATACGGAAACGAGAAAGCGCATCAGCAGCCTGATTCAGCACCCCTGGCACATGTCTCGCCCTGAAGAGCACATTTAATTGCATACATAGTAAAACAATTTCCTTGAGCAATCTCAGAATCCATTTGCATCGTGCTGCCTGACTATTGATACACTCAACCACGGTCATGTTATCAGACCAGAACACCACGGAGTGATCCCGAAAACCCTCAGGCCATGTTTTCAAGGCCACCAGAATAGGGAACAGTTCGAGAAAAGCAATGTTACTTGTAAGCCCACACTCGTGCCACCATGACGGCCACGTTTGAGCTGACCAGTGATTACCAAATATGGCGCCAAAGCCTATACTCCCCGCCGAATCTGTCCACAGCCCCAACTCTTCGGAGGACACCGCCGGCTTGTTCCAGACAACCCGACCATTGAAATCCGCCAGGAATGCCAACCAAATGCGCATGTCCTGGCGAATCTCTGCCGAGAGCCTCGTGCGGTGGTGCCCTTCTTTCAGACCGACCATGGCTTGTGCAATCGAGCGGGAAAAAGGGCGGGCCATTGGCATTACTCTAAGGGCAAAATTCAACTGACCCACAGTCTGCTGCAATTGATGCAAATTCACCTTAGTCTTGCTAATACATGCTTCAAGCGAGGCCCTGAATTTCCTTACCTTTTCTTTGGGCAACCGGAAGCAACCCTCTTCGGAATCGAGCTCTATTCCAAGAAACTCGAGCGAAGTTGATGGCCCCACGGTCTTACCTGGCGCCAATGGCACACCAAACTGACTCATCAGACCACAAAATTCTTTTAAAGCCTGTGCACATTCTGGGTCCCCGGCTGCCCCCAGGAACAGAAAATCGTCAAGATAATGCATGACATGCTGAAACCCCGTCATTCTTGTGAATGCCCATTGCAGAAAACAACTAAATTTCTCGAAATAAGCACAAGATATGGAGCATCCCATTGGCATACATTTATCCATGTAATAGCGCCCCTGAAACATAAAACCAAGGAGACGCTGATCGTCTGGGTGTACCGGGAGCAACCGGAACGCTGACTCTATGTCTGATTTGGCCATCAGCGCTCCGGGCCCCAGGCGATTCAACATGGCGACGGCATCATCAAAAGATGCGTACCGCACCGAACATACCTCCGGGTCTATCGCATCGTTCACCGACAGACCTCTCGGAGCTGACAAGTTATGTATCAATCTAAACTCACCCGGGTCCTTCTTGGGGACCACTCCCAAGGGTGAACAAACAAAATTAGAAACTGGTGGCATGTCGAATGGTCCGGCAACCCGACCCTGGGTCACCTCCTTCCCAATCTTCGCTTGTACCACCGCCGTGTTATGCAGGACCGACAGTTGGTTCCTACAATGTGCTTTACCCTGAAAATTCCCCACTGGGATGCGGAAACCATACGAAAAACCGTCTCGCAACACTCCAGCGGAAACATGATCCGGGTATTCATTGAGCCAAGGAATCATTGCCATGGTATCAACCGGGGTAGGTAAAGGCGCCCCTCGGACTATTTCAGACCTGTTTGGCGCTTCCCCTACCTCCGTTATCACCCGTTTTGGCTCTGCACATGGTCTCGGGATGTGAGGACTGTCCACACCCCCCACAGTCGTGCCTAAACTTGCATGACCCCTGGGGCCTTGTACACTTTCCCCTGTTAAAATTCCAGCAGATCCCTTTTTTACCTGTATTGCCATTCGACCTTGAGTGATGCTCGTTACTTGAACCCGCCCGAAAGGGCGCCCCAGATGAATGGCGGGAAAACTCGCCCCCGTTTCCCCCCAACAATGGCGCCTTTGCCACGCCTGATTTCTCCATTTTTTGCCAGGAAATGGAGTCGTAACAATCCCACGTCAGAGATGTGTCGAACTCCTTGGCCTTACGAAAGATATTATCATAACCAAACCACTGATTGCCCGCATATGTCTGAGAAAACTCCATAATACGCGTCTGGTACACTGGTAACTCGGCCAACAGTTCAGGCCTCCGTTCCCCCACAATTGAAGTGAATATGCCAAATGCTCTGCCCCAATTACCTATCGACTCATAGACTCTAAAAGTGGCCATCTTGGCGCGCCAAACACTCGGGTGCATAAACTCTTTTTGAGCTTTCACGTGCTCAATCTCGTAATGATCAGTTAGTAAAGAAAACATGTTTACATATTTCTCAGCCCATATCCTCTCCTTGATTTCCATCGGAATATGCTGAGCCACTTTCTCCCTTCTCGAGGGTACTGACCCCTCCCCCGCAATCTGCAGTAGCTGCTTACCTGAACCAGAAGCTGTAACCGAAGTCGCTGCCGAACTCATGCCCGCTACGGGTTGACCCACTGGATCCTGCGGGGGAACAAAAGGACATGGAGCCTTTGCAGCCTCCCTTGATTGCCGCAACTGCCTCATTACTGCCCTGGCGTCATCTGCCGTAGCCCCCTCACTCTCCTTCCCCAACCACGCTGCCAGCTGTGCAGCCAACTCGGGAGGCATATCCTCCCCGTTCACAGGGGTGACTACAACGGGAATTGGTTGCCCCTCCTTCGGGACCGGGATCGGCTCCTCAGTCGGTGTATCAGGGTGCGCCGGCGGTGCCTCGGGAACCGGGGCCTCTTCCCCAGTTGCTCCCTTCCTGGCCCTTCTACCTCTCCCATTAGGGACTACTCCCGGCAATGCTGGTCCGACGACTCGCTTAGGGCCCCCTACACCGTTCATTGCCGCCATCTGCTTCTTCATCTCGGCCATGTCTTTTACGAGCATGCGGAGCATCTGATCGGTTCCGACCCGCTTTCCGGCCTTCTTGCCCGGCATTGTCCAACGATTCTCTGAAAGAGTAAAGACAAGAATTAAAACGCTCAAAATTGGCTCTTCGTTCCATCTCGAGCTCACGTGCAGCAGGGAGGTGCAGCTTCAGAGCACAGGAACAAGAGGATGCTTCCATGGCTTGTCGCTCTTCTTATCCTTCTTCGGACGGGCGTAAACCCGCCTCCGGGGGCGTGGCTGGCGGCTTCAGTGTCTAGGACAACCCACTCTTGGGCGGGAAAAAAGCGCGCCCCGGCTACGCCGCTTTGGGCATACCAGCCGAGACTCGCCTCCCGCCCAAGAGGGCTTCCCGGGGGGATCGAGGTACTCCACCATACGTTCGGGGGGACCGAGTGGTCGCCCCTTTCCAAAATCTTCTGCATTGGAATCAGCAAAAGATGCTACAGGGCCACACAAAAAACAAATGGAGCCCATTCTTGAACGCTTGCAAGGCAAGCTAGGTAAAGAACAAAACTTATTTTTATAAACCCTCATACTGGGAAGGTAACGCTACAAAAGAGGAAAACTTTTTTGGAGGAGGACATTGCTGTACCTGAATCAACAAAAGGAAAAACAGGACAGGGGCACAAGCCTTATTTCTTTTCCTCTTTCTCCCTCTCTTCCTATACCATCGTCTCCTATTAGTTTCCTCTCGTACCTTCAACAACAGAGCAAGTGCACTCACCAGAACACTTTTCTTCTGAGTAGCCAATGCCTTCACCAGATCACTCACCAAATCAGTCACCTCATAGTGAACATCAAAATCGGGAAGATAATAGCCTTACTTTATGGAGCCACAAGGGGATCCCAGTGCATCCCCTGATCCATGGGATATTTATGATGATTATCCATTAGATAATACGGATCTAAGCATTTATCCATCAAAGCCCTCCCCACCAGATGATACAGCAACTTATGATATCATTACTAGGGCGGCTACATATCATAAAGCCAATTTACACACAATTAAACAAGATTATTTCCTGGTGGAATCACTTAATAGATCACACACAGAAATGCGACCACTACCTATGGTAAAAGGTATATTGCCATCTACATTGGAGATATTTAAACAACCTGTTATATCTAGGGTAATCGCCCCTCAGGTTGAGGAAAAAATATAAAGCATGTCCGCTAGACACTCAGTATGTTGAAGGACTGGTTAAACCAGATTCACTGGTGGTCCACACTGCCTGGAAAAAAGCAAATTGTCAAGGCACAGGAGACGTACCTCCTACAGATAAGGAGAGGAGAACATATGCTGCAGCCGGTAAAAGGGTAGCAGCACAAGCTGTAAACGATATGAATATGGCTTATTCTTTGGGGCTACTCTCCTGATAAAATTGGGCTACACGGGATGAAATGCAGGAATTATCATGATCTCTCCCTACCCATTTCAGCAACGTGCAACACAGTTAGTGGAAGAAGGCAAATCAATATCACTATACAATGCGCATTAGATTTTGTAGATGCCAGTGCAAGAGTAATTAATACTAGCATACTAATTATAAGACCTGCATGGCTAAGAGGATCTGGATTTAAACTGGAAGTACAGCACAAACTGCTTCATTTACCACTTGATGGCAAAATGTATTTGAAACATAAGTAGATGAAATGCTATAAAAACTTAAACGCAAACAGATAAAACAATGGGGGTCGTACAAACATATCAGAACTAGGGTTCCTTTCATAGGGGTCAATACAGCGGTACAAACAGGACATTTCTCCTAACTCAAATAATGCCAACATACCGGGTTCCTATCAAAGCCAATTCAATAGGGGAACTTTCTACAGAACAAATGATAAAAAAGAGGCATATGAAAGATTTCACAGTTCTTGGTCTATGGACAGTAGCTCAAACACCTCTGCATATCCATCATCTGGAGTTGCTAGCAGTTCAGCTAGCCTTCTAAGTTTCAAGTTCACTTGTATAATAAAATAGTGCTCAGATGAACAGACAATATGACTGGAATGCATGGTGGGTAGATTAATTCCTCAACTATTTCTCCTCTCAGAGAAAATCTAGTACTGGACAATTTACCACCACATCTGCCTCCTAGAAGAATACCTACCTTGGGTGGACAATGACTTAACATATCTGCTCAGCAGAACACATAAAAAGTGCACAAGTGGGAAATCCATCAGACACTGCTTCACTCTTACTTCAAAGTTGGGAGACACTGGAAATAGACCTGTTTACCACTCACCTCCACGCCAAATACCAAAACGTTGCAGCTGTTACCCTGTCCTGTAAATGAATAGGTCAGACGTGTTTGGTTATGCTTTTCGCTTTTCCTCCTCTCCTTCCATTTCTAGTTCAGAAGTTAATGCAAACCTCTGACACTTATTCTAATAGCCCTGACGTAGGTACGACAGCCATGGTTCCCAACCATACTGCAACTATCTCTAGTGCCATATGAGAAACAACCTGTGTAGTCACACATTTTAACTCCAGGTCAATGGAAGCTCATACACCCCAATCCCAAGCAGCTCAATCTTGCGATTAGGCTCCTGAAGTCTTAGAATTTGGATATTTAAAGCTAACATAAGAATGTATGGGCAAACTTAAACTCGTAGATTGACAACTATAGTGTGATATACAGCTAAATGGATTTTTTTTTGTTTTGTAAAAATAAATGAAATGCAGCCTTTATCACCTACTAACAGGATATTTAGGCTAACTTTAATTTGCAGCAAACTGCTTGCTTACACGTCTATTAGGCTACACTTAGCAGCCTATGTGCAAAATAGACAACATATATCTATATTTAAAATACCAGTCACTAAAGCATTCATGGAAGGTCTAAAAAGTTATACCGCCTTCCATTCCACCGGCGTCAACCTGGAACCGGAATATTGTACTTAGCAGGCTTATGGGACCGCCATTTGAACCACTTCAGGTCAATTACAGTTTTTAACTTGGAAGGTGGCATTTCTATTCGCAATCGCATCTCTGAAGAATATGTGAATTGCAAGCACTTACTTTGCCTGAACAGTTCTTTAAGGTCTATACAAATAAAGTAGTTTTAAAAACCCACTCTAAGTTTTAGCCCAAGTGGTGTCAGCTTTTCATACAGGCCGAACTATAGAGTTACCAGTGTTTTTCCAAACCCAAACCCAGAAACAGTAGCAGAAAAGGCTCTTCATACATTGGATGTTAGATGTTTATTATGTTCTTTATTGATAGCGCAAAATCACTTTGAAAACCAAATACAAATGTTAGTTGATTTTAGTAAACCACATCAAGGGGCACTAATATCCAAAGCAGGAATTGGTAGATGGAAAGTCAGATGCATTTACACTTGTTATCAGAAAGCCAAAGTAGTGCTTACAATAACACCACTGGCTCATACCACAAGAAAACAAGCCACTATGACATATTTTTGGAAATATTCATAAACCACGTATTTGTAAAGCAGCTGTATGGAATAAGAGCATATTTGAACACGAAGAAGAGAACGGGCGACGCTGTGACGAGGAGCAGGGAGGCCGTATTTACTTTTAAAGAGCACGGTAGCATAAGAAAACCGGAACAGGAGGATAACTCTCAAAACTTCCTGGGCATATCCCGAAATAGGTGCAGCCTACTGCAGCGGTTTGCAACCATAACAATTGGAAACTCTACACCAAAGAACATAACGGTGGCTCCCTCGCACAGTGTGGAAGGCCTGTCATCCAAAGAAAAAAGATAATCTTCCTTAGAACCTATTGATTTGATGCCAACAGATCGTACAAGACTGGGGCAATACTTTCCACTGATATTGATAAAAGTGGATTATAAGAGAAAGATATGAATCGGTCCTGAAGAAGGTGTCTTATAAGGAAAACCGAAACGCCGCGTCGACTTAAATCTTCGATTCTTGATGTTATGTACCCAAATTGCTTTTATTTATATGTATAACATTGTGTTTATTGATATTCATGCTTGTTTTTTACTGCTGTTTTTAATATCACGATATGTTTTAATTTGTATCAAAAGAATACATTTGTATTTTTTCTACCAGATCTTAATTTGTATTCATATTAGTTTTTACTAGTCACCCTACAGAAGAAGTATTCTATGTTTTTTTTATGTTTTTCAATGGTTTCTGACTGCCTATGTACAAATAGCTTATCGAATACCAGCTTTATATCGCTGCCAAATCCAGACTAGATCACCCTAGACTCATACACACGCAGAATTGTCCTATTGGATAACAGTTCCTGTGGATCTGTAAACGTGGGACATCCTATATTTCCTTGGAATAACTCGCATACATTCATTAGGCACTATTGTGTTGATGTACTCACTAATCAACAAGCAAGAGTTGGTCAAGCTGTACTAAAAACATTATTTCAAATAATTGATTCAACCAGTTGCTAGCCATAGCAAGGGGATAACTGCTTTACAGTCAATGCTAATCATATGTATCTACGGCCAACACATGCAACAAATGTAATGTTACTTACCCAGTAAGCATCTATTCATAGCGTGTAGTGCCGTAGATTCATATGCACCCACCCACCTCCCCAGAAGCTTTTGGTTGAATTACTTTGAAATATTTAAGATATATTTCACACATGTAACACTTCATCTTTTATATGCATGTTGTATGCATGTTTTGTATACTGTTATTTCATTGCTCCTTTCTTTCTAATGCTCACCCAATAAGCCAAAAACAATCTAACAGTGGAGCCGACGAACATGCGCCATACACACTAGAGGAGGAGTCGCCCACTATACCTCATGACTCGAAGACTTCTTTGAAGAAAAACAGCTTGTAATTGTCCGAGCCCAACACTAGATGGCAGGATATCCTAAACCTATGAATCTACGGCAGTACACGCTACGCATAGATGCTAACTGGGTAAGTAACATAATCCTTTCTGCTTAGGGAGAGAAAGGATTTTATTATTGAATGCATGGATTGGTCTTTGGAAAGCATTGACAAAACTGGCTGAATTGAGTGTGAGGGAGATACCTTATCGACACCAAAGAAGAATTACATGACTTTGTCATTATCTGCTGACTGCAACGTCCACACGTTTACTATCTTTTATTGCATGTGAAATTTATGTGCAGTGATAAACCCTCCAGTAAACTGAATAGGTATATTCCTATTCAGGTTTGCTTTTATGTTTGCCTATCTGTAAAATAAAAACTTTTTTAAATAAAAAACGAAATAAACGCCAACACTATAACCGGAAAACTATCATTCACATTTATTTCCTACCACAGAAAGTGCTATTTTTAAGATTGCATTTCCCCACACAGCTCTTGAAGACTATTAAGTGGACTGTAGACAGTTGGACACCTGTTGGAGGACTAATGGGTGGGCAGCTTGCCTCCTCTTTTCGCGTAATAGTCTCACAGTAAAAGGTTCAAGGCCCATCTTTTCATGGGAAGGCCCTCTTTTACACAGGAACAGTAACGTCCTTCCTTAGTATCTGTTAATCTTGCAGGCAAATGCCACTCTGTTCTCAAATTGGTGGCCCATTAAAAAAATGGGTAGACCAGTATATTGGGACATTACCATGCTGGTGTCAATTTCTGGCTACTGCCCCACCCCTTCACTCCCAAGTACAAGAGGGCATGATGGGATGGTGAAGAGAGGAAAAGTGTATTGTGTCCCCTCCGCCTTGCAAACATGGAAAAAGATCACTGTAAGCCTGCGGTACGTTCTGTGCTACATTATGAATTTCCTCCTAAAATGGTGTGGATTGGAGGTACGTTGTGGATTGTGGAGTTGAAATATGTTGTTTGGTGTGTAATTATATGGTGTGTATTGAATATGAGTGGAGTTGAATTTTGTGGCCTGGAACTGTGGTGTTGAGTGAAATTATGCTTAGTGAAATTGTCATAGTGTGGAGTGCATTTATGTTGATTGGCGGTATGTGGTATAGAGTGAATTTATGTGGAGTGTATTTGTTTCATTGAGTACAGTGCAATTATGTGGCGTGTAATAATGTGGCACTGAGTGGTATTATGTTAAGTGTATTTATGTTGCATTGATTAGAGTGTAACTATGTGACATGTAATTATATGGCACTGAGATGTATTATGGGGAGTTTATGTTGTATTCAGTAGAGTGTAATTATGTGACATGTTATTATATGGCACTGAGTGGGATATTATTTGGAGTGTATGTTGCATTGAGTGCAGTGTATTTATGTGGCACTGAGTGGTTTTATTTGGAGTGTATGTTGCATTGAGTGCAGTGTAATTATTTAGCATAGAAGTATGTGGCACTGAGTGGTATTGTGTGGAGTGTATGTTACATTCATTAGAAATAATTATGTGGCGCGGAGTGGTATTTGGAGTGTATGTTGCATAGAGTGCAGTGTAATTATGTAGCATATAATTATGTGCCACTGTGTGGTATTATGTGGAGTGTATTTATGTTGCATTGAGTAGAGTGTAAGTATGTGGCGTGTACTTATATGGCACTGAGTGGCATTATGTGGAGTGTACTTTTTTCTAGACATATCACTTTTTTCTTCGACATAAAGGCATCCTTTTACGTACTTGGGGATTAAACACAGACATCTGCAAGCGCTGTGAGTGGCGATTCTAACACTCCCTCTTCATGGTCACACACATGCAATAGCAATGTGTGAGAGCGCCACAAACTTTACCAGCATGATGAAAGATGACCTAAGTCCTGCATCACTGCAGACAGCCCAGCATCACTAGCAGGTTATATGTTACCTCTGCAGCAGGCAGCCGTCACAAGCAAGGGCCCTGGTGACTCTTGCCCCACAAAACTGAAAAAAGCAACCCTGGTGTAGCCAGGGGAGGACGGTATGCGGCTGTGAGGGCTCCTCCTCACGAGCACCAATGAAGCTCTGGCAGCGGGGCTGCAAAAATCCACAGCCGCCTATGGCTCGAGAGACACAGACGAGGAAACAGCCATCGTGGGGAGGAAACGTATTAAAGGTGATGAAGGCGGCTGCAGCAGCCAGCGATCCTCTGCTACAGCCCCTGCAGCGATATTGATTGAGGATACCACGGCACAGTGTCTGCAGTCTTGGAGCCGAGCAGAATGGAGTTCAGCCAGGCACAAAAATCTCCATGGAAACAGTGAATTTAGACCCCCACCGGCATTATTTATGCAACATTTCATCACAAAAAGACCCTTCCCCTAGCCGGGCTGGTGGAGTCTACAATTTTTCAATCTCTCCCGCTCCGCTTCTACCCTCTTTTATTTCCAGGGCTGCCTCTTGGCAGCTTCCATCGCAAGCTCTGATCCCACAATGGACGCATCCTGCCTCGTGCTTTGTGGGTACCATGTTTGCGCTGAAGGGGAGGGCCAGCGCGAGCGAGGATGGAGTGGTGGTGAGGAAGAGCAAGAGAGCAGAACCTGGAGAGGACAACCTGAGAGTCTTTTAGTGAGAGTAAGGAGTGAAAGCGAAGCGTGGCGGGAAGTGATATTGAATGGGAAAATAGGAAAACAAGATGACCAGCGCTGACCGCCATCGGTTTCTAATTAATGCGGGCGCGATAATTGGAAACAGATGGCGCTGCTGCTCGCTCCCGAGCACCCTAGGCTAGAGGAAAGAGAAGGCGGGACATGCACCCACCTTGGGCCAATTCTTAGAAAGACACATGCAAAGGCCAATAGTAGGTGGAAAATAAAAGCCCACGCACGAGCGTGAGTTCAGAGTTTTAAAGCCCTTACTAAAAGCTTTGCAGCGCATGCGCGCTGGCTCAGGGGACACCTAAAAAATATTTTCCATGGATTGCTTAATAAAAAGTGTCTGGGTTTTTTAACTGCCAAGCGAAGATGCTGTAAAAGGCATGACACATGCTGTCTGTCACAGGAAAATAGATCCACCATTGTTAGGACAGTTATCAGCTGAAAAATTAAATAGGATGGGTCTCTTTTGGGTGGTACTTCAAATGCTAATAAGTTGCAATTCTGAAAAGTACTCTGGCAAGGGTAAATCTTCATTTTTCAGAAAACTGAAAACATTTCCTTCTGAAGTAATGGCTTCAGTGGACTGTTGGATTCAATTTAAGACCTTAACCAAAATGTCACTCCTTAGTACTGTTGCTGATGACATGAAGCAGTATTTCACTCCCTTGGGACTCATCAGACCAATAGATTAGCTGATAAACAACTTGTGTTTCCTCCTAAATATGTAAGTAATGTAAATGTAAAGGAATTTATATAGCGCAAATCACCGAGCGGTTTCTAAGCGCTTGCTTAGGGAACCCGTCCTGGTATTCCCCTGTGAGATAACCCCAGCAGGGTATCCGCAAGGTGAAAGCCAGGCATCCCGCCACGAGGGGCCGTTGTGGAGATTAAGTGAGCTATTGCCCAGAGTCGCAGAGTGTGAACCCGTGAATCGAGTAGGCACCGGAGCGAGAATTGTCGAGTCCATGGACATTTTAGGACTCAAGACCCCGCCGAGCCGGGAATTGAACCCTGGTCCCGGGCTGACCTCTGCTTCCAGGTCTGCCTCCTCTAACCAGTGAGCCACACTTCTCCACTGTAAGGAATAAGACTAAGTGCTTTTCAGTCCCTGGAAGCACCCACTGGAACAGCCTCTTTGAGTGGAAGTAGATTCCCACTTTTAAGAGTAGTGTTAAAGACCCAAGGTTTGGGTATGTTTCTATTATTGATATAGAGCACTTAACTTGCCTACTTGTCTTTGGTGTTATATAAATAAGTTAATTGATTGGATCATGCTAATCAAAATTGGGTTCAAACAGTGTTTTTGTATTTGGCGAGCATGGCTTCAATTGCATCCCCAGAATGTGCTTAGACTTTTTTTTATTTTTTTTATTCTAGGTTGATAAGAGGAAGCAATACATTTCCTACAGTGTGTTGATATTACAAGAAATCTCTAAACATGACTGGAATCTGAAGTAAATGGTTTAGACTAGATGTGAAAAGATCAAATTCCACTCGCACTTCTGCCAACAAACTGCAGCTAAGCACTTCTGTATATTCTTTATGAGCTCAACATGATTTACTCGGTCAAGCATGTGAAAATTCCTGACTAGTGAACCCTATATGCATGTTCCACAGCACAGATTAGTTTGATACTGGAAGGTTCCAACTCTACTCTGAAAGCCCACAGAAGTTTCTTTAGCCTTTGGTGGTCACACAGCAAGCAGCCAAATTGGAAGCTCAAGCCCTCTAAAATATGTACATTCTTTAGTGTTGTTACCTAGTTTAGGTACCATTTGAACCAGAGACACCTAGCAGTTGGAATACCTTTACAGTCAACTGGGGGGCATTACAAACTCATTCACCGTACTTCCATAGTGGCCTTTCTGGACTCTTCCGACAATTGGGACATCGTTCAGTATAAGGGTTTTTGAGACATGGTGTCAAGAGGCTGCTGAGGTAAGTTAACTCTACAAGAAGCAAGTTTTCAGCACCCTGTTGGGTTTTCTGGTCTTGTGTCAGGTGTGGAAGATCTTCAATGGTTCTTTGGATAAGTTCTGCTTTTTCTAAACCAACATTTCTGTCCCATGGGCTACTATTCTAAACCTATGCAGTTAACCGCACATAGTCAGGCTTGTTTAGAGTCATTTAATATAGCCTCATCAAGGTCACAAAGTACCCTAGGATGCTGACATCGTCTAGTGTCTACAACATGACTTCATTTACATGTGTATTCAACTTTTGCCAGTCATCAAAGACATGAGCCGCCAGTGAACTCCTCTTTGCAGTGCCGTTAGTACTTGGGAATAAAACATGGAGACACTTGCTCTCATAAATGTAGTGAGGGTTGTTTTGCCAGTGATGTTGCGGTAGGGTGGGGTAAACTGTTAATATTTCTGAACACCTCTCAAGAGATACTGAAGGAAGAAAATAAGCAGTCTGGATAGCAAGATTTGCTGTGCCTTTAGAAGTTCAATTTGAATGTAATATTGTTAATGTTATAATGTTGCATCATAAATGACACAACAGCACTCTCTCTCTCTAGGGTTCTTAAATCTGAATTCAGATGAAGCACAAGAGACCAAGTTGGTGAAGGTATTTAATGTTATTTGTTTCCGATGAGGTAATGTTATCAAAGGCACCGGTAATGTTGGATTTGAGCAAAAGTCTTCAAACTTTAGGAGGATATTTGCATTCTTTTAGTTAAAAGGTTTACAGCTCATTGAGTTTTGGGAAGGAGAGCAGAAAGTGAAGGGCAACAATTCAGAGAAGAAATAATCAACAAAGGAGCACGTTTTTAAGTGCTTTATAGAGGACTTGTCACTTTCCTAAGATGATAGCGGTTACCGGTGTGGAGGTATGATTCCAAGGTGTTTGACACCAAACATGACATACTGTGTTTCAGTTGCTTTCGAAATAGCATTTACTGCGAGGTTATAATGCACCTCTACCTAAATGTCTGGCTGAGTCACAGACAACCCAGGAGAATGGTCTCCGAAGGCTGCACCCTCTCATGTAAAACCCAGCACCCTGCCTTCAGGATTGTTATGGCTTGCTATAGGGGTGACTGATATGTTTTAAATGTAGTGACATATAGATATAGTAAACCTATATCTAAAGTAAGTGGTGCAAGCAGGGGTTGCTCGAAGGTGTGGCCCAAAGTAATGTAGGACCACTTGCCAACCTCCCAAAGGTTGATTCTGGGTTTATACAGCAAAAGATGAGAGTTAGATTGAAGGCTGTGCTTTGCTTCCTACTTACAAAGCATTTCTTTAAGATAGGATATTGAGACAGCAAATGCTCCTTGCACGTTTTATGAGAGCGTGCATGCCTGCCCTAAGTTCACTTTGTAGCAAGTCTCTGGTTATTTTGGCCTCAGGACATATGTCAAGCACGTGTACAGTGAACCTTCTGTGTTTCATGGAATACGATCCAGACAGTACAAGTACACTAGCCTACCATTCTGAGTGGAGAAAACAGAAGTTGTGTCCCATGTCCTTACCCACAGGGAGAACACACTGGTAACCTAACAAGAACACACTGGCAACCTAACATTACTATAGATGAGCATTTAACTAGGTTCCCATCACGGTTTATCCCAAGGGAGCACACATACAAAAAAAATATAGACATTTATTTGAAAAGGATGTTATTTTTGTTGCTGATCTATGGCAGACTGTGCAAAACTATTACAGTTGATTTAAAAATAAGTGTGGCAATTATGAATGAGCAAGAAGTAAATAATATAAAAGCAGACGCCATAGTATGTTATGTGACTTTTGTTTCTTACTAAGTCCTGGCTACTAATTAGCACTAAATGGTCTGTGATCTTAAGGGGTTCATTAGTTTTGTCGCATAACGGAATGCAGGTAGCCTAGCTACTGCAAGGCTTAAATCTGTATGAAAATCTAGTGGGGGTTTAGTCCACAACCTTGATGGAGGAACTGAGCAGTTTGGGGGTACACTTTATTGTGCACCTCCCTGCCATTGCATCGGCCGCCAATATGCACCCTTTGATATTTATGCTAACATTTTATTATGTGCTCTGAGTACTGATAATGTTTTTCAGTTTATACATTCATATAACATTTAGTGTTAATATAGGAATAGCTGAATTCTATGAGTAATATTGTTGAATTCTCCTTGGCTGCTTCTCACATGCATCAGTATTCACAGGAACAATTTCTCATGATAGCCCTGAGAACAACTATAAGAACAGCACTTTCAGCTCTTTTGAGGGAGGCCTTTTAGACTTCTAGGGAACTGGGCACTTAGCGCGACTACTGTTAGGCGGTGGAGGATGATCCATTTGACCTGTTGCCTGCAGAGCTGCCTACTGGCATCTCCCACTTTAAATTATTTGCCAGTCGCTTCTAACCGGGTTCTTCACTCCCATCCGTATGGGACATGGATGTCGCTTGCCTGTTCACACACGGTATGTGTAGTAGGCTAAGATTGGAGTGTATTTGCTATGCTTGTTTATTGCAGTTTAGGAATCTACTTTGGATATCCTGTAACTGGGGGAAAGTAAGACAGATGGAGCCTGCAAGACATCAGCATGAATTGCACAGCTCCTCAAAGCACACCTGAAGTTTTTTTTAAATGAACCAGAGTGTTGGATAGGAAACAGGTTCTCTTTAAAATGTAGTGGCAGAACTTGACATGTTTCTGCTCCTCTCTTCCCCATTGGGACATTATGACCAACTGGTTGACAGGTAGCTGTATGAGAAAGGTTCCCCATCTTTTGTGCCTTGGTTTTGGGTTCCCCTGACAGGGAGCATCCTGCCCCCTCCAGATCTTGCTAACTAACACTAATGCACAAATACTGAAGCAGAACCAGGGCAGTTGCCATTGCTCTGCCAAGTGTCACATGATATGCACAAATTGAAATGCAGATAGTATTCAGGCAGACAGAGCATTCAAGATTACTATTATTTTTATTTTGCAATGGGGGATGTTGCTACCCGTGCTTTCTGTTTCTCAGGAATGTAAAAACATATGTTACTCAACTCTCAGATCTGACCACCAATAGCTGCCTTGAAGGATTTTGGAAGTGAGATGAGACAAATCTTATAGGGAAACCAGGCTTCATGGTGTTCAGCCGACACAGCCAAGAAACCAGACCAACAGTATGTGACTCTGGGTATAGTTTCCAGTGGCAGGTTTTGTGAGCTTTAGATGAGCAATATATGGCCTGCATCTTGCATATGGAAATGCTAGCTTATGTATGACAACACTGTTGAGAAGAAAGAAGTTTTTTTTGCACTGATGGGGGTTCAAAACACGATGCATTACTGTAAGATTTGGGGGTAGGGGTGGAGCAACCAAACACATCAAGAAACAATCACAACTCTTGCCAGAATTAACCCTCAAAGTCACTAAATTAACCTGAGCTCAACCTCCTCGTAGCTATGGCACAGATCAGACCGGTTTAACTTAGGGCAATGTGCAAAGTATTTATGCAGTACCAAAACAGTAATGAAGTCAAATTGCAAAACAATAAAAATCCTAAACCAAATTAGAAAAAGAGTAACATTTAATGAACAAAAATCCAAGAAGGCAAACAGGAGGCATGATTTTTTAAATATAGTTTTAAGTTAAAATAGTGCTAAGAAGTGTAAAGTGACAATGATAGTTAATGGTCATATTAGTCTGGGACCTAGGCGCAATTTGACGCAGACCACGAGTTGGATAAACCACCAGGTTCATCTTCGTCAACGTTTTACCTTACATCTAGTCCTTTAAGTCCCAATTCACCACAGGAAGACACTTCTAAAGGACCTCAGGGGAAGAACCTAGAGACTCACAGCTGGTAGAGGCCAAATAACAGCGTCCAAACACCACTGGCCAGTTGCAGGAAAAGGTTTCTTGTGCTTGTTATGTCCTTGTAGCTATAACAGGAGGCCAGCCTTTTGAGTACACTTTTTTGTCCTGGGTACAAGAGGGAGAGCAGGTCCAGTCTTCCAGGCCCTTTCAGGTCTATCTAACTGCAGGTTCAGACCTCTTCTGATCTTCCGCCTGTCCAGGAGTGTTCTAAAGTAGGTGTCACATTTATGCCTGTCACTAGCAAGTGTGGGGGGAATGACTCCTGGGCACACCCTAACCAATGGGATAAAAGTTCCCGAGGCCAACACTTCCCATTTGGGCATTTTCAAGACGTTGAAAGTCCTGGGCCGCACTAAACTTGGGCTCTGAAGGGTGGGGTTGGAGAAGAGAGAGTCTGTCAGGAGCATACTATGGTAATCCTTGTGTCCTCACGCATCCAACATTAATATTTAATTTGAAGCAACCCCAGTAAACCCAGAGACAGATGTCTGGTAGAACAGAGAGTTTTCCAGCAAGCAGAGAGTGGATATACAAGAATTGTTTTGGCATCCTTTATTTGACATGAAAAGTAGTAAAATCCACAGAAACACGTCATTCATGAAGATACCTCCACACGACCCAAAACAAGTTATTAGTAGATCAAACATCGAGGTCTCTCAATAAGGCAAATACATTATTTGCAAAAGTGCCAGGTACCATTCTATAACATTGAAATGGTAGGTAGACCCTATTTATAAATTTAAAAAGGACATGTAAAAGAACTCTTCAGAGTGCCTTTTCCAAGTTGGGGCAATATATTGAAGTCTCAAAATCTACAAATCTGGGCAAAAGAACAACACATGAACTGCATCCTAGATTCCTAGCATGACAGAATTGACAACTTTGGGGCCCTTGTGCTCATACCACTTGCCCAGGGGTTAACACTTAATGAAAGCAAGCATATTTAAACTTCATAAATAGTTTCTGCACCAAAGGTTCAAAATATGCTCTTAAATAAATTGCATTACAGTATAAGTGACAAATTGACAATTCATTTGTAATCTTGAGATCTGTCTACGGTGTTCTACATCACGTTGATAGCTTTTATTAATCTCAAGAGTTTAACTGATTTATTTGAAAAAAATGTCATGTTTCGATGGATCTAATTGAGAAGCTGAGTAATTAAATAATTTTGTGAAGGCAAAAACATTGGCATGATCATACATAATTGCTCTCCAGACCATTTTTTAAATTACATTTTCAAGGCTAAAGAAAGAACTGGTAGGCCTAACGTATAATTTGACCCAGTGTTCTATAATCAAGTATTGTAAAGGCAAGCTCTAGTCAGATCATTTTGATTGGGGAAGACTGCCCTAAACCTAAGTCATTTCCCCATAATTTAGACTCAATGATGGCATATCTTTTTAGGGCAGCAATTGGGTGGGCTTCCCCAGCATACAGAACCACTGTTGGAATGTATTAGATGTATGCATGAAGCAAGGAAGAGATATTTATTTATTTATTTTATTTGCAACATTTTATATAGCGCTGTCTTGACCCAGAGGTATCAGAGCGCTTTACATGAGGATCAGCGAGTTACAGGTTACAAAATGACATAATTACATTACAGGAGCCAAGTATAGACATAAGAGAAAAACATGAGATTAAAAGTCCTTAAGGCCAAGCCCTACTATACTACCTTTGGAAAGTTGCCCCTGAAAATGAACTGGCCACGATAATCATCCCTAGGTTATTATAGGACTTTACAATTTCTAATTTGAATCCCATATATAACCACTGATTTTGAGGGTTCAGACCAGACATCCCCTGACCATAATTTTGGTCTTTCAACTTTAAATTATGGTCAAAGTCAGTCAAAGTCAAAATTTACTTTTATTTGATTAATTAAAAATCATAAAAGGATGGACAACCATCATAAAATACAATGCTTTAAAGTATACATTTTAAAAGCATAAAAGGACTTAAGGTCAATATCACGATAGAGGGACACTTATTATTTTAAAATAATGACGAATATGACAGTACATTTGTGAAATATGTGCTAATTAATTGGCTGCTTGGCAAAGTCGCATTTTGCCAGTTCTTTTGCTGCGATTTTCCATAGTGTTATCGCTCTGCAGGACAGGGGAATTGACGACCCTCCGAGACATTTAATGACCGCTACTCTACATGTTCTTATTTGTTCCTTCCTTAGACCCTCCCGAAGGATAGATTTTCAAGTTTCCAATAAAGAAGAACAGATACATAGTAAATGTAGTAATGACTCTTCCTCTTGACCACAGAGGCGACATTCCTTGGATGGCCATATTTGTTTCCATTTTGGGGTCAAATCCTTTGAGGGGAAAGACCCCATGCGTAGCAAAGTCAGATAATGTCTTTTCTGATGGGAGAATTGTTCCAACAGGTATTGTTGCGGCTTCCGCCTCTGGTAGTCCTTTATCACAGCCCATGCATGATGTTTTTTTGCAAAGGAGGTTTTATCAGTTAGTAAAGAGATCCGTTTAATGGCGTTATTGACTACGCTTTTAAATCCGGAGTATGTTGCGGGGGTGAGCCAAGCATCCTCTAACTGTAATGCAGACAGGGATTCCTTCAGAGCTGCTGTGGTTGAATTGGCTAGGCTCATTTGATTTTCAATCTCGACCCAACAACGATGGGCAAGGGTGTTATCTTCTGCCTCCCTCATCCTCCAGTAGTATTTTACTAGGGTGCCTTGTCTGGCCATGATCTGATTTTTTTAATCCAAATTCTAGGCGGATTTGTGCCTGTGAGGTATGTAGCGGTATTGAAAACAGTCTCTTAAATAGTGTAGATTGTGCTGTATTTAGGACTGCGGCATCTTTAGTATTCAGAATTTCCGAGCCGTATGAAATGGAAGATAACATTTTTACAGCAATCACTTTAAGCAGGTGGACGGTAGAGCATCCTATAAGTTTTTTCCTTAGGGTTTTAAAAGCAAACAATTGTTTGGCTTTCATGCGGCCTTGATCCAGGTGTGATTCGAAGTTAAGCTTACAATCTAGCTGAAAGCCTAGGTATTTATAGCACATTACTCTAGACAATGGATGCTCACCCAATTTCCAGGAAACAGTTTGCCTTTTCGATGTTTTAATAGATTTCGAGAAACACATAACATTTGTTTTTTGATGGTTAATCGTGAGTTGGTTCAAGGTAGCATAGTCTCCTAATTCTGTAATCAGTTTCTGCACGCCTATAGGAGTTTGTGCTAGCAGGACAATGTCGTCGGCATATTGGACGCACGGTATTGTTTTTTTCCCAATTTAGGAGGGTCGGCTTGGATTAACCGAAGGCGCTTATCAAAATCGGAGGTGTAAATGTTAAATAGGCAGGGTGCTAACACGCAACCCTGTTTTAGCCCATTGAATGTTGGAATTTTGCCAGTTAAACTGGACCCATCTCCTTTCTTGATTTGGA
This sequence comes from Lissotriton vulgaris, assembly GCF_964263255.1. Lineage (NCBI taxonomy): Eukaryota > Metazoa > Chordata > Amphibia > Caudata > Salamandridae > Lissotriton > Lissotriton vulgaris. The sequence goes on along the minus strand of NC_141700.1, from coordinate 642,086,604 downwards.
CCCACGTGTGTGAACACAGGTTGATGATGGCCATCAGGAGTCGTGGCGGGACCCCCCAGTCTTGCATTTTTGCCCATAAATTAGCTCTTGAAACTTTATCGAAAGCTGCTTTTAGGTCGATAAAGCAGGCATACAAAGGACTAGATTTTGCAAATGCTTGATTGGCTATGAGAGTGACTGCTGAAATATTGTTAAGGGTACCCATCCCTGCCCGGAATCTAGTTTGTGTGTAGGGTATTAAGTTTGATCGGCTGACCCAAGCCTCTAACTCAACCAAAAGGTTAGATGCGTATGATTTCGCCTCCACATCTATCAATGCGATTAATCTGTAATTGGAGGGATCTGAGCAGGAACCCGACTTGTGGATTGGGTTAAGGATACTTCCTCTCCAAGACTCATGCATCAAACTGCATGTTATGGCTTTGGTAAAAAGGGGAGTCAGGAGACAAGATCAAAATGGAGGGTCATGCCGAAACAGGGCGTTTGGTAGTCCATTGGGACCTGGAGCTCCCTCAGGTTTTAATTTTTTTAATTATTTTTAGTACTTTTTCAGTAGAAAATAACTCTAAAACTCCAGACAATTCTTGGGTCAGGGTATTGTTGGCTTGTCCTCTGCCGCCGGCCCCATTTGCTGTTATAGTTCCGTTATTTGGGGCAATTGAAGGTCGAGTTTCATTATATAGGTGTTCGATATGGGCTTTCCAAGTTGCTTCCATTACATCCGAGTTATGATGTTGATTCCTGCCGTTAGTTAACTGATTGATTTGATCCCAGAAACGCTTGGAGTCCCTTAGTTTACTTGCATAGAGAAGTTTTGCCCAGATATGTTCATTGTACTCTTTTTTGGCCAATCTTATGTCCCTTTTGTGCTCCTTTCTTGCTTTTGCAATTAAAAGCAGGATTCCTGGTGGTGTCCTGGTCCCCGTGATCCTAATTGTCTAAGGTACTTATTTAGTTGTCGTTTTTGTTTCCTCAGTCGTTTGGTATACCAGGCTGCCCCCTTTGAATTTCCTGCTTTATGGCCATGGAAATGCTTTGAAAATTTGTTGTTTATGACATGGCTGAAGGACTCCCAGGCCTTTATACTCAGTGTTTCTAGATTAGAACTTTCCAAGAGGCTGGAATATATACATGTGATGTCCTCAATGTTTTCCTTTTTCCAACAAAGGCGTTTTAAGTTATAACATTGGGTTAGAGAAGACATCACCTTTGGTTTGTCTGGAAGTGCGAAACTTCCTAATAAGGTAAAAGATTGTGGTTGATGATCGCTTTCCGCCCTCTCAATGTACGGAAAAAGGTCATAGTCCGTAAACGTGTAGTCGATGGTTGAACATGATTTTTGGGTGACCTTTGTGTATGCTGGGGGCCGATCTGTCGGGCTTTGACCATTGAGTACATACATTGAGAGATCATTCAGGCGGGCTGCGCATCTCTTACCGAGGGTGACCTATCGATTGGAGGCTAATATAGCCTCTGTTCTATCCTTATTCCTGTCATGTTGTAAATTCATATTGAAGTCACCCGACAGTATGATGTTGGCATCTGGGTAAGCTAGTTTTTGTGTTGTTAGTGATGTAATTAGTTGTTTGATTCTTAGGCTCTTTTGTTTGGATGCCGGATGAATATAGATGTTGAGTATAAGGAGACTGTGGGACAGCAAGACATCTAATTTGACACATGTCCCAGGGGGGATTCCACCGCTTGTACCTGCCCTTCAATTCTGTCTGAATTAGGAGTAAAGACAAAGGTAGGGGCTTTGAGTAAGGACTTTAAAGAAGGTTTTATTGGGATGTAAGTCTTCTTCTGCATAACAGGGATAGCGATCTGGTATAGGAATTCAGTCTTTCACAGAGAGTTCAACCAAAAAAAGGTGGGGTTTGGGACACATCCGTCGATGACACCACAGGTCCACTCTGAGGAGGAGGGCTTCGGAATTGGCACTTCCGCCCGTAGCTGCAGGGCGTTGCTCGGCAGGTCCGTCGGTACCCAAAAGTAAAACAGGCAAGAAGACTAAGGTTACTGGGACGTCCTATACGCACAGTATAAGGAAGGGGGGTGAAGGAAACCAAGTGCAAGTGAATCCGCTAACGTGGCGCAGTGCTCTCAGTGCTCGTGAGGGTAAGGGCACAAGGGATATACGGTACACTCGGTGACGGTAACTACTCGGAAGGGACGCTACTCCGTCCAACCCACCCCGCTACCCGGCCCCGTACCTTGTCAAGCCACGTTCCTCCCTCGGGACCGCGGCAGGGCGAAGCACTGAAACGTTGGCCTCCCGGCTTGTTGAACTCAGCTGGGCTCTTCTGTACTCCGTCCAACTTCTGGGTCACACTCGCGTCGCTCATTCCGTTCCGCACACAGTCCTCCTCCTGGGAAACGCCGTCCTCCGAGGAAACAGTACTTCCGCCTTTTGACGTCGCTCCGTAGAGAAGGGGCGGCGCTGACATACTCGGGTCGTTCCAATTAAAGGAGCCAGGTCCCATTTCAGGTGGGGTCCAGTATTCGTCCTTTCTCTCTCCCCACTCGTTCTCGGGCAGCTGTGGGGACAATGTGCACGGTGAGAGGGGAGCGGCGGACCACCACTCCAGATCATTACGGGGTTCACCCAGCACCCCGTCACACACCTCCCCCCCTGGCGTCTCCCGATCGGGGAGAGGAAAGACCCTGGACAAAAAGTCTGCGTTTCCATTGTCTTTGCCTTTGCGATGCTGCACCGTGAAAGAGTAGGGCTGTAAGGACAGGAACCACCGCAGTACTCTAGGGTTCTGGCTACTGTTCTGGTGGATCCATCTCAAAGGGGCATGGTCAGTATGCAGTACAAAGTGTGTTCCTTCTAAATAGTATTTTAATTTGTCTATGGCCCACTTGATGGCCAGTGCCTCCTTCTCGATAGTTGAATAGTGGCATTCACGAGGAAACAATTTCCGGCTCACATATAGTAGCGGATGTTCAGTTCCGTCCTCTCCCACCTGGGACAATACCGCCCCTATCCCCACATTAGAGGCGTCCGTTGCCAGTATGAAGGATTTTGTGTAGTCTGGTGATAATAAGATAGGGGTTGTAGTCAATGAGGTTTTTAGGGATTGGAATGCTTCCAGAGCCTCCTGGGATGGCTGCGTGAACCTCTTGATGGTGACTTCTTTCCGCAGGAGATCTGTTAGGGGAGCCGCGGTCTCTGCAAAGTTAGGAGTGAACCTACGGTAGTAACCTACCAGTCCTAGGAACGCCCTCAGGTCTCTTTTTGTAGCGGGGAAAGGCACCCTCTCTATTGCCCTGATTTTCTCGGTTTGAGGAGCGATGGCCCCGTCCCCCAAAACATATCCTAGGTAGTTGACTTTGGTAAAGGCTGCCCTTGACTTCTTTGCATTAATATGCAAACCAGCTCTCCGTAAGGCTGCCAGGATAGTCTGCAAGTGTCTCAGGTGTTCGTTCCAACCAGTGCTGTATATGACAATGTCATCCAAGTAAGCTGAGCTGAAGTTGGTATATGGCCGCAGCACTTGGTTCATGAGACGCTGAAACGTCGCTGGCACTCCATGTAGGCCAAATGGTAGGACCGTAAATTCAAATGAGCCCTCGTCTGTTACAAAGGCAGTCTTTTTCCGGTCTTCCTCACGAAGAGGCACCTGCCAATACCCCTTCGTGAGGTCAATTGTAGTGATATAACGGGCGTCTCCTATCTTCTCCACCAACTCATCCACCCGGGGTATCGGATAAGTGTCGAAGTGGGACACTGAGTTTAGGGCCCTGAAATCCATGAAGAATCTCTTCGTGCCATCTGGCTTGGGGATCATGACGATCGGAGAAGACCAAGGACTTTGAGATGGTCGTATTACACCCAATTGGAGCATCTCTGAGACTTCTTTCCGAACGGTGTCACGGCGAGCTGCTGGAATTCGATAGGGCCGTTGTTTCACTATCTTTCCTGGTACGGTCTCAATCCGATGTTCCACCAGAGTAGTTCTTCCAGGAGTATCCGAAAACACGTCGGAGAAGGGGGACAATACCTTCTGTAGCTCTTCTTTCTGTTCTTGTGATAGTTCATCATTCACGACCAACTGTGGTAGCGATGACGGTACCGTTTCTGCGGGTAAGACTACATGGTTGTCTTGAGGCGGGGGCCCCAACCACTCCTTGAGTAAGTTGATATGGTATGTTTGTGTTTTCTTGGCAGTTAACTTTAACCTGTATGTGGTTTGTCCAATGGCTTCAATCACTTGATATGGTCCTTGCCATTCACTTTTGGAACTGTTACTGATGGATGGTAGAAGGACAAGAGCCCATTTTCCTACCGCTATCTTGCGGAGCTTCTTCCCCTTATCGTAGTTCATTTTGTATCTCTCCTGTTGCCGGTCGAGGGAGGAGTGAGCCAACTCCCTCAATTTCCCCAGCTTGTTTCTTAGTTGTGTGGTATATTCTAGCATTCCTTTCTTGTCCATTTCTTCCTCTGTTTCCCACAGTTCTTTAGTCATTTCCAATAAGGACCTGGGAACACGGCCATACAGCAATTCAAACGACGAGCAGCCTAGGCTGCTCTGTTTTTGGGACCTAATCACAAAAAGGGCTAGGGGTAGTAGCCTGTCCCAGGATGGACCTTCTGCCGACAGCATTTTTTTCAGGGTTACTTTCAGTGTCTGATTGTACCTTTCGACGAGGCCATCCGTCTGGGGGTGGTAAACTGAGGTCTTCAGGTGTTTAACGTTTAAGAGTTTGCACACCTCCTTCATTAACTTAGATGTAAAGGGGGTTCCCTGGTCTGTGAGGACCTCTTTTGGAAAACCCACCCGGGAAAACAGCTCTACAAATTTCTCTGCAATGGCTGACGTCGTAGTGGTACGTAATGGAAATGCTTCCACGAACCTGGTGGCATAATCGACCACAACCAAAGCATAGAGGTGGCCTCTGGGAGTTTTCGGTAGAGGGCCGATAAGGTCCATCCCCACTCTTTCGAACGGCGTTCCTATGATTGGCATCCTCTGGAGGGGGGCGGCCGTTGGCCGTTGCGAGTTCCTCCTTTGGCATATCTCACACTTAGCACAGTAGTTCTGTACGTCCTTATATATGCCGGGCCAAAAGAAATGACGGAGAATAACATCCGTGGTTTTCTCCTTGCCGGTATGACCGGCTGTTAGATGTGCATGGGCAAAGAACAATACCTGCTCTCTAAAGGACATCGGCACTAACAACTGTAGATCCCCCTCGTTCTGTGCTTGTCGGTACAGTAAGTCTTTTCTTATCAAGAACCTGGGGTATGTCTGGCTGGTAGTACCTTCACTAGCGTGGGCGTTTTCCCAGGCGTTATACAATGTTCGGTCTTCAGCCTGCGCAAAGCGGAAACTTTTGTCCAAAACCCAGGGTTCGGGAGAGAGGTTAACGTTCTTATGAGAGTGATTCGGGGTCAAGGTTTCCCTAAAAAGGGAAAGGAATTCAGGATTATCGGTACCGAGTATCATGTCTTCTGGTAGAGAGTCCACCACCCCCACCCGGACCTTACAGGGATCTCTTTGTGGCAAGTAGAGGGTTAATTCGGCTACAGGGTAGGGTTTCACATCGCCATGTACGCAGCGTATGTACACTGTGGCTGGGGTAGAGATTTGTTCAGGTTTAACAAAGCGGTCCTGGACCACCGACTGTCGGCACCCGGAGTCTAGTAGAGCTTTCACTATGAGTCCGTTCACCTTCATACTCACATAAAATGCGTTTCCAAACTCCGCCGAATACATCACGGTCCTTGGTAGATAGCCCACTTCCATGGGTTCTTCTGGAGGTTTTTTCCGCGGGCACATCCTGGCGATATGGCCCCATTCTCCGCATTCGAAACACTGGGGCCCCCTGTTCAAGGGGGAGATCATTCCAGCTGGACGGGATCGCAATGCTTCGGTCCCTACTTTGGGTTTCTTGTCGGGCTTCGACGGGACTATCGGCTTTTGAGATTTTTCTGTTTTGTCAGAATCCCAAACAACAGTCCGAGGTTGTGCTCTGGAGAAGTGAGACGCCATTTCAATGGCTTGGTTTACGTCCAGATCAGCATGTTGACGTAACCAACGTTGGGTTGCATACGGGAGAGCCTCCATGAACTGCTCCAGGTATATTTTGTTTAGGATTTCTTCCTTCGTACACATATCTGGTCTTAGCCACTTGTTGGCGGACATTCTCAGTCTAAAGAAAAGGGTCTTCGGATTCTCTCCAGGGGCTCCCCGCTCTTTTCGGAATTTTACTCGGTAGGCCTCCTGGTCTAGACCCAAATGGTCAAGAATTACTTCTTTAATGGTTGTGTATGCTGTACTCCCCAAGGGGTTTGCGGCCTGATAGGCGGACTGGGCCTCCCCAGTGAGAAGAGGAGCGAGGAAAAACGGCCACTTCTCTTCAGGCCAACCCATAGCCCGGGCCACCCTCTCGAAATTGAGTAAAAAAGCGTCGGGATCCTCTCCTGATATGTATTTTTGTAGAGCCACCCCGGCATGATGAGGGGTGATCTGGCGCACTTCCCCGGATACGATTTGTGTGGGAGGCGGTATAGTCTTAAGGCCTTTTATGATATGATCTATAAGGGCTTCCATCTCGTTCCGGCAGATGGTTGATGTTTCTGATCCCACTTCTGACACCAGTTGTCCCAGGGGGGATTCCACCGCTTGTACCTGCCCTTCAATTCTGTCTGAATTAGGAGTAAAGACAAAGGTAGGGGCTTTGAGTAAGGACTTTAAAGAAGGTTTTATTGGGATGTAAGTCTTCTTCTGCATAACAGGGATAGCGATCTGGTATAGGAATTCAGTCTTTCACAGAGAGTTCAACCAAAAAAAGGTGGGGTTTGGGACACATCCGTCGATGACACCACAGGTCCACTCTGAGGAGGAGGGCTTCGGAATTGGCACTTCCGCCCGTAGCTGCAGGGCGTTGCTCGGCAGGTCCGTCGGTACCCAAAAGTAAAACAGGCAAGAAGACTAAGGTTACTGGGACGTCCGATACGCACAGTATAAGGAAGGGGGGTGAAGGAAACCAAGTGCAAGTGAATACGCTAACGTGGCGCAGTGCTCTCAGTGCTCGTGAGGGTAAGGGCACAAGGGATATACGGTACACTCGGTGGCGGTAACTACTCGGAAGGGACGCTACTCCGTCCAACCCACCCCGCTACCCGGCCCCGTACCTTGTCAAGCCACGTTCCTCCCTCGGGACCGTGGCAGGGCGAAGCACTGAAACGTTGGCCTCCCGGCTTGTTGAACTCAGCTGGGCTCTTCTGTACTCCGTCCAACTTCTGGGTCACACTCGCGTCGCTCATTCCGTTCCGCACACAGTCCTCCTCCTGGGAAACGCCGTCCTCCGAGGAAACAGTACTTCCGCCTTTTGACGTCGCTCCGTAGAGAAGGGGCGGCGCTGACATACTCGGGTCGTTCCAATTAAAGGAGCCAGGTCCCATTTCAGGTGGGGTCCAGTATTCGTCCTTTCTCTCTCTCCACTCGTTCTCGGGCAGCTGTGGGGACAATGTGCACGGTGAGAGGGGAGCGGCGGACCACCACTCCAGATCATTACGGGGTTCACCCAGCACCCCGTCACAACACATAACATCCAAGAGCAATCTGGGTCTATTATGGAAGCGTGCCATGGGATTTCTGTTGAAATAAAGGTGGAGAGGCCTCCTTTTGCTCTTCCATATTTAGTGGCTCTTTTGGCCGGATTCTGAAATTCTTTGTAACCGGTTATTGGAGAGGGGCTTATCTGCAAGGATTCTTGAAAAAGGAGAATGTTGTACAGTGTTATGAAATCCACTAAGTCGGGATTTTCAAGTTTTGTGAGCAGTCCGTGCACATTCCAAGAACATATATTGCAACCTTGGTATGTGTATGAAGCTGTTGGGGGATTTATTCATGCCCTTCCCGTGGGGGTGACTGCCATACTCAGATGCCGGGAACCCAAGGGCTTGCTGGGTTCAGGATGGTCAAAGGTGATGGTGATTTTCCTGACCAGTGACTCTTTTTCCTTTGTTATGCTACATAGATCTGGGCCTATTGCCCCTTTTAACAGACACGTTGTGTGAGTTGGTAGTTGTAATGGACTGGGATAACAGAGAGGGACTATCTTTTTTAGCTCAATACCCCATTTGGCAAACGTGTCCTTCTGCTGCCAGATCTGTTCGATGAGAGTGTTATTGGCGAATGTAGCAATTGTAAATTCTTGACCCGTAGGGCTCGAGTTTTGTTTGAACTCAATGCTTTTGATGTCATTGGAGTTGATATGGTTCGAGGAGAGCTTTAAATAATTTGAGCAGTGCAGTTCTATTGAGGGTATCATGCACTCCCCTTGAGACATATTGGGGGTTGAAAACCAATGTATTATTGTTTGGCATATCATGCTGCCACTCTTTTGCTGAGCTCCTTCCGATTTCATTCTTCGCCACCTTGGGCTCTGAGAAAATCGAAAATAGATCTCGGAATTCCGGAGTGTTTCTTTGTGTATGAATTTCACCTCCCCTATTTGAATTACTGCTTACACCTGGGCCAATTTCCTGGGTCAAGTTAACCTCCCCTGGTCTTGTTTCCCTTATAGCCATTGTGGTGCTCTCTACTATTGGTTGTGTGGCCTGAGTTTTTAGATTGTTTTTCACCTTACTTGCTGCAGGTTTGAATAAGCTATATATTATTTCTGGCGGAGGTGGCTCCCTTGTGTTGAGAATTGAAGTACTTTGAGTAGCTAGCACGATAGAAGGTGAGGTCGATTGCTCTTTGGGACTGGCTGCTTCAGTGCTATTTTGTGGTACTTTGTCTTCTTCGTGAATTCCCTTTTGAGCGAATCTTACCCTGATTTGGTCTAATGCCTGGCTTTTGTGTTTGCTCTTTCTGGACTTTCTCAGTCGTTTTCTCTCGCGTTTAGTTAGTGGCTTGGATACTTTTAATTGCATTGATGGAGACTGCTTACATTGAGCTTGAAATGATAAGTCCGAGACACCGGAAATATCAGGTGTGCTTAGTGGATTAGATGAGGGTGTAGTTGTCTTGATTAGTTTGTTGGTCTGGGGGTTGAACCTATTTTGCTGTTTTTGTGCCCTACGGAGGAGTTAAGACCATCCAGAACCTTTTCCTTTGGAGCTTCTTTTTCATTCTCTATTGGTATTGGAGGCTTGGTCAAAACTTCTCTTGTTGTAACCAGTAGTTCTGTCAGTAGAGTTGGCACTGAGGCTAATTTATCGATAATTTGGGTGCAGTGGCATTGACACATTTGGTAATCTGTTTCCCGATCTCGCTGCACCCTCAGGATCATCTCATTGAAGCTATGCAGCTTTTGTTCCACCCCCTGAACATGAATTGCGAGAATGTTCAGGAGGTCGACTTGGGTATCCAATTTGTCTGCGTGAAGGGTCATTGCCTTGCTGATGGTATCCATTGTGTTTAGCAGGTGGGGCCAGACTGGGGATGTGGAAGGGCGGTTTTGTTCTTCTGGTGATTGGCAAGCGCGTTTTTCCAAGTGGTACATGACCCTGTAGATGGCTCGCTCAGGCGGCCGGAGAATATAGTGGGTGATACCTTATTTTGAGAGAGTGGTAAATAGGTGGTGAATCCTTGATGACTTAATTGGCGTGGTGTCTTGTCATCTACTTTGCCCTGACTGAGGTCCTGGCAATTATACTTATCTGGTATATCTGGTAGAGCACAAAGTTGCCTTACAAGAGTTAAGGTTAGAACAAAAGGATCACGTATAGATTTAGCCACCACATTATGAATATGTTCTCATATATCAGTATGTTTATATTACCAAAGGAGGAATTTACGGCAATTTGAATGTGCATCTTTATTGCCTCATTCAAAACCGGGACCTTTCCGTAAACTCTATATCAGTGGGTTCTTAAAATCCCATTACATGGGTAGCCAATTTTTACTGGCAGTGGTTGCTCCATAGATTTGGGCGTAATGAAAAACTAGATTCTAATTTGGTAGCTAGAGAACATATATAAGCATAGTCCAAATGTGACTTAAGGTTTTCACACTGCCATGAAAAATGATCCTGTGAATGATCATTAACCATTGTCTAGTGCCAAGTTTAATTTTAGAGCCCATTCTAGTAATAGTAGGGCTCACTTATCTTTCCTTTTATTTGGAAGTACAGGAGCAACCATTTCCTGGACCGCCTCAAGCTCTGAAAAACTATACTTCCTATAGTACGAGGAAGACATTTTAGAATTTAAAATCCCCAGCAATTAGTAGAATGGCACTTTTAAACACATTTTGTGCATCTAGGATGACTTTCTAAAGATATAACAAATCACTGTTAAAGTTGCAAGTGGGAGGAAAATAGACATTGCATGAAAAATATTCCAACATCTTATCATGTGCATCTAAGACAGAACAATACACCATCAAATCAAACTTTAAAGAGATAACCACTGTAGTAGAATGGCACCCCATGCTTGATTTCAATGAAATACATAAACCCCCTTTGGAATGACCGTTTAAGGAGAGAATTGCTGGAACAGAAAAGAACCTTTAAATCATTCACTTCAAAATCCTTACATATCCATGTTTCTTGCAGACAAACAGCCATGAAGGAATAAAAATCAGGATACACAAACACATTTTTAAGCCAGCTGTATTCCAAATACATTAGGACCACCCGTCATTCCTATTATCAGGTAGAATTTTAAACCTTAGGAAATCATGAACAATGATCCTCAACTTCATCTGTACTGATCGACATCTGTGTGTCAGGTCCCAGCTGGTCATTGAAAGTTCAGTCCGTAGACTTAAGTATAGGATCAATGCTGGCTTCGCTCATTCACTCTCTGCCTGTAATTGGAGGCAGAGAGTAGCGCAATTTAGACGCAAGTAAACACTTCCTGATTGTGCCACTGTTTATTTGCTTTCACGTTCTAGCCTTTGCGCTGTCGGCCATTTTGTGCGCTCGTGCCTTTCTCACGGCGCACTTCAACAGTCTTTTTCCTGAGGGATAGACGCTTCCTGCTGAGTGCGTCTTTTCGGAGCAGCTTAGGTCCTTCCCGTTCTTGTCCTGAGGAAGTTTCCCTTCTCATTCCCTCTTGCGCTACAGACGTTAGTTTATCGTCTGTGTGCGCGTCATTTATCAGCTCCGAATTTAGTCCTGAGTTTCTGCGCAGCTTACCTCTCCTCATTCAAGTACCTGGTAGGACGAAACCTTCATTCTGAGGCACTTGTCTGCTAGAGGGCGGTAAGAATTAAGTTCTACTTTGTGCCTGGTCCAGTATCCTGTGAATATACTCAAGAGACAATACAGTCAGTGGAAATACTAAGGCACTCCGTATTTGCTTCAGTTTTCAGTAAACGTCTGTGGCAGAGAATAGACTGCGTTTGTGATATATATATATATATAGACATTCCTGAGCAAGAGACTCATTTTCAGTGTTTGGTCAAGCAGCATCGTTCTACACCCTACCTGAGCCTAGAAGACATCAAGTATAGTAGTGTATTATTTGATATGCATATTAGTTATACAATATTATACCACCTGTAATTCTTCAGCAGTTTTGGATATTCCTCGAACTGTGTAAAATTCGACTGCTTTTCTGGATACAGTTATTCCTTCCTGGAATTCAAAATCTTTAGACAATATTACAGAGAGGGGCAAATGTCCACACACATTCAGGTACCTGATATATGATAAATAAATAGAGAGTTGGGTGAATTGAGCCAGAGTGGAGTGGGGAACAGTAGTAATGTTTTGCTTACTTTTACAGGAGATGATCTCCCTGAAAGAAGAGTAGTTGAAGAAAACTTGTGTGGCAGTCTCTCTTTGTTATCCACTTCCCCTTTCCCTTTCATTCCTGGGCTTAGAGTTCTCTGGGTGCAGGGGTGTGGGGGAGTTGGGAAATTCTCATCTAGCGAAAACCTTCTAGCCGCCTGCTCCCACGGATTCAAAGGAATTCAGGTACGTTCTCTGACAGATTGAAGTGCCTTAAAACATTTCTCTCCGTCTGGGTAGGATGGCAGAAGGTTTAGATGTTAAGGCTTTGGCAACTATTCTTGAGGATTTGCAAAAGCAGCTTAGTGAAACCAGGGAAGAGGTTAGGAAGTCCAATCAGGAGGCAAGTTATTTGAGGTAGCGGGTTGTGTAGTGTAGTTCCTAGTTTCCCACTAGGCCCTGCGCATTGGAATAACATAAACAGTAGTATCGACGTGGAACTGCGGATATTCCAGGCCTCCACTGACTATGCTAAACTTAATTGGGTTGTGTTACCAACTAGCTCAGAGGTCACTGGAAACTTTCTTCTCTGCATAGGAAGTGATCAGCTTCCTTGGCACAGACAAGAAGGGATTCAGTTTTCCAACAACCGTGCAACATGACAACTTTGCTCCTCAGATCAAGAGTCGATCTCTAGGGTCGTGTGAAACAATAGACATGTATTTCACTCAGTCAGTCTAGTGCAGTTTATTTTCACGAGATGTAGAGAATAGAGAGACGGGCGTTAGTCAATAAAGGGTTAACATTTATTGAACAGTCTTTCTTCTCGTACAAGAGAAATGTATTGCCACAATTGCAATAATTGTTATTATAAAAAGTACGTACAGTAAGATAAGTATTGCGAAATAGAACTGTAAAAGCATTGATATGGTTTCTTAGCCATACAATGGTTTAAAAGTAATAAAACATATATACAGTCATATATACATTTGGCTAACGTACTCAACTGGTGCTTCTAACTAAGCCTACCCCAGTGTGCCTGACCTAAGCCTAACACGTGAGAAGGGGAGTAAGTAAGTAGCTTTAAGTTAAGTTGGTTTTGCCAAGGTTTGTTTCAAGAATTCTCGTCTAAGGGTTTAGTCAACACCATACCTCTGAATAGAATGATGGAGGATTGGTATCTCCTTCAGGGGTCTCTCTCGATATCCCAGTCACCTGCGAGGGTAAACCGGAAGCGCCGGGACTGGATTTCTCTGCACGAGAAATGCAGCGGCTTCTCTCAGCGCGTCGAGGAAGGAGGGGTGACAGCGTCCGCGGGCTGCTGGAATCTGCTGGATGTCTTCGCAGAGGACGGCTGCTCGGCTCCTCAAGCGTACTGCACCATAGTTCGCGCTGTAGCGGCGATAATGGTAATCAGCAGCTTCACCACCACAGGATAGCAGGCTGCAGCGACAGAGTGCTAGATTTACCAACACGGGGTCGTGCAGGCAGCTGGCTTCAGTAGCTCGTACAACAGGCATTGCTTAAGGCAACGTTGGTAATATTTATACCTGACAGGTGCCGGGTTTGACGCAAGTTTGCTGGACATAAGACGTCAATTAAAGATGTCACTAGGAAGTGACAGTTATCAGTTGCTCATTAGAGTTCCATTACTAATCAAAACATAGCAAGCGGGGATTTCCAGGTTTGCTAAGTTTTTATCTTGTTGAAGAACTCGGAGTGTTATCTAGGAATATCAGATAGTGACTGCTGCTCTGTCATTGCACTAATTGGTCGCAAAGGAAGTAGCAGAGAGTCATGCTGGAATGTGGCTCTGTTCGTGTGAGGCCAGAGATGACTTTTCAGAAAATCGCACTCGAACGGTTATGCCAATATAGGGAACAAACGGATTTATAGCCGAATAGGGGCATAAGGTCACAGTATCGATCAGGAACCTAGATAAACACGCAACACCCACTCCACGGGTTAATGTCCATCAAAATTACTAAAACTAAGCAATTAGATGCATGTGTAACATTGCCCACCCCAAAATACATAAATGCATTCGAAATAGGCGTACTTGTAATACATGGAATTCAGGTACTGTACGTTTTTTAAAGCATATTAATCATTCAAAAAAATTATTGCATATGAAGTCAATGAACGATTATGCAAAAGGAATTACACATGAAGTATCTCTGACAGAAGAAAGGCGAGATAAATCATCACATAAAAATGCATTGTAATAACATGAGTGCTAGAGGCTGGTGTTATGTTGTTATGTCTCTAGATGTGTTTAGAAATAGAAGTGTGAAGCTTCTGTTCTCTAAGAATAGTTTTTACGTTAAGCAAAGAATTGTTCGTGCCAAAAAGGGTCAATATTAAAAAAATTGTCCAATTCAAAGAAAATAGATTTCCAAAGCTCCTGGCAGTTTTTGTTGATCAAAACTGAAGGCCGAATTCAGAGTTCATGGGAACGCTGTGTGTCGGAAAGCTTCTCAAAAGTTATTGTTTCTCTGTGGGTGAGAACATCGTATCAGACAGGCTCTCAAAGAATTGGTCTACAAATTCAGGTGATAGTTCAACCAAATTAGATAGCGCTGTAACTTGGCAGGTGTGAGAATGATTGCTGTCATTGAAGGCAGGACCAGCAATGCTCACAGAACGTTGTACCTGGATGATGTTGCTTTTGTCACTCGCTCCACTGATACCACTTGGCTGTAGTACAGGAGTCTCCACAAATGCCGTCATCAGGATTGGTAGCCGCTGGGGACAACACAATGCGTGAGCCGTTACTGGACTGAGCAAAGTATCGACGTCCATTGGTACTGCTGATGGAAGTGAAAGACAGATGTCCAACACGCATTCATCGCCGCAAAGCATACACCGTAGCACAGGTAAAATGCAATTTTGCCATATCGGTCTGAATGAAAGGAACCAGGTCATGTTTAGATCTCTCAGCCTGGCCAATCCGAGGACGTTAGTTATCCTGTCCCTGTAGCGCATTGCTAGGATTGTTTCTTCCATTCCCATGGGAGCTATGTCTGAGCCGAGGTTTGCCATAACGTAGCAGGATGGTCAAAAATAGAATCCCTGCAACGAGTCCCAAAAATAGTGGAATGCCGCCAAAAATGGAGTGCACAAAATTAGGAAAGATTCCCAAAATTGCCTGGAAGGGTGTTAGCAGTCCCGTAAAGACTGTCTTAAATATGCCTGGGATGCTTGTTGCACTAGACATGTTAAGGAGTTGGCTGAACATTTCTACGAAATGCACGGGGCAATTTGTTGATAAAAGGTCATGGACTTCAGTAGCCGTCCTTGCGACTAGAAGATCATACGTCTCTTTAGATGACGTTATAGGCACTGTTGTCTGTAAAAGTACAGATTTCATTTTGCTTAATGTATCAATTCGTATAGAATAGAGATTCAGACGAGGCCAGAGGGGAGTCACTATGTCTGGAGGCCCGCTCGGAAACAATGCTTGCATACAACATTTGACCATGGACGTTACTTGTATTAGATAACTTTTTCCGGGCGTCAGGCCACAACATCTGTGATCCGTTCTAAGAATGTAACTCCCGTTTGCGAGTTGCATAAAGAAGGGCTCTATCTGAGTTGCAGGTGTGACTAGCTGGTGGCATGAAAGGTTGTTTGAATTTCCATCACATGCTCCGTGTAAATTAATACCCTGACACAAAAGTATACCGCTTAGTGAGTGTTTACAGTTGTCACCACTAAGAAATACATTTTTGTCGCTGTCACTATAGCAAGAATGAGTGTATGGTAATTTCCATTCGGATTTTACATATCCTTTACCCAATTGTTCATATTGGCCAGCAGGTATGTACTCAAGGCACTTTTTAAATCGGAAAGTTGTTATCGGAATTGTGATAATTCCGTGTATTATCCATTCAATGACAGGACTCTCTGACATTGTTAATGATAATCTCTCGAGTTTTTCGATGCTCAGGATTGTATAGTCTGCTCCTTTCTGTGCCAAACTGATCTGTTTATCAGTAAGGTTAAAACTGGAAAATAATGACGTTGTGTTGATTAAACGCCAAGGCACATAGCCTGAACGAAGATTTCGCAGCGTCCAGCCTAATTCTATAGTAGAGCGTAATTGAGATTGGCCATGTTGTAACATTAGCAAATCTCTGTCTATCACATCAAAGGCAGAGGATACAATATTGTCCAAAGAATATATTCTGGAAGACAGAGTCATTAACCCATTGTCTACCACAGAAAGTGATTTCTCCAAATTAATACGATCAATTTCTCGTATTTTTTCAGCAGTTTCAATTTGCTTTACTTTCCAAGCCTCGTTGTAAGCAGCATAGATACTGGTCGCTATGAAACGCTTTTGACGCTGTTTGCGTGGTCCAAGAATGAAATCGCGCAAATCAGCACCATCTTTTAATAAAGACAAGTGTTGCTTAATTTCAGCCAGTGTGGATGTAGTTAGCCATTCTAGGCAGAGTTTCCCTACACTGTATGTTGTTATAATCCCTGGATGTTGTCTCTGGGAGTATCTAGGGTCTAATCTGGTCATTTTTAACCCCTGTGTTTTATTCAGGAATCTATCTTGGCAGCTATTTGTGTCTGTAGGCCAGATTAACCACTTTTTCCAATCAGCATGTGTTCTGTTGAAATGTAAAATTTGTGACACGTCTAACTCAATATCAGCTGTTGCATTTTCAGGTATTGGCTTTGGAATAGACGGTGTTTTAAGGTCTTTGTTCTTAGCTAGGCCAAGACAAGATGTTTGGTGTACAGTGTCATTTAAAAATAACATTTGTTCTGGTATCATGCAGGTTCTAAACAGTGCTTCTATGCCTTGCACCTGCCACTCTTTTGTACCCCAAATTGTTTTCGTTTCAATATTATTTTTCCAATAATCAAAACCAAATGTCATCATTTTGTCATAAAATGCTTCTGAATATATCAATTTAGAATTTGTCAACATTGTTTTCATTCCTGTTTTATCTAACAGTTTGTAATAAAACGTTTCTGCATCACTGGTGTTAAACCCTGAGAAGTATTTGAATTTCTCAAAAAATGCTTTAGAACTGCTTTTAGGTGGTGTAGCACAATGTTCCCATTGATTATACATAAAAACATTTCTAGGCTGTGCAGATTTATGCAAGTAATGATCCCCATAGTGGGTGTAACAGAATAACTGCTCATAACTAGATGAACCTTGTAAATAATCATGATCTGTGAATCTAGCTGACATTACTAAATCAGACATCATGTCATTAATACTGTTAAAGTCCCAATCATCAGAGAATGTACTAGGTGTCACAAAGTCACTTAAGGAAACCTTTAGTTGATGAGGATACTTCAGGATTTCTACCGGACCATAGATCTCATAGTCTGTTTTCTCCCATACTACCCCACCAGGTATTGGAATTGCTGTGACATTTACTGTTGACAGTTCTCTTTTCTTCACGTGGGATGATCTGTGTGGTTTCAAGACTAGGTTGATGTTCTGACTTGCTGTGTCCATTGTAATATATTTTCCTTCAATGAATTTTCCCAAACATAGTACCATGATGAGCCAAAGCAGGAGGAAAAATACACCTAGACCAAACCAGAACTCTAGCCAAGGGGAAATGAGGTAGATTTCCTTCAGTTGATGAAAGAGTTCCGTTGCTTGTTCTTTAAAAGACTTTTTTGTTTCTGGCATCACTTCGGGGTCGTTAAAATCTTCAGAGAAGTTGTCGAAGTTGATGAAATAACCAGAGGCAGTTCTGTCAATTGATGGGATTGTTTTTTCAATCTGTCTCTCGGTAGCACTTTCTGATGCCACATCATTGTAGACTGGTGTTGTTTCTTGACGAACTGTTTCAATCTGTGTTTCAAGAGGCACGAGTTCCATGGCATTATTGCATAGTCCTTCATTGTGCATTGCAGGCTGATCGAATGTGATGAGTCTTTCAGTTTGAACCTCTTGGATTGTTGCAAGTTTGGGTATTCTGTTGTTTCTTGGGAGTCCACTGGGCCTACTGTTGATTATAGGCCACATGCTTGTGGTTTTACCAGATCGATAGACACGACTCTGTTCTCCTTTTTACCAGCAAGGGGCGGTAGCACAACTGATCTTGTTCCGGTGACTGCTAAGACAGGTACTGCTTTTCTGTAAGAAGGCCCAAATTCCTTCTTAACCGCGATCTTTTCTCTGACTAGATCCCCAATCTTTGGAATCCAGACAGGCCTTGCTGGGGCTGTTGCGGGTGGTGCCTCGTCAGTGGTACTTGGCTGTTGCTTTAACTTTATGTTGCTTAATGATTTTCTTGTTTCATTCAGTTCCTGTAAAACAGCCAAACGATCTTTTACATCAGAGTCTGTTGTTTTTTCTTCTTGTACCACTGACATCTGACTATCGAGGTCCTGAACTCGCATTCTAATTCCGAACAATAGTTCGTATGGGCTGAAACCTTTTAGAGAATTTCTTGGCATGTTGTTAAGACTAGTCTGGACACTTATTAAATGTTTGACCCACCCAGCGCCTGAACCTAATACCTTCGCTGTTATAGATTGCTTTATGTCACGGTTTTTTCTTTCTACCACACTATTCCCTTCCGGGTGCGACGGACAAGAATACCGCAACCCAATTCCCATGCTAGCCATGGCCTCCTTATAGGCTCGAGAGCTGAAAATAGGACCCTGGTCAGAATGGAACGTGGTAATTGCGTATATGCCGATATGGACTCGCAAATCTTTTATAACCGTTCTAGCGTCAGCCGAGCGCTGGGGACCTCATTTTTTAAGTGCTTTTCGCCTTAACTGTGTACACTGGGACGCGCTTCTCTTCTTTGATTGCGCAGATAGACCGCCTTATGCTGTCTAGAAGGGATCCTGAAACTACACTGGCCTGTTCATTTCTGCGATCTCGGTTGCAGTTTTCACATTTTTGAGCAAAACATTGAATATCTATACTCATTCCTGGCCACCAGTACTCTGATTGTAATTCTTTCAGAGAGGCTCTGATTGTTTGGTGTCTCAGACCCAACCCCATGTGTGCCTCCAGTAAGAGGAAGCCCCTCCTGCTCCTGTTTGGAATTACTCTGTCCCCCACTCCAGGGATTCGAGCAAAAGGAACGGAGTTTGCATCGATTATGTATGCATAATTGAGTGGATAGTTTACGGGTAGTGCTGCACAGTCGCCTTTTATGGTCGTTTTTACTGCCAGCATGGTTTCCCCGTCTATGTACTTATCTGTACGCTTTTTTGTGGCTACGGAAGCCGGTTTAGTTGCTTCCGCTATGGCTGTATTAGCCAATGAATTCCCTGCAACGTGAACGCCATCACGTTGAAGACTCTGTGCGTGAATCACGTGAGTCTTTTGTAGTTCTTTGTGTAAAAGAGCTACCTCGTTCCAGAGCAATTTATGCTTTATTGTGGCACCTGTGTCATCTTTGTAGTCGTTTTCGATCCAACTCTGCAGTTTATTGTTGTAAGAGTTGACGCAAAAATGAGAATCGCACACTATAAGTGTGGGGAATTCGCGTTCTGCATTTTCGAGCGCCATCTTTAAACATCTGATTTCAGTTCTTTGAACCGAACAGTACTTTACTGATTCAGTTTTTGTTATTTTCGGTTTGATTTTACCACACAGCCAACGACATTTAATAATCGCACATGCTGCATCGTAGGATTTTCTCTCTACGTTGAAATGCTGTACAAAGCTATCTGTATAGATTATACAGGCATATTGTGGGAGAGGCAGAATTTCGATTGGCAGAGGATATTCTTCTTCATATTCTAAATCATTCAGTTCTTCAAATTGCGGGGCGAAATAGTATTTCACGTCTTCCACTCCTAGAGAATCTATGCACTGTATCCATTTCGGATCCAGTGACACTGTAGGCAGGTTTACTGGGCTGAATAGCGCCTCGAAGGCGGATTCCGCTGTAAGGATATTAATCCGTTTGCCGTGTGCTAGTTCTCGTTCATTTGCTAATGCGATTTGCACTGCGTTCACAGTTCTTTCTGTGCGACTGAATGTTTTTTCTGCTTGTGTGTACAAGTGGGATTTAATTGAAATAGGTACCTTTTCTCCCTCATTAGAGGTCAGGTACGTGAATCCGCATCTTCCTGGGATGACTCGGATTACAAGATCGATCGTGTTGTCACGTGTATCTAATTTTGTTTTTGCTAACATGTCTGTTTGCAGTGATCTCAAAATTTCTGTGTGTTTTTGAGTCCAATTGATTTGTTTTAAATCAGGTTTAATTAGTTCGTAGAGAGGTTTAACCCTTTCTGCATAATTTAGTATGTAAGTTCTTCCGAAATTCAGAAAACCTAGTATTGATTGTAAATTCTTCAGCGTTTTTGGAGCTTGGAGTACAGCGCACTTCTCTAAGAAGTTGTCCGCTAGGCTTTTCCCTTCACTTGATAATTCGTACCCTAAGAACAGTACTGTCAGATGGGCAATTCGGGACTTTTTAAAGTTGAATTTGTAACCCTCTGCTGCGAACCCAAGTATAATGGTGTTCACTCTTTTCAAGTGAGTATCCAAGTCGTCGTCTGTGAGATAAATATCATCTACGTAAGATAATGCTTCATCATCATAGATTTGTAGTAACTCTGTTACCCTAGCTGAGAATAGTCCTGGGCTGTTCTTGAACCCCTGTGGGAGTCGACAGAATTTTCTGTGACCCAAATGCGGAGAAAGCGGTCAAATATCTGCTTTCTGGTGCAATGTTTTGACAAAAGAAACCATTAGAAATGTCTAATGTCGTTTTATATTTTTTCCTAACTATGTTATTCATTAGGGCTGCACTATGCGAGTTTTGTACTGCAAAAGTTTTGCAACATGTATTAAGGTGTCTGTAGTCCAAAACTAGACGATATGAATTGTCTGGCTTGGAGACAGGAAACAAAGGATTGTTCATTTGAGAGGTGCATGTTTCAATCACCCCCTGGTACTCAAGTTGATCTAAGATCTCCCTGACTTGTTTTTTAGCTTCTTGCTTTATGGGATACTGCCGTTGGGCAGTTGGTTCACTTTTTAGTTGGATTTTGTGAGGAGGAGAATCCTCATCCCATCCTACATGATTTTTATATAATGCAGGTGCCTGGGCTACTGCCCATTTCCTTGCATATGTATATTTTTTATGAATCGGAATGTGATTCGAGAAGGCAGGCATAATCACTTCTTCGCCACGAGGGCACTCCCTGACAAACTCTGGGGGCCAATCTTTTTCAGCTAACAGAATATCATAGCCTTTTGAGAGCTTATCCCAAAATAGACCCTTAATTTTCCTAGTCTTATCACCCTCTATACGCAATGTTATTTCGTATATTTTATGGGGCTCGCTAAGTCTGGCGTCAGCAGTTTCAACCTGAATGAATTCATTCGTGTCCACTGTCTCCAGATGACTCATCAAGATCTTGCGCGCTATACTGATCTCTGCTGCACTGTCCAACATTGTCAATGCCCACTCCCCGTTTTTCAACTGTGTCCTCAGTATTCTCGGCATGGTTGATTACTCTAATACTGGCTACCTTCTTTTTCTGAAATTGAGATTTCTTATTTTGAGCAGGTTCCTTGTCTTTGGACTTGGTGTGCTCTCCTGGGTCTGACCGTCCTCTTCTTTCCGAATTCTGTGGAGAAGATCGAGAGGGACGTGTATCAATACTTTGATATCTATCAGGTTTTTTTATATTATCCCTATTTCTAAGGTTATATCTTTTTCTCAGAGGGCTCCCGTTGGGGAGACTGGCGTTCTCGAGTCGGAGTTCTCTCCCTCCGTCGAGGAGACCTTCCTCTGGACTGGAAAACTTTTTCCTTGGGAGTGGATTGTTTATTTCCATCCCAGCTCTTTTTAGGAGTGTTTAAATTATTTTTAATAAATAATTTTTCAGGATTTTCAAGCAGTTGGGGCTTAACTGGTTTCCCACCCAAGCTGTCTCTACCTAATTCTTCATAGCACTTTTCTATGATTTTTGCAAGCTCAACAGGATCTTTTATATCTGTTTCCCTCAACTTCTGGCGGATCGCCACAGATGCTGCTTCTCCCTTTATGTTGGCTAATAATATAGCCGTGACCTGCTTGAAGTCTTTCAGTAATTTCATACCTAGATTTAAAGCGGGCTCTGGACCGAATTCATTTTGAATCTGTTTTAGCACTTCTGGTATTACCGCCATAGACGGAACACCGTGTGTTTTTGTGTAAATGGAAGCAAAGACTGTACCCCAAGTGTCGCAGTCCTCCACGTGTGGTGCGATTCCCATAGGAAGGCAGATGGTCAAGATTCTGTGTTTCTCTATAGGGGTAGTATCAGGAAATACTGCCTCTATTTGAGTGATTTTCTGGGCTAACCAGAAAGGAATTTGTTCCCGTTTTGCGGGTGTTTTACCAAGACATGACTGTATGTTCTGTGGTGTAATTTTATTTGTGTTCCCCTGGTGAGGGGTCAGCTGGTGTGAATTAACAGCTGGCTGGACTGTTGCAGTCCGCATTACATATTGGACTAATTGCCTATGTATTTTTATTAATGTGTTTAGCTGTGCTAACAGCTCTTCCTTAGACATTCTTGCAATGTCAGGATGTGGTGTGTAGCTGGCTAGAACCGGCCACGTGGCTCCTGGTCTACCTAGTGGACCGAGCCTGGTTATGTGATCATTGTGTTTTAGGGCGCCATTAAACCAGAGCAGGTGCTCTTGAAATTTAAGTGGGATTTCAATCTCCTCGAAAGGAGCGTACTCTCCCGGAGGTTCCTCTATTTTGTAATAGTGAAACTCTTTTGTTCTAGCGTTTACCGCTGGAAAGTTTATCCATGAATAGAATACCTCTGTCTGCCGATACTCGTGAGCCTCTATCACGAAAATTACTGTACCACCTTGTGGTGTCAGTCCGTTCTCTATAAGTTTTAAAGTTATAGATCTTCTTAAGTGGACCGGGATGATAATAGCATCCGGGTCTGCCTGTTCGGGACCTTGCTGAGTCGCATCTACTGCGGCCCCAGTGGTTCCGTTATTTTCTCCTGGCATTGTTAAAATGCAAGGTTTGCAGAGTAGGTCTCCAAGGAGACAAAGATTAGATGCACAATATTTTGGAACACTGTATCCTTCAACGTTGAATAAACCAGAGCTTTACATAGGAATCTCTTCCTACTAAGGTCGGGCGGATTTTAACCTTTCACCCACTCCAGACGTCTATTGGAGTATTTACGGGAGAAAGGGGTCTGTGAAATATGCACGACTGAGTTACTCTATAAGTCTTGCGTTAGTTTATCGCCTTACCAAACGTTGGGCGCCATGTAGTGTAGTTCCTAGTTTCCCACTAGGCCCTGCGCATTGGAATAACATAAACAGTAGTATCGACGTGGAACTGCGGATATTCCAGGCCTCCACTGACTATGCTAAACTTAATTGGGTTGTGTTACCAACTAGCTCAGAGGTCACTGGAAACTTTCTTCTCTGCATAGGAAGTGATCAGCTTCCTTGGCACAGACAAGAAGGGATTCAGTTTTCCAACAACCGTGCAACATGACAACTTTGCTCCTCAGATCAAGAGTCGATCTCTAGGGTCGTGTGAAACAATAGACATGTATTTCACTCAGTCAGTCTAGTGCAGTTTATTTTCACGAGATGTAGAGAATAGAGAGACGGGCGTTAGTCAATAAAGGGTTAACATTTATTGAACAGTCTTTCTTCTCGTACAAGAGAAATGTATTGCCACAATTGCAATAATTGTTATTATAAAAAGTACGTACAGTAAGATAAGTATTGCGAAATAGAACTGTAAAAGCATTGATATGGTTTCTTAGCCATACAATGGTTTAAAAGTAATAAAACATATATACAGTCATATATACATTTGGCTAACGTACTCAACTGGTGCTTCTAACTAAGCCTACCCCAGTGTGCCTGACCTAAGCCTAACACGTGAGAAGGGGAGTAAGTAAGTAGCTTTAAGTTAAGTTGGTTTTGCCAAGGTTTGTTTCAAGAATTCTCGTCTAAGGGTTTAGTCAACACCATACCTCTGAATAGAATGATGGAGGATTGGTATCTCCTTCAGGGGTCTCTCTCGATATCCCAGTCACCTGCGAGGGTAAACCGGAAGCGCCGGGACTGGATTTCTCTGCACGAGAAATGCAGCGGCTTCTCTCAGCGCGTCGAGGAAGGAGGGGTGACAGCGTCCGCGGGCTGCTGGAATCTGCTGGATGTCTTCGCAGAGGACGGCTGCTCGGCTCCTCAAGCGTACTGCACCATAGTTCGCGCTGTAGCGGCGATAATGGTAATCAGCAGCTTCACCACCACAGGATAGCAGGCTGCAGCGACAGAGTGCTAGATTTACCAACACGGGGTCGTGCAGGCAGCTGGCTTCAGTAGCTCGTACAACAGGCATTGCTTAAGGCAACGTTGGTAATATTTATACCTGACAGGTGCCGGGTTTGACGCAAGTTTGCTGGACATAAGACGTCAATTAAAGATGTCACTAGGAAGTGACAGTTATCAGTTGCTCATTAGAGTTCCATTACTAATCAAAACATAGCAAGCGGGGATTTCCAGGTTTGCTAAGTTTTTATCTTGTTGAAGAACTCGGAGTGTTATCTAGGAATATCAGATAGTGACTGCTGCTCTGTCATTGCACTAATTGGTCGCAAAGGAAGTAGCAGAGAGTCATGCTGGAATGTGGCTCTGTTCGTGTGAGGCCAGAGATGACTTTTCAGAAAATCGCACTCGAACGGTTATGCCAATATAGGGAACAAACGGATTTATAGCCGAATAGGGGCATAAGGTCACAGTATCGATCAGGAACCTAAATAAACACGCAACAGTTGAAGAGCTTTCTGTGAGTCCCAGTCCTAATTTCGGGGGGGCTTAAGTCTCCAGCCTTTACTCCTCCCTCTTCATCATCTGCGTTAACTACGCAAGTTGCCCATGCTATGTCCCCTACCATTCCTTTGGCCCCTCCAGAAAGATTTCAAGGAGATCCTCACAAGGCTCAAATCTTTTTGACACAGTGTTCCCTGCATTTCCTTTGTAAGCCCATTTTATTTAAGGAGGATCAGTCTAAAGTGGTGTTTGTGCTGTCCTATCTTAGTGGTGACGCTGCTGCGTGGTCCATGCCTCTGGTCTCCTCTAATGATCCGGTGTTGTATAAATTTGAAGATTTCAAGGCAGAGTTTCTCCAAATCTTTGATCGTCGCACAATCTCTCAGACTACAGATAACGAGTTATTGGACCTGAAACAGGGTAACAGAGAACTTGTGGCGTATCTGGCACAGTACAATAAGTTAATTGTTGAAACCAATTGGCCTGCAGCGAAGAGAGCGGCAGTTTTTTACAGAGGCTTAAGGGATGAGTTGAAGGATGGTTTGTCTCAAATTCCTAGAAGACCAACTGATGTCTCTGAATTAATTGACTTAGTCCTTCAATTTGATCAAAGGCAAGCGGAACGTCGAAGTGAGAAACGAAGGGACGTTAAACCCCTCCCACCACGATTTGATAGAGTACGTTCTGAGTCACTTAAGAACAGTGAAGTTAATACTAGTGAGGAACCCATGCAGATCGGCGCTGTTCGTGGCCCTCTGTCTCAGGAGGAGAGAGAAAAGCGACGTTTAGGGAAATTATGCATGTATTGTGGTCAGTCAGGCCATTTTGTCAAAGAATGCCCAAAGAAACCAAAGACCAATTCGTGGGTAAAAGACAAGCTCCACCAGTAGACGGAGTTGCACTGGTGGGAGCAGCCCCGGAGACAACTCCCAAGACTCAGCTACTTGCAAATGAATGGCAGGCAGTGGCTCCACATTTGATCTTGTCATGTACAGTTTGGTTCGGTAAAGGTCGGAAGGAAAAGGTGTCTGTGATGTTGGATTCCGGAGCAACTAGAAACTTTTGTGACCTACAGTTTGCTAAAATGGTGGGGATCCAGTTTGAAAAGAAACTGAAGCCAGAACCGGTGCGAGCAGTGGATGGTACTGAGTTATAATCCGGTCCAATAGTTTTTGATACTGGGGTCATTACAGTCATTGGTCCAGAAGAACATAGGAGTTTTATCAGTTTTAACCTAATCGATGCTCCGCAGTTCCAAATGATTTTGGGGCTGCCTTGGCTCACTGAGCATAACCCAAAGATCGATTGGGCCAAACGTACTGTTGAGATGACTTCAAAATTTTGTACTGAGCACTGTTTTCATGCACCTTCGGATCTTCCTCTGACGTCTATGTCTTCCAATTTGGCAAATCAAATGCCTATGATCTGTGCTGTGGAAGTTCCGGAGATTCCAGAAGTCTATCTCGATTTAAAGGAGGTCTTCAACGAAAAAGAAGCAAAAAGATTACCTCCTCATCGGGAATATGATTGCTGCATTGAGTTGGAGCCCGGAGCTACTTTACCGTGTAGTCGCATTTATGCGATATCTGAACCAGAGAACCAACATCTTAAAGAATACATTGAGCAGAATTTAGAGAGTGGTTTCATTCGACCCTCTCAGTCGCCAGTATCTTCCCCCCTCTTTTTTTATTCCAAAAAAGGACAGAACCCTGAGAACTTGCATAGACTATCGCGCTTTAAACCTGGTCACCAAGAAGAACCGCTATCCGTTGTCTCTCATTTCTGAGCTCCTTGATCAAGTTAAGAGTGTGAGTATTTACACAAAATTGGATTTGAGGGGAGCGTATCATTTGGTGCGAATGGCAGAGGGTGAGGAATGGAAGACGGCGTTTCGCACACGACTGGGTCTGTTCGAGTATCAAGTCATGCCTTTTGGTTTATGCAACGCTCCAGCCGCATTCCAGCACTTTGTAAATGACATCTTACGGGAGTTTTTGGATCTCATTCCCTCTTGCGCTACAGACGTTAGTTTATCGTCTGTGTGCGCGTCATTTATCAGCTCCGAATTTAGTCCTGAGTTTCTGCGCAGCTTACCTCTCCTCATTCAAGTACCAGGTAGGACGAAACCTTCATTCTGAGGCACTTGTCTGCTAGAGGGCGGTAAGAATTAAGTTCTACTTTGTGCCTGGTCCAGTATCCTGTGAATATACTCGAGACAATACAGTCAGTGGAAATACTAAGGCACTCCGTATTTGCTTCAGTTTTCAGTAAACGTCTGTGGCAGAGAATAGACTGCGTTTGTGATATATATATATATATATATATATATATATATATACATTCCTGAGCAAGAGACTCATTTTCAGTGTTTGGTCAAGCAGCATCGTTCTACACCCTACCTGAGTCTAGAAGACATCAAGTATAGTAGTGTATTATTTGATATGCATATTAGTTATACAATATTATACCACCTGTAATTCTTCAGCAGTTTTGGATATTCCTCGAACTGTGTAAAATTCGACTGCTTTTCTGGATACAGTTATTCCTTCCTGGAATTCAAAATCTTTAGACAATATTACAGAGAGGGGCAAATGTCCACACACATTCAGGTACCTGATATATGATAAATAAATAGAGAGTTGGGTGAATTGAGCCAGAGTGGAGTGGGGAACAGTAGTAATGTTTTGCTTACTTTTACAGGAGATGATCTCCCTGAAAGAAGAGTAGTTGAAGAAAACTTGTGTGGCAGTCTCTCTTTGTTATCCACTTCCTCTTTCCCTTTCATTCCTGGGCTTAGAGTTCTCTGGGTCCAGGGGTGTGGGGGAGTTGGGAAATTCTCATCTAGCGAGAACCTTCTAGCCGCCTGCTCCCACGGAATTCAGGTACGCTCTCTGACACTGTGACTTTTCATAACCTTGTCTAAGGCCATTTAGCGGATACAGCATGTAAATTTAAGTCTATATCAAAACCCAAAAATAACAAAAGGAGGGAGTGAAGAGGTTTTTAGATAGAATCTACCTCCTGTACACGTATTTATAAACAATGTGATTCTACCCTATATTCTATTTGTTTTGTTTTTTCGTGATGCAAAATTTGGTGAGTGTTGCTGATCCCAGAAATGTCAAGGAAAAGCACTAAGTGTTTTTAAAATACCCCCCACCCACTAAGAATCCCATAGTGTCATGCTTCATCATAGGGGTCTTCCCGTCTCTCTAAGGGGTGTGGCATGCTTCGACCTACGAAATACGCAGGAGCACTTGATTTTATGAAAATAGGCTATGTGTGGTGTGGGTAGTGAGAGTGGTAGGGTCTGTGAAAGATACATAAAATTAAAAAATTCCCTGGCTAGTGGAAAAAACTAATATTATTCACTTCCCTAGCTGGGAATATTAAAAACGGGGATTATGTAGGGGGTTGAGTATTACGACCTACTGGGTCGACATGTTTCGTAAGCAGTCCCGACTGCTTTACTCATCAGGACCTAATATGATCCCTACTGCACTCAAAAACAATATATATTTTTTTTATATGTAATATGTCTATCTTCCAAAATAACAGACTGCAAAAATATGCTAGTCTGGTATAGGGGGTCGAATTGGCCCCTTAATAGTAAAAATAACCAATTTGGTATCTGAAATGAGAAAAACACAAAATAAACAACCTGTCTGGTTGTCTTTACAACACATCACCATAACGTGGACTAACGTTTGTTTAGTAGAGATTTTGTGATATATTGTTCTCATTGGGCAATGCACTGTTACCCTTTCATTCCTTGCGAAAGTTCTACCTAATCTCAGGTGACTTCGCAATTGTTCCTTGGAACTTTTACACTTAGACTAGACAATACATTAACAAAACCATCACATGAATCACATACACACATACATGAATTTTCACACTATGCGGTATTTTGGTATTGATGGTGATTGACATATCCTGAAATGTAGAAAATGCGAGACAAAGGCTGTTATTAAATTACAAATGGAAACATATATAATGCCACTAGAGAGGAATACATACACTATTTGTAATGGTGATCAGGCCCCATGAGCTTCAACCGAAGGGGAGGATTCCTCAATTATAGTCACTGTTGGTAAAACGAGAGATCGGGTAAAGAATTAAATGATCTCTCCGTGAAGTATTAAGTATAAGTTAAATGGAGTCAGAGAGCCAGGATTTAAAGACTTGGCTCAAGTCTTACTTACATGAAACAGGATATTCCCTCTCGTGTAAATACCTCCATGCTGCTCCGTGGGTTGCTGAGGGAGAGTTTGGACTTGGTATTTATCTCGTGTTTAATTGAAGAAAAAGCCGCGAGCCGGCTTATGTGAATGCACTAGAGCGTACGCTGTTGCTAAAATGGCTGCTTACTTTGTGGAAAATCGGAAGTAAGAACATGGTCCACTTCCTGTGTCTGAGTATTCCATTCGAGCTATCTATGCCATGTACTAATAAGCGGTGAAAAATAGCAACTTCTTTGTTTGTAATGGAAAGTGAGAACAATTGTTATCCCGTAGCTCTGAGAAAATCGAAATAATGAACGAGTTTGTCTACGCCAGCTGCGCGTTGGCGTGCCGGTTTTGGTAAAGACTAGAGCGTATACGTGATCTCAAAATGGCCGCTCTAATTGTGCTGAAAGTTGTGCTCAGAAAGCCCTACTTCTTGTATGCGGTAAGCCGCTTGTCAGAACTCTTCAGATGAGCGAAAATAGCCCGCACTGCACATTTTACCAATGTTTCAGAAAACATTTGGGTTTCCTTAGTAAATCATCCATTAAAAAAATGTGAATTCTTCAAAACTCTGCAGATGCTCACCCCCCCCACGCCCCCCCCAAAAAAAGGGGGATATTTGTACCTGATTGTAAAAAGCAGGGTGCTATTAAAGTGTGAATGTATCTCGGATTCCGTCTTAATTTTAGGCTAATATACTTCTGGATACTTGATTCCAAAAGGTGTATGGTCAGATTCTTTAACAAGGGAATTTTTTTAAGAGGTTCGTAGTAGATAGATGTATAGGGAAGATAGCGAGCCCATTCCTTGATTACTTGGTACTTGCAGGTTTTGGCCCATAGTTCCCAGATGTTAGTCCGGGACTTGCGTCATGTAGGGATCCACAGATCTTGATACCTCATTTGTTTTGGCAAAATGGTGACAACAGGATGGTGACTCTGGTTATCTATGATACTATATCTTTGCAGACCTCGTAGCATCATATGTGTGGGTTATAGTTATAATTGACCCCATGGGATTTAATTGTTCAGACCTTTTTAATTTGTCTTCAGACGGAATACCCATCTCTGCTCTTTTTCAAATAGATACCTCTCATTGGGGACCTGTTTGATTAAAGTCCAAGACAGTGGTTTTCAACCTGCGGCTCCCTTGACATAATTGGCCTTTGGCCGCGGCTCCCACCATGTCCATTTTTTAGGTGGGGTGATGTAAGCCTGCCCACAGGCACTGGAATGTACAGTGATAAAGAAGGAGATGTAATAAATGAGAAAATGTTATGTCACCTACCTACATTTGGTATGGAGGCTTACTGGTGTTGTGGGCAAACACATACCATTGACATGAATTGTAAGGTAAACTAATGTGTAATCGGGGGAAGAAAAGATAAGTAAAATGAAAAAAAATCAGCCCAGTCGTTTCTGCAGTGCTGATCTCAGGGTAATTATTCTGAGCTAATTGCGTGGCATCAGTGGAGACTTGCAGCTTTCTTCAGTAAACCTTTCAGTGCGCGAGTCAAGGTTAGAAGACCTACTCACTCTTTCCTTTACTGCTGAGGTCTCTGTGTAGCTCAAGGTTTTGTCTCTACTAGTACTTTTTAGGTTTTTTTTTTTTTTTAGGAAGATGGCAATCTATTTTCGCTTACACAGCACAGTTCTGTCCAACTAAGGAAATGTTGTGTCCAAATTTGCAAAATTATTTATTTTAACCTGTGGTTTCTGTTTCATTACCAGCAGCAGGGAATCTATGCCAATGTTGCTGGGTAAAACCTGACGTTTCTTTTCGGGGCATTACACAATATTCCTGGATATGTTGTCAATACAAGTTTTAAAAGCATAGTAGTGCTGCCTAATGCCAAAGAGTACCCAATTTCCCTCATACCCCGCATATTTTTTGCTCATTTTGTTTAAACACTGAAAGCACTGTAATGGTAAACCCACGGTGACTACTACCTCGTTCAGGATGCCCAACAAACCTCCTGACTGACCTATAACAACCTTCTTTACCATGAGCTGCAGTAGTAGGGTAATGGTATTAGAACTGAGCGTGGTTAGATAAGAGGCATACTATTGCTACTTAGAGCTTTCCTATTCATTTCCTCCGCAGGTAGCTCAGTGGGTAAATTGGACTGCAGCAGGAGAGGTTTGTGTTCTCACTTAATTAACATGCAGCCAGTTGCACGTAATGCTCAAGACATCACTGCATACACCTGCCGTTCAATTCAAATAAAGCACTGTATGTGTATAACAGTGGCACCGGGCTGTAATAAACAAAATTCAATTATAATAGCCACAGGCCGTCATGCAATACTTTTTTAGCTACTCCAAAATTACATTGAAAAACCCATGTGCTTAGAGAAGCCCATTTCAATGGATGTCTGGGTGTTTTCAAGCATGCGTGTGCCACTGCATTGCTGTGCTTCTTTTTACAGTACACACAGCATGGTGAACATTTTGAATAAATAGAGCATAAGCAGTTTGGATTTTTAACTTTGAAAAATAAGGAAAGCCAACTGAGAATATGGTATTTTCAGTGGCAGGAAAGCATACAACGCACATAGCACAGTTGACCAGAAATCTCAAACACCCATCCAAAACTCCAGAAACACTTGCAGCTGATCGTAATTTGACTCCTTCGCTTCATATGATCATGTTTACCCGATTTTCAAATTACAACAGTGGCCGACGGCAGAAATAACACTTGCTCTGCATCACTGTCCTGATTTGCCTGGCCCCGCCTAAGCCCACACGCTTTTTGTCACACATCACACCTCATTTAAACCAATCCACACGCTGACCAGTGCGGCTTCCGTAACTCCCCCACCTGGCATTCACACAGTTTACACGGGGCCTGCAAATGCACATTACAAAAAAGGTAAGTGCATGACTCTATAATGGGGCTAAAGTATGAAAAAGAATGAATCGCAGGGAAAACAAATGCAAGGCAGTCTGCATTACCAATGAAAGAAAAGCGTTAGGTTAGTTAACCGCATCATTGCTGCAGCAATTCCGGTGCTGTGCTGCAATTTTAAAAATCCCACGTTATGTGACAAGGTCAACTCGTCACACGCACAGCGCAGGTAACGCCCATGACTAGCTGACCTTGTCACACGCATCGAAGGGGTTAAAGTGACAGTACTAGAGAAGAACCTTTCCCACATTCCCAAGAAGTGCCTGGCGCCTCTGGTGACTTCTGATGGCGCACCGAGGTGCCGCGGCGCATAGTTTGGGAACTACTGGTCCAAGAGATGTCATCAGGGGTATGCCCTTTTTCCAAAGAGTGAGATGTCATTTTGGTGGTGCTTTTCTTGCATTTGATATTGCTTTTATGTTCCCCTCTTCTTGTTTTCCCTGTTCGTGTTGTCATGCCAACATATTTTCTCTGTTCCCATTTGGTGCCATTGTGGAAAGTTATTTCTTTGCTTTTTCTTGTGAGATGGCAAACCTTGCATTTCCCGCAAGGGTGGTGTCCTTGTATGTTTGCTATTGCTGATGATTGGCCAGACGGTTCATGTCTGGGTGCCGAATTCTCAGTCATCTCCAGATGATGGACATAGAGACCAGCTATGCTGGGAGCAAAAGTGCTACCCATGCTTCTGGAGATACAGGGTATTGTCATATTCAAAGAAATTCTCTTTCAGTGCAAGGTTGCAGCATTCCATTATAACATTTCTGGGTGTTTGGTATTCCCAGTCAGTGTTGAAAAAAACATCTTCAATGATATCCAAAGTTTCATTGTGGGGGAGACTGGTATACAGGCTCTCAACATCACAACTAATCAAAAGTTGGTGTTGAGGGTCAAATGAGAGATGTTCTAATAGTACCAAGACGTCTTTTGTGTCTCTTAGATAGGTGGATTTTTTTTGCACCATTGGTCTTAGGTATGCAGCCGCAAATTTAGAGACTGGCTCTAGAATGGATCCTATTCCGGACACAATCGGCCTGGAGGGTTTTCCAGACTTTTTTTTTGTTTTAATAGTATATAGGTAAGGTGTTATGGGGGCATCCTGGATCAAAAAATCACCTTCTTTTTTAGTCATCCATCCATGAGCAATAGCTTCTTCCACCATGCTCATTATTCTTATTTTGTCAGTGCAGGAGTCACCTACATTCACAGTCATATTGGTCAGCCAATGACTAGCGCCCCTCCTTTATCTGCGGTTTTATTACCAGTTTGGGGTTGTTGCTTAGTTCTCGTATTGCTTTTCTTTATTCATTTGTAATATTTTGAAACACATGTTTGTTATGGGGATCAAGGTCCTCAAGGTCCTTCCTAACTGCCTTCTCAAAAGTGAGCAGTTCTATGGGAAGGGTTCAATCTAGAGGTGTAAACTTGGACTTTGGGTTAAGACCAGTGTCCCCTTACTGTTTCTCGTTTTTTTCTTTGTCTTGGAAAAAAGACCTGTAATTTCAGTCTCCTCACGATTTCATGTACTTCTTTGCATAGTAGAAATGTGTCCATGTTGCATGTTGGCACGTAACCCAGTCCTTTCTCCAAAACTGAGATCTGGGCAGGTGAGAGATTCTCATCAGTCAGGTTCACTACCAAGTTCATTTTCTGCTTGTTGATGCCCTGGTCATGCTCCTGGTGGATACCCTAGTTTGTTCTTCTTCTCTTGGTGTCCAGTGAACATTGTACCCTCCCCGGTTCCTGCCTTTGTTTCTTCCTTGGCGTGATCCTAAAAAATTGGTCTGGTCATAATAGGGGTACTCTTGAGGGGAATAGGCCCAGGGTGGATATGACCCTTGGGGATGTTGGAACGGAGGTGGCCCACAATGCTGTGGAGGATACATTGGTGGTCCTTGAAAATTACCCCATCCTCTGGGTCCCTGATGGTATGGGCGTCTATTATTGCTCCATACTTCCTGGTATCTCGGGCTTCTGCCCCGGCTAGAGCCTGAACTATTGGATCATGTGTCAGAGGAATCATCATCTGTTGTTTCTTCTCGGTTGGTTCTGTAATCATCCTTGGTGTATGGATATACTTCGTCATGACTGAACCTGCTGGTGTCCTTTTTTAGTTTGTTGTATTTACTTTGTTTCAATGTGGCTTCAAAGACATTTAATGTTTTATTCAGTTCAAGGTGTTTTTTCATGGTGCTCGGTGAGTCGTACTTCTATTGCCTGGATTACTACTTTCAATTCCTGTGCTAATCTGCTTGCTGTTTTTATTATTAGCACAATCCAGTCTCTCGTGCAATGCCACGATATTTGTGACCAATCTTTTTTGAAGCTGTATCGCGTTGGAAGATATATGGTTCATTTGGAACTCTCAATCCTTGTGGTGCTGAGTTTGCTTTCAGATATTCTGACATCAGTAAGCCATGTAGGGCAGGTTTTATTTGAGTGCGTCTAAGTTCTTCAATTTCATCCCAGTCATTGTTACTGACAGAAGGTTCCGCTGTATTTAGTCCTTCAAAAGTGCTTAGTGAGGACATAATATTCTCTATTTCTTCTTTAGTGAAGGTCAATCCTGTGTTCTCTGCCATTGTGTATGTGTATGATGTATTTGTTTGTCTACCTTAAAGTGATAGGTGTTATTTATCTAAAGAATGAAGTTAATTAGGAGGGACTCCCACAGCTGCGCACTGTCAATAATATCAAAAATAACAACACTCCCTCCTTTAAGGTAGACAAACAAATACAACATACACAATGGCAGAGAACACAGGATTGACCTGCACTGAAGAAGAAATAGAGAATATTATGTCATTACTAGGCACTAAGCACACAAGACCTAGAAAGAATAAACCGTCAGGCCAATCATCAGCCATGGCAAACATACAAGGACACCACCCTTGCGGGAAATGCAAGGTTTGCCATCTCACAAGAAAAAGAAATAACTTTTCACAATGGCACCAAATGGGAACAGAGAAAATTCACTACGTGCAATAGCAACAACGTGGTATACCTAATCACCTGCCCGTGCCTACTAGAATATGTCAGCATGACAACACGAACAGTGAAAACAAGAATAGGGGAACATAAAAGCACTATCAAATGCAAGAAAAGCACCACCAAAATGGCATCTCATTTTTTGGAAAAAGGCTATACCCCTGATGACATCTCTTGGACTGTAATCGAACAGGTCCCCAACGAGAGGTACCTATTTGAAAAAGAGCAGAGATGGGTATTCCATCTTAAGACAAATGAAAAAGGTCTGACCGATGAAATTCCATGGGGTCAATTATAACTATAACCCACACATATGATGCTACGAGGTCTGCAAAGATATAGGATCATAGATAACCAGTCACCATCCTGCTGTCACCATTTTGCCAAAACAAATGAGGTGTCAAGATCTGTGGATCCCTACATGACGCAAGTCCCGGACTAACATCTGGGAACAATGGGGCCAAAACCTGCAAGTACCAAGTAATCAAAGAATGGGCTTGCTATCTTCCCTATACATCTATCTACAACAAACCTATTAAACAAATCCCCTTGTTAAAGAATTTGACCATATACCTTTTGGAATCAAGTATCCAGAAGTGTATTAGCCTAAAATTAAGACAGAATCTGAGAAACATTTAGACTTTATTAGCACCCTGCTTTTTACAATCGTGTACAAGTAACCCCCTTTCAACAAAAAAAAATTGGAGTGAGCATCTGCAGAGTTTTGAAGAATTCACATTTTCTTATGGATAATTTACTTAGGAAACCCGAATGTTTTCTAAAACATTGGTAAAATGTGCAGTGCAGGCTATTTTCGTTCATATGAAATGTTCTGACGAGCGGCTTACCGCATACAGGAAGTAGGGCTTTCTGAGCACAACTTTCAGCACAATTAGAGCAGCCATTTTGAGATCACGTATAAGCTCTAGTCTTTAACAAAACCAGCACGCCAACGCGCAACTGGCACAGACAAACTCCTTCATTATTTCGATTTTCCCAGAGCCACGAGATAACTATTGTTCTCACTTTCCATTACAAACAAAGAAGTTGCTATTTTTCACCGCTTGTTTATACATGGCATAGATAACTCGTATGGCGTACTCGGACACAGGAAGTGGAGCATGTTCTCACTTCCGATTTTGCACAAAGCAGCCATTTTAGCAACAGCGTACGCTCTAGTGCATTCACATAAGCCGGCTCGTGACTTTTTCTTCAATTAAACACAAGATAAATACCAAGTCCAAACTCTCCCTCTGCAAGCCACAGAGCAGCACAGAGGTATTCACAGGAGAGGGAATATACGGTTTCATGTAAGTAAGACTTGAGCCAAGTCTTTAA
The DNA here is from genome assembly GCF_964263255.1 of Lissotriton vulgaris. NCBI lineage: Eukaryota > Metazoa > Chordata > Amphibia > Caudata > Salamandridae > Lissotriton > Lissotriton vulgaris. The sequence goes on along the minus strand of NC_141700.1, from coordinate 642,050,733 downwards.
ATCCCGGCTCTCTAACTCCATTTAACTTATACTTAATACTTCACGGAGAGATCATTTAATTCTTTACCCGATCTCTCGTTTTACCAACAGTGACTATAATTGAGGAAGCCTCCCCTTCGGTGGAAGCTCATAGGGCCTGATCACCATTCCAAATAGTGTATGTATTCCTCTCTAGTGGCATTATATATGTTTCCATTTGTAATTTAATAACAGCCTCTGTTTCGCATTTTCTACATTTCAGGATATGTCAGTCACCATCAATACCACAATACCGCATTGTGTGATAACTCATGTATGTGTGTTTGTCAGTCACCATCAATACCGCAATACTGCATAGTGTGAGAATTCATGTATGTGTGTATGTGATTCATGTGGTGGTTTTGTTAATGTATTGTCTACTCTAAGTGTAAAAGTTCCAAGGAACAATTGCGAAGTCACCTGAGATTAGGTAGAACTTTCACAAGGAATTAAAGGGCAACAGTGCATTGCCCAATGAGAAAAATATATCACAAAATCTCTACTAAACAAAAGTTAGTCCACGATATGGTAATGTGTTGTAAAGACAATCAGGCAGGTTGTTTATTTTGTGTTTTTCTCATTTCAGATACCAAATTGGTTATTTTTACTATTAAGTGGCCAATTCGACCCCCTATAAACAGACTAGCCTATTTTTGCAGTCTGTTATTTTGGAAGATAGGCAGATTACATATAAAAACATATATATTGTTTTTGAGTGCAGTAGGGATCATATTAGGGCCTGATGAGTAAAGCAGTGGGGACTGCTAACGAAACATGTCAACCAGGTAGGGCATAATTCACATCCCCTACATAATCCCTTTTTTAAAATTTCCAGCTAGGGAAGTGAATAAAATTTGTTTTTTTCCCACTAGCCAGGGAATTTTTAAATTTTTCATATCTTTCAGACACCCTACCACTCTCACGACCCACTCCACACATAGCCTATTTTCATAAAATCAAGTGCTCCCACGTATTTCGTAGGTCGAAGCACGTCCCGCCCCGTAGAGGGACGGGAAGACCCCTATGATGAAGCATGACACTATGGGATACTAAGTGTGTGAGCGGTATTTTAAAAACACTTAGTGGTTTTCCTTGACAGTTCCGGGTTCAGCAACACTCACCAAATTTTGCATCATGAAAAAAAAAAACATAAATAGAATATAGGGTAGAATCATATTGTTTAGAAATAAATCAAAACCCATCCTGTAAAAAGCCTCCATAACCTTAAATATTTGCTCCGGTACATTACTCGTGGGAGAAAACAAAACTTCTCTCTATAAACCTGACCATTTATGGACTTAGAGGAAATTTGAACTCAAACAATATCACTTGAGGAAATAAGTCTGTTTGTAAATATTATAAAACTATTTTTTTATATATACTGACGGTTCAGAAAGCTTTCATCCTAATAAATAAAGAAAAGGTCTGAAATAATAGAAATGTTGAACGATTAGCCTGGGATGTAATTCATAATTGAAGGCCTGGTGTCTGCCAAGTCCAAAATCCTTTGTTTATATGGAGAGGACGAAGGAAAAGGCTTAGCTACAGGTTTCAAAACACTTTTATCAATTTTTGGAAAATAATTCAAGGATAATTTCTGATCTTGCAACACTCCTGAATAACCCCTAGTGAGATGAGAAATAAGTTTCTTTACCTGCACACTCCTCTGGCATGATAACTAGTTGGTCTATCTTCTCAGTTTGACAGACAACTCACTGCTTCTTGGAATGTAATTTTCATTGCTTTTTTTCTTTTTTATTCTCCCTAAATTTATATTCCCTTTTGGTTTTTGGTTGTTGAGTTCCCTTCTTTGCATCCATTCTTATATGTCAAGGAGAACTTTGAGTCAGAGATTTCAATTATCTGAGAATTGCTTTCCTTCCCCCAACAAAATACTTCCACTCGCTCATTCACTGGATCCTTAGTCTTTTAAATCAAATCCAACACAGTTTCCTTTAGGGGAACGTGGCTTTCAGCCTGGTCCTGTTTATCATTTCTGCTAAGCACCGAGTAAAAATGCCCCCAACCAAATGTATTTTTGGGACTTGCGTGCTCCGCCATCCAACGTGAGAGCCTTCAGAAAAAGTGCGATTGATTTGCTCCTGAACCTGGTGTTATTTCTTAATTTTAAAATTGAGGATACAAATGAATGCATGAATGCATGCATCATTGCAGAAATAGGGACCTCAGAAATATGAGGCTGAGAAATACTTTCACATACATCTACTGTATGCAAAAAGAGCTCTACGTTCCATTTTGGAGGCATACTTTAAAAATAATTGCCCCGTAGTCTCTGTATATCCCTACATAAGAATAGCAAATTTCTCATTCAAACATCTGACCAACGAGTCCCGGGGTCCCTAATAGATGCAAACTTTAAACGAATGTTCAAAACGGGAAATGTGTCTGACACAATTGTTCAGTTTGCCAGAAAATTAAAACTAAAACTGATAATTGTTTTAATGACCTAATATAAAGCCACATGTATTTCTGTGGGCACCTATGGGGCGGGCGTGTGGGGAATGCCAATTCTACCCGCCTACAAATGGTAGAAAAAGATTTCTTTGTAGGTTATTATCAGTCCGAACAAGCACCTCAAAATGTATTACAAATTCTGGGGTAAATTTGCTGTATATTGAGGAAAATAATCAAATTAGCCCAACTTTTACTTTGGGTAAAAATCTGGAGCTCATCTTTTACCAATTTCTCCTCTCAGATTGTATGGCCCTAGATTCCGGCCACAATATTCCTTGGCTTGCATACATCAGGAAATCTTTTACACACTTGGGGGGTACCACCATTTTTTACTCCCCTGACAAGATCAATGGTAAATGGCAACAGTGAGTTACCACAAGGAGATTGCCCTTCCGGTCAGATCTGGATCTTATTAGGAATGGGTACCTAATTCAGAGCATAGTTTTTACTTAACTCGTTTTAGGTTAAAACTTCTTCATTTTTTGGTACCTTAACCTTTACAGGGTAGTTGGTTTGCATCCTCACCGTGTTGTCTATGTAACAAGATCAGCAAGTAATCCTGTTTACATTCCATGTTCTTTTGTAGCTTTTATTCTGGTTGTAGAAAAAAAATGATGTCCTATTGTATGCTCTTTTGGCTAGCAATCGGCGAAATAGAGTCTTATATCTCTACAGTTTTTATCGTCTGAACTTGTTTACCACTCTATCATTAGTTTAATTTGTGCTTCCATTAGGATCAGGAAAGATGTGTTCTAATTGATCCATGATTGATTGATTCATTTTCTGTATTGTTTATTTTAATATATCTTGAAAGAATTACGTACTGTGCCTTTCTTAAGTGTTTATTTCTTAGCAGTTGTAATCTTTTTTTATTTGGTATTTTGTAATGCATTGCATTTTTTGTCCCCCTAGAAATCGCTCTAGTATGGAGATGCTTTGTGCGTTTTTTCGTTTTAATGTACCCTGATAAAGTCAGGTTTTAATCACATCACTTAAATTCATTTGTATTAGCATACTACAATGTGTTTTTTACGGACATCTGCACATTGCTTGTCTTTTATTTTTGAAGTCTTGTTATTGTGTACCATTTATGTTTTTTTTAAAAACTGAAATAAAGTTGTAGTTGACTTGAGTCGACTAAGGTGTATAAGTCATGAAATAAATACAAAAAAATGTTAGGGAACCTGTTACCCGGGTTATATGCCTCTTAACGTTTTCCTGAGGGTTAGTTATATTCAAAATCTGTCTTTCCAGCAAAGAAGACCTCAGACAGTGAACAGTTCCAGAAACAGGAATTGAAGAGTGGGTAGGTGAAGATGTAGCACCCATTTTGGATTTACTTATCCTAGTACCTCCAGTTGATCCCTCCAGGGAAGGAAAGTAATCCAGGATGCTTCGGTTTTTACAGTGTAAATCACGTTGGTTATTTGTTAATGCCTGCTCCTTAAAACCTACCTGGATTATTAGCTGTCAAGATCTTATAAATGACCTTTCGACTGCCAAGTTCCTTTTTTAAATATACACATCTGAGGGAGGAAAACAGAAAACAACCATGTAGCAATTATAAGTCCAAAGCAAATGCTATATTGTGCTCGAAGTTCTTCTCTGGGGTGGCCCCTCTCCCAGGGATGCTTTTTAAGTACATAAACCCCAAACATGCAACCAACCGATATGCATAAATGAATGTCAATGTGCCCTACGAAATTAACTCCTGTCTGCCCAGAGTAGTAGAAGTAGTAATATAGGCCGACTAAAAGGCTGGCTGGAAGGGCAAAGTTAGGCAAGCACAGGCTGAAGACCCACCACTTATAGGGCACAAACACTCCCAATACTCATAAATCAGGGGTCTACAACCTTGTCAGTAAGAAGAGCTACTTATGTTTCCTGAACCACCTTAACCGACTATTTTCAGTGTTTTAAACATCAAACAAGATTATATTAGTGATTGCCTTATGTAAGAGGCCTGGGCGGAGTAACTCAGTGAGGTGACAAAAAAAAATCCTGCCGCGCTATTGCCCGCAGCTCTCGACATTCGGCATATGCATGGGTTGAATCCCGCTGCATTTGTGTAAATAGCCTTGAGAAAGCCCCGGCGCAATTCGCCATTAGGGGGCGAAACACGTGTCGGCTGTCCATGTCTCACAATACAACAATAAAGATGTCACACCGCAACTCAAAGTAGTCGTGTCTTCTATATGAAAATCTGAAAGAACGGGTATTTATCCCAAAAAGCACAATACTGACTTTCAAGGAGTACACACTCTCCCCTTCTCAAACTCTCTAATGCATTACGTACAACTGCCCGGGCCAACCAAGTGCAATGGCAAGAATACTTGACATTAGTAGAGGCTAAGTTGTCCACAGCCCACCCGACTCCGTCATAGATTACCCTCCTCCTGCCAAACACTTCTGCTAGACCATACTCTTAAACACATGCAAGCAAAGCACATCCATATGGCGCGTATGGCTATGCCCTGAGTGTTCCGGGCTGGGCTGTGAGTGTAGTCAGGCGTGGTTCCCCTCTTACCTCATCCCCTCCACCTCCCCCTACATCCACCCATGTACATATGAGGTTGCATACGCTACTCACCAGTGCCTGAAATTAAGCACGAGCTGGACAGACGAGATCGAACATATTTGTATAGCTAGCACTTTAGTTGTTGTGTATTGTAATTAAAAATTAAAATTTATTTTTATTTTCCTGCAAAACCAAAGGCGTATAATTTCATCACTGCATTATCATTGAAAGTGTCATACCGGACACCCTGCCTACGCTAATCACGCTATTGTTATTGTAATGCAACACATAAGATTACTGCCACAAGAAAATCACTTGTATAACTTGTTGAGAATCAATAAAGAATGTTTAAAAAAAAAAGGTATAGGGACTTGTTTATTTATATTGCCACAACATCAGAGCCTGTGACTGAAAGCAATGTGAACATGCCTTTATTTTAAAATTGCATTACACAGTATGAAATATGCTGCTGCAAAATGTAGTGATTAACGTAAAACAAGTGATTTAAAAATAAACACAGGAACTTTAAAAATAACTTACAAAATAAGTTATCATACTGTATCTATTACAAGTTTCCATTTAAAGGACACATGCATGAACTCCACTGACATCGCCTTTAGATTACCTCTCAAAAAGAATAAATATTTGTCACTATGAAGCTTCAAGTGATTCCATCAATTAAAGTTAGTACTGGTTCCAAAGAAGTCTTTATATTTGGTGCATGCTTTTACATTTCTTTAAGGTAGTGGGCGCCCGATGAAAAGGAATGTTTCTTAGCTCTCTGTCCCTCTCTCTGCTTCACAGCACAGGAACCCACTGCCCCCACCCCTTCCCAACTATAAACAAACATTTGCAATGCAATAGGTCGCGCATTTATGCGAGTTTAAGTTATTGGCATTGTAAATGACAAAACCTTTTATTTATGTTTTAAAAACCAAAATATGAATAAAAGACATTGTCATTTACAATACCATTAGCTCAAACTCGCATAAATGCGAGACCTATTGCATTGCAAATGCTTGTTTTTTTTTTAAAGTCCATTAAAAAGCAAGCATATGTCTGGCCATGTGATAATGCAGGTAAAGAAAGGCATGCCCACAGCCTATATGCATGCGTTAGCACATTCTGGTCTGAGATATGAATATATAGGCAGGACTCGAGTCGGGGTACCACGCGGGTGGATGGCGTCCCCCCACTTATTTTACCGGATGCTCGATGCCTGGGCAAATGGAGACAAACATTCACTCTTTGGCCTCTCTGGGGCGAGATCGGAGCTCATTCAGGACGCTGCGCACGTGCTGGCTTCTCTGATGCAATCGCATCTAAGGGATGGGCGAGGGGAGGCAATGAGTCTGATGGTGCAAGCCACCCTTCGTGACGTCACTTCCTGTTGCGACGTCAGCATCCCCCCACCTCTGTTTTTTAGGACTCGTGCCCTCTATATCGGTCCCTAGTTTGACACACGAATAATAGCACAAAGTAAAAGCATTAAAAACAAGCTGTATGGTGCGGGAGAGCTCCAAAAGGTGCACATTTTTGCGGCAGTGAGGGGGGGGGGCGCAGGAGGAGGGGGGGTGGGAGGGAGTTTCACGCAAACTCCAATTTGTTTGCGGCATCCGCTTCTGCACAAATTGAAAGAGAAGGTCCCTTTTGCAGTCTGCTAGGAGACTGGGGGAGCGAGGAAGCTGCTGAATGCAAGTCACCCCAGCCAGTGCAGCAGTACGAGTGACAAAGGTCCGAGGCAGACTTACCTCCGATCACAGGCCGCAGCTGCACTTGTGAAAGGCAAGCGCAAAAGAAGCCTCTTAGAAAATACTTCAGGTGAGATTAGATAGGTTGCTCATCTTTAACATTATACTCTCGTGAATAATTTGAATCTGAATATGGGGTATATACTTTTGTTCTATTTACCTTACAGGATTGGTGATAATTATGCACTGATGCCTTAGAGCGTTGAAATATTCTTTTGTTACTGACTTAATGATACAAGTGAGCAGGATAACAAGTCTTTGGACAGTATTTAAAACCCTAATATGGGTGGTATATTGACTTTTTGTTTATATTGTAGGATGCTTTTGGATTAATTAATATTACTGACAAGCTTCGGGGATTTTTGTTGTTAATAATTACCGTGCTGGCTGAAGAACTCAGGTGAGCAGCATACAACTAGAAGGTTATTTAGTTTAATATACAATTCTTATTTTAAATATAGTTCTCTTTAGTGATTTTGGTTAATTTGGATTTTAGCTTGAGTGCCATGTAGAGCCGTATATTATTCATGTTGGGTTGCGGGCAAACCGTGCAATACTTTGTGTTTATTTAGAACGTTATTGGCATATATAGTCATCTGAATGACAGCACCAAGGATGTCAATTCTTGAAGAGGAATGCTTATTTTTAGTTTGATGTCTAGTTGGTGTAGGCAAGACTTTTTGTAATTTGTATCTCCCTTACAGTGGTTAGTGCTACATTATCTCAGGACGCTTAATACTGGGAACTTTGGAATTTTTGTTCATGAGGTGAAATATATTTTCATTCCGTACATTTCATATCTTGGTGGAGTTGTGCACTATGGTGAATCTCAATTCTTGGTGACTTGCTGTAAATTCTTGTACGATTATCTTGACACCTTTTCGGTGATGTTCTGGACTCACTTTTTCTATTCCTTTAATTAGCTCAATCTGATCCATAAATTATTTGTATCATATTGATATGTATATTGTTTCTTTTGGGTTGCAGGCCTGATGAAGTCAATTGGCACAGATTAGTGCATGACAAAACTCGTGTTGGCTGCTTTTGTACAATGAGGATGAAATTGGCTTTACTTTTGGAACTGCTGACATTTGATTGGAAATAAAATACATTGGATGTTTACATTGTTGGATCATTTGTACAAGAATAAATTGGAGGAATCTAGATCATGGACAATACAAAGGACTGATAGGTGAAGCAAGATACTCTTTTGAATCTACGAACTGTGATAGACATTGTCTTTCTTGGCTGTATCTATTTTGAAATAATTTGCTTTCAAAGTTTACTACAATTAATATTATTATTTATTTCAGATAGTGCTCAGGGAGGAATTGTTTGTTTATTAGTTGAATACCGACTACGTGGGTGCTGTGGAGTTGTCTGGTAGCCAACCTCTTTTCCACCCTTTTTGAAGCACGAAAGTACATGTGAAATTGTTACTATACCTTGACTTACGGTAGTGCGCCCTTTCTAAGCCTGGTTACCAGGGGTGTTTGTTTAGAAAATACTTCACATGCTTTCAATCCAAAGCACACAAAAAGGCGTGGCTCTATATTTCTGAACTAACCAACACTGTTCAGCAGCTCAGCACGGCGGAGTAGTCTCCAGGCTCTCTGCAAGTGAGTGGCCCGCAGACATGAGGAGGCAGCAGCCACAACACAGAGGGGTGATCGGCTAGGCTAGTGGTTCCGAAACTGTGCGCCGCAGCACCCCGGTGTGCCGTCATGAGTAGCCAGGGGCGCCACGCTCACATTAGGAAAATCAAGCTTATTGCAGCTGATTTCTTTAACGAGCTCTGTGGAGCCTGCTTTTTTACACTAAAATGAATGCAGGTGATAATGGGTGTAAAACGGAGGTTGGGAAGAAGATCTGCATGACATTTGATTATCATTAATTATTAATCAAATGCCATGCCAATCTTCTGCCCAACCTCCGTTTTACACCTGTATCACCTGCATTATTTTTAGAGTAAAAAAAGCATGATCCACGGAGCTCGTTAAAGACTCAGAAAGCGGGCATGATGCACCGCCGCCCCACCCACCCCCCACCAGATCCTACCAGCTTACAGATGCACATTTGGCTCCCCTAGCATTTATTGGAAATGACCTGGTAGAAGAAGTTTTGGATGTTATGGTTGAGCAGCACGTATTGTAATCCTATTCTAACATGTTTGTTACTTGACATATTGTGCCAAATATTTTTCAGACTCAGCTTGTGCGAGGCTGTTAGAGCCCACTCTTGACTCCCCTCTAGCTCAGCCCTCCCTGTTAATTTGTTGTCTCACTCTCCTCTACTCTGAAGACACACTGTCATCTGAATGCAGCCTCAGGTCTGAGAACCCACTGACCTCTGCCTGAGGACTCCTCGATATTCATTATATTTCCACGAGGCTCTGCTGCTTCAGCTCTGAGGACACACTGTCCTCTTTTTAACTGCAGCCTCAAGTCTGAGGCCTCCTCTCCACATGTCTTGCTTCCACAAGGCCCTGCTGCCTCAACTCTGAGATCCCACTGACCTTTGTCTGTGGCCTCCTCGGTACTTGTCATACTCCCACAAAGCCCTGAGTCTCAATTTTGAGGACACACTGTCCTCTGTTTGACTGCTAACTCAGGTCTGAGAAGACACTGACCTCTGTCTGAGGCCAACTGAGGCCTACTCGGAGCATGTCATGCTTCCATGTGGCCCTGCTGCCTCATCATTGAGGACATGCTGTCCTCGGTCTCGTGCACCTAAAGAGCTTCAAATGGTTGCCTCAGAACACCAGACGGACCTTCATACAATCACTCATCACCAGCACGCTGGACCACTGCAGCACTCTGTGCCGGAATCTCTAAAAAACTCCTTCACAGACTCCAGACCATCCATAACACTGCTGCAAGACTCAAACTCAACTTCCCACGCCACACCCACATCACACTGCACTGCACCTCAAGAAGCTTCACTGGCTCCCTATTTACAAAGACAGCCAATTCAAACATTTTACAAACACATACAAACACATTAACAGAATATGTATTGTTTCTCAATTAACAAGTTTTTATTAAACAACTGTTATATTTTTGTTTTGTTACACATATGATTATAATACCTTCATTCTTCGTTGCATCCCAATTAATTTACAAAAAACAACAGGAATTACTACAGAGGTCGAGCTTACATCCCCTCCCACCCGCTCACCGGTAAGAAAATGGTGGGGAGCCACAGCCAACTGCCAATTAGGTCAAGGGAGCCACATGTCAAAAAAGTTTGAACCACTTGGCTAGGCGTTAATAGACGCCAGCAGCATGACAGGGTGCTCAAAATGTGAAAAGAGTGGGCCGTTGAGAGCGAGAGGGTGGCAGCAACATGGAAGAGAAGGGCAGAAAAACAGATCTTCGCCTGGTGGCACCACACACGGAGCTCAACACTTCGCCTCAGCAGGAAAAGAACTGAACATTTTATCAACACATTTTTAAAGCCTTCGTATGCAGACTGCTAGCCAATCACGGATTTTGAATCCTGCTTTTCCTAATTCGTATCATCTGTTCATATTCAGAATCCAAAGGCTACTAAACCAGTATTTGTATTTCAAGAGGCAGCTTATTTTTACAGAAAGATTTAAATAGACTCATTCTGAACGGCAGCCACAGAAAAAGAAAAAGGTACTACACTACAGTGTTACATTTATTGAAACTTTCAAACGCAGATATTTCAGTAATCGAGAAGGAAAGTAAAACTCAATTTTGCACCACTCTTCCTACGCACAGGGACCCCCAAAACCTTGTCTGAAAAGAATACTTTCTCTGTTCCGAAACAGGTGCCTGTGTGGCTTAAACATGTCTATTGTCACTTCCAGTGACCCTTCCTGCCTGGGATCCAGATGCAAGCCAGCAGGAGCAAGGGATCCCTCTCACCCCAGCCTGAGAGAGGAGACTGCATCCGATGCTGGGAGGAGAGTCCCAGGGCAACACTTACATAACAAATTGTCACATTCCATTTGCGTCACACACTCGCCTCACTGCCTCTTCTCTAAGCCCTGTGCAAGCTCCCAAGGCATGAATATCCCACATCAAACACAGAAGGAAGATGTTACACAAAACCGAGGCAGCCAGCAGAGAAGCGAATCCGCGCAGGAAGTTAACAAGGTATTAATCGCGCAATAACTACACTCCACGCTGTTACTTGAAGCGTAAAAGGCCATTTTATTAGGACACGGTTGCAATCATTTAAACTTTCTTAACAGTACATACCTGCAAGAAAATACTTTTCCCATCCCATACCGACACATTCTCCGTTCAGCCTTCTCAAAACCATCTCACCTGTTTGACTCTTCCCCATTCACTCAGTGACCTCCTTCCTCTCGCCATTCTCACCTTCCCTTGCCCTTCAAGCATCCACTGTGGACTTTCCTTCATTGCCTCCCGCGCCCCGCTATCAGTCACCCGTGTACCGTTCTACCCCCACGAGTGGTGGATCTGCCTGTATGTGACTCACCACCCCTCCAAAGTACCGTAACGTCGCTACTCTGCAACCTGCCCTAAACTGGCACGCTAAGACCGATCCAATCCCAAGCCCTCCACGTAACCTGTAGGGTGGGTGGGTGGGTGGGTGGACAAACTTTTTCCCTCTAATCCCCCCGGTTGTGCTAAGGTGTCCGGAAGAGTCCGGATCCTTCTCTCCAGACACCTTATATGCGTTCCTAACCCGCACCCCTTCCCCAATCATCTAAACCCTCCCACACCTTGTCCTTCCGGCCATTGCGAGAATAGCCCCGGGGGAAGACTGGTCTGCGACCTTCACTTTCCAAGGGGGCCGTCATTGCGCAATAACTACACTCCACACTGTTACTTGAAGTGTAAAAAGCCATTTTATTAGGACAAGGTTGCAATCATTTAAACTTGATTAACAATACATAACTGCAAGAAAACCCTTTTTCCATCCCATACCGACACATTCTCTGTTCAACCATCTCACCTGTTTGAATCTTCCCCATTTACTCCGTGACCTCCTTCCTCTCCCCATTCTCACCTTCACTTGCCCTCCAAATCCTCTGTTGACTTTCCTTCATTGCCTCCTGCGCCCCGCTATCAGTCACTCGTGTACCGTTCTCCCCCCGAGGGGTGGATCCACCCATATGTGACTCACCACCCCTCCAAAGTACCGCCAACCAGGGAACCCCTGTAGGGCGGTTCCCTGCCCCACCCCCCGTTCCTGGGCACCTTTCGTCTCCAGTCAGCCGACCCTGCATCACCCTGTGGACGACCAATCCTCCACCTAAACTGGTGTCCTGTGGAAAAATACTGTTGATGGGACCGCCGGTGATCGCGAAATGGGCCTACCCTATGCAGGGCCACTAGCTTCTCCAGTTCCTGTGCACTGAACGCTTCCCCACCCTGCGGTTCCCAGTGAACGACCATCCACCACCTAACATGTCCAGGCCAAACCTCGTCCATAAAATTTGCGCCCCCATCGCAGTGAATGACCATCCACCACCTGTACCTGCCTTCCGTGGAACCAGTAACATTGTCGTTCCAATCCTTGTCCGTGCAAGGTGCCCCCCCCATCACGGTGAACGACCATTCCCCACCTACCTGTGACCCATGTACATAAAGAACATCCTGGCCCTTCCTCATTCATAAAAGGTGCTCCCTTTGTGAAAAAAACACCTGTTGTCCCTTGAAAACAATCTCATCACCAGCAGGCCATTACCTGGCAATGCCGCTCAATAGCACCCGCTCCACCGTCTGCAATGCACAATTCATTGACGGGACAAGAATTGCCCCCACATTCCAGTTCGGTGCAACAAATCCCCTTCCATGTCTCATGGTGTAAAGCCAAACCAGACATATCCCAAAATACTCTAGCCTCCCACCGGTATCCACATATTGTGGCAACTTCTTGTTTCCTGTGACCTATTGTCAGCCGCACTAGCCACCGTCCGTTCCCCCCCCCCCCATTTCCACTCAACTGTGCACGGATGACCATCCACCACCTGTACCCGCATCCTGTGTAACAAGTAACATTGTCAGGCCAATTCCTGTCCGTGAAAAGTACCCCTCCATCGAGGTGAAGGACCATCCATCACCGAAACCTGCGACCCTTGTAAATAAAGAACATCCGGGCCAACCCTTGTCCGTTAGAGGCGTCCCCTTTATAAACAATACCACCTGTTTCTCCTCAAATCAGTCATTACCAGCGGGCCATTACCTGGCAAGTCCGTTCGCTAGCAACCCTCTCCCCATATCCGCAAGGTTTCAGTCATTCCCTTGACCAAAAGTGCCCCACATACCATTTCAATGATCCAAAACCCCTTCCTTGTCCCAATAATGTAGAGTCAAACCAGACATATCCCAGAATACTCATTTCCCCCGCATGGACCCTCATATCGTGGCAACTTCTTGGTTGAACCAAATCCCCTTAAATGTCCCAATAGTGCAGAGCCAAACCAACATATCCCAGAATCCTCTTTTCCCCCGGATGTATCCTCCTATCGTGGCAACGTCTTGTTCGAACCAGATCCCCTGCAATGTCCCAATAGTGCAGAGCCAAACCAGACATCTCCCAGCATACTCTTTTCTCCCACATGTATGTTCTATCATGGCAACTCTGTGTTCCTTGTGACACAACGTCCGCTGTACTGGCCAAAACTTCCCCCTCCATTTTTATTCAACTGCTTCCCCCATCCTTTCACAGCCCGATGACTGTGTTCCCCGCCCGGTGGCGTCCGTACACCTGTTAGTTCTCCTCATGTGCCGTCCAATGCCCGGGTAACTGGCCCCCCATCCAGGCGACTGCCACGGAACCAGATCTGCCTCATTCCCTGTAGTAGAAAAAAGAATGATTAGTCCTGCATGAAGTACACCCCCATTCCCTCAGTCCTTTCCTTGCGACCCTGCTCATTATGACCCCATGCTCCAATGCACCCGCCTACGCTTTGCCCGCACCATTGTGTCCCGTCACCAGGGTTCCTTCCCCAAAACACTCCAATCCTACCTGGCCTCCAGAAAAAATTACCACCACCCCTGCGCCTTCAAAAAACATCCTCGAACCGTCCTCGCCCGCTGCACAGGATCCCGTTGAGTACACCCACGTTGCAGCCGACAAACAAACATCCTCCTTTGCCACATTCCAGGCCACTGTGCACTTCGTCTCAATGTACCACCCCATACCCAGTCTCCCCGGTCCAAATCCCCCCCTCCCCGCCCCCAACTAACCAACCAGAAACTGGTACGAACCAGAAAAGCCAGATAATTTTTGAGAGCACCAGCCCCCTTCCACTCATCCGCCGAAACGGACATAAAAGCCTGAACCAATGCCGATCCTCCTATGGTACTGCTCCCCAGGTTGCGGAACGCCCTTCCCATTGACCAAGGAGGCAATCCCTCCTTCTCCTGCTTCACCAATGACCGCAAAAACACGCTCCGCACACAATACGTTAACTACCAAGTCAACCAACTTCTGCGTCAGCCTCCCCATGGACTCCTCTCTCGCTTTGGCCCTCAAGGATGCATCAAAGAGAACCCAATGCCTGCCCCGCCCCCAGGCAAGTCCTTTCTCCCATGTCAAATAAACTTGACCAAGTACACCGGTACAGTGGCCGATCAACCAGACCATCCACCAGACATTGCCTCGTTCCCCCGTAACCAGTCATCCCTCGTCGTAGTTCCCCGATTGCCGATCACTGCCTCTCTCACCCCTCATGAACCCATCGTCACCCCCCCAACCCACAACTAAGAACCTCCCAGTTCCAGGTTGTAGCACCGGCTTCCTACACCTATACACGATTACCTCGCCCACGGAAAATCTATGATGTCACTCATATACACTCAATTTGTCAGAGAGGCTAAGCTATGAGTAGACGCCCCTACCGTCAGCTGCACCCGTGGCATATCCACAGGGCAATTGCCCAACAGTGGAGACAGATGTCCGCTTTCATGTCAACTTGCACCCCTGCGACACTCCCCTTCAGCCCGCCGACCACACGTTTTGGCCCATTGGTTGCACCTCTTTGCATGTGGTACCACATTGTCCATCTGGACCCATCCCCATCAATTCGCCAGGCTCCCAGTTCCCCCGCAGCATGACACCACTGCACCTGCCTCCGTACCAAATCCCGCACAGCCCAGGGTGAGGTCCCTTCTACCCATGCCCCTTGCCTTAGTGAGTTACCTGAGAGTCCGTCCGGGACCTCCACATCCTAAGCGGCGCTGCTGCACCCTTCTGCTTCTTGTCCATCGTTCTGTTCGAGGCTGTACAGGCCTCCTGGAAAACTAAAACAATCTGGTTACCTCCACTTTCCCCCAATACCCAAAAATCCCATTCAGCCGCATTCGTCCACTCATCGATCAACCAATAAGTCCATCCCGTCACATCACGCCACACACCCTGTTCAGCATCTTCTCATCATACAACCGCCTGACACCAATTTATCAATCACTGCGTAGTGTGCGCTGCGCGATCCCTTGTTGGAGGGAAGGCCGCCTCAGACCCCCTACTGCTTCTGGCCAGCCCCCTTTGGCCGTCATGCGCCCCACTAGCGACACCCGTTCTGCCGGTAACAGTTACCGGTCCTGGTTCCCCTCCCCCCAGGCCGCTCCAGCCTGGAGGGTCCCAAGCACCACCGTGCCTCATGCCGGGCTGGCAGTCCCTCACCCCTACCCATGGGGGCCGTGCACAAGCTGGGGCCCCCACCTCCCCCAACCCCCACCAAGCCGAACCGGCTGTGGGGGGTGGAGGGTTTGTCGCACCTCCGCCTGCTGTACACCCTTCATAGAGGGCCCCCTACCTTCGCAGAAACATTCCCAGGACCTGGCCCAACTTCGCCCTCTCAAGCATAGTCAGCCCCAAATATAGGTGGACCAGCATTTTAAAGCCAAAACCGCAGCATTTCACGAAAAGAAAAGAACTATGGTTTTTAGGTCTCGCTGAGCCAACGCGCATCCGTTGCTCTGCAAGAGTTAAGTAAGGGGCTTTCAAAAGTGCTCCCAAAGGCTGCAGGCGGATGAGATACAGTGCATGTGCGTCGGGCGTGCGCACCATTTGTCAGCCTGCAGCCTTTGGGAGCACTTTTTTTTCTGTTACTTTAGTTTGTTTGTTTTTACCCCTTTTGGCCATTCTCCTTTTATTTTTCTCTTTCTGTTAATCATAGACTTCTATGGACTTTCTTTTTCCTTTGTATTAAATATTTCCATTGTGTCCCATTCCCGGTCCGTCTTTCTGTTCCCTCCAACCTCTCCCCTATCCTTTGCTTCCCCATTTTTATTTCATTACTTCTCTTTTCCTTTCAGTTTTTCTCCGATTGTCACCTCCATGCTTGTCTTTTATTTCCCTTTTCTCTGAATCCCTCTGTATTGATAGGCCAGTCTGTCACCGTTTTATTTATGCCATCTCACACTCTCTCCATGCCCGTCACTCCTATTTACACTGCCTCCTGCCCATGCTTTACTTTCTTCCCCACAGCCCATCCTTCGGACGTGAAGTCTCCGACCAGCTTATTCCTGCCCTCGATTTCCCGCCCAAATTTTCTCCTTATCCCTGTACCGGGCATCAAACTAGTCTGTGTCAGACACCAGGGCCCAGTGGGCCCCCAGCTTTATATTTGCTGGCTTGGAGCTGCTTCTCCGCCCCTTCTCTCAGTTCTTTCTAGAAGATGGGCTTTTGCTCTCCGTGAAGCTGGTATTACAACTCGTTGGGTAAATGCACCTGTTGCACAAATATCGTCAATTTGTAGTTCACGTTTTCTAATCTCAGGAGGTCAGATTTAGCCTTCTAGCCATAAGGGGATGGGGAATGTGAAATGAGTACCTCAAATATAGGTAGCAATGTCACCCAAATTACTAAGACCCAGGATTTTGAAAAAAAACCACCCGGAGACCTTTATTACTCAGCTCTGCCAGTGTGCTTTTCCCTTTTATAACCCCGTTATTCCCTGCCCTGTTACCTGTCTTTGAGTTGACCTTTTGCTCTCTCCTCTTTTCCTCTTGCTGATTTCTTTCATATTATTTACCCCCTTCCTTTAGTACCTCTTAAATTGTTTTTACGACTTTCTTCCCTCTCTACAAACACATTTCCTCTTTTCCTTTGTTTTTCCTCTTCTTCTCCGCCCTCATTTCTACATCATTATTTTTTCTTTCTATTTATTCTTCTTTCCTTTCACCTTCTTTCTCCCCTTCCTTCCATAGTTTATTTTTTACTTTCACGTTTCCTTCACTGAGGGGAGCCTGCGGAATCTGCGCCGATAATGACCTGTATTCTTTCAGGTAGCGCGAACTTGAGCCCAAGGTATTGGAACGCTTTACAAAAGCATCTGTTGCATTACAGACAGATTTTAGGCACGGAGAGATTAAGTGATTTGCCCAGAATCACAGGATGCTTCAGCTTCCCGCCAGACTCGAACCTGGTCCCCTAGCTTCAGGGTCTGCCGCTCTAGCCATTAAGCCACATGATGACCGCGTTAAGCTGTTTGGCACTGAACATGCAAACTTATCTATCCATCCATAGCCCTCACTCCCTCTATCGCCCTCACTCCCTCTATCGCCCTCACTCAATCTATCTATCTATCTATCGCCCTCACTCAATCTATTTATCTATTGCCCTCACTCAATCTATCTATCTATCTATCTCCCTCACTCACTCTATCATCTATCTCCCTCACTCAATCTATCTATCTATCTCTCTCCCTCACTCAATCTATCTATCTATATCCCATCACAACCCTGCCCCTATCCCCAAGATGGTCACTAAACTGCACGACCCCACAACAATACCCTAAACCCTAAAACACTACCCTACACCAACACCACAACACTACCCTAAATTACTACACTAACACCACAACACTACCCTAAAACCTAACACTAACCCAGCACAACACTGCCCCTACCCCATTCCTGTCCCTACGCCCTAACACTACTCTTCAAGACCCCAGCCACTACCCTAAACACAAATAAACTACTGTGCGCTACACAAACACAACTACAATTCCCTTAAACCAAAAAGACCTCCCCTGCAGGACCCTCTCCCTACCCTAAACCCTTAAATACTACACAACTCCTCATACCTCTCTCTCCTCGGTTCCCGTGTTCTCCGGCTTCCTGCGTCGTCAGTGTTGCACGTTGTTGTGATGAAACAGAAGTGCGTCAGTTTCCACACAATGTGGATACCCTTTACTTCACAAGTGTTACAACACATGCGCTGTATCAACTTGCGTAATAAAGGCTATGCGTTGTAACATTGCATGCGTTGTAACGCTTGCGAAGTAATGGTATGCGTGTAAAAGCTTTGTACTAATGGATGTTTACCGGTGAAAGAAGAAGAGGAGGAGATGGCCTGCTTCTCAGGGTCAAAGTGATCATTAGGGCAGCAGGTGTAGTTGCACTGGGGCACAGGGGTGTAAGAGGCTCACAACATTCCAATTATGGAGAGTAATTCTTTTGATCAATTCTGTTCGATGCATTTGCTCTGCGAGGTGTCACTTTCGGTGTGGATTCTGAGCTACAGAAAAGCATACTTGAAATTCTCATAATTCCCACTCCCTGCGATCAGCCATCCCTCCCTCATTTTAAAATTTCTGGGGGGCGGGGGTGGTCAACTTCAAAATGTTTTGCTCAAGGGAGGCAGAGTGCAAAAAAGATTGAAGACCTCTGCTGTAAAGATATCTGAAACCAGATTGGGCAGTATCAAGAGGCCTTTATACCAAAATAAGGCTCATTTAGATAGAACGAAAGAGTAATTTAACTGAATAGGATATCTGAAACTATCCGTTGCAGACAAGCTTGATTTCAGCATCTTCTAAGGCAGTGATATACACGCCTCCTCCCTTATTCATGGAATCAATTTGCATGATAATATTTAGCCTGCTGACACTTGAATAAAGCCATGACCCAGAAAGGCAAAGAATATAGTCTAATGTACCTTTCAGGGTGTTAGACCTGGTATCATTGGCGCGAGCCTCCCTTCCACTTTTTACTGATTGCCTCCTTAGTTTTTAGATGCTTTGCTGGTTAGATGCTTTGGGCACCGTGCCACTGCTATTCAGTGCCACAATGCAAGTGCTGCCTATGTTAAATTGATGTATTGATTAGTGTCTCCATGATTGGGTTATTTGATTTACTTTTCAGACCCTAGTACAGTGCACCATGTGTGCCCAGAACTTGTAAATCAAACGCTGCTGGTGGGCTTGCAGCACTGGTTGTGCCACCCACAGTAGCAACATGTAAATTGTGTCTCAGGCCTGCCATTGCAGAGCCTGTGGGCAGTCTAGGATTGCCATGTCGACTTGGCAAGTGTACCCACTTGCCATTCTCTACACCTTCCCTTATCTTCATATCAGACACCCCTAAGGTAGGCCCAAGGGCAGTACATTGTAAGTATAAGATAAGCCATGCCCTGGTGTGTGTAGCATGTCCTAATAGTGAATTACAGCTATTTTCGTTCCACTATTGCAAGGCTACCTGTTCCCCATAGGCCAGAATGGGCAGTTTGATTACTACATCTTATAATCCTAAGTGACTCAGGGAACATGGTGGAAATTCGAATTTAGTATGCCTGAACTCCGAATGATTAAATACATCTTTTAGTGAAGTTGGTTTTAACATTCTGGGTTTGAAAATACCACTTTTAGAAAGTAGGTATTTTCTTGCCTAACTTTCAAACCTGCCTCTGCTAGGTTGTGTATTCCTTGTCTGGAGTTTAAGTGACAGGGGCTGGGGGATTCCAGGAGACAGGGTGAGTCAGCGCAGGGCTGAATAGAGAGATCTGCATGCAGATGGGAGGGAGGATTTGTACCTGGGACCTGAGACCTGAATAGGGCTGTGCCTTCCCTCCACAATGCTGGCTCCACCTCCTGTGGTGTGTCTGATGTCACTGGATTACATTGTGAAAGGAGTCTTGTCAACAAAGTGCTCCAGGACGAACCAGAACTGGTTTGGACTATGCAGAGGCCTCTCTGCCTTCAGAGAACAAAGGATTTTGCAGTAAAAATATGGGGACCCAGTCCCCAAGACTTTAGATCACTTCTGGGAACAAGACAAACCTTTTGCCAAGGAGAAGAACCAAGGAAGCTGCAGGAGTTTGGACTGCCCCTCTGCCAGTGTGCTGTTTGCTGTGTTGGCCTGCAGTGGTTTCTTTATTGCCAAGGAAAGGAGAAGGAACTTTCAAAGAACGTCATCATCTTGCAGAATATTACTCCAAGGGCTTGAACTTGTTTGCGCCTCCTGCTGAAGACTCAGGGACAAAAGACTTCACCAATAGCTCCCCTCTAATTTCCTGGCTGGGAATTCTATTTGCAGAAACCTGTGTGTCGCTGGGAGCTGGAAGCGCGACGCATCGAGAAGAAGTGTGTCGCATTCGCAGCTGTTGCTGTCGCATTGCTGGAAAAGTGTGTCGCCGCCGCAGAGGTTGCTGCCGTATCTCCAGAGAAGCATGCCTTCGTCAAAGCTGTTACCCGACGCATCACCGGAGAAGCGTGTCGCCGCAGCAAGGTCAGTCCCATCACCTGAGAAGCATGTTGCAGGGCCTGTTGTGGCTCCAAAGCTAGAGTTCGCCGCACGGCCGCCAGGCGTGCACGCATCGTCTTCACATCATCGCATTAAGGGCGCTATCTTATCGCACCAGATCGTCGCATTGAGGCGCCATCTTGTTGCATCGCAACCTGAACACATCACGAGAATCTACGCATCACCTCCTCTCCGATAATGAACCAGACGCATCCCCCTACTCTGCGCAAGCATTGAGGTGCGACGCATAGTCTCCCCCGAAGCAAGGAACCGACGCATCTCCCTTCCTGCGAACCTTTTTTTTGTGTTGCATTATGCACCCAGGTCATTTTGTGAGAACTTTGTTGCATTCATCATCAACTTGGATTAAGTTACTTCTACCATCTTCAAGTCTATTTTTAGTACAGTATTGAGGATTTTTGTTGTTTGTGGTCTTGTGTTAAGACTAAAGAATACTTCTTTTTATAAAACCTGTGTTGTGTCCATCTGTAGTGTTTTCACTGTATTACTGTGTGTATTCACAAATGCTTAACACACTGCCTCTGAGATAAGCCTGTCTGCTCGTGCCAAGCTACCAAGGGGGTGAGCAGGGGTTATCCATTAGTGTAATCCCCTTTCCCGGACTTCGAAGCAAGGATCCCTATTTGGTCAAAGGTGTATACCATTGCCAACTAGAGACCCCTAGTTCTAGCACAGGATATTAAGATTATGAAAGCAGTTCAGAACTGTTACAATGTTCCTAATTGTATTAATAGGACTCCTCAACTGTTTACTTTTAACTCTCAATGGTTCTGCCGGTTTTCTTGTTATCCTTCCTTGTATGGTATGTTATCTCCAGAAAAAAGTACACTGTCATCTGGGCTGAACGGACCCTGTACGCTGATGATTCTTTGGGGAGGATTACTTTAACAGCTTCCATGACAGGGGGAACCTCATATTACTTACATTTTGGGAGAGCGTGGACAGACGCAGTGAATGAGGCAGCTCAACGTACCTCAAGGGTATGGCTCCATGAAGGAGTTTCAGTTTGGGTGCTCACTTTCAAGTTGTTCCCTCATATCCTTCCCCATATTTCTGTTACTCATTTAGACATAGGCCGTCTTTCCGCCCCACATCCTGCGGATTCACACTCGGACCCAGCCAACCCCCAGATCACTTTCTTCCTCGGGTCATTACTCTTCCATTAGGAACTGGTCTAGATGTCAGAATATTGTGCAATGCAGCAGAAAGTAGTGGCTCATGCATGGGCAAGTGGTCAACCAGAAGTGGGGACCAACAAGAACTGTCCTTGGGGTGGTGGTTGGGAGAGGAAGCAAACAACAGTTTGGGTTAGTGGCTCTAGGAAGGGTTCTAAGATAAGATGGCTTCTATGGGCAGGCTGGGGTACTGCAATAGTGTGGGAGTTCAAAGGGAGGGTCGAGAATGAGCTGTAATTCTCACATCAAGCTGGGGCCTGGCTAGTGGGGTTTCTGGTTGGGCAGCCCAAGAGTATAACCATACAGAGGAGAAAGAAAGGTAACATTTGAGAAGTCTATACAGGTAATTCATGCAGGCAGCTGAGTTGACTGGTTCATCTTTGACCGACAGCCCAGCTACAGCTACCTGAGGCAAGGCATCAGAGTTTTGCGATACATCTATAGAAAGAAATTGTCCAGGTCCAAATCTTTAGTACATTAGATTTGCAATCCACAATCAGATTTATAACATCATTTTACCCACATGTGGTCTTAAGAAACACCCAAATTAAGCATACAACATATCACCACACGCATTCTTCCTCCCTGATGTCCTTAGTTTCTCCTTTCACACAGACATAACTAGAAACTGGGCCCCACCAACTATGTAGAACTGAAAAATGTAAACATCCTAAATGGGATAAGAACAAAGACTTACTAAAGAAGGCCATTTTATTTAGGAAGAACACATGATTTAAAACTATACAGTACTAGCTGGCGTAAGAGTAGCAAATTTGCTCCTTTTTTGTTCGTTTTGTCTATACACTTCCCGTTCAGGAAAGCGCAAGAATTGTCCACTTTGGTTTAATACTGATTGAATATGTAATCAGAGGAGAAGTATAGGACATTCTCTTGGAAGAAAATTATGCTTCTGCAAACAAAGGATACAAAAACACAGGCAAGAAGAGGCCTGCTTACATTGTGGCACTCGTTTCTAATCACTTGTGAGCAGTGCCCATGTGATCCAGGGCTTTCTTTTTTTAGAGCTGTGATAGGTTTGCATGCACTTGTTGAATAGCTATACAAGGAAACATTTAGATTATGTGGTGAATCTGAGATTATGAGTATGGATTCATGCGTACAGAGGTCAATAGCGAATCCTCTAGGACCACAACTCCATCTCCAATGAAGCAGCAACACCCTTGGTGTGAGTGCACAAAAACAAAAGGCAAATGACTCGATCCAGAAGTTGGCCCTAATCATACTGCAGCAAGGAAAAAAGTGGGACAGATTTCAGTTTCTCTGCCCCCCGGAGGCTAGTCAACTCTATCAGAACCAAGCACTCAAGAATTTCAGCCTCTCGTTTCTTCATGAGCTGACAAGCTGCCCACAAGGTACCTACAAAGAAACAGAGACTTGAATAAGTAGGGTGCAAGGAGACAAAATATAAACAGAGCATGGGCACTTTACCACAGAGGAGAGTGGAAAAGCCTCATAGAAACAAACCATGGAAAGCAGAAAAAAAGCAGCTATTATCATTCCAAAGAGCTCTTCTATAACTTATCCGACTAAACGAGGTGCATGAGAAACTGAAATCAGGCTTGCAGCACAAATCTTCCAGTTTTTCAACAGCTAAGCATGGCTGGCCAACCACCACATTAGCTCTCTTGTAGGTATTTCTAGTTATATAGCCCAGGAGTTGCAAATTACGGGGAGAAGAATTGCGAGACAAGATTGTGGTGATTCTTATAATTGAACTATACAATTACATTTCACACATTTACAATTGCAATTCACCCATGTACATTTTTAGGAAAGGGGGGGGGGGTCTGATTTACCTAGAACCACAGGATTAAAAATCAAATTCTAACACTTCAGGATTCAAATCCAAGGCTAGAGGTTCCAAAAATCAGTGTCTTAACCACTAGACCTGGGCGCCTCTTCTAGTTATCTTCATCTCCGATGAAATGTGCGAGAAGACTCAGAAGAAAACTACACACTTGTTCAAGATTGTGGGTACAAGAATGGATGGTGCCAAAGAAAGCAGTGGAGTGGCACATAACACTTTTCCTAGATGTGGTCGGATGTAGGTATACAGAGGTAATTAGGAAACACCAAAACTGTTAGGCAGGGTCCAGGAAAACCAGAGTGACCCAATAGGTAAATATTGGCATTTCTCAGATTCTTATTACCTTGGGCCGTGGGGGGAAATACAGCACTATCAAACTCACAAATAAGTATGGAATCTCAACAGAAAATCATCTGGTATATTATGCGGTGTGACTTCCTGATCACGACGGTCACCTCATAGGCTAAAAACGAAGCGATTTTACATTAGAATTGATTTTGATCTTCACGAAATCTGCCTTCTGCGTGGTCACCCCAAATTTTTCACTTTTTGCTGGATCCCATATTTTTTCTGGCTTTAAACTGTCCCCTTTACCCCTGCTAGCAAGTAGTGAAGTGCTTGTGCCCCCCTTTAAAAGGACCATTTAATTGGAATATTAATTGACATATTTAACTTGCCGTAGTGATCAAAGAGGGGGAGAAGAAAAATCCGTGATCCCACCAAGTTCCTTGGCTTCAGTTACTGTTAATCAAAAGGGGGAGGGGGGATCACTTGTCCTGTGTAACCTGGGTACAGTTCTAACTAGAATGACCCTTGTTTAAAAGACCCTCATACACGTGCAATCATGGTGGTATGGGCGGTGTATCTTGATTCTCCGCCTTCGTTTACACGTCTGTGCAGAATCACGGGGTCAGTTGGTATGCACCCTCCACCCGGAGGAGAACACCCTAGGTTAAAACAGTAGTGATCAGTGATTTTTGGTGAGGTGACAGTGCTCTACTTAAAAGCCATCCAATCTTGCCGGAAAAGAGATAATTTTATTAGTCGGGATTGAATTGGCAATGGAGGATACGGTTGAATACGTGTAAGAAGAATTATTAGGATTCATACATATTCAATCCTCCTGTGTACAAAGATGGTCGACATGTTTCAGCCTTTGTCGCCCCAAGGGTCGGTGCGGCTTTCTTCAGGACCAGGTGAGTTCGGTGAAGGAGGTGGCTTAGGCCTACTCTCTATTGTCGGTCGAAAATGGACCTTCCATTGGTTTTTTTGTAACTTTCCTCGGGTACCCAGAGGCTTGAAAGAGGGGCTCCTTGTAGCTCCACTCGAAAAACCTGCAGCTTGTGCTGTCTCTGCCTCTCGCGGTCCCAGCATAGGCTAAAAACTAAGCGATTTTACATTAGAATTGATTTTGATCTTCACGAAATCTGCCTTCTGCGTGGTCACCCCAAATTTTTCACTTTTTGCTGGATCCCATATTTTTTCTGGCTTTAAACTCTGTCCCCTTTACCCCTGCTAGCAAGTAGTGAAGTGCTTGTGCCCCCCTTTAAAAGGACCATTTAATTGGAATATTAATTGACATATTTAACTTGCCTACAAGTCCCTAGTATATGGTACAAAGAATACCCGGGACCTTGATGTTAAAGGCCATCAGAGCACTGCAGCACCTCTGATGGCATTTAACATCAAGGCCCCGGGTATTCTTTGTACCATATACTACAGACTTGTAGGCAAGTTAAATATGTCAATATTTGGCACCTATTGGGCCATATAGTGGCAGTGCAAACATGGCTTGAGGCCTACTCTGTGTAGCCCGATTGTGGCACTGTAAAAACTGCAATTCAACCTGTCAAAATAAACCATTTTGACAAGTCAAAACCTCCTTTTTAAATATTAATCAGTCCCCAGTACATATGCCTTGTAGTCCACAAGGCAAAATATTTAAAAGTACGACATGTAGAAATTAAATGTTAATGTCTCATTACAGTGACTAGTATCCGAAAGCTATTTTTCACGGTGGCAGGCCAAACTACCTTATGGCAAAAAAACAGAGTAGGACTTCCAATCCTAAAACTGTATCTCAGGAATGCGGCTCGCTTGTAGAATAATTAAACAACTATTTTAAATAAATATTAAAATCCAATTCAATGGTGAAGTTGGATTTAAAAAATATATTAGGCAAAAATAACTTTTGGAAAGTTGATTGAAGTTCCTGGAGGTTAATTTCCATTTGCTCTGCAGTGCCTCCCAGTCAGTGGTTAGCATTTGTATAGGTGTGAAACACTTCCCAGAAGCAAATAGACCGACCTGAGTGGACAGAGAGGACTCCTCTGAACCTTACCAAATATGTAACTTGGGTTTCTGGGCATCCATTTTGACACTACAGTGTTAAGTCCTGCTGCAGTGTCAAATCCTGTTTTTCTGGGTTGCTGTGTGTACATATAACACCAGTGGCGCACTTCAAAGGTGAAGAACAGGATGCCAAGACAATTCTTGTGCATCCGCCGACTGGTTGTTGGAGGACCTGGCCTTTGTCCTACCAGACATTTGTTTCTCTGAGATTAGTGTGGGTACAGTGGCTTCTTTAAACTGGATTTCAGTGTTAGATGATGGAAAACACAAAGATTACCATAGCACACTCCCCACACCCCCCAGAGGTCAAGTTTAGAATGGGTGACAACTTGTGCTATCTTGAAAATGCCCAAAGTGGGTAGGGTTGGCCCTGGGCACATTTACTTCATTGGTTAGAATGTGCCCAGGAGTCATTCCCCCCACTCAATAGTGCCAGACATGAATGTTGCACTTCTGGGCAGCCCCTTCAGAACACTTACTGGATTTTCGGGAGAACAGAAAGGGAGTGTACCTGCTGTGTGTGACCTGAGAAGAGCCCTGAAGGACTGGATTCTCCCTTTTGTACCCAAAACAAATAAATGGACTTCAAGCATCATAAGGCTGACCACCTATTCAAGCTACACCGATACAATAAGCTACAAGAGTCATTTCCCTCAACTGCCCAACTTGACGAGTGGCAACTGGACCTAGAATAAATACTGCTTTCGGCTTCTGCCCAACACCCTGAGAGTCTCTAAATGCCTCCAGTAAGGTTGGGGGGCGGGGGGCTTTAGAAGTGTACTACTGTGGTGGAAAGTCAGAGGGTATATTCTTTGACCAAGACAAATTTAGTTGGTGTATTCAACTTGCCTTCCATCACAGTCAGCTTAAACTGTGCCAAGCTCCCATTCTACCTCAACCATTTACTTATCATTAACAAGTTATCCCTCGTGGCGCTTACTACTTAAAACGTTAAAAAAATTCCCCAACCTCAATTACCCTTATTGGATTCTTATCATTTAAGTTTATTAATTTAAGAGTTTTATTATTTTGCCTGTATTGTTGCTTTGGTCCAGCGTAAATACTTTACACATTACCCCAAGTTAAGCCTATTTTCACTATTCCATAGCTACCAAGGTGTTTAGCTTGCGCTAATTTCGTAACTTTGAGAGGTCATCCTTACAAGGGTTGTGATTATTTCTTAAAGTGGGTAGCCACTCATCCCAAATAATAATCTAATTTCTTGGTGTGCGTTTACAGATTACCACCACAGTTGTTTCATGGAATTCATCCACAGCCAGTTTATTCCCAACTAACCAGACCTTAACTTACCTCCAGTGGCAAGCAGGTCATCAATAATAATAACTTTCTGTCCGGCATCTACTGCATCCGTCTGGATTTCTAATTCAGCCTGCAACAATAAAAATTAGGCATTTCAGCATTTAACAGTTTTGCTATTAACCACAAAGTACTTTTTCCAGGAGAGACTCCAATTGAGCCTCTAATGTATCAATATGATCTTGAGATTCACAGGTATACTCTCTCCTTTACCAAAAACCAAATTAGATTTACTTACATCAAGCCAACAAAAAAAAAGGATTGGCAAATAAAAGGTTTCTTTCCTGTAACAATGGTCTACCTCTTATTACAATTTTAGATTCCAAAGCGCAACATCATTCCAGTTGGACTAGAGAAGCATCTTCTATACATCAATACAGTAGTTTTGGGCATCATAAGCAGATTCAGTGTGATTCACACGAACGCCAACCGTAGCACATAGAACTTAGGCACAACATTTAGACAGTATTTTCCACATCATCTTCATGCACTCTGTTATTGGGAGCATAAGTAACCTTGGGATCGCCCATCTTGTTCAAGGTGCAGGGTGGGTGCCATGTGACAATAGTCTCAAGCTGCAAACAGATTGTTAAAGTTAAGTAACCTTTTCCTTTAGCACTTTGAAGCTACTCTAGATCCACATGCTGTGCATAGATTGTAAAGAAGTGTTTCACACCTTATGGGGGCACAAGTGAAGAGGGAGTAGTGTCAAACTGATTCTTCAATTTTGCCTGCCCATTGTAGCCACTTGCCTTTTCTGATCATCAAAACAATTAAGACAGGAAAGAAGCAGTAGTTTAGCAGCTACAGAGAAGATAAGACAGTTTCACCTGTAAGAGGGTTACCTGGCTTCTATTTACATTAAATGGCAAACTTCGATTGGTGGCAGAAGTGCAGTTAGAAAACAGATCAAAGCCTGTTCAATCTCCATGTATGAAGGGGTAAATAGTGGAGGGCCAGGTGCAGCACCCTGCCTTGCTGCTGGGACGGCAAGTTCTCCCAGAGATGAAGCAGAATTGGAGGGCAGATTTCCAGGATCAGCAGTTCGAACACCAGACCCTCCTGACTTAATCTGAGCCGGCCAGAATCAGTTGTGCTAGGTGCTGCCAGACTTTCTTCTGAAACTGTGGGATCAGCATCAAAGAGGGAAACGCAAACAAGAGGCCGGAGCCTCACCGAAGGTGGAACATCTTTCCTATAAAACACAGGAGGAGAAACCACCATAGTGCCAAAAAGATAATGACAATGAGTATTTTCAAAAGTAGCAAACAGGTCTACCCTGAGCCACCACCAGGTGCAGAACCCACTTGTGACTGGCACAATGTTGCCAGCTGAGATTGTCTGCACCGATGTTAAAGGATCCCTCCAGATGACTGACCTTCTGGAAACTCTTGGGAAGAGTCTGCCATCGCCAAAGCCTCAAGACAGATGGCACAAGACCCCACTCCGTCCTGCCTGTTGTAAGACAATGTGACAATAGTGTGGTCTATCAGCACCTGGATTGACCTAGCCTTGTTGGACAGCAGAATGGCCTAGAGAGCCAGTCGAATGGCACCCACCGTCAGGAGACTTTGGTGACAAAATTGTTCCATCCCAGACCAACAGCCACCAATATCCACATCATCCAGGGGACCTCATCCAGCTGATGGATGACGTAATCATCTCTACTGTAGGCTCTGAAGGTGGAAAAGAAAATGGCATGCTGCACGGTAGACTGGTGCAGGTCATCCACCAATAAACGTCCTGAGAAGTCCATTGGAAAAGTACATTCTATCAGAAAGACTTCCCCATGGCTGAGCCCCGGCAGGAGAATTTTCCATTAAGGGGCCCACCTATGCCAGAGGGTGCGAGTCACCAGTAGAATGCATGCTACCTACACCCACGCACCCTCCGAACCATCAAGGCTGGAACAGAGAAGCTCCCGTCTAAAACACTGGGATTTCCCTGGCTTGTTGCTGGGCGAGAGGGTCTTCAAGACAGCAGTGTCCAGAATGACTCAATAAATGCAAACATCTAATGGGCTAAAGAGATTTGAGCTCATTAACAGAGATCCCCAGCGTACCGAGCAATGATACAGAGGTCTGTTGGTGATCTGAAAAAAGGTGCAGCAAGCCTGTCTTCAGCTGCGAGTCATAGAGAAGTTCAATACAAAGAAGACTTACAACTGCTCCTTTTCTGGTCCTGCCTCAAGAATATGGAATGCACTGCCCCCAGAAATTAGGACAAATCCCTCCTATGCATTCTTCAAAATGAAGTAAGCAGTCTTCTGGTTAATGGTCTCCTCCACTTGGAATACTTAATTACTAGTGATTCTTTATCAATATGCTTGTACCACTAGTCCTCTGCTCACCAAATGGGTGATTGAACTGGTATCAATGTCATCGCTTCTTTTGACAGAATCAAGACAAAATTCTCGGATGTCTGAGAGTAAAACCGGGGGAACATGAGAGGTGCATCCAGAAATGGAAGGACCTAAACAATTTGATTATTTTGAAGTGTCCATTATTCAATGTGAAGAAGAGTCACTAAGGCAGGCAGCTGACCACCAGTCTCAAGACTGCACAGCAAACTAAAATGTTTTTTCAATGGTGCCTGGTGAGGAGGCAGTCTCCGACACTTTTCTGTGAACTATTAAGACTGGCCGAAGTTCTGGGAACAATAGGGGTAAAGATGAACAAAGGATTAAGAATGTACTGGAGTAGGCACAATCCATCGCATGGCTCCTAATCCCTGTTCGTAGTATGCATCCCAGCTGTACTGTGAAATATGCATACTACCATGGACAATGCTTTTCTAGCTGATCTATTTGTAGAAAGAAAAACTAAAAATTACACCAACTTTTCAATCAAAGAGTACACGGCAATGGTTCACCTAAAAAACATAAAAGAATGCTAAATAAAGGGAATTTAGATTGACCAGACACTAAAGACCCAAAATGATTGATCTTGAAATGAAAACCGAAATCTGTGCCTGTTGCTTAGTGCTAGAATCATCAGGGTGGAATTAATTTCCTAAAGAAAGCGCCAACCAGTTTCCAAATGCCTACATTTTGTCTTTAGATTGGAGTTCTCGCTTCCTGGTTTTAATTTAAATTTCAGTGGCACGCCTGTGGGAGTGAGGCCTCTAGAAGCCTTAATAATGGTCATTCTGGATTTGTCCCACTTCTGATGCTCTGCAACCACCACTGCTTAATTTTCCTCAAAATAATTCTTCCTACCGGCTAATGTTCACTCCTCTATGTCTGCACCTACTTTTTAACTTCGCACTTAAAGCCAATGCTTAAATCATCATGCGCGGTTAGTAAAGTTCCGTTGAGAAACATATAAATTATGGGGAGAGGAGTTGGCCTAATGGCTAGGGCGGTCGACCACAAATCTGGGGAACTGGGTTAGAGTCTCTGCAATGACACTGAACATTCTGCGATTTTGGGCAAATAATTTAATCTCCCTGTTCCAAACAACAACAAAAGAAAATGTGTCCTCATGTAATGCAACTGGTGCTATGTAAAGTGCTCTGATACCGGATTCAGGTCTAGTTTGCGCTATATAAAACTGTAAAATTAAATAAATGATACAAATCAACACTAATTTGAAGAAGGCGCGTAATGACTCAATGTCTTGAGCAGGTGGGAGAACAATAGGAAAGAAAGATACAAGCTGCTTGATTTGATGTTATTAGTAATTACCAGTGGAACAAAAACACTCTTCGAGCACTAACAATGAACATAAAAGACTCCATGATAGAATGGTGATCTATAGTTATCTTCAACAAGTGAAAAACATTCCTTATTTAGATTTTAAGAAAGGCAAAAGTGAGAAATGAATAGTCACAACCTTCAAGTCACCCAGTGCCCCTCACAATCCTACACAGACTTGCATAAGTGGTTACAAAAAAAAGAAAAGTACACAAAGTCTAAATTAAAAAGTACCCCAAATTAAGAGCAACAAGAAAGTTAACAAAAATACAACTTCCATAACAGTAGATGTTAGAGGTAGGTTGGCAGAATGCACAAGGTTATGAACGAAAAATAACTATACAGAGTTCACTAGACACATTTTTCAATATTAGACATTTAGGGACTCGTTTTTTCTGTAGGTTTTGAGTGGTCGACTATTAAAAGGTTTATTGAACTCCCTGTTTTTGGAAGAAGGTGGTTATAAACTGGAGCATTTGTTTTAATTGCATTTATAGTTATTCAATTTCCCAAGCATATCTATAAGAAATATTATACTGCATAATTGAGAGGGCATACGAGTAAGTCATGACGAGGCAGCCTATTATGGCACAGGACCAGCTAAAAATCAATTTGGAAAATAGATATAGCAGGGAAAAGGTGAACACAAGCTCCGGAGTACATAAAAATAACTGACCCTCAAGTCTGTATGCAAGGAATACAATGGTTTTCTTCTGAAGCATATCTATTTTTTTTTTAAACAAACTTTATTCATTTTCTTCATTCAGCATAGCTACAACATTCAGGTGACCTTATAGACCACAATATATGCTCGCGAATCAACAGTCAATTGTGCCCGTATCAAAACATAACCCTGTATCATAGTTGCACATCCAGCTCGTCACCCTCCAATGAGAGGACAACAGTCCAGCAATTCGCGAGCCGTCCCTTGCCCGACCTGTACCATTGCCCGAGGGACTAAATCGAGTGACCCCTAGAAGAAGTAAGCACTGCCGACATTTGGTCATCCCAACAGATAACAGAGAACGTAAACCCCCTCCCTCCTCAACCCCCACCCCTTCCCCTAACCCTCTCCCGGAAACCCCACCTCCCACCAGACATGTCGCTCTCTCCCTAACAGCGTACTTAGTGCACAGTATCTATTCCTCTCAGTTCGGTGGAATCCATGTGGCAGTGGTCCGTGTTCCACCTATGTGTATGCACCTATACTATCCATCTCCCCACCTATCATCCCACCCTGTGGTCTACGGTGGCGTTCACGTGTAAAAAAGGGTGACCCCCACTCCCGGAAGGCTCAGTCATCAGTCGGGTTTTTGAGAAGATCCACCATCGCCACCCAGGCTCTCGCCGTGTCCCATACTCTGTCATTGTCAGTTCTCTGAGCTAGCTGGAGTCGGAGTGTCCCCTCACACTCCGCCCATTTTATAAATTCTCGCAACCAGTGTGTCACGCTGGGGGCCCGAGATTGCCTTCCAATGGCTAGTGATTTCTCGTTTGATTAGAACTAACCCCAGGTCAAGGAACTTACTGGTGGTTTTGTTGCGGGCAGTGTGAGGGAACCAGTGGAGCAGGTACACCCCTGGAGTGAGCTTCAGCTCCCTTTCGGTCACCTCTGTCAGCTTGGAGAGGACCTCTCCCCAGTACTCATGGAGCAAAGGACAGTCCCAAAACATGTGCATAAATGCTGTGTCTTCCAGTCTGCAGCGCGGGCAGGCCGTGTGGGAGCCGAAGAACACATTGATTTTGTGAGGAGTGAGGTACGCCAAATGAAATACATAGAAATGTATAAACTGGAATCTCGCATTTCGAGAGCATTTCCATGCCCGTTCCTGTAGCATCTCCCAGGGTCTCGCCTCTATAGGTGTTCCCAGGTCAGTCTCCCATTTAATGCTCAGTTCCTCTAAAGGAGCCCTTATGCTCTGTGTCAGCCTCCTGTGTAGACATGTAACCGCCTTTATTTTATCCACGGAGGTGACCACGTATTGAGAAGGGAGGAAGATCTGTGGTTCCTCCATCCCTTACCTCCGTCACTGCCGCATGTAGGAGGAAGTCTTGAGGGGGCAGTTCGTGTCGTTCCATAAGATCCAGGAATGGTAAGTGTACCATCTTCGTATAGGTCCCCAATGGAGGAGATCCCCCAGCTCCCCCAGTCCTGCAGTCATTGCCAGTCTCCTCCGTGAGGTAACTTCACAGAACCACATCGGAATCTCAGGCGCATACGCAGGGCTCATTTTATTGCGCTGCAGAGCCCTATTCCAACACTACCGCAGCACCCAGAGATCTTTGGGCACCTGCCTTTCGCGCACCGGGAGCCGGAGCAGTATCCGAATCAAGTGACGAAGCCCCGGGTCCCTACCTCTCTGATCCAAGTCATCTCTTAATTTCCCCGCCATCCGCCGTGCGAACCATTGGAACTGGGCCGCATGATAGTAAGCCTCAAAATCAGGCACTGAAAAAAACCCTGGTCTTGCCTGGGTCGCATCATAGTGTTCAACGCCACTCTACGCCTCCCTGTCCCCCATAGAAATCCAGAAACCATTGAATTTAGTTGGGCAAAGCACTTCCCAGGGACCCATAACGGCAGGGTAACAAAGTAATAAAGTAAGCGGGGCAAGATTATCATTTTTAGTAACGCCACTCGCCCCGCGACCGACAGAGGTAGCGACCCCCAGAAGCCAAGATTGCTCTTGGTAGTTTGCAGGGCCCGCCCTATATTACCCTCACATAAGTCAGCAGGCTTGTGATAGATCTAATGCATATCTATTGATTGGCTCCATGTAACGAGCGAATCAGTCAGCTTTTGTTTTTCAGCGAAACTATTTTTCATTCGGGGTGTATGTCGCTTTTACCATTAGATCTAAAAATCGCAACTAGTTAAGCACGAATGGCCAAAAAGTCAGGGCCGGATGAAGGTGTTGCACATGCATTGAGCTGCTTGTCAACTTTGCCCATATCGGAGATGTACTACACCTAATACTGTGCTGGACCTTCTTTAAAGCACTAAATTGAATTTTTATCCAATGTTTTTCATGGTTGTGTGTGTGCTGTATTTCAATACATATAAATAATCTGATCAAAAAATTAGTCACAGATAAGAAAATCATGGAGGAAATGATCACTTACTAAAACAAATACTGCATAATATTTTCTAAACTACGGTCTCTTTCTAGATGTGATATTGTAACAAAGATATACCAATGAACAATTGAAAAACAAGAAGGCACATATTTTGAACAATAAAAACATTTCAGAGGTCAAAACACTTTAAGGACTGAACACCTATGATCGGTTAACAATGCTTTTCATGGATCTCTCCCCTATCAACAATTACCATTTTCATCACAGCTAGCCAAGCAAATTAAAAAGGATTTTATGATGCGATTTTATGATGTGATGTTACAGGCATATAACTGTCTTGTTCTTACTCATACAACAGAAAAGACCTACAACTGGGGCATTAGGAAAGAGCGTGTCATTTAAGCTCATATTCAGAAGTAAAAACCTCAAATAGTCTGCAAATAACCTTTGCTTTACTGCTTCTTATGCTGCAACATTTGTTGCTCTATACCCTGTAAGGTTTTAATTTTACGTAGTTTGCTCAGCTAATTTCTTTAGAACATAGACATAAATCTAAGTGCTCCCTTCAATGCCTCTGCCTGTTCCAGCTTTGTTAAAGGTTAATCCGCGTC
Source organism: Lissotriton vulgaris (assembly GCF_964263255.1). Taxonomy (NCBI): domain Eukaryota; kingdom Metazoa; phylum Chordata; class Amphibia; order Caudata; family Salamandridae; genus Lissotriton; species Lissotriton vulgaris. The sequence continues at coordinate 642,016,420 of NC_141700.1, read as the reverse complement.
CAGCATTGTCCAGAATGCTCCATCGAGAATGGCTAGACAAAAAAATAACATAACTTCTGTGCAACAAAAATCAATGTAGTTTTCTTTCCTCCATTTCCAAGTTCTTCTTGTACATGCTGTCCTTTGATATTTTTTTTAACATGCCTTCATGAAGAATAGAGTGGGTAAAGGCATCTATTCAGGGTGTGATTCATACCTACATGGGAGGGGGGGTAGGGTTGATGTTTCACTCTTTTCGATAACATACGCAGTGTGTGCTCGTGACGGAACGGTTCCGTCATGAGCCTCGGGTGGGCTGTGTTGGTGACGGAACGGTTCCGTCACGGCCCGCTCGCCGCGCCTGTGCAGCACGAATTCCACGCCTGCGCTGACGTTCTACAGAGCGGGCGGGGCCGTGGCGGAGCGGTTCCGTCATTAGTACGGGAGCGCCGCGCGGCCCCGCCTCCCCCTTAGCGCTGCAGCGGAATAGCCGCCGCAGCTAAGGGGTTAAAGCTTGAAAAAGCCCCAAGTGGAGAGCACGAAAAACTACAAAATTGCAGTTAAGTAAAGGATGATCCCAGACGTACCTTTCCATACTCAAGAGAGTAGGACACACTCTCTGTGGGACCCGGCAGCTTACCCTTTTTTCTTATCAAAACAAACCCAATGCCAAGTCTTTGGGCTAGAACCGGGCCGAACAAGAAACCTCTGGAGTCCAGACCTGCAGGAAATGGAAAAAGGTTAGTAGCTGGCAAGTTAATAAACCCAAGTACCAGACCAGTATAAAAGGGAAGTTTTGCTTCCAGGGGATTAGCTTAGAAGGGAATCATCACTCCTAGTATAGGAAATAATGATCCCCTTCACTGAATGGGTAAGAGCCCCGTAAAAAGAGAAATGGATAAAATGGCGCACAGCTTAAAGAAAAAAGAGAAAGAAGATAAAATAGATGGATGCACGGTACTAATACAAAAAGGAATCTACAATATTAATCCCAAACAATTTGTTTGAATTACAACTATTGAGAAGAGTTTGAACATTTGTTACTTTTGTTTTTATTGTGAAAAGATTATTTCTACTCCAACAACTTAATTTCTTCTATTTTTACTTTTCTCTGGTTCTCGTCTTTATACTTACATTCCCCGTTTTCCATTTGCTCTAGATACAAACCCTATTGCCTTGTATTCCCACGAACATGCCAACACCAGTCTTTTACCATCTGTTTTCTGTTCCCTCACTTCCCCTCCTCAACAAAATTCAATCTAATTGTCTCAAAATAAATGCAACACAAACCAATTTTTAAAATAATTTCACTAGATACCATTAACAATTTTTACTGTCGGCGGGCATCCATTACCTGCCTCTGCATATCTAAAGAGGAACCACAATAAAACGAGAATGGCATGCAACTTGGCATGCAACTTCGCATGCAAACTATCAGGGAGTCCATGTCCTTTTTGGACCAATGATTTGAACTAGAGTCTGAAGGCAGTTTGATTCCCAGCGCGTCTAAAGGAAAGAAAGCGTATGCATACTTAGCCACTTTGCAGAGCTCTTCAGTTAGTTCACCTGCAATACAGATGCAGCAATGGTATGAATCTTTCACAACTTTTAATAAGTGTAGAATCCATTTTAACATCTCTACGGACATATTGCCCCATCTACCTGGGGTATAACCCAACTCCCTTATTCACAGGTGGCTTCCTCCGGTCTTCTCCATTTTTCTGATCCACACCGGCCCTGGCTCCATTGTCCATTTGCCCTCAACATTCTTCACTTGACCAATCGCTTTAGTCACACAATTCCCCGTACAATCATCTAGCAGCATGAACCTGGTGCAGACTCACATGATGCACAGAGATTTTGTTTTAATTAACTTAAGAGGTGCCCGTCCACATGTCTCTTCTAACGTCGACGTAAATAAAATAATGTTGATTGAAAGTATGCGTGGAGTAGCTGTAACTCCAACTTCCACAGCACACTGCAGACACTAGGGGTCTACTAGCTAGAATAACACATGCTTCCTGCCACAGTAATATTGCTTATTCTAGTACAGAACACTCCCAATTCGGATATGGCTATGCACACCTCTATGAGAAGTTAAACACCACCAAGCTCCAAAGACTTGGAAAGCAGCAGAAACAGTCAATAAATGCAGGTTAGGTTGTTCGCATTTATATAGCGGACATTCCGACTTTGGGCCTTGCAATGCTACTGGTAATACTGTGACTTTCCAACTGATTCGGAGATTACCATATCTTAGTCTGGTCTGAATCAATTTGTGACGATGCATTATGGGTGCTGTGTACTGTTCTTATTCAGAATTAGGTGGTTGTTGCCTTTTTTCTTTTACAGTGGGTGTATGATTTTGGTATTGATGGTTAGGGCTGTAAAGCTTTGCTACTTGCTAGCCCGCCTTTGACTAGACTGGACAGATCAACTGCCTGAAGGAAAGCAGGTGGATGCATGAAGGTAAGTGTTTTTGGGTACCACATAGTGAACTTATTTGGCTTAGCTGGGTCTTGTAACATGCATTTTACAATTTTGCTCTAGTGCGCATCATGTCAGATGTTAGTCGGTGTTACTGGTGAGGAACAAGATCAGTTCGGCCCAGGGTGTTCCAGTAAAATAGTATATCTCGATTAGGAATCTGCCAAATAAAACAACTGGCAAGCAGATAATAACTAAACATCCTTTGCACTTTTTCATTATCTCACAATTTCGAGCCAACACCGCAGTCCACCCATCACTGTGCAGCTTAGCTTGCACAGAAGAATGAAAGCCTAGTTCTACACTGCCCAAAAGTGTTATATCAGGGTGCCCAGCAACAAAAACCTCTTTCGTGCAAACATTATGGGCTCCACCGACCTCCTTTTGAGTAGATTTGTGCACCCGTTGTGCCACAATAACTGCTGTTGTACGATTTCTATTCAGGTGGCAGTGGGAAGGATTAATTAACGTGTAAAGGAAAGACTATCACTTCACACTACTTTTCATCAGAATTTCTTGCACCAAGAAATATCTGAAACAAATATTCAGAGTTCAGTTTCTTTCAAAACCGGACCTGGGCAACAGCTGGATAATTTCAATGAAGGAGAGCAGCTCCACCGATAGGTATGAACCTCATACTTATACTTATGAACCTCATACTTATGAACCTCATACTTATGAACCTCATACTTATGAACCTTGTCAATTTTTACAGTGAAAGTCCCACATTTTTTTAGAACTTGAATGAAAGATGTTGCTCAAAATGAATTATGAGGGGCATACATAATTTTGTAGAACACAAAGCACTACTGTAAAGTGAAATATCTATGCATCAATCCCAGATTAAATTCTCACATTTTTATTAGGCCTTGGCAGTAAATTCTGTTCGCTCGTGAAATTTGGGTAATTTTGCTTTACTCCAAGAACGTGGAATTGGCAAAAATTCCACAAACCGCCGCTTAGCGGAATTTTTTGCTTTTTCGCGCATTCAAAATGCGTGTTGCGAGATATTTCTCCCTGAGCATGCAAACAGCGTTCGTGGACAAGAAAAAAGCATTGTGAACAGGCGGAACAAGCGATTCCATATGTTCGCTGAACTTTTGCGTGCTCGCAGAGATTTTTTACCATTTCGCTCAGCTTTTCGTAGCGCGAGTACGCGAATTCCGACCACCTCTAATTTTTATCTCCTGAATGGGTTCAGTAAGTCCAAGGCTACTAACTTTCCCAAAAATCATAACAATAATGCCTCAACTTAGAAAATGTTGTGTAGTTCTCAACTGTGTCAAGGCATTTATATAGTGCTTTCCTAGCCTGAAACAGGCCTGGAATCAATTTCTGGGTGGTGAAATAAGTCGCTGCCCAGTTTGTTGTGGATAGATGGTGCAGCTTGTGTTTTCTCTGGCATGCTCTAAATTGGTAGTGCGTTTTGTATGATGTTTGAAGGTGTTCGCAAATAATGTTGCTGCAATCTACTAGCTAAGATTGCCCATGGAATGAAGGCGAGATGTAGGAGAGTCTCTTTCACATATAATTAGCATCTTATATCATTAGCGATGGAAGCTATACCTTGGATTGTGTCTGAAGAGTAGGAGTAGGCTTGTAGCCTCATCTAAAGGAAGGTTCAATGAGAGTGGGAAGCTCAAGAATATTAACCAGGGAGTGGTGATGAGCAGCCAAATGAGTGACCAGATTCCATCCAAGGTTGGAAAGGTTTTAGAGGGTCACTCACGAGTGGGCAAAGTACTAACTTTGCAAAAGAGTATGAAGAGGATAGGTTTCGGGGAGTAGGAGCGAAAGATCAGACAATGCTTTAATGATACCATTAGCCATGGTTTAAAAAAAATACAGCAAAGCCTTGTTGCTTGAACTACATAACTTGTCCCATCAGTTTGGTTTACTTCCACGTTGAAACACAGGAGCCAGTGTGTGCCCTACTTGAGTTACTCAAGACTCTACCATGGTTCCACCTAGATAAATAGCAGGAGGGAAGTCATTTTCTGTTCAATCCGGGTCCTCTGTACTGATCACGCAGACTCAACAGCAATTCCTACACAGTAAGACTCAATATCTTACCTGCAATCACATCAACCTGCGGAAAACATTTTCTCACATGTGCCTCGATCAGATCCATTGCAGTGCGGAAGGCAGATGGGTCTTTCAGCAAGGGGGTGATGTCTCTAGAAAAAAACCACACATACATTTTGGAATGAGAAAACAGTAAGCAGCACCTGGGACTTGAAAACAACAAATTACTTCTCAGCGTTTGCAGGTCAAGCTTTCCTCTAATGTGCTTTAAGTTTTCTTAATGAATCTTCAGAGTTTGGTAATTTCTCTGCAGACTTTGGTTCAACTTCTCGAAGGGACTTCAGAAGCAAAAAATAAACTTCCTTCTTCTGAGGTGAACGATGTTCCAAAGTTGGTATCGGCAACGCCTCTCTTGCGATCAACGCTGGAGGAATCAACAAGTTTTCAGAAATTCAGGACGTAAACAGGTATAGTTTTCAAGAACAATCCAACTAGTTAAATCGTTTTCCATGACAAGTCTCTTGACAGAGGAGCAGGCATGGGAGTGCAGAAATAGACAGAGGGAGAAAACAGAGCCTTATGTTTTAAATGCAACATCTCACATTAGCCATGGAATGTTACATTCATCTAATAAAAAAAAACAGTGAGCCCCAATTGCTCAGGGAAGGGGGCAAATATAGATAATCCTTTGTAAGTGAGATAAAAAAATTGAAGAGCTACCGAATCACGTTAGTGGATGCAGCCATGAAATTCTGCCCAGTTGACTGCAACAAATTCAGGACTGGGTTGAAACTGTAAATTTCCAGCTCACACGTCAAGGTCCACCACTAGCAGCCTGTGTTCTTGGTTAATGTCTACCCCAAATATAAACCTGCAACAGAGTAAATTCAAGTGCCCAAATATATTTATCTCAAAAGAGACCGCCATAAGATCATTTTACATTCCCATCAATTTTGCTTCAAGTAGCAATACAACAAAATGAGGCCCATGTAATAAAACCTAAAGTACCTAGTAGATTGTTCTATGGAGAGATTTTCCCCAGGTATAAAGACACAATGTAAATACCAACTATAAGCTTCATTACTTTGATGCACAGCCACCTATGGTGTCTAGGCTCAGCCCGCCAATGTATCTTCATTTTATTTTTACGATACACTTCTTTCAAAAACAGCCATAGACTTACCTCACCACTATTTCATCTGACCTACTTCGGCTCGTCGCTGCAGACGAAATAGCAAGTTTTTTTGTTGTTTAAAAAAAAAAAATTTTTTTTACTTATCCTGCACAATATATCGCTTGTCCCTGTGTCTCACCCATCTAGCATTCCCTCGTTACACTCTGGTCTTGCCCTATTAAGTTTATGCATTGTTCCTTCAGAGTGAGAAATCAAGGGAAATGGTAACTTCAATAACTCAAGTCCAGCACTCTCAGTCACTGCAAATTACTTTATGTTCCTTCCTTCTCACTAATGTGAGGCAGGCTGGTTAGGGAATCACTTCCTAGTCATCTGCCCATACCAACCTCCTCAGTTTTACAAGAATCTTCTTCTGCACCAGGAGACCCCTTCATTGCTCATGCCTCAAAAAGAGAGATGTCTAGAAGGACACTCAGGTTATGAAACTGGTATTTAAGTTGGGCATCCACATCAGTCTTTCGCTCTCCTTTACTGGGATCCTCAGAGGTGGCACTTAGGTTCTCAAGTTTTATGTTCTACTTCTGACCCCCCCCCCCTTCCACAACAAATAGATGCTACGTTGTGATCACAACATGTCTGTAGCCTATATATCGGTTTCATTTCCTGCATTCTGTCTTTATGCTTTTCTATATTCCTTTCAAACTCCGATGAGCCAAAAGGCTCTGTTCATCACTACCATCGATTCCTTCTTGCTTTAGATGACAACGTGTTCTCCTCATCGCTGATGAGGAAACTTTTTCCCTCTATAGTATTCTCTCCAGTTGGGGGGGGGGGGGTACCTTTGCAACTCTGCCAGCTTTTCTTGCCAATTCCTCCATCCATGCACTATCACATCTGGCTATTTCTAGTGATCCAGTTTGTTAACTTGCTGGAACAATAATACTTAAGGGTCAGGACTACTATTGTCCGGGCCTATTGGAATATATCTGTGAAAAGATTTTCTCCCTGATGCTCTGCAGTACAAAATGCGGTCTGCTCCCATTTCCTCAATGTCCACTTATTTGTCTACCTTAAGGCACATATTACTCTTCTCTATGTCCAATATATAAAGCTAACTCATAATGAATGTCTTTAGGAACAGCTCACTGACAAAGGCATGGAGGCTGCAGAGATGGCCAAACTATACAACATTGCAGATGGCTGGAACTAACAACTGTTTTATGTCTCAGTACTTTCAGCATGTCAGACAACTTATGTTGCGCATCGTGCACTGCGCATGAGCCATGTAGAGAGCAAACAGTAATCAGTATAACAAAGCACTATTCTTGAAGAATTATCCCCGCCAAAAGCAATGACGATCCCAAACGTGTACAGACTAAGGAAAGATTATAGCATTTCAGAAGACCTCTTTTGGACACATTCTAGAGGCAAAATGCATCGCTTTAGACAGAATATTATAATAATGTATTTTATGCAGTGTTTTTAATACATCAGTTTTAAAGATTTTATAGTCTCACAAAGCAGCTCAATGTCACTGATTCTATAAAGCACAAAACAACCTACGTCTTCCTGTATACCACAAAAATATGCTGAACACCTTGACCGCGGCATGAATTCCGCTGCGGTGCTGGGGAATTAATGAGTGGGCGGGGTTCGGACGGACCCCGGTCGTCTTCCGCACACGTGGAGTGGTGTGGCCCACTGGTTAGAGGCGGCAGACCCGGGAGCAGAGGACGGCCCGGGACCAGGGTTCAATTCCCGACGCGGCAGGGTCGTGGACCAGGGTCAGCGGACTCGATAATTCTCACCTCGGTGCCTACTCTAACCAGGGATCACACTCGGCAACTCTGGGCATTAGCTTGCCTCATCTCTACAACGGCCCCCCACATACGCCGGGGATGCCTGGTTTCACCTTGGAGATACCCAGTAGGGACCATCTCACAGGGAAAGCCAGGATGGGTTCCCCAGCGGTCTATTGCGCAGAGATACTCCTTCGGGAGTCGATTCTAGCGAGTTAGAAACCCACAATTAATAATTAATTAATTGTAACGTCGGACGGCATGGAACGGGTTAAAAAAGTAAACAAACAAAAACGTTGCTATAATTTTTTGTCTTGGGTGGTGGACCACAGAAACTAGTTAAATCGTTATTATTGATATAAAATATTTTTATATGAGGTGTGAGCATTTGGTGATTTTTTATGAATTTTAAATTGCATGCATTTTAGTAATATCTTATACATATTTGTAATTTAGTATTAAGTGAAATAAAAAATATTAACGATTTACATTAAAAAATTGCAACTTTTTTCAGGGTATTAAAGCATATTTACGTGATACATAGGAAGGATATTATCAAACACAAAGAAAAATTATATACGAGTTTTGTCACAAAGGGGAAAACTTCTTTTGTTTTGTGGGGAAAAAAACCCTGTTCCCTTGGTCAGTGAGGGGTTGCTCCTTGTTGGAAGTTTTTAAATTATATTGAGCTCCAGAGGGATGAAAGAAACAGTTGTCAATGACAAATTTTAAACCTACGAGCAGCAGGTTACAATCAGATATCAACTGCTAATGGTGAAGTAAGGCAAAAGACTGCATGTAAGAAGAGCACTTTGGGGACACTACCCATTCTCAAAGGGAAAAGCAACTTGAAGAAAAACAGACTGGTAACACTGAACCTTACAGGGCAGATTCCTTTAGACATGCATGGCTGTTATGAACTGCCCAGAAAGATTCAACTGGCTGATAACAATAAGGTATGCCGGCATCTGAACCGTTAACCAAATACAGGCAGATGCATCAAAGAAAATACCGTGAGCAAACGGGCAGATTCTCAGCATCTGGCCGCTTGGTCCCGGTATTTTTGCATTTGGGATGCATCATCCCAAATGCAGAAATCGCAATTTAAGGAATCTCTAAATAGCGATTCCTTAAATTGCTCTTGCATTTAAGGAATCTCAAAATGAGATTCCTTAAATGCAATGCATGAAACCCAAAAAAATAGTGATTTCGCTAATAGGGGGAGCAAATTACCATGAAGTTGAACTTCGTGGTAATTTGCTAAAACTTTGAAAAATGCACTTTTGTGCATTTTTCAAAGTTACATTTTGCGCACACACATGCCCTTAGGGCATGTGTGTGTGTAACATCTGTGCACAGGTCCATTTCAGGGGTGCAACAGGGTGTCCTTTGGACACCCTGGCACCCTTGAAATAGCGGAACATTAGCGATTCGGTAATAGCTAATCGCTAATAAGGAATGGCTTTCCCATTCATTCCTCCTATGGGCCTTTAGGCCCATAGGAATGAATGGGAAAGCCATTCCTTATTAGCGATTAGCTATTACCGAATCGCTAATAAGGAATCTGTAGGAATCGCTAATAACATTGCGATTCCTACATGCATCCTGTTTTGCGAGTCTTTAATAGCGATTCCTTAAAATTCGCTATTAAGGACTCGCAAAACATAACTTTGATGCATCTGCCAGATAGCCTTCTCATTCACATTAGTAAGGTTCTAAATATTTATAACATCAACTAAGAGAATTTTCTGTGTGAGAATCAAAATACTATTTGAACTGAGATTGTAAAAGAAAACAACGAGTCTATACAAGCTGACCGACTGGGACATTTCAACTGGAAGTGTGTGTGAGATGGTGAGTGAGAATATATATCAGGTACCGTTGAGTAAATTAGGAACGGAGGTGAAAGTATATGGCTTCGAACCTGCAGGTGTGGCAAGAAAGAGCTTATTGCAATTTCTGCTTAGGTGCCCCAAATATAACGTCTTATGAAAAAAATGGTTTAAGTGTCCTTTGGAAGGTTCACAATGAAAAACAAGAAATGAGGCAAGGATACTTATTCTAATTGCAGAAAATTTGGAATCAAACCGTAAGATTGCCAAAAAAGTCAAGGGCTTCTATAGAAGGAAGATGGTGCATAAAATAAAGATGTAAACGTTAGAAGATACTTGGACATATATTTAAATTAATGGAATAGTAAAATTAGGTTTTTGAAATACAACTGTGCATGTGAGAAATAATGCAAAATCTGGGTAAAGTATGTTATTGCTATTTCTACTACAAACCACACCTGCCCCAACCCGATCTCTCACCGAAAGTTGATTCCAGGTGATGGGAAATCCGGGAAGGCCCTCACCTGCTGCCGAACACGCTCCAGTTTCTGCTCTTCACTTTCTGCACTCATGGCTGACTTTTCTTTAGCCTTGAAAGTAGAAATGTGAAACACACTGTAAGCAATTAATTTCATTTATTGGCTGGCTTATTTATAAAATTGGCAACATCCTGTAGTCTTAATTGCACTTGAAACAAGCATTTACAATGCAATGGTTTCGCCTTTGGAAAAGTTAGAGCTATTGGCATTGTAAATGACAAAATTTGTATTTATGTGTTGGTTTTGAAAACAGATAAATAAATGGCATTGTCATTTACATTGCCATTAGCTTAATCTCTCGTAAATGTGAGACCTATTGTACCCTACGGACGAGCTCAGCAGACAGCAATTACTACCACACACACACACACCCAGAGCCAGCCACACACACACCCAGAGCCACACACACACACACCCAGAGCCACACACACACACACACCCAGACCCACCCACACCCAGAGCCACACACACACACAGACCCAGAGCCACACACACACACACACACCCAGAGCCACACTCACACACACACCCAGAGCCACACACACACACCCACCCAGAGCCACACACACACACCCACCCAGAGCCACACACACACACCCAGAGCCACACACACACACACCCAGAGCCACACACACACACACCCAGAGCCACACACACACACCCAGAGTCACACACACATACACATACACCCAGAGCCACACACACACCCAGAGCCACACACACCCAGAGCCACAGGGATTCCTCGTCAGACTGCTCCTGCAGACGTGTTACTCCTGGTAAACCAAACAGTGTCGCAATTCATACAGAGGACATGTTCCCTATTAGCACTGATCAATTGAGGTAAGTGGCCAAAAAACCTATAGCCAACAGAAATAGAGTCAGAAAAATCTGGGGCAAAACAACAAATCCCATATGCTATTCATGGTAAACTAAATATGGTCACATTTCACACAGGGCAGATGCACTATTAGCACTGATCAGTAGTGGTAAAGTGGCCAAAAACCTATAACCAACAGAAAAAACGGGGTCAGACATATGGAGCAAACTAATGTGTCCTCATACCGGAGATAGAGCAGTGACATCCCCTAGACACAGCGCCTGTTTACACTATGGCAGTGGTTCCCAAACTTTTTTGACCCGTGGCTCCCTTGACCTAATTGGCAGTTCGCCGTGGCTCCCCACCATTTTTATACCCGCGCACCGGGCTGCTGCGGCGCACCCTTTGGGAACCACTGGTCTACATGAAGAATCAAGCCTAGACCTGATGAAGGATTCAGAGAGTAGCCATCACTGTCATTAAACTTTATTTGCAATCACAATGATCTTATAAAGTACATCTCAATGCATACATAGAGTAGTATAAAGCACTTCCACTGAAAGTATCCAGGCTAGAGAAAGGCTCACAGAGCTCTGTGGCGTTAAAAGAAGTTTACGTGGGGTGGTCTCTGATCATGGACGTCCGCAGAAATGTTTCCGGGGTGGGGGGGAACATTTTTATCTTCATCACCAACCCCCTTGCACCCTTCTCCCCTCTGCCTTGTACCCTTCTCCCCTCTGCCTTGCACCCTTCTCCCCTCTGCCTTGCACCCTTCTCCTCTCTGCCTTGCACCCTTCTCCTCTCTGCCTTGCACCCTTCTCCTCTCTGCCTTGCACCCTTCTCCTCTCTGCCTTGCACCCTTCTTTTCTCTAGCTTGCACCCTTCTCCACTCTGCCTTGCACCCTTCTCCACTCTGCCTTGCACCCTTCTCCACTCTGCCTTGCACCCTTCTCCACTCTGCCTTGCACCCTTCTCCACTCTGCCTTGCACCCTTCTCCACTCTGCCTTGCACCCTTCTCCACTCTGCCTTGCACCCTTCTCCACTCTGCCTTGCACCCTTCTCCACTCTGCCTTGCACCCTTCTCCACTCTGCCTTGCACCCTTCTCCACTCTGCCTTGCACCCTTCTCCACTCTGCCTTGCACCCTTCTCCACTCTGCCTTGCACCCTTCTCCACTCTGCCTTGCACCCTTCTCCACTCTGCCTTGCACCCTTCTCCACTCTGCCTTGCACCCTTCTCCACTCTGCCTTGCACCCTTCTCCCCTCTGCCTTGCACCCTTCTCCCCTCTGCCTTGCACCCTTCTCCCCTCTGCCTTGCACCCTTCTCCCCTCTGCCTTGCACCCTTCTCCCCTCTGCCTTGCACCCTTCTCCCCTCTGGATTGCACCCTTCTCCCCTCTGGATTGCACACTTCTCCACTCTGGATTGCACACTTCTGCCCTCTGCCTTGCACCCTTCTGCCCTCTGCCTTGCACCCTTCTGCCCTCTGTCTTGCTCTCTTCTCCCCTCTACTGTGCACACTTCTCCACTCTGCCTTGCACACTTCTCCACTCTGCCTTGCACACTTCTCCACTCTGCCTTGCACACTTCTCCACTCTGCCTTGCACACTTCTCCACTCTGCCTTGCACACTTCTCCACTCTGCCTTGCACACTTCTCCACTCTGCCTTGCACACTTCTCCACTCTGCCTTGCACACTTCTCCACTCTGCCTTGCACACTTCTCCACTCTGCCTTGCACACTTCTCCACTCTGCCTTGCACACTTCTCCACTCTGCCTTGCACACTTCTCCACTCTGCCTTGCACCCTTCTGCACTCTGCCTTGCACCCTTCTGCACTCTGCCTTGCACCCTTCTGCACTCTGCCTTGCACCCTTCTGCACTCTGCCTTGCACCCTTCTGCACTCTGCCTTGCACCCTTCTGCACTCTGCCTTGCACCCTTCTGCACTCTGCCTTGCACCCTTCTGCACTCTGCCTTGCACCCTTCTGCACTCTGCCTTGCACCCTTCTGCACTCTGCCTTGCACCCTTCTGCACTCTGCCTTGCACCCTTCTGCACTCTGCCTTGCACCCTTCTGCACTCTGCCTTGCACCCTTCTGCACTCTGCCTTGCACCCTTCTGCACTCTGCCTTGCACCCTTCTGCACTCTGCCTTGCACCCTTCTGCACTCTGCCTTGCACCCTTCTGCACTCTGCCTTGCACCCTTCTGCACTCTGCCTTGCACCCTTCTGCACTCTGCCTTGCACCCTTCTGCACTCTGCCTTGCACCCTTCTGCACTCTGCCTTGCACCCTTCTGCACTCTGCCTTGCACCCTTCTGCACTCTGCCTTGCACCCTTCTGCACTCTGCCTTGCACCCTTCTGCACTCTGCCTTGCACCCTTCTGCACTCTGCCTTGCACCCTTCTGCCCTCTGCCTTGCACCCTTCTGCCCTCTGCCTTGCACCCTTCCCCCCTCTGTCTTGCTCCCTTCTCCCCCTCCCTGTTGCACTCTTCTCCCCTCTACTGTGCACCCTTCTCCCCTCCGCCTTGCACCCTTCTCCCCTCTGCCTTGCACCCTTCTCCCCTCTGCCTTGCACCCTTCTCCCCTCTGCCTTGCACCCTTCTCCCCTCTGCCTTGCACCCTTCTCCCCCTCCCCGTTGTAACGCAACTGGTGCTAATGTAAAGCGCTCTGATGCCTTCTGGTGGAGTTTGCGGAGACTACTCTGGCATCTTGGAAGATAGCCACTAGTCATTTTCAATGCTTATTCAAATGCCATCTGTTTGTTTGCCTCCAATTCGGAGCTTCTATGGGTGGGAATACACAGCGTCTTGAGGTGGTTAACAGCGTAAGTTTGCTTCTTGGAAATACATTCACTTACAATCCAGGTATACTGCACATACATACTGATGGGCTTTGTAGAATCGGCACATGATTCTTCATTGCCTCATCGCTTCATCCCCCTGAGCTGGACAGCGATGGGCATATCAGACCCACCACAAGCTTGTGTGTCCTCTACATCTGACCAGCCATCCGTGGTCAGTTTGTTCTTGTCTATCGCAATGATGGCACCTGAATCTGGTGTGGACGGGAACCGTAGGAATTGCTGCACCACCACTTCATAGGACATTGAACTATCACTGAATGTGATCAATTTGCTGAGTAACTGGTATCTTGCTGCACAAGCCATACCGCGTCGTACACATGCCTTTTTTGCTTCAGTCACAGCTGGAGATTCACTAAGACCAAAAATAGGTAGCTGATAAAGATTTTTGAGCAAGGTTACATTGAAAGACCTTTGAACTGGACTTGTTGATTGTGTGCCATCCAGGCCGTACACGGAGGCGACATGCAGATTGCAGCAGCACGGGATAGGAACTGCATCTGGCCTTTTCTTTTTACCACCCCTGTCTGTTGTGCTGCATTGCTGCCTTTCATGTAAAGTTTCCTCATACATACTCTATTGTGCGTGTGTATGGGGTAGAGCAGTGTCACTTCACCACGAAGGAAGCAGATTGCCCACCCGCCACTGTTTTAGTGTGTTTATTTTTAGTTTTTCATCTTGTAGTGTCCCCCCTCCCACCCCCCGTTTACACCCTCTTGTTTTCTACTAAGGGCCTTTGCCTTCTGTTCCCACCATGTGTGTACTTTACCCCACGTGTTTGCACCAGAAAAGATTTTTGCACACCACCATGTTACCTTCTCCCACGGGTTGTGTGCCCTTGCCAGTTAGGATGACCACCTGACTCCAAGTCATTATTCGCACACCATCCAGTTCTGACTTTGTAAACAATCACCAGATAAGAGCGAGAAAAAAAGACCGGGAGATGCGTGCCCTGGGGCAATGTCTGGCATGTGTGAAAATTAAAGGCTTTCTCCATCAAGCACTCATTGAGATGCAGAGTGCGAGGATCGCGTGACCTGGCAGCACAAAGTAGGGGGAGGAATTGCGCCGCGGCGCCCCTGGCTTCTAATCACGGCGCACCAGGGCGCCGCGGCGCACACTTTGGGAACCACGGCACTATGGCACCAACGTCACATGAGCAGCTCCGCTAAGCTATGCCCGCCATTGTTTCTCACCCCATTGGTGTGCCGCAGACTTTGCTGGTGTAGTGCATGGCTAATGCAGTGTGCCCCCACCTCAGACCCTACCCACCTTCCCCCACAACCATGGCCAACACCCGCATGACTGCAACACCCCTGACAACAATATTCCGAACACCATACCACTGGAAAATCACATTGAAATAATCAACCCCTACCGTACGGGCCACAGCCTCTGTGCAACACTCTTCTCCATCCCTGTGCCCCCATGGGCAGGAAAACACCAGGCACATTTTCCTGGTGCTCCCAATTCATTAGTCGCCCATCACTTACCCACAACACCTCCTCAGCTCTACTGACCAAGAGACCCCCAGATTTCTTGGGCATCCAGGATCTCCCCCTCCCCTCCCCAATGAACCACAGTCCAGCTGCTGGGTGAATATTTCAACTTGCATGAAGACTGCTGACTTAGACTCTTCTCCTGAGGTTACCATGCCTTGTCCATGCACACATTTCCAAGAATTAATCACAATGAATTGCAAAGCATTTACCTTAAAGTGCAGGCAATTCATCCAAAAAAATTAAGTCACCAGTATTCATACTGGAACCACTTTGCAAAGAAATTACTTTCACTTTAATTTTAAATATATGGAATTTCTGCACAGCAGCCCAGCAGAGCGCACGAGGAGACTCCTGAACCAAAATCAAGTCGGAGGGCCTTGCACCTTTTAATCCGCCCGCCACCTCCATTAAATCTATACTATTTCGTTTGCATTAAAAACCACAGAGTCCCTGGTCGACAGCAGAATAAAAACAGTTTGCCATACAAAACAATGTGGTGGACGTCACTCTGCTTCTTCACTGAAGTACAGTCGAAAAGAGGTGATGGAAATAGAAACTGGAGAAGCAAATGTGCAGAGCAAATAAGGATCCTCGCGTCCACAGTGATCACAAAACAACTGTTAGATAATGTATGCAATAGCGTACAGACTAAACAAACCCCCAAATAAGTTGGCGTTGACCGTAGGCCAAGGTAAAATTTACCTTGGATGAACCCATTTCTTCTGTACTTGTGCTAAAAATATATCCAATGGTAATCGTCATAACCACAAAGTTAAGCAGCACACACACAGGGGGAGCTTTGGTACAGTAAAACAAATAAAATGTGCCTTTGCTGCAAAGAGACAACACATCATTATAGTAATAGACGCAAACTGTGCCCTTCACAGAATTCGCTTAAGTGATTACTAAATGTCATTTTGAAACTACCCAACACCGATCGCTGCTCCAAGGCTTCTCTGTCTGATTTACTTTTATCTAAGTGTTAGCCGTTTTTGTAAATCGCTGAAACCACTAGTTGATAAGAGTGCCAGGAAATGGGTAATAACAAAACAGAGACAAAGAACCGTGCAGTTTCATCCGAACTGTACAATGGGAGGGTTGAAGATGGAGAAGGCACAGAAGAGATGCCCAGCATACGTCACTATGTCTCAATTGGAGTGAAAGTCTTTAAAGGCGCGCCCCCCCCAGCCAATCTCCAGGACCTGACTAGCTAACAGGTATCTAAAGGCATGGGGAAAGAGTCTTGGTGCCTTGCTCAGAAAAATCACCGCAGCGTTAACTCCCACCAATACAGTGCAGATATCCCCATCCAAAACCCACAGAAACGGTCACCTGAAGCTTAGGGTCAAACAGAGAAGTGCACGTCATGCAAGCTCAAAAGGGGCATCCCTGGCGTGAAGCAGGAATCGCAGATGACCAAACTCTTCAAAATTTTGCATATTTATATAGCGTGAACTCGAGCCAAAAGCACTGGAGCGCCGCACCGGAGCACCACATCAACACATTCGGGCACGGGGTGACCAAGTAACCGCCACAGCATCACACCTCGACAGGCCCAGCTTGCATAGGGGGCTAAGCAAAAGAGGTGCGCGGGCTGAAAGCGCACCGGCAAGAATACCTCTCCTGACTCGCCAAACATGAAAGAAATTGGAATTCTCCACAATCACACACCAAACCCCCCCCCCCACGCACAGCCGATCGCACCAATCCTCGACAGACCTAGTTAGCAGAGGAGGCCAAGGAAACAAGCACCTTAGGGCACACGGACAGCGGGAGGGGGGCGGGAACGGGCACACGGACAGCGGGAGGGTGGGGCGGGAACGGACAGCGGGACATCGCGCAACCAACCCCTGAAAACGACACTTCCAAAATGGCGAAAACAAAGCTTTAAAAAAAAAAAAAAAGCAAAATAAACCACCGCCCACCGCCGCATGACGATGGCAAAGGGGCGGGATGAGTAAAAAATCGCGGGAACGCCCACAAATCTGCTCCGGCAATGACAGACGTCTGTTCCAATGGCTAGCCTCCATTTATGGAGCTAGCCAATGGAACGGAGAGGCGGAACAAAGCCACACAGTGTAAGACATAAGGTTTCACCTGCGCGAAAGGCTGCTTGCGCAGCTTTCGACATGCGAAACCTAATAAAAATGAAGCAATTATTAGAAAAGAAAAAAAAGCAATGGCAAAGCCAGTAAGTTGCGACTTTTCAACCTACTGAGTATGCCAATATTTTGTTGACAACATGCAGCACGGGCAAAAAATCATAATATATATATATATATATATATATATATATATATATATATATATATATATATATATATATATATTTTTTTTTTCAATCCTGGCTTGGCGTAGAAAAGAACAGGCACCGACTCCGTGGATGAAGATCAAATGTTTTTATTCACCAATATAGACGATCAGATGCGTTTCGGCGGACAAGTCCGCCTTGTTCACTACATCTGCTTGCACCATGTTAGTGAGTCTCATTTATACTAGTGCATATTTGACATGTGGTAGAACCACCATGTGACATAGGTAACCATGTGACTAAACATAGAAAAGTTGGTTGCGCTCAAAAAATGCAAGTCATAGTGAATAGTAAAGCAAAATTATTTCAAAACAACGTAAATACATCTTTACAATTGATAGATAATGCTTGTGTATACAGGTTGCAGATATTTGCGATTTGTAGCTGTTTAATTTCTAAAAAGTAAACGTGTGTAACATTAATGGCTGCTGCATGTTACGTGCTGGTTTAGACATGGAAGAGTTCCTTTTCGGCGTGTATACGTTTACAGCTGCTCTGCAGTCTGTAACCTCGTGGAGCCTGATCAGGACATATCGAGTATGCATCGCATCCCTGTCTGAGTATGTTTACCAAGTAAGTGCAAGGCGGGCTAATGTAGAGGCATGCATATCATGATATAGTCGGTAAATTCACGATGTGGAAAAGTTGTTAGGCGGGCAAGGCTCTATTCGGGATAAAAAGCGTAGTGTTAACGCAAGTAATTTATGTCGATGAAATGTGATGGGCCTACTGAATCTGGCTATTGCGCGTTCGCTGGGCATCCGTGTACTCAAGTGAGTTCGGAGCCAAGATAGGTTTCACAGTTCCTCAAGTGAGACCTGATGGCTGGGATAGAACGCATGTGCGTGAGAGTGAACGGGGTAGCCAGAAGGGGGCAAGGGGTCCCGCCCATGTGGGCATTGGACGCGTGTCTCGTTGGAGAAGTGCCTGGTTGCCTCAAGTCTAAATCTCCCTGTGACTATTCTAGTGCCGAATGTCATGTAAGGGAGCAGCTGTTAGTCGTTTAAGAAGAAACCCCCATTTGGAATTGGCTTGCAAAGTTGTTTGGAGCTCGTGGTTGTTCTGATAATTAGTGATTGTGTGTGTGTGTGAAGAAAGGTGGAAAAGAAATAAATTAAATTAAAATAAAAAAAATTAAAAGTGCACTAAGTGATTAAAAAGGATCAAGTCCTGGATGGTGAAACTAGATGTTCTCAGTAGAAAGGGTAGGTT
This sequence comes from Lissotriton vulgaris, assembly GCF_964263255.1. Classification (NCBI taxonomy): domain Eukaryota; kingdom Metazoa; phylum Chordata; class Amphibia; order Caudata; family Salamandridae; genus Lissotriton; species Lissotriton vulgaris. The sequence goes on along the minus strand of NC_141700.1, from coordinate 641,997,921 downwards.
TCAGAAAACGTGGGACGGGATGTCGTTGCAGTAATCTGAATGCCGCATCATAGGTGTACACTCAGTGCTTCCTCAGCATTGAGACCAAATGGGATCTTACTGTTGAGCTCTATGATGTATTTAGACTAGAGTAGTCTCAGTTTTTGTTGTCCGTTCCCTCCCCTGGGGTTTGGTGCTACACTGCCCAATACAAAGTAGGTGAGTTCTTCAGTTTTTCCGCTGTGGTGGGCATTAATATGGCGAGCCACAGGATATGCTGGCTCGTCTTTGTTGACAGCTCTGAGGTGTTGCAAGATCCTCACATGAGCTGGGTGTATAGTGCTCCCCACATAGATTAAGTCACAGGAGCATTTGAGAACATACACCGCAAAGTCTGTTTTGCACGTGTAGTGTTGTCTGATTTTGAAGGGGGATTTTCTGAAAGGAAACTTGACTGTTTTAGTGTTGGCCCCATGTTGGCAGGCTTTGCACTTGGTGCACTTGTAGAAACCCGGTTGGGAATGCAACCAGATCTTCTTGTTTGGAGCAGATGGTGCGTAATTGACCAATTCTTGGCTCATTGAAGTTGCTCTCCTAAAGGTAAGCTGGGGTAGTTTGGCACAACTCTGGCCTATGACTGTCATTTTTAATCAGTGGCCAGTGCCTGTACAGGATTTTCCTAATGTTCTCATGGTGTATTTTGTATCATGTGATCAGTCTAGGCGTTGTGTTTGTGTTGGTTGTTTTAGTATCATTCGCTGCTTTGGGCTTTTTTGGGAGCAAAACCGACCTGTCCAGGCGGTCGCTCTTTTGTCTCGCTCTGTTCAAGGTGTTTTGGCTGTAGCCTCTTTCCTCGAGTCTGGCACAGAGGCGGTCTGTACTTGAAGTGAGGTCTTTCTGTAAACTGCAATTTCTCTTCATCCTTATGCATTCAGCATACGGAATACTCTCTTTAAGGCTTGTGGGATGAAAGCTTGATGAGTGCAAAATGGTGTTCCCTGCAGTTTCTTTTCTATGGGTGCGAGTATGTATCTTGTCTCCCTCATGAAAAACCAAGGTCTAGAAAAGTGATTTTCTTTGCTGGCCATACATGTGAATTTAAGATTCAGGTTGTTATTGTTTGTCCCTGGAGAATTGGAGGGCGCGTTCTTCCATGCCCCCCCATAGGATGAAAATATCATCTATGTAGCGCCTGTACAAAACCATGTTGTTGGTGATTACGTGATGGTATTGGGACATGAGTACTTGCTCCTCCCACCAGCCCATATGCAAATTAGCATAGCTGGGGGCGAAGCAAGTACCCATGGCCGTCCCTTGTATTTGTTTGTACAGGAGCTTGTTGTATGTAAAGGTGTTGTTCTCCAGGCACCATTCTGCCATGTGTAACAGCATCAGAGTGTGTTGAAAAAGGGTTATGTTTCTGTTACCAAGAAAGTGCTGCATTGCTTTCAAGCCGTCTGTGTCTGATGCTTGTATATAAGCTTTGGACATCTAAGGTAACAAAGTTAAAATCCTGTTCCCAAGCAAGATCATATATACAATTCAAAAAGTCCCCAGTGTCCTGAAGGTAAGCTGGCAAAGTTCTCACTATCAGTTGGAGGAAATAGTCAATGTATTTACTAGGGTTCTCAAAGAGACTTCCAATAGCAGAGATTATTGGTCTTCCTGGTGGGCAGCTTGGGTTTTTGTGAATTTTAGGGATAAGATACAACTGTGGGGTGATTGGATAATCATTTTTTAGAAATTCCAGTTCTTGTTTTTGAGATAAGGCCTTTCCCCTTCCAGCTGTAGAGACAGGTGTGGTATCTCTCCTTGAGGTTATAGATGTTTGGGCTGCTGGTTCTGATATAGCATTCTTTATCTTGTAATTGGAGCATAGCCTCTTTCTCGTACATATCAAACGGCCACAGCACTAAATTACCTCCCTTGTCCGCGCTGCGGACTACTATGTCAGGTCTTTGTTTCAGCTCTTCCATTAGTTTGTCATATTTTTTCCTTTGGTTGTTGGTATTTTTGTTGAAGTCATTGCTGCTCGACAGAGCCAATTCTTTGAGGTCATTGATCACTTTATCCGCAAACATGTCAATGTTATCTCTAGGCATAGGAGGATAGAACGTGGATTTTGGTTTGAACTGGCTTTTTTCCGTGGCGTGAATTTGGATGTTTGACAGTGCCCCTGTTTGGGTGTTTGTTAGGCTCCCATCTTCCAAGTTCATTTCCAGTTCCGTGATGTCCTTCAATGCCTCGAAGTCTGCAACCCTCATGGGGTGTGGGGTTGCATTTGGTTCTGATGAGAACACGCTGTCTTGAGTTTTGTCTTTTTGTGATGAAAAGTGTTTTTGTATTTTGAGTTTGCGTGTAAACTGATAAAGATCAATTCTTGTTTCAGCATAGTTAAAATTAGTTTCTTTGCAAAAGGAAAGTCCCAGTGTTAGAGTTTTTCCTTCATCGTTTGTTAGCTCCATGGTTGAAAGATTTATAACTGTGTTGGTGGTTGGTGTGTCTGTGTTCATCGTCTCCTGTTGAGTCTGTATGTGTTTTTTGTTCTTTGTACCATGTCTACCCCAGCGTCTGTTTTTCCTCCTTCTGTTGGTTGATTGGTTTGGATGTTTGTACTTTGATCTCCCCTTCGCGTTCTGGGTCTTAGGCTCATTAGTCACTCCATCCTTAAAAAAGCGAACTCATCCACTGGTGTTGGGAAGGTCTTTTTTTGGATTAGCATTGGTTCCTGCCTCTGGATCCGACTCTGCTCCTGAGCTTACTTCTGATTCGCTCAGCACTAGAGGGCAGGGAGGGGTTCCGCCGGTGGTGGAGAGTTGCTGTCTTCGTATGTTTTCAAATTTCCTTGCAATGGTGTAGATTCTGCCTTGCAGATAGTCATTTCTGTCCCTCTGGGATTTTTCTGCTTTCCTGATCTTGATGGTACTTTCAAGTTTCTGTACTCTGGTTTTTATATCTTCTAGTCCCTTTTTGACCAGTTCTTGGTTAGGTACTTTTGCCTGCTCTTCCATGGCGTAGTTGATTTTCAAGAGTAGTTTCTCTCTGTCAGAAGTGGCATATTTCACCAGGATGCGCAACATATTGTGTGATGATTCCGCACTGTTATCTGCCCAGTCTTGCAGCATGGCTGGGTCAGGGTCCTCGTATGTGGGCGCCACCAATACTCTTAGGCCTCTGGGTACTCGCCCTTGATCACATGACGCCCCACGGCTATTACACTGCCTTTTTAAAGTACAAGTGCATTTGAAAAAATTATTGGACATAGAAGAAATTTCTTGTGGTTACTAATGTTAAAAGCATAAATGCTCAACCCCATGTTGTCCAACAGTGGTATCACATCATATTTACAATAATATGATAAAAACAGTTTATAGCTGTCTCCCTCGGCGCAAAAGCTCAACCGAGCGTCCGCCTCCCCTTCCGGGGTACCACACAGGTGCCCGCAGTCGCTTCCAACTTTTTTCTGGCTTGCAGGGGGCTCCGTTGTTTCCGTTCATGAAAATTCGCTGCTTGGTGCCCCGGGGGTCACCGCCAACTCAAACCACGAGCCCGTGGCGAAGTAAGCAGCTGTCCAGAGCAAGACTTGCCAATAGCAGAGCCTACTTTGAGGAGGGGGTCCACGAGCAGGTGGAAGTCAACCTGACAAAATTCTACATCCAAACTCGAACACCACATCAGCTTTAAGTTGCCAAAAGACGCGCGCAGACCCAATTTTCGTGCAGGTATTATTTTATTGTGCCAATTCTGCCATGTCGCGTGTCGGGTGATCCCGCCCTTGATCACGACACCCCACGGCTATTACACCGCCTTTATAAAGTACAAGTGCATTTGAAAAAATTCATGGACATATAAGAAATTTCTTGTGGTTACTAATGTTAAAAGTATAAATGCTCAACCCCATGTTGTTCAACAGTGGGATCTTATCACATATTTACAATAATGTGATAAAAACTGTGTATATATATATATATATATATATATATATATATATATATATATATATATATATATATATATATATATATATATATATATATATATAAAACGCTCCAACTCCTCCTCGTTTATATAGATAGATGATGCATACATGTGAATTAATATGTATGAGTCATGGTGCAATCGTAGTTCAGTATGACTACGCATACAGCATGACGCTGCCGCTATTTTGTTTATTTTATTTACAATTCAAAAAAGGAGGATGCCACTTGGAGCAGCAAATAAAAAAAATGAATTAAATCCTGGGTGAAAGTGAGTCTCAAAAACTGAGAAGCCCAACAGGAAATGGCAGCTGCTGTCCCCCGTACCCTCTATTTATGAACCGCGTACCACCACACAAGAGGCCTTGGAATTTGACTCATCGACTGTGCTGAACGCTCACAGGTTCAGGAAATGTTCTCCCCAGTGCACAAGGCACACAGAACAGACAAAAATAGCACACACCAAGCCTTCCTAAAAAGGTCAAAATATGCCTTTCACCGACGGAAAAAAGGGCAGAATATACGGAGAATAATACTGGGGACAGCTTGGAGCTAATCCAACCGTCTAACCGACTATATAAGTGAACATATCTGCATAACTGGTTGACACTTCGTGGATCAGCGTTCCGCCCGAGTTGTGGTGCAAGCATCACAGTTCTATGCCTTTGCTAGGACCACCTAGAAAATTGCATCTAACTCATGGTTGTGGAACAGGAACCATTTCTGGACTAGTGCACAATGAGGCTAGAGTCACAGTTTTGAATCTGGTGCTGCATTACAGAAACAATCAATGCAACTATATACTAGAACCATCTAGATACTTCTCATGACCAACGCCCTAGGCAAAGCTGGCTCAGTAGTCATCGCTGCATTAATTAACTACACTACATAGATACAACTCCTAGTCTCCTACTTTGGTTTAGAAACCTCTGCTACACATATGTAATAGATGCCCCTGAAGCATTGCTACCAATTCTAGATGTAGATTTATATAGCGCAACAAATGCCCAACGGTGTCAAGGCTCTATATTGTGCGGGTGGCAAGCCAAGGGGTATTTTTGGTACCGGCACTTGCTGGCGACCGGGGGAAGCTGTCAGCTTCCCTGACTGCCTTCTTTCTTTATTAGCCTGCTGCCTGCTTGTCTCTTAATCAGTAGAAAGACTATCTACTAAGTTGATTACTTGTCTCAATAAGCATAGAATTCTCTCTTCCTAAATAGTTCAACATCCTACTCTTTCACCTAGACCTCACTGTTCAACTTCTCAGCTTCAACCGATGAGAGCTTTGAATGCCTGACATTTGATTACCATGTCATAGAGCGACTTCCCTTATGCAAAATTTTGCATCCTTGCTGTGTGATGCAGTATCTTTTTGGGTAGACGTAAAGTTTGCATCTAGGGCAGTCTGGATAAAACAAATCATGTGCCTTGGTTAATATACATTTTAATACTCTATTTGTAGTATGCTATTCACAATGTGCCTAAAATTCTGTATTCAGAAATTAGACATACCAATTTTAGATAAGAAATGGATTAGCCTTTAAAATGTTGTCATGTGATACACAGAACAAATGCCCAGTTTCTGAAATTCTCTAAACTTCCTTTATTGTACACAACATAGTGCCCATCTATCTTTAGTTAATAACCTGTGCGACTTCAATTGAGTACCTAGTTACTCTACAATTCAAGCACAAAAAACACGTAAATGTAATGGACAACTGAAGTTTGAAATGAAAGGCAACTAATTCAAACACTGGTCTAATCCCTACAAATAGAAAGCAAGTGACCAACTGGACAGATGCATGATGGTTTAAGCAGTGGTATAACTGCACTAATTACTTGGATTCCTATTAACACCTTCACAAATGATAAAACATGCTGACCTGGTAGTGTCTGAGGTGATTCCCAACATTAAGCTCTTTGCCAGGAAATAACCCACCAAAGGTTGTAGGGTTATGCAGACATATACCTCATCCTTTTGTTCTTCAGTTCATAGTGAATGTTCAGGTTGAAACAACTTGCACTCAGTTGGTGATCTTTGAACTCTATGCTGGAGACAAAGCAGTTCTTTTCTGCTCATGTTGATACCATCCTCCATCTCCAGTTGCTGGTTCCTCCTCCACACATTAGCTATCTTCAAGTGATGTCATCAAATAAGGATCACAATAAGATACACACACCCGTCATGAAGTGGTCAGTTCTCAGCAGTGTTACAGCATCATGTTTGAGGAGAACAATGGTTCATGGTTGGCCTTACTACGTCCAAAGTAACAGCCACAGAGGGGCGGTGTATAATCAATTTAGAATAGACATTTAATCATAAAGGGAGCAAGATTGTAGGGGAACATGTAGGGTTTATTTTTAAATGGTAAGCATAGGTATCTCAAGATATTGTCAGGTGCTCACATAAGTGAAAAGGTGTGTATTGTGACAAAGTGAAAGCGAACTAAGAAACATAACGTAATATTTACAACAAAAAGGAACTCCACATGAATATGTACAATGCAAAGGGGTTCCTGGTGAGGGGGGAGGGGTCGACGAGCATCATGGCCATATGACTCGCTCGCACATAGTGTTCTTTCTCCCTTTAGTTTTGAAGCGACCAGTCTGGACCTCAGAGGTGTTCCTGGATCAAAGATGAATTTATACAGTGACAATGTTGGAACAGAGAGTGAGAAACACCTCAAGGATTCGCTGAAGCACTGTTTAGGACCAAGAAGACGAGGCGTTATTTTTCAGCTTGGTTAAAAAGATAGGTCTAACTATTCACACCTGGAAACAGACTACTGACCTACTTTTTTGACTTCGAGCTGCACATTTTTCAGTTAGCTGGTGGAACCCGAGACTTTTTCTTCATATGCAGTAACTAAGCATTAGAGTTCGGCAAATATAATAATTCTGGAGAAGCATTGAACTCTCATCACTATTTGTTGTCAGTCCTCGTCGTGTAGCAAGCAATTGCTGCAAAGACCTGAGAGCTGGCGGATACCATTGCAAAGGCCGGATCTCCTGCCAAGCTTAACGACAAACCAACAAGAGAGCACAACACCAGCATGACGAAGAGAAGACCAGCACTCTCTGAAGTATTAGGGGATCTAGGGCAAGCTGTGTCATTGGTACAGTCCACTGCGTGCCCAGCCCCTGAGGGCAAATTAAGTGGGTGGGCAATATTAAAAATTATGAAAGGGTAAGCACATGTGCAACGGGGTTCAGATCGGCTGTGAAATCCGGTCTGCAACACAGTTTGTGGTTTAATCTGCAAGATACACGTCAGCAAAAGAAACCGACCTGGAAAATCTAACTTCAAAGCTAATAAAAAGTTGGTGCAAACTCAAAGGTCCGCATATTCTGCTGCATACTGATGAAACAGGTGGCACAGCACTTCTGTTGCGTGTTTATCTAGGTTCCTGATCGATACTGTGACCTTATGCCCCTATTCGGCTATAAATCCATTTATTCCCTATATTGGCATAACCGTTCAAGTGCGATTTTCTGAAAAGTCATCTCTGGCCTCACACGAACAGAGCCACATTCCAGCATAGTTCCCTCTGCCACTTCCTTTGCGACCAATTAGTGCAATGACAGAGCAGTAGTCACTATCTGATATTCCTAGATAACACTCCGAGTTCTTCAACAAGATAAAAACTCAGCAAACCTGGAAATCCCCGCTTGCTATGTTTTGATTAGTAATGGAACTCTAATGAGCAACTGATAACTATCACTTCCTAGTGACATCTTTAATTGACGTCTTATGTCCAGCAAACTTGCGTCAAACCCGGCACCTGTCAGGTATAAATATTACCAACGTTGCCTTAAGCAATGCCTGTTGTACGAGCTACTGAAGCCAGCTGCCTGCACGACCCCGTGTTGGTAAATCTAGCACTCTGTCGCTGCAGCCTGCTATCCTGTGGTGGTGAAGCTGCTGATACCATTATCGCCGCTAAAGCGCGAACTATGGTGCAGTACGCTTAAGGAACTGAACAGCCGTCCTCTGCGAAGACATCCAGCAGATTCCAGCTGCCCGCGGACGCTGTCCCCCCTCCTTCCTCGACGCGCTGAAGAGAAGCCGCTGCCTTTCTCGTGGAGAGAAATCCAGTCCCGGCGCTTCCGGTTTACCCTCGCGGGTGACTGGGATATCGAGAGACCCCTGAAGGAGATACCAATCCTCCATCATTCTATTCAGAGGTATGGTGTTGACTAAACCCTTAGACGAGAATTCTTGAAACAAACCTTGGCAAAACCAACTTAACTTAAAGCTACTTACTTACTCCCCTTTCACGTGTTAGGCTTAGGTCAGGCACACTGGGGTAGGCTTAGTTAGAAGCACCAGTTGAGTATGTTAGCCTAATGTATATATGACTGTATATATGTTTTATTACTTTTAAACCATTGTATGGCTAAGAAACCATATCAATGCTTTTACAGTTCTATTTCGCAATACTTATCTTACTGTACGTACTTTTTATAATAACAATTATTGCAATTGTGGCAATACATTTCTCTTGTACGAGAAGAAAGACTGTTCAATAAATGTTAACCCTTTATTGACAAACGCCCGTCTCTCTATTCTCTACATCTCGTGAAAGTAAACTGCACTAGACTGACTGAGTGAAATACATGTCTATTGTTTCACACGACCCTAGAGATTGACTCTTGATCTGAGGAGCAAAGTTGTCATGTTGCACGGTTGTTGGAAAGCTGAATCCCTTCTTGTCTGTGCCAAGGAAGCTGATCACTTCCTATGCAGAGAAGAAAGTTTCCAGTGACCTCTGAGCTAGTTGGTAACACAACCCAATTAAGTTTAGCATAGTCAGTGGAGGCTTGGAATATCTGCAGTTCCACGTCGATACTACTGTTTATGTTATTCCAATGCGCAGGGCCTAGTGGGAAACTAGGAACTACACTACATGGCGCCCAAACGTTTGGTAAGGCGATAAACTAACGCAAGACTTGTAGAGTAACTCAGTCGTGCATATTTCACACCCCTTTCTCCCGTAAATACTCCAATAGACGTCTGGAGTGGGTGAAAGGTTAAAATCCGCCCGACCTCAGTAGGAAGAGATTCCTATGTAAAGCTCTGGTTTATTCAACGTTGAAGGATACAGTGTTCCAAAATATTGTGCACCTAATCTTTGTCTCCTTGGAGACCTACTCTGCAAACCTCGCATTTTTACAATGCCAGAAAACGGAACCTCTGGGGCCGCAGTAGATGCGACTCAGCAAGGTCCCGAATACACAGACCCGGATGCTATAATCATCCCGGTCCAATTAAGAAAATCTAAAACTTCAAAACTTATAGTAAACGGACTGACACCTCAGGGTGGTACAGTAATTTTCATGATAGAGGCTCACGAGTATCAGCAGACAGAGGTATTCTATTCATGGATAAACTTTCCAGCGGTAAATGCTATAACAAAAGAGTTTCACTATTACAAAATAGAGAAACCTCCGGAAGAGTACGCTCCTTTCGAGGAGATTGAAATTCCACTTAAATTTCAAGAGCACCTGCTCTGGTTTAATGGCGCCCTAAAACACAATGATCACATTACCAGGCTCGGTCCACTAGGTAGACCAGGAGCAACGTGGCCGGTTCTAGCCAGCTACACACCACATCCTGACATTGCAAAAATGTCTAAGGAAGAGCTGTTAGTACAGCTAAACACATTAATAAATATACATAGGCAATTAGTCCAATATGTAATGCGGACTGCAACAGTCCAGCCAGCTGTTAATACACCACAGCTGACCCCTCATCAGGGGAACACTAATAAAATTACACCACAGAACATACAGTCATGTCTTGGTAAAACACCCGTAAAACGGGAACAAATTCCTTTCTGGTTAGCCCAGAAAATCACTCAAATAGAGGCAGTATTTCCTGATACTACCCCTATTGAGAAACACAGAATCTTGACCATCTGCCTTCCTATGGGAATCGCACCACACGTGGAGGACTGCGACACTTGGGGTACAGTCTTTGCTTCCATTTACACAAAAACACACGGTGTTCCGTCTATGGCGGTAATACCAGAAGTGCTAAAACAGATTCAAAATGAATTCGGTCCAGAGCCCGCTTTAAATCTAGGTATGAAATTACTGAAAGACTTCAAGCAGGTCACGGCTATATTATTAGCCAACATAAAAGGAGAAGCGGCATCTGTGGCGATCCGCCAGAAGTTGAGGGAAACAGATATAAAAGATCCTGTTGAGCTTGCAAAAATCATAGAAAAGTGCTATGAAGAATTAGGTAGAGACAGCTTGGGTGGAAAACCGGTAAAGCCCCAACTGCTCGAAAATCCTGAAAAATTATTTATTAAAAATAATTTAAACACTCCTAAAAAGAGCTGGGATGGAAATAAACAATCCACTCCCAAGGAAAAAGTTTTCCAGTCCAGAGGAAGGTCTCCTCGACGGAGGGAAAGAACTCCGACTCGAGAACGCCAGTCTCCCCAGAGGGAGCCCTCTGAGAAAAGATATAACCTTAGAAATAGGGATAATCTGAAAAAACCTGACAGATATCAAAGTATTGATACACGTCCCTCTCGATCTTTTCCACAGAATTCGGAAAGAAGAGGACGGTCAGAACCAGGAGAGCACACCAAGTCCAAAGACAAGGAACCTGCTCAGAGTAAAAAAATCTCAATTTCAGAAAAAGAAGGTAGCCAGTATTAGAGTAATCAACCATGCCGAGAATACTGAGGACACAGTTGAAAAACGGGGAGTGGGCATTGACAATGTTGGACAGTGCAGCAGAAATCAGTATAGCGCGCAAGATCTTGATGAGTCATCTGGAGACAGTGGACACGAATGAATACATTCAAGTTGAAACTGCCGACGCCAGACTTAGCGAGCCCCATAAAATATACGAAATAACATTGCGTATGGAGGGTGATAAGACTAGGAAAATTAAGGGTCTATTTTGGGATAAGCTCTCAAAAGGCTATGATATTCTGTTAGCTGAAAAAGATTGGCCCCCAGAGTTTGTCAGGGAGTGCCCTCGTGGCGAAGAAGTGATTATGCCCGCCTTCTCGAATCACATACCGATTCACAAAAAATACACATATGCAAGGAAATGGGCAGTGGCCCAGGCACCTGCATTATATAAAAATCATGTAGGATGGGATGAGGATTCACCTCCTCACAAAATCCAACTAAAAAGTGAACCAACTGCCCAACAGCAGTATCCCATAAAGCAAGAAGCTAAAAAACATGTCAGGGAGATCTTAGATCAACTTGAGTACCAGGGGTGATTGAAACATGCACCTCTCAAATGAACAATCCTTTGTTTCCTGTCTCCAAGCCAGACAATTCATATTGTCTAGTTTTGGACTACAGACATCTTAATACATGTTGCAAAACTTTTGCAGTACAAAACTCGCATAGTGCAGCCCTAATGAATAACATAGTTAGGAAAAAATATAAAACGACATTAGACATTTCTAATGGTTTCTTTTGTCAAAACATTGCACCAGAAAACAGATATTTGACCGCTTTCTCCGCATTTGGGTCACAGAAAAAATTCTGTCGACTCCCACAGGGGTTCAAGAACAGCCCAGGACTATTCTCAGCTAGGGTAACAGAGTTACTACAAATCTATGATGATGAAGCATTGTCTTACGTAGATGATATTTATCTCACAGACGACGACTTGGATACTCACTTGAAAAGAGTGAACACCATTATACTTGGGTTCGCAGCAGAGGGTTACAAATTCAACTTTAAAAAGTTTTGAATTGCCCATCTGACAGTACTATTTTTAGGGTACGAATTATCAAGTGAAGGGAAAAGTCTAGCGGACAACTTCTTAGAGAAGTGCGCTGTACTCCAAGCTCCAAAAACGCTGAAGAATTTACAATCCATACTAGGTTTTCTGAATTTCGGAAGAACTTACATTCTAAATTACGCAGAGAGGGTTAAACCTCTCTATGAACTAATTAAACCTGATTTTAAACAAATCAATTGGACTCAAAAACACACAGAAATTTTGAGATCACTGCAAACAGACATGTTAGCAAAAACAAAATTAGATACACGTGACAACACACGCGATCTTGTAATCCGAGTCATCCCAGGAAGATGCGGATTCACGTACCTAACCTCTAATGAGGGAGAAAAGGTACCAATTTCAATTAAATCTCACTTGTACACACAAGCAGAAAAAACATTCAGTCACACAGAAAGAACTGTGAAAGCAGTGCAAATCGCATTAGCAAATGAAAGAGAACTAGCACACGGCAAACGGATTAATATCCTTACAGCAGAATCCGCCTTCGAGGCGCTATTCAGCCCAGTAAACCTGCCTACAGTGTCACTGGATCCGAAATGGATACAGTGTATAGATTCTCTAGGAGCGGAAGACGTGAAATACTATTTCGCCCCACAATTTGAAGAACTGAATGATTTAGAGTATGAAGAAGAATATCCTCTGCCAATCGAAATTCTGCCTCTCCCACAATACGCCTGTATAATCTATACAGATAGCTTTGTACAGCATTTCAACGTAGAGAGAAAATCCTACGATGCAGCATGTGCGATCATTAAAGGTCGTTGGCTGTGCGGTAAATTCAGACCGAAAGTAACAAAAACTGAATCTGTAAGAAACTGTTCGGTTCAAAGAACTGAAATCAGATCTTTAAAGATGGCGCTCGAAAATGCAGAACGTGAATTCCCGACACTTATAGTGTGCGATTCTCATTTTTGCGTCAACTCTTACAACAATAAACTGCAGAGTTGGATCAAAAACGACTACAAAGATGACACAGGTGCCACAATAAAGCATAAATTGCTCTGGAACGAGGTAGCTCTTTTACACAAAGAACTACAAAAGACTCACGTGATTCACGCACAGAGTCTTCAACGTGATGGCGTTCACGTTGCAGGGAATTCATTGGCTAATACAGCCAAAGTGGAAGCAACTAAACCGGCTTCCGTAGCCACAAAAAAGCGTACAGATAAATACATAGACGGGGAAACCATGCTGGCAGTAAAAACGACCGTAAAAGGCGACTGTGCAGCACTACCCGTAAACTATTCACTCAATTATGCATAAATAATCGATGCAAACTCCGTTCCTTTTGCTCGAATCCCTGGAGTGGGGGACAGAGTAATTCCAAACAGGAGCAGGAGGGGCTTCCTCTAACTGGAAGCACACATGGGGTTGGGTCTGAGACACCAAACAATCAAAGCCTCTCTGAAAGAATTACAATCAGAGTACTGGTGGCCAGGAATGAGTATAGATATTCAATGTTTTGCTCAAAATTGTGAAGACTGCAACAGAGATCGCAGAAATGAACAGGCCAGTGTAGTTTCAGGATCCCTTCTAGACAGCATAAGGCGGTCTATCTGCGCAATCAAAGAAGAGAAGCGCGTCCCAGTGTACACCATTAAGACGAAAAGCACTTAAAAAATGAGGCCTCCAGCGCTCGGCTGACGCTAGAACGGTTATAAAAGATTTGCGAGTCAATATCGGCACATACGCAATTACCACGTTCCATTCTGACCAGGGTCCTGCTTTCAGCTCTCGAGCTTATAGGGAGGCCATGGCCAGCATGGGAATTGGGTTGCGGTATTCTTGTCCGTCGCACCCCGAAGGGAATAGTGTGGTAGAAAGAAAAAAACGTGACATAAAGCAATCTATAACAGCGAAGGTATTAGGTTCAGGCGCTGGGTGGGTCAAACATTTAATAAGTGTCCAAACTAGTCTTAATAACATGCCAAGAAATTCTCTAAAAGGTTTCAGCCCATACGAACTATTGTTCGGAATTAGAATGCGAGTTCAGGACCTCGATAGTCAGATGTCAGTGGTACAAGAAGAAACAACGCACTTTGATGTAAAAGATCGTTTGGCTGTTTTACAGGAACTGAATGAAACAAGAAAATCATTAAGCAACATAAAGTTAAAGCAACAGCCAAGTACCACTGACGAGGCACCACCCGCAACAGCCCCAGCAAGGCCTTTCTGGATTCCAAAGATTGGGAATCTAGTCAGAGAAAAGATAGCGGTTAAGAAGGAATTTGGGCCTTCTTACAGAAAAGCAGTACCTGTCTTAGCAGTCACCGGAACAAGATCAGTTGTGCTACCGCCCCTTGCTGGTAAAAAGGAGAACAGAGTCGTGTCTATCGATCTGGTAAAACCACAAGCATGTGGCCTATAATCAACAGTAGGCCCAGTGGACTCCCAAGAGTCTGTGTACAGCCTATAAGGTCATCTATGGTAAGGCTCCGGCCTATATCAAGGAGCGCCTACAACTGTACTGCCCGACGAGATCACTTCGGTCCTCGGACTTGCAGTTGTTGACTTGCTCTCGGTACAGGCTAGTGACGAAGGGAGGCAGAGCCTTCTCGGTATTGGTTCCCCAGCTGTGGAACAACTTGCCTGGAGGGCTACGTGAGGAAGGAAACCTCTTAAAATTTCGAAAGAGTCTGAAAACGCTACTGTTCAGGAGAAGCCTGAGCATGGCTTAATCCAATGCGATCTTTTGTTCTGACCTTGTTGTGTTATTGTCCTATTCCATCTTTCCGGGCGCTTAGAGGCCTGCAGGTGATTAGGCGCGGTATAAAATTAAAATAACAATAACAATAACAACAACAGAATACCCAAACTTGCAACAATCCAAGAGGTTCAAACGGAGAGACTAATCACATTCGATCAGCCTGCAGTGCACAATGAAGGACTATGCAATAATGCCATGGAACTCGTGCCTCTTGAAACACAGATTGAAACAGTTCGTCAAGAAACACCAGTCTACAATGATGTGGCATCAGAAAGTGCTACCGAGAGACAGATTGAAAGAACAATCCCATCAATTGACAGAACTGCCTCTGGTTATTTCATCAACTTCGACAACTTCTCTGAAGATTTAAATGACCCCGAAGTGATGCCAGAAACAAAAAAGTCTTTTAAAGAAAAAGCAACGGAACTCTTTCATCAACTGAAGGAAATCTACCTAATCTCCCCTTGGCTAGAGTTCTGGTTCGGTCTAGGTGTATTTTTCCTCCTGCTTTGGCTCATCATGGTACTTTGTTTGGGTAAATTCATTGAAGGAAAATATATTACAATGGACACAGCAAGTCAGAACATCAACCTAGTCCTGAAACCACACAGATCATCCCACGTGAAGAAAAGAGAACTGTCAACAGTAAATGTCACAGCAATTCCAATACCTGGTGGGGTAGTATGGGAGAAAACAGACTATGAGATCTATGGTCCGGTCGAAATCCTGAAGTATCCTCATCAACTAAAGGTTTCCTTAAGTGACTTTGTGACACCAAGTACATTCTCTGATGATTGGGACTTTAACAGTATTAATGACATGATGTCTGATTTAGTAATGTCAGCTAGATTCACAGATCATGATTATTTACAAGGTTCATCTAGTTATGAGCAGTTATTCTGTTACACCCACTATGGGGATCATTACTTGCATAAATCTGCACAGCCTAGAAATGTTTTTATGTATAATCAATGGGAACATTGTTCTACACCACCTAAAAGCAGTTCTAAAGCATTTTTTGAGAAATTCAAATACTTCTCAGGGTTTAACACCAGTGATGCAGAAACGTTTTATTATAAACGGTTAGATAAAACAGGAATGAAAACAATGCTGACAAATTCTAAATTGATATATTCAGAAGCATTTTATGACAAAATGATGACATTTGGTTTTGATTATTGGAAAAATAATATTGAAACGAAAACAATTTGGGGTACAAAAGATGGGCAGGTGCAAGGCATTGAAGCACCGTTTAGAACCTGCATGATACCTGAACAAATGTTATTTTTAAATGACACAATACACCAAACATCTTGTCTTGGCCTAGCTAAGATTAAAGACCTTAAAACACCGTCTATACCAAAGCCGATACCTGAAAATGCAACCGCTGATATTGAGTTAGACGTGTCACAAATTTTACATTTCAACAGAACACATCCAGATTGGAAAAAGTGGTTAATCTGGCCTACAGACACAAATAATTGTCAAGATAGATTCCTGAATAAAACACAGGGGTTAAAAATGACCAGATTAGACCCTAGATACTCCCAGAGAAAACATCCAGGGATTATAACAACATACAGTGTAGGGAAACTCTGCCTAGAATGGCTAACTTCGTCCACACTGGCTGAAATTAAGCAACACTTGTCTTTACTAAAAGATGGTGCTGATTTGCGCTATTTCATTCTTGGACCACGCAAACAGCGTCAAAAGCGTTTCATAGCGACCAGTATCTATGCTGCTTACAACGAGGCTTGGAAAGTAAAGCAAATTGAAACTGCTGAAAAAATACGAGAAATTGATCGTATTAATTTGGAGAAATCACTTTCTGTGGTAGACAATAGGTTAACGACTCTGTCTTCCAGAATATATTCGTTGGACAATATTGTATCCTCTGCCTTTGATGTGATAGACAGAGATTTGCTGATGTTACAACATGGCCAATCTCAATTACGCTCTATTATAGAATTAGGCTGGACGCTGCAAAATCTTCGTTCAGGCTATGTGCCTTGGCGTTTAATCAACACAACGTCATTATTTTCCAGTTTTAACCTTACTGATAAGCAGATCAGTTTGGCACAGAAAGGAGTAGACTATACAATCCTGAGCATCGAAAAACTCGAGAGATTACCATTGACAATGTCAGAGAGTCCTGTCATTGAATGGATAATACACGGAATTATAACAATTCCGATAACAACTTTCCGATTTAAAAAGTGCCTTGAGTACATACCTGCTGGCCAGTATGAACAATTGGGTAAAGGATATGTAAAATCCGAATGGAAATTACCATACACTCATTCTTGCTATAGTGACAGTGACAAAAATGTATTTCTTAGTGGTGAAAATTGTAAACATTCACTAAGCGGTATACTTTTGTGTCAGGGTATTAATTTACACGGAGCATGTGATGGAAATTCAAACAACCTTTCATGCCACCAGCTAGTCACACCTGCAACTCAGATAGAGCCCTTCTTTATGCAACTCGCAAACGGGAGTTACATTCTTAGAACGGATCACAGATGTTGTGGCCTGACGCCAGGGAAAAGTTATCTAGTACAAGTTAAGTCCATGGTCAAATGTTGTATGCAAGCATTGTTCCCGAGCGGGCCTCCAGACATAGTGACTCCCCTCTGGCCTCGTCTGAATCTCTATTCTATACGAATTGATACATTAAGCAAAATGAAATCTGTACTTTTACAGACAACCGTGCCTATAACGTCATCTAAAGAGACGTATGATCTTCTAGTCGCAAGGACGGCTACTGAGGTTCATGACCTTTTATCAACAAATTGCCCCGTGCATTTCGTAGAAATGTTCAGCCAACTCCTTAACATGTCTAGTGTAACAAGCATCCCAGGCATATTTAAGACAGTCTTTACGGGACTGCTAACACCCTTCGAGGCAATTTTGGGAATCTTTCCTAATTTTGTGCACTCCATTTTTGGCGGCATACCATTATTTTTGGGACTCGTCGCAGGGATTCTATTTTTGACCCTCCTGCTACGTTATGGCAAGCCTCGGCTCAGACATAGCTCCCATGGGAATGGAAGAGACAATCCTAGCAATGCGCTACCGGGACAGGATAACTAACGTCCTCGGATTGGCCAGGCTGAGAGATCTAAACATGACCTGGTTCCTTTCATTCAGACCGATATGGCAAAATTGCATTTTACCTGTGCTACGGTGTATGCTTTGCGGCGATGAATGCGTGTTGGACATCTGTCTTTCACTTCCATCAGCAGTACCAATGGACGTCGATACTTTGCTCAGTCCAATAACGGCTCACGCATTGTGTTGTCCCCAGCGGCTACCAATCCTGATGACGGCATTCGTGGAGACTCCTGTACTACAGCCAAGTGGTAACAGTGGAGCGAGTGACAAAAGCAACATCATCCAGGTACAACGTTCTGTGAGCATTGCTGGTCCTGCCTTCGATGACAGCAATCATTCTCACAAATGCCAAGTTACAGCGCTATCTAATTTGGTTGAACTATCACCTGAATTTGTAGACCAATTCTTTGAGAGCCTGTCTGATACGATGTTCTCACCCATAGAGAAACAATAACTTTGAGAAGCTTTCCGACACACAGCGTTCCCATGAACTCTGAATTCGGCCTTCAGTTTTGATCAACAAAAACTGCCAAGAGCTTTGGAAATCTATTTTTCCCCGTTCAAGCAATAACTTTTTGATTTGGACAATTTTTTTAAATATTGACCTTTTTGGCACGAACAATTCTTTGCTTAACGTAAAAACTATTCTTAGAGAACAGAAGCTTCACACTTCTATTTCTAAGCACATCTAGAGACATAACAATATTACACCAGCCTCTAGCACACATGTTATTACAATGCATTTTTATGTGATGATTTATCTCGCTTTTCTTCTGTCAGAGATACTTCATGTGTAATTCTTTTTGCATAATCGTTCATTGATTTCATATGCAATAATTTTTTGAATGATTTCTATGCTTTAAAAAAACGTACAGTACCTAAATTCATGTATTACAAGTACGCCTATTTCGAATGCATTTATGTATTTTGGGGTGGGCAATGTTACACATGCGTCTAATTGCTTTAGTTTTAGTAATTTTGATGGACATTAACCCGTGGAGTGGGTGTTGCGTGTTTATCTAGGTTCCTGATCGATACTGTGACCTTATGCCCCTATTCGGCTATAAATCCATTTATTCCCTATATTGGCATAACCGTTCAAGTGCGATTTTCTGAAAAGTCATCTCTGGCCTCACACGAACAGAGCCACATTCCAGCATAGTTCCCTCTGCCACTTCCTTTGCGACCAATTAGTGCAATGACAGAGCAGTAGTCACTATCTGATATTCCTAGATAACACTCCGAGTTCTTCAACAAGATAAAAACTCAGCAAACCTGGAAATCCCCGCTTGCTATGTTTTGATTAGTAATGGAACTCTAATGAGCAACTGATAACTATCACTTCCTAGTGACATCTTTAATTGACGTCTTATGTCCAGCAAACTTGCGTCAAACCCGGCACCTGTCAGGTATAAATATTACCAACGTTGCCTTAAGCAATGCCTGTTGTACGAGCTACTGAAGCCAGCTGCCTGCACGACCCCGTGTTGGTAAATCTAGCACTCTGTCGCTGCAGCCTGCTATCCTGTGGTGGTGAAGCTGCTGATACCATTATCGCCGCTAAAGCGCGAACTATGGTGCAGTACGCTTAAGGAGCTGAACAGCCGTCCTCTGCGAAGACATCCAGCAGATTCCAGCTGCCCGCGGACGCTGTCCCCCCTCCTTCCTCGACGCGCTGAAGAGAAGCCGCTGCCTTTCTCGTGCAGAGAAATCCAGTCCCGGCGCTTCCGGTTTACCCTCGCGGGTGACTGGGATATCGAGAGACCCCTGAAGGAGATACCAATCCTCCATCATTCTATTCAGAGGTATGATGTTGACTAAACCCTTAGACGAGAATTCTTGAAACAAACCTTGGCAAAACCAACTTAACTTAAAGCTACTTACTTACTCCCCTTTCACGTGTTAGGCATAGGTCAGGCACACTGGGGTAGGCTTAGTTAGAAGCACCAGTTGAGTATGTTAGCCTAATGTATATATGACTGTATATATGTTTTATTACTTTTAAACCATTGTATGGCTAAGAAACCATATCAATGCTTTTACAGTTCTATTTCGCAATACTTATCTTACTGTACGTACTTTTTATAATAACAATTATTGCAATTGTGGCAATACATTTCTCTTGTACGAGAAGAAAGACTGTTCAATAAATGTTAACCCTTTATTGACAAACGCCCGTCTCTCTATTCTCTACATCTCGTGAAAGTAAACTGAACTAGACTGACTGAGTGAAATACATGTCTATTGTTTCACACGACCCTAGAGATTGACTCTTGATCTGAGGAGCAAAGTTGTCATGTTGCACGGTTGTTGGAAAGCTGAATCCCTTCTTGTCTGTGCCAAGGAAGCTGATCACTTCCTATGCAGAGAAGAAAGTTTCCAGTGACCTCTGAGCTAGTTGGTAACACAACCCAATTAAGTTTAGCATAGTCAGTGGAGGCCTGGAATATCTGCAGTTCCACGTCGATACTACTGTTTATGTTATTCCAAAGCGCAGGGCCTAGTGGGAAACTAGGTACTACACTACACTTCAAAGGCATGACATTCAGAATCAAGACTGAGGCAGAGATCAACAGTCCTCCTTGGCAAGGCATAACTGAATATGCAGAAGGATCTACAGCCTGGGGTTCTCACGCGGTTTTGGTGGCCAAAATCCAGTCAGGAGTTTAAATATACGTATGTGTACACAGTGACAGCCCTATCAATATACAGAAAGAGAAAAGCACTGCAAACTATTTGAACTATGGTAATTACGTTGTATTTGGACAAATAAACAAAGAACACAAGTCCTCATTTATGGAGGCACGCAAGGCTCTCGGTCACATGGGCTTTGTGCTGAAAAGGACAAGTCACTTTTGCAAACAATCCATGAATTTCTAGAACACACTTTCTCAAGAGATGGAATACGGCCTCAACCTGATCAGGTGAAAGCTCTAAACCCAGCACCTGGTCCCGACAAGGTCACTGCTTTCAGGTTATATCTTGGGCTGATCAGCTACTGCTCAAGATACATTCAGAATTTTGCCCTAGAAAGAGAGACAACACGCTTTTCGTTTGTTGGTTATGGAAAGTGTTACACTTTTCTCAACTATTATCGACCCTTAGGGCAATATTCTGCTACTCAAACTCCAGCATTTGGAGAGGTAGGCTCTAAGACTACAGCATTATTTCAAGATCACACATAAGCCTGGAAAGGAAGAGACTCCTGTTGACTTATTTTCTTGCTTCCCACTGGTCATCTGTGGCTGCACGTCTTCCATCGCAGAGGTATAAATCAGATACCATCAGTCTCCTCACCTTGCTATGGACAAGGCAGACAGACATCATTAACCCATCACAGGAAGACGCCCACACTTCAACTGAGTTGGAGCTGGTTCACATTTAAATAGGGAGAGACCAACAGAACACACAGACTACATTACAACTGCAGCCTCAAACCTGCCTGTCTGTCAAATTTGTCAATTATAGATGCCACGTCTGTTGTGAGGGAGTCATATCTGAAGATCAATGGAAAGAATCAATGAAAAAGGACACTGTTTTGCCACAGGTTATTGAATATGCTGTTAACGTTTGGCCACCTATTCGAAATTTAGATCGGTCATCATAGAGCTATATACAGGTAGCGGATGAACGGAGTATTGAAGGGGAAATGCTAGTAGGGCATGATGTATTAGTATCACCTTTTAATTTTAGAGAGAAATTAGTGAATTTGGTTTATTGGGGACATCCTGGAACCATGGCCACTAAGACTCTTAAGAAAACATTACTGGTGGCCAGGAATGGATTCAGAGGTGCATGAGAGTATTGACAACTGTGTGAGGTCAGATAAACATTGGAAAACCTCAAAGGAAGAAATTCATCTAGTTAGTATTGCAGATGGTCCTTAGTTAAAATGGATTATGGATTTTGCAGGACATTCTCAAGCCCTTAGAGAAGATACCCATTATTTGTTAGCACAGACAGATTACTACTATAAGTGGATACACTGCGTTGAGTACGAGCATCACCTCTGAAGCCGTCGTTGACTTTCTACTGAGAATTTTTGCTGTTGAAGGTGTTCCACACATTATAGTGCCAGATAATGCCACTCAGTTAACGTCATTGAAAATTGTGGATTTTTTTGGACAGGAATGGTATAAACCAAGAAAATACAACTTCGTATAGTGCTTCCTCTAACAGCTTGGTGGAAATAGTAAACAGGTACTTAAAGGAACGTATGCGGAAGGCATTGGCGTCTAATTTAATGTATCACATGTTACTGGGTTTTCACTTTTCTGTTTTTGATGAGAGGGAGAGATGGGTGTACGTTGTCGACACCAAACTTTGAAAATTGTAGAAAGTCTAATAAAATAACAGAAATTAAAGATTATGAATTAAAGGTAAAGGATAGAAAAATAAAAAAAAATGCAAGGACAAAATTGACTATGACAGTGTAGAGAGAACAAACAGCAAACAATTTTCTGCAGGTGATTGGGTCTTCGTTAGAAAACCTACGAAAGTGTAAAAAGGGGATTAGGTATATTCCCTGCCAAAACAGATTATAAAAGTGTCTGTCAGTGCAGCTTTGTTGAAAAAAATAAAAGGTTGGTGAAATAAAAGTGCTCTTGCGCTGCTTAAACTGAGACAGGAAACGCTGTTTGACAACAAGAGTACAGAAGATGGTGGGGTTAATGTACATCATTTTGGAAATGTTCCTGTTGAACAAAGATTTCATGATGTGGAAAGTTTATCGGGTCAACAATAAAACAGTACAACTGTAAATAAAGAGTTTGACGAAACTGAAAGTAGTACACATGATTCGTATGATCAAAAACAAAGTGTTGAAGATTCACAAAAATAGTATTGTAACATCACTGTTAGAGAAAGAAGGAAAATAGTAATTCCTGCAAAACTTTGTGACTATATTGTATATTGAGGAAAAGCTACGTTTTGATGAATGTTGTATTTACTTATTACCATTAGTGATTTGAGAGAGTTTAGAACGTTATTTTTTGTGTAAAGAAAAGTAGGTGTTGCATGGGTAAGTACATGCAGCAAGTACATTGGATATGTGTATGATATGTCGTAAGGGTTTGGAACGTCAGACCTGCATTAAACGGGTAATTTTAGGGTGATTATAAGATAAGATTGTGTGATGGCTTGATTCCCCTCAAAGGGGGAATTGATGGAGCGTGGATGTTATCTGACGTCTACGCTTATCAATTCTCACCAGTAAAGATAATTTCGACAAATAATACGTGATGAAGATGTGTTAACTGGCTAAGTCAAAAAATTGTGAGAATGCACGTTGCATCGTAAAAGCATGCAGTGTGTTCTAAAATGATGAAACGAAAATGTAAACAAAGAGAAACAAGGAGAACTACACAAACATATATATGTGCTGGAGAAAATAAAAATATATAGTTTAGATCGAGAGTTTTGTTACAATATACTCTTAAATGTGCATAGATCATGAAATTATATAGTTAATGAACAACTTGCAATGCAAAATTGCTTAATTTAGGGGAAAATCGACAGTGCAATCCTTAAGTTCTCTAACGTTAATACAATAACATGTATTTGAGAGTGTACCATTAACAAAGATAACGTACAAATAATGCCTATAGAAATTTTTATTTAGTAGTACCTAATATTGATGTGTAGTTCCTGAAGAGAAAAGCTATAATTTAAATAACCCCTTCCATGCGGGGGAGGGACGGGGCGGTGGTGGTGGTGGGGGGGTGGGGAGAGCGTGGCGCCGCGGTGCTCATGACGGGACCAGCTCGTCATGAATCACGGTGGAGCTGTGCTCATGACGAGCTGGTCTCGTCACATTCCCGCCCACTGATTAATTCACCCGCACAGGCAGGGAATCAATTGTGCGTGGGCGGGGCGGAGCCGTTATGACGAGCCCAGCTCGTCATGGGTACAGCTCCGTTGTGACCCATGACGAACTGGGCTCGTCATGAGCACCAAAGAGGATAATGGAGAAAGTCAAAATGTATTAGTAAATGAGTGATTAGTGAAAATATTGAACAGTAGTGGTTCAGCTAATTTTTCATGTAGGCCTCAAATGCTTTCTGTTTCCCTACCTCAATGTAAAATCATGTGAGACAGTCACCTAAGCCCTATGAGAACTTTCTGTGAAGTTTCTTTTCTGTATGGATCGCTAAGAAGCATATTTGATAGAAATATAACAAAATTGTTGCAAACCCAGGGAAAGGCGCCTGTGAACAGACAGACTGTAAGCAAAGTAAGGTACCACCCATTTCCGTGAAAGTGACCAAATGGTAATACAATTGAACTTAATGAATCCTAATGGCATATAGAAAAATGATTACTTTATTCTTCCGGATGTGTGCGATTCACTGATCACCCCACTGTGAATGACCAATGAGAACCCCAATGACTGATGGAATTGATACTTTTAACAGTGTACACTAGGAACATTTTGAGATATAATTGCCCCATCGGAGGAGTCAAAGCTGGCTGTCATTTTCATTTCTAGCCTGTCGTGCTGTTGGACATACATTTGATCTCTATTGAACTTTCTATGCTTATCACCTACCTTGGGTGATATAGACTTTAATGAACTGAACTATAACTAACTGCGACCTCGAATTCTGTACTGTGCAGGCTGGTAAAGTGGTGTAGGAAAATAACCTTTTGGCTTAAAGGTTATCTGACTCCTACTGGGACACGCTGCGTTACAGCCTAGACTTGACCAGAGCTAGCTGGGACAAACTTGAAATGATGAACTCTACTTTGGTTTGTATGATTAATGATTGAACCTCTAGATTTATCCTGTTTTCTCCCTTTTTAGGTCTCACCTAGCTATTGCTTAAGCAATCGCTATGCGAGAGATATAGAGGGGCACCAGAAAATCCTGCCAAGAGGGCTTTGAAATGCGGATTATGGCCAGTGCATGTGCGCCGGGCATGCGCTTGCCATTTGCTCCCCCCCCCCCCCATCCGATTTGAAAGGAAGCCGCTCGCACACCACCATCTGTCTGAGCCTCTGCATCAGACTTCAAAGGAATGCGCTCCCGCTTCCCCGCCACAGCAATGCAGAGAGCTTGTTTTTCCTGAATGCACCACAGCTCAGTAATTGCCAGGTTGAGCTTTAACATTCCCAGAGAACAGATACGCAGCATAGGCACTGCTTAGTCTTCATTTTCAAGGGTCTTTATTTATAATTTCTGAATGCCATAGGTATAGTGCTTTGAGTGAGGTGAATTCATATGTCAGAAAAGGATTTTCTATTCGCCATCTGGCGTTGTATCTCCTGGATTCCTTGCCAGATCTTTTTTGAGGCATCAGGCATATTTAACTTATTACCATCATCCGCAATACATTCTTTCCACAAGAATTTTCAAATTTGATGTCAGAGGACTTGCTTCTTTTTCCCATCTCTTTCCTCTCTGGCCCTTGACTTGCCATTATTTTCGTGCTTTCTCCTGCGCACCCCTACGGTGTACTTTGGGCTTTTCTGGCCAGCAATGTGATCCAGGGACTTCTTTTCCTGATTGTTATGCCATTGGATGCGCAATTTGCAATAAACACCGAATTACAAAACGAGAATTGGTATAATGCAATAGAGAAACCTAAGAAATAAGAAATCGACCTTGGTAATAAAAGTACGTAGTAAATACGGATTTTTACTTTTGAAAATTGCAATTCAGAGTTTATTGCAATTACCAATTCTCAAACAATTGTTTGCTCATTTCTCCCCAAATGCCTTGTTTTTAAACTTGTTTTGGTGAGATTCTGCGCCAGGGAAGGCTCAGTGACTCAGCCTCCTGCTGTCATTTCTTCATGTTTTCTGTTCTGGCTGAGGCCCGACATTTCTTCCACTGACTTGACGGGGTCTGCTTGCCTGCTTGTAGACTAGTGGGTGCGTTTTCGAGCACAGCACTACCCATCCTATAGTTTAGAAATTGTCACTTCCTGTGCGCACCTAGTAAATATAGTGGAACTTGTTGGTTGTTGAGTGTAATTATTTTTGGGTTGGCTTAGCTAGTGCTGCTTTTACAGTGCGGGTTACAGCTGCTTTTATAGAGCTTAATTTGTAACGGGATAGGTGCCGGGGCTCTGATTATGTGGCAGCTTTTATTGAAATATGTTTCTGTTAGCCTGCCTAAGAAACAGCACAGAAATCATATTATTCAGGAGGACATGTTGTTTAGAGGGAAAAAGCTGAGACTTTTAGCACTCGTGTTTATTTTACTTTGAAAGGAGCTACAGACACTTTCACCATTTCTGGCCTAAAAGAGTTTCTTAGACGGCCTTTGGAATCCGTGCATGTCCTTTCCAGGCCATACCAGCCTTTTTTACCCGCATATAAGCCTTATCATATGGCCCAGCCAGCTGCAGTTCCTTGCGTTTTTTTGTCTGTGTGTTAATGTGCATAAAAACGTTAGACAATAAACACTGCGTGTATATTATTTTTAAAAGCAACTTATCACCCAATGCACGTGCACACAGCCAGCTGACGTTCCTTGCTGTTTGTGGCTTAGCTGCAGCTGCTTCGCGCAGTGCTGGTTACTTACAGCCGCTTTTCCAGTGCTTAATTTGTGACAAAAGAGGTGCCCGGGCTATTATTAGGCGGCAGCTTTTAAAAAATATTTTTTTGTGTCAGCCTGCCCAAGAAAGCTCACAGAAATCGTACAATTGGGGATTGCATGTGGTTTAAAGACAAACCGTTCGAAAATCTGCACTTGCATTTATATTATTTTTAAAGGAAACTTAACACAAAATGCAAATGTGCCCAGACAGCGTGTAATTTTTTTTTTTAACAAAATCCAGAGATAATTTTGAAACGCGTGTCTGTAGGCAACTTTGTAACACTACACGTTTGGTTTTTACACTGCGCTCAACGCAACATACACTCCAAATACCACTCAGTGCCACATAATAACACCCCACATAATTACACTCTACTGAAAGCAACACACACTCCACACAATACCACTCAGTGCACTCAATGCAACATACACTCCAAACAATACCACTCAGTGCCACATAATTACACGCCACACAATTACACTCTACTGAAAGCAACACACACTCCACACAATACCACATAATTACAGTGCACTCAATGCAACATACACTCCAAACAATACCACTCTGTGCCACATAATCATATGCTACATAATTACACTGCGCTCAACGCAACATACACTCCAAATACCACTCAGTGCCACATAATTACACGCCACATAATTACACGCCACATAATTAAACTCTTCTCAATCCAACATAAATAGACTGTCTAGCTATCTATCTCCCTCACTCTATATGTCTATCTATCGCACTCACTCTATCTGTTGCCCTAACTCTATCTATCGCACCACCACAACATCACTATGCGCTACCACAGCATCACTGAACGCCACAGCATCACTCGTCGCCACCACATCACTCAGCGCAACCACAGCATCAATCTGTGCAACCATTCAACAACTGGTTCAAATATGCTCTCTCAATGTTTAAAGCTTGATTACAAATGTCACAAAAAGATGTTAATATTTCACTTCTGTTCTTGGATTTTCGTCACAATAAAATACACTGAACATAATCTTCACAAAAGTTAAAGCTATTGCCATTATAAATTACAATAACTTTTATTTAAGTATTAATTATTTTAAAAAATTAAAAGCCATTGTTATTTGTAATATCAATACATCTAAGTCACGTAAATACAACACATATTGCATTACAAATGCTATATGTGTCACATTTGCGAAAGTTGAAACTATTAGCATTGTAAATGACAAAGGTATTAAAGTAGCTATTTTCAAAACCAACACAGAAATCAAAAAATTGTCATTTACAATACCAATAGCTCAAACTTTCCTAATGCGAGACCTATTGCAGTGCAAATGCTTGTTAATATCTTCCAGCTGTCAAATAATAATCTGTACTGTGTTATGTGAGGCTATCTGAAATAGAAGTATTGCCATAAATCAGATTTTAAATGCATTTCCTTGACCTGTCTATGCAATACGAGGCATTAGACAAATGTTTTCCATTAATTTTCTCTATCGATTCTGTCTCATTCTTTTAGTCATATTTCTTATTTCAACCCATTTATACAGGTTGCTGAGAAAGGTAAACTAGATTAGAGATAATTATTTTATTCAAAGTCCTCATAGAATAAGTATTCTGTCCCTGGCAGCTCAACAAAAAGATCCATCCAAGGTTTATAATGAATCGATTATTGCTCAAGTTTTTGGGGATTGAGGATCATGTGATGAAATGGGCCCTGTGACTCAAATGTTGTTGTAACCGTAAAGTCAAATTTAACATGCTTTGTGCAGCATACCGATCTTGCTGTTGATGAGAATACTTAGCTTTCCTTGCCACCGTCTTGTGGGCTTAATGAATACTGGAGAATCAAGTTTCGCTTGTTGGAGACTTCATGTGTCCACACCGCAAATCCCGATACTACAAGCTAGAACAGGAAGTATAAAGACGAGCAGGAAAGAGCAGAGCAAAATACAGCTGCGTGCATGTCAACTCATCTTCATTTGACAGATGTCACTCGTTTCTGTAACGTACACCATAACTTTCTATAATATACAAGGCAATATGTCGTCATACATTTTCCTTAGGCTACCTTAGTTGCTGGCCAACCTTCACCGTCATCCCTAAAATATTCTTTCTCCAATCACTGTAATCGAAGCACCCTGTACATCGACTGGCCTCCCTCGCTCTATCGATAGACAACGAGAGAGGGAACTGGTTGACGTGTGCAGATGCATGCCACCAACCTTTATCCCTGAGAGTGAAATGGCCGTAAGGAGCTGCACTTCACTCCGATATCCTCCATTCTTTCAGGAGCTGATGTTCATACCAAAGAGCATGTTGCTTGAAGATGGCTACCTGCGCTCAGCAGATGTCCTTGAACCTTTCAGCAGAGCGGACTGCAAAACACGTTTATTTTACGGATACAGTTCCTTACCGAACGACACATTTATGGAGTTAACATTCTAGTTTCAATTACAGCACTCCATTGGCAGTGGGCACGACACAAATGTCATAATTGTAAAAACTACCAACAAATGACATTAATTTACCCATCTCAATATATTTATTGGGATAAAAGTAAAGTGACGCCGAATAGACAAAAGCAACAAAAAAGGCAAATAGACATGAATGTGCCCTTCGGCCTAGAGCACAATAAAACAGTTGCGCGTGTGCCTCATAGTTACAATGGCCACAGACCCCAAGCATTCATGCACGAGCTGTGCTGGGTACGCATGAGGTATCCGCGGCTGCCAAGCAGCCTCGTGTCATGAGCACCTCCTCAACCAGGCAGTATCTCTGGCTACAGACTACTGTAGTCTGGGACTTGTAGTTTGAGTGTTTTCGAAGCACGCGGCACCATGAATTCCACCATACCACGCAGAAGATAAAAAGTGAGATGTGGTCAATAGGGTGTTGCGGGACTGAGGGTCCACTTAGCAGCGGAAAAGCCGGTGTAGAGCTCAGTTCAAGGGAGGGACAGGCAGAGAGGGGCTGTCAGTCTCTGAAGTCACACTTACCGCCCCAGCAGCGCCGGACTGGAATCAGGCTGGTTGAGGCAGAAGGAGAGGACACAGGTCGATGCAGAGCCCTTTGCTCTCCACGCGCATATGTTCCACAGACCGCTGCAGCTTGAATATGGGCGGTTCCGGAAGCACAGTGCTCGAGGCGGTCGGAACCAATGGGGAAGATGCACTGATAAGGCTGGGTGGCGCTCGGCTGGGGCAGGCGCTGAGTGCGTCCTCGTTCTCCCGGGGCACCTGGTTGTTTATAGCCTCAGTCCCATAACCAGCGTAGTCGCCCCCTTATTTAGTCACTGACAAATCACGAGTGAAAGGAGGCCGCAGACACGGACGTGCAGTAGGCATATTTACACCTTTGTACCAGGCAGTGCAGTATCCTACTCCGCCCCCCAAAATAAACAAAACCACCACCCTTCTAAGGCAACGCTGTCCCCGCACGGAAATATTTATTTATTTATGTATTTATTTATTTATGAGTTTTAATACAGCTCGAACTTTACCCGAGAACCAGTTACATTACTTAAGGACTTCAGAGTTCATGAATAACATAAAATATATACAAAACAAATACACTCTAAACCAGTGGTCTTCAAACTTTTTGATGTCGAGACCCCCTTGTCAAACCTTTTTAGATGTAAGGACCCCCTCTGACAACATTTTCTAGAAACTGGTTCTCCTCATCATCAGCATCTATCGACAACCATAAATGCTCCTGTTAGACCTGGCATTCTTTGGCACGTTTCCCGTGCAAGTTGCTGCCTAGCACCAACGTAGCAAGATTGATTTTGTACGGGAAGAGGCACCTTCCTTCACCAAAACAATCCTGAGGGGGCGTTTTCCTATTTCTATGTGAGCTGCAGAATGCAGAACACATGGAAAGATGAAAAACAAGCATTTGCAATGCAATAGGTCTCGCATTATGAAATTCTATTTCAGGACAGGAGGCTCCGATTATGCTTATTCTCATTTCTTTAATTGAAATGCTCAGCAGCCAATAACAAGTAAAAAAACACAATACCCATGAACACTTGGGAATAACCATAGAGTCTGTCATATAAAAGGCCATGTAGAACGTCGCACTTCCTCTTTCTTTGCTGCTCCGCAGCCAGTTAAGTGCATTTCTCTTACCTACTTGTGTAATTGATGTTTTCTGTGACTTTCTAATTAGCGCTTTGCTCGCGCTTGGTGCCGCGCTTTGTACCGCGTTACTGTGCTCCATTTGCTTCCTTTGCATACTTGCGGCGTTGCGCGGCTGGGAGCGTGTGTCACCTCCCTTTGGGTCCGGGCACCTTGTGCCCGTGTCCTGTATTCGTGGAGTGGGAGTTGGGGTTGTTGTGGACTCGCGCTGTTGCGCGAGCTCCCCTCCTTCATTCTGAGGCAGCTGGTGTCCGCGCATGCGCGGTAGCAGTTTCCGGCGCTCCGTGTCTCTCACAGTAACCAGAGCTTATGACAAGACGTCCCTTGTGACTGCATACGCCCACAGCCTCAGAATTAACCCCTGTTTGACGCCGGTTGCTGGAAAAGGCTTCAGGCTGAATAATTTGGCATAGGCTCTGCCTAGAGTGCTTTTTTCTTCGACAGCAAGCCCTCCCTCCACCTTTTAATTATTTTTTGAGGCAGTTTTCTGCTTTTCATTGGCTTGCTGTGGGGTTTTTGTCACTCCCCCTGACTTTTGCGTTTGGCAAATATTGATTCTGTCATCTTGTGGGCATATTTGCACTGTTGGTGTACAATGAGTGAATACTATTATGATGATGACTGTGACTATGACGAAGAGGCCTCTGAGTCTCTTGAGCAGGATTTGGTGGAAGCCCTTGATAAACGTGTGCAGCACTCCATGAATAAGGTGCTGGTTCGCGCCATAACTCCTCTGAAGAGGCATTTGGCTCAGTATGCTCAACAACAGGGTTGGGTTCTTACTTCGCGTAAGTCCACTTCCCCAAATAATCCTCATGCTTCTGATTTTCAAAAGTTGGCCAAATCTCTATCTACGGCCAGTCCAAGTCTGCGCAACCTGCGGCGGACAGTGATGATCAGCTTTCCTCGTCCTCCTCTGACCATGTACCGCCACCCCCGAAGAAGAAGAAATGCAAGGAGCATTTTGTGGATGCCCCCTCTCATCCCCCTGTCCTGACCTTTGAACCCTCAGACATTATTCACCCCAATTCCCCCGCTTGGCTCCCCTCACCGGCGGTGGCTGAATATGTACAACAACATATCCGTCAGCCTTTTGAGAAGGAGGTCCGCGCACGCCTCCGTTCAGAATGCCCAAGATCAGATCTGGCGGACAACCTGGCAGATACACCAGAGGTGTATCCCACCATGGTGACTTACCTTCGTAAGTTTGCTAAGGATCCTAAAAAGGGTCTGGACCGTTCCTGGCGTTTTTGTCAAGACGAGGTACTTGATCTGCTGGGCCCACTCACGAAGATTTTGGACCTCGACTTCGTTGCCAAGGAGTCCTCTGCGATGGTGGATCCAGATGAACTTATTGAGTGGGCTCAGAGGGCGATTTGCCAGCTTGGCAACGCCAACTGCGCTCTCTCTAGCGAGAGACGGCGTTCCATACTCCTTAAGCTCAATCCTAAATTAGCGGAACTTTCCACTTCGGAATCTGGTCCGGCTGCTCATGGCTTGCTTTTTGGCCAACCGTTTTTGAAACAACTAACGCAATTTGTCAGCACCTTCAGTGGTTTGGACAAAGCTCAGGCCTCGCTTCGGCGGGCTTTCCGTCTGGTTTTCGGCAAGGCCGGACAAAATAGGGGACGCTCGGTCGGCCGTGGTTCCCAACAACCCAACCAGAGAGGGTTTCAATCCCATAGAGGAGGGAATCAGGATTCCAACTACTCCCAGAAGTCCAATTTCTACCCCTCCAGGAAAGGCCAAGGACAGCACAAGAAAGGACGTTCCGGTGGAACCTCCGGTGGATATCATGGTTCCGCAACTTCAGGTGAGCCTAATTCCTGCTTGCAGTGTGGTTCTGGGGGGCAGAATACGTTTTTTTCCTACACAATTGGCGGTTGATCTCCAACGATACTTGGGTGCTGGAGACGGTCCAAGGGTACAAGATGGAGTTTTACCAGCCCCAGCATCAATCCCACCCTCCCTCTCCTCTTTGTTTCTCCCAAAGGGATCAGGAGTTCATTTCCGAAGAGCTAAAGTCACTTCTCTTGAAGGGGCGATTATTCCAACCATGCGTCACCCAAAAGGGTTCGTCAGCACCGTTTTTCTCGTGGAGAAAAAGGGAGGGGGCTCCAGGTTAGTGCTCAATCTAAAGGAGTTCAACGGAGGAGTGGTTTACAGACACTTCAAGATGGAGGGGATCCATCTGTTGCGGGATCTTTTACGGGAGAAGGATTGGATGGTTCGTCTCGATCTCAAGGACGCTTACTTGTCCATTCCCATCTACCATCCGCATCGCCGCTTCCTCCAGTTCCACTGACAGGGGACTTGGTACCAGTATCAGGTTCTCCCGTTCGGCCTCTCGTCGGCACCTTGGTGCTTCACGAAGCTGTTGAGGCCGTTCGTGTAGTCTCTTCGCAGTCGGGGTGTTCGTTTAATCATTTACCTGGACGACATCCTCCTTCTGGCGGATTGTCCGCTCACACTGATGTCTCATCTGGAATGGTCCATAGACCTCTTACAGTCCCTGGGTTTTCTGGTGAACGTTCAGAAGTCTGTGTTGCATCCGACTCAGGTGATAGACTTTTTGGGTTTCCGGGTCAACTCTCTTACATGTCAACTTCTGTTACCCAATCAGAAGAATCGGTATATAAAGAGAGAATTGACTTCAGTTATTGCAAGACCGACTGTGTCATTGAGATCGTTAGCACGAGTTGTCGGTCTTTTGGCTTCTTCCCTTCAGGCGATCTTCCCGGCCCCTCTGCATTACAGGGCTTTGCAGCGCCTCAAAATTCGCCATCTCCAAAACGGCCTCCGGTATTCGGATCAAATTCCTCTCTCGGAGGAGGCGAGGTCGGAGGTGCAATGGTGGCTGGATCATATGGAGGCTTGGAATGGTCGAGCCCTATTCGGCTCCTCGCCTGTGGTAGTGATCGAATCGGATGCCAGCCGTTGGGGCTGGGGGGCCCAGTGCGGTCCACTCTCGACGGGGGGTCGGTAGTCTCCCCAGGAACTCTCCCTCCATATCAACTGTCTGGAGGTCTTGGCGGGCTCCTTTGCGATTCGTTGCCTGTCTCCCCTTCGGTCCAACTGCTGTATACTCCTCCGCATGGACAACATATCAGCAGTCCGTTATATCAACAAACTGGGGGGAACTCGGTCGAAGTTACTGGTGGAGATTGCCAAGGATTTTTGGCACTTTTGTCTGCAACAGAAGATCACTGTTATTGCAGAATATCTCCCCGGCCACAACAATCTCATTGGGGATTGGAACTCGAGATATCTGAGGGAATTCAGCGATTGGAGACTCCATCCCCGGGTGTTCCGTCGCATTCTCCGGTCTTGGGGGCAATGTCAAATAGATCTGTTTGCTTCGCGCCTCAACACCCAACTCCCGCTGTTCTTCAGCTGAAGGCCGGATCCAGAAGCCCTAGCCACGGATGCCTTTCTCCAACCATGGCCGGCGTCTCTGTGTTATGCCTTTCCCCCGTTCATGATGATTCCCAGGGTTCTGGCTTACACGAAGCGCTACCAAGCAGAGCTGATCTTGATTGCTCCCTTGTGGAGAGCTCAACCGTGGTTCCCGGTTCTCCTGGAGATGGTTTGTGCGATGCAGTTGCTTCTTCCTCAGAAGTGGAATCTCCTGCTAGATCCTCTTCGGAATTCGCATCCCCTGATTCTGTCAGGCGCTCACTTCTGCTACTGGTGTGGTGGATTTCGGGGACCGCTGGTCGGTCCCGGGCCTTTCTGCAGACGCTTCCAGATTCATTAGTGATGCCTGGTCTCCTGGTACCCACAAACGCTACAGGGGCTCTTGGCGGCGTTGGTGTGACTGGTGTGTTCAACGGAAAGTTGATCCAACATCAGCAAATGTTTCTGTAATGGTTAACTTTTTGGCCTTGCTTGCCTCATCTGGCTTGGCGTATCGCACGGTGAACAATTTCCGTTCCGCTATTTCTGCGGGCCACCTCCATGTGGATGGTAAACCGGTGGGTGAACATCCTTTGGTTGCTAAGTTGCTCAAAGGTATCCGCCTTGCGAATCCTCCGCATCCTAAGTATGTCTCTTTATGGGACGTGTCGGTTGTGTTGCGTTTTCTGGATGCCTGGCCGGTTAATTCTCTGTTAACCCGTAAACAGCTGTCAGCCAAACTGACTATGTTGTTGTGTCTGGTTTCCTGCAAGCGGGTGTCTGATGTCCGTGCTTTAGATCTGGCCGGGCGCAGCTTTACTCCTGAGGGAGTCTCATTTTGCCTTTCTCGGCGTACCAAGACCAATACTGAGTACATTTCTTATCCGTCTTTCCCCACTCGTCCCAACCTTTGTGTCGTCCGATGTCTCAAGGATTACGAAGTAAGTACTTCTTCTTTTCGTTCTGATATGCGGGGCCAGTTGTTGATTGCTTTGCAGAAACCTTTTCGCCCCGTTACCCCTGCTACTTTGGCTCGGTGGGTACGTTGGCTCATGGCAGAAGCTGGAATTGATGTGTCTGTGTTTGGAGCACATCCTGCTCGAGGGGCTATGGCTTCTAAAGCTTTCTCGATGGGTGTCACTTTGTGTGATATTATGAAGGCCGCGGATTGGTCCTCTGGTTCTGTTTTTAAAACCTTTTACTTTAAGCCTATTGATAATGTTGCTTCTGTTGTGGTGGATCAGCTTTAAACAAGCATAATCGGAGCCTCCTGTCCTGAAATAGAATTCAAAATTTGCAAACATACGTGACAAGAATTTTCAATTCTATTAAGGACAAGGAGGCGAGGATTATCCCACCCATTATTGTATGCATTATTGTTACTGTACACATATTCAAAAGTTTCTTACTGTTGAAATGATGCTTTTGCCTTGTTTTTTCTACCCTCCCTTCTTTTATGAACATGTTCCACGGAATGTGTATTACGGCTCTGTGCCTCTTTTCAGGCTCTGACCCCAAGTGATGGCTCTTCTTTACGATCTGGATTCTCCTGCCTGCTCTTCTGAGGATTGTAGTTCCTGTCTTCCTCTGGCATTGATTTTTGGACTTTCCTTGACAGTCCTGGTTTGGAGATGGTGTTGTTTTCCGTGATTGACTTTCCATGTTTTTCTGGTTACTTGCACAAACATTTTCTCACCAAAGAAAGAGGAAGTGCGACGTTCTACATGGCCTTTTATATGACAGACTCTATGGTTATTCCCAAGTGTTCATGGGTAGTGTGTTTTTTTACTTGTTATTGGCTGCTGAGCATTTCAATTAAAGAAATGAGAATAAGCATAATCCTCGCCTCCTTGTCCTTAATAGAATAGAAAATTCTTGTCACGTATGTTTGCAAATTTTGAAGTTTGAGCTATTGGTCTTGTAAATGACAATTTTTTTATTTATGTGTTGTTTTTGAAAATAGCTAAATTAATAGCTTTGTCATTTACAATGCCAATAGTTATAACTTTCACAAATGTGACACCTATAGCATTCGTAATGCAACATGTTTTGTATTTACATGACTTAGATGTATTGATATTACAAATAACAATGGCTTTTAATTTTTTAAAATAATTAATACTTAAATAAAAGTGATTGTAATTTATAATGGCAATAGCTTAAACTTCTGTAAATAACTTTTGTGAAGCTTATGTTCAGTGTATTTTATTGTGACGAAAATCCAAGAACAGAAGTGAAATATTAACATCTTTTTGTGACATTTGTAATAAAGTTTGAAACATTGAGAGAACATATTTGAACCAGTGATGCTGTGGTTGCGCTGAGCGATGCAGTGGTTGCGCTGAGCGATGCTGAGGTTGCGCTGAACGATGCTGTAGTTACGCTGAGCGATGCTGTGGTTGCGCTAAGCGATGCTGTGGTTGCGCTGAGCGATGCTGTGGTTGCGCTGAGCGATGCTGTGGTTGCGCTGAGCGATGCTGTGGTTGTGCTGAGCGATGCTGTGGTTGTGCTGAGCGATGCTGTGGTGGTGCTGAGTGGTGCTGTGGTGGTGTTGAGTGATAATGTGGTGGTGCTGAGTGTGGTGGTGCTGAGTGGTGCTGAGTGGTGCTGAATGATGCTGTGGTGGTGCTGTGGTGGTGCTGAGTGATAATGTGGTGGTGCTGAGTGATAATGTGGTGGTGCTGAGTGATAATGTGGTGGTGCTGAGTGGTGCTGTGGTGGTGCTGAGTGGTGCTGTGGTGGTGCAGAGGGGTGCTGTGGTGGTGCAGAGTGGTGCTGTGGTGGTGTAGAGTGGTGCTGTGGTGGTGCAGAGTGGTGCTGTGGTGGTGCAGAGTGGTGTTGTGGTGGTGCAGAGTGGTGCTGTGGTGATGTTGAGTGATGTTGTGGTGGTGCTGAGTGGTGCTGTGGTGGTTCTGTGGTGCTGCTGAGTGATAATGTGGTGGTGCTGAGTGATAATGTGGTGGTGCTGGGGTTGCGCTGAGTGATGCTGTGGTTATGATGAGGGATGCTGTGGTTGCGCTAAGTGGTGCTATGGTGGTGCTGAGTGGTGCTGTGGTGGTGCAGAGTGGTGCTGTGGTGGTGCTGAGTGATACTGTGGTGGTGCTGAGTGATAATAATGTGGTGGTGCTGAGTGATAATGTGGTGGTGCTGAGTGATAATGTGGTGGTGCTGTGGTGGTGCTGAGTGATGATGTGGTTGCGCTGAGTGGTGCTGAATGATGCTGTGGTGGTGCTGAGTGGTGCTGCTGAGTGATGTGGTGGTGCTGTGGTGGTGCTGGGTGGGGGTGCTGTGGTGGTGCTGAGTGGTGCTGTGGTGGTGCTGAGTGATAATGTGGTGGTGCTGAGTGATAATGTGGTGGTGCTGAGTGGTGCTGTGGTGCTGCTGAGTGTTGCTGCTGAGTGATGTTGTGGTGGTGCTGAGTGGTGCTGCTGAGTGATGTGGTGGTGCTGTGGTGGTGCTGGGTGGGGGTGCTGTGGTGGTGCTGAGTGGTGCTGTGGTGGTGCTGAGTGATAATGTGGTGGTGCTGAGTGATAATGTGGTGGTGCTGAGTGGTGCTGTGGTGCTGCTGAGTGTTGCTGCTGAGTGATGTTGTGGTGGTGCTGAGTGGTGCTGTGGTGCTGCTGAGTGTTGCTGCTGAGTGATGTTGTGGTGGTGCTGAGTGGTGCTGTGGTGGTGCTGTGGTGGTGCTGAGTGGTGCTGAGTGATAATGTGGTGGTGCTGAGTGATAATGTCGTGGTGATGAGTGATAATGTGGTGGTGCTGAATGATGATGTGGTGGCGCTGAGTGATGCTGGGGTGGCGCTGAGTGATGCTGGGGTGGCGCTGAGTGATGCTGGGGTGATGCAGAGGGCAGAAAGGCACAAAAACGAGTCTAACAGAGGGCAGAAGGGCAGAAAAACAAGGGACAAACGAGTCTAACAGAGGGCAGAAGGGCACAAAACCCAAGTCTAACAGGGGGCAGAAAGGCACAAAAAACGAGTCTAACAGAGGGCATAAGGGCAGAAAAACATGGGAAACTAGGGAGCTTAGTTGTACCTTTAGAAAGGAAGCGAGGTCCTATGAGAGACCTAACTAGTACAAGAGGACTTGTATTTCCTGAAGACAGAAGCCTATTACCGGAGAGGACGATAGCTATGAGAATGAAGTTGATACCTTGATCTAAGGTTAGTAAAGAGTCACAATTGTTATCAAATCGAAAGCACAATGTCTGAAGAGGAAGAAGGCGGAACACATAAATATGCTAATTATCGTGCCAAAACGATTAATAATACATCAGAACAACAAGGTGTAATAAGAGATCAATATGAAAATAATAAATGATTCTACGATAATGGGCGTGCTGGAGGCGGCATTCCGCTTGTGAGCGATGTCAAGGGGGTAGATATGAGCAAGGTGGCAGTTGCAAGGTAAAGGTAGCAAAACTGACCATAGCAAATGATGATTCGATAAGATAGGCATCCCCGAGTGGGATGCGTGGAAAATCTATGCGTTCTGAATGAGCGGCGTGCAGTAGCTCAGTCGGCTGCATATACGAAAACTCTGGGCCGGAAGACAAATGCCAGTAACAGACGGTTGCCGTAAACTGACATGACAGGGTCACGATAAAGACCCGATCGATATGAGTCAGCGGATACAACTGATTTAGCCTAGTAGATCCAGTATGGTGAAAATAAAGACCAATTACTGGGGTTAAAAATAACAGACTATGTCGAGGGACAAAAAGGAAAAAGAATATAGATGTGCAAAAAATATTTAGATAAATTCTACGAGCTCATGGCAGGAAATGGGTCATGACCTGGGCCAAGGGAGAAAAAGCAGAAAAAAAGTGTGTTGAAGACAGCAGAGATTAAATTAACATTGAGGGTGAGAGCACAAGTTGACCCAAGAAAGAGGCATAATGTGGAAGCAGTCCGAGTATTTGTCAACCCCTGCATTCAATAGTGCCTGTGTCAGGTTGCTAAGGAAAATGCTTTGCTCCTGCAATTGTTAATAGGAAATTAGAGCAAATTAAAATATCACCAAGAGAAGCTAATCTGATTCCATTGTTGAAATGTCACTACAACATGTTTGCCCCAACACATCCGAAAAATCAACGAATTAAACGCAAGAGAAAATTTATCAAAACGCAGAGCCACCAATTTGCTTCAACCAGAGGCACCACTTATTTGAACAATCACATGCAAACCCTAGTTAAGAAAGTGAAAGAGGCATGTCCATGAAAGTTAACGAAATATTTAACACCGCACGATCTTAAAATAAAAGGTCCCATTAGCATGTTGTTGTTACAGCAGAACATAAAATAAATTGAAGTTTACCTCTTTTAATCATGGGTAAACATGTAATATTTAAAATGTATAACCCTCGGTGTAGCATACATTTGAAGAATCTATGTCTAGGGGTTATCGTGACGAAGGTAGATCCAGGAGGCCTGCATTCCGATTGCAGCGTCTCTACCGCACCACATTCTGTGAACCTGTGCAAGTCAATGTATTAAAGACTTTCGGTTCTCTGATCTGCCAAACAGAAATCCATGTGGAACGACCAAACCAATCGCCTGAAATGATACAAAATCACCCGTATACAGACAAATTAAACGCCTGCTAAATTTAGGCATAGTCAAGAAACTGAAGAGGGTCAATATGGGAAAGTTCGCTGAAAGACATATATTTGATGGATTGCCCGAAAAAGTACCTATTCACAGATGAAATCAACTTGTAGCAAGTGAAAAGCAAAATACGTTCACATTGTTTGACAGGGTATAGCTTAGCAAAGTATTACAACTTGCAGAAATGTTTAACTAAAACCAAGAAATATAATGTCTTACGCTGTAATGTATAGCTGTGGTGTCCTGAAAACATCTACAGGGATGCAAGGTTCTGGGTAATATAATGTTGCCCCCTTAAACGGCAAAATAAAACAGGTTTTGACGGACAGCGCTAAGATTTGCAACGACATAGCCACAGTGATGTTTTCCCAACATTGCAGTGGCATGACAATACGATACTTCTAGAGGAAATCCTGGCTAAACTAATCCAGATGCTGGTAAAATATTTTAGATTTTTGGAAATGCTTTGATCTGAACAGGGATACTTAGAAAATGCCATTCTTTCCGCATCAATTGACAAGACATTTATAGCAATGCACATTACCAAAAAAAGACAACTCACACGTAATTCCTAAGAATCTATGGAGTTACTGCCACGTAATAAACATAAGTCTCTTTCAGATGGAACAACAATTTCACACAAAAGTGAAGAAAATACACAAAACAGGTATCACGCGTGTTTACACCCTCTCGGCACCATCGTGAACTCGTCCATGTTATGGAACCTTTTACTCCCGCCTTTCATACATCAAACAAGATGAACGTATTCGCGGAAATTATTACATAATAGAAACAAATGGTAAAACTGTGGATCTGCATTTAATGGAACAAAACCACACGAGACGTGGCGTGAAATAATCTCTCAATAATATTGGAATCCCCAAGACCGCGCAATCACTGCAGATGCGCATGTTACTGTTCCTCAACGCAGTAATCGGTTATATTTCATGAACAGTGTCGTAAATTATGTTGAACGTGGGGGTAAGACAACAAAGCAGTTGTGACTCGAGCAATACAAAATGCTCGATGTGCAACATGTAATTAGCTTTCTATTTATTGTGACTCACTTTTTTGACGGCTTTTCTCCTAAATGTAACTTGGAGTGACCTCTAATGAACTGCCACCGCCTGGCTCACAATTTGATAAGTTTCCATTCTCCAGGTTAACGAAGCGTGGCAGAGACGTAAGAAGTGAGCCGCGCAACCAAAG
This sequence comes from Lissotriton vulgaris, assembly GCF_964263255.1. Taxonomy (NCBI): domain Eukaryota; kingdom Metazoa; phylum Chordata; class Amphibia; order Caudata; family Salamandridae; genus Lissotriton; species Lissotriton vulgaris. Next base: position 641,957,481 of record NC_141700.1, on the reverse strand, counting down.
CATCTCATAACCTGCACGTCAAACGAGAAACACAGGACTAAGATTTAAGGACACAAACCTCCCATTAAAATGTAGTGGCGCCTCAAAGCATTTCCTGTAACCAATCTGTAAAGACAACCAAACTATCATGGAATGACACTTCAAAAAAACAGGAATTCATTCAAACAATAACAGAACGCCTACACAAGCCAACAGCAAAGGTGTGTGCAGAACAAATAGCGGATTTTACCAAGAAATGGTTGTTTTTTTTTTTTACTTAGTGGAGGATAAACGTTGTTAACGTCCACGCGTGAACCTCGAGAAGCAAAGACAAGTTATGGCTTTCTCGGTTACATCATGCAGCGGGCTGGTACAGCCAAGAATGTGAGCCAAACTTGATTTAACGTTAACGCCGGGGGATCTCGCTCTTCCCCGCACAATCACTTGAAAAAAAATAACCTCAACTGGATAAAAAAAGTTAGTTGAGCACACAGCACCACACGCAGTTTTAGGACGGTGTCAGTTTTCAGAAGCGCTTGCATTCCTTGATAAAGGCATTAATAATAAACTGTCTTTTTGTTCAGAAATAGTTTTGGAGCGGCTAGCAGCAATCGCCTGCGTAACTATAAAGAAAAATAGTTCATAGAGCTGCAAGTGCGCAAGCTATATGGATTAACGCACCGTATGCCCAAAATAATCAGGATATTTAAAATGGGAGGAAAGTACCCATGTTACTATTTAAAAAAACTGTTTTACCTTCGATGCTGGCGACTAGCACCTTTCGTACCGAATGTTACAGACAATAATTAGAAAAGTTACTAGCATGATTGTAGTTATTTTAACACTTATTGAAACATATGTAGAATTGTACATATAAACAAGCTCTTGGCTTTGCTGTGGGGAGGGGAGAAGGGGGGAGGAGAAACGCGAGACACGGCCTGGCAGCCGTGAAAGTGAAAGTACGGCCGGCCGGCCGGCCGTGAATAATTAGGGGAGGAGAAATGCCTGAGGCAGAGCGCACAGCTTCAGATGCCTGTGGGAGGGAGGCTGGTAGCTTTGAAGTGTACGCGCTTTTTTCACGGGCACTGCATGCAATCGCCGATGGTTAAGCTCTGGTTAAGCCCCAATATCTCTCGCATGTTTAATGCGCAATCGCATTGACAGGCTCGACCTAATGAGGAGAAATGAAAACATTTCTCCTCGTTACGCTTCTGCTGGAGAGGCATCAGTTTTTGGAGCTGCCCCGGGTTTACGTGAATTTGTAAATAGGGAGGCAGCCTCAATATCCATAGGCTAAGCGTGGGAACCCCACCTAAAGCCCATGGAACACCTCCTTGATCAGACCGCCCAGGATATTGCGGCATAGATTTGAAAATTTAGCGCCACAAAAATTAAAGTTTAGCGGCCCAAAAATTGAAATTTTGGGGCATTATTGCGGCACTTTATTATTTTTTTTTCCCAAAAACCTTTATTGCACCTTTAAGTTTACACAGCTATAGGCCTACAACCCGTGGGGCTGGCCGCCATCACAATACGGCAATCATCATGCAGTAATATCAGACTGGAGTCAAATGTTACTCTTTTATAATCCTTATTACTACATCAATTAAAAGGTACTGTATAATCATTATTCTGCTAATCAGTACATGTTCTTGGTTTTCTCTTTTTTGCAAAAAACCAACAACAAAACACAAGAAGCTTAAGGAATCACATTGCGGTCTTTCATTTTTGGTTGTTGGTCGCATTGACTGAGTAACGATGCATCCCCCCGTGTCAAATCAACCTAACTCCTTCCTAAACTACGCTAAGTCGTGGTAGTGTGAGTGCTCAGGTTCTCTCGGTCGCGGCACCCTTGGTATCTCCCCTGACATATCTCTGTGGTCCACACTCTAATGCCGTGGTCTATCCCGTGTTTGTGGCCACCCTTCCCTGTGGGATCTGTGAAGTCTACTAATCCTCCTCCCCTTCCTCATCCGACATAGCTTGATCGTCTTCCGGCAAGGGATCACAGATCTCCCCTCTGTACATGTTCCACTTGGTCCAGATTTTGTTCCATTTCCCCGGGCAGGCTCGGTTAGAGTACACCGCCCTTTCTGTCACCATTACTCTGTCCATGTTTAGGCACCATTGTGTTTTTGTTGGCACTTCCGCCGCTCCCCAGCGCTGTGCGATATCTCGCTTGGCTACTATCATGCCCAACGTGACCCATAGCTGACCATGTCTGGACAAATCATTAGCTTCCCACACATTTAAGAGGCACCTCCGTGGTTCAGGGAGTAGAGAGATCTCTAGTGTCTGTGATATTGTTCGCAATATTTGTTTCCAATACTCCTGGATACGGGGGCAGTCCCATATAGTGTGAAAGAACGTGCCCTCCTCCCCACACCCACGTAGGCAGTAAGGGTGTTGTGCTCTGTTAATGCGGTGTAATGTAGTCCTAGTGTAGTATACCCTATGTAAAACTTTTAGTTGTACGAGTCTCAATCTTGTGGAGATACCTACTTCCTTAGGCGATGCCATCGCCTCATTCCATTCGTGTTCGTCCATCTCATGGGTGTCACCCTCCCATTTCTCCTTCAATGGAGTCATTGGGTCCGGTAAGTTGTAGAGCAGTTTACGGTATGTGAGCGACGTCGCACCTCTATCATGAAATCTGTGAGAAGGCGGTCTTCAAGCGGGGACGATTCCGGCACCTCAATTTCAGGGGGTATGGCAGCGAGCAACGCATGTCGTATCTGAATATATCTGTATAACTCCCTCTCTCCCAAGTCGTATAGCTCTCTCAGTCTGTCAAAAGGCACCACACCTCCCCTTTCCCATAGATCCCCCACTGTAGATATCCCTATAGCATCCCAGTGTGAGAAGCCTCTGCTGTTTCTCATGTTACCCAGGGCTCGTGAGTCCCATAGTGGTGTAAGCTTGGTTATTCTCCCCTTCCATCCTAGTGTCGCTGTCGCTGTATGCCACAGCATCACGGTTAGTCTGGTGGGTCCTTCCAATTTACGCATTTTACGTTGATCGTACAACGGAGCCAGTAGGCTATTCGTGCCTAGCTGTGCTCTATCTGCTTGAAATGCTGGATCATTTTGCGGAGTGTGTATCCATTGGTTGATGGGTTTCAGTTGTGCCGCCCAATAATACAATTTCAGATTTGGCAGCGCGATTCCGCCATCGTACCAACCCCTGTGTAGTATGGATTGCGCAATGCGTGCCGGTAGGTTCCCCCACAGAAGATTTGACACCAATGCCGCTACTTTCTTAAAGAAACTCAGAGCCACCGGATACAGAGTATTTTCAAGTATATATAGAAATCGGGGCAAGGACATCATTTTATATAGCACTGCCTTCCCCAGTAGCGGCAGAGGCAGCCCCGCCCAAAACTTGACATCCTGTTTAAGTCGTTCCTTGGGAGGCCCCAGATCTTTGTCCATAAAATCCGTTGGGTCCCTTGTAACATGGATACCCAAGTATTTAAAGGAAGATCCAGCTGCCTTTAGAGGGCATTCTATACTTAGCGCCGGGATCGGACCCTTCAGGACATACATCTCCGATTTGTTCCAGTTTAACGTGTATCCCGATATTTTACCATGGCTGTCACAGAGATTCAAGAGTGCCGGCACCCCGTGCTCCAGGTCTGTTAGGTATACCAGCATGTCATCTGCATAGAGGGAAAGCCGGTCCTCCCAGCCCTCCGCCCAGCGTATTCCCGTCAGTAGCGGTGTGGTTCTAATTAAAGTGGCTAGTGGCTCTAATGAAATTGGAAACAGCAATGGCGAGAGGGGGCATCCCTGACGAGTGCTTCTCCCCAGAGGGAATGGTCGCGAGATATGGCCGTTTGCTACCACATGCGCAATCAGGTCAGCGTATAATAATCTAATCCATGCAATAAATTTGGAGCCGAATCCCAGTCGAGTCAGAACTTCAAACAAGTAGTTCCACTCTACAAGGTCAAAGGCCATTTTGGCGTCCAGGGCCAATATTACTGCTTGAGTAGAGATCGATTCCGCCTTAGCCAGCACTCCGTGTAATCTGCGCAGATTTAGCGCTGTGTTCCTATGTGGCATAAATCCAGATTGGTCCAGATGTATGAGGGTGGGCAGATGAGGCAGAAGTCGGGTCGCCAGGAGCTTGGCAAGGATTTTGACTTCTGCATTAAGTAGCGAGATAGGGCGATATGAGGAGCATTCCTCCGGTGGTTTCCCCGGCTTGGGGATTGCTACTATATTGGCCAGTCTCTGATCTGGTGGAAGTATTCTCTTCTCTAAACACTCCTTGTACATCGCTAGTAGGTGTTTGCCTAGTCTCTCCGGCGTCGATTGATACCATTCTATAGGTATGCCATTTGGTCCAAGCGCCTTGCCCGGGTGTAGAGCATTAATAGCCAATTGGATCTCTTCTGTGGATATATCTGCATCTAGCTCTGCAGCCGCTTCCGAGGGAAGTGTCTGGACCTCAATCTGCTCTAACGCCGCTCTGGCCATTTCAGGTGTCACTACTCGCTCAGGGGTGTATACCTCTTCGAAGTGGGCCGCGAGCGTCTCGACTATTTGTTCCGGGTTTGTGTGCATCTCCCCCAGTCCGTTCCTCACCTGTTGTATACCTCTAGAACTACCTCCCCTCTTATCGAGCCATGCCAGCATCTTACCCGCCTTGTCTCCTACTTCATAAATCCTATTCTGTGTGTCCGTTATTTGTCCCTTAACCTGAGTCCGCACATGATCCGTGTAAAGTTGCTGTTGGAGGTGAAGTGCGTGGGACGTGGCCGGAGTGGGGTGCGTTTCATGCGCTGTTGACAATTCCCGTAATGTTAATTCCAATCTGGTTAGTTCCTGGGCTTTCTCCCTTTTGTAACCTGTAATTGAGTTTATGGCTTGACCCCTAAATACCGTCTTATATGCCTCCCAGACAACCTCTGAGGAGCGTACTGAGTCTACATTCTCAGCAAAATACTGTGTCGTCACCTGTTTAAGAGCCTTGCGGACTTGGGGGATCTTAAGGTACATAGCGTGTATGGGGTATATTCGTTTGCGTGACTGCTCCTGGGTGGATATCGTTAGGGTGATCGGGGAGTGGTCTGATATTCCCCTTGGGTAAATTTCTATGGTGTCTATGTGTTGGATACCATTGCCTAGGGCCAAGAAGTGGTCTATTCTCGACATGCTGCCGTGCACAGCGGAGTGGAAGGTGTATTGCTTAGCCTGGGGGTGTATATGCCTCCATATGTCGATGAGACCCATAGCTGTCAAAAAACGCTGGAAGCGAGAGGGCCCCCCAGCGGGAGCCACCGTCGGGAACCTATCTAGTTGTGTGTCTACAATGGCATTGAAGTCTCCCCCAAGAACAACATCCCCCTCAGGAAGAGTCAGCAAGAAGTCAGCTAGTTTCGGGAGCTGCACCGAGTGGAGCGCTGGGGGAATGTATATAGAAACCAAATTAAGGAGCCTACCCTCCCACTGTCCCTGCAGGGCAGCGAAGCACCCCTGACCGTCAGTCTTAGTGTTCAGTGGAATGAAATTTGAGGATTTCTGAATTAGGATGCCTGTCCCCCGAGATCCTGACGTAAATTCCGAATGGACTATCATTTTGTAACCTCTCCTATCCATGGCCTTGGATGCCCCCCGTTAAATGTGTCTCTTGTAGTAGTGCTATGGCGGGTTTCAGCCTTTTCAGTGCGGTCAATACCAGTGCACGCTTTACCTTGTCTCCCAGCCCTCTCACATTCCATGTCAGTATTCGCAGGGAAGAGCCCCGCGAAAGTGGTTCAACCCCTTACGTTCTGAGTGTCGGGTCGTCTGCCATATATGGTTATGTGGACATTTGTGCGTCTAACATGATTCGTATCACGAATGTTATCTCTCCACCTGTTCATCAGACTGCATAGATTCATAATGTAGGAGCTAGACCTTCTGTGTATGTACCAAACTTTTGTTAAACCGCCCGAATGCATAACATTATTCCTCGACCATACATGTGTATTCCGAACAATACCAAAACAATCCCTCCCCTCGCCCCCCCTCCCTGCGCCCCTGCTTAACGGACTTCCAACTGCCCGCCTCCCCAACTGAGCCGAGTGCTTAACCCATCCCAAAACCAGAGTACTTGCGTGTAGGGGGAGAGTGTCTCCCCGAGCAGGCGGCATCCCTGCTCACATCCGGGGCCAACGAGGCCAGCGTCCATCTGCAACAGTAAAATACTAGTTCCAGTCACAATAGACAGCGTTCATTCTTGTTCCTTCTGTTCGGGGTCATTCTTCTCCGTCAGCCTCCGTGAGTTCAAGTGTCGGGGATCTTCCCGCTCCTCCTCTGCCTGATGTTTGTGACCCTGTCCGGCTGCCGTCTCGGTGCCCGTGATTCGGTCTGTGAGTTGTTCGTGGCTGGCCCGTAGTGCGCCAACCCTCAAGCCAGTCCCTGGCCGCATCGGGGGAGTCGAAGAACCAGACCATTTTATCAGCTACTACTCGGAGCCGGGCCAGGAAGAGCATTGAATAAGGCAATTCTTTTTCTCTTAGCGTCTTTTTTACCTCAAGAAAAGTTCTCCTTCTCCGTGAGACTTCCGCTGTGTAGTCTGGGAAAAATGACACCCTGGAGTTCTGAATCTGGATGGCTGGTGCCACTCTAGCCGCTTGTAAAATAGCGTCCCGATCTCTAAAGTTAAAGAGTCTCGCTAGTATCGGCCTCGGCGAGCCTCCTGGCTTCGGCTTCCCCCCTGGCACCCTATGGGCCCTTTCTACAGAGAAGAAATGTGAGAGTCCTTTGGGCTGGAGCTGATTTTTGATCATATCCTCCACGTAGAGGTCCATAGCTCCTGTAGTTTCAGACTCCGGCACACCTAAAATTCTGACATTGTTCCTCCGAGAGCGCCCCTCCTGATCATCCAGCTTTTCTCTAAGTGTTTTGTTGTCCGCTTGCAATTTACCCATTTCTATTTGTAACTCAGATACATCTTCAACTAAGGATTTGGTCACTACTTCAACTTGTTTTACTCTTTCGTTCATCTTCTGGAGGTCTGCGCGTATCAAGGTAACTTCAGTCGCCGTCGCCCCCACCGTCTCCTGTACCTGAGCCAATGCCGCCAGAACATCGTCCAATGTGGCTTTCTTTGACCCTTCGGCGTCTGCCATTTTCCCCGCGGGCTTGCGTTGTTCCTGGGTGGGTGTCTGTTTGTCGTAGGCGAATTTGTCGAGTTTGGCTTGTGTGGAGCTGTGCCTGGGGCCTCTGTTCGCCATGCTGTACAATCCGTGATTGTTCTATTCACCAACAGGGGAGTGCTGTCTGATCAGGGAAAGGACTCCACTCGTGTCTCCTGGGTGGTATATGCGTTTCAGTCGCGACAGCCCCACTTTATGAAGTGACACAGGCCTTTCCAATTGTGGGCTTGTCTGCTGGTTCGTCCACCGTGGGCGGTGCGGGTTCGGGCAGGGTCCTCTGCAAATCGTCTGCAGCCGGGGTATTTCTTCTGCCCCCCTTCTGCACCCCTGTTTGCTGCCCCCGAGTAGCGTCTCGGCGCAATAAGCCTTCTGACCATATGAAGGTCTATAGTTTAATGTCCGTGTCCATGAGCACACACAGTGCCTGCGCCTATTGCCGCCCAGTGTGTCTGTGTCTTGCAGGCCCGGAGCATACCCACTTAGATCCGCTTTTAAGCCTTTCACGCTGCCAGGTGCTGCCTCTTCTCCTGTAGTGGGGGTGGGGGGGGAATCCCTCGCGGTCCACCGGCTCGGTATTCGGCGCGCCTTGCTGATGGTACGGCCCGGCGGTCTGCGGGGATCGCGGATCGCCCCTCTCACCCTTGGTGCCCTCCTCCCAGTCGCGTCACCTCAGGTGTATCTGCCCAGGGGTCCGGCGCTTGCCTGTTCGTGTTGCTGTATTCGGAACTGATCCGCCGTCCAAGATGGCGGTTCCACCCTCGAGTCGCAGTGTCTTCCGTGAAGTCTTGCCCTCTGTTTTCGTGGCCGCGCCCGATATGCCGACCCTCTGCAAGCCCGTCTATTTGTTTTGGAGGCTTTTCAGGTCTTTCCGATGTTCCGGTCGGAGGTCCGACACTTCCGGCAAGTGTCACCCGCCGATGCTTCACTTCCGCCCGGGTTCAGTCTGCCGGCCACTCCGCTGCACTGAGGAGGACAGTAGGCCCCTCCTCTCACCTCGCCGTTACTCCGACTGCCGGGCCGCCGCTGCCCCGAAACTGCTCCGTTGGGTGTCGCACGGTCACCAGACCCAGTCCGCCCCGACTGGATGATGAGTTTATCGGATATTACCTCCGGATTAATGCGGGATGCCGCCTTATAGTGGGAGCCTCTCTAAGGTGCTGCCGCCATCGGTGGCTGCTAGCCACGCCCCCCCTTGGCACTTTATTTTAATTGTAATCAATCCTTTCCAGCCTTAAATCATTTAAACGGTTTTAGCTTCCAATTTGAAATAGACATGTTTAAAGTGTGTTAGAGTGTTTGTTTGCCTTATTCTCCTTTGTGGTGACATTCTGGATCATAGGTTAAGCCAAGCACAATAGCCCAGGGTTGCTAGTCCTCCTGTTTTCTGTGGCACTGTGCTGACTTGCGGCTAGTGGTTCCAAGCCCCAAAGGGAAAGAGGTGGCCTGTGGCCGCTTGGTCATGTAGAGCATGTCTGCAGACTCCTCAGAGGGAAGCCTGGCTTTGGACCTGGGTGACTGGGGGTGTAAGTGGTGTAAGTGGTGCAGATGGAAAGGACCCTTGACTTGGAAATGAAGGTCTGGGCTATGGACGACTGGAACATGCAGAGCACATTTAAATGCCCCTCAGATGGCAGCCTGGCATCGGGTGAGTGATTGATGGTGGAAGTGGGACAGATGGAAGGGACCTTTGACTTGGGAATTAAGGGCCTATCAATGTCTGGTGCATGCAGAACATGTCTACAGACTCCTCTGAGCATGTCTAGAGACTCCTTGGATGGCAGCCTGGCAAAGGGCATGGTCTGTTGATCGTGGCAGTAGGGGGTAGGTGGTACTATCACTGGAAGGAAAGAGCAAAAACAACAGTTGATGGACAGAATGCAGAACAATGTCATACATTCACCCCAGTACAGAGATCTGGGGTTAAATCCATAGTTGTTTTGCTCACCATGCCATTCCAGTTTGAAACCAGCCATATGCAACTCAGTCTTGACCCTGTGCCCCATGGGAACAGTCCAGACAGAACTGCCAATCTAGGTCCTCCCTGGACTGGAAACAAGCATCATAGGACTGGTTTCGGGCTTTCAGCCCGCATCAGCCAGGATAGCTTGATTCCAGTGGCATGGAGAGCACGGGACTCACGTCTGAGCATACCCGTCCCACTCGGGGTGACAAATGCAAAAACAACAGTTTATGGAGCGAATGCAGAACAATGCCATACATTCACCCCAGTACAGAATTCTGGGCCTAAATCCATCGTTTTTGTGCTCACCAGGCCCTTCCAGTTTGAACCCAGCCATATGCACCTTGTCAAGTCAAGTCAAGTCAATAGATTTATATAGCGCGCTACATACCCAGAGGGTCTCAAGGCGCTTGAAGAAGGGTGGGGAATTACTTGTCGAATATCCACGTTTTAAGTTGCTTTCTGAATGCTAGGTGGTTCTGAGTAAGGCGAAGGTGAGTGGGAAGTGAGTTCCAGGTTTTAGCTGCCAGGTAGGAGAAGGATCTACCTCCCATGGTGGTTTTGTTGATGCGAGGTACAGTGGCAAGGGCTTGGTTGGAGGATCGTAGCTGGCGGGAGGGGGTGTAGAAGGACAGTCGTGTGTTGAGGCATTCGGGTCCGATTTCGTAGAGTGCTTTGTGTGCGTGGGTTAGGAGGCAGAAAGTAATTCTCTTATTGACGGGGAGCCAGTGGAGGTTTTTCAGGTGATCAGAGATGTGTTCTTTACGCGGGATGTCTAATATGAGCCTGGCTGAAGCGTTCTGGATGCGTTGGAGTTTTTTCTGGAGTTTTGCGGTGGTACCGGCGTAGAGGGTGTTTCCGTAGTCCAGGCGGCTCGTGACCAGTGCGTGGGTGACCGTTTTTCTAGTTTCGGTGGGGATCCAGCGAAATGTTTTTTTGAGCATGCGAAGAATGTTGAAGCAAGATGAAGAAACGGCGTTGACTTGTCTGTTCATCGAGAGTGAGGAATCCAGGATGACGCCCAGGTTCCGTGCGTGGTCCGTCGGGATGGGTGCTTTTCCAAGGGCCTCTGGCCACCAAGAGTCATCCCAGGCGGAGGGGGAGGGGCCTAGGATGAGGACTTCTGTTTTGTCTGAGTTCAGTTTCAGACGGCTGTGCTTCATCCATTCGGCTACTTCTTTCATTCCTTCGTGCAGGTTGGTTTTGGCAGTGTTAGGGTCTCTGGTGAGTGATAGGATCAGTTGAGTGTCATCGGCGTAGGAGATGATGTTGAGGTTGTGTTGGCGTGCGATGACCGCGAGGGGGCTCATGTATACGTTGAAGAGGGTGGGGCTGAGTGAAGATCCTTGTGGTACGCCGCAGATGACTTCAGTGGCCTCTGACTTGAATGGTGGAAGTCGGACTCTCTGGGTTCTTCCGGTGAGGAACGAGGTGATCCATTCCAGTGCTTTTCCTTGGATTCCGACGTTTTGAGGCGCTGTAAAAGGGTGCTGTGACAGACTGTGTCGAAGGCTGCGGAGAGGTCGAGGAGGATGAGGGCGACTGTGTCTCCATTGTCCAGTAGAGTTCGAATGTCGTCTGTTGCTGCGATGAGGGCGGTTTCAGTGCTGTGTTTGGCTCGGAAGCCGGACTGTGAGGAGTCGAGGTATTTGTTGGTTTCGAGGAAGGCGGCGAGCTGGTTGTTGACCGCTTTCTCGATGACTTTGGCCGGGAATGGAAGGAGTGAGATAGGGCGGTAGTTTTTGAGTTTGGCGGGGTCAGCTGTGGGTTTCTTCAGGAGGGCGCTGAGTTCGGCATGTTTCCAGCTTTCCGGGAAGGTTGCGGAGTTGAGGGAGCAGTTGATGACGTCTCGGAGGTGCGGTGCTATAATGGAGTCTGCTTTGTTAAAGATGTGGTGAGGGCATGGGTCTGTGGGGGATCCTGAGTGGATAGAGTTCATCAGACGGATGGTGTCCTCAGTGGAGATTGGGTTCCAGTCATTGAGGATGTTCAAGTGGGGAGGGGGTCCTGCAGAGGGTTGGGTGGGTTGGTCTTCGGGTCGGTTACCGAAGCTGTTGTGGATGTCTGCAATTTTGTTGTGGAAGAATGAGGCTAGGGAGTCGCAGAAGGCTTGAGAGGGGGTGATGTCGTTGGAGTTGGCTGAGGGGTTGGTAAATTCCTTGACGATGTTGAATAATTCCTTGCTGTTGTGGGCGTTGCTATCTAATCGGTCCTTGAAAGCGGCTTTCTTGGCATTCCGGATCAGTTGGTGGTGTATGCGGGTGGCGTTTTTGAAGGCGTCCTTGGTGCTGGTGTTTGGGTCTTTTTTCCAGGCCTTCTCAAGGGAGCGACAGAGTTTCTTGGATTTCTTAAGATCATCGTTGAACCAGGAGGCCTTCTTGCTGCCTAGTTTGATTTGTCGTTTTTTCAGTGGTGCTAGGATGTCGGCGCTGTTGGATAACCATTGGGTGAGGTTAGTGGCTGCTTGGTCGGGGTTTGAGGAGTGGGCGGGGGGGTTTTGAAGAAGCGATGAGGAGATCTGGTCGATGGTGATTTTGTTCCAGTTTCTTCACAGAGTGGGATGGGGGTGGTTGTTGGATGTGGACTTGTTGTAGGTAAAGTGAACGCAGCTGTGGTCAGTCCAGAGGAGAGCTGTGGTGTGGCTGAAGGAGATATGTTTGCTGGAGGTGAAGATAGGGTCGAGTGTGTGACCTGCGATGTGGGTGGGGGTAGTGACAAGTTGTTTAAGTCCGAGGTTGGCGAGGTTGTCCAAAAGGGTGGTGGTGTTGCGGTCGTTGTTCTTTTCAAGGTGAAAGTTGAGGTCTCCCAAAAGGATGTAATCCTCGGAGGGGAGCGCGTGTGGAGTGATGAAGTCCGTGATGTCTTCACTAAATTGTGCGCGGGGTCCTGGTGGCCTGTAGAGGAGGGTGCCTCTGAGTGTGGTCTTGGGGTCGATGTGGATCTGGAAGTGAAGGTGTTCAGTGTTGGCGAGATTGACGTCTGAGCTGGTTGAGATGCGGATGGATTTCTTATGGACGATAGCGATGCCTCCTCCTGTTTGACCGGTACGGTCCTTGCGAATGATCTTATAGCTTTCCGGAATGGCAATGTTGATGTCTGGGGCTGATGTGGCGTTCATCCATGTTTCTGTTAGGAAGGCGACGTCCGGGGAGATGGTGTCTAGTAGATTCCAGAGGTCGATGTGTGTTTTACTGGAAGGGAAGGGCACTTGACTTGTAATTGCATTGATATAGTGCTTACTACCCTGACAAGGCATCAAGGTGCTTTTCGATGAGTACACGCTATTCACAACCCAAAAAGGATTAGTGGTGAATTAGTATCAGGAAATACTATAGAATTTGAGCTGTGGACGTGTGAGTCTGTTAGTTGGTTTGAAAAGGATAGTGGAGGAATAGAAGAGGGAATGGTCTAAAAAGTGTGTATTTGGAGATCATAACATTAGGAGGTTTGGGATGCATAAAGAAGAGATGGAGGGCAAGAGTCTAGAAGTGGATTAGGGAGAAAGAGGGGGTATCGCATGAGTCTAGGAGGGATACATGAGGGAAGGGTGTAGAAAGGCTTGTATTAATGGAATTATGTGTATAGCAGAACTTAAAAATAAGCTCAGCACAACACAGTACCAGGAGAGCTTGAAATACATTCGTTTTATTTTTGTGAAAGACAAAGGTACGCTCCTAACAACTTTTACCCATGTAACTCATCTTGCAAATGTGCCATCCTTAACTGGTCATATTTTGCCTCTACAAACTCCCTCAACAAGAGCAAATTTGCGGCAAATAAGCATCATGCCCCTAAATATTACATGGCATCCTGTAAATATGTGCAGGAATCACAGTTCTAATTTAAAAATGGGACGCCCAAAAACAAACACAATAGAACGTCCAAAAAGATTGGCAGCCACCTTTGGAAAAAGTCTAATAACCCTATTGAACAGGATTAATATTACAATTTGAGCAAATGTTACCCTTGTAACAGCTACTTACAAACTGCTAATTTATCTCACACAACCCAGCACATCAACAGAATAAATAGAACAATGGCAAGCAAAAGAATGGAACCACCGTAGTCAACCTTAAATTGTGGCAAAATTACAATTACTGTGCTGGTCTGTACACGATTGAAGTGGCCATGCACTCGCACAAATCAGAAACGCAAACACTGTTCTGGGAAATGCAAACTTTTAAAATTCCAAAATAAAAAGATAGTTTTCCAGGCCGATAAGTCCTACGCAGGAAAGAGATAAACCACTTTCACTGGAAATATTGTTTATTTGACTAAAGCCTTGCTTGCTCCTTACTAAAATCACGAAATACAACTCTCCCTCTTCTGCCCCAAAATCTCCCACCTAAACGTGTACCCATCCATCCTTCAGTCCCACAGCTTCATCTCTAGTCGACCTACAGCTCTCAGCTAAAATGACTCGTAAAGTTACTAATGAATTTTAGTGCTAGCTTTAGGTCTGCCCATATCAACCAATTGAAACTCCGTTGTATTATCGACCTTGGAAGGATGAAAGAGTGAGTTAGAAGAGCTCACAGTAGAATCTTGCCACATACAGACCTGTTTTTCTTGTACTGGCTGAACCTGCGACCTGCTCAGCCCCAATATACACATCAGATGTCAAGATCAAGGTCAGGCTGCCTCGATCTTAGAGGACGCAGTTCCGACTATCTCCGTTTTACACATTTATAGGGATGTTTGTGCCGCTTTTGAGTACATGTTTTGCGTGCAGAAGAGAAGCTTTCTTGCATGCCATGGTTTGGATTGTTGGTGTAATGCATTTATTTTAGCTATGCTGGCTGTGTGGTATTTTTAACAGCTATTATGGTATGTCAGGAGAAAGATGGACGTCCCAAAGTGTAGAAATACTGACAGATTACTGGAGCACGAGGATCTCATTGAAACCGGAATGAGTGGAGTTACAAGCGATTCTCGCTTTGCACAGAAGGGAGATCCGCCTGCCTTTCATTCAGGCAAGCACCTGATAACAATCTCAATTAGCGAGACCTGTCTTTTTGCAGGGACAAGTAAAGCTGGGGAATCTGGACCCCCTTCCTAGAACTCCACGACCCCCCTGGGGGTCGCGCCCCACGTCTGCTCTAAACTCACATAAGAATGGTAGTAAGTACATAGTCTACTACCAGGCGCGCAACACCCATTGGAATCAACGGGCTTCAGCCGCCCCCGTCGTGAGTGGCAGCCCAGGCTCAGACAGCTCCCGGGCACGCACACAGCCGCACCCGAGCACTTCACCGGTCTTTAAAAGACCTTGTGCATATTAATGAGGCTTTGTTGTTGTTTTACCCCTTCCAAGAGCCCCTGCCGCTCCACTCAGCCTATTGCTTAAAGTTTCAGCCCCGACACTTTTTCTTAGCCCCCCCCGAAATGTCGCTATAGTTGCGCCTCTGTCTACTACCGATGCTAACGGTTAGAGTCACATATATACAAGTTGCAAATTCACTCAAGATTACATTTTAGGAAGAGTTGAAGCAATTAGGGTTGGACAAATATATATCTTACATATTTACAGAGCATGATCTTGTGGTGCATGTTCAGCCAGGCCTCCAGAGTGCTGTTGCATTCGCGGGCGGAGATCTAGGGCCTGGAGGTATCCTTGAGCTGTGATGTCCAGATGTCCCCCGCTCCCATTTCCCAGTTGTGTCAATAACTCCAATTTGAAAAAAGTAAAAAAATTGATGAAAGAAATTTCGGATCTCAAACAGGAAATCTCTCAAGACAACGTTCTAAAAATTGGTAAGGAAGCCCTGTAACGATTAGAGAAAACTATCAAAGAATGTGGGACCAATACACAAGCCAAGAAATTTGATAAACTCTCTAAGGATATCAGGTTTTATGATAAGAAACAGACTTATTCATATTTGCAGGAGGATTACTTCAGAAAAGACCCACAAGGCCGCTTCGCCGTCAGAGGCAGGGGAGGGTATAGAGGCTGATGAAGATTCACCACTTTCTCTGAATCCACAGGCCCACAGGAAGTGAGGGAGAAGAAACAGGTACCAACTATGGCTACCAACATCCGGATAGCTGGTACTCCCTCCAATCTGGACCTGCTTCTTCTTCTTTAGAGGATGCCCAATTGCGACCCCCCAGAGGGAGGAATACAAATTGGAACAGGGGGCGGACACGAGGCCCGCCCCAACATATCCAAAGCTCGGACAGAGGGAGACAACGGGGACAAAACCAGGCACAGAAACAGGTCAGGTTTCCGGAGGAACAACACAGCGAAATCCAAACGAGGCAACGAGTGTACAAATGGTATTCCACCAAAGAGATCAGATTATCAATCTATCCTCGCATGAACTGACCCAGGATGAGACACTGATCCTCAACAAAGGTCTATCATTCATACCGACAATGCATCCCAGTAAGTTCACCGTCCAAACAGAACTACATTGCTTCTTCAGGAAGGTGCGTTTGAGGTACCATTTTAGGAACTCGACGCCCATGCCTAAACCGTCACACACAGGACTATGTGTTGCATCGTCCTTTACCCCTCCTCCCAGATGGTAACTCATTGAATCCTGACTTATGAGAGTATGGTCTTACGTGAGGCTATGAAGATCAGCTCATCCAGAAAGTATGTGAAACTTAACGTGACGACTGCAGAACAATTGGTGCTAGATGGCTTGAAAAACAACCATTCCAAAGTGATTAAATCCGCTGATAAGGGTGGGGCAGTTGTGGTTCAGAATGTGGATGATTACAAAAGAGAAATCTACTCCCAACTGGATGACGGGGTGAGCTATGCAAAACTGAGGAGCAACCCAACAAAAAAGATCAGCACTATTATCCTGAAAACCACTGAGAAGGGAAAGGAGTTGGGATTTTTGTCTGATTTGGAGTATCAATACCTTAATCAAAAACAACCACGTCTACCGACTGTGTATACCCTAACAAAGGTCCACAAGAACATGGAGCAACACCCTGGCCGACCTCTTGTTTCTGGCTGCGGTTCGGTCCTCGAACCACTCTGCAAATATGTGGACTTTTTTCTTAAACCTTTTGCAGAAATGAATGTATCCTACCTCCGTGACACCATGCAGGTGATCAATTTGGTGGATGGAATGCCTTTTGAGCCTGGATACCAAATCCTGGTCACAATGGACATCGTATCTCTGTATACGATCATCCCCCAACAACATGCACTTGAGGTTATGGAAAGAGCCTTGGTTAAAAGACCACGACCGACATTTGTGCCCACAAAATTCATCTGGCAATTGTTAGAGATAGCAATGACACAGAATTTCTTCTATTTCCAAGGGGACCACTATGTACAGACCTGGAAAGACACATTGGGGGCTAGCTTTGCTCCAGTCTTGGCAATTCTGTACATGGATGACTACGAGGAGCAGTTCATCTACAATGATTATAACCCTTACAAACATCAGGTTACCTACTGGAAGCGATATATAGACGACGTTTTCCTGATATGGACCGGAGACTAATCGGACCTCCATTTGTTCTTTGGTTGGCTGAACGAAAAGTCTGCTGACATTAAGTTTACCATCCACATGGACAGAGAGAGCGTTGATTTCCTGGACATATCAATAAAAGCTGCAAACAACTGTCTGTATACTACATTATACAGGAAACCAGCAGAAAGGAACACATTGCTACGCTATGGCAGCCACCACCCAAGGGGACTACGTGATAATTTCCCCTCAGGGTAATTCCTCAGGATCAGGAGGAATTGCACATTAGAAAAAGACTTCTTCATGGAATCAGACGATCTCATAAAACGTTTGGTGGAACGTGGTTACCCTAAATGGATGGTGAAACGTGCCAGAAAAAGAGCGTGGCACAACCCTAGGGAGTCACTCTTAACCCCAAAAGAACGTTCAAATGAAACGTTGGGCAGGTTGATCTGCGTAACTACGTTTAAGACAAGAAGCAATGAAATCAGGCACATCATTAACAAGCATTGGCTGGTGGTGGCAGATGATCTGCAAATGACTAAGCCCCCTATGCATTCCTTCAAAAAGGGTAAAAACATCAAGGATCAGGTAGTGTGGTCATTCTTGGAACGTCCTTCCACACACGCCATTCAATCTCTGTGGCAACTACCCTCAATAGTTGGTCACTACAAGTGTGGGAGCTGCAAAGCTTGCTGTTTAACTACTGAAACTAAACAGTTCAATTACAAGGAGTGCTCAATCAACCTTAAAACACATACCAATTGCAACGCGCTCAATGTAATCTATGCAATACTGTGCCCCAGTGACAAGATATATGTAGGTCAAACTATGCAGAAGGTCAAGGCCTGCATACTGCAACATTGCAGCAGGATACGATGCAAGACACCAGGGGCACCACTTGTTGAACATTTCCAAACCTTTGGACACTGTCCTGAATCTCTAAAGTGGGTGGTCATTGAGGAAATCAAACTAGGAATAAAAGGTGGTGAATTGAACTCCATTCTGAACATCCATGAATGCAAACGTATGTACCGTTAAAATGCAGTTCATGTTGATTTGAACGAAATGGAAGCAACGTATGCCCAACTACCTACTCTAAACAACGACTAAGGCTTACAACCCCCCTTTGAGCACATGCCAATATGAATCCTCGAGCAACACCATACGCGGGGCCATTACGTTTTAGATCTTACTTACTACACGAGTACCAATATCTGATATCACTAATACAAACGTTTTGAAATGTTTCCCCATTTCGTTTTCTCTAGGTAACACACATAATCTTTGATATATGTTTGTAACATTTTGGCACTATTCCTGCGCATTTGGTCACGCTGGCCCATTCTGTAAAATTGTACATGTCAATAATATGTATTACTAATTTTGCTCACTCCATTTCCATGAAGTATTTTTTGTCCCTCCCATATATGTCACGTATTAAATATGCACAATATCTTTGAGCACCTTTGCCATCTTACAAAAGTATGTCTATCACACTAAGGCTTGGAGCCTCCCCGGCCTAGTAACTGACATTAGCGGGCACATGCATCATTCGTTTTTGCATTCGCAAACAGTGCGATTCGCAGAAATCAGACGTTTGCGAATGCAAAATTGAATTTTGGGATGCATCAATGTTAAAGTCCAAATCACAAATTTAGGAATCGCAATAGTGTTTGCGATTTCTAAATGAAATCGCAAAAAATAAGGAATCGCAATTTCAATACAAGAAAGTGCATGCATGAAAAATCGCAATTTGCGATTTTCTTAGAAATCTCAAATTCCAATTCTTATTTTTAGAAGAGGTCTGAGCTGGTGGTATTTTTTTTCTAACAGTGAATCAGGTGAAAGTGATTAGAAAGGCATATAAGGGGAACACCAATACATCTTACATACCTTCACTATGGCTGCAGTCATTGTAGTTGCACGTAGGATGAGGTTGAGAGCTGCTGCTAGGAGGAGAATCATGATTAGTGAAAGAATTTTTAGATTGCACATAACTTTATTAGGGCAGACAGAGCCAGAGATATATGATAAGTATAGGCTCAATGGTGATTCTATTTTAGAGTTGATTGCAGACTTGGACCCAATTTTGCAGAAGCAGACAAGTAGGACCCAAGCCATTCCTACTCATGTTCAGGTACTTTGTTCGCTCCCCCTTCTTGCCTCGGGGTCTTTCCAGGGTGTCATAGCCATTGCTGGTGGGGTCTCCCAGAGTTCACTGTCTAGGTTTTTAAATAATTTTCTAGATGCTATGTTGCAAAGGATAAGGCATTACATTAGTTTCCCTACAACTGCGCAGGAATTGCTTCAAACCAAGTTAGACTTCTAAAACTTGGCACATTTCCCACATGTCATAGGCTGCATAGATGGCACACATATTCCTATTTGTCCTCCTTCTGACAATGAGTACATTTTCCGCAATCGGAAATGTTACCATTCTCTCAGCATTCAAGCTATATGTAACTCCAAAACTATTATCACTGATCTAGTTGCTAGCTTCCCTGGAAGTGCCCATGATTCCTACATTTTTAGACACAGTGATATTCATGGTAGACTGCTGGCTGGAGAATTTGGTGATGGTTATTTGCTTGGTAAGTGATTTTTAAGGAAATAAATTTAAGTAGTGAAATAATTCTTTGCATTAACACTAATAGCTTGTATTCCACCTTTTCATGTACTGTAGGTGATAGTGCTTATGGTGTCAGATCATTCATACTCACACCCTATCTGACTCCTACTACTCGCAAAGAGCAACAGTACAACCATGCCCATATTTCAACACGCAATGTCATTGAAAGAACTTTTGGAGTAATGAAATCTAGATTTCGCATACTACATGAAATAGGAGGTGCCTTACAATATCGCCCTGAAGTTTGCTGTAAGATTGTTGCAACATCTGCCATGCTGCACAACGTAGCAACTAAGAGAGGACTTGAATTGGATTTTGAGGATGTCTTGCAAAACAATGACAACCAACCCCAACAACCCCAAGCCAGAATACATGGACCAGACGCTGCAGAGGGAAGGAGAAGGAGGGCAGAGATCACACAACATTACTTTTAACACAGGTATGACACTTACAATGCTGATATTTTGGTGACATGTTCTGTTTATTAAGGTTAATTTGAAATGAATTGAAAAAAAAATTAGACATCATAATGGCTCTTGGATAAAGTAAAGTTACATGTATTGAGTTATTGTAAACTTTTGAAAAGCATAAATCTTATGATGACAAATGTATCATATCACTTTTGGAAACATGCTATTTCCTTCTACCTCTCACCCTAAGGCTTTACTTGTGACATTGTCAGTGCCCTTGGTCATGCTGGTTCCTTTGCCACTTTTCCTATTGCTGTGGCGTTCCACAACTTGACTACTACTCCCTTGCTCTGCTATTTCTGCCCCACCATAACTGACCTCCCCTTCCACAGGCATTTCACTATTTCTCACAACTTGCATGTTATTTGTTAAAGTAATGAGTGAGGACATTCCTCTGGAAACATCATCACAGCACTTTGTCAGGCCCTTCTGCCTGGCAACTGCATTCTTGATAAGCTGTGCTCATGCACATTATATTCATTGCCCTACTACATGATTGCATAGAGATGAATGACCGGTTTGACCTTTTTGACTGTAATAAATATTGTGCCTGCATTGTTGCACACATGGAATTCATGGAAGCTGCTATTCGGTCCAGTTTTTGAGAGGACACCATATGTGCATTGTCCATGAGTGCAGATGTTTGTGATAAACTTCTACTAATGGCACTAAAATCAACACTCATGTTACTCTTTTTTTTTTTTAATGACCCTAATGTCTTTTCCTTGCAGACGCTGAATTTTTAAAAGCTTCAATTCTACCACACTGGCACTGGTGTCATCATCATTATTTGCTCTGTCCTGCGCCTAAAAAATTGCTGCAGTCTATGACGTCTGCCAAGCTGTCTTTGCGGAGGAGCAGGGTTTTGTGGAGTATTTTGGACTTGAACAATATCATTTTGTGGTACATCGCTGTCTGACTCTGGAAGTTGACGTACTCTGTGACGTGGATTACTTCTCTGGACTGTTGGTGAGGGTGCTTCAGAATGATTTTCAACAGAATTAAGCAAATCCTCAGTAAAAGACTCAGCAAACTCTATGAAATGTGTGTCCAGGTCTGCATCTATGGTTAAAAGAGTGCAACATTTTGGTTACTATGTGTGAAATGTACTTTATGTTGCATTAAATAAAGTACTCCATTTGTATATTCAATACATGTTTACAGCCTACTTTGGTTGCCTATTACTACATTTATTTCTTTCTGTTTTAAAAAAACACAATTAACAAATGTTTTCTGCATATGTCAAGAAGAAACTACAAGTACCATGATGCATTGCAGCTACTATGAAAATGAGTATTGCACACACATCCATAGGTAAAACATTGAAGCAGATGGTGAAACAAACCAACATCACTTATGATGTAGTTTGGAATGGCCAGCAGAGGCAAACATTACATCTAAAAACACAGAAATCATCTTTACCTTGAGAAGTTCCTGGTAGCTCTGATGTGTCAATGTCTATTAATCCAATCACCGCTTCTGTGAAAAGGGTTCCTTCAACAAGGTCCTCAAGGGGTGTATTTGGCTTGTCTTTGGGAGGTCCTCCACCAGTCCTTCTGGCAGTCTTAATGCGGGTCGCAATTTTTTCTTTTGCGCGACTGCGCAGATCATACCATCTTTTCTGCAGGTTGGTGATGTCTCTGTGTGCTACGCCTACTGCATTAACTTTGGCTTGTATTGCCAGCCAAAGTTTTCTTTTCACCCCTTCAGGCACCTTAAGGGACTGTTTGCCAAAAAACTGATCCTGTCTCGCTGTGACCTCTTCTATTAGAATCTCTAACTCCTGGTCACTAAATTTCACTTTTCTTTTCCTTGCATGCTGCTCTTCAGACACGTTTTCTGGATCCATTACTTCAGAAGAAAACAAAGGCTCCTCCACTACCAACAGGCACAGCTCCAACTGCCAGAAGTCTCTCCTGCAGTTCAAATGCTGAATCAGGTGCATTTGATTGCTTCCCTAGCTTCCTGGCAGTAATTGTATTGAGATGCATCATGTGTGCGATCTCGCTAGTTGCGAATTAGCAAAAATGCGTATTCGCAAATAAGAATTCGCATTTTTATGCGATTCAGTAAAAATTGCGATTTTTACTGAATCGCATAAAAATTGCGAGAAAAATGATGCATCCCATTTTGCGATTCCTTACTTGCGATTCCCTAAATTTCGCAAATAAAGAATCGCAAAATGTACAGATGATGCATGTGGCCGTAGATGCATTATATGTATTTGGTGTTAAACTTTGTTTGTAATGGACTTTTAGGTTAGGATTATCAAGTGGTGCTCTACCTATAATGTGTGCTGCAACGTGCAGACAGAAAAATCTTTTACACTGAGAGGGATTTCTGTTATTCATCTACCCCTAGTGTTTGCGCTTATTTCATTGAACAGTTTGAATGTGGGAAGTTATGTCTCTCATATTAAACGTTTCTAATATCCCCAAAATAATCCTGCCATACTGTGCCCTAGATTTGAAAGACAGGAATTTTTCCATTACGCTGCACCAAGCAAACAAAAAAATCTCTTTACACTGAGAGGGAATCCTTGTATTCATTAAGTTCTAATGTTTGAGCACATTTTCATTGAACAGACTACATGTGGGAAGTTCCTCGGGCTGTTCGCGTTGTTAAAGCCACACAGGATGTTTCTCTTGTTTCTAAAATCAACAGAATAATCCTCCTATATTGTGTGCTGGTTCTGAAATGCAGGATTTTCTTTCTCTCCTTTGAAGACTTCTTCCCTTTCGTTAGTTAACGTAATGTGCCCCCAAATCTTTGGTCGTAAAAATCCAAGTCATGGCCTAAAACGTCAGAACGTGCACGTCCCTCGGCGGTATTTAAATTCTACAGCTGGCAAGTTCACGGTGTTAGCTGTTCACCGTTCTTGCCAGCAGCCCGAAGGTATGTCATTATTCACGGCCGGTCCGCCTCGCATGATAGGGAAACTGAGTCCGGTTTGGCTCTTAATCTTTGTTTAAGCTTTTAGCAGCTCGCTCTCTTCACCTTATTTGTTTATTCTGTTATTTAACTAAATCGCATTTGAGACACTTGAAACAGCGCTAATGGGTACTATTTGAATCATAGTTGGGAGTCTTAATAAAGCACTCTTACCCCGCAGCCCTCACCTTTAATGATACTTTGTGTTTTATTCTTCATTAGCCAGGGACACGAGCCAGATATGTGCATGTTGTATACATTTTTGGAATTAATGCTGGTCTTGATTTTAACCCAAGCACAAATCTAGTGTAATTACCATCTTATTCTTCACTAGCCTAGGAGACAGATTTTCTCCCATTTAGTAGTGGTTATACAACACTTATCCTATACCACTTTGCATATAGTTGTCCTTAAATCCTGGCTAGGCAAGTCACATGTATTATACACTAACCTATACATCACTGGTTTTGTTTATTCTTATATGCCGGTTTGTTCTGGCACGTAATAGGTTGCTCTCATACCCAGCATGCCCTGTCAAACTCAACCTCTGCCCTTTTCGAGTTCTTTAATCATCTGAGTAAGTACATTTCTTGAGCTTATATATATTGTTGACCTGTAAGTGTTACCCCTCAGTAGCCTAGGAACAAAGGTATTAGTGTCCAGTCTCCTCTCTTTTTTCACAGGAGCCTACTAGCCCAGCCTTTCTCAATTACAGTGAACAACCGTTTTTACCGATTTAATGGGTCTTGGCGGCGGGGGAACCACCCAAGTCTTCCATACCCTCCTTATATGGAAAAAAAGAGACACAGGAGCCTCCGTCTGCAGGAGGAACCAAGTTTTATTCGAATAGCCCGGGCTATGGAACAGTGTCCCAAGCTCGTCAGAGACAAGACGGAGGAGGCTGCTGCTTCACTCCGCAGCTTGCAGGCCTTATATATACATTTCCCACGTTTAGAAACCAGTTCGGATGGGGGCCTGGGGCCCGAGTCAGAATGCAGTTACGCCTTTCTTTGTTCAGGCAGAACGGTGCTGCAACAGATGGTGCAAAAGATTACGGACAGGTCTTGCAAAACAGGATATGTACGTGAGAGAACAGGCAGATCTTGAACAGCAGGATATGTGGAAGAAACAAGTTCAGGGACGGTGGTGTGACCAAGTCTTGCGAAACAGGGTGGGTGTGTGCAGGAGTTCAGTCCAAGGGTGGTGAGGCCAATTCTTTGTTCCCTTTTTCAAAATTGGCTCAACCACAAAGAGCAGGAAGGGCAGGGTGGTTGTGACAGTAGTTTCATCAGACATCAGCAGAAACGACCAGGAGGGTGGTGCAGAGGTGTTTGACACGAAATGGCAATGCAGAAATGATGGAGTCCTGACACAAAATAAATGCAGCTAAAAAAGGACTCTTTTCCTCAATAGCCTGAAGCAATATAGCTATTTCTACTGCTAAATCCCTATGACGGTTTTATGCATACATTTCTTTATTTGTACACACCACCAAATAACCATATGCTATTATCCGTAGGTGCCCACACCCCTACCCTCACCTTTATCCTGATGAAGACCCTGCCCCCAATGCATGAAATTGTCTGTTCTGTTTATGGGTCGAAACGTCAACACTTCAGTTGATATTTTTGTCAGACATATACGACAGAGAATGTTTATCTGTAACTGTTTTATGACTTGCCATTTAATGATTGGACAGTAATACTGTCAGGATAGTTTGCAATTATCTTACTGATGTATATATGTACGCACCACTTTCCTTTTCCACAATCCTTCCCATACACCTATCACCTCACTCCTTTGTGCACCTATTTCTTAAAGAATATATCCATTTAGGATTTGTTTTGTACTTTATAAATTGATTAATTCAAATACTAATGACGCAATTAAAGCACATCCTTTGTTGGAAAGACTATATGGTGGTGTCTGACTTTGATTAGATACTATTGATTAATATGCTGTACTGATTGGTCTGTTCCAATTGAGCTCCACTGGGACACAAACTTATTGTACCACTATCTACCCAGGCCCAGTGGCTTTTGGGTCACCCCATTGTTAAAACTCAACAACTCCAAGGCAGCAGTAGAGATCCCCTGGGGCCTGCAGGGTGTCGATGGGGTATGGAAGTTTGCTTCTGTGTTGCTGAAACCAGCACACAGACTGGGGGTTGAGATGGGGGACGGGGCAGCTGTGTGGGATGGTCTGCAGGGGTGTCCAAGTCAGAGGGGACAGAGGCTCACTTTTGGCACTGAGTAGGTTCCTCCATGTCAACCGCGGTAGTCTCCCTGATATCAGTCGGCTGGGCACAGCGGGGCATCCGCAGTTGACCCGGGGCCACACAGCCGAAGATCAGTGGCATTCTTCCAACACCAGATGGTGCACAGCTGTCTCCCTTGCACTGGTCAGTGGGCGTAGCACATCAGCAGACAACATAATGCACACAACCCTACTGCTGAAGTGGGTTTCACTGCCAATATGGTGATCTCATCGGTTTCCCCTATCCGTTGTTGCTGTGCGGTTCTAGCCATGTCGCATGTTCCACGATCCTGGGCACCACTGCCCACCATGGGAGGTCAAGTGATCTTCTCCCTTGACTCCCAAACATGCGGTGGCTAGATGGACGGCCTCCGCTGGTATCCACGCGGGAACGGCAATCCCCAGCCCGGGAGCTCCTTAGCTTGTTTGCTCTTACTGGCGTGGTGTGACTAACTTCCTAAAGCACTGTTCCAGCCTTCGACCGTGATATCTCAAATTGTAGCAGCTGAAGAGATGGTGGATTTCAGCCCTCAACAACAATAGAAGGGGGCTCCCCGTAGGGTTTCTTAATGATATAGGCAGGCCAAGGGGGGAAGAACAACTGTATAGAGCAAAATAGAAGGTACCCTGCCAGATATTTATAGAGGTCCTAGCTAGAGGATCCTAATTTGATAAAGTGAGGGGGTGGTTAGCCCAGAGGCTGGGGCTGCACAGGACAAAACAAAGTCAATCCAAACAGACTCAACAACATATTTTGAAAAAATACATATTTTTTTTATTTTTCTCTTCTTAAATATATTCAAAAGACATACATGTATAAATTAAATAGTCAGTGATATTTAACAAAACACATAGCAAAGATTCTTTTCAGGATTGAGATCTGCCCACACTTCAAACAAACTACCACACTCATTCACACAGGGATTTTCTAGCTACGGTAAAATCATTCAACTTTCATTCATCCATTCTTATAGTCCTGGCGTAGACAACAATAGATCTTCAATAAGTTGCCTAAAACGGGGGGTTCATCCAGGAATATGGTATTAATACGGGTCCTGATGTGATTAGAACAGATTGCCGTATTCCTGGGAAAACGTGCCGACGCGCGTTTCGGTGAGAAGCCAATATGGCCACACCTTCGTCAGGGCCAGGGTAGTATGCTGGGCTGGGGGCAGGAGTAAAAATCTGGAAGTAAAAAGTCGTGCCTTAGTTCCGCATTTTTGATGTACAAACACACAAAGACATATTTCATCATTTCATTTCCCTTGAATTACTATCACTCTAAAGAACACTTATAAAACGAGTTGATTTGATACATGCCAGGATGACATTTTTGACACTAGTAACAAAACGGAAGGTATAATTTCATGCTAATTTGTTTTTGATAGTGGGGTATGACTGTTCCGTTAAAGATAAAAGGATAGCAATATAATCTCCTCGTCTCCTCTATATTTAGAAAATGTGACGAAAAGTTACCGGCTATTCGATATCCTTGGCCGTCCGACTTATAGGACCCATTTGGTTGAGCAAGTTGACTTGTTAATCCTACAGGAGGAACCACGAGTTGATTCCTTAAACCTTGGTAAATGAATACCTTTTTCCAATGAGTACTTTATAAAGGTTAATTAATTTTGGATTGCAAGTAGTAACCTAATGTACCCCTTCATTTAGGTAATAACTGGAATTCACTCCCTCCCGAATTGGTGAAGGTGGTCCTTACATCGTAGGCGTCCCCTATAAAACAAACAGGTAACTCTGATAAAAGCAAACCATCTATTATAACATCATGTTCTAAATAGTTATAATCTGTTCTAGGCTAGATAAGACGATCTGGTTACCCTTCTGTTAGTAAAAATCCCTCCCTTTTCCTATCGACAACCTTCTTTTATTAAAAATAGAAATGAAAAGCTGTCTAGTTGATACAAGAGGTCTTAGGTGGATGAAATTGAGTGTGTGATTATATAACATATGGGTATGATGTTGTATGATGTTGCAAATTAGACTCTACTATTCATTTGGCTTAGGCTATCAGTTTGCCTTCTTTGGATTCCACGAAACAGGGAATTCCAGCTTGGGGAGTGTTTCCAGGTGGTCTGTCACTGCACAGTGTCAAAAATGTCATCCTGGCATGTATCAAATCAACTCGTTTTATAAGTGTTCTTTAGAGTGATAGTAATTCAAGGAAAATGAAATGATGAAATATGTCTTTGTGTGTTTGTACATCAAAAATGCGGAACTAAGGCACGACTTTTTACTTCCAGATTTTTACTCCTGCCCCCAGCCCAGCATACTACCCTGGCCCTGACGAAGGTGTGGCCATATTGGCTTCTCACCGAAACGCGCGTCGGCACGTTTTCCCAGGAATACGGCAATCTGTTCTAATCACATCAGGACCCGTATTAATACCATCTTCCTGGATGAACCCCCCGTTTTAGGCAACTTATTGAAGATCTATTGTTGTCTACGCCAGGACTATAAGAATGGATGAATGAAAGTTGAATGATTTTACCGTAGCTAGAAAATCCCTGTGTGAATGAGTGTGGTAGTTTGTTTGAAGTGTGGGCAGATCTCAATCCTGAAAAGAATCTTTGCTATGTGTTTTGTTAAATATCACTGACTATTTAATTTATACATGTATGTCTTTTGAATATATTTAAGAAGAGAAAAATAAAAAAAATATGTATTTTTTCAAAATATGTTGTTGAGTCTGTTTGGATTGACTTTGTTTTGTCCTGTGCAGCCCCATCCTCTGGGCTAACCACCCCCTCACTTTATCAAATTAGGATCCTCTAGCTAGGACCTCTATAAATATCTGGCAGGGTACCTTCTATTTTGCTCTATACAGGATTTCAGCCCTCAAGTCTGCACTGGGAAATAGCCCTATAACTTCCTGGTAATCCTTATTACCCCTAGTTCATTTTATGTCCCCCTTGTCTTAATCATTGCCTTGAGATATAGCAAAGCAACTGTCCTTTGATGTTTTTAAAAAAAAGATAAATCTTAAATATTGAAAGGACCAGGCCCATAAGTTCTAGATCTGTTCTAGAGTCACAATCTGATGGTTCTTTTGCGCAGCATGAAAGTGCAAAGGGGAGAACATTTATTGAACCCACAGCCAATTAGTCATTATTTCATTTGGATACATAGTAACTCACAGACAACTATATAAGGTTAGTTAATTTATTACAAAGCCAAAAATAACTGGACATAAAGACACCTCAACACAAGTGTGTAGAAATTCAAAGGAATTAGCATGAAGCCAAATCTGTGTATTCATTTCAGAAGATGTAGCATAAAGAAGACTATTAGTTCAAGAAACAAAGACATTACTTAGCCCTAACGAAATACCTTTTTCATCTGCAATACAAACATGAAAAAGAACAGATTCTACAATGCACAAGGAAATCACAGTATTAATTCTAATGCAAGACTTTTCAGGGACTTGCTTTTCATGCCTATGATCTAGGCTAGCATAAGAGAAAAATCATACAATCTGTACAAATTCAAACAAAATTAATACAAACTTTGGCTAATACATTGGCCTACGTATGAAATAACCAAATCGATAAACACATTTAATACGTAAATAGGTTTCAATTGCACAACATGCGTTCTTCATGTAATGGTTTCTGTTAGTGACATTCATTTTGATTCTTCATGTTACTTGCCAAAGGCATAAAGTACACCACCTATTTATGACAATACATTTCAAAATTCGAACACGTCCATTTCTAAGATTGCAGAATTATATGCAGGTACGTTCTACTCGTGAATATAATGCACCCCAACAATTTAAGTGCGATTTACGCTACATCGGTTCACCCCTCTGATGATGTTGAGTCATCACAAACACTTCAAATCATCCCTGCAAAGCAGATCAATCTAAACAGATGAGTAGCTAGTCTTCTTTGTCAGAACTCCTCCATTTGCTTCCAAGTCTCATGGTGACTGTCCTACAGTCTTTCCATCCTTCTCTCTCTTAAGGAGCTCTCCAACTGCCTTGCCTTATGCCACTTGTAGGCCCTTACCATTCCTACCAAGACATTGAACGATCACTATTGGTTTCAGGATGTATTCAAAGAGTCCGCTTCTAAAATTCACGAACAATATTCCAACCTTACCCAATCCTCTTCCAACCTTGTCCCAAACTCCCTCAGCTGCTAAGTCCTTTATTTCTTAATGTATGTCAGTGATGGTATTTATATATCTTCTCAGATCTTTATTTAATAAGCAATAGAAGTAAAACACTGTTGGACCTTCACCATCCAACAGACTCCACCCTCTTTCACAAGTAATACACAAGTAAGGCAGTTCTGAATCGCCATCGCTCTTATAGAAACAAACTCTCCATCTATTAGTATCAAAGACTGAGCCCTGTTAACCAACAATTTATCCACTATTGTAGCCAGTCTTCACATCTTGATGTCATTCAACACCACTCCCACACTAGGTATTATCATTCCAAATATTTCTCCCACCACCTCAGCAGCACTCAGTCTATGTTTTTCCTTGTTGCTCGGTTTCCTTTCCAAACCCTCCGGATCTTCCACATGGTATAGTTTTGGAATCACCACTGCTAGGTAACATGTACCAAACTATTTACTTGGGAGTCAAACATTCTTTCCACACACAAAATACACTCCTGGTACTATTCGAACTGATTCCTTTAAGAACATCTTCCAAGGGCCACACACAATCTCTTCCACAAAAAGCATATCATAATGACTCGCTGCCTGACATTCACTTAATTTGACTCATTGCCAATCCAAATTTATAGGACCAGAACTTCTTTTAGCCTTGTGAGCTAATTTCTCCTTGGTCCAAGCAGAATTGGTATCCTTGTTTTCAGTGCTAACAACTAATCCCCTACGCCTATCTTCTTCCTGATCTATACATGTCTTTTCTACATCTGTTAGTATGCAAGTTAAATTGTGTCTATGGAAATGAGCAGTATCCAGTGTTGGTGCAAAATAGCTTTCTATTCTTTCTATTATCTTATAGTAATCATATTTGTTCAGGTGTTTATATACAGGAATTTCTGAGATTACCACATCATAATTTGAGAAGCAGTACTCATAATGACCTTTCCCATAAAACATGCTAAGTATTAAACTACAACTAATGCTCTAAGACAAGGGTAGGTGGTGGTATCGGATACCTTCTTCTACTGAAGCAGGCAATTTTATACACACATAGCAATCTCTAACTTCCATAGTGTCTACATAGCAATTTAGCATAAGCATTCAATGTATAATCACCTTTGAACAAATCTACAAGCAAAAAGCAAATAGTTCTATCAAGCGTTTTTCCGATCCTAATGTACCCTCTTGAGGCAGAAGTAGTAGGTGTAGATGTCTCATGTACCCCCACTCCATGTACCTCATCCTTATGTGCGCATAGTATTGACTTAGTGATGACTACTGCTATTACTGTGATTAGCTCTACAATGAGTGTGCCTATAATACATTTATACCTACCATTTGAATTTCCAGACTCCATTTTCAAAATAGTTTGGATTAGAGCTCACAAGAGGATCAATATACATAGGCTTTTTTCTTCACCTCTTATTCACATGTCTCTCAGGCAACTTTTGAAATCTTGTAAAATTCTTTTAACAGTCTCTGGTTTACAGTATATACACAACTTGGAAGACCTCCCTAGCCCTTCTTTCTTCTTCCTCTAGGTGAAAATCCCTACTTTTTTCTTCTTCCACTCAGGCCTAGGTTATCTTCTGTCGAGCAATTATTTACAATTCAGAGTTCAATTTACATTCCTTATGAGATCTGAGCCAGTCTTCTCAATGACTAGTGTAGCAGTTCAGCTCTCAGTGCTGCAATCTCTTGGGGAGATTGTGGTGCTCCGAAACTTGGTAATGCCATGTCTTCTAATATCAGAGTCAGTAAGCCACTTACCCTTGGTAGAAAAGGAACAGTCAATGACAAAACTGCATTTATATTAAGTCCAGGAACTCTCATCAAAATCTCGACAACCAGTATCGAAATCTGAAACCTTGCCCTCCTCTGCATTGGAAACCAGAAAAGTCCACTTGAGAGGAATATCGTTGACAAAGCACTCAAGCTCTTCTGGATCTCATTATTCGCTCCGCACCTTGTTCATTCTCACTTAGGTCAGACTCTGAAGATTCACTGATTGGTGCAAGTTCTCTTTCCATCGCGAGTCTCAGGTTCTTTCTCTTCTGTCTCACAGGCCAAGTTTCACTAGAAGCATTTTAATTTCTTGTCTGCACACAGCCACTTGTCACACCAGCCTCTTCTATGGAGTCAGACTCTGTCACTCGCAACATTACTGTCTCCCTCAGAGTCTATGCCAGGGTCTTGTGTAGCTTGAGCCCCCTCAGATCAACCACGTTTGACTTCAGCTACTGCAGGTACCTCTTCAGCTTGGCTTGTCCCCTCCTGTGACCCATCGTCCATGGCTTAAGTTCTTCTGGGAGAGAAGCTGTTTCTTCAGAGGGCCTAAGCACTTGCCGTGTATGCGATGCGTGGACCAAGTTTGGCATTCCACCACATTTTACAGCCGTCGTAGTTACCAGTATCACTTGATATGGACCATACCAACAAGAATCAAGGCAGTTTTTCCTCAAGTGCTGTTTGATGAGGACCCAGTCCTCTGGGTTCAGGTCGTGGCAGAGATCCTTTGATGTCTTTGCAGTTGCTGCTTCAACCTGATAATACACAGAACAAACCACGTCAGCCAAACCTTTACAGTAGCAAAGGACCAAATCATCTGTGATGTTTAGTAACTACCGGCAAAAATTCTTGAAAAAGTATGTTAACCAAGTATTATTCTCTTTTATCCTTAATAATAACATTTTGGATCCATCGCAATACGGTTTCGGACATGGTCAGAGCACCGAGCTTGCACTGATCATGGCGTCTGAAGAAATCAGGTGCTCTGTAGATAAGAGAGCCATGGCTGCATTGATCCTGCTGGATCTTTCGGCAGCGTTCAATACGGTGGACCATGGCCTCTTACTTCATGGACTGCAAGAGATAGGGATTACAGGTACCGCATTATCATTATTTAAATCTTTCTTCTCGGACCGGGAACAATTTGTTGAGATGGATGGTCTCAGTTCTCAGAGCTTCCATCTTCCCTGTGGGGTTCCACAGGGGTTGTCTTTATGCCAGACTCTTTTTAATCTCTACGTAGTCCCCCCGGCCAGGCTTATCAAATCCTATGGATTTGCTTTGGTGTCATACGCTGATGACACCCAGATTATATTATCCATCTCAGATGACTCCTGAAACACAGCCCATAACTTTCATGCCTGTATGGGACAGGTGAGTCGATGGATGTCAGAGAACTCCCTTAAGCTGAACTCTAATAAGACACAGGTTCTCCTTTTTGGCAGAGATGTCTGTTTCTGGTCTTCCGACTGGTGGCCCACGGAACTAGGCCCTCTCCCCTCACCAGTCGCCAAGGCAAAAAACCTGGGCGTCATCTTTGACTCCACTTTGTCATTTTCCCACCATTTTTTTTTTTTAACATCATTTTTATTGCATCACCAATATAAATGTACAGACAATATATTCAGCAAAAAATAAAATAGCATGACATGAACCGATTCGATTGAAGACATTCGATCTTCATCCGGAGGGATCACCCCGCTCTTGACGCGGGTGGCTTCAGTTCCGTTCTGGTCCCGTACTTCTTACATTGTCTGACCGCTTTATTTTGCACATAACCCTGGAATGCTTTTGTGATTTACGCCCCTCCCCCTTCCCCAATTTCGGTACCCCAACATCCCTCCAAACCAGCTTCCCACCCACCCTCCCCCGTGGTCGCGCTGCGCTTGAGTAACCATGTATTAGTGCCCGGTGTGTTGTAGGAGGAAGCAAACAATCGCTAAGGTGTGTTCTCCTGTATAGTGTTGGGGTCTGCTCCAGCTAGTTCGCTCTCGCCTTCCTGCCCCTCATCGTCCACTTCCCTGAGCGCCTGCACCATCACCTCCCATGCAGTCGCCCTTTCCAGTGCTTTCTCGTCATTCGACCTCCAAGCCATCTGGTACCGTAGGGTACTATCACACGCTGCCCATCTCAGACACTCCCCATACCATCTTTTATACGTGGGCCCCACTCTGGACTTCCAATTTCGTGTGATCTCCCGCTTGGCCAAGATAAGCCCTAAATCTATAAATTTACTTGACATCGTATTTCTAGGTGTATGTGGGAACCAGTGAAGGATGCCAACTGCTTTAGTATACTGGATATCCCTGTCCGTCGCGCCGTTAAGGGCCCGCCCAACTTCCTGCCAATAGTCGCCTAAAGAGGGGCAATCCCACAGCATATGACATAGATCCGCCCCCGCTGTATTACATCTGGGACAAGCAGCGTCGGTCGCCCCAAAGTACTGTTGGATTTTCCCGGGCGTGAGGTATGCCCTGTGGATAACATAAAAGTGGATCAATTGGAACCTGGCATTCCTCGAGCTCTTCCGCGCCCTCCTCAGCAGTTGACCCCAGGTCGTGTCTGGTATCTCCACCTGGAGGTCCAGCTCCCACTTGGTCTTCAGGGCTGCCAAAGGTTGCAAGGCCTCCCGCTGCATCCTCGAGTACAGGCACGTGACGGCCTTAAAGGTTCCCGCCGCCATCATGGCGTACTGGCAAGCCATCGAGGTGCCTGGTTCCTGCAGCCCTTCCCCCCAGTGGGCTCGCATGGCGCCCGTGACTGCCGCGTGCAGCAGGTAGTCACCCCTCGGTAGGTCAAATCTCTCCTGCAGGTCCCGAAACGGCAGCAACACCCCATCTTCGTAGAGGTCACCCAGCACGTGCACTCCCGCCTCCTCCCACCCTAGCAAGCGTGACCAATCACCTCCATGTGGGAGGGCAGTGATCATTCCCAGCGGTATTTCGGGGGCATACATAAGGCGGACACCCGCCCGCTTACGGGCCCGGTCCCAACATAGCCGGAAAGTCTGTTCCTCGACCGTCAGGTCTCCCACTCGGAGTTTCTGGTGCAGCGTAATATAAGCCAGAACGTGTCGCGGGGTGCCTTCGGCTCTCGCGTCCTCGGGACCTCTATAAACTCTCGCCACCTCCTGAGTAAAAGTCTGCAGCTGCGCGGCGAGGTAATATCCTTCGAAGTCCGGCACTGCCATACCTCCCTCATCTTTGGGGCGTAACAGCGTGTCGAGCGCTATGCGTCTCCTACCCGTGCCCCACAGGAACGCTATAATCAGTGACCTCAGGCGTTTGAAAACCGAACTCGGGATCCATACCGGCAGTGTCCTAAAATAATACAAAAGCCTGGGCAGGGCTATCATTTTAAGCAGGGAAATTCTACCAGCCAGGGAGAGCGGTAGAGTCGCCCAGAAGTCCATAGATCCACGCAGGGCGTTAATACAGCGAATTATGTTGCCATCCAGCAGGTCGGACGGGGCGTGGTAAACATAAACCCCTAGATAATGTAGGCAGCGCGGCTCCCACCGGAGTTCCTGAGCGGTGAGTGGGCACTGCTCTCCCGGCCTCAGGGGAAACAGACAGGATTTCGGCCAGTTGACCCTCAGACCCGATAACCTACCGAACTGCTCCAGTAGCCTCCGCGCCCCCTGAAGTTCGGCGCCGGCGTCGGCCAAAAACATCAACAAGTCATCCGCATATAGGGAGATGAGGTGTGGCCTCCCCCTAAAAGGCAAGCCTGCGTAGTGGCGGCCCAGCCTGGCTACCGCAGCGAAGGGTTCCATTGCCAACGCAAACAGTAGCGGAGATAGGGAGCAACCCTGTCTAGTGCCACGCCTAATCGGGTATTGTCTTGAGATCAGTGCGCCCACCCGGACCCTTGCTACCGCCTCAGTATAGAGGACCTTGGTCCACTGTATATATCCGTCTCCCAACCCGAAGCGACGCATCACCTCATACAGGTATCCCCATTCGAGGCTGTCAAATGCCTTCTCAATGTCGATGGACAGGACAAATGGGGAGACGGTGTCTGGCCAGTCCGCACCCATCAGTCTCGTAAGTCTACGGATGTTATGAGTGGTATTGCGCGTCGGTATGAAACCGCACTGGTCACCATGAACCAGGCCCGTCATGTGCACTAGTAATCTGTTGGCCAGAATTTTACTGAGGATCTTGTAGTCCGTCGTCAACATAGACAACGGGCGATACGAGGACAGCGCCGCACCCTCCCTGCCCGGCTTCAAAAGTGGGATCATAAGGGCCTCGCACATAGAGCCCGGGAGTCGGCCCTTCTCCTGCGCCTCATTGTATACCTCGCGCAGCCGCGGAGCAAGATGTTCTAAGTATTTGCCATAAAATTCGATCGGTAGACCGTCAAGGCCCGGGGTCTTGTTTCTAGCCATCTGTTTTATAGCACAACCTATTTCTCCTAGGGAGATGGGCCGCCCTAACTCTTCTGCCTCCGAGTCCTCCACTCGCGGCAACTCTAGCCCGTCCAAGAACTCCTCAAGCTCCTCCGTCCCTCCCGTATCACCACTCAGATAGAGCCCTTCATAATAAGCTCGAAACTTGTTCAGGATCCCGGGTTGGGAGTGGCAAGGCTCCTCCCCTGGCTCCTGGATCCTCATGATCGGCCCTCCCCCCCGGATAGGGTTAGCAAGCCAAGCCAACATCGCCCCCGCCTTATCACCTTCCGCATGCGCCCTCGTCACGTACGCCTTGTGGTCGAAGCTACGCAGCCGCTCCAGCTCCACCGCCAGCCCCTCCCGTGCCCCGCTAAGCCCCTCCTGCAGTTCAGGGTGATTCGGGCGCCTCTTCTCAAGATCCCTCAGCCGTGTCTCAGCCTTGTCCAAGTCATCCAACAGTGTCTTCCGCGCCCCTGCCGTGTGCCCAATACAGTGTCCCCGCACCACCACCTTGAAAGCATCCCATTCAACCGCCCTCGTGGAAGCCGAGCCACTGTTCTCCTCAAAATACCTCTCAATACGTTCACTCAGGGCCTCCCTGAACAACAAGTCGTCCAGGGTGTCAGGTTGCAGGCGCCATGTTGGCACGCAGTTAACAGTCACCATCCATTCCAGAGACATCAACAAGGGGTTGTGGTCCGATATCGTCCTGGCCAAGTATTCCGCCCCTCCCACCGCGGGGAGCACACATTCCGAACAAAGAAACGCATCCAGCCTCACATGTAAATCATGCAGGTGCGAGTGAAAGGAGTAGTCCCTGGTGGTGGGGTGCAACGCCCTCCATGCATCCGTGAGGGCCCAGCTCTCCTGCCATTCTGATCTACGCTTGGCGATCCTATGTGCTGGGGACGCGCGCAGCGGGGGATGGGACCTATCTAGTAGCACATCCTCAACTGAGTTGAAGTCCCCTCCCAAGAGGACCGGCCCTGCCAAATAACCCGCCAATTTGCCCGAGATGTTAGACAAGAAAGCGGGCAGATCTACATTAGGAGCATACACATTACAGAGAGAAATCATCCTGCCTCTCAGCCTTCCTTCCACCGCCACATATCTGCCCTCTGGGTCTATCGACGACTTCGAGACCTGGAAGGGGACCCCCGCCCGTATCCAAATCAATGTCCCCCTCGCAAATGCTGAAAATGTCGTATAGAATAATTGCCCCCTCCAGCGCCTTTGTAGAGCCGCCCCTTCCTGCTTGTTGAGGTGCGTCTCCTGCAAAAACGCTATGTGAACCCCCCTACGCTTGAGGTACGCCTGAACCTTATGTCTGCGCGTCATGGATTGCATACCCCGCACGTTCCAGGTCACACATTTCAACGCTCCAGTACTAGCCAGTCCCCCCTACACAACCGGACCCCACAGCAAAGAACAGTGTTCGTATAAGTCCCGCGACCACGGGCCCCCCCCCACCCTCTCCAAACAGGAAGCCAAACCCCTCCAACAACTACAACCCCCTGAGCAACCCCAACTGCTCGCAACTCCCACCCCCCCAGGACAGGCCCCCCCGCAACTGGAAGTACCCCCATCCAAACCAACACTCCCGACCACCCCTCAAGGAAAGGTGGTAATATTCGCAGTCCCCACTGCAATGACCTTAGGGGCCAGTAAGGCGCGGCTCAATGCTATAAGACCTCCAACAAATCAGCCCCGCGCGCTCCACCCCACAATCCCCACATTACAGCTCCCCAAAACCTCAATCAATATCTTTCCACTGCTGCGGGTCCATCGCCCCGGTGTCCAACCAGCGAGTCCATTCCGCCATACCAGTTCAACACGCCTCCAGTATCTCTCCCGAGGTCTGCGGCGTCACAATAGGGCCCCGGGCTCCACCAAATTCCGATTGTCCTGTCTCTGAGCCCGTGCCCGGGGCCTCCGAATCCGTACCCTTCCCAGACTGAGTCCTGGCGGCTCTAGATAAGTCCACCACCGCCTGTAGGGCCGCCTGCCTCTCCGCCTCCGTCTGCCACATCGAAGGTTTCCCGGTCCTCTTGCGGTTCCTTCTGATCCGTTGGGACTGCCTGATCGGCTTTTCCACCTTAGCTTCTTCCTCCCTGGCCTTAGCACCGTCCGTTCCTGCCTTATAAGTGTCCCACCAGTCCCATGCGTCCGCGGAAGTCGTGAAGAATAAAGACTTCTCATCCACCACCACTCTTAGCTTGGCAGGAAACAACAGGGAATACTTGATGCCTTCCTGGCGGAGCTCCCGTTTGAGGGACAGGAAGTTTGCCCGGAGTCGCTGAGTCTCAAACGTGTAGTCCGGGAACATGGTGACTCTGTTGTTTTCCACTTGAAAGGGCCCTGCCTCTCTCGCCCTCTGCAAAAGCCAGTCTCTGTCCCGGTAATGGAGCAACTTGAACACCACCGGGCGAGGAGGAAGGCCCAAGGCTGGCGGACGCGCCGGAACTCTATGTGCCCGCTCCAGGGAGAAGAAGGGGGACAGACCTTCTGGTGCTACCTCCGTCCGCAGCCAGTTATCCAAATAGCCCACCATGTCGTCGCCTTCAATTTTCTCCGGCAGGCCCACTAGGCGTACGTTGTTGCGCCTGTTCCTGTTTTCTGCATCCTCGGCCCTCCTTTCCAGCACCTTCAGACGGTCCATCACGTCGGCCATCTGGGCCTTCACCGTTGCCTGGGCCGGGGCTAAGTCCTTAACCGTGGACTCCACTGATTTCACCCTGTCCTTGAGTTTGTCGTGGTCGGCCTTCAGGAGGCCCAAGCCCGTTGCCACCTGAGCTATATCTTGCTGCAGGGCATCCTTTGTGGTGGCGATGGCTTCCAGGATACGATCCTGCATCCGCTGTAACGCCGCTTGGTCTCTCTCCGCTCCTTCCGCCGCCTCAGTGTCGGTCGCGCCATCTCCCTTCCCCTTCGGCTTCCCCATCTGGGCCGGGGTGGGCGGTGGTCCTCAAGTGTGTACTTGGTCGCCCTCCGAGCGTCGCCGGGCACCGTCCTCCGGCCGGGTTCTCAGGCCTAGAAATGTCACCAAGAAGCAGGAAGCACCGAGCGGTCGTGGCCCGGCCAGCGCCAGTTGCGCCAGAGGTCTGGGGTCCTCGTCTCCGGGTCCCTGTCGCACCGTTGTTGCCCCAATCAGGAGACGGTCCTCAACCACCGCCCAAGGGCGCGCCAAAAGTCCATCCGGCACCTGGGGAGAGGCGCGACTCGGCCGCCAACACCTCTAGCGTGTCCGGGAGTGGTCTACAGTGGGTCTCCGGGCAGATGTCTCCGTCACAAGCTATCCCATGCTCTCGCCGCCATTTTGGGGTCCGCGACTTCTCGGCCGAGTTCAGCTTTCAAAGTTGAGTTACTGCTGTGGGAAGGCTCGGTGTCGTCCTCCGTGGGACCCGGACCCTCCGCAGTACCGTCCAGTACCGGATAGTGTCCTTTATCTCGGGGTCCAAATGAGTTTTCAGGATATTTTCCGGGATCGGGCACGGAGCTCCGAGCTCACGCTGCCTACCTCCTCGGCATCCAAGCCACGCCCCGTCATTTTCCCACCATGTAAATGGAATCACCTCAGCTGCCTGCTTTTCTCTGAAGATCCTGAAGAAAATCTTCCCCTTCATTCAACTGCACCTGCAGAAAACAGTAGTTTCGGCCTTAGTTCTATCAAGGCTGGACTATTCAAACAGCCTTTTGATTGGAGTTAAAAAAAGCCCCCCCTAGTAAAATTGCAGGTTATACAGAACTCGGCAGCTTGTTTGCTTTTTGGACTGCCAAAATACTCTTCTGCCAAGGCTGCCCTTAATACCCTACATTGGCTACCAATAGAAAAACGGATCAACTTTAAGGCACTCTGCGTTGCCTTTAGAGCATTGCACAACCAGGGTCCTGCATATCTGATTGACCACTTTCCCTGGTATACACCAACAAGACGGCTGCAGTCCTCCTCACTTATGTTGGTGGAGGTGCCCAAAGCAAGACTGTGTAACTGGGGTGGTAAAAGCTTTTTAAATATAACTACCAGACTGTGGAATCAGTTGCCTCTCTCTCTTAAAATTTCCCCGGACCTGTTCTCTTTTAGGAAGGGTCTAAAGACATGGCTCTTTAAGGCATAACCTTATAACAATTCCGTCACTGTAATCATTCAGCACTTTTTTTACTTCATGGCTACTGGGGAGGGCCGTCAAGCGCCTAGACGCCTTCGGGCATTAGTTGTGCTATATAAATATATAAATAATAATATAAGTAACAGCAGGCAACTGCATCGCTATTTCCATAAGTATCTCATGTAGGGTTAATCCACTCCTCCTGTAATAAATGCTGCACAGACTCATCAGCATCAAAGGCAAAGCATCAGGCCCTTTCAAAGATGTCGAAGTGAACACTTTAGCTAGCCTCTACTTCGGGGTTCCATTAATTTGCTCCACCATCCAGCGGCCTTCGACCTATAGCTACAATGCAGTCTCTAATCCACATTCAAACTGGTACACAGCAACTTCATGATTTCATTATGAAAGTGTGTGCCTCTAGCCGACTCCAATTTAGTTGGAAATCCGAATCTAGGAATGAGTTCCCTCAACAACAAACTAGTTACAGTGAGACTATCACATCTATTTGGGTAGGTTTTAACCC